>NC_073239.2:102337500-103659166 GCF_029281585.2 Gorilla gorilla gorilla
AGAGTGCAGGCAAAAATTTCTGTTCTCATGGAGATTATATTCTAGAGAATCCTGTCATTTAAAACCCATAATAATTCTGTTATATACTTTCTTTTGGGGGAAATGTGACTGTATTAGCCTGTTTTCCCACTGTTATAAAGAAATATTCGAGACTGGGTAATTTATAAACAAAAGAGGCTTAATTGAGTCACAGTTCTGCATGGCTAGGGAGGCCTCAGGAAACTTAAAATCATGACAGAAGGCAAAGGAGAAATATATACCTTCTTCACAAGGCTGCAGAAGAGAGGGCGTGGGAAACTGCCGTTTATAAAACCATCAAATGTCATGAGAATTCACTAGCTGTCACAAGAACACTATGGAGATCCAATCACCTCCCGCCAGGTCCCTCTCTCAACACCTGGGGATTAAAATTCATATCACAGTTCAAGATGAGATTTGGGTGGTGACACAGAGTTAAACCATATTAATGACTTAAACCCAACTTTCTACTTGAACATGCTGCTTCTTTTAGAAACATCTAACCAATACAAAAAGAATAAGGCAATGAACCTCAGTGAATTCTCTATACTAGGAAACAAGCAAGTACACTAATAAGTTTAGTAAATTGATAAATGATTTTGGAAGCTATACCATGAATTTAACTGGTAATATTTTAACAAAGTACTCAGGAAGGAGCCAAGTAACAGTAATTCTTTATAGTATCTATAGAAAGCATAGAATGTGGCTTTGCATATACTGCCAAGTAATTGTAATTAATTTTGTTCGGCTCTGCTCTAAATTAAAACTGAGATATATCACATAAGAAGAAATTTCTGTTTCCCATTACAATTATAACTCAGTTAGTGCCTACTTGAGCGCACACATGTTTTCTTAACTGAAGTGATTAATATTATAGCTTTCATTTCCTTTAATAAACCTTGATACTTTCCACTAAATTTAGTTTTAAACATTTTTCAAATACTATCAGATTCAATTCACATCTCAACAGATCAAGTGAAGTGGAAAGATCCAGCCTATCCCTAAGTTATTTTTACCCATGACACAGGAAAAGTCAATATCTGTCTTATAGTTGGCTCATCTTGAGAGATTCATTTGTAGTTTTCTGAATACTTCTGTAAGTAAGCTATTCAAGCATGGCTATATATATACAGATATATATAGACATATATACACACACATATATGTACTATACAGATATACATATGTGTATATATGTGTGTGTATATATACATAGATGTATATGTGTGCATATATATTAATATATACACACAGTTATGTATATGTATATACATATACATGTATATATATATATATCTGCATATCGTACTTTGATGTGATTTAGTTTGGGAAAGCACTGCTTCTGTATCTATACAATTTCTTCAATTTCTTTGAATACACACACACACGTGTGTGTGAGTGTATAAATATGTGTGTATATATATCATATGGTGTACATATATATATGTGGAGATATATATATAGAGAGAGAGAGTGAATGAAGTAGGTATGGTAATCTTAAACTCGTATAGTATTAGACTTTATTTGAACTTTACAAGAAGACCAGCCAGTTTGATTGTGTTGAGATCAGTCATTCGCAACATGGTTAACTTCTGGCTCCCCTTCTCCTCTCTAATGTTTTCCAACATTTGCTATGCTTTTATCTGTAACGCTGAAATCATTACTTTGGTTACAGTTGCCAGATTAGTATTAAGTATTTTAGTTTCTAACAATGCAAGAACCTATAAAAGGAATGTGTTTAAAAAGAAAAAAAAAGTTTGACTATAGATTAAATGTGGGTGGGGGCAGACGGTTGGAGGAGAAAGATAAGCTTTAAAAAATATGCAAATACATATACACCATGGAATACTATGCAGCCATAAAAAATGATGAGTTCATGTCCTTTGCAGGGACATGCATGAAGCTGGAAACCATCATTCTCAGCAAACTATCGCAAGGCCAAAAAACCAAACATCGCATGTTCTCACTCATAGGTGGGAACTCAACAATGAGAACACATGGACACAGGAAGGGGAACATCACACACCGGGGCCTGTTGTGGAATGGGGGGACAGAGGAGGGAAAGCATGCAATATTTGCTATCAGGGCATGATGCCCTGAGCAGAAAGTGGGATCACCTATTAGTCTGGGTCCTGTCAGGGGGAAAAAAGTCTACTAGTTATTTTAATGTAAAAAGTTGTTATAAAGCATGGATAAACAAGTATTACAGAAGTGAAAGACGAAAGAGGGACACTGTGGATTCACATAGGTAATTACTGGAGGGAGCAACTATCTCCCTTAGGGTTCAGGAACTATGTGCCTCAGATTATATGAACATCATAGCCTTTTCTCTTAGCCACATTTTAAGAAAAGGTGGTAATATTAAAGAGTGAATAGGAGCATGCTAGAAATATGAATTGGTTGACTTTAGAAGCACTTTGATTAAAATATTTTTTAATTCAAACCATAATGATACAGTTAATAAATCTTCTCAGCTGAAAATGAAGAAAAGAAAAATAATGCAACTCCTAGAGAGCTCATTAAGAGCCAGAGCAGCCAGGTAAGATTAGAAAGGCAAAATGAGAAAATAAACTAGTAGTTAGCAAGGTAATAATAATAGAAAACAATTGAATTTTTATAACTATTATATAATCATATATATAAAATAGCTATAGCTATTGTTTGTGGTTTCACCTCTGTGCCAAGCATTTTGTTTGATAAATGCACAGACAATTACAAACATATACAACTCTCCTCAATGACATTACCAGGTAGGCATTAGGCTCATAGTTTTGAACGTAGGGAAACCAAGACTTAGCCAGAAAAGTGGTGGAATCTAAGCATCGGAGTTAGGTTTTCCCTGACAAATGAGTTATTCTGCACAATGTGAAATTAGTCATTACTGCTTTCTGGTTGGAGACACTTTGGTGTCAACTTAAAATGTCATCATTATCCAAATCTTATTTGTGAATAGTGCTGCAATGAATATATAAGTGCATGTATCTTTATAATAGAATGATTTATATTCTTTTGGGTATATATCCAGTAATGGGATTGCTGGGTCAAATGGTATTTCTGCCTTTAGGTATTTGAGAAATCACCCACTGTCTCCTACAATGATTGAACTAATCTACACTCCTACCAACAATGTAAAAGTTTTCTTTTTTCTCCACAACCTCATCAGTATCTGTTGTTTTTTAACTTTTTAATAATAGCAATTCTGGCTGGCATGAGATGGTATTTCATTGTGGTTTTGATTTGCATTTCTGTAATGGTCAGTGATGTTGAGCTTTTTTTCATACGTTTGTTGGCCACATGTATGTTTTCTTTTGAGAAGTGTCTGTTGATGTCCTTTGCCCACTTTTTAATGGGGTTGTGTTTTTGCAAATTTGTTTAAGTTGAAGGCTTAAAAAAACCTTTTATTTTACTTTGTCATTGCACTATCTTTATTATTTTAGTCTATTAGTTAAAAACTTTTTGTTGCAAATAAGAGAATGACAAACTATTGATTTAAATAAACAATAAGGGCATGTAACTGTCTTGCATGACAAGAAGGTGGAGGTACATCTCCCCAGGATGGGCTCAGGATACAGGGAAGTCATCGAAGACCCCATCAGCTTCTGTTCCTCTACCTTGCTATTCTCTGTGTGTGTTCGTCTCAATCTCAGAAACTGGACCAGTATGAATGGAACCTAGTATACACAAGGCAGTCAATACACTTAAGTATTTTGGAATTATATAAAATCTGAATGAAAAAAGACAACTAAGTAAGAATTTAGTGGGAAATGTACAAACAAGTATTAAGTCTGGTCTCTTCTCTAGCATAAATCAGCAATGTGACTTGGAGAAAGTCATTTAACCTTTCTAAGCCTCTATCTCCTCTGTAAAATGAGTATAAATGTTCTTAAATAATCATTAAATGCATTTGACACCGTTACATTGCAAACATTTAGTAAATGAATAAACTAAAAACATAATGAATGTGTGAAGAAATATGTAGAAATATACGCTTAAATATAATTAGACAGCTCTTAGCTTAGAAAGTTTAAATTGATGGCATTTCAACAGAGAAAAGGTAGGATTTGCCTAATGCCATCATGGATATTTGGCCTTCCTGTATGCTGATGAGACTTGGCTGATTCAGGCATGCCTATGTGTGAATAAGCCTTACTGTTGAATCTGTCTCCAGCTCACCTAAATCTGTCTGAAAGGTAGATAGAGCCAGACAGCTGAGTCACTCTCTCACAATTGCCAACTTGTGATAGCTTTCCAAAGCCAGACAATCTCCCTGCTTGGTCAGCCTTCTTTTTTTTCCAAAGATTATCATATAGTATATGTATTATTTTCCATGTATTGTGTCATAAAACACTGATTCCAAATGCTGGGAAGGTGAATGATTTCTTGGAGAAGGTAACTTTAAGGTTGAGGCTGGAACAAAGACCCAGTTATTCGATAGAGGAGGTGGAAAGTACAGGAGACCAAAAAGCTCAACAACAACCACGAAAGTTTACAGTCAATGCTGGGTTTCTTGTGTGAAATTATCATCATATATGTACATACAAGTTTTTATTCACAGTTCCTAGCTCATAACTCCCATTTATCATTTTCCATTCTTACGGTCTTGTTACAAAATTGGGGGCACTTTAGGTTTTAGAAGCACAATGTTTCTCTCTGACGTTCTCTTGTCCTCCTTTCATCTGCCCAAGGCATGATTCTCATCTGATTGTGGATCATAAGACCCTCATCCCAGAGAGGGTCCTGCCGCATATTCTGGGGGAGGGAACACTGCACAGAGAGGCCAAGAAGAATCTGAACAGACAGGTCTTGCTGGGTTTAGATCCTATCCTTTGTGTCCAGTTACATTTCCACATGATCATTCATGCTTCAGTGATACACAACCAGCGAAGTCTCCATAAAAGGTCCAAAGAACAGGGTTCAGGGAGCTTCTGGAGAGCTGAACACATGGTGGCCATCAGGAAGGTGAAGAACTCATCCGCGTGCCCGGAGGGTGGCACGCCCCAAGTCCACGGGGAAAGAAGCTCCTGCGCTTGGGACCCTTCCAGTCCTTGCCATATGTATCTCTTCATCTAGCTGTTTATTTGTATCCTTTAAAATAACCTTTGTAATAATGGGTAAACATAAGGAAGTGTTTCCCTGAATTCTGAGAGCTGGTCTAGCCAATTAACTGAACTCAAAGAAGGGGTCGTGGGAATCCCAACTGGAAGCCAGTTGGTCAGGATTTCTGGAGACCGGGACTGGTGTCTGAGAAGGAGGAGGGCGGTCTTGTGGGACTGAGTCCTCAATCTGTGGGATCTGGCACCATCTCTGGGTAGATAGTATCGGAACTGAATTGGAGGACCCGCTGCTTGGTGTGTGGGGAGAAACCCCCACACGTTTGGTCACAGAAGGCTTCTGTGTTGATGATTGTTTTGGTGGTGTGAGAGCCGAGGAAAAACGTAGTGTGAGACAGTTTTTCCCTGAAACAGTTGTCATTTAACTGTGAGCCAAAGAGAAAAAGAGACTCCACCGTGAGAGACCAAGCCATGCATAGCCAGAATCACACTAACATTTGCCCTGATTTTCTCACACACAGTTTCTCTCCCTATGGCCTACTCATCTTTTCTTGGAGACAAATGTAGGTTCACTTTCCCCAGGGCCTGACCATAAAACCCAGCTGCTAGAAATGTGCTGGCTGATTTTTTCTAGCATTACTTGTCTGCTACTTACTTGGGTCTGTCAGATCTGGAATAAGAAAGAAAAATAGAGGACCCATATTTTGAAGATCCAGGCTATGAGAATTGTTAAACACCAGCAACCAATAATACTGGTCAAGCCACGTATTTGTATGAGTTAGATTTCTATGCAGGGATACTTTGTCTGTTACTACCATCTCCATCTTGGATATCTCTACTTTATTTTTATAATGTGGGCCAAAAGGTATTGTTTTAATAGAGTGTTTCTTCCTTTTTTTTTTTTTTTATTTTTGTGATGGAGTTTCACTCTTGTCACCCAGGCTGGAGTGCAATGGCGCAATCTCAGCTCACTGCAACCTCCACCTCCCAGGTTCAAGCTATTCTTCCGCCTCAGCCTCCCGAGTAGCTGGGATTACAGGTGCATGCCACCACACCTGGCTAATTTTTGTATTTTTTTTTCTTTTTTTAGTAGAGATGGGGTTTCACTATGTTAGCCAAGCTAGTCTCGAACTCCTAGCCTCGGATGATCTGCCTCTTTAGGACTTATGAAAATATAGTCAGCCAAGGAGTTCCTATAGGTAACAATTAATGTTTTATCTAATCTACATGAAGATCTAGTGGCTGTAAGGTACCATTAAGGCCTGTAGATTACTTAGTTTATCCAGATCATAATAGTACTTAAAAATAGAATCACTATCCATATTAAATAAAATAAAATGATAGTTTCATCTGAGGTTTTATAAAAAACACGTGGGATGGTGGAAATTGTTTTAAAGATTGGCAGACTGTAAAAGGAAAGCGGAAGTTTTCTCAAGTGCATTGCTCTAAGGGTTAACCATAATTCAGTATTTACTTGCGCACTTGCAGAAAATTAGCTCACTGTTTGTTTTATGTGATGAGTTGTTAATATTACATAGTATATCAAACTGACATAACTAAACAGAGACGCTGGGCAGTTATCATAAAAAGAACAATGAGAATCTAAGCATACAAGTTAGGTTTTCCCTGACAAATGAGTTATTCTGCACAATGTGAAATTAGTCATTACTGCTTTCTGGTTGGAGACACTTTGGTGTCAATTTAAAATGTCATCATTATCCAAATCTTATTTATTATAATTGTGGGTGAGATTCAGTTTGTTGCAATGAGAGCCTATTACATCGTTCTGTTATTTTTAAAACCTTAGGAATTTCACACTTCCCCAAGTGAAGGACTGATGTGTGGTGCTAGAACCATTCCTTTGATGGCAAAGCCATTCCAGCAACATTCTTGACATGCTTGAGGCTGATGGCATGCCCAGACAAATGTTCCACTGTTCCCTATTTATTCCATTTCTGAAACTCTTATTTCCTGGCGTCAAGTAGTAATCAAGCTCCCCACCAGCCCTGTGAGAAATAAAATAAAACCAATGGAAAACTCCACAAAAATATCTGTTAATACAGGACTGGAGAAAGAAAGCATATTAATGAGTGGAACTCCAAACAGGAGCTGAAGTCATTCATTTAAAGTGGGAATCAGATGACCTCTTTAAACCTTCCAATGGGGAGGGAGGGCAGGGAGTGGAATTTGACTTAGGCTTTATACAAAGAACTTCAAATTCAGACATTGAAGATATCTCCAAATGATGTTCTACCTTGTTAGGGACTCTATGGTGCCCCCCAATATTCATGTGTTGAACCCCTAAGGCCCAATGTGACTATATTTGGAGATAAGGTCTAAAAGAAGATAATTTAGGTCAAATGAGGTCATAAAGATAGGGCCTTAATCCAATAGAACTTATGTTAATATTAAAATAAGAAGAGGAAGAGACACTAGGAATGCACTCACACAGAGGAAAGCTTGTGTAAAGACAGTGGGAAGGTGGTCATTTGCAAACCCGGAAGAGTGGCCTCACTAGAAACCAATGCTGCTGCCACCTTGATCTTGGACTTCCAGCCTCCAGAACTGTGAGAAAATAAATTTCTGTTGCTTAAGCCATACAGTCTGTGGTATTCTCTTGTGGTAACCAGAGCACACTAACACATAGCTGGGGTCACAGAAGATGACTTGGCATACTAAATGATGTTTGTCTTTTTTTTTCTTTTTTTTTTTTTGAGACAGAGTCTCGCTGTGTTGCCCAGGCTGGAGTGCAGTGGCACAATCTTGGCTCACTGCAAGCTCCGTCTCCGAGGTTCACACCATTCTCCTGTCTCAGCCTCCCGAGTAGCTGGGACTACAGGCACCCTCCACCACGGCCACCACGCCTGGCTAATTTTTTTGTATTTTTAGTAGAGACACACCCTGTTAGCCAGAATGGTCTCTATCTCCTGACCTCGTGATCCGTCTGCCTCGGCCTCCCAAAGTGCTGGGATTACAGGCGTGAGCCACTGCGCCTGGCCAATGTTTATCATTTTTTAAATGCTTGTTCTTTTATGAAACCACATTGCTCAATGCCAATAATAACAATAATCGCAATTTATTGAAATTTTGATGAGCACTGTTCTAGGTATTTTAATTTCTTAAAGTAAGTTATATTATTACCTCTATTTTACATGTAAGAAAAGGAATCAGGGACAGTTTAAGTAACTGATCCCAAATGCCCCAAGTGTTATAACTAGCAAAGTGAGCTACAAAATAACATCTTTCTAAATCCCGTTACCATCAAGGGAAAAATACAAGCAAATCACTGCACATGTGTGTGCTTAAAAGTATTTCTTTAACAAGTGTGGAAATTTTAAATTTTTCACAATTTAATAAAAGCTTTTTGGCATTATATATTTTTTAATATATTAGAAGTCTCAGAAAAGGAAACAAAAGGGACATTTTTAGGAAGATCATTATACTGAGTTGTATTCATTAAATACATTCATCTAAATATGGGGAAAATCATTTGTATTTGAAAACAATTGTAGGATTACATAGTTAAACGATTATTTTTTGGTAAATCTTTAATAAAGAATTTAATCACTTTTTCATTTATTTGCTGATTTTTATATATCTCTGCTTTAAAGTTGAGTGCAAAATATTTCTTTTGAATCTGACAAGGGGCTTAAAGAGCAACAATTTTCAGGAGGTAGGAAAGCTACCATAATCTTATTTTTAACTTGTCAGTAAGTAAAAATCTAACGAATGTTGATCTTTCTCTGACAACAGTTGCTTGGAAGGTTGCATCTGTTTGATTAATATTTAAACACTAAGGCTTCCAAAGCAAATTTACAAGCCGAAATTACTAAAGCTACAATAAATACTGAAACATGTTACTACTTTATTTTCTACATGAGCTAAAAAGAACAGCCATTAGGAATAAGAGCAGGAAGGAGGAATTTTGTTTTCAGTTTGTTTTCTTCATTGGCCATTAGAAATGTATAGCCTAGAAGATAAAAGTGTGGTGGTATTGTTTATTTGTTTTGGAGCTAGACTGTCTGGATTTCAATGCTGGGTTCCACCTCTTCCTGGCTGAGTGACATTGGGCAAGTTACTTCCTCTTCCAGTGTCTCAGTTTCCTCATCTGTGAAATGGGATAATAATAGTATTTCTCAGGAGTTTTACACACCATCAATGAGTTACAACATATAATGCAAAGAACAGTGCCTGGCACACAGTGTTCCATACATGCTAGCAATTAATATTCCCAATAAATATAGTAGTTAAATAAAGTCATGGTTCTACAATATTCACCCGTTCACTCAACAAATATTCATTCATTCAACAGACATTTATTAAGTTTATGCCATGCCAAGGAACTGGTCATAAAGATTTATTTTTTGGTTTTTAGGTTTTTTTATGTGGGGGAGGGGGACAGAGACTTTCTCTGTAGCCCAAGCTGGAGTGCAGTGGCACCATCTCAGCTCACTGCAACCTCCACCTCCTGGGTTCAAGCAATCCTCCTGCCTCAGCCTCCCAAGTAGCTGGGATTACAGGCGTGCACCACCACATCTGGCTAATTTTTGTATTTTTAGTAGGACAGGGTTTCGCCCTGTTAGCCAGGCTGGCCTCGAACTCCTTGTCTCAAGGGATCCGCCCACCTAGGCCTCCCAAAATGCTGGGATTACAGGCGTGAGCTACCACGCCCAGCCAATATTTAAATAATTCATAAGATCTGTGGTCCAGAAGCTAGCATTCTAGTAGAGCAAACAGACATATAAATGGTTGATAGGTGCTGACTATTGAGCCATCTAATGGAAACACAGAACTGGGAAGTTGAAATAAATTTGGGGAAAACATTTTGGAAGGCATATTGCTGGAGCTGAGTTTTGCAACTTTGATGACTCAGAGTTAGAAGAGGAAACAGAGGCAGTCATGTCTAGCAGAGGACACAGCATAGAGAAGACATAATAGCCTGAGGAGTTTGGGAAACAAAATATAGCTGTGATTACCTTATAAAGTGTGCTTAAGGAGGCTGCGAGTAAATCAAGCTAAAATTGATCCCATAACTTCTCACAATTCCTGTTTTCCGTAGCACTGTGGTGGTCCCTTTCTTCTGGGATCAATGATTTAATTCCGACTGAAGGCAAGAAAAAACCATAAGACTTTTGCCCAGTTGTCCGCATTGGGTCAACATTTCAATAAATAACCAGGTCACAGCCATCTTGGTCTAAGGGCTATGATTAATTAGACGTCATCCAAAATACACTAATATTGGCTAATTTTACCTGCAGGTGAAAATATGTTAATATGCGGCTCAAAGATGGCAAGACAAGTGTTAGTCCAGAAAGTATTACAATATATTTAAAATTGTAAAGCTCAATATTAAATAGTCCTATAAATTGCAATAAAACGTCACATCTGATTTAAACATACATATTTTCTAAATTATGGAGATGAGAAATTGCATACTAGGTGTAAAAGCAGCTGCAATTAATGACTGCTATTTATGACCCAGGGTATTCTTTTGATGCATACAGGTTATTGAGCTCATGGTACACAAAAGCCTAAAAACTGCAGGAAGATTTGAGATGAGAGAAATATTTAATCATGCCAGTTTTATTGTAGGTCATCAAGGCCATCTCTTCAGGTGGGCCTAAATCAACAATAAAATAAATAATTTACTCAGCTCTGACTTGAAGCCGACTGACTGTTTTATGCCTAAGGAAAAATAACTTGGGCCTTTGTAACTCTTTAGCCTGATTGCTTGTAATGCTCATTGATCTGACGACAAACGATGCATAAATCTGTTCTTTAGCAACAGATGCAACAAAGGTGTCGATTAAAAATGACCGAGCAGAAATTGGAACATGATTACCAAATCCATAGAGCCCAACACCATTCATTGACTTACACATAATTACTTCATTGAGAAGAATGAACTGAATGAAAAACTCTTTCAAAAATTGAATTGTAAGGGACATTTTATGAGATATTTGTGAGACTATCTTTTTCTGAGACAAAAAGATAAGTTTCTAACAACCCTGAGGATTCAACTCATGCCCCTTCTAATTTTTCTTTCTTTCCTTAATGAACAAGATGATAGAGTCAAATTTCATTTGCCTAGTGCTGTACACTGAATTGGTTTCCATCTAATGCTCCTTAAATGTTGGAGGAGCTCAATTCAACAGAACAAGCTTGCATTCTTATGAAGGATATCGAACGCATTCATCACACTATTCAAGAACAAAGAGTTACAGCAGATTAGATCTGTCAGATGAGTTATATAGTCAATAATTGTTTTCTAGATATCATCGAAGAATAAAGGATTCTCCTCTTTTACAAAAGAGGAAGCTGAGGCAGAAAGCAGTTCAGCGGTTACACCACTTGCTCAGAGTCAGTCATTAGTAAGTGCCAAATCCACCATTCAATCCCCAAAGAATTGTCGTTAGTGCAGTTTACCAAATATTTATGGATCTCTGCTTCCAGGCACATGGTATGGTTGCACTTCCTGTCTCCTCTGTGATTGGGAGAGACCGTGGGTCTAGCAGTAGCCAATCAGTTCCAAGCACAGTGACATGTGCACCTTTCTGGATAAAGCATGTAAGTGCTACTGCAAGACTCTCCAGAGCTCTCTTTCCTTCTGCCCCTGCAATTGGCAAGTTTCCAGCTTGTGGTTTCTCTGAAAGCCAGAGTGCCAGAGTGAGGTGAAGCAGAACAGTCTCTAGCCAGGCCATGATGCAGCATTAGAACACTGGAAAAACCTTTGTTGTTTATAGCATCTGGGACTGGGGGCTTGTTGGCTTCCACAGCACAGCCTCACCTACTCTGAGAAATGAGGACCACAAAGTCTACTCCACCCCACAATGGAGCACAGATACAACTTTATAAGAGAGCTGAGACAAGATATGGGCCTTCAAGAATGGGATAGTTGGGACTAGAGAAGAGCGATTTGAAATTCTACACATAAACCGAGTGTAGAAACTAAATGCACTTGATATTTTGGGAGGATCATGAAGAAACTGTCTTAAGAGTTCAAGGGAAGCATCAGGAAGTAACTGGAGCTTAGGAAATAATGATCTATGGTGTGGAAACAGGGAAATGAGAACTTAGTTGAAATATCTCTTCTCTATACAAAAGGGGCCGCTTGCAGATAACTGTGTATTTTTATAACCATAATAAAATTATTGGAAATGTTATATAATTCTAGTAACTCCCCAAAGCCCAGGATGAGAAGATATTGTTACAATCTCTTATCTAATTATTTACATGTGTTTCTGAAATACCATTTTTGAAAATAAACCAAATATATGTGCTGTATTAGGAGCCCTCACTGGACTAAAAACCCTCTGAAGGATTATTTGGATGGGATAACACTAACTTAAAAAAAAAAAAAAGAATCTCATTCTAACATGTATCCAACAAAAGGTCTCCAAGTGGAACCCTCACAGCATTTGTGTTAAACTTTCCACACCCGTTCAGGGGCCTGAATGTCTTTGCACTGGCTGCTGGGAACAAATGAAGAGGCATATGCCTGGAATTGATGACCAAACCACTGGTAAGGCTGCTTTGTTGAGGGTACAAAGGGACCTTTGCAATTCCAGACTGAACCTGATCCAGTATTTTTTGCTCTTGTTTTTTGGTGTTTGTCTGTTTGTTTGTTGGAGACGGAGTCTCGCTCTGTTGCCCAGGCTGGAGTGCAGTGGCGCGATCTCGGCTTACGGCAAGCTCCACCTCCCGGGTTCACGCCATTCTCCTGCCTCAGCCTCCCGAGTAGCTGGGACTACAGGCACCTGCCACCACGCAAGGCTAATTTTTTGTATTTTTAGTAGAGATGGGGTTTCACCTTGTTAGCCAGGATGGTCTTGATCTCCTGACCTCATGATCCACCCGCCTCGGCCTCCCAAAGTGCTGGGATTACAGGCGTGAGCTACCGCACCCGTCCTGAGCCACCGCGCCCGGCCCTGATCCAGTTTTTAGACCGTATGAAAATGAATACGGCAAATGTGGCCAGAGAGGGAAACAATTAAAAATAGAAATGGCTTCACCAACTTGCCTGGTGAATGCTGTGTGTTAGCAGAGGGGAAGGATTAGACTCTTGCTCTTCTTGTAACCAGTTCTATCTTGCTGTAACTACAGTGAAGCTGATTCTTATTCTGGCAAAAGCTGAAGGTACACCTTTTACAGTGAAATCTTCCCCTGTAGCTCTAGGATGAGTTGAGTCCCCTTGACTGGGGCTGCTATTAAACCCTATACATTGTACTGTCAGAGTGTTTGGCATATTGCTTTGTAATTTCTGTTTACGCCTGCGTTGGACTCTTCCACAAGACTGAGACTTCTGAGGACAGAGATCACTTAATGTTCACTATTTATGTTCCCAGCACCCAAGACAGAGGCAGACACAAAGTATCTCGAAGCAAGTTTTTTAAATAAAAAGAATGAAAGAATAAATAAATTATTTTAAGCTAAATGAGACATCTGTTGAGAAGGTAACACAACCTCCATTGTTTTACAAACATATGTCAGTAGATGACCCATCACTTTGCAGCGTGAGATTGTTGCAAATGTCCAGCTTAGTAGTATCGGATTCAGCTTCAGATATTATATTTTGAGCTATGTACATGTCACTTGCCCCCTGTTCATCTCATTTAATAGCAGGATATTATTAGATTGGTGCAAAAGTAATCACAGTGTTTGCCATTACTTTTAGTGGCAAAACCATTAAATGAATACAAATGTATTCAAATCATTACTTTTAATGGCAAAAACCACAATTACTTTTGTGCCAACTTATCATCTTTGCTTTCCATATGAAAAAGTAAAGCTCAGAGTTTTTATGTGCCATAAGAGAAACAATTTTTTGGGAGGCAAGAAAGTATGCTTTCTTATTGGGTGCATTTATTATAATATTAGTAAGTCTGAGGATTCTGAAGCATGAGTAATATTGCTCTAGTGCTTGTAATTTCAAATTATTCAAAATAACATTATTCACATGAACTGCTACAGCAAACATATTCTCATGATGGAAAGATCCAAAGTGGAATTTTGTGCTAGTGTGTACTATTGTATCTAAGAGAAAAAATTGGAAAATAGACTATGTGAATTCAAATCCCAGTTCTACGCTACCTATAACAAGATCTCTATGACTCAGTTGTTCTTGTTTGTAACACTAGGATAATATTACTTACCTCATATGCTTGTTGGAAGGATCAAATAATTGAATAGCTAGAAAGTGCTTAGAACAATGGTTGCACATAGACAATGTTTAATAGATAGTAGCTATTATTGGCATCCTCATTGGAAACATTTGAGTTGACTTTTAAGCCATTATCTCTTTGAGAAGAAACATTTTATTTTTCTGCATTTTATTATTATAAGATTAGAGACTGTGACTTTGGCATAGAAGACCCTTTGTGATCTAAAAGGCCCTGCAAGAACTGGCACTTTTTTACCTGGTCTCTGAGCCCTACCCACCTTGCACCTGCTCTTCAGCTATATTGAAATGTCCACATGCCCTAAAAGGGAGATTTCTAGGGTCTCCACCCTTTGTACAGTGGCTTATTCTGCATAGGACACAGTCTCCCTTCACTTGTCATTCTTTTGCTTGGAAAATTCCTCCCACTACTTTAGGGTTCAAGTAAAAGATCATCCTCTCTGAGAAGATTCCCATGCACTCCGTTGCAACCAAACCTTTCTCAGAGTCCCATCTAAGTATTCCTATAGTCCTTGTACCTACTCCTGTGACCACCTTTGTTACCTGCTCTGAGTCTGCCGCTGTGTCTGATGCCTCCCCTGCTGATCAACAAACTACCCACACACAGGCAGGAGCTGAGTCTTTTACCTTTTTATTTGTCACATCTGGCACCATATCTGGAACATCAGAGCCTTTGGTAAATCAGTGTTGAATGAATAAATGCATGAGAAATATCTTTCAAGTGGATTGGAACATCTGTACTAGATTGCTTAGAGCCATCCTTTCCAAGCATTTTCCAATCAGGGCAAATCAGAGTACAATAGGGAAAAGGACGGGGAGGGAGCTTGTCCACCTGAGGCTAATGCCACAGGCCCTGACAGCCTGGAGAACTGGAGGAGCACCCATTCATCACACCCATGCATGCAGGGTCCCCCTTCTGAGCTAAGAAGCTCTAGTTTAGAGCACAGAATATGACAGTTGAAATCTCTTACTTGTTCAGCCATCTTTACTGTCTTCCTGGGGCAATCTAATGAATTAAAGGTGAGATTGATTACCTTTAATAACTGAAGCTGGTGTGCTTGATCCAAAGGTTAGAGCAATCAGAAGACACAGGGTCTAATACCCTCTCTGCCACTCACAAAATAGCATTGGCACACCCTTGTCAAGTAACAGATTTCTTACCTACAAAAGGGATAGATAATGCTTCCCCTGGCTACCCCATGGAACCATTGTCAAGATAGCAACATATGCTACAGGTAAGCACAATTCAAGATAAAGTTTTTATCTTAAATATTTATATAGATATTGAGACATATATAAATACGGTAATGGATTGCAAACCTATACTCCTAGTTTGTGATATGATAGCATTCATCGTAAATAGGTTGACTTTATAATTTATCTTTTAAACCAGGATGTAAATGAGAGGAATGAGGTGCTATTTAGAAATACAACAGGCAATTGTCAAGACTTTTTCAGGCAAATCATTGCCCAAATTGTATTCAGTATTCTAGAAGTTGCCAGAATTTGAAATGTTTCATCACGATTTTGGACTGTGCCGCATAGGAACTTTCTTTCTTTATATTTAGAGCATATCTCACCTTTTGGAGGGAGCAATGCAAGATCTTTGTGTTGTGCTGCCCCTCTGCAGCTGAGGCATAGGCATAGGTCATTGACCATTCCAATCAGACATTCTTTGGGCAAACTAGGGACACACAGAAGCAGAGGCTGCTCCATATCCTTGCATACATTTGTGGTGGTAACTATAGTAACTACACTCAGTTTCCCCAGGCAGAAATGATGGTGGCTTTAGCAATAAGCCTTGATTGGTTAAATGGTTCAAATGGGAAAGTCCATACACAAAGATGAGAAAACTCTGTCCTCCAGGAGCCAACTAGCGGCTTCATTTTCACATCATGTATCCTTCCTTGACTTCTAAGAATATGTCTCTGACTGTCCCCAAGGATCTGTGAACTATCGTATAGTAACCATTAATGAATTTATTTTCTGCTTAAATTAGCCAGAGTTGGTTTCTGTTGCATACAACTCTGATTTAGAAGCATCCTAATAAAAGAAAAGTAATTTAACAGATGAAGCGACCAAGGAACTGAAACTTACATAACTTGCTTACAGTCACATAGCTAGAAATTCAAGACTAGAGACGAAGTCCACTGCTCCTGGTCTAGAGAGTTTCATACTTGACAGTCTACTCAGCACACTGAAAATACCCAATAGGTATTCATTTAATTTACTATTTTGGGTGTGCATGCCAAAGCATGCTTATGGCAACAAAAGTCAAAATTGACAAATGGGATGTAGTTAAACTAAAGAGCTTTTGCACAGCAAGAGACTATCATCAGAGTGAACAGGCAACCTATAGAATGGGAGAAAATTTTTGTAATCTATTCATCTGACAAAGGGCTAATATCCAGAATCTACAAGGAACTTAAACATATTTACAAGAAAAAAACAAACAACCCCATCAAAAAGTGGGCAAAGGATATGAACAGACACTTCTTAAAAGAAGACATTTATGCAGCCAACAAACATGAAAAAAAGCTCATCATCACTGGTCATTAGAGAAATGCAAATCAAAACCACAATGAGATACCATCTCACTCCAGTAAGAATGGCGATCATTAAAAAGTCAGGAAACAACAGATGCTGGAGAGGATGTGGAAAAATAGGAATGCTTTAACACTGTTTGTGGGAGTGTAAATTAGTTCAACCATTATGGAATACAGTGTGGCGATTCCTCAAGGATCTAGAACCAGAAATACCATTTGACCCGGCAATCCCATTACTGGGTATATACTCAAAGGATTATAAATCATTCTGCTATGAAGATACATGCACATGTATGTTTATTGCAGCACTATTCACAATAGCAAAGACTTGGTACCAACCCAAAAGCCCATCAGTGATAGACTGGATAAAGAAAATGTGGCACACATACACCATGGAAGACTATGCAGCCGTAAAAAAGGGTGAGTTCATGTCCTTTGCAGGGACGTGGGTGAAGCTGGAAAACATCATTCTCAGCAAACAAACACAGGAACAGAAAACCAAACCTACATGTTCTCACTCATAAGTGGGTATTGAACAATGAGAACACATGGACACAGGGAGGGGAACATCACACACTGGGGCCTCTCGGGGGGTGGAGGGCTAGGGGAGGGATAGCATTAGGAGAAATACATGATGTAGATGATAGGTTGATGGGTGCAGCAAACCACCATGGCACGTGTGTACCTAGGTAACGAACCTGCACATTCTGCACATGTATCCTAGAACTCAAAGTATAATAAAAAAATAGAACATACTTTCTACAGAGCCACAGTTTTAAACTGATGATTGATGAAGGGTTTTTTTACATGATATATTGTAATCATTCAATTAGGAAAGTGTTTAAAAGCTATGAATGAACAAAAACCGAGGAAACAGTTTTTATCGTCTTTGTCTTTCAGAAAAGATATATTTTGTCTTAGAAAATAACAGCTAAAAATTAAGCACTGAGCTGAATAGATAATTGTATAGATGTTCAATGGGTAGGAGTCTATTTTCTGTGGAGGAATTTAGTCATCTCAGAAACACAACATTTTACGATAATGTGGTTTGACTGATAAAAGTTAACATGAATTTGGAACTCACATATTTAAAAAGAAACACTACTAGAATGGATATTATTTTCTGTGTGTTCCTAAAAACATAGCATTATTATGATGTTTTTAGATAATTTCTTAAAGGTGAATCAATTTTCTGTAACTAGGTCTTCCAAGACTGCTTATTATTCCAGAGGGATAGCTTTTATGTACCATTTATTATTGTGTATAATACTGCATCTTCATTTCCTCTTCCTCATTTACTTATTAGGCATCAAATATGCTAGCTACTTTACAAAGTATTGCCAAAATAATTCTAACAGTCCATGGCAGTAAGTACATGGAAATGTATGCATTGGTGCTGCTCTCATTGTTTCACTGGGCTTAGCTTTGCTGAGTCCCCTCAAAATATCTGAATTTCTCAACTTTTAAAACCAAGAAAGCAACTTTAATCCCAGAACATCTGCCCCAGCTGTATTTCCCATTTTGGCCCTGAACTCCAGGAAGTACTTGAATTCACAATGCTGCCAAAATATATATTCACAAACTTGGGACTCAAGTTACCATGGAACAGCATCCATGGAAGTCTCCTTAGACTTTTGAAATCCTCCAGTATCAGCAAAAAGAACATATAGCCATTAAACAAATTAGCCTAAAATATGTTTAGAGACTATGAAGTGGTTGACCCACATCTGGAAAAAGCGTCTAGTGAGGGGCAGGTAGGGAGGGAGAGCCTAGGAAAAAGGAAATATTAATGGAGTGGATCATAAAAAGGGGAGAATAGAAAAAATATCAAGCTAACATAGATGCAAAGTCATTAGTGGATATTGCTTTGTTCACAAAAATGGAGACCATGATCTTTGGCCAGAGAAGACTCATTCCAAGACACAAAATTGCTGCACGTGTATTTGCCTGGTTGCTGCCCATTAAGCCAGTTCCCTCCCGCCTTCACGAAAAACTTTTCCTTTATACCAACACCTCTGCTTGTGTTACAGTGTAACAGCCAAGCTGAAATAGCCTTACCATGGCACAAGGATGCCTCTTCCCTGGTCTGTGTATTCTGGGTCCCCAAACTGACTGTTGCTAGTCAATTGGCTCCAACTGAGACAATGTCAGCCATTGATTTACTGGGGTTTGCTAACCCAAGCAACACTGAGGGGAAGAAGCAGAGGGTAGTCAGTGAAACTGTGGATTTTAGAGTCAGATTTCCTGGGTTTGAATCTATGTTTCATCCCTTTTCTGCTTATTTACTATACCTGTCTGGGCCTCAGTTCCCTTATCTGCAGAATGGGGGTGGCAGTAGTAGTATCTCACAGGGTTATTTTCTATGTTAAATAAGTGAACGTGTATTAAAGTGCTTAGAATACGACATGTTAGAGCATTTGCACTATGTAAATATTTGCTTACATTACTATCATCGGTGTGTCCCATGAAGTTTCAGCCTCTCCCATCTTCCCTTGAATGGTCACTTACTGGGCACTAGAAGTAATTCTCCACCTCAGTACCTTCAATTGCTGCAAGTTTATGGTAAGTTAACTGTCCAAGCATCCATTCTGCTCATCAGACACTCCACAAAATGGCACTGACCTACTGCCCGGGAACAACTTCTTTTTCTCTCAGCCTTGTGCCGCCCAAGGGAATTGATTACAAATGGGCTTGATTGAATTTTGGAGGGTGATGGAAATGTTCTAAAGCTGGACAGTGGCAATGGTTGCACACTCTATAAATTTACTAAAAATTGTTGAATTGTGCACTTACAGTCTGTGAATTTTATGGTATGTAAACTACACTTCAATAAAAATATTTTTAAAAAGATAATGATTGTTTTACAATGTTCTCATTATATCCTTTAGGAGGCATAGAACTATAAACAGCCGCTACGGAAATAGAGTGGGAAGCAAGTACAACGTTGTTCAATTTCTCTCTGGGGTTTTGGGTTTTTTTCTTTTTTCTTTCCGTCTTTTATTTTTTTGGATGGCTCAATTATTTACTTTAGAAATAATAACACCATTCCTTGGCTACAAAGCCTCTAAGGCTTAAGAAACCAGGCAGTATTGGCCGGGCACAGTGGCTCATGCCGGTAATCCCAGCACTTTGGGAGGCCAAGGTGGGCAGATCACAAGGTCAAGAGATCGAGCCCATCCTGGCCAACATGGTGAAACCCCGTTTCTACTAAAAATACAAAAATTAACTTGGTGTGGTGGTACAGGCCTGTAATCCTAGCTACTTGGGAGGTTGAGGCAGGAGTATCACTTGAACCCGGGAGGCAGAGGTTGCAGTGAGCCAAGATCGCACCACTGCACTCCAGCCTGGTGACAGAGTGAGGCTCCATCTGAAAGAAAGAAAGAGAAAGAAAGAAAGAAAGAAAGAGAGAGAGAGAGGAAGTAAGGAAGGAAGTAAGTAATGAAGGAAGGAAGGAAGGAAGGAAAGGGAAGAAACAAGGCAGTATTTCTGACATGTATACTAGGATATTTCTGGATTGATAGCAACAAGAATGAAGAGGGTGCCTGGGAGCAGATTTGAGAAATCTGGAACCTGCCCTCATTTAGCTGAGCAGAAGAGCCAAGGAAACAACTATAGGTATGTCGAAAGAGCTAGAAAGGCTTGCTTTCTAATGACAAGACAGAATGGGGTCTTACGTAATCTGCTTTGAGGCTCATTCAAAGTTGATTTTAGCACAACCTTTATTTTTGAATGGTGGAATTTATTTTAAGCCAGATGGTGATAATCTATACACTATGAAAGAAAAAGAAAGAGGAAGAAATAGATGAGGAGGAGGAAATATAAGTTGTGTCACTTAACCAATGACTAATCAGAGCAATAATAAGCTTCTGGTTTCAACTGTGCTAAAAGTTTCACTTCAAACACCAATAACAAGGAAATATTTCAGCCAATTCCCTTTGTATTTGGCATTTCTATTTGCGTTTTGGCAAATTCTTGATATATTCAAAAGACAGTGAATTCTCTCCCCTGAAACTTGTGCTAGCAGGGTGGGTGGCTGCCTGTTCACACGAATGGGAAGCCCTGGCAGAAACTATGAGAGTTGAATTAAGACAATAACAGCAGTGTATCTCACTCTGTTTGGGCAGTAACTACAGACATCCTTGGCAGATGTCATTTTGGTTTTGGAAATATGAAAAGACAGAGATTTAGAATTTATTTGGATGAACCAATGATTTCGTTCATGTTTTTACTCTCCATTTTGAGGCTTTATTTTATTTAAAAAATAAAATGCCAGTCTATGTAACTCCCTGAAAGTTGCCTTACTAGTGCCATCTAATCCAGAAATATGCTACTTCACATGCTCCAGGGTTGGTAATTTGTGTTTCCAAAGAGTTGAAAGTTGATCTGCACTGTCTGTGGGTCTTGGAGAGGGGGCAGAGTAAATCCAGGCTCTGCTCAAGAAGGGAGGGGATACAGGTGACCTTTCAGTAGAAGTGTGTAAGGCTGTTCACATGAACAGTTTTGCTCTATTAAGAGCTCTAATAAAGCGGGTATGTCTTTCTTAGGAAAAGATTGGCCTCTTTTGACCTGCAGAAGTGAAGGTACCAAGATACCAGATTTACTCCAAGTTAATGTTTACCTGAATTATTGATTGCCACATGAGATACAAAACAGCTGGCGACTCGGTGATGCTTTTTCTTTGGGTTACAAGAGAAGAGCTATAAATCCAAAGCTGAAAGGCTTTCTTTCATCTTTTCTACTTGTGAAATATACCTCTTCAATAGCACCAACCCCAGGTCATTTTAAATCAATTTCTAATAAATCTGTGGTGCTTTTTCTTTCTCTCATTGAAAGAAAGGTAGTATTGTAGGAATTATTTTTGTTTCTGGCTTACCTTTATCTAAGCTGATTGGCTGTGACTTCCCTTATTTATTTCACAAAATGATTAGGTATTAAATAGTTTACTGGATGTTAAGATGCCTTGAGGTACAGGGATGTTAAACCACACAGTGAGTTAAAATATTTCAAAAGCTCCTTCAGATGTTAACAACCAAAATAAAAACCACTGAATGGCCAAATAATATAAATTTGGGTCATTGTATCTTTATTTCTTTAAAACTCTTCTCACTACAAAATAGTTTAGAGATGGTACGCAATAAAAGGCATATTCAATAAGACAAGTCTCATTAGAATAAGAACAGGAAATTAAATTCATAAATTAAAGAATAATGTAAATATTTCAGCTATTGAGGATAAAGGAAGTAATATTATCAACCACCTGACTTTTGAATTTGAGCTTCCTGGCAGCTGGAGAAAAAAATAGATTGTACTAATTTTTACCTCATAAAAATTAATACAGCATTTGTTTAAAAGAAATGTTTTTGACTGTCATATTCTAAAACAGGGGCTCAACCTAAAGCACATAATTCCAATGCACACACAAATTAATGTATATTCAAAATATGCATGTAAATAACCCACCAACTACTGACTACAAATGTCCTGGCATACACACCTTGTATTTAAAAAAATTGTTGGAAATAATTTTATTATATGGAATTATAAACAGAAGACAGCGTTAACAACATAGGTTTATTACTAACGCTAGTTGTATAGGAAATACAAAAGTGAGTCTCATTCGGTTTTCTCAGGATCAATTGTTGATAATGGCCAAGGCTATTATACTGAAGCACAAACGAGAATCAGGGGCATCACTAACATTGTCCCTGTGTATGATTTTCTATTGATTTAATTTTATTCAAGGTATAATTAGGATATTTACAAGACTAAGTAAGTAGAATAACCCCAAGATTATCTATAATAGATACAATTTCTGATGTCAGAGTGTTTTGTAACATACAGTCTAATTATATATGTTTCAATTACTACTTAAATAAGTATCCATAAACTTCAGGTAATCTTCCTGAAGGCAGAGATTTTGACTGTTTTTTCTACTGTAAAATCCCTGGTACCTAGCAAAGGATGTGGCCTATATTAGGCATTTAAAAGACATTTGTTGAATTAAATTTAACTGATTTTTTATTTAAAAACACCTTTTAACTTCTTAATCATCCACAGTACCAAAGAATAGAAAAATCATCTTAGACACAAAGCTAAACAGGATAACTTCTTGATGCGGCCATCAATGGGGTTAAGATGAAAAACATACCCTGAAATAACTGATTAATTTTCTGAAAAAAATTGTAAAAAAAAAAAGCTTATCTTTTTGAAATGTGTTATTTTCAGAGTATAATAATTTTAACTATGATTTTATTGATATTAAGCTGTTATTTCAGATATTTGTCAAATGTTCATGAAGGCATTCATGGTTTACAATACCTCACTACTTTCTGAGATTCTTATCTAGATACTAGATCCCATCTTTCTATTTACCATGACTCAAGTATCATTTTATAAAAAGAAAATAGCATTCCATTGTGTTCAATGTTAGAAAATTATGTTCAATGTAGGCTTTAAACTTAATAACTGCAAAACTTCCCTGAGTTATTCTCTAACTTTGATTATTACTATAGGATACAATTCCAGAAACTACAAAGCATCTCATAGAGTAATATTTTCTATCTGTGTACCAATTCATCTCATTTGATCTCAACAACTAACCTATAAGAAGGTATTAATGGCCTCATTTTATAGGCAAAAAATGACAGGCTCATAAATATTTTGATCAGAATATTAGTAGTAGACAGTGAAATAGAATGTTGGTTTCTTCCATTGGAATAAGCTAGATGATATAGTTTAGATATTTGTTCCCCCAATTTCATGTTGAAGTGTAATCCCCAAAGTTGGAGGTGAGACCTCGTGGTAGGTGTTTGGTTCAGGGGTTGGGTCCCTCATGGCTTGGTGCTGTCCTCACAATAGTGAGTGAGTTATCCCCAACCCCACCTCTCCTGCTCCTGCCCTGGCTATGTGATGTGCCTGCGCCCACTCCATCCATCATGACGGAAAACTCTCTGAGGTTTCCCCAGAAGCTGAGAAAACGCCAGAGCCATGCTTGCACAGCCTGCAGAACTGTGAGCCAATTAAGCCTCTTTATAAATTATCCCATCTCAAGTATTTCTTTATAGCAATGCAAGAATGGCCTAATACACTAGGCAAAGCTGTGGAAAAACCAATCCCAAATCCTAGTGGTTTGAATGAACAAGGTTTACTTCTTCTTTATGTGGATTGACTGGGGTTCTGTCTAACATCATTGTCTTCTTCACATTGGCACCAAGACTAAAAGAGTAGCCACAACCTAGAAAATTGCAGTGTGCTGTTGCAGGAAAGAGCTCTTTGAGGAACCTCCCATGGAAATTAGATGCTCTAGCCCAGAGAAGAAATACATCCTGTCCACTCCCAATCCATTACGCAGGACTAGATAGACATGGAGCTCTACCAACCACAATGTGACCAGGAAATATAAATCTACCATGTGCCCAAGAGAATAACACACTGGAATTCTATTTCCCAGTCCTCTGTTCTTTTCAGAACCTCCTTTCAATTATTTTTATGGGATCTAAAGTAGCATCTAACCAGGGCAATTTGGAGGGGTCTTTAATAAATGTGAGATGCACATTCTGGAAAAGACAGTGTGATAAAAGTAGGTAGAGGATAAGAGTGTGACCCCTAGAGTCAAACTAGGGCTTTCATGTGCAATTTTGTATTTTGTGCACTGCACAAGGGCTTCAGACCTGAGTCAGACAACCTAGCTTCTTCGCTCCCTAGCTGTGTTTATTTAACTTAGTTCAGAGGCTTGCTGGGAAGACTAAATGAGACAAGGCATGCCGGGTGTTTTTCACAGTTTATAGTAGGTACTTAATAAAATTAGTGGTTAATATTATTAAACACATTTGTTTTCACTTCTTCATCCGTATTAAATAAATAATTCTTTGAACTTTGTATCATTTCCTGAGGATGGGCTGCTGGAAGTGGAATAACTAGACCAAAGTTAGTGAACCTTTTGAGATCTTGAGTTTTATTTGCTTTTAGGAATAGCCATACCAAATGTACATTCCCGCCAACAGTGCATGAGATGACCCATCACACTATGTCCCCAACACCTTCTTTGGGATTTCAAGCACCTTCACTAGGTGCCAGCCTCCTGTGATTTTCCAAATCCCACCATTAGAGGCATTAAAGCTTCTATCTTTTGAGGACAAATATTTCATTTGAAGGGATATGATGTCAGCGTTCATATGCTCCCTAGTATGTTGGAATAGAGGAGTTAACAAATCAGCTAATACACAGCTAATCACTGGGAATACAACATAGACAGCCACATTGTTTGTGGTGGCATAGAGAACTGTAAAAATTTCTAGGCAGAGGAAAGAGCACTGACACAGAAGGAATTAATTGAAGACTTTAGCAACAAGCAATTACTTAAAGATTTAAGTACAACATAGCAAGAAGCACAACAGAAATTTACCTCCTTCAGATATGTTCCTATGGTTTACTGGGCCCCTAAAACTGGAAAAGAATAAACTTGAAGGTCTATGTGTGATCTTACAATCTGTGGACACACAGAAGAGACAGCTGGCTTGCTCACTGTCAAACATATAGGTAATGAAAAAATACAAAAATAGAAACCTCAGTACAATGCTGTCTCTTCCATTTGCGTTTTACTTTATTTGTTGAGCCATCCGTTCCAAAGATTTTGACACAAAAACTCTTTAAAGCAAAATACCTGTATAAAAGCACAGATTTAGACTAACTTCATGGACCCAGAGTAAAGTGTCAATGTTTTCCTTGGAGGTAAAAATCTAAGGGAATCAATGCTACTATGAGAGGGAGAGGTTATTTTCAAAGTACCTTAATAAAATGTTTTCCACCTTTGCAAGCAGAGCGCCTGCTGAAATCAGGTGGGCATATTAGAGGATCACTGCAGAGAAGAAATGCATTATCTTTTGGAAGGCTGTGCTCAAATCTGTTCAATTTAATTATTTTTTCTCCTCATTTCCCTTTGTTGAAGAAACATTCCTGGTGCCCTTTTCCACCATGTTAAAATAAAGCTTTTATTTTATCCTCTGAGGAAGCAAGCTCAAGTGCAAATGTTCCTTCAGGTCACTTGTCTAAGCCTACTCTATTTAAACAGCTGTATTTCAAATGATAGAAGCACCAAGACTCTTGCCTTGTTAGCAGTAAGCCTTATGATGAGCAAGTCCCCAAATGCCATCACACTTCATACTTACTACTGCACACCAGCAAAAGAAAATCCCTAGGAAGTTATCTGTGTTGCAGTGGTTTAAAATGTTTCCCTATTTGTGTTCAACAACTGTAATCACTCAGATAAATGCCTGAGCTCCCAGCACTTTTCCTGCTATGAATGTTTTATTCTAGAATACTCTATTACTGGTAATGCCACCTCCAACACACACACGTACATATACCCACTGAAATATTTCAAGGACTAAAGTTCTAAAAACCATTTCCTTGAGTCATACTTTTAAACCTTATATTTTCATGGGGAGTGGGTTCTAAATGTAAACCTGTGTCTCTGTTTGGATTCTGAGATATCATGTACATTTATTAGCCCATCTGCTTCCAAGAATGGCATCCAGGGAGCCTCAGAGCATTAAGTCTACGCCCTGAGTCCTTCACAGAAGGGGAGCAGAGACGTCAGAGCTGGAAAAATTGTAGATCATAACAAGTGTGTCGATATTTCTTAAAAATTAGTTTATGTTAATCAACTACTGTTGGGTTTTTAAAATGTGCTCCGGCTGTTCACAAATCTGGAAAGTCAAGAGATGAAGAGCTAGAACATGGAAGGCAAAGAGTCAAAGGAAAAAGGCTTTGCAAATTCAACTGTGAGAGTCTACAGTTGTGGGAGGAAGTACACCCACAGTGGTGGTGGAAATGGGAAAATTCTCAAGAAGCTTTTAACATTTAAACACTTCACTAAATTCAAGAGCTTATTAAATATAAAATCATTCTGCCCAAGATGTGCAAAGGATGGCATTAATACAAGCTCCCAATAGGGATACTGAGATGAACAGTTAAACATTTTACATTAGAGATCATTTTTTTTTTTTTTCTGAGACAGAGTCTTGCTCTGTCACCCAGGCCGTAGTGCAGTGGCATGATCTCAGATCACTACAACCTCCGCCTTCTGGGTTCAAGCAATTCTCATGCTTCAGCTTCCTGAGTAGCTGGGATTACAGGAACACACCACCATGCCCAGCTAATTTTTGTATTTTTAGTAGAGACAGGATTTCACCATGTTGGTCAGGCTGGTCTAGAACTCTTGACCTCAGCTGATCCTCCTCCTCCTTCTCCTTCTTCTTCTTCTTCTTTTCCTCCTCCTCTTCCTCTTCCTCTCTTTCTTCTTCTTTGGAGAAATGGAATATGCTTTTGAAAACAAAACTTTAAGGCTTAGAAACCACCATCTTGGCTTCCAGTACAGTGAGTAACAGGGGGGCAAATAATGGTGAACTTCTTTATGAACCTTCTTTCAACTGGGCTCATCTATGAGAATTTGCAAAGCACTAACCATGTAGCTACTGAGTAAAGAGTAAAGACAATAAATGTATTAAAAATACATCTATGAGAGTCTGGGCCCATTGAAAAGTAAAAATTTTAATTAGAAAAGATATTTGGGCTTTATATAAAATATAGATACAAACCTGTACCCAGGTGCACACACAGAACACCTGATTGTCATGTGAAACAAAACTTTATTTTCTTCTAAGTAGATTCTGAAATTTTGTTGAAATAAACATAGATTTAAATCTATTCCTTGCTGCTTTGTTTTCTGGTCACCATGACCATAAAGCTATGTAAGTCTGTTGAAACATATTGCAGATTTTGTTTTCTTTTGTTTTCTATCTCCCAGAAATAAGTCCATCTTAAGTGCCCAGGGATGGAATATGGTTAAAGCAGTAGCTTGGTTTAGCTACTCAGAAGTGACTGTTCTTACATGTCTTAATCACTTTTCCAGTGTAAAATGGCCACGGCAAGTCCTTTATCTAATTTCCAGGCAATTACTTGGTATTTGCCTTTAATGTCTTCGGGCTCCACTATCATCCCTTTATGAAACCTTCATATATCAACCCAGCTGCCAGTGGTCCTTTCTTCCGATGTCTAAAAGCCTCTCATGACACTTTTTTACTACATGTACAATTCTTAAATACATTGTTATTTTCCCAAAGTCAATGTCCTTCTCTCCCCCACCCCCTCTCTCTCTTTCCCATATATATATATATATGTATATATGGTAGAATTGGAAAATCTGTTGGGTGCTAAAGATTACTACCACATATTAGATTCTCATAAAACAAAAATACTTAAAATTACAAATGAACAATCCAAGGCATTAAATTCTCAGTAATTGGTTCTTCCACTTCCACTTTCATTTTGGTATTACTATTTTTTGACTCAGTGAATGTTTCAAAGTTGGGCCAAAATGTATTATTAAAAGTCACCTTACTGGCAAATATTCTAAAGTAGTTATAAGTGATTGTACAGTCAAAAAAAAAAAAAAACATGTTGGAGAAGAAAAAAAGATCTTCCTTGCCTACAGGAACAAAGCCAGGATTACAGGAATCTGGCGTGTTTGCCTTGTATGAAAGCCATTGGCTATGAGGAAATTGGATTTTCCACATGAGGCAGGGTAGGGAGCTGTATTTTTTCCTTAAGGTGAGTGTTAGTTGCCAGGACTTTCTCATGACATGGGACAAAAACCAGGAGCAAAAAAGAGCCAAGGAGACAAAAAAGTCTTCATCTAGACAAGCTTGGCTAAGAGTATTGTTCCTGCTTTTTGGAATATTTATAGAGAAAAAGGATGACTATGGCCTTGTCTTTGTTTACATTTTCTGAAGTCAGAAAGTCATGTCACTACATATCGATAATGGAGGGCCTGGACTCACAAGGTACAGCTCAGGCCTGAGCTAAGGATCTAAATATTGGATTTGGGCAGCATTGAGTCAGCAGCAAGATGAAAACACCAGGACTGGAAAGAACAAGGATCAAGGTTAAGAGTGGTGAACTTTGAGACCAATTGTGTTCAGATTTACTTGAAGTCTCCTCCATCTATTTTGAAGCATCTGACCCATGACTACCAGGACATAGTCTTCCTTCCTTCCTTCCTTCCTTCCTTCCTGCCTGCCTGTGTACCTGCCTTCCTGCCTTCCTCCCTCCCTCTCTTCCTTTTTTCCTCCCTCGTCCTCTTCCTTCCTTTCTTTCTTCTTTCCTTCCTTCATTGCTTCCCTCTTTCCTTTCTTTCTTCCTTCTTACTTTCTTCCATATATATTGTCATGCATTCTGCTGCTACCAGGACTATGAAGCAAAATAAGCCAGGTACTCTGTCCTAAAGGGTTTCTTACGCTAGCTAGATCCACGTGTTTCAAATTTTAACATCTATAGGCATGATCTGGGGATCTCATTAAAGTGAAGAGTCAACAGCCCTGGGCTGAGTCTGAGAATCTGCATTTCTAACAGTCTCCCAGTCTGCACGTCCACAGACCACACTCTTAGATACAAACCTCTTGTTGGATTATTTGAACCTGTATTGGTGGTGTCTGAAAATTACAGGACATGGGCTACATCCTCAACTACAGTTTTGCACTTGATCCCCAGGTAACCTAAAAAAAAAAAAATTAGCAGATTACCACCCCCTATTGCTAAGAAAATATCACAAAACACTGTCTACCAAGGCAAGTGGATGGGTGTCATCATCGTGATAAGCAAAGAAGAAATCATTTGTAGAAGTAGCAAAAGGATTATGAAGCCGTAGAAAAAAGTTAGGGATTTTTAAATAAACAGGAATACTTTGAACTGGATTCAGACATTAGTAAAGTTTCAATAATAGGCATCATTTTATCAGATATCTTGACCATTCTCTTTATGCACAGCATTTTTTTAAAAGTGCAGAAGATCATAGGACAATAACATATGGTGCTAAACTTGTTTGATTACACTTCCCAGGTGTTGCTGGGTCCAATTTCCCTGGTGCTAAAATTTCCTCTAATTGGGTGTGAAACACACATCAGAGTTAATTACACTGTACACCACTATATAGGCTTGAAATAATTAAGAACGTTTTCATTTCTCAACTGGCCTAGAAAAAAAAGTACATGAAATTCGAGTTTCAGTCCTTAGAGAGTTCTTTAAAACTCATGAGATCATCTAAATATGAACTTATGTAAATTTCTAACCCTAGAAACTTTTTGAGACCATAAGCCTCTTATCCTAACCTAGATACTTTGTACAAATGTATAGCTAACTGTGTTTCATAAGGAGCATGTGCCCTTTGAAACTTGTGAAACCAAATTATCATGCGAAAAAAAATTATATTAGTCACTTAAAAGTACTGGTCATTTAAAAGTACTCTTTTGGGAACTCACCCTCGTAATAAATATTGGATTATCAAGGCCAATTGCATTACAGAATATTGGTTATATAATGCGTGAACAGTATTGCGAGAGTTGGAAGATTACAGCTATAATGACAATCAAATCTAGAAAGAAAATCATGGAAATAGATTAGAGTGGAAATTATCTATTACAAGAAGATCTAGGCAACCCGTTTGATACAGTTTGGATATTTTTTTTCTTTTTTTTTTTTTTTTAATTGATCATTCTTGGGTGTTTCTCGCAGAGGGGGATTTGGCAGGGTCATAGGACAGTAGTGGAGGGAAGGTCAGCAGACAAACAAGTGAACAAAGGTCTCTGGTTTTCCTAGGCAGAGTGTTTCTGTCCCTGGGTACTTGAGATTAGGGAGTGGTGATGACTCTTGACTAGCATGCTGCCTTCAAGCATCTGTTTAACAAAGCACATCTTCCACCGCCCTTAATCCATTTAACCCTGAGTGGACACAGCACATGTTTCAGAGAGCACAGGGTTGGGGGTAAGGTCATAGATCAACAGGATCCCAAGGCAGAAGAATTTTTCTTAGTACAGAACAAAATGAAAAGTCTCCCATGTCTACTTCTTTCTACACAGGCACAGCAACCTTCCGATTTCTCAATCTTTTCCCCACCTTGCCCCCTTTTCTATTCCACAAAACCGCCATTGTCATCATGGCCCGTTCTCAATGAGCTGTTGGGTACACCTCCCAGACGGGGTGGTGGACGGGCAGAGGGGCTCCTCACTTCCCAGTAGGGGCGGCCGGGCAGAGGTGCCCCTCACCTCCCGGACGGGGCGGCTGGCCGGGCGGGGGGCTGAGCCCCCCACCTCCCTCCCCGACGGGGCAGCTGGCCTGGCGGGGGGCTGACCCCCCCACCTCCCTCCTGGATGGGGTGGCTGGCTGGGCGGGGGGCTGACCCCCCCACATCCCTCCTGGACGGGGCGGCTGGCCGGGTGGGGGGCTGACCCCCCCACCTCCCTCCTGGACAGGGGCGGCTGGCCGGGCGGGGGTCTGACCCCCCCACCTCCCTCCCAGACGGGGAGAGGGGCTCCTCACTTCCCAGTAGGGGCTGCCGGGCAGAGACGCCCCTCACCTCCCGGACGGGGTGGCTGGCCGGGCGGGGGGGCTGACCCCCCCACCTCCCTCCCGGACGGGGCGGCTGGCCTGGCGGGGGCTGACCCCCACCTCCCTCCCAGACGGGGTGGCTGCCGGGCGGAGACGCTCCTCACTTCCCAGACGGGGTGGCAGCCGGTCGGAGGCGCTCCTCACATCCCAGACGGGGCGGCGGGGCAGAGGCGCTCCCCACATCTCAGACGATGGGCGGCCGGGCAGAGACGCTCCTCACTTCCTAGATGGGATGGCGGCAGGGAAGAGGCGCTCCTCACTTCCCAGGTGGGATGGCGGCCGGGCAGAGACGCTCCTCACTTTCCAGACTGGGCAGCCAGGCAGAGGGGCTCCTCACGTCCCAGACGATGGGCGGCCAGGCGGAGACGCTCCTCACTTCCCAGACGGGGTGGCGGCCGGGCAGAGGCTGCAATCTCGGCACTTTGGGAGGCCAAGGCAGGCGGCTGGGAGGTGGAGGTTGTAGCAAGCCGAGATCACGCCACTGCACTCCAGCCTGGGCGCCATTGAGCACTGAGTTAACGAGACTCCGTCTGCAATCCCGGCACCTCGGGAGGCCGAGGCTGGCGGATCACTCACGGTTAGGAGCTGGAGACAAGCCCGGCCAACACAGCGAAACCCCGTCTCCACCAAAAAAATTCGAAAACCAGTCAGGCGTGGCGGCGCACGCCTGCAATCGCAGGCACTTGGCAGGCTGAGGCAGGAGAATCAGGCAGGGAGGTTGCAGTGAGCCGAGATGGCAGCAGCACAGTCCAGCTTTGGCTCGGCATGAGAGGGAGACCGTGGAAAGGGCAGAGGGAGAGGGAGGCTCGGCATGAGAGGGAGACCGTGGAAAGGGGGGAGAGGGAGAGGGAGAGGGAGAGGTAGAGGGCCACAGTTTGGATATTTGCCTCATCCAAATCTCTTGTTGAAATGTGATCCTACATGTTGGAGGTGGGGCCTAGGGGGAGGTATTTCGATCAGAGGAGTGGATCCCTCATGAAGTGCTTGGTGCCATCCCCATGGTAACAGTGAGTTTTGCTCTGTTAGTTCATGTTGAGAGCTGGTTGTGTAAAACAGCCTGGCATCTCTCCCACTTCCACTTTCACCATGTGACACGCCTGCTCTCCCTTTGCCTTTTGCCGTCAGTTAAAGCTTCCTGATATTCCCATACATATTGTCATGCATTCTCCTGCTACTAGGACTGTGAATAAAAATAATCCAGGTACTCTGTCCTGGAACGTCTTGTTGGATTATTTGAACCTGTAGTTGGTACTTGGCATACCAAAAGCCAAGCAGATGCTGTCTCTTACTAGTACAACCTGCAGAACTGTGAGCCTAACAAACCTCTTTTCCTTATAAATTGTGCAGTTTCAGATATTCCTTTATAGCAATGCACTACAGACTAATACAGAAAATTGATATCAAGGAGTCGGGCAATTCTATAAAGATACCTGAAAATGTGAAAATGGCTTTGGAACTGGGTAATGGGCAGGGGTTAGAAGACTTTGGAGTGCTCAGAGAAAGACAGGAAGATGAGGGAATGTTTGGAACTTCTTAGAGACTGGTTTAATGGTTGTGATCAAGATGCTGACAGAAATATGGACAGTGAAGGCCAGGCTGATGAGATCTCAAATGGCAATGAGGAACTTATTGGGAAAGGGAACAAAGGTTACCCTGTTTATGCCAAATCAAAGAACTTGGCTGCATTGTGTCCATGCCCTAAGACTTTGTGGAAGGCTGAATTTAAGGATGATGACCTAGGTTATCTGGGAAAAAAAATTCTAAGCAGCAAAGCATTCAAGAGGTGATGCGGCTTCTTCTAACAACCTACAATCAAATATGGGAGCAAAGGAAATACTTAAAGTTGGAACTTGTAATTAAAACGGAAGCAGAGTATAAAAAAATTTGACGCCTGGAAATGTGATACAGAAGAAAAGAACATTTTCAGAAGAGGAATCCAAGAGGCCTGCAGAGCAACCACTTTGCTAGAGAGATTAGCATGACTGAATGAGAGCCAGGTGCTAAAATTCAAGACTGCAAGCAGAAGGTCACAAAGGCATTTCAGAAATCTTAGAGACAGTGCCTCCCACTACAGGCCCTAAAGCCTAGGAGGAAGGAATAGTTTCAGGGGCCTTGGAAACAGTCCTAGCCCAGGAGCCCACTTCCCTGCTTAGCCTCAGATGCTGCTTGTCACATCCGGGCCTCTATGGCTCTGGCCAGCTATCAAAAGGGCCCAAGTACATCTCAGGCCACTGCTCCAGAAGGTGCAAGCTTTAGGACTTGGTGGTTTTCATGTGCTGGTTTAAGTCTGCAGGCATAAAAATGCAAGGGCGAAGGAGATTTGGCAGCTTCCACCTAGATCTCAGAGGATAAATGCTGAAAGTCTGGGTACCCAGGGAGAAGCCTGCCACAGGACTGGAGCACCCACATAGAGCCTCTACTAGGGCAATGCCAAAAGGGAATGTGGTGTTTAAGCCCCCACACAGAGTCTCCGTTGGGGCACTGCCTAGTGGAGCTGTGGAAATCAAGTCACTGCCCTACATACATGAGGATGGTAGAGCATCCTCAGCTTTGAAAAGGTTGCAGGCATTTGACTCTAGCCCTTGATTGTAGTAGCTACATGGGCTGCACCCAGAAAAGCCATGGGAGTGGAGCTGTCCAAGGCTTCGGGGATCCACCCCTTGCACCAGTGTGCTTTGTATGCAAGAAATGGAGTCAAGGGTTGTTTTGGAGATTAAAGGGTTAACATCTGCTCTGCTGGGTTTCAGACTTATGGGGGCTTGTTGCCCCTTTCTTTTGACTACTGATTTCTCCCCTTTAGAATGGATATGTTTACCCAATGACTGTACTACCATTGTATCTTGGGAGTAAATAACTTGTTTTTGATCTTACAGGCTCATAGGTGAAAGGAAATTGCCTTGAGTCTCAGATGAGACTTAAGACATTTGAGCTGATACAGAATGAGTTGAGACTTTGGGAGGCCTGTTGGGAAGGTATGATTGTATTTTGCAATGTAAGAAAGACATGAAATTTGGGGGCATCTAGGGGCAGAATGATATGCTTTGAATATTTGTCTTTTGCAAATGTCATGAAATGTGATCCCCAGTGTTGGAGGTGGGACCTAGTGAAAGGTGTTTGGGTCATAGGAGCAGATCTCTCATGAAGGGTTTGGTGCCAACCCCATGGGAATGCTTAAGTTCGAATTCTATTAGCTCACGTGAGAGCTGGTTGTTTAAAACAGCCTGGCATCCGTCTTGCCTCCTCTCTCACCATGTGACACATCTACTCCGCCTTTGCCTTCTGCCATGAGTAAATGCTTCCTGAGGCCTAGCCAGAAGCTGAACAGATGCTGGTGCCATGCTTGTATAGCCTCCAGAAGCAAGACAAAACTTTTTTCTTTATAAATTACTATGTCTCAAGTATTTCTTTATATCAACACAGCATGGGCTAATTAGAGCAAAATCAATAGACATGCTCCTTGATCTCACATGTGGCATCTAAGGTTAAATTCATACAAGTAAAGAGTAGAAAAATGGTTACCAGAGGCTGGGGCAGGGGGAGGGAGTGAATGAGGAGTTGCTGGTCAAAGGATACAAAGTTTCACTTATACACAAGGAATACATTTTGAGATCTGTTTTACAGCAGGGTGACTGTAGTCAATAAAATGTGTTGTAAATTTTAAAATAACAGAGTAAATTCCAAATGTCTCATCACAGAAAAAAGATAAGTAAACAAGACAAAAAATATATTAATTGGCTTGATTTAATCATTGTATATTGTATACATATACCAAAGCATCTCACTGTACCCCATAAATGAATATAATTGGTTTGTCAATTTAAAAAGCATAATTTTAAAATAAAAAATAAATAAAAAGAAAAACATGCTCTTTACTATACTTGTGTTATTTAACCTAATATATAAACATATATAGAATATATATTTATATATAAATATAGTAATAATAAAAAAATTTAAATTTGCTTTGGTTGATAATCTTCTGAAAAGGCACACAGATGCAGAAAGATGCAAATGAGTTAGTTTGGCAGCAACTTATTTTCCAATGCCTCTTGATCTATTGTCCTGAAAGCTTGTGGCAGTGTTGACAGTTCCCTTGCTGGATTATCTCCTGGCATCTGTGGACTGACCCGTGTTATCTGCCATGTTTTTCCTATTGTGACTGGCTCTCTGGTTACTAGCTGACTCGCCATGTTATCATGGGTTTTTTCTTCGATTACACTGTACCTCCCTAGACTTTATCTACCATCTGATGCTGTCCTCCTCTCCTACTATACCAATAGTTCATGCTCCTTTGAGCCAACACTTTCTGGTAGTATTCATCCAAAGCATGGCAATGCTTAGCAAATATTAAATCTTAATAACTCATCTCAAACTATGGGACACTCTACAGCAGTTATAAAGAGCACAAGATATTTTAGATTCTTCTGCCTGTTAAATTATTTCAGAGCTCAGGATTTTTTGATAAGAATTTGTGTAACTTATCTTGTCTACCCAGAATAATTTGATTAATCCCAAATCTCTGAGTGACACATTTCTTACCAAGCAGCATTAGAATCTGATTTTCAGCAGTTTTTCTACATCATTTCAATGAACCAGTTCAATAACCTGAACCAAAAAAAAAAAAAATCTTAAAGTAACCAATCAATGCTCATGCATTTTTAAACTTTTATTTGTCTTTGCACATCACTGTCATACAAGGAAACAGTGAGTATTTTCAAGAGGCAAACTATGTTTGATAGATTCTTTACTCAATAGCTGTAACCACGTAAACTATTATCAAAAATTAATATTATCTGTACCTTGCCCAGTTAGTAGGTAAATGCTAAAGAATTTGAATATTTGCTGACTTGTTCCTTGTTATTCTTGCAAATCCCATCAACTCCCACCACTTATTTGTATTTCACTTTGGCTTCTTTAAGAAGATAAGTAGGGGGCAACGGGGGAATTTGCTATGATGCCCTCATTCATCTTGAAAGCCAGATAACTAAGTTCTTACAAAGCAAGAGTAAATGACATTGTCTACATTGACTTTATGAAAATTACAAAAATTTAAATATAGTTTTGGAATCACAATTAAAGTCACTTTTCCGTGGTAACATTTATTCATTTTCATTTTACTTCATGCTATAATCAGAATTCTTAAAATTTCTAACATCAGGCTAATATGACATTTTGTATACAGAGAAAAGTCTAAGTGTTAAATAACTTTTAATTCCTTTTTACCTTTAATGCTCCTAGAACATACATTCTTTAGTTCATTCAACAAGCACTTGAGCATCTTCTACATGTCAGGTATTAGTGATACGATGCCAAGGAGACTCAAGACCTGTGCCACGTGAACTTATACTCTACTCAGTAGAGTTTACCAGATAAAACAAGAATTAATTGAACAACCACAATAATCCCATTCATACTTTATGACAAACCATGCAATAATAGTTTAAATACTAGATTTATTTATAAATTTTGACTTAGTTTTTAGATTTAGATTTAGATCTACCAGATTTAACTTTAGATTTAGATTTATCATATTTAAATTTAAACACCAGGTATAGTCTGGAGATCAGGATTCATTAATTAAGCGGAATTTGAATAAGAACTGAAAAGGAGAAATATTTAATCAAGTTAAGGGGAAAACTTGCTGTTCAGACAAAAAAAAAAAAATCATATGTCCAAGACCCCAGGATAGGAGGAAATGTATCGCATTGAGGATCACTGAGGAGGACAGAGTGACTGGAGCAAAGAAGGTGAAGGAGGCTGTGCTCTCAATGTGTTGATCCTGTTGTATTAGTCCAGGCTCATGCTGCTGCGAAGAAATACTTGAGACTGGGTAATTTATAAAGGAAAGAGGTTTAATTGACTCACAGGTACACATGGCTTGGGGGCCCGCAGGAAACTTACAACCACGGCAGAAGGTACCTCTTCACAGGGTGGCAGGAGAGAGAAGTGAGTGCAAGCAGAGGAACTGCCAGATGCTTAATACAACCATCAGATCTCGTGAGACTCACTCACTATCAAGAGAACAGCATGGGGGAATCTGCCCCCATGATTCAGTTCCCTCTACCTGGTCCCTCCCATGACACTTGGGGATTATGGGGATTATAATTCAAGAGGAGATTTGGGTGAGGACACAGCCACACCATATCACCTGTATTGCCCAATTCTCTGTTCCATCTGCTTCACTTCTATCCCAAAGCTCAAAAAGCAGCTGATTCTGAAAAGACAGATACCAGATCTCCTGTTGGTTTAAGGCTTACCCCGTGTGACTGGCAGGTTGGCCTGGCTGGTTCAGGTTCAGACATGAAAACTAACATTCCTCCATGCAGATGCCCTGTCCTAGCGTAGACTCACTTCCTTAGTGTCTGCAGGGTCCTTATGTCACCCACAGTGGAGTTGACAGCACAGTATTTCATAATGAGGCCTGTTCTGGAAAGATAACTCTAAATGAGAATCTGAGGGCCAAAACAGATCTTCATTATTCCAAATTCTGTGCTAAAGCAGATTGCATTGTAGCTGGCCTTTGATGTGTTCTCAGAGTCTAATAATAACTTAAAAATGAAGACAAGCATCTGTCTAGAAAAACTTTTAAAGGGTTGTATTTAAAATGCTTTGCAATGGCAAATTAACAGAGTTGTAATTTAAGTTTTCTTCTTCCTTCCTGCAGGAATGAATCGTAAGTTTCAGGAATGCATTTTTTAATATTTTGACAGAAACCTACATGTTTTAATCTTTTAAAGTATGTAATTATAGGACATGGGCCTGGTACAATTGTGCTCCACATGGGTGGTAGAATAATATGCCCTTTAAAAAATGAATTAGAATAGATTTTGGATAAAAATGATAAACACTAGATCACATCTTATTAGCACAGAAAATGTCACAGTTTCATAAAAGTAAATTTGCTAAATAAAAATAGTAATTAATAGTTGAATTAATGACTAGATACCATTGAGAGTGTACTCAATATCCTAAAATTTTAATTTTAGGATGTGAACCCCAATGCAGATTTTGAGTTTTGGGTGATTATGATGTGTCAATGTAGGTTCCTCAATTGTAATAAATGTAGCACTCTGGTGGGGGATTTGATAATGGAGGAGGCTACCCATATGTGGGGACAGGAGGTTCTATGGGAAATCTCTGCACCTTCCACTCAATTTTATTGTGAACTTAAAACTACCCTAAAAATAAAGTTTATTTAAAAAAATTAAAAAGCGATCTGATGAAATAATCTTAATTGTTATGGAAACCATAATTTTTAAAATAATGTAAGTTTACATTTAGAATATCAGGAACATGAGGCAATTCATCCACCTCAAGGTCAATGTATCTGCTCAGCAGGTACTAAGTGATTCTATAGGTGGGCCATTTCCACAATGCTTTCTGTGTTCTGAACACTGCATGAGGAACTCCTGCCCACTTTTTCATTGATTCCTCACAAGAACCTCAGGAAATAGGTCCTGCATTTATTATCAACTTATAAATAGGAAAAAAGTGAGGTTCAGGGAGGTTCATTAAATACTCAAAAGTCACATAGATAGTTGCTGTCAGAGGAATAAAAATAGACTTTGCACATGTCTGAGTAGCTAATTCTTCTGCTTGGATTTTTTTTTTTTTTTTTTTTGGAGTGGATAAATAAGGTTGTAAGAAAGAATACCTTTCTACCCAAATATGCTTTACTCTTTACTCTCCTGAAAAAAAAGTGAAATGTAAATACAGTCTTTGAAGCTAATTTTGAAAGTAACTAAAAATTGTAATGCCAGATGAGATAACTAGACTATGAAGTAAACTCTAACAGGGTTAGGAGAGATGTACAAGAATGCACCCATCAGTTTTCTTGCTGCTGGTGAAGACCTAAGCACTCTCCTCTTCTGGGTAAGTTTTAGGGCTTATCCAATTTCATGCCAAAGTGGGTAGAAGCAGAAGAATATTCTAAGCATGGAGAAACATCGAAACAAAGTACAGATGCATGAGCCTGTGTATTCAGGGCACTGCAGATTATTGTTCAAAATAAATTTTTAGGCAGGGCGTGGTAGCTCACGCCTGTAATTCCAGCACTTTGGGAGGGTAAGGCGGGTGGATCACCTGAGGTCAGGAGTTCCAGACCAGCCTGGCTAACATGGCGAAACCCTGTCTCTACTAAAAATACAAATATTAGCTTGGTGTGGTGGCGGTGCCTGTAATCCCAGCTACTCAGGAGGCTGAGGCAGGAGAATCACTTGAACCCAGGAGGCAGAGGTTGCAGTGAGCCAAGATTGTACCACTGCACCACTGCACTCCAGCCTGGGCGACAGAGTAACACTCTGTCTCAAACATATATAAATATAATAAAAATAAATAAATGTTTAACTATCATCTTGAAAGCTTCTGATTTGGAGTTTTTACTGCAATTACAATTATTCACAGATAGTTCTCATAAAAGTTCATTTCATGAGTTTCTGAGTTTAGTGTAACTTAGTTTGATAACATCAGGAGAAAAGAATGGTATCCTCTAGGAGTTTACAATCAGAAGAGAAGAAAGAAATATTATGTCAATGTGAACCAAGAAAGACAAATGTTTTGAATGTCTAAGTCAGTTTACACATTACAGCAAAATGTGACATTTGCAGGAAAATCTTTGGGGGAAAAAAAAGAAAAACCACAACAATCTAAATTATCTTCTCCATTTCCCAAGGCATCTGGGCCAAGTTTTGTATTTGATGAAAATAAGTCCAATTCTGTAACTTCTGCTTTTGGGAGAATAGGCTGAGAAGCATGTAAAAAAAAAAAAAAAGGAAAGAAAAGAAAAAAAGAGAAAAGCAAAGTCTTGTTCTTCTTACTTCTCCTCTTCCCTCTGTTCTTTCTCTCCCACCATCCCCTTCTTTGTCTTTTTTAACAACCAGAATTAAACATTACTTAATCCCATCTGGGAGCCATAGTCATTTTTCAAAATCAATTTTTAAAGACATTGTTGTCATATGTTTACCGTCCAGGTGTCTACTTTCTCAAGGTAACAAAAAGGTTCACAAAGATTCTTATCTCAAACCGATAAACAGATGCAAACAGAGCCGGGACTATCTGGGCTACCACAAGGCCTGTTTGACTAATTGCCCTGATAGATCCTTCTCCTGATGCCTAATGTTGTTATTGCACCCAGCATAGCTGAGATAGCACATGTTTAACCCCTGACCCTCCAGCTGCCTGGACCATACCGCTCTGGAACTAACTATTCTCCATCATCACTTCCTCCTCACCGCAGACAGAGAGAGAGAGATCTGTTTCTAAGCAAATAGCAAAGGCTCTGACCCCGTCATGAGTCACCAGTCTGTCTACCCACTTCCAAGATTCCCCTTTATGTATTTATTCAGCTTGTCAGAGTTCCTGGCCAAAAGGATAGTGATTTTTGAGTTAAATGGGATTCATGCTAACTCTGGGAACAGTAATTTCATAAATCTGAGATGTGTTAAATGGCCTCTATAAGCTTCGTATGAAACAATCCATCTCATTCTATCCTTTTTTAAGGTAACTTTTTATTCAATAAAAATGATAAAATAGCAAAAGACACAGAATAAATAAAAGGCAAATATTCCAGGGCCATTTATTACCATGTAGGGAAATACCTAATTATTCTGTGCCTTAGGGCACTGATTTATAATTACTATAAGACAGGCTAAATACTATTAGTAACAGCAGAAGTGAGAAGTAAGTGTATTTTATCCAAGATAGTTCATCTTTCTCTTATAGCATGTTTCATAAGTCTTATTCACAGGACTTAACACTGGTCACATTTTAACACATACTGCCAACACATGGAAATTCAGCTTCTGATCATCCTGGGTAAGTTTTGCTGTGCAAAAATTTTACATTATACTACATTGCAGAAACGTTAAGCAGTAATAGCACAATAGTAAGCAACAGTTCTTATGACCATTTGGGTTAATTAACGAAATTACATTGTCTGTATGAAAAGGCAGAAAATAAATGGAGAAACAGAAAGGTGTAATCTTTATGGAGTATATTTGAATGTCTGTTCTTTTTTTAATATCTGAAAAACTTAAGCAGACATGAAATATCATAGGCTATAATGCTGGGGAGAATAGTCCATTCAGATATACATTGCATTTTAGTTTTCACCAAACCATTTAACATAGAATCAAAACACTGTGGCTAAATGATAAAATTGCTTCTATCTTTCTAACACTTTGTTTAATCTGGTCTTTAGACCTTTAAAATTGTTTCAACCAAAAAAAAAGAAGCACACTTGTTTTGTGAAATCAATTCCTGAATGCTAATGTTATTATCAATCATTATTATCCTTCTCTCATAATAAATTCTTGATACTTTCCTCTGTCCATTAAGGAAGCAGAATCATAAAATATTGAGTGAATTGACAAGGTATTGTAGATTACTGAGAACAGCAATAACAACAAGATAAATACTCAAAGTTTTTGTGTCTTTGGAAGTACTTTAAAGGGAATGTAATACAGAAGGAGTCCTTGACATCAGAAGATGGTCTGGGTTTAGCTTCATCTACATAGCTGCAAGCCTGAATCTCAGTTTTCTTTCAAATGGGGTTAATGAAACCTTTCTAACCATATTCTGAAGACTAAATGATGTAAACTGCCCAGCACAGTGACTAAAACTTTTAAAAAGCAAAGGCTAGATCCATTCAAAGTCCCTTCTTGCCTTTGCTTGTAAAACTGACTAAAGATTCCACCTTAGTCCAATTTACCTTCAAGCTACTTTAAGAATAATTCAAACTAACTCACACAAGTTTTGGAAAGCTTGATTCATTGGGAGGTAGCTTATCTTCTAAAAATAAAAATTTAGAAAACTAATGTTAAACATTAACAGGTACGGCTCAACTAAAAGATAGAAAGAAATTTAGGTGAATTTCTAGAATAAATAAATTCATTTATTAGAAAATTTTTGGGGGGATGCCAAACAGCAGAATCATATGGGGTAAGGCTCTGAGGATAAGGATGTTACAGGACAGGAATTAACAACATGGGCTCTGAGATGGAGCGATCCTGGGCTTCACTCAGCAGAAACTTTAGACTTAGTTCTCTCTTTTGTAAAATGGGATAATAATACTTGTTTCATAAAATTGTTTCCTATGATCAAATGAGATAAGGTGAGTAAAGTACTTACCGTAGCAGAGGAGACAGATTTAATAAATGCTATTTTAGTGTAAGTAGTATTAATATTAATTAATTATGGTGTGAGATGATTCTGAAGTTATTGAGAATGCCACGATGCTTTAAGAGTGTTGGGGTGCTCACATTCCCACGGATCTAAATCTGTGTCCATAATCATCTCTTAAATATTAATTCATGATGACAGAAATATCTTTCTCAACTTCGCCTTTGTTCATTTCCTAGTAACTCTCCAACCAGTGGCATCCATTCAAGTTAATGTCAATATAGCATCCCATGTTAGGGTGAGCTCCAGAATGTTAGGCTAACAAGAAAATTCTCCTTTTTTAAAATGATTTATATACTCAAAGCCTAAAATTAATCATGTCTCCAAACATTTGGATCTGATAGTACAGAACATTCGGCAAATAATTTACCAGATTTTCAATGAATGCAAACAAAGTTTGACAAATATGGGGAAAAGTGGACCAAGAATTTTTCTACACCTGGTATCTATCTATCTATCTATCTATCTATCTATCTATCTATCTATCTATCTATCTATCTAGGTATCTATCTATCTATCTGGCTTTCTATATATATGATGTAGTATTTTTAAATAAGTTCACAAATGAAAGATTTGTGACATGTAGTATCCAGTTTTATTTGCAATAAAGTGAACTATTTAGCTATGTAATACATCTAACTAAATGACACTCCCATTTTCCTGCCAAATTATGTACAAAGACATGATAAGAAAACTACTTTTTCATGTAGTAACAACCAATAGTCATATTGCTCAAGAACAACTACAGCATTGGGCTCAAAGGTTTAACATCCCAGCAATGATATTTTTAAATCATACCTTGTTTAAACAAATGTAAGTAATTGGATTTTCTTCTATATTAAAAAATGTTCCAGATAAATGCTATAAATCTGAAAGCAGAAAAGTAGGGAAGAAATAATAATTTGTATGCCACAATGGAGTGTTTCACAATTTTTGTTTAACAACACATATTTTATCCTGCTTACACCTTGATCTATAGGACCCCACTGATTACAAGGCTGTAAATTGTATGAAGAGCTCTGCAGAAAATCATAAAAGGGCAGCAAGGGGACCTTATATCATGAAGTCACTTGGTCCCTAAGACTCAACCAGGACTTTGATATTTAGTTTAAACACAACCATATATTCTTATTAATAATGAATAGAGCCACTTGTTTCAATTTCATAAGCCCAGTGCACCAAAGCTGGTGAAATTTCTATTACCCATGACCTGGATATTAATCCTACAATTTAAAAAAAAAAAAGCCTCCATTTTTCAAATGTTGACTTAATGCTGAAACAATGAGACACAACTTTCCCAGAAATTTTGGCACTTTGAACAGAGAAATAAGGGTGACCATTCTTTGTTCACTGGGAGAGCTATTAAAAATGCTTTTGCACAGGAAATACTTTTTTTCTCCCCAGGAATTAGGGGATATCTTCAGGAAACTCAGCAGATTAATCACATGAGCCCTGGCTCAACTTTATTTAAAAGTAAAGCATAAGCCTTAACGCTTATCCCAAAATGCAAAATCCCTCTTTTGGTATTTCAGTATTTCATGTTGTTGCTATTTCTTGTCTGAATATTTTTCTATTGTCTCAGAAACTGATCACAAAGGTTTTTGTTTTTTTCCTTTTTTAAAAATTATTTTTTGTTTTTAGTAGTTGGATAAGGGAGAGATAAGAGAAGAATCTTTGTTAAACTTGCCTGGATTTTTAACATGAAACAGCAAGATTAAAAACAGTATTATCTGAATTCATAAAGTGAAATATAGGCCTAAGCACGGAATTTTTCAGAACTTTGAATTTCAACTGACTTAATGACTTTGTACCAGCTGTTTTCTAATATGTTTTTAATCAGAAAACTTAATTCAAAGAAACAGGTACTTCCTCATTTTTTGTTGGGGAAGGGAATATTCTGCCTTTTGGTGTTATAGACTTTCCACGTAAGTCTGGAACATTGTCTACGTTTTCTAAAAGTTCTTCTAAGAAATTGTATTTCCTTGCACTTCTAATGGAGAAGTTATAGCTTATATCCACGTTGCCAAACTCAAGGCTATTCCCTTTGGCTGAGTCTTAGAATAATCACAAGTACAAAAGTACATATTGCACAATCACCGCTCTAAGCCTAGGACTAAACACTCACGATAGTGGTCAAGGTCGAGGGGAAGGCCATGGAAACAGAAGATCTTGACTCTGCTTTTAAACAGCACATGTTGGGGGCCGGGCGCGGTGGCTCACGCCTGTAATCCCAGCACTTTGGGAGGCGGAGGCGGGCGGATCACGAGATCAGGAGATCGAGACCATTCTGGCTAACACGGTGAAACCCCGTCTTTACTAAAAATACAAAAAATTAGCCGGGCGAGGTGGCGGTCGCCTGTAGTCCCAGCTACTCGGGAGGCTGAGGCAAGAGAATGGCGTGAACCCCAGGGGGCGGAGCCTGCAGTGAGCCGAGATCGCGCCACTGCACTCCAGCCTGGGCGACAGCGAGACTCCGTCTCAAAAAAATAAAAAATAAACAGCACATGTTCTGATTGGGAAACTAGAAGTGGTGTTCACTAAATAAGAACCTGTTTCTGAAGCCATATGTCAGTGCAGATTGAGGCTATGTTGCAGACACAGAAGGTAAAGAGTAGAGGGAGAGTTGGATTTATGAGACAGGATGATCTCCTGAAAGATGTTTGGCTGAGACAGATCTAAATGGAAGCATGGACAATAAGCAGGATGTAATGGGAGGTACAGGGATGGGTCAATGGATATGGATGCTGAGTTTACAAAGGCTAGAACTCTCTCCTCCTACCCTAGTTCTCTACATTTTTCCACCCATCCCCCATGCTTCCGGTAGCATTCCGAAAAATGCATGGGAAAAAGTGGTCCAAGGGTACATTTGCATTTATACATGCAACTTTCCAGGCCATCAACTTAAGCACAAAAGTCAAGAGTATATATTTAAATAACTGATAGCACATAACTTTATTTCTGGTCTACCTCATAGGTGGGGATTACCCCCATGATAGTAATCTCTCTGAATCTCAGTTTCCTTACCTGTGAAATCGGGATATTGACGATGGAGTTGGGAAGATTAATTTCTTTAATGTATACAAAGCATTCAGTCCAGTGCCTGGCACCAAAAAAGCACTCAGTACTTGCTTGCTGTCAATATTATACTTAACGGAGTTTATTCCCCAAAACAGAGATGCCTTGGGCAGCCTATATCACGATTTGCAGTATTTTACCTTCAATTTTTTCTGCACCATGAACAGAGTGAATGGAGAGCAGGAATGAAGCATTTACTTATAAAAAGAAGATATATTAATTTATATACATTTATGTAATTAGGGATGTGATGTCTAAGGACTGAAATTCTGTATTTTATCCCTCCACCCACCTTCTCCCCAGGTTATAATTACAATGATAAATTGTAATAAGACCACGAGGTCCTATTGAATCTTTGGTGGGTGACTCTATTCCTTGATAATTTGTGCGCCTGTGAGAAAGGTGAAAATCTGAAATCACTCAAGAGTCTCAAAAATTGCTCAAAATATTGTGCTAAGAACAAACAGATATCAGGGATAACCATGAAATATTTTATCAGCCAAGACAGTTTCCTTCTAACAAAGAGCAAATGTGGTCTATAAAAGGTAACCATGGTGAATAAACGTTAACTCCCCACCCTTATTTTAGGCTTTGTTCTATTGTAAATGAAAAACTTGAAATTTAACACTATCTAATGCAATTTTAAGAGAATCTGTCACAAATATTGAGATCCCAATGGCAGTGTTTTAACACATTGGACATGATAATAATAAAAACATTGTGTTTAACTGTTTCAACCTCCTATGGTCTTAGCCTGCAATACCTATTTCCCAAAAGCTTACTTCTTAGCCACCTTGTCTCCTACAAGCACTGGCCCAAATTGAGCAACTTGAAAGATAGCATTTCAAATACAATGCCCTCAATATATTTGTCTTCATGGGCAATTTGTAACAAATCTGGAACAGCTATATTCTGCCAAACGAAACACTGTAAAAGATGATTAAAAAAAAAATTACCAACAGGTTGTAGTCAAGAGACTATTAAGAGTTTCTACTTCTGCTAGTCAAGAGAAATTATCTGCAGTCCTTTGAGCCATATAATTCCAGAAAGGTCAGGTGCTCTGTCTCTAAGAAAGCTGGCTGGTGCCGAGGAAATGATAACCCACTGGGAGAACATGGAGGAGAAAATTTTCAAAGCACTCAGCCAGCTTCTGCTGCAAGATTTCCCATTAGCAGGAACTGGTTGTTTCGATACCAGATTTACATTCCCAGGAGGAAAGCAAAACAAATTTGGAATATGAGGGTTCCTGCTCCCCAGAAACTAAATTTGCTTTTAAATAGAAAGAGTAAGAAGTGACCAGCTGGTTCTCTTATTTTCTAAGCCAAGCAAGTACATTTTTCAAAAAATCATATATATATATATATATATGTATTGTATATATATATATATATGTATTGTGTATATATATATGTGTATGTATATACATATATATATATCTGTAAAGGGAAATCAGGAAAGCAAATTTAAGATTTGGGAAAAAATTAGACTTACAAAAGGGATGTTTAATGACACCTTTTGAAGGAAATTTTTTTACTAGCTAATTAGTAATTACAAATGCCTTTGCATATTTTCACTTGAATCAGGAAAGACGAAAATGGCCATTCTCTGAACACTTGCTGCTGTTTCAATTCACAGGACAGAAATTAATTATGCTGTGAATGGAGAGAGTAGAGAGTATATAATAGTATTTTTTAAGCGTGGGTCAACAGCCTGGTTCTGATCCATGGCTAAATTTTAAGCCACCTATGGCCAAATGAGAAAAATTAAAATAATGTTCATAAATAAAGCTAACTATTTAATCTAAAGAACCATCATTATGTATTTCCTATCTTTAAGAAATATTGATGATGGTAAATGTTATTTTTACTCCTGTCTTTAATGAATAAATTTGAAGTGAGCCACTATATGTTAATCTGTAAGCCTTTTTTTTCTTATTGACAAAATTTAAAAGTCAGAAACCTTCCAGTATATACTGCAGGCATCGAGCTCATAATCATTTAGAATGGCTTCATTCACCAGGAAATGAGCTTTATCTTGCCTACATTTGGGATGAAAACATAGTAAGTACACTCATATATGTTCTCCATTGTGTGTTTTGAGAGGCAGAAATCATTATCTGCATATGTACAAACGTAGATTCCCGTATGACATTCTGACCTACTACAACTTTGAAATTTGGAGATATTTCCAATAACCACTGAATCCTAGGGCCATTTTCTCTTTGGATCACCTTTTCTCCAAGGATGATTTGGCAGATGCTCTGTCATGAAGAGGCTCTCTAAGAACTATTATTCCCAGATTCATACAATCCAAAAACAAACAAACAAACAAACAACAAAAACCCCTAGCACAGAGAGACTGTGGCCCCAGAACCCAGAAGAGATGAGAGCCCTGCTTTAACAAGGAACTAGAAAGTGCCCTTTCTTCCAGTTGATGGCATCGGCTCCTGAGGCTTCTGACCCAGCCATCCCATTACTGGGTATATACCCAAAGGACTATAAATCATGCTGCTATAAAGACACATGCACACGTATGTTTATTGTGGCATTATTCACAATAGCAAAGACTTGGAACCAACCCAAACGTCCAACAATGATAGACTAGATTAAGAAAATGTGGCACATATACACCATGGAGTACTATGCAGCCATAAAAAATGATGAGTTCATGTCCTTTGTAGGGACATGGATGAAATTGGAAATCATCATTCTCAGTAAACTATCGCAAGAACAAAAAACCAAACACCGCATATTCTCACTCATAGGTGGGAATTGAACAATGAGAACACATGGACACAGGAAGGGGAACATCATACTCTGGGGACTGTTGTGGAGTGGGGGGAGGGGGGAGGGATAGCATTGGGATATACCTAATGCTACATGACGAGTTAGTGGGTGCAGCACACCAGCATGGCACATGTATACATATGTAACTAACCGGCACATTGTGCACATGTACCCTAAAACTTAAAGTAAAATAATAATAAATAAAATTAAAAAAAAAAGAAAGTGCCTCCAGGCAACCCATGCTATCAATAGATGCATCATCAGCCTGACACCTAGAAGTGTGGGAAGTGTCGTCAAAAGGGTTGTAGATTGGAAATAAAATGTCATGGACTGACAGGCTTAAAACCTGATTGTCTGGTGTTACAGTCGCAATTCACAATAATGTGAAAATGACCAAAGCCTGGAAGAGAATTTGTCTAGTTATCATGTGTATAAGCAAATGCAAGGGGCTGCATGATAGAAACTGCTGGATTCAAAGGCATCATATTCCTTTGCAGCTGGCCAAAGAGGAGAATGAGAAAACTGTTTGTAGTACTTAGCCTGGGTGTGTAGTTTCTTGCCCTTTCCTGCTAGCTTCTGGACTTTTCTATCGGATTCGCGGATAAAACAGCACAAACTGGGTAGATGGAATTTAGAACTTGACGGTTTTAAGTCCCAAGAGATGACAAGAGAAGTGGCTGACAACTGGGTTAACACCCTGCAGCATCTGGTAGGAGTTAGGCTACTGTCACCCATTTATCATTACTTCCATCTCCAATGATAGAGAGCACCCTTTGTTGAGTCATTTGCACCCAGAGATAAGTGAGGATGCTCCTCCCATACATCTTAACAATTATGGACAGTTCCCAGAAAATATAAGATAATATAAGAAATGTGCCTAACTGCCAGCATAGTAGGAGTTTTGCATCAAGAGTCATATATTAGTCTCTCTGCTGCACATCTAAAACTCTATGTTGAAAACATCAACTCCTGTAGTAGGGAAAGTGGCAAGATCTCCTTTGGTTTATATCTATGCATTAGGTTTTAATTTTCCAAATGATAAAGGAGGGGCCAGTGATTTTGAGTTATATAGTTTTCCCTAGTATGATCCTGTAAAAGAAAATAATCCGTATTCTAAGGATGAATCTACAAATTCAAAAGTTTGCCTTTTTTCTCATGCTGTTCCTTCAAGGTTCTGACCTTAAAAATAAGAGCATACTAAGGGAAATTTCTCATCTGTTTGACACCCAGAGCCTCCACACTGTTGACATTGGCTATGGCAGTAGTGAAATTTGGGGAGAGAATTCTGGAGCTTGTCCTCACTCATCAGGAATGTCACATGTCTGTGCCTCTGCTGTTGTTTGAACCATGAAATAAAAGGTGTAGGCACGAAGCCATGCCATTCGATGAGGATGGAATAGTCTAGATTATCAGCCCGATTCTGACTTGCTGAATTGTGTGACTACTAGAAGTTGCTTCATGTCTATGGATTCTCAAAATAGGACATTGTCATAAATATTGTCAAGTACTTTCCAGCACTGAATCTCTGCCATGCTATGTAACCTCAAACCTATTCACTATTACCCGTTCTTTCTCCTTTGAGATGAGTGGCAGGATGGTCACTAGAGGCTTTTCCAAGTGTGAGATTTCATCCTTTCTGATGTATAATCCAGCCAAATACGTTGGGTATTTATGGTATAAAACTTAGTTTCACATGGATTATTTCCCCGTAAGAGTTATTATTAGCCCCATATTATAGATTTTTTAATCCCAAAGCTGAGAGAAGCTAAGGAATCGGCTTTGAGATCCCGTCTTAGCCAGAAAGGCTGAGTTGGGATTTTAACTCGGCATAAAATAACTTCAAATCCAAGACTCAACCTACCTCAGTGAAGCCACCTTAACTCTCTCTCATGAATGTTCTTAAGGATTTGATCTTCAGGCCTCTTTTTTCCTTTAAACCTCTGGGAGGGCCTGTGGCCTACCTCACTCAGGAGATAAGTAGACTAGCCATCTCAACCTTTGCAGTTCTTACCTCAGATCTGATCTTCATCAAAACCCTCTTACATGATAGCAAGGTAGTTCTAAGTTGTCTTGGGAGCTGGGGAACAAAGCAGGCAAAGATGGCAAGGCGCTGCAGTGTTGGCCATTCCTGAAAACTCAGGACTAAGTTTATTCTTGAGTTTCTGGAGAAACTCTGGAGATAGTATAAACTTCCAGTGTAGATGTTTATTTTATTTTTTCTCATAACATATTCAAAACCTCCAAAGGTATAAACATTAGTGAAACCCAAATTCCTACCCTCTCTTTTCCTCAAATGTCCCTTCTCCTGGTATGTATGGTAAAAGAAGGACTTTATCTCACAATCTTTATAAAATATTGACTATGAATTATTGCTTCTCTTATCTCACTCAGCTTGGCCAGTGCTACTACTAACTCCCGGTAGGAAGCTGCTTTCTGCATAGGAGCCAGTGGACAGGTGACATGGCTTGTTATGCATATATCTGACCTCAGTGAATGATGACAAAACATGTCAAATTAGAAACTGTCTGTGTGAAACACAATTTTTCCTATAGTTCAAATTATCTGTGTCCCAATACATACTATCCTTCCTGAATAATTTTTAAACAATAAAGTTAGGCAAATGGAGATCAAAATAGCTGCCTTATATTAATAAAAATCAGATTTGAGGATGTGGCTTAGGTGTGTGACCACAATGGACTTCCTACTAGTGAACCCCAGAAAAAACCTTATGCCCCTAAGCCCAGGCAGCACTGAATAACCACAGGCTTCCCTATGTTGAGGTTGTCCCTGTCACACATGGAGTGGGAGGACCAGGCAGAATGCATTCTCTCTGTGGGAATACTATTTCTCAAGGGGAAGAAAGGGAGCAGGGGTACCCTGTGCTTATGAGTTCCTTACCCAAACTCAGCATTCTGACAACTCTCTCGTCTTCTCTGGGAGAAGCGTAAGTGAGTAGGTGGGGCAGGAGGCCAGGAATGTTGAGAAAAAAAATGCTCTTCTCCTTAGAAACTGGAGAAATGGGGAATAAGTGAATCCCCAAATACAGAAGATAAGCATCTTTGGACTTAAGCAGTTCCTCCTCAGGTGGAAGTCTCTAATTTCTAACTTTGCTTAGGTATTTGTAGCTTTCATATCAATCTATGAAAATGCCAGTTTCTTCTAGGATTTTTCTAACCTCTATTGTAAAATCAGTTGCCCACTTTTTGGAAAACTCTTGTCCTCTGACACTGGATGGCTTATACTGTGATCTATCCCTTTCTTTGCGTGAGTATCACTTCCCATGTGAGTTTCTCAGACTGTGATAATAGCCTCAAAGGGACTCATTCAAGGTAGTCCATGGTGGTGGCATTTGGCGTCTAAATTCATGGCATAATCCACTTGAGCAGGTGGGCACTTTGGAATGAATTTTGGCATTCGTAGTCTTGCCAGAGTGGATGTTTCTCCCTACACCTCCGACCCTGACATCTATGTCCTTTGAGATCTGTAGATACACCTTTCTATTCTCTTATACTGCTGGTTGCCTAGGAGCAAATATTGACTCTCTCACAGCCAGCACCCAAGGACAGATTCTTTCAGCTAAAATGTCATAGGTATGGTTTACCATTAACAGACATAATGACCAGCCAAGTTAGAATCATAATCTTTCAAAATTTCTGTAATGAGCATTGACTTAACACTGTGGTCTAGTGACTTAAGACTGTTCTTCCCACACAACATTTTTTTTTTCCTCTTTGAGAACCAAATCACAGCTTCCTTAACTTTTATATGGGTTATCCAATTAGGCCTTTTCAACAATTTAAATTCAGTCACCCTGTAAGTGTCATTTGGAGCCTGCTTTGATGAAATCTTATCTGAGAACTCTAGCTGAGGACTGACTCTGATCTCATATAGTACCTGTCTGCATTAACTATTTCCACATTATATTATTTGTCTTGGCTTAAGCAAAATTTGTTTTCAAAAAGCCCTAGTACTTTCTTGAAAGCACTGACCTTGGCTTATAATATCGCAAATCTTCTACATTATGTGTTTGCTGAATGCTAATTGGTTGGCTAAAGAATTTGTCCTCGTCTGACACTATGTTTGAGAATAATGCTGCCTAATTACTCATACTTCTTTATCAGAGTGCCATGTTTTGATACAACTTAATGGGGATAGGAGGAGGAGGAGGAGGGAGAGAACTAAGAAATTGAAGCCAGATAATTAAAATGATTCAGCTCAAAGATGTCCTGTTAGTTAACAACAGATATGGGACCCAAAATTTAGTTCTTCTGACAGTAAGATGAGGTTTCTATGTCATCATGCTGAATCTTTCTGAGCTACGTTGGCACTTTCTCTGGTCCAGGAAGCTGTCCCTATTATCAAAATTAGAGCCTGAAGCCATAGAGGACTGAGATTGAATTAATTTTAGGTGGGGCATAGGAATCTGCCTTTTTAGCAAGCACCCAAGATGATTTTAAGCAGATAGTTTCAAAACCACAACCTGAGAAACAACTCTAGTCTTACCATCAATTATTCTTGCTATCTTCTACTTACTGTATTATTATTTTCCTAGTCCTAACTCCAGTTTATTTGTATTGTGCTGAGTAAGAATGTTTAGAAATAGTCAGGAAACAGTCATGTCATCAACAAGACAGTATTTTATTGCAGCAAAAGTGACTCTGGTCTACCACCACAGCCATAGCCACATGCCTGCAAGAGTAACACAAAATAACAGGCCTTTTCCTCCTACCTACTCACAATGAGCCCCAGGATCCGGTGTATAACAATCCTCTCTACTTTACAAGCTTTTAATCAGCAGTGACAGCCAATTAGATTCACTAATTTGAATGTATTTCTGACATACTTAATAAAAGAAATAGCAGCAACATGTTCTCCAAAAGCAGTGGGGTTCAAAGAAAAATTCCATTTGCTATTGTCCCTTCAAGAGGAGGACACAATAAATTTTTTAAATTATTTTTATTTAAGTAGTTTTGGGGGTGTAATAAGTTTTTGGTTACATGGATAAGTTCTTTTAGTGGTGATTTCTGAGATTTTAGTGCACTTGTCACCCGAGCAGTGTACACTGTACTCACTCTGTAGTCTGCATCCCTCACCCCCCCGAGCCCCCAAAGTCCATTACATCATTCTTATGCCTTTGCCATCCTCTTAGCTCAGTTCCCACTTATAAGTGAGAACATATGATATTTGGTTTTCCGTTTCTGAGTAACTTCACTTAGAAAAATGGCCTCCAGCTCCATCCATGTTTTCAAGAAAGACATGCTCTTGTTCCTTTTTATGGCTGAGTAGTATTACACGGAGTATATATGCCACATTTTCTTTATCCGCTCATTGGTTGATGGGCACTTAGGCTGGTTCCATATCTTTGCAATTACAAACTGTGCTGCTATAAACATGCCTGTGCCTGTGTCTTTTTTCACATAATGACTTATTTTCCTTTCGGTAGATACTCAGTAGTGGGATCGCTGGATCGAATGGTAGCTCTACTTTTAGTTCGTTAAGGAATCCCCGTACAGTTTTCCACAGTGGTTATACTAATTTACATTCCCACCAGCAGTATAAAAGTGTTCCTTTCCACCACATCCATCCCAACATCCATTGTGTTTTGACTTTTTAATTATGGCCACCCTTGCAGGAGTAAGGTGGTATCTCATTGTGGTTTTAGTTTGCATTTCCCTGATGATTAGTGATATTGAGTATCTTTTCGTATGTTTGTTGGCTGTTTGTATATCTTCTTTTGAGAGTTTTCTATTTATGTCCTTTGCCCACTTTTTGGTGGGATTATTTCTTTTTTCTTGCTTATTTGTTTGAGTTTCTTGTAGATTCTGGATATTAGTCCTTTGGCGGATGCATAGTTTGCAAATATTTTCTTCCACTCTGTGGGTTGTCTGTTTACTGATTATTTCTTTTGATGTGCAGAAGCTTTTTCATTTAATTAGGTTGCATTTATTTATTTTTGTTTTTGTTGCATTTGTTTTGGGGGTCTTAATCATGAATTGTTCACCTAAACCAACGTCCAGAGACATTTTTGATGTTATCTTTTAGAATTTTTATGATTTCTGGTCTTAGATGTAAGTCTTTGATCTATTTTGAGTTTATTTTTGTATGAGGTGAGAGATGGGGATTCGTTTTCATTCTTCTACATGTGGTTTGCTGGTTTTCCCAGAACAGTCTATTGAATAGGGTGTCCTTTCCCTAATTTATGTTTTTGTATATTTTGTTGTATATTTGGCTATAAGTATTTGGCTTTGTTTCTGGGTTCTCTACTCTTGTTCCATTGGTGTATGTGCCTATTTTTCAGCCATTACCGTGGTGTTTTGGTAATTATAGCCTTGTAGTAAAATTTGAAGTTGGGTAACGTATTGCCTTCAGCTTTGTTCTTTTTGCTTAGTATGGCTTTGACTATGTGGACATTTATTTATTTATTTATTTGTTTATTTATTTATTTATTTATTTTGAAATGTAGTTTCACTTTTGTGGCCCAGGCCGGAGTGCAATAGCATGATCTCGGCTCACCGCAACCTCCGCCTCCCAGGTTCAAGTGATTCTCCTACCTCGGCCTCCCGTGTAGCTGGAATTACAGGCATGCGCTACCACGCCCGGCTAATTTTGTATTTTTAGTAGAGATGGAGTTTCTCCATATTGGTCAGACTGGTCTACAACTCCCGACCTCAGGTGATCCATCCGCCTCGGCCTCCCAAAGTGCTGGGATTACAGGCATGAGCCACCGTGCCCGGCCTGTGTAGGCTTGTTTTTTTTTTTTTTGACTTTAATCCAGGCACATAGTTTAAAATGCCCAATTTGTCCACAAACTCATGCTTATGTTATATCTGTGTTCTACACTGATTAGGACATAAAAGGTTTGAGGTCAGGGACAATGCCTAGCTTGCTCATTCTTTTAACTTAGAGCCCAGTACTACATCTAGAAGACAGTGTATATTCAATAAAAGTTAGGAAAATAAGGACCATAGAGAAAATTACAGGAGGCTTCAACCACCCATAGGAGACATTACTATTGAGGTGTGTATGTTTTATAACAGCAACCAACTTCTGTTAAAAAGCAGGAAATGAAAAGTCATTCTTTTTTTTATCTGAGGAAGTAATTTCAGAATGATATGGTACATATAAAGGACTAAATATTACCTATGAAATGTATGTGAAGTGTCTAGCATTGAATCTGGCACATAGTAGGTGCTCAATGGACCTATTATTGCTGCTATTATTATAAACATTGGGCTTTTTTTTTTTAAATTCAGGAAATAAACTGCAATTATATGGGGTTTTTTAGCCATGGAACCTGAGTAAGGATTAAAATCCCCAGGAACTCTGCCTGTGAAGATAATAAGGATAGGATTCTCAGTTGTAATTACAGGGTTTTCTCTGAGTTAGCAGAATACAAGCCTCTGATCGTTTTTAAATAAATCTGTCTTCCTATGATCATTTTAAAATAAATCTGTCTTCCCATAAATCACACATATTGAGAACAGTTAAAAAACATAATGAACAATTTTGTGGCATTTTACAAGATTATATGTTTTTTAGGGAAAAAAAGACTACATGTATATACATGCAGACTCACAAGTAGGTATACACGTGTATATATTAGAAAAAACAGAACTTTTAAAATTGATATGGCCTAGAGTTATCTGTCTTTATTTTAAATGTACCAAAAATTTTTTAAAGCTAAATATATAAGTCAGTGACATACACTCTGTCCATAAATTCCCGTGGTTCAAATTTTAGACAGATATTACACTGCAAAAAATTATTGTTTACCCACAGTCCAGACCACTAGGATAGGGAAGTACCATAAATGGATTTAATGGGATTTTTGTAAATGCTGTCCTTCAGTTTTATGCTAAAAGAGAGGGAAGTGGTAAGCAAATACACTGTTAAGGCTTTGGTGGGATGAAAACAACTTCTAGGATGTGTAAAGGATTAGGGAAGCCTGCCCAAGCTTTCATGACCAGTGGTTCTTAACCTTTCATTTCTTAGGGATTACTCTGAGAGCCTCATGAAAACCATTGGTTTTCTCTGAAGAAATGCACTTTTACACATGCACATAAAATCTGGCATACAGTTTCAGGGTGTTCATGACTCCTAGAGAAATTAAGTTTAAGAAAAAGCCCACATACTAGTTATTTAAAAGGTTTCCAGCTGAGGTTGAGAGCCATGACCCTTCCTTGCCAAATGCTACATGTTTCCACTCAGTGACTCAGCTCGGGGACAGCCAGCATAAAGTCCAGATGTGAGCAAGTGTACCAGCAAGGGTGGACGCTACTTTCTTAGAAACTATGGAAATGTTGCTGAATGCATGACTCCAGTCTTTTCTTAAGAATGATGTCCTGTGAACTCTTTTCTCTTGGAAAATCCCAAGAATCTCAACCATTGTGGAAGACAGTGTGGCAATTCCTCAAGGATCTAGAACTAGAAATACCATTTGACCCAGCAATCCCATTATTGGGTGTATACCAAGGGATCATAAATCATGCTACTATAAAGACACATGCACACGTATGTTTATTATGGCACTATTCACAATATCAAAGACTTGGAACCAACCCAAATGTCCATCAATGATAGACTGGATTATGAAAATGTGGCACATATACACCATGGAATACTATGCAGCCATATAAAAGGATGAGTTCATGTCCTTTGTAGGGACATGGATGAAGCTGGAAATCATCATTCTGAGCAAACTATCGCAAGGACAGAAAACCAAACACCGTATGTTCTCACTCATAGGTGGGAGCTGAACAATGAGAACACATGGACACAGGGTGGGGAACATCACACCCCAGGGCCCGTCGTGGGTTGGGGGGATGGGGGAGGGATAGCATTAGGAGAAATACCTAATGTAAATGATGAATTAATGGGTCCAGCAAACCAACATGGCACATGTATACATATGTAACAAACCTGCACATTGTGCACATGTACCCTAGAACTTAAAGTGTAATAATAAAAAAAAGAAAATCCCAAGAATCGTCTCCTTATTAAATTGTGATAAGTGGAATTGTCCTTTCAGATGCTTTTTAATTTTTAATTATCAGCATGTCAATAATCTGATAAAGTAATTACAAGTATTTACTTCATGCATGGTATATCTCTGGCACTGTACTAGACTCTATGGCAGTCAGTGCAAGGCAGCACAAGGCACGCTCTTACCTGTATTTGAAGAAATTCAGAACTGCTTGAGAATTCTGAATAACTTTTGAAACAAGGGCATACCTAATGAAGAGCATGCACCTAACAAATCTTGAGATGTTTGGCATTATTATATATGTCACTAAAGGAATATACAGTACATTTCAGATTGCCAAAATGTGGTGTCATATGTAGGAACTTAGTTGTTACAGTACCTTGGGGCTCAGCCAGGCATTGCCCGCTGGTTTATAAGAGAGAACATATTTATTTGGAAGGTTTGAAACTAGGACTAGGGATTGGAGATCAACTGCAAGGGCCAGCCCTTCTCCCTCCCTCTTCCTTGTCATCGTAGCTAACTTCAAAGCATATGTTCTAGGCACTGCTCTAAGGTCTTTACATAGATTAGCACATATACATACACAAGCACACTATGAGGTAGATTCTACCTCCATTTCCTCACTGTTATCACTGAGGGATGCCTCATCAGACATCCCAGGGCCAGGAAAATGCATCAGCCAAAATAGCAACCTTGGCAGATCTGGCACCAGAGGTTGTGCCTTTAACCAGCGTGTTCATAAATTAGCATTTATTCTGTGCCAGCACAGTGCTTGACTCTGGGAAGGTAGAGTTTGCTGCTGTGCCAGCACAGTGCTTGACTCTGGGAAGGTAGAGTTTGCTGTCAGTGTCCTGTCGTGGGAGACGCTGTTTTTGAAGACAATCACAAGAATATCTCTCACCCCATGAGCTCTGATGCATTATGGTCTTCCTATCTTCCCATGGGTGTTTGAAATCTACTGTTTTCCCCTAAATCTGGGTGGGTTCTGTGACTGCTTTGACCAAGAGAATACAACAGACATTCTGAGACTTCTGAGTTCACATCTTAAGGAAGACGAGAAGCTCCTTCCTGGGCTTCTTAGATTGCTGGCTGTTGGGGTACTACGTGTAAGAACCCTGCCGCCATCCTGAGAGAAGGCCCCGCCACACGGACAGGACACACATAGGTGCTCAGTAGACAGACCCAGTCCAGCCCACAGGCAACAGCCAGCATCAACTGCACATACAAGAATGAACATTTTGTGCATCTGGCCTAGTCCAGCCTTCAGATGACTCCAGTCTCAGCTGCCGTCTGACCACATTCAAATGATACCTGACAAAAATTCTTTGCTTGGCCAGATTTTAGCCAGGCTCCTGAACCTTCTTGTAGGTCCATCTGTGCACTTCTTTGTAAAATCCAGTTTTAGCAAAGAACCCTGTTAGGTCGATTTAGTCAGAACCGTCTGCCCTCAATATCTCTGATCACCCACAATATCTAGTTAGATTCCTCATTCTCCACCTCCTCCAGGTGATTTTTGATCACCATGGCCTGTCTCCAGTGAGAATTCTCTTACTTAGAATTCTTATTTAGCTAGAATCTTTCTTACCCCGATGTTTCCTCTTTGTAATTTTTCATCCACTGCCCCTCACCCTGCTTCTTCGCTATAAATTTCCATTTGCCCATGTTGTAGTCAAGTTTGGCCCAATCTCTCTCCTCCACTGTGAGACCCCATTGCAGTGATTGCTATACCTATTGCAAGGGTCCTGAATAAGCTATCCTTAATGATGCTTTAACAATATCATTGAATCATTTTTTCTCTAACAGACCCCAAGAAAGAGCCTTTCCACAGTTAACCCACCAAACCAAGAGCAATAATAATTGTTATTTTAAGCCATTAAATTGGGGATGATTTGTTATATAGCCACATATAACTAAACACCCACCCACAAGAAGCTCTATTGCAAGGTAGTAAAGTGGTAACCAAATTCAGTATAGAAAAAGAAAGTTATAGTTAAAATAAACAAGGAATTCTAAGAGCGCAAAGAAGCAACAACTTCCTCAGACTTGGGGATGGGAAAGGCTCATTAGAGGTGGCAACAGATGAGACAGAGAACAGCAAAAGAGAAAGGAAGGATGTGGAGAGGGAGGAAGAGGGAGAAGGTGCCAGGGAGGGGAATGGAGAAAGGGAATTGGAGAGAAGGAAGGGGAGAGAAGTTCTTGCAAAGGGGGAGTACCTGAGAGGTAATGGCTTATTTGGGACCAGGTGAGTACAGTGGGTTATCTGAAGAAAGGAATGTAGTGGGTGTGAGTGTGGCAGGCGTGGTGGAGTGAGAAGGAGGCTGGGTTAGAGTAAGCTTGAGTAAGATCCTACACAGCGTTGGGTAACTGGCTGAGAATGTTAGACTTTATGTTGAAGGTAATGGAGAACTCCTAAAATTTTGTAAAAGGAAGAACTAATGGAGCATATTTGCAACTCGGGGAGGTAAGTCTATTTGGCAGCAGTGTGCAATGGACGATAGGAGAAGTCAGCCACATGGAAGGCCAGAGATTCTGTCGGAGGTGGTTCCAACAAACAACCCCATTCAAAAGTGGGCAAAGGACATGAACAGGCACTTTTCAAAAGAAAATATGCATGTGGCCCACAAGCAAATGAAAAAAAAGCTCAATACCGCTGATCACTAGAGAAATGTAAATCAAAACCACAATGAGACGCAATCTCACAGCAGCCAAAATGGCTATTATTAAAAAGTCAAAAGTAACAGGTACTGGCAAGGTTGTGGAGACAAAGAAACACTTATACACTGTTCGTGGGAGTGTAGACTATTTCAAACAGTGTGGCAATTCCTCAAAGACCTAAAAACAGAACTACCACTTCACCCAGCAATCCCATTACTGGGTATATACCCAAAGGAATATAAACCATTCTACCGTAAAGACACATACATGCATATGTTCATTGCAGCACTATTCACAATAGCAAAGACATGGAATTGACATGAATGTCCATCAATGGTAGATTGGATGAAGAAAATGTGGTACATATACACCATGGAATACTATGCAGCCATAAAAAAGAATGAGATCATGTTTTTTGTGAGAACATAGATGGAGCTGGAGGCCTTTATTTTTAGCAAACCAATGCAGGAACAGAAAATCAAATGCCTCATTTATAAGGGACTTATAAGTGGGAGTTAAATGATGAGAACACATACACACATAGAGGACAACAACAGATACTGTGGCCTGCTGGAGGGTGGAGAGTGGGAGGAGGGAAAGGATCAGGAAAAATATCTAATGGGTACTAAACTTAGTGCCTGGGTGACAAAATAATCTGTACAACAAACCTCTATGATACGAGTTTACTTATGTAACAAACCTGCACATGTACCCCCTAAACCAAAAATAAAAGTTATATTAAAAAAAAAAAAAGGAGGCCGGGCGCGGTGGCTCATGCCTGTAATCCCAGCACTTTGGGAGGCCGAGGCGGGTGGATCACGAGGTCAGGAGATCAAGACCATCCTGGCTAACACAGTGAAACCCTGTCTCTACTAAAAATGCAAAAATAAAACAAATTAGCCGGGCGTGGTGGCGGGCGCGGTGGCGGGCGCCTGTAGTCCCAGCTGCTCGGGAGGCTGAGGCAGGAGAATGGCGTGAAGCCGGCAGGCAGAGCTTGCAGTGAGCCGAGATCGCGCGACTGCACTCCAGCCTGGGCGACAGAGCAAGACTGAAGCTGCCATAGGTGTGTGGAGGGCATGATTTAAAAACAAATCAGGGAAATAGAACTAATACTACCTGGGACTAATTAGATGGAGGGATAAGCCATGAAGGCAGTCATGGAGGAGCCCCAGTTTCCAGACGTGGGCATTTATTGGCTAGTGCTGCTACTCATCAAGATAAGGAATAGAGACTCAGGAGCAGACATGAAGCGAAAGGTAAGGAATAAATTTCTGGTGTGCCTTTGGTGTATCCAGACGGAGATGTCAAGCAGCTTGATCAATAGACAAACTGAAGTTCAAGACAGATGTTGCCCAAACATACAGAGCTGGGAGTCATCAGTATGCAAGTGATTACTAAATCGCAAGAGTGATTTAGAACTCTTAGAGAGAGTATGCATAGTGTCCTCCCCCTAAAACATTGCTAGGAAGTGATTCTAAGAAAAATTCAACAATTCAATGATTTCAAAGCTTTTTTATGACATTTTAACATCTCTAAATAAAAATGCCTCTTAAAATTAATGGAAGTTCATAGTTTAGTTGACAGTACTTTTTTCCTAGGATTAGAAAAATAATAGTTTCTTATAATCAATGACATTTTTGATTCATAAAATAATGTAGCACATCAAAGCAGCCTGGATCTAGTGATTGCTTAAGGAGAAGGCTACATTTATTTAAGTTAAAGAAGCAGTCTATGAAAAAAATGCGTTAAAAAATGGTAGTGCAGGCTGGGCGTAGTGGCTCACGCCTGTAATCCCAGCACTTTGGGAGGCCAAGTGGGCTGATCACGAAGTCAGGAGTTCAAGACCAGCCTGGCCAACATGGTGAAATCCCATCTCTACTAAAAATACAAAAATAAAATGAGCTGGGTGTGGTAGTGGGCACCTGTAGTCCCAGCTACTTGGGAGGCTGAGGCAGGAGAATCGTTTGAACCCAGGAGGCAGAGGTTGCAGTGAGCTGAAATCATGCCATTGCACTCCAACTTGGGCAACAGAGCAAGACTCAATCTCAAAAAAATAAAAAAAATGGTAGTGTAGGTAGTATGCTAGTGGTGAAAAATAATGACATGACTCAAGTGACAAATTTGGGAGCACTGCTCTAAAGAGCTTTAATAACAGCAATGGCAACAACTGCAATTATTTATTGCACACTATATAGCACACTGACTGTGCAGGTGCTCAGCTAAGTATACATGTATATTAATATCAACCTCATGTGGATCTCAGGACGTAAGTACTATTATTTACTTTGTTTTACAGATTAGAAAATTTCATCGGTATGACAGAGCATCAAGCCTAAATCCTAGCAAAGTAGCAAGTCCACAACAGGAATTAGAATGATCTGATGGTTCCCAGGATTAAAGTACAGCCAGAAAAAAATTTTGGAAAGTCAGCACCAAGAAATGGAGGTTCAATAGCTTGTAGAGGAGACTAAATTGTGTTAGCAAATGACAAAGTTCTAGCTACACAGGGCAATTCATGAACAAACAAGATATAAAGACTCTGGAAAGGAAACTTCCAAGAATAACTCAAGACCTCAGTTCTAAGAAGGGAATAGGGTGCTTGGGGAAGTCACTAGAATGAGAAATAAGGAGCAGGGCCAAGAGGTAGGTATGATAGAACTGACTGAGTCCTTTGGAGAAAAACTTTGGGGATAGACATAGAGTAATTCTTGGGAGACTCCAGGGTATGATGTACCAGGAAGTGGCTTGGGAACTGCTTCAAACTTAGTCAACTTCTGGTTCAAATTGATTCTGGAACTGGGGAAAGAACTAGCTTATAAAAGGGGGACGAAGACGCCAAAGTTGTGAGAAACAAGAGGTTACAGAGGCTAGAGAGTCAGGCAGGACTTGAAATCAACAAGAAAAGTGTTCAGGAATTCCTTGGCTATCTGATGTTATCAGTTGCGAGGAAAACTCAGTTTCAGATAATAGTGATGAAGATGGAAATCTCCAATAGTTTCAAATAGCTAGACTTTTTGGCCTTCCAATTTATGGGTCAAAAACAATAAAGCAAACCCTGTGAGAAGCAATTTATCAATTTATCAAAACTGCACATGTACCACTGAAACTAAAATAAAAGTTTAATAATAATAATAAAGCATGAAGAATTTTTAAATCTGTTGCGATTTAGCCAGATCTGTGGATTAAAAACAAAAAGTAAAAATATTTGTGAGAATACTGTTAATATCCAGCCTGGGCAACATGGCAAAACCCATCTCTACAAAAAAAATACAAAAATTAGCCAGGCACAATGGCACATGCCTGTGGCCCCAGCTACTCGGGAGGCTGAGGTGGAAGGATGGCTTGAGTCTGGGAGGCCGAAACTGTAGCGAGCTGTAATTGTGTTTTGCACCCCAGTCTTAATGACAGAAGGAGACCCTGTTTCAAAAAAAAAAAAAAAGAATACTGTTAATATTCATAACTGAAATATAATGTCTGCTTATCATGTACCCCATGCTGTATATTTCACATCTACTAACTAAACTCTCCAGATAACACAATGAAGAAAGCCTATTATTACTGTATCTATTGCTATACACAAGGAAACTGAGGTTCACTGATGTGATGTAATTTGCCCAAGAACTAGATAATAGAGACAAGAATCAAACTCAGGTCATTGACCATGAAGGCTACGGTCTTTCCACTATATTATTCTGTTAAAGACTGGCCTGGCCAAGATGGTGAAACCCCGTCTCTACTAAAAATACAAAAAAAATTAGCCAGGCGTGGTGGTGGGCGCCTGTAATCCCAGCTAGGAGGGAGGCTGAGGCAGAGAATTGCTTGAACCCGGGAGGTGGAGTTTGCAGTGAGCCGAGATTGCACCATTGCACTACAGCCTGGGCGATAGATCAAGACTCCATCTCAAATAAATAAATAAATAAATAAATAAATAAATAAATAAAAAGGGTCGGGCTCAGTGGCTCACACCTGTAATCCCAGCACATTGGGAGGCCTAGGCAGGCAGATCACCTGAGGTCAGGAGTTCTAGACCAGCCTGGGCAACATGGTGAAACCCCGTCTCTACTAAAAATATAAAAATTAGCTGAATGTGGTGGTGGGCACCTGTAATCCCAGCTACTTGGGAGGCTGAGGCAGGAGAATTGCTTGAACCCAGGAGATGGAGGTTGCAGTGAGCCGACACAGTGCCACTGCACTCTAGCCTGGGCGACAGAGTGAGACTCCGTCTCAAAAAACAGAACAAAACAAAACAAAACACACATTTTTAAACTCTCAGATGAAATTTTTGATGCTGGTAATAGATAAAAAGCTGTTAAGTTCAAAATTCAAGTAGTTAAGGAGAATAATCCTCTTGATAGATCTTTGCTAAAATGAAGAACAAGTTCAGAATTGTTAAAGCTTTCCCGTACAGATCATCAGTAAGTAAATAAGCCTCAACTTTTCCGAAATGCGAAACACACCTATGTGTTAAGGAGTCCTGGTTTTCATGCAATTCAGGTATTAAGAGGGAAGAAACAAATCAGATTCATGAGGCTTCATGGGGATCTAAGCTCAGGATGTGAGATAGAAGATGACAACATCCTTGAAAAATTCTAGGTCAGGGGTGGACAAACTGCAGCCTTGGACCAAATTCTGCCAACTGCCTGTTTTTGAACAACCTGTAAACTAAGAATGGTTTTTACATTTTTCAATAGTTAGAATGAAAAATAAACACATACAAAATATAATATTTCATGACATGTGAAAATGATATAAAATTCAATATTTGGTGTCCATAACTAAAGTTTATCAACACACTGCCACATTTATTCATTGACATATAGCCTGTGGCTGCTTTCTCGCTACAATAGCAGAGTGCAGTGTTTGCAACAGAGACCACAAAGTCTTACTATCTTGCCCTTCACACACAAAAAAAATGTTTTCTGACCTCTGCTCTAAAAGAAAAATGAAAAAGCATCTTGTTCAAGCCAATCATTCATAACTCCTGAAAAGGTAGATCCCTGTGGTAAATGAATAAATTTCATTGATAAGATTGGTGGAGAGTCGGACGTGGTGGCTCATGCCTGTAACCCCAGCACTTTGGGAGGCCGAAGCAGGCAGATCACCTGAGGTCAGGAGTTCGAGGCCAACCTGGCCAAGATGGCAAAACCCCATCTCTACTAAAAATACAAAAATTAGCCAGCATGGTGGCGGGCACCTGTAATCCTAGCTACTCCGGAGGCTGAGACAGGAGAATCACTTGAACTCAGGAGGTGAAGGTTGCAGTGAGCCAAGATCGCATCACTGCATTCCAGCCTGGGCAACAGAGAGAGACTCCGTCTCAAAAAAAAAAAAAAAAAAAATTAAACTAAATAAAAAGATTGCTCGAGAAAACCCCTCTGGTCTCTACTCCCACATCTCTGTTTTCCCTTTTACATCCCATATTTTCAATCCTGGTTAGACATTATTTTTAGAACTTAAAACCTGATGTCCTTCTACTTTGAGTTTTTGTTTATGCTGTCACCTGCTTGGAACATTTTCCCCCTCCCACCTCTGCACCAATAATTATTATTGTTGCTCAATCATATAGCCTACAACAAAAATATGCCGATAGATTAAGACATTTTAAAATTTTCTATAACTATAAATCTTTAAATATTACATTTTTCTCATAGAATAAGTTGTCATTACAATGATTAATAAAGTTCAATTGACAAGACAATGGAATTATTTTCTAGATTTGATTACAATTATTAAACATAAAAAAGGAAATGTTATTATGTAAGCATCCGTAATAAGATAAACTGGGTTATTTTAATCTATTATTTTTCTAGGTTCATATGACTTGAATGAATATTAATTACTGATAGAATAACACAGGACTCAGCATCAAGGTTTTTTCTCCCCATTTTTCATTATTGTCTTTGTTTTTAGATGTAGAACTGAGAAAATGTGTTATCATAAATAAGTAGTTTGGAATAGAAGAGTTTGGGGAGACTCAATTCATAGCCCACCTTGGAGTTTCACTACAGAAATTAACTTGTAATCTAACATCTAAAAATATTTTTTATGTTTCCTCACTCTTCCACTGGATTAAGTTCCCATTCTTTTTTTTCTAAGCAAATAATTGGAAATCATTTAGATTCGCAAAGGGATTAGTTACACAGTTCTTAGTGATTCGTTTTCTTATCACCATTGCTCTGTTAGTTAAAAGTTCTTACACATCTAAGTAGAACCTCAGAGACCTGATTTTTTCTTGTAACTGGAAGAAGAGCTACCCTGAAAGGGAGGTAGGAAAGTTCCATCTCAGATAGATTGACTTTAGGAACATGTAATGATGGAGTCGACTGTCTAGACAGTGATGTCTGTAGAATTCTTTGGCTGCTCTTACTACCCTGAAAGTCTATACACATCTGCAAAGTACATGTAGCCCAGTGTGAAAACTGTTGCTGTACTAACTGTCTCTATAGTCACAGTATGAACTGTATTCACCTCTGCATCTCCACGTGGCTGATACAACGTGTGTTCAGTCATGTTCAATAAATTGAATTCAGATGATTTGCAGATCTAATTATATCATAAGATTCTAACTCTCATTAAAATGTGACATTTTCCTTCCTTGTCATTCACATATGAGCCAGAAACGTCTACATTTCCCACAATTAAAAAAAAATTCAAAAATTTCAGCTTTCAAGGACACAGTTTTTCTCTAAAAAAAAAAACCCTATAAAGAAATTCGATGCCGTATTTCTAACCCTTTTTGAGAAAGTGGGAACAAGAAGCTTTGGGCTTTAACAATACCCTAACCTTACCTTTTGAAAATGTGGCTATTGAAAGAACAGATTAATTAACACTCTAAGAGCTAGGTTATATTCACAAATTAGAGAACTCAGTCAAGGTGGCTTCTGGCCAAAATAAGAGTGCTAAGTTGCTAATTAGCTTTGCCCATTATTTGTAGGAAGGCATTTATTCTGTCTCTGAGAATAAAGTATGTATTAGAGCTACCTCAATTATTAAGAAACTTGATATATTGCAACTAGCCAAAAATAATGATGGAATAATAGAAAAACCTGAATACTTGCATTTTCTAAAACAACTTTAATTTACGTTCTGCCTTTTTTCTATAGTTACCTTTTTCTATATCCAAAAACTGAAGGAAGGATATATCACAATACAGGAGTTCTCTCTGTTACAGAATATTTTCCCAGCTACCTTTTCCCCTGCCAAGCACCCTTTTGTTTATAAAGGCAAAGAAAAAAAAAATGATTCCATTCAATTTCTTCTAAACCTGCTACTGTAGTTTTTATAAGATAGAAAAACCAAGGGCAAAACCATCCAGATTTGCTGCCTATAGTAGTAGAATTAGCTGAAGTCTCTGGTTCGCTTTGTCTTTATAGATATACCATAAATTTCAGGACTTGCTTTTTCTATGTCTATATTTCTTTATTGGTGTTCCACAGCTAAAATCGCTGACCCCATTAGATCCTTGTTCCTAAAGTAAACATTGAGCTTTCAGCTTTTCTTTTTTCTTTTCAATGGCAATTTTTGCCTTGAGGACGCTGGTTTATATTCCCGGAATGACCAGTAGTTGACAGAAAATCCCAAACCATACTATTGACAAATGGATCTGCAATACTAAGACCAATATATGTCAAGGTTGGTTTCATTTCAGATAAAAGTTGGTCTGAGTGTGAGCCTAAGTGTCACTTAAAATAAATTTCATAAAACCATGTACCATTATCTCTACTGAACAGACACAAAACCTAGGACTACAGATACAGTAAGCTAGCCAACAAGGCTATTAAAATGCAGATTTGGGATTGCTGACTGCACACTCAGTGCCCTTTCTTAACATACCATGCTGTAAATGCACTTTAATTCTAGGGAGAAGCACCCATGGATAGGCAAGTACTTAGGAACAGTCGGTACCCAATGCAAGGCCAGAGACACTTCCTTTCTCCTCCTAGTACAGAAACACACACCAATGAAAGTTCAGAATTGCTAGTGGATATACAATTAACCAAGCATTGACTTATTCATTACCAATCATAAATGAGTGCTATTTAAGCACCTAAAGAAATGGCAATTATTTACATTTGAGTTGAGGTGACTATAGGTAACAAACTATCCAAACATTTTTAAAATGTTTGTTCTTTAGGACCCTCAGAGACTATAATAAAAAAGGAACACGTTTATATAGATAAATAATATGTTTGTACAAATAAATAAACAGTATTTTATACCATAATAGCATGTTAAAGTATCCTACAAATAACTAAAATTTGAAATACTCAAATGAATTATAAAATCCCTCAAGTATCCTCTGCTCACCTCCCTCTCAACCTCCATTTCCACTTCTCTGTAGCCTCCTGCAGCCCTGCTGGTCACTCCAATGTCAACCTACACAAAAGCAGAAAATTATTCAACACAAGAGGCAGCTGAATCTTGAAATAACCAAACATCTAATAGCATCTTTCTCACCGAATAAAAAAAATATATTACAAAACTCTTTCTTCTCTCTATTTCTCTGCTCAGGGACTTCCTCACTTCTTGCCTTCCCTTAATGGCAAAATTCCTTCTAGTTAGGGCCTGCATCCACTGTCTCCATGTCTCTCCTTCTGTATTAGTGTGTTCTCAGGCTGCTAATAAAGACGTGCCTGGGACTGGGTAATCTATTAAGGAAAGAGATTTAATGAACTCAAAGTTCCACATGGATGGGGAGGCCTCACAATCATGGTGGAAAGAGAAGGGGAAGCAAGACACATCTTACATGGCAACAGGCAAGAGAGCTTGTGCAGGGAAACTCCCATTTATAAAACCATCACATCTCATGAGACTTATCCACTATCACAAGAACACTATGGGGAAAACTGGCCCCATGATTCAATTATCTCCACCTGGCCCCACTCTTGACATGTGGGGATTATTACAATTCAAGGTGAGACTTGGGTGAGGACACAGCCAAACCATATCACTTTCCCTTCTTGCTTGAAGTCACTAAAGTCAGGTTCTCTCCAGCAGAACTCCATGACAAGAACATTATTGTTTTCAAGTTCATCAGTGACCTTTGTCATGGACAGAATCGTGTCCCTCTCAAATTCACATGTCGAAGCCCTAACCCTCAACGTGACTGTTTGGAGATAGGACCTTTTCAGAGGTAATTAAGATTAAATGAGATCATAGGGTTGGATTCTAATCCAATATGACTGGTGTCCTTATAAGAAAGACAAAAATCTGGGATACACTTGCACAGAGAAAAGGCCATGTGAGAACACAGTAAGAAGGCATTGTCTGCTAACCACAGAGAGAGACTTCAGGAGAAACCGACCCTGCCAGCCCCTTGAACTTTCAGCCTCTAGAACTGTAGGAAAATAAATTTGTGTTGTTTAAGCCACCCAGTCATTTAATTTTGTTATGGCAGCCTTAGCAGACTAATACAACCTCCACATTACCAAATTCAGTGATAGTTTTTTTCATCGTCCAGTTTTACTTTACCTATCGGCAGTATCTGATACAGTTGAACGTTCACTCAGGATACCACAACTAATTAGTTCTTCTCTTATTCTCCTACCCACTCTTTCTCATCTCCTTTTTCCACTCCTTTTCGATTATCTACTTCTAAATGTTAGTAGGCTTCAGTCAGTGAACTCATCCTCTTTACTAATTATGCTTTGTCCCTAGATGATCTCATCTGATTCCTGGCTTTAGTTACCACTTGTATGCTGATGACTATCAAATTTATGTCTCCTACCTGAAACTGTCTTCTGATCTCCAGACCAAAATATCCAACTTTCTGCAAAACACTGACACTTGGATGTCTATCAGATATCTCAAAATTAACATATTGTAAACTAAAAATTTGCCGTCACCTCCAATTCACCTATGCCTCCTACAGGTTTTAAATCTCAGTTAATAAAATCTCAATTTTGCTCCAGGCAAAACAATTGTGTTTTACTCACATCCAGATCCTGTCTAGCAGCAAATCTGTTGGCTGTGCCTTCAAATATATCATGGAACTCATTTACAAAAATGAAGGTAAATTTAGTTAGGAAGGAATAAATAACCCATTAATTACGCCACACACAGTTTAGGTTACCCATATGCAATGGTTTGAGTGTGTCTCCTAAAGTTCATATGTTGGAAACTTAATTCTCAATGCAATAGTGTTGGGAAGTGGGGCCTAATGGGAGATGTTTATGTCATAAGGACTCCACCCTCATAAATGGGTTAATGTCAAAGGACTTGAGGCTGTGAGTTCACTCTCTTGTCTTCTATCACCCTGTTATACCCTTCTGCCATGGGATGATGCAGCAAGCAGGCCCTCAACGGATGCCAGCACCTTGATCTTGGACTTCCAAGCCTCCAGAACTGTGAGGAAATAAATTTCAGTTGTTTGTGAGTCACTCAGTTTCAGGTATTCTGTTACAACAGCACAAAATGACCTAAGACACCATCCATATAAGCCTCCCTTTCTAAAGGGGCATCTCCAGCCACACAACATTAAAGAATTGGCTTAGAAAGCCATGTTTTATTCCATATGATGATAGTTCTGGGCCTAACCGATGAGACCAGGAATGAGCCACAACAGAAGGACACTGAAATACACAGTCCTGTAAACTAATCTATCGTCTTTATAACCTCATTCAAAGAAGCGAGGTGAGACAGTAAGAGTCCTCTATCCAGCATTTGGTTTTGGAATGCTGAGAGATTGAGCCCCTGGACAGGCTTAGGACAGAGAATGATCCAGGAATGGCAATGAAGGACCATGTGGACAGCAAAGATAAGAAGGAGGAGCAGCGGGGAACAAAATGAATGCAGATGAAGTTAGTTTATAGAGGAACAAAAGTGGAGCAAGAAAAGAGCATAAAAGCTGTGATAATAAATCAGTCTCAAGAGAAGACTTGCTTCCTAAACATACCAATATGTCTGTAAACCACAGTTTTAAGGTAACTTGAATAGATTCTTATTTTTTCCTTGCAAACAAGCTAGTCTAACAAATTCACCAGCTAAGTGCCCTGGGAGGTTATATTTATATTAACGATATAAAAAAATGTATCTTACTCAAGCATTTGAGCAAATGTTTGTGAAGTCAGGTGTGTTTGCCTAAGGGTATCAACAAACACAAATGTACAGAATCACAGTTAAACAACTAAATGTTCAGGGCAATTGCAGACAACAGTGTCTCTCTGAATGGCATTTTGTTAAAACAAATACATTTAATGAGCTGCTTGCAAATAATTTTTGTCCCTGTGAAAATCTAGTGAAGCTTAGAACTATATAGCCATAATTTAAATTCACCTGACAGAGGTAGGTGTAGCAAAGGTACAGTCTTTCATTTCATTCTTTATTTTCAAATATATGAAGCTAAAGATCAACCATAACAAGAAAAGATGGAGGGTGATCACTTCTAAGGGGATAGAAGGCACATTTTGATTTGGTGATGCTGATTTTCTGGCACCTATTGTGTGAAGGTGACAGAGAAAAATAGACCCCAGAGACATTAATCACACAAAATCTGTCACTAAGGAGGGATACAACCAACAATTTTACCATCAAAATGCAATCCATAATCAGGAGAAAAGGGAATTGCTTCGCTGTGTGATTCCAGCCCTGATAACTAATTACTTAGATGCCAACTCCTAAATAGTGGAGCCAAGACAGACAAAGGGTCTATTTTCTCCCTTGGCAACAAAAGCATTTATCAATGAACTATATTCATTTCTTTAAAAAATTTTTTTGTTAGTTTAAGTTTCGAAATAAATCATTCTTAAAACTCAAATAACTAACTAAAATCCCTCATCTTCAGTATGAATCTACAAGTAGAAAATCTTAGAAATGTGATCAGTATCATTTATTCCATATATCTTTAAAACAGCATGATATGCTGCTTGGAAAATTCTAAACGTTTGTTGTTACCTTGAGTTAAAATTTCACTAAACATTAAACCAGAAGAAAGAAGCTTTATGTAAAGGCCAGACTGGTATATATTTTTGTGTACACATGGTTTACATTTCCTGTTGAGAGTTAACAAAGGAAGTAAAATATGCAAAAGAAAGAAAAAAATAGTGGTCTTTGGCCTTCAGATTTCAAATCCATTAAAAGATAGGTTTTAGAGAGGTGGTTGCTTTATCTGAATTGTTTTTCTTTTTTTTTTTTTTCTATTCCTATCCTAGTTATTAACCAAATTAGAGTTATTACCCAAAGAATAGAGGTCCTAGAATCAGGCCCAGGGGGAATTCAAGGGCAGCAGCTTTTGTGTATGAATTTGTGCTATTCTGTTTAAAGAAAGCCATTCAGGCTTTCAATAACTTTATTTTTATCAATGTTTTAGGGGGAGCAACAAAAAAAGAATGAATATCGTGTGTCCATGAGGGAGTGTAAGGTTGGGTTACTTGGGATCTGAGTGGTCTAAAGACAAAACTGGAAAAGGAATTGGTGGAATTTCTATTCAGTGATGTGTTGAGAAATGTTAAACCTAGTGGGATGTTGTAGTATCTAGGTGATACAACGCAAAGCATTATCTGGTAGGTCTGCAAATCAGTCGCAGTGAGCAATCAGTTGCAGGTTAAAAGTGACTACCCCCATAATTACCCCACACGTTTTCTGTGATTTCCAGTAGAAAACTAAGTCCCCATGCTCTCTAGATCTTATATGAAACTAAAACCTCTTTACTCAGAAATGTTAGTAATTTCTCACTGAAAGCAAATTAATTCAGCCCTTTTTGGCATCAACCACTACATTTTTATTGGCTACTTACCATGTGACTAGCTTGTACAGTGCCTTCTGGGTATTCCATGTTTATAACACATATTTCCTGCCGTCAAAGAGACCTGCAATCTACAAGTCTGTGTTGGAAGCAGATCTAACACATAAGAAATAACAAAGTTGGAGGGAGGAAAGGCATAGAATGGCACAAATTGTCTGACTTAAAAAGCAAAAGAAGCCAGGCGTGGTGGCTCACGCCTGTAATCCCAGCACTTTGGGAGACTGAGGCGGGCGGATCACGAGGTCAGGAGATCGAGACCATCCCGGCTAACACGGTGAAACCCCATCTCTACTAAAAATACAAAAAATTAGCTCAGCGTGGTAGCGGGCGCCTGTAGTCCCAGCTACTTGGGAGGCTGAGACAGGAGAATGGCGTGAACCCGGGAGGCTGAGCTTGCAGTGAGCAGAGATCGCGCCAACGCACTCCAGCCTGGGCGACAGAGCGCGACTCTGTCTCAAAAAAAAAAAAAAAAAAAGCAAAAGAAAATCCCTTATTGTCAGTCCCTCAATCCTAAAATAAATCATGTATAAGAGAATGTGAGGTATTATGACAGTAAAGGATAAACTAATTTTGTCCATGTTTATGCTATTCATTAGAAAAGCTAAAAGAGTCCGGGCATCGTGACTCACGCCTGTAATCCCACTACTTTGGGTGTCCGGGGTGGGAGGATCACCTGAGGTCAGCGGTGAAACCCTGTCCCTACTAAAACTACAAAAATTACCCTGGTGTGGTGACGCATGCCTGTAGTTCCAGCTACTCGGGAAGCTGAAGCAGGAGAATTGCTTGAACCTGGGAGGTGGAGGTTGCGGTGAGCCGAGATCACACCACTGCACTCCAGCCTGAGCGACAGAGCAAGACTCTGTCTCAAAAAAAAAAAAAAAAAAAAAAAAAAAAAAAGAGAAAGAAAGCTAAAAGAACTTATATTATTTAAATTTGAAAACTATGTTTCAGAGCTAGTAAGTGTTCATAGTAAGTGTTAGCCAGTTTTTCTTGATATGCCACCTTCTGCAAATGTCTCTAATAATTAGTTTAATTTTCATGACCTGGTTATGTTGCTTAGGGTGACTAAACTCCACCTTTGAATCCTTCTTTATTGCTCCATTCTCTGTTTCCAAGAGGCCACTCACTACCAAAGGTGCCAATGAAATCTTTTCTATGGTTTAAAGTAAATATTTGATTAAGAGTTTCCTTTTCTTCACCGTATAATACATGATGAAATATTTGAATTGATTTTTTTAAAGTATATCTATATCATCTTTACTTGTCAGAATGCGGCAGCTTTAAATTATTTTTATAGTGTTTTATGTAAATTTGGCACTTGGGTACACAAGCATCATTTGTGTTCTAAAATGTATGCAGACAGCATTTGGGTATATTATGCCAGTTTATTTATCGAGAATACTATAGCATTCATACTTTGATGTTAGTGGGCTCTGTAAAATACTGTACTAAGTGGCCATTTCTTCAGAATATTTTTTAATCCATTTATTTGTTTCCACAAAATGTTAGAAGCAGAGTTCTATGCTGGGAATCAGGAGTCTTAAGTCTTTCTCTCTGCTATATTGCTAAGCTGTGTTCTGAACTTGGGTCTCACCAAAATCTTTAATGATTTCCCATTTCCTAATAACAATAGCAACAATAACAATAAAAGTTAACGTTTATTGAATGCTTTATTATACACCAGGTGCTACATGTCTTAACTCATTTAATCTTCACTCTTCTCTAATGCAGTAGGCACTGTCACAATCTCCATTCACTGTTAGGAAACAAGCCCAGAGAGCTAAGAATCCCCTAGCTAATAAGTCACAGAGCAAGTAATATGCACAGCCTTACTCCAGAATTCACACTTTCATCTGGGTTACCTTTGAAAGCTAAACTCTCTAACATTCCATTTATATCTTTCCACCATGTATTTTATCCTTACTCTTCAACATCTTTCCTCGACTATCTTTCATTCCAAACAAATTAAACTCTTTCATTGCCAATTTATCTTCTAATCTTTGCAGGCTGTGGATTTTTACTTAGGTTTGTTCTTCTGTCTGGAATGTTCTTTGCCCATCTTTACCTTTCCAAAGTCCTACCTACCCCTTAAGAACTAGTAATTACTAACAACAACAAAAAAGGACAAGTAATTACTAATAACAACCAATAGAAAAATAAAATACTCTTCAATATCACACCAAAACTTTAGCAACCAACTAAACGAAAAAGAAGATATTTACAGAGAAATTGGATACATTTTGAATAAATAGAAGATAACCAATTACATGGATAGGGCAATATATTACGATAATTATGTCTTTCTTCCCAAATTGTCCTACAAATTCAAAGCAATCACAATAAAAATTCCAGCTGATATTTTTAGAAAATTGATAAAACTCCATCTAAAATTAATATAAAATAATAATGGTCTACAAGTATTTATATTGGTTTTGAAAAAGGAGAATTAAGGTTGAGTTAGGCAGAATTAATTTACTACATATTAAGATATATTACATGGTTGGCCGGGCACTGTGGCTCATGCCTGTAATCCCAACACTTTGGGAGGCCGAGGCGGGTAGATACTTGATGTCAGGAGTTTGAGGCCAGCCTGGGCAACATGGTGAAACCCTGTCTCTACTAAAATACAAAAATTAGCTAGGCATAGTGACACACACCTGTAATCCCAGCTACTCAGGAAGCTGAGGCCGGAGAATTGCCTGAACCTGGGAGGCGGAGGTTGCAGTGAGCCAAGATTGTATCATTGCACTCCAGCCTGGGCAACAGAGCAACACTCCATCTCAAACAAACAAACAAACAAAAAAAGATATATTACAGGGCTAAAATGAAACAAAGAGTATGACATAGGTGAAGGAACAAAAATGTCAGCGGAACAGAATACATAGGTTATGTATGTTATGTATAGCTCTATTTAGACGAAGAAACATATGTTATTCAAAGAAATATGTATCAGTGATACTTCAAAGCAAAGAGGACAGGATGGAATGTTCTATATATGGTGTTGGTAAAACAAGATCCTTCTACAGAAAAAATTTAAACAGTTCTCTACTATATACAAAATGCAAAAGCATACTCCATAAAAATTATTTTAAAAATTTCGAGAGGTAATACCATTAAACTAATCGCAGCAAATGTTCCAAAATATATCTGTGACTTAGAGAAGAAGAAAAAAAATTGAAATAAGATGGGTTTTTATCTAATAATGGGTAATATAGACAAAGTTAATTGATAAGAGACTGGAAAAAGATATTTGAAATGTCTAAAATAAACACACTAATACTCTCCTTAATTACAAAAAAAACTCAAAATTTTAAAGAAAGGCAGAAATCCCAATTTTTTCAATGGTCAAAAATACTTAAAAAGCAATTAACAAAAAGGAAAGTTCAAATACAAATTTTATGAAAAGACATCCAATCTCATTAGTAATCAAATAAATTTATATTATAATGATGCTATTTTATATTCACAAGTATTGTAAAACCTAATTTTTGCTGAGATCATATAGAAATAAACTTAGCCATACAACCTGCTGATTGTGTAAACCAGCATTCAATCTGGAAAGCAGTTTTTTAATATTTAGTGAAATAAACTCAGCACATACCCTATGACTTTCAAGCACCTTGTTCCTAGAGGTCGGTAAGGGTCCAGGTATATAAACATTTTTCTCAGCATTGTTTGACATAATGATTTGGTAACATTAAAATGATAATGATAACATTTGTAGCACAATACCATTCACGTAAGGATAACACACACATCAACAGCAGCACCACATCAATTTATTTTGCAAAACTACATATATATTTAATGACATATACCCAACACACCATAGTAAATGTCTACAGGATAAAACAATGGGAAGGGAGGTTCAGCATGGAGGGAGAAAACTAAAGGTATGTAAGTAGGAGAGATACTTTGCTTGAACTCACAATAATAATTTGACATAAATGGAAAAGTATGATTATCTCAAATCTCTGCACCTGAAGGTCAAGAGGAAAAACAGAAAATATACTTTAGATTCAGATAAATACACCTAGACTGGTGCAATGAGGAACCCCTGGGAGGGTGCTGGGAGAGCTCATAGGTCTGAGGAGAGAAACAGGGAAGAGCTTTGCCTTCTGTTCACTGCAACCATATGGAGTCCCACCTTCTCTCTTTCACTCTGACGATGTGATGGTTTTGGCTAAAAGCACATTCTTATTGGAGAACAAAGAAATGGAACTAAGAGAATCCATAAGGCACATGGAGGAATCGTTGAAAGAATGGCTGCTTTGGTATCAGAGTAAAGCTCTGCCCAGCTCTAGACAGGCCATGTGACTTTGAGTGAGTTATTAATTCCTGTTTTATAAGCCTTGGTTTCTTTATCTGTCAATAGAGGCAATAGCACGTACAGTGTGGCATTGTTACAATGCGATAATTTATTCATTTCATTCTACAAGTATTTATTGTCTCTCTCATATTCTACTATTCTCAGGGCCAGAATACAGCATGAGCAAAACAAGTTAAAAAAATAAATGCCTAGCTCTTAGGGATCACAGCTGGCAGTGGGGAGGGACTACAATAAATAAGGTAAGTAAAATGTCCAGAATGGCAGATGGTGATAAATTTAGGTGAAACAGAAAAGAAGGAAAGGAGAAAGGAGGACAGGAAGTGCCCAGAAGTAGGGCAATTCTTTTTTAAATAAGATTGTTGGGAATAACCTTGCTGAGAAGTTTAAACATAGATCTGGAAAAAGTAAGTGAGTAGGCCATGCAGATAACAGGGAGAAGGGCAATCAATCTTGGTGACCATGAGGGAGAAGCTGTGTTGCAGAAGAATAAGGACTCAGTATAAGTGGAGGTCAGGGAGCAATGGAAAAGGCAGTAAGGGTGAGGGGAAAGAGCTCAGCATCCACATCACAAGGGTTTTGTGGACCATTGTAATGACTTTTGACCTCTGCTCTGAGACAGGAAGCCCTTGAAGGCATCTAAATATGGAGGTCATAGGACTTACCTTACTTGAAAAGTGAACTTGCTGGTGACTGTGTTGAGCTAGACTGCAGAAAAGCAAAGTAGAAGAAAGAAACACGCTAGGCTGGGCACAGAGACTCACGCCTATAATCCCAGCATTTAGGGAAGCCAAGGCAGGAGGATCGCTTGAGCTCATGAGTTCCAGACCAGACTGAGCAACGAAGTGAGACCTTGTCTCTACAAAAAAAAAACACAATGTTTTAATTAGCTGGACATAATGATGTATGCCTGTAGTCCCAGCTACCCAGCAGGCTGAGGCAGGAGGATCGGTTGAGCCCAGGAGGTCGAGGTTGCTCTGAGCCATGATCATACCACTGCACTCCAGCCTGGGTGACAAAGTGAGACCCGGTCTCAAAAAAAGAAAAAAAAAAAAAAAAGCAGAAGCTAGGAGGCATTTGCAGTGATCTCATCAAGAGATGATAGTGGCTTTACCAGACCAGACTTGTAGAGCAGAGATAGAGAGTGAGAATCTGGGTCTGTTTTGAATAGGCTGACAGATTTACATGCAGAGTGTGAAAGAAAAAGAGATACCTGGATAAGTGCACATAAGCCACCAGGCGTGACACTTGGAATCCAGAAGTCACCTTCTAAAGCAGTCACCTCAAATATTAGTTTATACCAGAACTCCCTGGAGGGACCCTGTTACAATGCAGACTGCTGGTATCTGTGCTCAGAGATTTCCATTCAGTACCTCCAGGATGAGCTGTCTCTGGAATCTGCACTTTTGACAGGCATGTTGGGTAATTCTGCCACACATGGTCTACAGAACCACCCTCACAGAAACACTGATCTCTACACAGGGGTTGATGTTTTCTAAATTTTATGCAATCATGAAAGAAATGAAATTAAACTAGAAAAAGCTAATGAAAATCCTGAGAAAATTATTGCGTTTTAATTCTAAGACGGGAAAAATATACAGAATAAATGAAATTTATCCCAAAATGTAATAAGTGTGGAGGTAGGTGTAACTATGGTTAATGCTTTCTTCTTCCAGTGACTATAAAAGTCAAGACGACTGAGTGTACCTGTGAAGATATACTTGATTGCCTTTATATGTGGGATTAATGAGCTATATAAAAATTGAGGTAAAAGCAGAAATGAGAGGAAGGGGATGGACTCTATGACTATTCTTTTACCATTATTTTGTGTTGGGATTAAAATTAAACACCTGTACATTGGCCAGAGCAAAATCAGAGGAAATGAAAAGTGCAAACCACTGATCTTCACCTCTCAGCCTGAACTTAAAGAGTCAAGTTAGAGGATTAGAAAACATTGTAAAGCCTTCCTTTTTTAACTTGAGTATTATCTTTCTTTTAAAAGTGCCGTGACTCACGCCTCTAATCCCAGCACTTTGGGAGGCCAAGGCAGGCGAATCACCTGAAGTCAGGAGTTTGAGACCAGCCTGGCCAACATGGCAAAACTCATCTCTACTAAAAATACAAAAATTAGCTGAGCATCGCTGGGGGCACCTGTAATCCCAGCTACTCAGGAGGCTGAGGCAGGAGAATTGCTTGAATATGGGAGGCCGAGGTTGCAGTGAGCCAAGATCACTCCAGTGCACTCCAGCCAGGACGACAGAGCAAGACTCCGTCTCCAAAAAACAAAACAAAATTGCCAACTACTTAAAGTGCCTCAGCCAAGGTTTCTGCTTTTGTAGATTGAAGGCCCTCAAATGCATCCTAAATTAGGATTCTTTTTTGGTCCAAAATAGCATGTCATGCTAAACAAAGATAAGTGACAAAGTGTAGGTTGTAATTTTAATTAAATATCAGACTCACATGCAGAAGTTCCCTGCATACACAAATTCCCCCTAAATTAGCTACTTTTCTTCAAAACATGAAGCCTAGTGAGAGAGCTTGCTCTCCAATTTCAATCTCAGTATTTGAGATGTGAGATTCAGGAAGCCCGGATCATTTAGACAAGGTTCAGATAAAGATCCTAATGTTTGGATTCTTTTGAACCTCTTTAATTCAACACCTCCATCTAACGTGGGAGTTGGGTGTTTGTGGATAAAGCCTAGAGACTGTTTTAGAGATGGACTGTATAGATAAACATCAAGGTTGCTGGCAAAGAGTACTTTTCAGTAATTTTTATAACTAAAAATACAAATGGCATCATCATCTTGGCTTGCGAACCCCTAGAATATTATAAACAACCCTGTTATGTAAACAGAAAAATTAAAGGCAGAGAATGCCAAAAGTAGCTTACTCTAACGAATCATCACAAAGGGGTAAGTAACCAGGCAAAATGTAGTACAAGCGCAAGAAGACCATGCTCAAATGCTTACAGATGACAGACAGTTCAATGTGGACAAATGAAATGTAATTGTGACTTTGATGAGTCTTCATGCCACAAGACAATGCTTTGTAAGAAATAAAATATGAGATTTTTTTCTGAAGGGATGAAAAACGTCTCCGGAGACAAATCGCTACGTGTCATTAATGAAAGAGAAACAGAAAGAAAAAGATAAATCAACGCAGTTAACAAGTCTTAATGGCTCAATTGTGTATTCACTTCACCAAATCTGAAAACTTGAGAGAATACAAAACAAAAGATGACTTTGGAATTATAAAATCCTAGAAATGAGTAATAGACTTCAAAGGATTGGAGAATCTTTCAGTGGGGGGGGGGGCGGGGGGGGGGATTTGTCCTGCATTCTCTCAGATTTGATAAGCCTAAAATTAGAAACTAATGATGCTTACAAGATTTCCCTAATGACAGCATTTTAGAATATGTTATTTCCTCTTTCTTTTCTTTTTTTTTCCCCTTCTCCTTGTCAACTACAATCAATCCTTCAAGAGGCAAATAAGGGCAATTCATATTTATGTTGAATTCAGTGACTATTTGGTGGTCATAGGACCAAAGCCAGGAAGAGGCAAAGGTTTGATCTAGAATAATGGTTCTTGACCTCCAGGAAATTTTGCTTCCTAGGAGACCTTTGACAATATCTAGACACATGTTTGATTATCATGACTGGTGGGGGTGCTACTGGTATCTTGTGCATAGATGCACACAAGGGTGGTGCTAAACATCCTATTATGTTTGGGGAAGTTTCCCTGTAATAGAGTCATCGAGCTTAAAATGTCAGTAGAACAGAGGCTGAGAAACCCCAGACTAGACCTTTAAGAAGCCATCAGTTTATGTTCTTTGAGCAAAATAGAAAGAGAAGAATTCAGAGTATAATGGGAATATATCTGAGGTGGTGATTAGTTTATTTAGGGATGTGGAGTAGACAAGAGAAATACTTCAGATCTCAAGTGATCTTTGAGCTCCCTGGTTGATAGAGGTGAAGAAAGACTGAAAGCAGAGAGACATAAAAGTGAGTTTGAATGTCAATGTCTGTTAAATAACAATCAGGAAGACATGAGGCTGGGGAGAAGCATGTGACATATTCATTCATAAAGTGTCTACTATATTGTATTAGTCCGTTTTCATGCTGCTGATAAAGACATACCTGAGACTGAATAATTTATAAAGAAAAATATGTTTAATGAACTCACAGTTCCACATGGCTGGGGAGGCCTCACAATCATGGTGGAAGGCAAAAGGCATGTCCTTTCATGGCAGCAGACAAGAGAGAATGTGAGCCAACTGAAAGAGGAGACCCCTTATCAAATCATCAGATCTTGTGAGACTTATTCACTACTACAAGAACAGTATGGGGGAAACTGCCCCCATGATTCCGCTATCTCCTCCCAGGTCCCTCCCACAACACATGGGAATTATAGGAGCTACAATTAAAGATGAGATATGGGTAGGGACACAGCTAAACCGTATCATATGTGCAACTGGTGAGGATGAATTGCAGAGGGAACCTCCAACTTTGAACACTGTGGTCAAGAGGTTGGACTTAATTCTATAGTTAATGTGAAGCCAATTAGGGTTTTTGAAGCCAGGAACAATATTATCAGCCATATAATTTTAGAAAGATAATCCCGGTGTCAGAAAATAAAATGAACTGAAAGAAAAAGAAGCTTGAGTAAAGTTGTTGGAGTATTTCCCAAAATGAATTCTCAGACTTGTTATGAAGTGTCATTGGATAAAAGTCTTCTGTGGTCAAGTAAGTTTGAACAATGCTTAGTTAAACTAAATCCGACTGAGTTCTCTACTATACCACTTCTCAGAATCTTTGCTTAGCTATTTGCACATTGTGACCCTTCACAAGGAGCATGTTGCAAGTATATTTGCCTACAGAAATTGTTCATGGCTTTTACTACAGGAATGTGTTCCAAAGAACACTTCGTAAGAAATGTAAGGTAAGATTTCGGGGGGAAAAATTTGACAATGGGTTAATCTAAGAGTTATTGTGATGACAGAATTAGCTTTTAGACTTTCAGCTGAGACAATGAGCAGAGAGTGATACACAGGGAAAATCCTTAAGGATCAAGATGTTCTTGTCACCTCAAGATAGGCCTGGAAGTGGGAAGTAAGGAACTCTAACAAAGTGTTAGAAGAAGGATGATGCTTAACCTATTTGCCAATACTAACCAATTATTATAGCTGCCTGAAATGATGGGTTGAGAAGGATTCTAAGATTTCACCAGGAATCAATGTGAGCTTGCATAAATCTAGTTACACTGTATTAGTCTGTTCTCACACTGCTATAAAGAAATACCCCAGACTGGGTAATTTATAAAGGACAGAGGTTTAATTGACTCACAGTTCCCCATGGCTAGTGAAGCCTCAGGAAACTTACAATCATGGCAGAAGGGGAAGCAGAAGCCTTCTTCACAAGGCAGCAGGAGAGAGAGAAGTGCCAGCGAAGCACGCAGAGCCGCTTATAAAACCATCAGATCTCGTGAGAACTCACTCACAATCACTAGAACAGCATGGGGGAAACCACCCCCATGATCCAATCGCCTACTTTTCTCCACTTGTGGGGGTTAGAGGTCCGTCCTTGGACACGCTGGAGATTACAATTCGAGATGAGATTTGGGTGGAGACACAAAGCCAAAGCATATCAGAAACCTTCCATGGAAGCAAGGAAAATAACAAGTAGTGCTCCTGTCATATGTTTGTCACATATGGACCAGAGGTACGCAGCTCAGATAGTTTGTGTTGTGGTTTTAAACATTCTTAGCTCATGAAAACTTTCTTAAAAAGAAACTTCACCTGAAAGGTAAACATAACAGATAAAAGTAAAACTGTCTATGTAATGTCTGGCCTAGATACTCCACCTGCTCTATTGCTTCTTTCTACCTTCCTTCCCACTGACATTACTATTCATGATAATTCTGCAGTTAATTAACTAGTTGAGAAAGATAAAGTTAGCAGATGCTCAGGAAAGCTAGATAGGATGAATACACACATCTCTACCTTATCAGGGGAAATACTTTTTTTCTTTTCTTTTCTAACATTTAGTTCCCATTTGTTCTTTATTAATATTCAGTAAAGATTTGGGGAACTTCCAGAGTAATTCAGTTTTACCAATAGGCAATTAAAGGGAGGGATTTTGGTTTCACATGTGAACATCAACATAAAAGATTGGCATGTACAGCTAAGGGACCCAGGTGATGTTGAGGAGTAGATTGGCTGCAGTCACTGAAAGTAGGAAAACCCTAAGAGGAAGACGTTATCTGTAGTAAGCAGAGTCAGTGATCTCTCTCTCTCTGGCAGTTACCCTTGCTGAAGCTTTGAGGTTTTGAGATGTATTTAATTGCTAGAGAATGATTTCTTAACTTAATCGTCTGTCCTGTAAACTCACAGTGAAGCGCAAAGCACAGGCTCAACATGTTTTAAAATCATATTTTGTCTTGGAATCAACCAAGAAGTACTACAAGAATAATTTGTCACTTTGACAAGCTTTGAATAGCTAATGAAACTAGCAGATACCTGGTTTTTTAAAAAAGATTAGATCTAGAACTAAAGCAAACCAATAATTTGGAGTAGGACAATAATTGACAGGTTTTATCTGATACATTCTTGTCAAGTAAAGCAACTTAATGTTCTCTTCTACTAGTTGCAACCAAACAAATTCTGAAGGCTCACAGCTAGGACAGCTTCCTCTTCAACTTTGCATCTTCAACACCTAGCACACATGCTCAGCACACGTGTAGTAGGTTCTCAGGTATTATTTGCTGATGTAAGGTTATTGTTTTCTGAGTATCTGGACAATGTGCAACAGCTACCTTACTTCTGAGAGATTTAAACAATAAGGGGGATGAAAAACTCTAGCCCTCTTCTTGGAGGCCTTGTGCATATGTCTGAAAGTATAAAATCTGTGCCCAGATAGTTACAAAGTTCAGAAAGCATGCAGACTCTGCCTTCTGACAATTTTTGAGCAATGGGGCTAGAAAAGTTACTAGCAATGCATTTCTATCCATAGATTGATGTGATTAACAAGGAAGTTGGGGTAATTTTTGCTAAATTACAAATTCCATCTTATTATAATACAGATTAATAAGCATATTTTAAGCAGTGAATCTCTGAACATTTTCCACATAACTGGGTAGTTATTTGGTGAGATATGACTTTTTAAAGTGGATTTTTTTGAAGCATTGATTTTGTGTTTCGAATTATCTAAAATGTATTCTGTGCACTGTGGCTATGAAATTTTGAAGAGGTACAATCTTGATCACTTACTCTGGATTTGTTTCAGCCAAAGCAATACGTTTTTTCAACTAATTATAAATATCACCTTTCGGTGGTTTTAATGAACCTAATAAAAAGATATGGTAATTTGTCTGCTCTATACAAACACTTAGCTATGAGAAAATCAAGTAAGAATGAAGCCATATTAACCCTCATTACTAAGTCAAAGTAGGTGTATATTTGTATAACTTAAGACAATAAAACAATGTTATATGTGAATCTTCATAATTTTTGAAGCAAGCATCTGATAATCTTTACAGTTATATTTCAGATGCAATAGATGGGATTATTCCTTATACTTTGAATAAGATGAAACATCTACAGGGACATTTGGACTTGAACCTGGATAGACCCAGCTTTATTCTAACAATATACTTGGTAATAAGCAGGCACTTTTCCTTTCCTTTGTGTGTGTATGTATGCATGCCGTGTTTCATTAAAATGAACCCCATCATTAAAGAAAAACTCAAGGATATGTTGTTAGACCTGTGTAGTCGTGTCTACATGACAGACAGTATAACTAACAGGATCTTTTAAAGCTGATAAAACAATTTTTAAAAAGTAGTGAACCCTAGGTTCTGCCTTTTGGAACACAGAGAAAGCATGCATTTTGCTCTCTGGACAATGGATCCCTCTGAAAATGTAAATCACTACATATATATATATATATATATATATATATACACACACACACGCACACATCACTACACACACATACACACACACTCCAAATAAATAGCCTTCAACTGTATGCCTCCACGTTATTTTCTGAGCACACTAAATGAAACCTTATTCTCACACATCTGGACATACTCAGGGCTTGTCATGTTGAAATTAAGAACGCAAGATGGCAATGACCCTGCTGTCATTGGGTTATGACATTTGTATCAGTGTCCTCTCTTTAAAATAGGGGCGTTTAGACAGTTCCTGGAGGGGTTCTGGAGATCTAAGGCACATGGATGTGACTCCATCTACATGAGAAGGAAATGTTGCATCGTTTGGTAGTGGTTTCCATGCCAAAAGTTTGCAGACACTGAAGATATTGACACCAAAGTTTCAGAGAATAGGAACTGGTAGAGTGGCAGGGAGTGGGGATATGGACAGAATCTCCAGATTTTGGATGCTTGAATCCAATGAAGCTTGAAGTTCCAAGTTATATTTGCCAGGAATTTAAAAGCTGCATCTTCTCCATTTGATGGACTCTGATGGCCCACAAGAGAGGCGTGCCAAAAAGGAGGAGCAAAGAAATTTCCTTTCCTTGTAAGAGTATAATATCTCCCAAATGTCTTGCAGAACCCGGTAATTAGGAGTTGCCAAAACATTTTAACATCACATTTGGCACATTATGGCACAACCTCACTGACTTCATGTTCATCTGCAGAAAATGAAGGATGGAAGCAAAAATGGAGACGGAACAAATGAGGAAAAATAGCATAAGAACACCAGGTCATCAAGGCGAAAGCAGTGATATTATCTGGGAAACTGGAAGAAATCCAATTGTGGATAAAGATAAATTACAGATGAAACCAGTGCTAAAAAAAGAAAAAAAAAGAAGAAAGAAATGGAATAGAAACTAGAAGGTATGTAACTTTCAAAGGAGAAAAGGCAAATTCTTCACTCATCTTATCTTTTAAGAATGAGATATTGCACCATCTGCTCCCCAAACCGTTATTTCATTTCACTCTGGATTTCTCCTTGGTCTCCTCCCTGTGTTCTCTGAATTTTCAGATTGGCTCTCTTCCTGTGAGTCACATCCTTTCTTTAAATGTTTCCATATTTCCCCTGTCTCTGCAGCTTATGTATGACTCTTTGTTAAGCATTTCAAAATATTACATGTTACTGCGTTGTAATACTTTGCTTGTATCTAGCACCTCTTATTTTTAGAACTTAGTGTTTAAACAAATACTAACTACTGTGTTAAAAATGCCTATACATTTTATAGGTGTAAAGTTACATCATAATTTTTTAAAAGATAGAATGGCTAGCTCACACTCTCATACTACAATGCTTACTCTAACTTTGTGTTTCTGTGGGGCATTTCAAGATATACTCCAAATTATAATAACTTCTATGATTGCATCATTGCCTTTTTCTATAACATTCTACATGGTATGTTAACACACATGCCTTAGAATTATTCATTGGTAATTATCTGCTTCACATTGACTAAGCCAGAAACTTACCACTTCTGTCTCCCTTACTCCTAGCAGGTGACCAAAACCTTGCAATTTACCTTATCAGCAGCTTTCCAGGTTTTGCAAACTCTGACCTGTGGGTCAGTTCCAGCCACCCACCTTGTTTTGTAAATAAAGTTTTATTGGAACACACTCATTTGTTTACATATTGTCTATGACAGAGTTAAGTAACAAAATTACAAATTTACCCTCCGGTTTAAAAACCCTCAATCCTCCTTATTTCCCTCAATATAAAGCTCACCCTTCTAAATTCAACCTGCAGAGCCTACTTCTACCTCTGACTCTTCTTTTATCCCCTTTCTCCACATGGACATTTCATGCAAAGTGTGAATGACATTAAATCAGTTTCTGCAGTATTCCATGCCATACCAGAAAAAGCTCCTGGCTCCAAAAGAATATGTTAGGTGCCTCTTCTATGCCCTTATATAGAACGTTATGTTTCCGCTAATCTAGTCCTTACTAGAATTGCACTGTAATTTGACTTATTTGTCTGAATACTCTGCAATAATCTGCTGCAGAGCTAGCACCCTTGCTGCCACATTTAACGGGATCAAATACAGCACCTGACACATAGTAGGGTTTCAGAAATATTTAATAACATAAGTAATAAAATGCAGATACCATTCATATACTAAAGAAAAAAAGAAAAAATCTATAATATCAAGATGAAGTTTAATCTGGAAAAGTGCAAAGAAAACAACTGTTAAGGAGAAGTACACAAGGCCCAGGAGTGGTAGAATGAACATGAATTTTTGTTGGGACATTAGGGAAATCTGAGAAAGTGATTATATATCTATGAGAGATAATGATGTAATAACTAGACATTTATAGATTATGATATACAAGGAAGAGGAAACAATTCCATAGCTGTATTTCACACTGCTTTGTCCATCATTATAAGCATGTGGATGTCTCCACATCCACATTTTCTTGTTATTAATGATTCTAACTTACCCATTCAATTATTTAGATATACATTTTGATTAATTCTTCTTCTTCTATAATTGCATAGTTTGAATCTCACTGTTTTGAAATATGTTAAAAGTAGTAGCATGAAAGTGGTAAACTTCTAGAAGGTAGAAGAAGAGACATTAGGGTTGCTGCTGAATCAGAAGAAGGTTGCAGGTATAGGCATAGGAAATACATGTTTTATTTTCCATAAACACATTTTACAGATGGTGACTCGTTGTCAGCATATCCTATATCTTAACTAGTTTATCCGTAGTTGGTAATGAATTGTCTCAGATACAGCTGTATGCCTTTTCCATATGTATGAGTATCATCCTGTAAGACATATGAAGTTTTCTTTCTTTTTTTTTTTTCCTTGAGACAGCATCTCGCTCTGTTGCCCAGGCTGCAGTACAGTGGTGCGATCTCGGCTCACTGAAACCTCTGCCTCCCGGGTTCAAGCAATTCTCCTGCCTCAGCCTCTGGAGTAGCTGGGATTACAGGCGCGCACCACCACATCCACTAATTTTTGTATTTTTAGTAGAGACAGGGTTTCACCATATTGTTCAGGCTGGTCTCGAACTCCTGACCTCAGGTGATCCACCCGCCTCAGGCTCCCAAAGTGCTGGGTTTACAGATATGACCCACCATGCCTGGCCTGAAGTTTTCTATGTTACCTAAATGGAAGGAAGATAGCTTGCCTATCACATTAACTCCATTTGCCTCATTAGACCAATCCCTAACCACTGTAACCATCGGTTTACCTGGAGTAAAATGAATGGGGGGGTTCACAGGCAAGAAAAGCAGCCAGGAAATTAATGTTTTAATTCAGCTTAGGGTATCTGGCCCTCCCAAAACAACTTGGAAATTGGGACTGAATATAGTCTTCTTCAAAAATATTGTAAAATTAATTATATTGAAATATACTTTTATAAGTTCTGTACAAATTTCACCCACACAATTATTTAAATGGTCTTGTTAGCATTAATCCTGTTGGAATCTTTGCTTGTATAACTACAAAACGAAAGTACACTCCAACTAATAGATGTGCTTTAGAACATTTCTAGGAAGGAAAATATGAATAGAATATCAGAAAATAAATAATAAAACTTTCACAAATGAAAGAATTTTAGAGGGTTTGGAAAGCTAGGTGTAACCAAAATATAAAAAGGAACCTTATGTAAATGAGTCCTAGTGAATAAAGAGTGTACTCTGACCATAGTCCCAAAGGTGGTCTGGCTTCTTGCTTGTCTCAAAGTAGCCTCTTCCTACATAAAAGACTTTGCCAATAGAATTTATGAATCCCTTAGAAATAACATTTGCCTTTTAATCTTAAAATATCCATGGAAAGAATTGTCAGCATTCTTTTCTAACTATAACTTTATAGCATTGGTTTCTAAAGGCAAATAAATGTGGATTATCTGATTCACATAAACAACTTGACTTACCCCAAGAAAGGAAAGCCCTCCTACTGTTCTTAATGGTTATGTGAAGGGGACAAACCATGTTTGAACTGTTTGAATACATATCCCCTTACTTCTGCCTGGTGGGATTCATAGTCACCCACTAGGCAGGGTTAACTTATGACTGAAATGAAATCCAGTCATTTAAAGAAATCTCAAAGGCTTCCTGGAGTTAGACTGGAAAGATGTCACTAAGAGAAGGGCTGTACTTTATGCTTTTGCAATGTTTACAGAACCTGTAACACAATGGAGCATGATTAATGAGACTCTTCAAACTCCAGCACAAGCATAGGACTTTGTACTTGTCATGTCTAAAGATCAGCCTTTATCACCCCATAACATAAGAAATGTAAACCAGAACCTAATCATTTCCTAAAGGAGTTACCTTGGCTTTTATTCTCAAGTAAACTTAGGGGTTAAAGAGGAGACGTTCTCATTTTTTAATAAGAATGGCACCTTTGCTTTGGGAAATGCTTTTCCCTTAAATGTTTTTACATTTATCATTTTATGCTATACTTACAAAATGATGTAAAGCATGTTTGCCAGAAATTATTATCACCTGTGACAGATGAGACATCTGGGGCATAAGAAGATTAAGTGACTTTCCTAAATACCCAGCTAGTTTGAAACATATTTGATACCAAAACTCAGCCTGATTCTATTCCAAATAGACTGCAACATGCTATTATGCTTAAACACACCCTATAAAAATTAGGAAAACAACCTGGGCAATTAGCAAATTTTCTTAGTATTTTTGAATCTACTTTCTATTCTTTTCCTAAAGTCTAAGTAATGTAAAGAATTTTTAAAAGATAATTTATAGCCACAATAAAATATCTTCCATTGTGTTAATTCAAGAAGTTGATCTCAAAACCTTCAGAATTGTGTTTTTCTGTCCATTCAAAGCTCACACCTCATTAAATGTGCTCACCCTCATCTCTCTTCCATTCGGGATACCGTCGTAAATGGGTGATGGATGGCTCACAGGTTCAGTAGATCCAGTAACAATTCTAACCTCCTTCATTCTATCAACAGTTTCCTGAGGCCTGACAAACAAGATCTTCCTGCCTGTAAAAAGGCCATTTAAGAGCATACAAACTCAATTTTACCACATCTTGTGGGCAAACTTCCATTTGAGAAAAATAAACTCAGAATACCAACTAGGGTCCGTTTTCAACTGACAGCAACTATGTCAGTTGTCCTGAAGCTTCTCGTGTCAGAATCACACATCGGTGCTTTAGATCCCTTTATATTGTTGAAAGGGATGTGGATTATTCTTCCTGGATGTTTTCATCAGCTGCATCTAGAAAAGCATGATAACCGTCTACCCAGATGTAATAGACATGATATGACCCTATTCAGTTTTCTTCTTTCTTCCTTTTCTATTTTGGTTACTTTTTTTCAGGTAATCTTCCCAGTAAAATGACATGTTTGTCTATTCCAGATATTACAGTGGAAACCATGGAGAAACACTTTTGGTGGTTGTGCTTATTTATTTTCTCGTTGCTCACAGCTCTGGAGCTGTCATCATTTGAGAGAAGAAAGAGCCTTTATCTGAGTTCCTTGATGGACAAGATGTTGTCTTTACTTGTTTTCCCCCCTTTGGCAACTGATACTGTGTCTGACTTTCTTCTTAACCCATCTGTCTTATGCTTTCTAGTTTTGCCAGAAAAAAGAAAAATTTGACATCCTCACAAAATGGTATTTCTATTGCCCTAACTGGACAGAGTAAAAAACACATGACTGATGAATATCTGAAGGAATTAAACCATTCTGAATATGTTAAAATACTTCTTAACTATATTGTGAAAGATAGATTTTTATTAATAAACAATCATGTTAACTTGGGCCATAGTAAACAAACATACCACGGGTTGTAAAAATAGAAGAATCTTCTGGCAGAAGAGCCTAGTGAGCAGAGAACTTAATACAAATACGGAAAATTTGTTTACTCTTGGTGATTCATAAACTTTTAAAAAATGTTAACTTTTTTAAAAAAGAAAATAGAGTAAAAGAGATATGTCACTTTGTATTTTGCTTATTTTATATCTAAATGTTACAGATCAAAAAGTGTATTTAATTAGATTGGAAATTACCTGCTGTTTTGAAAAGCTAGGGAACTACAGGAAAAATTCTTTAGACTTGTATATTTGTTTACTATTTCTGATACATTTCATATTCTTTATCCTCTTAAGATAATTCAAGTCCTATTTATTGATGATGTATGAGGATCTAACAAGAATTTGACCAAGATATAGGTAGTGACCTCTTCCTTCCTAGCTTTTTAAAAAACACTTTTATTTAGATGTAGTTTGCATAGCATATAATTTGTTCTTTTTGTGTGTATAGCTCTCCATACATCTTTTTAGTATTTTTTTTTTTTTGATGGAGTCTCACTCTGTCACCTAGGCTGGAGTGCAGTGGCACAATCTCAGCTCACTGTAGCTTCCACCTCGTGGGTTCAAGTGATTCTCCTGCCTAGTAGCTGGGATTACAGATGCGTGCCACCATGCCCGGTTAATTTTTGTATTTTTAGTAGGATGGGGTTTCACCATGTAGGCCAGGCTGGTCTCGAACTCCTGACCTCAGGTGATCCACCTACCTAGGCCTCCCAAAGTGCTGGGATTACAGAAGTGAGCCATCGTGCCCAGCCTCTTCTTAGTAAGTTTACTAAGTTATGCATCCATCATCATGAATCAATTTTAGAGCCTTTTCATCACAGTCTTATGATCCCACATGAGTATTTACTGTTAATCCTTATTCTCTCTTCTCTCCCCCAAATCCCACTCCTCTGGCAATCAATAATCTGCCTCCTGTCTCCATAGCTTTGAGTTTTCTGTAGATTTCTATAAATTAAATCATACAGTATGTGGTCTCTTGTGTACATCTTCTTTCATCCAACATAATGTTTTTGAGGTCCTTCCATGTTACAGCATGTATCCAGAGTTTGTTTGTTTTTTTTTGCCAAATAGCATTCCATCATAGGATATGTCACATTTTGTTTATCTATCCACCAGTTGAAGGACATTTAGGTAGTTTCCAATTTTTGACTATTATGAATAATGCTACTAAGAACATTCATGTGAAACTATTTGTGTGAACATATTTTCATTTCTCTTGAGTAGACACCTAAGAGTGGAATTGCTGGGTTATATGGTAAATTTATGTTTTAACTTTTAAAGAAACCATCATGTCAAACTTTTTTCCAAAATAGCTGCACTATTTGACATTCCCATCAGGAATGATTGAGGGGCCCAATTTCTCTACTTTCTTGACAAGTCTTGGTTATTGTTTTTCTTATTATATCCTTTCTAATGGGTAGGAGTGGTATCTCATTGTGGTTTTGGTTTGCATTTCTTTAATGATGCTGAGGCCCCTTTAGCTATTATAGGCTTACTTTTATAATTTTTAAAGCCTCATGCTTAAGACAGACCTATGAAGAAGACATTGTCACTTTATGGGATCTGGCTTTTAGTTCACAGATATTTAAAAAGTTTTGAAAGTACTTTTGGTTTTATCCATAATGACAGGAACAAATTTTCTTGCTGATGAGAGAATAAGATGTACAGTAGGTCACTGGGCTCAACTCTGGACAGGTTTCTCAAGACCTAGCATTCACTACTATCTACCTCACTGTGACCTTGGATAAGGAGTTGACACTTAACTCATAATAGCATGTCCTGGAGGGTGTGGGTGGCAGGCCTTCAGATAAAATAATTCATTTAGGAATGCTCTAAGGGATAAAGGCTCTACAAATAGAGGCATTTTAATGCCTACTGCTTGACTTTCTATCAACCTTGATCTACAATCCATGTTCTTTTATCTGCTGAACTTAAAAATAATCTAACACTATGTTATTTATAAGGCATTAAAGGAAAAGGAAGAAGGAATTCCAGTATAGAAACATGAAAATGCAGCAGAATCACTAGAGGGAAAAATAAATAAATAATTCAAAAACTGAACAATGCTGACCTTTCTGTGGTTTGATATTGTGCTTGGGATTGACTAGACAGAGACATCTCTTCAAAATACCAAGGAAAATGAGAAGGACTTTCAAAATCAAGCTCTTTATTATAGAAAAGAGCCCCTAGGCCTTTGTCAACCTACAAAACAGGCGGTTGGGTCCAGACTAGCTCTTCCATGTTTAGGAAGAATTTAACTCCTTTCCCTATATGATTAATAAAAAGCAAAAATCTAATACTAATAAACTCACTTGTATTCACGGTAAGTGATTGCCCAGCCTATTTATAAAATATTGTACTAAGGGAAACTTTCAAAGGTAAGACAGAGGACAGAGAAACAGGCACTATTTGTGAGGAACTGTTTCTTTAACTTTCTTATCAAGTTTTAGTGTTAATTTTATTTTTCAAAGATGTTTTATGTAGAGAAAAAGGAAACAAAAAATCCAAGTGTTCCAACCGTGTAAGTAAATGAGATGACTAAATCCAGAAAACTCAAGCACTAAAATAATTCAAGAACAAAATTAAAAAGCAAAATAAAAGACTCACTTGAAAAACTTTACAGTTACCTCTGTTAGCTAAGAAAAAGAAGGGTGAAAGAAAATTGGCTAAGCAATTATATGAATTTTAAAATAATACATGTAGTGAAAAGGCAAGCTCAGAATTCCCTGGTTTGAGGAAGTTTATTTCTAGGGTAGGTCAAGTTTATTTCTAGGGTAGCAAATGGTGACACCTGAAAGCACTGCAGAGTTAACTGTGCAGGAATTAAGCAGCTCTACACCTTTGAAGCTCTCAGAGGTTATATGGAACAAGGGTACCAGCAAAGCAGGAAGTAGCAATGCAATTAAAACTCCATGAAGTGGCTGAAGGTTAGATGGACTAAAATATATCTCACACTAAATTGTGTTCACATTAATTATATAAATTATGTTTATATAATTTATATTATTTAATTATATAAATTATATACATATATACATTATATATATTTATATATTATATAAACACAATAATTATATAAATAATGACAGCTTATTTTTATTTTGAGTTTTGAAACACCTCACTTTACTTGATCTTTTCATACCTACCCTGAAAGATGATCTTTATTATACTTTTTTTATTTGATAGAAGGGATGCTGAGGCTCAGAGCAGTTACGTGATTTCCCTGGTAAGATGGAGACACGAAGTAAGATCTTCCAAGACCAAGCTCAGACCTTTTTCTAACTGCATAAAGTTTGAGTGCAAATATTCATTTTTTTCTTTGAATAAGCACTCTTGAAAATTGCCCCTGTCCTTCCAAAGAAGGCAATTTTATTTTTCTAGCACGTTGATAGATAGTGAGAGAAAATACATATGAATTTTAATTCAGAATCTCATTTACATGTTTGATTAAGTGTGTTTTCCAAAATTAAAACATCACTTCCCTCTTTATCAGAACTATAGTTAGATATAGGTAGACTCGGTAACATTTTGTACAATGGTAGCATCTAGGTTTGAATAAGTCCCTAGGTAGATCTTTTATCTCTTTGTATGCCCTTCTTAAAAAGGTGTTACCTTCACTTATTCCTCCCAGTGCAGTTGGAGAATGTTTGTATCAAGTTTTTGCCAGCTTCCCTGTGGAACAGAGAGCAACTGCTTAACAAATGGCAGGTTTATGTAAGAGGAAATCTCCATGGTTTAACGTGCTTTTGTTTCCTGCCAGTATGTACCTTCTGTTTTTGTTCACGCGTAATCATCTTGTAACCCGCACAGAAAGGCAAAGAAACCACGGCTTGAGGCAATGGATATTCAAGCAATTACTTCCACGCTGATTTTCCAATTCTTGGCCCAAAGGACTTTCCTCGAGACTGGGGACTCCAGTAGCTGGGGCTGCTGTATGCAGAAGGCTGGATATAAAATAATGCTACGAAGTCCCTGGTAAAATCAGTACATTGTCAAAAGAGCCTCATCATCATTTGAATGAGGTCTTTTCTCTACAGAGAACCTGTTTCGGGGCACAAAAGTACTTTGTATATATCTAAATTGTTATATTTCCCTAAAGAGAGGATAATTATTTTTCTATGGGTCTCCTCTAGACTTTGAGGTTTGACAGATAGGGACTGAATCTATTCATCAAGGGCCTGCTACATGTTTTGTGTTTTCTACAGATGTGTGTTGGATAAATGGATGAGCCATTTACTGTAGAGTAGTGTTTCAAAATCAGAAGGTATGCATTTCAATGTCACAGATACACATGAATCAAGTCACACTCACTAAAGGATGTCATAGATTGAGTACTTTATATTCATGAGAGAAAAGAAAACCCACTTCTCCATAGTGTGGTAGGCATGGGTTTCCTTACACTGGTCCACATCTTGGAGAAAAAGATGCTCTCTACCTGACAGGGGAGCTTATTTGTGAATTCAGCAACCATGTTTTGAGCATCAATCAGGTGAAAGTTCTATACTGGACACTAAGAGAATAGAAAAGTGAAACCAACTTAACTCTTGGAGTCAATAAGATCTAGACATGAGATTAAACATGTAGATTGCTAATATTACTTTAAGGGAGAATGAAATGAGTACCATAATGGTGGAAAAATGTAAGAGAGAAGTGTAGGACATAATGGATATTATCTTTTCATAGAGAAGTTGGAATTTTGAACCATCCGGAAATGTGGCAATGGGACTGGAAGAAAGGGAGAATGAAAAAAAAAAAAAAAAAAAAAACAACTTTACCAAGATTTGGAGAATGACAGGGTTTGGGAATTGTAAAACACAGACTAACTGAAAATTGCTTCAAAATACATAGCCGGAGGAGATTGTTGAGCACTTTCCTTTTTCCTTTTTCTTTTTCTTTCTTTTCTTTTCTTTTTTTTTTTTTTTTTGAGACAGAGTCTCACCCTGTTGCCCAGGAGGGAGTACAATGGCACGATCTCAGCTCACTGCAACCTCCGCCTCCCGGGTTCAAGCAATTCTCCTGCCTCAGCCTCCAGAGTAGCTGGGACTACAGGTGCGCATAATCATGCCTGGCTAATTTTTTGTATCTTTAGTAGAGACAGGGTTTCACCATCTTGGCCAGGCTGGTCTCGAACTCCTGACTTCGTTATCCACCTGCCCTGGCCTCCCAAAGTGCTGGGATTACAGGCATGAGCCACTGCACCCGGCCTGTTCAGCACTTTCCTAAGGAAATACAGGAGGACTTCTCTAAACTGCATACAGGAAAAATTTCGTGAGAGATTATTCCTGAGTAAATTTGATATTTGAGATGTTTACAAGTCATAAATGCTTATTTTGCTCATTTAAAAATTCTAAATTCATAAGGGTAGGCCAGATTTAGTGACTCACTTTCAAAGGACAGAGTATTGAAAGGGCAAATAACTTTACAGTAGAGAACCCTGGTATGAAATATCTTGGAGAATGTTAATGTCATCAGTGGCATCATGATGATATCATGTGCCAGCTGACATGATGTGATCAGTAAGGCATTCCACCTCTGATGCTTTTTACCAAGAACTATAGCTAGAATCTAATCATGAGAAAACTTCAGATGAACCAAAAGTCGCAGATATTCTACAAAATACCTGACTATCACTTCTCAAAACTTACAGGATCATACGAAACAAGAAAAGACTGAAGAACTATACAGAATACAGGAGACAGGATATTTAAAGTCATTGTGGTATCCTAGATGAGATCCTGAAACAGGAAAAAGTCTTAGTGGAAAAACTGATGAAATATGAGTAAAGTTTAAGGTTTAGTTAATAGCAATGTAGCTGGTTTCTTAGTTTTGATAAATGTTCTAAGGTAATATAAGATGATAACATCAGGGGAAACTGACAATGTTTACACTAATATAATTTGTCAATATTTTGAAGGCTGATACGGTGTGATGTAATGATAATATCGTTAGTAGTAACAACAAGTCAAATTTCTAAAGCACTTTCACATATGCTGACTCATGGTGGGACAATGTTATAAGGCTGGCAGAACAGGGATTTTTTTAATGTCCATTTTAAAAATGAACAGGCACCTCAGAGTTCAATTTACCCAAGATCAAAACTGAGCTCAAATCATGATCTTATTATACTGTGTTATTTTTACTTTCACAAAGTATTAGAAAAGAAAGGCCAATGTACCTATGTGTGTATAGATGGGGAATGATGTGAGAAACACGCGGGTGGGGGGTTAAAGAATCTGAGATGACAATCAATTTCAATTGAAAGGAAAACTATTGAGGACTGAAGTCTTAAGAATAGTGGGCTGACCCTCTGTTTTTTGAAGCTTGCAGATTTGCTTTTTGTTTTTCTTTCACCCACTTCTCTTATGGATCAGTGAGTTTCCTAATAAAAATAAAGTAACCTAATTGTTATAGTTTTCTAAGTCTGCAAAATTATTGCTCTTTGGAGTCCCTGAGCCACATTTCCTATTCGTTTGCTTCCTCTGGCCCCATCATCACACATTTCTAAAGCTGACTCATAGGTCATGTGCATAAGAAATTTGTTACAACGATTCTGCTTGTACTTTGGCGTGATATTTTTTCTTACTTAATTTTCCTTGTCGTGATTACAATAGATGCAACCAATAGCTTTTAATAGGTGGCACATACTCATAACATGGTTTGCTCATGGTTTAGAAACACCAATAATTTAAAATATGAATTCTGTAAATCTGCAACAACCCCCTCCCCCATTTTCAATCTCATTCATTTTCTAGCAGCATAAATCGGAAAGCAAAACCTTTGTTGCTTTAAAGATCCTGCTTTGCCTTTTTAAAATGTGTTCTTAAAGATGAAATAATTATGCTGCTTTCCTGGATCAAGATTTCAAAGGAAGAACCTCCTGCGGATACTTATGTACACTTACATACGAAAATGGATGTTTAAATGCAGGTACATGATATTTGTCCTAAAATGTGCTCTTCCTTGTTGATGCTGGAGCTTGAGGAGCTATCCCTATGCTCTGCTGCCACCTTGGAAACTCAGAAGGATTTACAACGGAGTTCTGCACGGGGGAAGCTGGAAGCAGCATTCCCACAACCTCTTCTGGGGCTGGCAAGGCTCAGAGAGGCATTTGAAATGGCTATTATTGACACCCATAGACTTGGGTATGTTTCAGAGAGAAATTATAACATCTATCTCATGGGAAAACACACTTTCTCTGTTTTTAAATAACTCCGTTTCAGCAAGATCCATGTGTGTAGCCTCTGAATACTCTATACAGGCTCCGTATTTCTTTCTTTCTTTCCTTAGTCCGGAATGGAGACAGAAGAAGGATTCGGTTGAAGATGTCCGTGTGTGGATCTCAGTTTGCGCTCTGAGCGACGTCCTGGCTCATTTGGGTGTGACGGTGAGAGCAGAGGCGCTCTGCTGACAGTTTTTTCTTGTCTAAGCTTCCATTCCGCATCCACAATATGACTCGCCTTCCACTCCAGTTAACTTCTTGGAAGTCCAGAGCACTTAGTCAAAGCTGTTTACAAAATGCAAAGCATGTGGGCGGCCCAGGCAGAGGCTCCTGTATTCTCTATGTAACCGCCTCCAAAAAAGCTGGGAAATTTCGCGGATCAAAATGTAGGCGCTTAAAACTGACCCGCTGCTGTCAATGTTGGGACTTAGATACATTTTTTGCATCGTCATTCTTGTGTGTGTTTCCCGTTTATTCCATTCGAAGGCTCAGGCTCGCGCTGTCTCTCTCGCGCGCGCTCTCCCCTCTCCATTTCCCATTCACACATCAAACTCCGTCCTCCGCACTCCTATCTTCCCGTGTCTTCTTAGTTATGTGAATGTGTGTCATTAGGCTTACTCGGACACTGGATGGGTGAGTGGGAGGCAGCTTTTCTTGCGGTTTCATTTACACTTGGCATGGGGGGGTGGGTGCCCTCCACAATTCGTCTCGCACACGGAACACAGTTAAAATCTGTAGCTAGAACGAGTGAAAAGTTCCGAATCTTTAAAGCGCAGCTAGGACATGAAATAATACAGGGTTGGGGGATGTGGACGGGGGCGGAGAGCAGAGAAGTAAAGGAATAAAACCAACTTCGCTGGCAAGTTCAATAAATCCGGTAACTGGAGGCAAAAAATAGACTCCGAGGGCTGGGTCTGGTCCGGATGAAACGCTAGGGCTCCTTCTCATCCTTGAATCTGGGCGCTGGAAGCCAGCCACGGGCGTCTTGCCACGCGAGTGCCCCTAGACAGCAACACACCCACTGGAAACGCACGTGAACAAAGCTCTCGCCCCCGGGAGCCGCTGCCTGCGGTTTCCTAGTCGATCCCAGCTTCTCTAGGGAGTGTCAGGCGCACACAGGGTTAAGTTAGTTCCCTCCCTGGTAGGAGGGAGAGGAGGAGGAGGGGAAAAGCAGCATACTCTCTCTGGCTGGGTACCTTGTAGTTAGTTGTACGTTCGAAACCTGTCGCCGTCACTTGCGCGTTTGGCATTATCCATTGTCACCGCGGAGGAACGAGCGCTCGAGATATCATCAGTGCCCGCAAATCTCCGCGCCAAGGCGCTGCGCTACTCCTTTCCGAGGTGCGCCTCTGGTCCTCCGTCCCGGGTGCCCAGCAGCGGCGAGGCGGCATCTCCGCTCCCGCCGCCGTGTCCACCGAGCCCTGGGATCAGGGTGGCAGTTCTCAACGATGGGCAGGAGGGACCTCGGCGGCGACCCCTAAAACAATACCATGCCCCGGGATCCCCGCTGCTGCCGCGCCAGCGTCTTCCCTTTCCACCTCCCTGACCCTGTCGGATTCGGATGAGCCCATTGCAAGGAGAAGACGCAGCCGTCAGGTAAAAGGGGCTGCGTTGCCAGGTGAAGTTTCCAGTAACCGGCCGAGCTGCTGCTACGCTGGCACCACGCTGTCTCTTCGGGAGATTTTTTTTTTTTTTTGAAAGAGCTGGGGGTGGTCATCTTAAGTGGGGTGTTCTAGGCTTTGTCTTTCACCTGGAGAGAAAATAGGCAGCTTAGCTCTCTCTCGACTTTGGGGACATCTGTCTGCTGGTCGAATCCACCTCCTCTACGGAGCATCATGACTGAGTTCTGGGTCAAAACGCAAATTTTCTTGCCTGGTAGATGCATCGATGCTAAATTGGGGTTCTCAGTGCCCCTAACCTTGTCAGAGTTCAGTCTCCTACTTCCCTAGATTGAATCTCTTAACTTTCACCAGTAACAACCCTCTCCTCTCCACAAGCTGTTGTTAATGTCACCAGCGTTATTATCAGGCTGTTGTATCTAAAGACACCAGCCTACTACCTGCCCGTAATCTGGGATCTATTAGCAGTTAAACAGATGCGGTGGATACTAATTCCTTTTCCTTCGAGTTGGGTGGGGCGGGTGCTTTTTCCAAAACCAAGTCCTTTCCAGCCCTGCTTGTCCTCTTCGGGCTGGCGGGCACTGAGCTGGGGCCATCGCGCCTTTCTAGAGCGCCTGCGGAGGTGGCGAAGGCTTGGAGAGCATACGAGGCGGAATCGGGATCGAGTTCCTTGAGCCGCTTGCGTGGGACGCAGGGAGAGGGCGAATAACGCACCCAGGCGCTGAATGCAGGGGCAAGGAGCCAGCGAAGGTGGCTGGAGCAGGCCTTGCCAGCTGTTACCAAGTCTCTCCACAGGCTTGGGGGCTTGGGGGCCTCATGGAAAGATCCCTCCGCCGCTCTGACCAGTACGGGGCTCGCTCCCGCACTTTGAGGGCTGCCGCGGTCTTTCGTCATTTGTAATCAAGCCCAAGATCAAGGTTGCAAGCTGAAGTCGGGGTACTGACAACGGGAATGAAGCCATAGGGGAAGAGGATGACTGGGACGGGCTGGACCCATACTTGATACCCGGGAAACTCCTAGAGCGTGTGGTGCTCCTGCCAGCGGCAGTTACTGGTGGAGCTGAGGCCACCGCTACTGTCGTCGTTGGCGCTTTGCTTCTGGAACCTCCCAGCAAGATGGCACTCACTGTCTGTTCCCTTCCGATTAGCACCCCCAGCCGCGCCCCCTCCTCCCCGGGATACGTATTAGTCACATACTGTGGGGAGAAGATGGGCTATGTAAATGTAAGTCAACGCGCTTTCCTAGCCACCTTTGCATAATGCAACAGGAACAGCGACCCGCGCGCACGAACCGGGTAGTGTGCGCGTGTGTATGCGCGCGTGTGTGAGCGCGTGTGTCAGCGTGCGTCTCCGCGCGGGCGTGCGTCTGGGTGGATCCTTGCGTGGCTTGGGAGGCAAATCGGGCGTTTCTCCAAGTCGTCTTAACATGATTTAGGCTCTCAAATACGTGAAGGCGGTAGACACAACAGGGATGCGAAGGAAATAAAAAACAATTGGGGAACTGGTGCCAAGTCACTCAGGCTTTGAACTGAGGACGAGTAGTGCGGTCGCGCCTGGGGCGCGTCCGGAAATCATCCTCAGCCTGTGGCGGCCACTGCCCCACTTAAACTCTTCTGCGGGGAGAGTTGAGCGGATCCCTGGGGGGTTGGTCCTGGGCTAGTTTTAAACTCTCCGGTTGCATCTCGCGTGGCCCCACCGACGGCGCGTCTCGGCGTAGCTCTTGGCGCGGGCTCGTTCTCCCTCTTCTGTTCAGATTCAGCCTCACCGGACTTGTTACAACATGACAGCAACTTACTGGAGGCGGGAGGAGCAGCACGAAATAAGATGAGAAAACCAAAAACATCTCCTCCTTCCTAAATAGAGACGTGCACCTAGTTTTTTTTACTTGTTTGTTTGTTTTTTTACATTACCCTTTAACCGTTGGAAAGAGACTGCGAAGTGGAAACGTTGCCTGTACAGAAATCAGGCTTCTTAGCTGTCAAGACTGTTTCCTAATCTTTAGGCTGAATCTTTCTTTGTCCGCTGCAGTCTATGGGGAAATTTAACAACGCTCTTGCCAGAAGCAGCCAGGTTGAAGGAAGAAAGTGGGGGTGTTTAAATTAATCCTATTAAATTTTGGATTACTCCCCCAGTTAAAGTCATTTAAGGTGATCCAGGATGAGGGAACTAGTGATGGGGTGAGGAGTGGGGGGCACATCACCAAGGTTGCCTGCATTTGAAATAACGCCATTTTGGTTGAGAGGTTTGCTGTATTTTACCCTCTAATCTCACATTTCGATCATTTCTCAGTGTCTAAGTAATAGATCCTCCCTCTTGGCAGTACACCATTAAGCAGGTATGGGGAAAATCTCCTTTCAGGGTTCAGATGGTGACATTATCCCTAAGGGCTGGTGGTAGGAACGGCATGTGCCGGGTAGATAGAGAGAAGGTCAGGGTGGCATCTGCAGGATTAGCCAGGCGCTCTGCAACTCTTCAGAGAGGACAGGGTTAAAAGCCAAGTCTGACTTTGCCTCTTGGAAATCACTGGGTAGCAGCCGCGCCTCCCAAGCATTCTTTAAACCAGAAAAGTAGGAGGGACTCCGGGAGAGAGGGAGGGAATGAGGGAGGGAGAGAAAGAGGGCTCCAGGAGCGGAGCGCGCCAGAGCGCGAGGGACGGAGGGAGAGGAGGAGCGCGGGAGCTGCGGAGGCGATCCCGCGAATTCATTACTGTAAACATATCCGGGGGTGTCAGGAGGGGTGGGGGTGGGGGCCGCGGCGCCTACATTATCCCGGCCGCGTCGGATTGAGGCAGTAGTGTGGTCTGAGCAGCCTCCAGACCCACGCCGGGCGGGCGCAGCACTTGGAGCGAGCCCTGCGCCCGCCCCCGCGCAGCGCCGCAGGCCCGGCTCCGAGCTGTCCGCACACACGCGTCGGAGGAGAGCCCGCCTAGCTCTCCCGCCGAGTCCCGGGATCCTCCAAACCCGAGGAGCTCCGGCGCCGCGGGGCAGCTTTCCGCCGCCTTCCCCGCTCGCTGTACTTCTTTTGGGGTTCGTTGGCTTGGCGAAGCGGAGAGGGGGAGGCGGAGCAGGAGAGAAGGCGGGGGCCGCGGCGGCCGAAGCCAAGAGAAAGTGGCATGCCCGAACCCTGGAGGCGGAGGTGGCGGAGGACGGGGGAAGACGATGCCGCAGCTCCGTAGGGGACGTAGGCGAGAGCAAGCAAGGCGAGCTGGGCGCCCCGGCCCCGGCCCGCTGCGGGGAGGCGCGCGCCGCTCTGAGGCTCCGGCCTCCGCACCCCCGCGCCCCGACGCTGCGGGCGACAGGGCTTGGCTCCAGCAGCCGCCGCCGTCGCCGCCGCCGCCACCCGGAGGACCCAGCGAAAGTTTGGATCTGGGGGAGGGCGCGGCGCTGAGCGGGATTACCACCAGGGCTGGAAGGAGACCTCGAGAACCTTTGCAGGTAACGCGCGCCCCCAACCCTCTTCTTCCATGCCCCGCCGCTGCGCTCCCGCTTCCTCCCAGAGCCTTTCCTGGCCCTCGCGGGTCTGGCAGAAAGTAAGAGGGAGGCGAAGTTCAAGATCCCGGGGATGAGCACCGAGCGCTGGCAGATCACTAGTCACGTTAGAGGGGCAGCTGTGCTGAGAGGCAAATCCCCCCAGGAGTGGGTGAGAACCCTCAGCCCCAGCTGGTGCCTCATCTTGTAGCTCTTTGGAAATTTGGAACGTGAATCCAGGGGCTTTTAGTATTCTTCAGTCCAGAGAAATGGTTCATGGATGTCACTTACCGCACGCTCCCCCCTTCACACTCTCACCCGTTTAGCATTTTTTAAAAAATGATTTGATCCCACTCCCTACTCGCCTGCTTCGTTTAGCTGGACAGCAAATTTCAGGGGTGAAATATTGCAAGCAAAGAGGAAAAAATATCCTCTCCCCTTTTGACATCCCTGGAATCCTCCTTCCCTCCCTTCACCTTCTGGCATCATAAAATAGGAACTTTAGAAGTTACATTTTCATTCAGGGGTGAGGTGAAACGTGTTAGCTATTGGTGATGTGAATTTGCCACGACTGTCCGTATGTGTGTTTGTGTGTGCGCGTGTGTTTGGGGGAGGGGGTTAGTGGTGTTGCAAAGAGGCGGAATTTTTCTCGCTGGCCTGACGCGCAGTGGTCCTGAGGTAGTGAGTGGACGCGTGTGCGCATTGAGGCGGCGGCAGCGGAGAGAAGACGGTCACGTTTCCCGAACGGCAGCCTTACTTAGGCTAAGAAAATAGCTGCAGCTCACTCCAAAAGCAAAAAGATTCCAGCCCCAACTCCCCGACGCCCCCTTTCCCCCAACTGAGTTTTTAGTTTCAAAGCAGCTCAGCGTTTGCTGCTGCTATCTTTATTATGATCATTATTTATTCGCCTGGAAACTCATCCTGTCTTCTCCCGTGAATGGGAATCAGTCTTCAAGAGCTTTTGATTAATTTTAGTAATAGAATCTCTTGTAAAGCTTACAGTTAGCTAACCAAGTGCAAGGCACAAATCCGTGTAAACGCTCGCTCAAGAGTGCAAGGTGCTGATTAGATTTCTTTACATGCTGCATTTGCTATGCAAAGCCTCTTCTAAATGGGAGCTATTGCTCCCCACTCAGCTGGGAGGCTCTGTAATCACACAGGGTTTCAGGGCGCTTTGGAGCATGTCCACTCGCTCACAGACTTATTGCTAGATTTATTATGTCTAACTTCTCACGACCAAAAGCTAATCTGAAGGCTAGCTTCCGTATCGGACCGATATTATCTGTAGACTTAACCGCTATGACCTTAATAAATATCCAATGAAAAGCCCCCCCTCCCAAAAAAAAATTGAGGTAAATAGAATGCAGATTGGCATTTGTCCAGGGATATATTAGGTTGTTCAGTGTGAATGTAAAATTTTAGGTCCGTATTTGAAGTGTTAGAACTAGATTCTTACTTGTTTTCATTACTGAACAACATGGGCCAGCTACTTATGACGGGCAAGCCACCAGCCACCATATAAGCAGAGAATCAATCTGTAGGTAATACGCATACCATGAAAAGTTGCTTCTTTCTCCACAGCGTTATTGCGTCTGAGAATACTACTTCTCTTTCTCCCCTCCTTGAAAGCCCGAAACAGGATAGGGTTAAACCATTTAGGGATTTTTAATAATCACTGAAGACAGTGCAACACCATACTGTCATGTTGAGTTGCAAATATCTTTGACTGGAGGAGGTTGGAAGATGAAATTTCAAACATTATTCCATGTGTCTGCCAGTAGATACAAGAAATTGTAAAAAGAATTGGGCTAGCTGTACTGTAGCAGAACCTATTACAAACCTAGCATGGAAGGAATGCTGTTTTTTTGTTTTGTTTTGTTTTGTTTTTAAAGCCCATGTCTTAACACTTCAGTAGTTTCATTGCAGTTTTAGAAATTCCAGGGGATGCTTTTAGCAGAAGAAAGTAGATTCCCAAATGACACCGTGCTGGGCTATCCTGGAGTCCCCAAAGCAGTCCTGGCTTTTCCTGTATGTTAGGTTTCAGATGATGTGATCATATACGAGTTTGACTTTGACCGGCTGGATCTAATTTGAACCTTCTCTGATGCCCGTTACATTTATATTCTGGCCTGCTGGAGAGTTTGATTTAGGATTTAGACAACTTTATATTTTCCCAGTTTGAAGCTGTGGTTTTAAGAAAGGCTCAAGTATGTACAAGTCCAGAAGCTTTATTCTGTAGAGACCCAGTGTGAACATCTGATCTAGTTTGACTCTTGAGCTTTGTACTTTACAAGGAAGAATTCCTGCTTCTGGGATCTGAAGCGTCTGAAGTTAAAAAACAGCAAGGGTGCCGAGCGGCTTTTGGTTTTGCTCTCTGTTTAGAAGATTCAAAAAAGGTCAAGGTGATGTAATATTTGTATTCAGGTCAGACTTTTCTGGATAATCATCTTTTGATATCTTTAATTTCAATTCGAGTTCCTTTTTCACTAGATTACTTTAATAACTTTGTGATTTCTGCTACAGTGATTCAAATTCAGTCCATTAGTGACCTCTATCTGTGAGAAGTGAATAATCATTGTTTTTTTTTTTTTCCCTCTCATCAAAGTCTGAAGATGATGTCGGGGTGCTGGGGGTGAATCCCAACAGTTCTGTAGTTCTTTCTGGATATTTCAGTTTACCTAATTTGATTGTTCTAATACAGAGTTCAATATGGATAATGACATTTAATTACAGTAATAAAAATGTTATGGACTAATAGAGAGGCAACTAAATGGTTATTCCATATAGCATTGACAGTGTGATCAACATAAATAAAACACCAGAGCTATCCACTGCCAATGAAGGGATTGTACAGTCAGGCTGACTATTGTTTTGGGACTCACAATGCTGCTGAATGTAAGTGAAATTTTATTGCTCCTAAGTGCTTACATAACAAGGGAAACTTGAGACGAGCTCAGAATATGTATGTGGTAACTAGACTTCATGGTAGCTGTGTGTATATGTCTTTAAATTCTGCTGTGCTTCCATTGTGAACTTATGGTACAGATCAAAGAGTGTGAGAAGAGTATTTATAAACAGATGGTCCTTTTAAGGAGACTTTAAAAATCTGATTCCTAATCCAGGTTTGTCTTGTGAGGGTTTTCAGATAGAAATTTCAATTTTAGCCGATTATTTCAAATGCTAATTGAAGACAAAGTTTACTGAATTTCTTAGGTGGGTGGATACCATTATCTGACATTTTCCAGATGGTTTTTGATCTAGTGGTATTTGGGGATATGGAATTTTTAGGAGGTTTTCTTTCTTTTCCCTTGGGCAATTTTTACACAAAAGACTTTTTTAAGACTAGCTATTATTATTATTAAAGTTAAACAACCATTATCTTACTTCAGACAACTTTCTTACTTTTTCTACTCTCCAAATTGCTTTTGTGCAATTATATCTTTCTTCTAAAACTACATGTCGCGAATTGACGTATCAGTATACTTTTACTCCTTTCAGTAATAAAGGACCTCCAATTACGTATCTGTTTATAGTAAAACACACACACACACACACACACACATACATCAAGAACCATTTTAAGACAGAGATTCTTTTCAAGGTTTTAAGTATGTTCCTTTTTTAAAGGCTATGACACAAATATTGTAATAAAAATATCCTGTGTTCTGATGAATACAGAGACTTATTTCATTCTCATGGAACAGTAAAACACTGTACTAGTAAAATAATCAGTTTATTTTGAGTACATGGTCAAAATCTGTTAGAACCTTCATGTTTTTTTTTTCTTTTTTTTTTTTCTTCCTTAGCGAATTTCACATCTACTGGTGTTTTTGGTTTTCTTTGATTCCTTCTACTGTGGCTCTTTGAAGTGATTCAAAATTAAACAGTAGCTACTTTTTCAGGGAAATTCATCATGTTGTGTTCAGGATTCCAGAAGAGTTAATGATGCAGAAAAAGTTCTGTAAAACATCTTTCTAAAAGAAGTCCTTCTCTTGCAAGCCTCCCACTTACTGGCCTCCTGTACCATTTGCAGTGAATTGGAACTCCGTTATTTATTTATTTTTCAAATACCACTTCTAACTTAATTTAATGTAGGATGTGTTCCTGCAAAAGTGTGCAGTGCCATGTGCCTTGAGTCACCCAAACAAAGCAGTGTCATTGTTACATCCGGATCTGTTCATCAGGGAAGGTCAAAGAAAATATTCTTACATAATTTAGAAAGTCAAAAGGACACGTTGATGATTCTCAAACACTGGTCAGTTATTCTGCTGATACTTACTAAGGACATACTTTTTCTGGCAGTTTAATGGTTAAAGACCTCAGCCATTTTTGAAGCATTCACAGAGTAACTCTCTGGAGCTACTAACCATTAGATGCTCATTAGAACTGAGTAGTTTTTCCCCCCGCTTTGTTCCCAGGTTACTTTTAAGGGAATGTGCAAGAAACTTGGAAAAAGGTCTTCTGTTCCCTTCGGTTCACATGTCGTACTGTTATATTTCAGTTCTCTTTATTAGAGCTTTCAAGACACAGATAAAAGAATCTTCCATCTGAACCCCTTAAGAACCTGAGGGCTTTTGGATTTCAACCCACTGAAAAAATATCAGGTCCCAAAGTTTATAGATGACATTAGGCCTCAGAACAATTGAAACCACCTTCAGCAGGGAGCAAAAGAACAGTGGCTCCTAAAATTGGTTCACAAATATACTGTCCATTGAAGTCAACAGAGGTCATATGGCTGAATGGAAAACATTAGACGCATATCAGTCCTGAAATAGGTTCACATGCTGGTGTCACTCTTAGCCCCAGCTGCCTCTACATGTCACGTTCATCAGAATCTAGCATCTAAACAGCCTCTGTAATGATTTCCTCTCCCACTTTGCTCCCAAAATTGGACTCAAGTACTTAGACAAAGGAAATAATGCAAGGAATTGTAATATTCATCATATCTAATAGACAAAGTGGAGGTAAGAGGTTTGTTTGCGTGCATATGGGCCATAGAAGTTCCAGGAATCTCTTTTTAAGATTGATTTTGAGAGCACATTCGTATCCATCCTCATCACTCCGGGCCCTTACATTTTCCAGTTCTCACATCCAGGATTTCATTTATTTCTCACAACTGCCTCTGAATTTATACAGGAAAGTCCTACCTGCCTCACTTCTGATTGGGTAACTGGAGCCAGAAAGCAGTTAAGGGCTACTAAGGCTGGGCATTTTACATTTTATCATATAGATGTAGAATTCTGCGGACAGAATTGAGAAGTTCCATTCTTTATGAAACCACCCAAAATGATGAGAGTTGTTTGTTTTAGTTGGAACAGTAAAAAAAATCACAAGCCTAAAAATATTTCGATTTAAAATAATAGCATTTCACTCTTCAGCATTAGATTAGATGACAAGTTTGCCTGTTCTGAATGAGTATAATCCTATGATGTACGTATTTGGCACTTTGTGGTGGGGAGTGAGAAATAAATGAGATTGCTTTGGGGGAAGGAAAAGAAAACCTACATTCTCATGTCAGCATACTTCTTTCTATATTCAGCCTTGTATGAATTACTTAATCTCCTGGAGACTTAATTTCCTCTCTACAGAGTTCAACAGAGTTGTTGAGAGGTCACATAAGATTAATGTGTGTGAAAATACCTTGATAACAATACAGTGTTATATTCCTATAAAGAGGCATTATTCAAATTGATAACATTTATCACTGCATGCCTGTCTTGTGCTATGATAGACTAGGTTTTATATAAATAAACTGGTAACCAAGACAGAGTCCTGCCTTTCAGGAGCTTTCGCTCTTATGGGCTCAAGGGATATCATCTAACCAATACACTGGCTGCTAGCCCCTGCATCATTTCTTCCATTCAGTTAATAATGGATTATCTCCTTTTCTGTGTTTGCGCTATTTTGATGAAAGTATCCATTTTAAGGATAAATGATAATTAGGGTGAGTTGAGTTCGAGGGTCAAACTTTTCTTTTGATTTTGGAGAGAGAATTTTGAGGATTTTTTTTGGAAAAATAAATCATCAATGTTTTCTGAAATGAGGTCGTTTCTCTTTTTGACTGGATTTACAGTTTAACTATCCAGGTTACCTTTTGCAAACACACACCAATAGAAATACAATGATTTTTTAAAATTTTGTTTTGCAGAATAAGGCAGGCTAGTGCAAAAGAGACATTTTGTAGTTTGGCAAACCTCCTCAACCCATTAACAGTGAATAGAAAGACAATTTATTGTGAAGCCAACGTGTATTCCAAAGCTTGGCTTTATTTTGATGTTAGTGTCATTAAACCCTGTGGAACAGTTCTTTACAGTGTATTTCTGCATGTTTTGTTCAGTTCTGTTTTTACTATTGTCAAATCTGAGACTCTTAATTTTAAAGGTTCCAAGAGTGAGTATGTTTATTTCTCTTTGCTAAATTGTTTACATTTAGACCTTTGTAAAGGTTAATTCTTAATTGTTTTTCTGTTGCATAGTTGAAGGCTTCAGAAAACAAATGCCTTGGTGAAATCTATATTTATAAAATACGTGGTTGGATCCTGATTCTTGGCCAAAATGAGTGTTTCTTTCGGGGATTTGAGGTATGAAGTCTGTATCCAACAACATTCTTTTCAATCTATGATTTGCTATTGTTGGAGTTCTGACACTTGCTTTTTTAATGTTTTTTTTAAAGTTGATTAGTACTTTAGCAGTACATTGTAAAGTATGTGGCCACAGAACTGTATTTTAACATGGAAAATTACTTGAATAGTTCGGCAAAATTAATCTGAATACCTTTTGTACTGGCAGTGTTGAATGATATAATATTTGAAGAGAGAAAATATTTGCTACTACTTTAAAGAGGTCTACTAATAAAATGAGAATCATCTGTAGGTATATATGTGGGGAGTTAGTACGTGTTTATATCTCTGAAATGCACCAACAAATATAAGTCTTATGTACTATGGGGAGGAAGTATGGTTATACCCTGAAGCTAGGTAGTGCCAGTTTAGCACGTATGTCCTTAATATGATAAAAATCATGATATAACCCAAATAGTTTTTAATTGGGGATTTTCTTTTTCCAAATAGGTCTTAGGGAAACTGTAAATGAAGAAAAGTACAAAATGCAATCAGAAAATATATTTAAGTCTGACTGGCCTGATCTTCATGAAGGAGATATTCTTATGGAGGTTTCACCAAATGAAGAAAGCTTGCTCATTCAGGAGATGATTTTTAGCACTAGCCATGAACTGGGCATAGAGTAAGATGGGACAGGCCAAAAGTAGGTAAGGCATGATCCCTCCACTTGAGGCCAGCTAGGCTAGTGAGCAGAGAGGTAGACACAAAACCTAATTGCATTGCAGTTTTATACAAGATTGAAGGGAGTGCAGTCAACACTAAGTATGCCAGAAACGCATAGTGTTAGTGAAAAGAGCTCTTCATTTGGAGATGGACAGTCTTACTCTTTGTCTCCTTAAGTAGAAAATGGAGGAAAATGGAGGAGTAGCTCTTTCTACTCCTAGAGCTATTTTAGGATTGAGATAATTCTTTAAAATGGGCTACCCGTTCTGGCACATAGGAGAGGCCTAATGAATGCCGACTGCAGGTCTTTCTGTCTCCAAAATGATAATGATTTCATTGTGTTACCCTTACCTTCTACTGACTTGTCTCAGTTTGGGGAATGAACTGGGTCCTAACTTGGACTTTATTTGTTCATTGAAAGCATAGCCTTTGTGGCAATTAACGGGTTTATACCCACCCCCATGCCTTCTGTCTCACAGCCATGTGTCCTTCTACCGATGACACCAGTGCCTGCAGCTTCCAAGGAGTTCCATGTCTAGACTGTGACACTGAGCTCAGTGAGCCATGGTTATGTCTTTGCCAAAGTACAAAGATTTTTATCAAAATGAATTTTAGCAACTTTCCTCACACAATTCACTTTATACATGACTCTTGGCAGAGTCATGAAAATATTTTATTGTAGAAGATTAGCATGTAAATTATCGTTATGCTTGCTTAAGGCTTATTCTATCCTTATAGAATGATTATACCTTGCTGTGTACATTGGAATCAGAATGATACTCTTGGGCTATGAGTTCAGTGTGGAACTATTTCTTTCAGAAGATAATTTTCAATTAAGTAAAGGAACTTCTTACTGTTTCTACTGCAGATACTTCTGAACAAATAGCAGTGTTCAGATGTCCTGGTAAAAATACATGGTACTGGGGTTATTTTTCATTTATCATTATAATTGCATGTATGTATAGTATAATTTCTGTGTTCCACTCAACATTTGAGATTTGCCCGTTTTTTTCAACACTGTGAATCCGTAAATTTATTGATGTAGGAAAGCTATATTTAACAAGATGTTAGGCATGCCCCAGACCTCCAAGCTAGGAAACACATAGGCTTTTTCTGTTAAGATCACATAATATATAATGTAATATATACATATAATTAATCAAATTGGACCTGAGAGAAGCAGGCACTAGAGTGTATTTTGTAAGCTGTTAACATCTTAGTAAGTAGCTTCTGAACCAACATTCAACCCAGCATAAAACAAAAAGACCTTGTTTTGCTACTTTAGGAAATGTAAGAGAGATTAAAATTCTTTGGGAAATGGTTTTAAAAAGTAGTTTTGTACTCAGATAGGTAAAGAACAAGTCCAGTGGTGCTGACAGCAATGGAATTTAAAACTTCATTCGAATAATCTCTGAGTCCCGAAGGAATGCCATGCAGACATCTGTTTGAGTCACGAGCTTGTAACTGAGGATTTGACAAAGATTGAGTCCTCACTGTGTGCCAGGCACCATGCTAAATTTTGTGCTAGGCACTTGGGATACTCTTTCAGACAAGACTTTGTCCCTGCTCACAGAGAAATCTGATAGGTTGGCCTATAGTCACTCTTTTCTAAACTTGACCTGTCTACCTGAATTAACCGAAGGAGCTGGTTAGAAATACAGATTCCTGGGCCAAGAAGAAGAACCTAAAGTCCAACTTCCTGTAACCATCAACACATTTAACCCTGTAAGTTTAGAGTTTATTGTAACCTTCTCATGCCCTTTGCTGTACTCAGTGTACAAATCATGAAGACTAAGGTGGATCCTCTTTTGGTGGAGATTCTGATGTGTTAAGTCTGTGATGAAACCTGGGAATGTGAGTTCTTGAAAGCTCCCATTATTGGAAATCACTGAGCTAGATAGTTTTTAGAATTTTTTTTCTGACCTGGAGAATCAGTGCTTTTTATAGTTGTCTGACTTGTAGTCACTCGTGACTTTCTGAAAGTTTTTCTGTGTATTTTGCCACATAGAAAATATTGCTCAATTTAACTCCATCTGCTAGAAAAGTACCTTCAGAGAGGCTAGATATCAGGGCTGGCTTCTCTCTTGGTAGCGGCAGTCTCCTGTCTGTTCTCCCCACCATCAGTATCCCCTAAACCACTGTACTGTTTTTGGTGTCCCCAGAATTAATTTTCTAAAAAAAAAATAAAGAAATCACATCATATTCCTTTAGAAATCTATACCTTTGGATAAAGCCCATCAAAACTTGTTATCATGCCATGCAAGATCCGTGACAATCTAGATCTCAAACCACTCCTCAGACCTCATTGTTCAGCACCCATTCCCTGTACCCTCATGCCAAACATGGTGAGGCATGGCCCTCTTCATACTTTGCTTTTCCCATGCTGTTTACCATTTACCTAGAACGTTATCGCATACTCTCCATTTGGCAAACTCTTCCTTTAAGAGGCACGTGGATGACACTTTCCCTCCTGGTTACTCCTTTCTCTGGGCTTCTACAGAGTTTTGTTTGAACCTTGATTGGTTCCCTGTTTATATTGTATTATAAAATGTGTCTGCTTACATGTCTATCTCTCTCATTAGACTTTAGGAACTTTGGCCCATTCATTTCATCTCTGTGGTGCTAACAAAGTTGCCCAGTGTACCGCATTCTGCAAAAATGTAATTGAGTTAGTAAATGGAATAGCACTGACCAGACCTGGAACACAAGATCTTCATAATCCAGTGAGAAGGACTGCTTCCTCAGAAGTATTTTTTCATTCCCATAGATTGATTACCCAGTGGAGGGGGAAATACAACCACCACCTTTCTGCCTTACTCTGAGCAGGTTTGTCAGACAAATATTGGCTGGTAAACCCAACCTTGATCAGCAGCAAGCTTTCCAAACCACACATGAGGCAATTCATATGCCACACTGGATAGGTCTGTTTAAAGAATAATAATTTCGCTTGGTGATACACCTTTCCTGGCACTGAGTAAAACTATCGGTTAAGTAGATGTTCACACAGATGTGGTTTTCCACAGAATGAGAAATTTAACTCATAGCATTAACTTTGTGTATCTGTCTTGATATAATTAACAAGAGCAAAGCAAAGGTCTTGTGAAATTTTGTGCATTTGCTCTCTTCTTTATTTTTTGCTTGTTATTATTTTGTTTATTTCATCCTAGGCCCATTATTTCCTGATAGAGGCCTCTGAGGACCCAGGGCTCTCCAGAGAAGGGAAAAGAAGACTAGAAATCACAACGCCTTAATTTGGCTCCACAAAATAGGATCCATCTTTAGTCTTCATGATTTGCACATTGAGTACAGCACAAAGCTTGGGAAGGTTACAATAAATTCTAAATTTATATGGTTTAATGTGTTGATGGTTACAGGAAGTTGGACTTTAGGTTCTTCTTGTTGGCCAAAAGAAAATTCAAACAATACTTTGTTAAGTTTCGCGGTAGATTGCCATTTGATGGACAAAGTTGACTTGCATGCAAGTGGTGTATTTGCAAACACACATTAAACACACTTCAATCCCTGCCTCCCCTTTTTTCAGCAAAACTTTTCAGTGGCTGAAAAGAGTAGAAGAGGATAGAGCATGGTTTGATATGCCCCTTCCTAGCGTTTGGTTTCATCTGGGCTGTCTGCATGTTGGGAATACTTCCCAAGCCAGTGGGAAACACGTGAAAAAACATGAGATGATTTTTGATCAGACACTACCCCTTAATACTGGAGGCTTATAACACCACCCCAGATCTTTTCATGTTAATTTATGAGACTGTTTGGAAACAATGTGCTCTCCTGATTTCTTGAATTACAAAGAGTATTGGCAGGGCCAACTTCTTATCCAGAAGTCCAGTAATAACAACAGTAACAACAATATTAGTAATGATATTGATCATAAGGTTTATTTAGAGTGCTGTTTATGCAGTTCATGTATATTATCTCATCTGAACCTTATACAGTAGGTTCTGTTGATTAAAGTTGTGAATAGCCCCATTTTACACAAAGGGAAACTGAAGTAGAGAGAGTTGCCTCAGATTGCTTATTTTACTTTAGAGTTATTATTAATTGTCTTAAAAGGGTAGGTGGACACTGGATAATTTCCAAAATCAACTCAAAATTTATTTGTCCATGGCTTAAAAATAAAATTCAGAGGTGATTACTCACCGTCCAGTGGGTATAAATGATGAGCTGCTAACCAGTGGTCCAACTTTCTATATTTGTCTTTTCGAGCAGATAACTGCCTAAGAAATCATTAGTTAGTCTGCCGCTTTTGGGTGAAAGAGATTCATGAGTCTCTCAATGTATTTCTGTAACATGGAAATAGTGAAGAATCATTAATTTGAAAACAAAGCATGACAACTTCTAGCACATTTTCAGTACTAAGGAAAGCTTGTGGATACATGCCTAATGATTAGGGGCTATATTTATTGTAGAGAACACTCTCCATTTTTTCCCCTTACCCTTTTACCAGCACTGCTAAATGGATTGATTTGAGATTCACCTCTTTTTCCCTGTGGAGGTGATAATGGACAACGGAATGACCAGAGGGAAGATAATAGCATAAAGTGTGTGGCCTCTGAGAGGGCCTGGGAAAAATGGAGAATTGACTGTGTTATTAATAGGTCAGCTTCACTGGTTTTCGAAATCTATGTAATTGCTGAGGCGGTAAACTTTTATTGGGTGAAAAAATGATGAGAGATGGGCTCGGAAAGGCTTGTTCCACATTGATGAATGGAAAATAAGCACAGTATGTGCTTGCAAATCTTTACACTGTTGAATTAGATTTTTGACCATCCCTCGCTTTTTGCACTTTCTGTGGTTGCACTCATCTCTACATGTATGAAAGTTGTGTCTTTTGAATTCTAGGGTTGTAATTAAGACCCTTCAGTTATTTGTCCATGGTATTTCTATGTAAGTATTAATACCGTCGAAATTATGTGATCCATTCCTTAATTCCTTCACTTCCCTTTAAGTAGCTAGACTGTGGCTTCTGTCACTTCTGTGTTCTTTTGTCACCATCTGCTCATTATCTGTCAAGAGGGGACTGTGAATTATTTCTGCCCTGGGCCAGTCTAATGGAATCCTTGGTGGGGCTGTTTAGGGAAATAGGTACTACTTAGGTGTGGTAGCAGTTAGGTGAATGGCTCCACAGCCAGCCAGCTCCATTACCACGTGAAAGCACCAGCAGCATTTGGCTTCCTGGTGAATTCTGTGGTGTTTCTTCTGTCTATGGAAGTGCAAATTTAGCTGAATTGGGTAGAACCAAAACGCTTGCCCTCTGCAATTTGCTCCTGAAAAATGGTCAGGCCCTATAAAGGAAACCTTAACATACCAATGTCTCTGCTGCTAGAAATGGCTTCCTTGTTTGTCTGGACTACATGCATCCGTCAAGAATCAGCCTATGGCATGGTGTCCCTCTTCCTTCCCTCCAAGTGCTGAACTCACTTGGGTTTTCCACTGGACTTCAGTGTCAGTGTGTTTTAGAATGAACTAAACATTCCCAATAAAGTCCTACTTGTGCTGAATTAACATTTCTTTATTAAACAAAATATGCTGCCTAGAATCAGTAGTTTGGTCTTTTATTCATCGTCACGTGTTCTGTCACTAGTCTTAGGCACTTAAAACAAATTTCTGTTTTGGTTATCCTGGGGTCATTGTAATTAAGCCCATATTTCTCCCTCCCTTTCATCTTTCCTTTCCTGACCTGCACACCAGTTACATTACTCTTCCTCATTCTTGTGCTGACAATATTACTCTCCATTGTTTAGAGGATCAAGTCTAAACTCCCCAGTTTGACTTTCAAGGTCCCTCTTTCTCAAACGTTCCCTAATCTTTCCAAAGAAAGTTATTCTTCCCTTCTGACCTAAATTTAGGATGTGTCCCCATTTTTATCTGCATAGTAGCCCCAATGTGATGTAAAATTTCACCAAATACTTTGTCTTTCTTTTCTTTCTTTCTTTTCTTGTTTTTTTTTTTTTTTTTTTTTTTTTGAGATGGAGTTTCGCTCTTTCGCCCAGGCTGGAGTGCAGTGGCGTGATCTTGGGCTCACTACATCCTCTGCCTTCCAGTTTCAAGCAATTCCCCTGCCTCAGCTTCCCGAGTAGCTGGGATTACAGGTGCCTGCCACCACACCCGGCTAATTTTTGTATTTTTAGTAGAGATGGGGTTTCACCACGTTGGCCAGGCAGGTCTCGAACTCCTGGCCCGCCTTGACCTCCCAAAGTGCTGGGATTATAGGCTTGAGCCACCTTGCCCGGCCGCTTTGTCTTTATTTTCTGAGGGAAAGCTCATCTAGGGTATGAACCCCAAAAATCTGAGACAGGTCTCAAGTAATTTAGAAAGTTTATTTTGCCAGGGTTGAGGATGTGCACCCATGACACAGCCTCAGGAGGTCCTGAGGACATGTGCCAAGGTGGTAGGGGCACAGCTTGGTTTGTGTACATTTTAGGGAGACATGAGACATCAGTCAATATGTGTAAGATGTACATTGGTTCAGTCCAGAAAGGTGGGACAACTTGAAGCAGGGAGGGGGCTTTCAGATTATAGGTAGATGAGAGGAAAATAATTGCATTCTTTTGGGTTTCTGATTAGCTTCTCCAAATGAAGCAATCAGATATGCATTTATCTCAGTGAGCAGAGTGGTGACTGAATAGAATGAGAGCTAAGTTTGCCCAAGCAGTTCCTAGCTGGACTTTTCCCTTTAGCTTAGTGATTTTGGGGCCCCAGGATTTATTTTCCTTTCACAAGGGTGAAGATAATGCTGAATAAATGTTTGAGGCATTGAATTGAACTCAGGTGTGTGGCCTCAACCTACTTCTGTGAAACTTCCATAGAGTACCACTCTGTCTACCTCATGTATGCTACTTCCCATTAGATTTAAATATTGGATAAATTAATATTTACCAAGTTTGCACAAATAACTGATATATATGAATTTTAAAATTATCTCATAGAAGAAGCTTCCTTTGTTCTCTCCACGGAATCTTTTCCAAAGCAGTGCAGCCTCTTGCTTTGAAAACAGGAAGGTAGAATATTCCAAATGCATCATAAGTCCTCTGTTTATATTTTTAAAACCTGTACTCTTTCCAAGCCTCTAGGCAAGAACAAATAGAAATAATCAGAGGCCTTAGAACTTGATTATGTTGAATTGAATTATTAAGCTGAGGCTTGATAGCCAAATTAATTGTGCTATAGTTTATATTGAAGAGATGCTTGTGATATTGCAAAACCATAAACTGGCTTGCTGGAATCTTCGAAGACATCTGGATGCTTTGGAAAATACAACAATCACATGCTTTTTATTATCTCCATAATTGTATTCTTTTTAAAAAGGAGCTGTGTAAATGATACAAACAGGAAGCAGGGAAATACTGGGTAGAAGAAGGTGGTCCCTGGTGAGAGCCACACCCTCAAGCCTGGACCCATGGCCCAAAGTGAGAACATGCATTTCTGTTTTCCTCACCCGAATGTTGCCTTTTCCAAAACCATACTGGCCTGCCCTGTCCCCCATCCTGTGCCCATAAAAACCACAGGCCCCACCAGCAGAGCAGCAGAGCAGCTGAGAAAGACAGAAGAGAAGAAGTAGCTGGACATTGGAGAGAAGCAGCTTGACTTCAGAGGGACAGCTTGACAGTGGGACCTTGGAGAAGAGTTTGACCAGGGATGGCCAAACTCCAGGGGAAGACCACCTTCCCACTCCATCCCCTTTCCAGCTCCTCATTCCACTGAGATCCACTTCCATCAGCAGTAAAATCCTCTGGGTTTACCATCTTCAATTCATTTGTGTCACCTGATTCCTCCTGGATGCCAGACAATGACCCAGGTACGGGTGCAAGAGACTGTCACACTGACCCTCCACTGAGCTGTCTAACACTTAAGCCATCCATGGATGGCAAAACTAAAAGAGTACACTGTAACACAGGGCCTCTGGGACTCTGGGGGCTTGTGGGCAACCCCTAGATGCTGCCATGGGCCTGCACGGAGTTTTGCCTCTGCCCAGTTGCCCAGAAGCTCTTGTCCTGGCCTCTGCACCTGCTCACCTGTGTGCTACCCTGCCCATGAGGGGTTGAGAGCTGTGGGATGAGTAAATGAGCCAACCCCTTCACGAGTCTTGCAAAGAGTCTGAGGGGAATATCCCATTTCATAAAGATATAGAGTGAACACAGAGAGAAGGTCATGGAGTTTGGAATCAGACAGACTAGATTTGAATCCTGGTTCTGTCTCAAGCAGCTAGGATGACTTCAGCATGTTTCTTGGTGCTTGTGTTTGTGTCTACTTCCTCAATTTTTCAGTAGAGAAAAAATAATACTCATAGGACCACTCTGGTGAATTGTTGAATAGATTGTGTGTTATCTGCCACACTTCAAGTACTAGCATGCATTAAAATCCCTATCCCTTTGCCCTCCAATGTAAAATGATATGAATTCTGTGGCTTACACATAGCTATTTTTTTTTTGTCCTGCATAGATAAGGCAATTCCATAAGGCTGTGTTACCATTCTCCTAAAGGGCCTCCCTGTGGGGCCACAGTACATCTTGCCTAATTTCTTTTTAACAATATTTATTTCTGTGGTCAAGAAGAAGATAAGGTACCTTAGAAGTAGTCACTTTTCTATCTCAATTTGGATATGCTTGTTGAAGAACTCTTACAACCACTTATTTCTGGAAAAAAAAAAAGAAATATTTTCAGCCATCTCTTCACCTCAAAAACAGCAGGCATCATGGATTATTGGAAGGGAATTACCCAGAGAAAGTGCTCTTAAAAACAACTGCATGTAGAGGAGGCTGGCTTATCAACAGGCAAAAAAGGAGATTTTTTTTCTACTAAATTTCAGCTTGTCACTATAAATGAGAAAATAGCCACATTCGTAATATATTCTGTGGGGACAGTGCTGTGAGTGTTTCTACTGGTGGAATTCTCAAGTAAGAGGTTCTAAGAATGAGCATTTACTCTTAGAAAACCCTAGGGAATGGCTATTAGGAATCAGGTAAACAATGAAATGAGAGCCCTTTCAAACAGGGAAGCAAAAAAAGGCAGATCAGGTAAATGAATTCACTGTAGACCACATTGTGGAAAATGTGACGTGATATGAGACACATTTCATTTAGCATGAATAACTAATGTAATTACAATCAGCTAATGAATTTTTTTTCTTTTTCTGCATAATATTAACATCATCCAAAGTTAAGAAGGTATTTTTTTCCGATGAAAACCCTAAAGTCATGCAAAATTATGTGGACTTCCTTTCTGATTCTTGGAGAGAAGTTAGGGTTGTTTTAGCCTTTACCTACATTTCAGTTTAAGGCTTATCCACAATCTAGAAACGCAATGTTAAAAGATAAAGAAGGATCTATAGAACACATTTTTTTTAACTTAAAACATGGATATTAGAACTTATATTTGATTATATTTTTCTTTGTGCTGAAGGATTGATCTCCTTGTCTAACACACGTTGAAAATCTGGAGGGGGTTTCATTGGAAAATTGTAGCATTTCCTTTATTAGCTACCCTTAAAAATAACAAGAATAATTAATCTGCTGGTTTAGCTTAAATTTGGTCTTATGACAGGCATGCACACAAGCTGGCTTGTTATTACCCTATCCTCCTCCATGATTCTGTCTTGTGAAATCATGAATGGAATTTCTATGAAAATATACAGCAAATAGGTTCCTGACAAAATTACTATTCACATAATTCATCATCCTTAAGTGACAGAGATTTGTAAATAATGAAATCTAGTGAGAAATCTTTAGTTTCATTTAGCTAGTAGCTTAGAAGTGATTCTGATTCCACCTGTTTACCAGAACTCCTAAAGAGAAAATGAAGAAATTTAAACTTCAAATCCCATTTCCTTTTCTTTTTGAAATTAAAAGCACCTTGTTGATGGAGGAGCAGTGATTGGTATCTGTGCAAGGTGGTATATGGGACCATTTGATCATAACTGATATGATGTAAGGAATGGGGTTGTCTGGAAAAATTAGGAAATGGGAGGGGTGGGAGAGCAATTTAAGAAAGGCACAGGCATGCCACTGGTGGAAATTACCTTCTAGTATCTCCTCTTCTGTTTACAGTAGCTCTTACCTTTCTCCAAGGGATATGTATTGAGTATTCACAAAGAAAGTAAAATGGCTCCAGTGTTACCTCCGTTTGTCCTGTTTATTATTGTGGCTATGATGTTTTTGGCTAATTATCATTGTATCCTAAGTTCTTTACTAAATGGATGGATGAATGCACGCATACATGGATGGATGGACACATGGAATGGTTGAATATATATAGGGGTTTCACCCTGAAATACCTTAAGATTTATTGTATTTTAGATTTTAATGGACCCAACTGAGATTACTCATGACTTAATTCACTTCTTGCCAGTGAGAAAAGGTAGCCATGTGGTGAGAAACTTGAAGGTGAGAACCATTTTCCATAATCTTTTCCATGTTTGTAACTCACATATTTTTATTTCTTAAAGTTTCCATTTTGATTATCATTTCACTTCTATATCTCCTGTGGTAGGTAAGGCATATGTATTTATCCCTGTTTCTAGATTTCCAGAGAGGAAAATGAACTACCAAAGGTCATGTCCCTTTCTGTTTTGTGCATCTGTGTGGCAGATGGACACCTTATCAACAACTCTTGCCATGAATTGGACTGTCAAGCAATGGGCGATACTCAAAATATCAATAGGATAGTGAGCAGGAACATTAAATTCTAGGTTTTATTTTGTCCCTAAAAAAATCTGTGACTTCTGTCAATTTACTGAACATTGGAGGCACAGTTTCTTCATCTGTACAAGGCCGGGCAGTTCTAGTAATTCTCTGATTCTCAGAATCTAGGGAGCTTGTCTCAGTGGTTAGAATTTGGCTCTGGATTTAGTCTACTTGGGTTTGTAGGTACCTTCGCTGCTTCATAGCTTTGTTACCTTGGCAAAGTACTTAACCTATATAATCCTCACTTTTCTCATCTGCATAGTGGGGATAGCAGTAATAAAACCCCTTGAAGAGTTGCCATGAGGATTAAATAAGATAATCCACAGGAGGCATTTTGCGTAGTGCCTGATGCAATTAAGTGCTCAATAGATTAGCAGATCTTCTACTGTGGCTTATTCAGAAAACGTTAAGGTGAGTATCACTGATGTTTTTAGAAAGCAGTTGGTATTAACAGGTTCCTATATGACTGATCCAACTGCCTGAATCCTGCCCAAATCATTAAAGCTTTCTAAAGGGCAGAGCCATCATAACTAATCCCACAATGTCCCATAGGCCTCTTCAAAGAGAAAAATGGCCCCTCTAGGAGCTCAGCAATTGTTTCAGGATGATAATGTTGATAATTCCGTCGCATCATTGGGTTTTCTGGCGCAGACAGGTAAGACACGGAGACCTTTGGGTTGATGGCAAGATTTGGAGGGCTGATTGTGGCGCCTTTGATGTGAGGAGGTATTCCTGCAATCCTTCCGACACACCTAAGCTGCTGTAAGTAATGACTCTTGTTGCTCATGTATCTGATGCTTCTGCCACTGTGTTAAGTCTCTGAAAAATTTGCCAGCCTGACACCCAGGATCTAGTTGTAGAACACTGCAGGAGTAATGGTATTTTTTCATGTGGTGCTCAACATACAACTCCTACACTGAATTTTAACTATGGGATTTTTGTGAATTAAAGACTTTCAGGTAAAATAGATACAGTGAATAAGGCGGGGAATACCTAAGAGAGCAGCCCCCTTTCACCCATTGGCCCTTTTCTTTTGATTTGATTAAAATTCTGTGAATATCTGCATTAGTTATTGTTATGAAATGCATACCCAGCTCTTCTTTGTAGCCTTCAGAAAGAGCAAATAATTTAGTGTTGTGCAGCATTAAGGTTTATTGGCCACGAAACACAGATAAAGACTGTGATGATAAAATTTTAGAATGCAGACAGGGAGTTTAGTAGTGGCCAACTTTTAAATTCCTGTGCCGAGTAATCCACGTGCTCTCTCAGTGAGGCTATGCTGCTGGGACCATCTAAGGTAAGGGTGTCCAATCTTTTGGCTTCCTGGGGCCATATTGGAAGAAGAAGAATTGTCTGGGGCCACACGTAAAACACAATGATAGCTGATGAGCTAGAAAAAAAATCACAAAAATTCTTATGTTTTAAGAAAATTTATGAATTTTGTTGGCCCATGGGCTATGGGTTGGACAAGCTTGATCTAAGGGTTATTTCTTTTGTTGAATCCTGTGGGGACTACGGACATTAGATTCACACTTTTATCCCCAGATCCAAGCACTGCTTAGTCATCAGGTCAGGAGTTAACAAATATTTGTGGAAGGAAAGGGTGAGGACGGAAAGGAAAAATTGAGGGAGAAAGAGAAAGGGAAGAAGATTAGAGCCTACCTCCAATAGGTGACTATAAATATTTTGTTGTTGTTTTTAGTTTTCATTCTGCATTGTCACTTTGGGTAAGGATAGAGTGTTTTTGTGCTGTTGAAGAAATAGCATTAACAGATGAGTTTTCAGGTGTCTTAAAACTGAACTCTGCCTATAAGATGGACACAGTTGTCCAAACTACTTTAAAAAACAATAGATTCAGTTTTATATTCATTCACTTAAAGGGTAGGGTAGATACTTGTCAAATGTGGTTTTGAGGGTTTACACTGGAAAGAAAAATCTCATCAAAAATATGAAGCAAGGCCTCCCTTCTCTTTTCATTCTCATTTGGAAGAAAGGGGAGAACATCTTATTTTAGTCTTTTTTCAAGAGCGTAACTTATTCAAAGGCTTTGTTACACTCTGCAGGACACTACCCATATTTAAGTAAAAAAAAAGGATTCATGAGTGAGCCAGCAATCAGCAAGTATTTACTGAAGCCTCATATACCAGAAAGTTCAAAGTGCTAGTTTAAATGGTCTTCCTAAGGTATTTAACAAAGTCATGTCACAAAATACATTGTAGAAGATAAACATTTATCAGTGAGTCATCACAGACCACAAGTGCCCTTACAACAGAGTGGACGTATGTGCTTCATTTTCTGATATATTAGTAAATCTGAGAAATATTGTCCAGGTTGTATAGGATGTACAGTATTTTCATTGTCTTTAAGTGCCAGCGGACTACAGATGGCTCTCAGATCCCCTTGGATCACTTCTGTGTGGTTTGTGTACCTATTTTGAATCCTCTAGTCTTCTCCTGAATCGAAACCTCACATTCCAATTAAAATTGCTTAGAAATTCAGCTCACCTGATAGGCTTGAGAATATTTTCTTCTCAAGTTGTGGTTTCTACTTGATCCCTTATTTGTAAAATTGAATTCACTGACTTTGATCTAAATAATTAGGGTTGTGAATATTAGTCTAGGTTTTAATCTAATCCAAGGAATGGTTACTTCTCTTTAGTTTTTCCTTTCTGATTATAAAAATAGAGGGTTGTGCTATGAATTTCAATAAACAGCCTGGTTGGGAGAACAATTCTGTCTGTATCATTACAGGATGCCCATTAAGAGTTGACTCAAAGGTCCCTTTTCCCTGTGGCTGAAGGTGGTAGTTTGCCGTCCTGCAGAGTCAGTGGTGGCATCTGTCACATGCCACTTCCGCAGAATGCACTGATGTGGATTAAAGATCTGTAACATCATCTAATAATGCCTATCTATTGGAGATAGGCATCACTTTGATAGTATAACTTTGGGCCTTAGAGATGTGGTATGCAAGTTAGAAATTTGATTGTACTATTTGTATAAAAGCTGTTTTTAAAGAAAGAGCTAAAATCTAAGGTGGTAGCATACTAAAGCTTAGTTTCTTACTTTAAATATCACAGTAGATTCAGATCCTGACTTATGAGGCCAAAAAGGTTAGCAGTCCTGATAACCTTGCTGTACATTTAGAAATGAACTAGTCAGTATGTGAGAATATGCATAGATTCCTAGAAGATGTTACACATCAGCAGATCAGCAGTGTATTAGTCTGTTTTCATGCTGCTGATAAAGACTACCTGAGACTGGGTAATTTATAAAGAAAAAGAGGCTTAATGGACTCTCAGTTCCTTGTGGCTGGGGAAGCCTCACAATCATAGTGGAAGGCGAAAAGCACATCCTACATGGCAGCAGACAAGAGAGAATGAGAACTAAGCAAAAGGGGTTTCCCCTTATAAAACCATCAGATCTCATGAGACTTACTTATTCACTACCATGAGAACAGTATGGGGGAAACCACCCCATGATTCAATTATCTCCCACCAGGTCCCTGCCATAACCGGTGGTAATTATAGGAGCTACAATTCAAGATGAGGTTTGGGTGGGCATACAGCCTAACCGTATCAAGCAGTTTAACTATTTCTCTCTTATCTGAAATCTTTTTTATTTTATTTTATTTTTTTAGAGACGAGGTCTCACCCTGTGGCCCAGGCTGATCTCAAACTCCTGGCCTCAAGTGATCCTCTTGCCTCAGCCTCCCAAGTAGTTGGGATTACAGGTGTGAGGCCCTGTGCCTGGCCTCTCTCTGAGATCTTAAAATGAATCTGGTGAGGAAAGAAGAAAATTGGAAGAAAACCAACTATTAAAAACTAGAAAACACTTTTAAGGACTTGAGGAAGAAATAAGCATTAAGACGTATACATGTTTCTAATTTCTAGCAATGAGATGTTAGTATAATACAGACGGAAGGCATGTAATTAAGAAATTTACCATTAAGTTGGGAAATCCTATCCCATGAATACAGATGTTTTAGGCTTGCATAAAACTACATGGAATATCATCAATGCAATAATAATAAGCAGTGCTGTCTGGACATTTAAAACTTTTTTTAAAAGTTTGGTATCCTAGAGACAACTATATAGATTTTGCGAGAAAATGCCCACTGGGTCATTGAAAAATAAGCTTATAGGGGTATATGCATGGCACAGTAATTTCATTGGTAGGAGATTTCTTTTAGATTTTTAGCTTGCCTTTAATGGGCTCTATCCTACATCCCAAATACCTTCTTTTCTTTTCCTCCATTTCCCATACAAGTGGTGATGTGTTAATTTCAAAATGTTAGTGAAAAAATACTGTTGCTAAAAATATTTCAGCTTGCCTGAGCTTGATCTGGGGAGGACACATGTTTCTGGGAGAGAAGCCACATTCAACCCTGTCATGTTGTGTATATGCTACTCTGCAGGGCGCACCTATGCCAAGAGGCAGTTGGAGAAAATGGCTAAGCTGGTTGTGGAGCTGGACTCCCTGGGTTCAAAGTCTCATTTTTCTACACACTGGCTAACTGTAGACAAGTTACTTATTTCTCTGTACTGTAGTTTTCTCATGTAGAGCCTGGAGATAAGACCAACTTTATAAAGTTGTTGAGAAATTAAATGAGTTAATACATAGAATAGTGCTTGGCACATGGTGTATACACAATAAGTATTAGCTATTGCTACTAGTTGTAAGTAATGCCTTGCTAGCACAATTTCTGTACCTTTTGTGATTGATCTGGTAAACCACGTTGTATTAGTCTGTTTTCACGCCGCTAATAAAGACATACCCAAGACTGGGAAGAAAAAGAGATTTAATTGGACTTACAGTTCCACATGGCTAGGGAGGCCTCAGAATCATGGCGGGAGGCAAAAGGCACTTCTTACATGGCAGCGGCAAGAGAAAATGAGGAAGACCCAAAAGCAGAAACCGCTGATAAAACCATCAGAGCTCATGAGACTTATTCACTACCACAAGAACAGTATGGGGGAAACTGCCCCCATGATTCAAATTATCTTCCACTGGGTCCCTCCCACAACACATGGGAATTATGGGAATTATGGGAATACGATTCAAGATGAGATTTGGGTGGAGACACAGAGTCAAACCATATCAGATGTTATGAATAAACGTGCAAAACACAGAGACCCTCTTACTAAGGTAGAAGCTTAAAAACCATGACTAATTTCCAGTGTTTTTTTTTTTTGAAGCTTTTTTTAATTAGCCAGCTACCCTACTAGTTTGCAAATGCCTTAAGAGCAAGGTTCATATCATATTCATCTTGTAATACCTCTGCCGCACCTAACCGAGTATTGAAGTGTTGAATTAATAAATCTTCTGGAATTTCTTTTTTCTTCAGGTTACATTAGGAATATGAAGTATTATGAGTAGGGCACCTAGATTTTCAAAAAGGAGATAGAATAGATGGCATCTCCACTAGGCCCAGATAGAGTATAAAAACAAAAGCACGGCAGGGCGCAGTGGCTCACACCTGTAATCCCAGCACTTTGGGAGGCTGAGGCAGGTGGATCACCAGAGGTCAGGAGTTCGAGACCAGCCTGACCAATATGATGAAACTAAAATTTAGTCTCTACTGAAAATACAAAAATTAGCCGGGTGTGGTGGCATGTGCCTGTAATCCCAGCTACTTGGGAGGCTGAGACAGGAGAATTGCTTGAAGCCAGGAGGCAGAGGTTGCAGTGAGCCGAGATTGCACCACTGCACTCTGCCTGGGCAACAAGAGTAAAACTCCATTTCAATAAATAAATAACAAAAGCAAACTAAAAAGACACTTCTCAGAGCTACTTTGCTTATGTCACTAGTTCATGGTAGAAGGAAAATGGTGACTGTAGAAATGGTCAAACTGGGATCTTTTTCAGGAAATGAAACACTTAATGTAGACTTCTGTGGAAAGCATCCATAGACTTCTGTAGAAAGCATCCGTAGACTTCCGCAGAAAGCATCCGTAGACTTCTGTAGAAAGCACTGATAATGTTGTATGAACAGACCATAAGGAGATTGAAGCCCTCCATGTATTCTGTTTGCCCTTGGAATATATGTGCATGTGCATGTGCTTGCGTGTTTATTTTCATTTGGGTTTATGCCCTATTTTTAATTTGTAAGCAGAACAAGAGGCTAAGGGCTCTCATATGCCCCTAGAATTATATAGTCAGCCTTTTCAGGAATTTTTTTTTTTAATCCCTCAACATTTATCTTTGCATCAAAAATAAATTTTTTAAAAAAGTAAATAAGGATAAAAGAAAAACCGAGTAGTTGGGAGGGAAGGAGGAATTTGGAGTCATGGGAATGGGCAGGTGTTCAGGTGATTTAAAATGAGAAGTGAAGGCATATTCCTGGATACATGTCGATATGCATTATTAAATGAAACAGTGGTAAAATATAGACTGTCAGAAGCATTTTTCTTCTAGAGACATGAGGAGAATTGAAATGCAGTTTCAAAGGAGAAGTCTCTTTCGGTGTTTCTTCAATCATTTTTTTTGTTTGAAGCTTTAATTACAGTGCTCCTTGCTACCTAATGCTTTCAGTTTAAAATGACATCACAAAAGAGAGGAGGGGAAGATGTAATTGCTCAGATGAAGGGCAGCCATCACAGCAGCACTGAGGTATTTACTCACCAGGGAGTTCCTGCTACATGATTCTTTTCTAGATCAACATTTTGTTTTTGGAATGCTTTTGTATCATGCATATTTGACATGGTTTGTCTTTAGAGTGATTGCTGTGATATTGCTATTGCCAGAGCAGATAATAACCTTCGGGAAATAATGTATTCTGAAATAAAGGAACTAGTTATTTGCATAGTTTTCTCTGGATTGGATAATGTGTACAGGTGGCTAGTGGCTTCCTAAAGGTTTAGTATTCTAATCAAATAAACTTGTATTTAAATACATTAACACAGACCAATACACGCACATAGAAGCACATGTGTACACATAGATAGGTGCACATGCATGTGTACACATACATCACTGTCATAGCTCTTCATGCAGAATACTTTGCTATTCAGCCCCATCAACACATACTTTTTGAAAATATGCTCAGCAGAGGGGTACAAGCATACAGAGGACTCAGACCCCAGTCTCAACTTCTTCACAGTCTGATGGGGACAGACTTGGGAGCAGAGATGCTATGATGGGGGAGGCTGTGTACATTGCAGCCTGAAAACAGAGTAGAAGAGGGGCCCTTTCTCCTGCGGGCCCCTGGGAAGACTCCAGGAGGTGATGGATGAACTTTGAGCTGGTCATTGGTGAAAGAACATGGATTAGCTGAGCAGAAAAGAAGAAGGAATACTGGATGCAGTAAGTAACCACTTTGGGACTAAATTTACACCAAAATGAGTATTAGTTCCTTTGGTTCCAAATGGTTCAGATGTTCTTTAAAGGCACTGTTCTTACTGCCCAGAGGAAAGAGAGTGAGCTGAACCATACATGCTTCTAGTAAAGATTGTATGTATGTCATATATGTATATCTATATGTAATATGTCTACCCATGATTATACGTTGTCTATAAAGCCCCTTCACACTTTTTTTTAACCTCATAGCAGCTCAGCAGGTCAGTTTAATATGATCATTATTTTTCAGCTAAGGAAAGGGAGGCTCACACAGATACATGGCCCAGTTTCCCTCCAATGATGTTCTGGGACTCACTGCTCTTACTCAGGTCTGTGCTGCCCATTACCTCCGTGAAGTTAGATCACAGGTTACAAGTTAGATCTCTCATATCCGGATCTCCTGATGGCATTAGCAGCGTTTAGTCAGTGACTTTCCTGGGCCTGCCTGGATCACTCTCACTTCATGTTGATGAGCTCTCTCAGGAAGCCATAGAATTTGAGCAAAAATGCAGACTTCCCAGAGGCTTTGCCGGGTCCTCCATCTCACTCCCCTCAGGAATTTCAACAAATCTCTTAATGCTATTTTGTCATTTCTGTACTTCAAAGTGTTTCTGCCAGGCATACCTTGTCTGTCCCAGCTCTGACTCTTTGGGGCTGAGTAGGTTTACTTGTTTATTTTTTGGTTCTTACATGTCTCCAACTCCATGTGGATTTACATCCTATTGGGTGAGGTTTTGTTTTTCCTTGTGTCTGTAGGTGAGAAGATGTGAACATACAGTTAATTGAAACTAAGTCTAGAATCTTGAAGCCAGAAGGAGAAATGTATCAGAATTAGAAATGACATCACAGGCCGGGCGCGGTGGCTCATGACTGTAATCCCAGCACTTTGGGAGGCTGAGGAGGGCGGATCACGAGGTCAGGAGTTCAAGACCAGCCTGGCCAACATGGTGAAACCCCGTCTCTACTAAAAATACAAAAATGATCAGGGCATGGTGGCACATGGCTGTAATCTCAGCTACTTGGGAAGCTGAAGGAGGAGAATTGCTTGAACTGGGACTCGGGAGGTGGAGGTTGCAGTGAGCCGAGATCGCACCACTGCACTCCAGCCTGGGCTGCAGAGCAAGACTCCATCTCAAAAATAAATAAATAAATAAAAGAAATAAATAAAAAATAAAGAAAAGAAAAGAAATGACATCACAAAAAAGGGCTGGCTCCTCATAAAGCAGTCTTCACACACAGAATGTATGCTGTGTGACCAGGAATTTGTAGCAGCTGAGAAACCATAGTTGTTCATAAGAAAAAAAAAAAATTAGAAGGCACAATATGCCAGTATGGCTAGCCTGCCTGCATTAGGGTCTCAGTGATGCTGGTGGGAAACTTAAAAAAAAAATGTGAAGAATTTTCTTTTCTTCTTTTTGTACAATTAGATCTTCTTGACTAAGAAAAAATGCAGACAAGCAATTACTCCGTTACTTTAATTACTCTCCCAATTATAACGATAACCTTGTCACATTATCGTAATTCCCCAGACAGAAAAATGCATGCTCCAAATTGCACCAATATTTGGTAATTTTACCTTGTTAACGGCTCACTGTCAGTATGTAGAGCACTACATTTTTTCCCCATTACCTTTCTATTGCACAGTCTATATTTCTTTGCCTCAGAAAATGATAATACATTCTGTACAACATGTTTGTGTTGCACAACCCCGTGATTTGAATATGGCTTTTTAACATCTCGCAGTTTCAGAAGCTATCTCCTGAGCAGTTTGTAATTCTCTCCTGGCTGTTTGATGGTAATGGGAGCTGTACATGTATCTGGAGAGAGGAGAACCAGCCTGGGGTAAGAAAGTAGCTATTTATCAAGGTATCTTACAATCTCAGTTTATGTTGTTGTAAAACGTTACTGTGCATGTTCCCTGAGATTATATCCGCTAGAAATTTGTCAGCCATTGTCAACATACTGTAAGGAATAAGCATGTGTATTATTCTAGTCAACTTAATTTTATTCTGCATTTCTTTGCCCTCATTTTCAAAGAGACTGACTACTGGGGACACTTGCTTAATGGTGCCATCTGTTAGGTTATGAATTGTACAGAACGAATGTTGGAAATGTTCTAGAACACTCACAGCACCCTGGCAGGTAGATGGCAAGGCATCCTGATGCATGGCTCCTGCCATCATGGAAATTCTCCCTCCGTTATTAACAGCAGATGATACTGTTGACAACCAATAAAGTTACAGAATGACTGCCTAGAATACAATGATAAACTAGGAACGAGATAAAATAGAATCGTACCAGAAGCCTTTCCGACTAGAATGTCAAATTGCCCTTTTTTAAAAATGTATAATAAAGTAACCTTGAAAATCATCAGTTATTTAGACAGCCCCAGCCTTTGGTAAAATTATGAAATTCTTTCTATTGCTGTCATTGTCTTTGTATTTTGTTGTTGTTGTGGCTGTTGTTTGGTTTTAGTGCCCCTAAAATTCCAGAGCTGCTCATCCTCACATCTATGTGACACTTCTGTCACTTCCATGGACACATTCCCTCATTTCTTTTCTGTCCTTAAGCTTTCTTACCAATTGAAACTGGTCTCAAGATAAGTTGAAGACTCTTTCCCGCTACAGGGAATATGACTAATACCAATGCTTAGTGTTAGTTTTCTGACAGTTTTTACACTTTAAAGCTATGAGTAAAACCTTGGACTAAATGCAGGTATCTGAGAAAGTAAGTAACAATGCCGTGGAAGGGAAGGCATCACTTGTTTACACACCTGGTCACCTTCTTTAGTCCATGGGACTCACTCACGTTTCCAAGAGAATATTTCATTTCCACACAGACATAGACATTTCTGACAGTTAAATCCAAAGTAACTCAAATGCTACATAACATTTTTACATTGTTTTGTGTGTTTCTTGGGTGTGTGGCATTTGGCATCAAGAAGACCCGTGTTTCAATGCAATCTCTGCCACATTTTGGCTGTGAAGACCAAATGCAGGTTATTTGACTTTTGGGAAACTCAGTCTCCTCCTCTGAGAATTGAGGTTTGTAATACCAACTCATGAACTCATTCTAAGGATCAGATGAGATAATAGATCAGAAAGAGTAGGTGGGTCTATAATGTTAGTTACTTGAAGCTAGTTCCCAAATCTCCTCCTAACCCACCTTTCTTTCTTTTTTTTTTTTTGAATCTAGACTCAAGGTGTATTAAAGACTATGCTCATGGGCATCAATTCTTTCCTGTCCTTTAGGGCAGTATTCAGGCCACACGGTTCAATAACAGGAAAGAATGTCGTCACATGATTGCATCATGTTCTTCAAAATGAAATCTATTGAGCATTATAAACAACAAAGAACATCATTTGTCAGAATGACCTGGGGGAAATAGTCCAGTGAAACTAAGCAAAGGGAACTTTATACCGTGAGGGAAAATCAATGGATTGTAACAGAACCCTGCAAGAAGAGACATAGCTTTCAAGTTCCAGAGACCTAGAGGTGACTGAGAAGCAGGATGTACCAGAAACTGGGCTTCTTGTTCTACTTATCTAGTGCCCTTTTCACAGTGTTGTATATGTAAATAAATAATAAAGCAGTGTGATTTTTAATTTTTTTTTTAACCTATGTAAAGTTAGACATCAAAAAGCATCTGTTGGACCTCCACTCCTTAAAAGGATCACATACTAAGTTGGAGAATTATGGTTCTCTGGGCATTGCTGCCTGGCAATTACAGAAGCCTGGGGAAGTAGGGGTTATCACAGTTGTTCCCAGGTAATATCACAGTAGTTACCCGTGTCACCAGGGCCTTACAACCACTTCCTAATGGTGAGATTGGAATGAGACTGGATGTGTCTGACTCCATGGTCTATGTTGTTTAACAAATGCCAGATACATTGAGTCCCACATACCTTGTGTTAGTTTGTTCTCACACTGCTGTAATGAGCTACCTGAAACTGGGTAATTTATGAATAAAAGAGGTTTAATTGACTCACAGTTCCTCAGGCTGCACAGAAAGCATGGCTGGGGAGGCCTCAGGAAACTTACAGTTGTGGAAGAAGGGCGAAGGGGAAGCAGGCACCTTCTTCACATGGTGGAGCAGGAGGAAGAGAGAGAAGGGGGAAGTGCCACATACTTTTAAAAAACCAGATCTCCTGAGAACTCATTCACTATCATGAGAACAGCAAGGGGGAAGTCCACCTGCATGATTCAGTCACCTCCTTCCAGGCCCCTTCTCCAATGTGGGGATTACAATTCAACATGAGGTTTGGGTGCGGACACAGCAAAACCATGACTTGGCTCAGATCTCTTATCTCCAAACCCTAGTACTTTATGTAATCTTAAAATAGAAAAACAGACAAAAAAATAGATAAAGTTGACTTTTCTCTCAAGAAAAGTGAAATGTTCTATTTCCTCTTAGGTGGAGACCATGAGTATGTCTGCTATTTGTACATAACTCAATGGATGATAATTGATCTAAATTCCAGGGAAGACATGAGAGTTTAAAGGGAGACACTCATGTAGAAGCCCTAGTGTGAAAGGGCCCCTACATTTGACACTTACATGGACAGCCAGAAGTCAGGGCACTTGTCCTCTTCCTACATAGGTGACCTTATTAAGGGAAGGAGAGGGTGGACAGAGTGTTTTGCTTTTCTATGGCCCTGTTTTGAATGTTGACATGGCAGAACACCAAAGTGGCACTTGGCTACCTGCTCTTCTCTGCCTGTAAATAGGGAATATTTCAGCCAAATGGCATTGTTTTCTCATAACCCACGAATTGATTTGGCCAGTGACTATGTATTACTCGAATATGTATTGCTTGGATTGGCTTCAATTGCCTGTATCAATTTAGAAGCTTTAACAATGTTTAACCCACATGTCGAGTAGCAATTTGGGAGTATTAAAAGAAACACTGGTTTACCTCATTTTAGTACAAATGAATCGTCTTAGAGAAATAGAAAGTAATCAAAAGTTAAACAAGTAAATACAATCACCAGTAACCCAGGTTAAAAATATATTTAGGTAATTAAAAGCCTAAGTCATTACATTTCCATTGGACCAACCAAGATTGTTCCAAATGTATTCGTGGAAGATTTATTCAAGGATATTTTGACATTGGCAAAAGGGCTAGTTTTCTGGTGGGTTATGAGGCTCTCAAATAACATCGAAAGGCAGTATTTGAAAGTAAGATTCTGTCATGCACACCGTATTCTGTGTCTTTTGAAGACGTGGGTAACACTATTACAGAAAAATACCATTATACCTAGCATGATTGAAACAAACTGTATGTAATGTAATGTAATAGTTCTTAAACTGTGCAGCTTTGCATCCTCTGCAAATCAGCTCCTGCATCTGGACGATGAGAATTCTAATAGCACTGATCTCAAAGGGGTTTTTGGTTGTGATGTGAGATAGATAAGATTTATCATGTGATCGCTAGTTTTATCAAGTGAAGGAGATAAGAGACTCATCCTATGATCACTAGTTATCTTGGCTCTCTGCCTTACCATTTCTATGATAGCAAGGAAAGAGCAGCAAAGTTATGAACTCTGCCAGTCTTGGTATGCAATTTGTAAGATAGTATGTATAACAGTCAGTGGTACAAAGCCACAGAAATCCTAAAGTGTTATTTTAAACCAGATTTCCATTTTCGTCACCTCCATTCCTTTCAGGGATCTTGGGAAAGGGAACGAACTACTTTACTTGAAAAACAGTTTTGTTTTGTTTTATTTTCTGAATGAAGATAATGAAAGTCTTCCTGACCCAAATAGCGTATGCAGCCTGGAGTGTCATATATTGTTTTTGTGTAGGAGTGATATTAATAACCTGAGTATGTATGCAGTCATCAAAATAGCTTTTGTCATAACATCACTTGTATGCTGCTATTTGTCTCATAAGTAATCTGTCACATTCATTTTAAGTTAAAGTGTGGATATGTGACAGGTGTAATCTACAATTGTTTTATTGGGCTGGATGTAAAAATAATGACCTTGATGTTGCTATTCAGAATATTATGTGGCATCTGGAACCCCGATAGTTTCCCAATATTATTAATAGTGATATTACTACCTCTCCATTACATGCATGGTTAGTGATCAAATTTTTTTTATTTATTTAAATTTTTGAATGATTTTAGAAACCATATGCATGGAGATGTATTAAGATATATAAGCTTCTTGTGGTGAGGTTATTGGTTTTAAAATACACATCGTTAGCTTTTAAAATAAAAGTTGGCATTTCGAGTTGTCATGCTTGAAAGACTCTTGGAAGTAGCATTAAAAGAATCCTAGATTGAAAGCTATTTTAGGTCAAGAGGGAAAATGTGCTTGATGTGACACTGATAACTTCATACCAATTGAATCCATGGGGCCTTGGAACCTGAAATGGAATTTATGATAAAATACCCACCATGAGGTCTTATCTTAATGGAGAAAACACATTGCTTTGTTAGTCCTCCAGACAGAAACTTCATTGTTTGGGGAATGATTTCAGTAGAGGATGAAAGGATGAATAAGCAAAATACACCGATTTTTTTTGTCAACTGCCACCCCTCCCACCCCAATGTTCCCACCAATCATTAGAATAAGAAACATGAGTCTTTGTCCTCTGCCAAATCTAAGCCATGCCAACGAGTAAACCTGTATAGGAAAATGACACAATTAGGGAAATTTGCAAGTGCTATTATGCCAGCAGTAGTTTTTTCCATGAAGTAATCTGATGATTCATACACTGGAGATCAGGAGACAAAATAGATTCTACCTGGATAGAGACCCACTATCACAATGATACTTGGCCTAATTCATTTTGGTTGAGGGCCTGATGAGCCACACATGCGTGGGTCAGGGAAGATGGTTTTCACCGGATGCCTGTTGAGTCTGATTGTAGAGACTTTCAAGAGAGGATTTTATTGAGGAAAAAAAGAAGCAAACATAACAAATTATTATTCTGCTTTAGACTGAAATCAGGGACTGTTTTCTGAGAATAAAATGACTTCATAAAGGAATCAAGAAAATTATCTTGATGCTCAGCCTGTAAGATAATCAAAGGTAAATTCTCAAGTTAAATCCTAAAGGAACACTCAGTCCTCTTAACTTCCGTGGTTGTGTGTGTGTGTGTGTGTGTGCAAGATAGAAATTTCTGCAGCTATTTAGGTGAAAGCACTTTGGAAAATGCAGTATTTAGTGTTGTTCAGTAGTTGATCCAAATACATATGGTAGAATATACAAGGTTTATATTCCTGGCCTGGTTGCAGGGAAAGAAAGTGGCATCTCGTGGCTGAAAAATAGTCTCAGTGTTGGATACTATGAAATCTTCAGCATGAAAAAAAAAAGAACATATCCCTTCTATGTATCAGCTTCCCAGGAATGAAGCAAACATAAATATTTTTCAGTTTGGTCATTTGTGAATTAGTCATGATGAAAAAGCCGTCCGTTTCTGCCAGATGAAGAGTAATACAGCACAGAACTTTGAGGCAGTATTAATATTTCTGTTGTGCCTAAAAAGTAATCAACATAGTTTCCATGGGTCACACAAAATTTCTCATGATTGAAACAGTGTCATTGAAAGTTGGGGGAAGGACACATCGGTTAGAACATATTTAAATGAAAAATGTATGTATGCTTTCACTTCATGGTAATTTTATCAGAGGGGCTGCGTTTGGGGGAAGGTACCTGCAAACACGTGCATAAAGTTTGGGCTTCATGAAAGTGGGTGAAAGCATCGTATTTGAGCTGCCACGTTTGACATGTCCCCTCAGAATCCCGTGGACACTGGACAGTTTCCTGAACGCTGTGGTTTCCCCATCCCTGGTGGGTGTCTGCTTGTAATAGAAGCTCCAAAGATACCTGGAATCTCGAAGCTTCCTTCGGCATCTTCCTTTATTAGACCAACTTGAGGCTTTCTAGAAAAGCATACACTCTGTGTTTGCAATGTGTGTGTGTGCCCAGTTGCCACATTATGCTGGTTAAGAGCATGGATTCTGGAGCCAGACTGCATTGGCTCATATCTTAGCTCTGCCACTTCTTCAGGAGCGTAAGTTTCTGCATCACCCTGCCTCAGTATCTTTCTGTACAATGCACATAGTTAGAGTAACTACTCTTAGGGTGTTTGTGAGGATTGAAAGAGTTAGTATTGTGAAAGGCTTAGAAGAGGGCCTAGCACACAGGAAGTGACTTACATGATTTTTTTTTTTTTTTTTTTTTTTTGAGACGGAGTCTCACTGTGTCACCCAGGCTGGAGTGCAGTGGCACGATCTCTGCTCACTGCAACCTCCGCCTTCTGGGTTCAAGTGATTCTTCCGCCTCAACCCTCCGAGTAGCTGGGATTACAGGTGCGCGCCACCATGGCCGGCTACTTTTTGTATTTTTAGTAGAGACGGGGTTCCACCATATTGGCCAGGCTGGTCTCGAACTCCTGACCTTGTGATCCTCCCACCTCGGCCTCCCAAAGTGCGGGATTATAAGCGTGAGCCACCACACAAGGCCTGATTTTTATTTTTTCTATAGAGATCAGGGGAATGTTAACTTCCCCTAGAAACAGCATGACTTGCCGTCCTCTCAGCAGGTGAGTTACAGAAGGCCTGTAGAGTACCACAAGAAAGAGGCCTGACTACTTATTTGGAAATTAGCTGTTTTTGTTCTCCTTGTGGAGGGTTCCTTGAGAATTTGGCCCTTTCCCTGTTTTATAAGGGGACAAATAAAGATGAGGTAGGGAAGTGGAGGTAGGCATTGCCTTTGTTCATGGGACCTTGCTGATCTGCGGGGGGATGATTGCTGGGGGAAGATCATGGGGCTTGGAGGCAGAGCGCATAGTTTTGGCTCTAGTTCTGCCCTAGGTAAGTCATTCAGTTTCTCGCTGAATGGGCTGAGTTTTGCTTTCCTACTTGTGCACTTGAAATGCTTATTGTAAGGAGAGTGAACATGGAAATCATAAAATGATTGTACAGGCTCAAGGACCATGTGTAAGGCATTAATACCAAGTCAGTGGTCATTGCTAGGTATGTTTCTGAATGAATTTAATTTTTTTTCTGGTATATCCTGCAGTTGGGGATTTCAGTTAAAAAATGTGCTCACATTCAAGAAGCCTGGAACCAGCTCTGGACCAAATTGCACAAGAGGTGGTGTTTGGGCTTCAAATCCAGTTCCTGCTTTTTTGTTGTTGTTGTTCTTTTTCTCTTTGTTTCCATGAACTTCTTCAGGGACTCAATGGCCTGATCCTGCACTCTTCACCCCACAATTAATGAGGCCACTTCACTCTGGAGCCCAACCTTGGCTGCCCTCTCTCCCTATTTCTGGGATCTTTACCTTTCTTCTCTCACCTACTTAACTTTGGAACCCCAGTTTTACTACCTGTAACCTGGAGATGCCATTACGGACTTCAGAAGTTAACATATGTGGTATGTAAATCATCTAGCACAGTGCCTGGTGTATATCAGCCGCCTCTCCCTGCCTCTCACTCATTCCGTCCGTCTCCTCTTTTCCCTCGTCTCCCTTCTCTTAAGGATTTGCCTGCCAATCTATCTTTTATTTTAGAAATCCCAACGGTGGTACTGATGGATCAGTAAACCCTTTCATGATACATAGTAGCAGTTTCCTAGTGACTGCAACTCTTCACTGAAACAAAGACTTCACAGGTGGTGGATTTTTAGGCTTTGTGACAAACTCGTGAGGGCTCTCTGGGGACAAAGGAGGACATTTTAGCCACTCCAGATTACCATTTTTGCCTTTGAGCATTGTTCTTTAATTTCTCCTAGAAAGAAAAGAGGAATCTGCCTGAAGCAGCTCTGCCATCCCCCCACACCCTTGGCAGTTGAACACTGATTGTCAAGCCCACTGTGGGCAATGCAGGTTTCCTTTTGCCAGCCTGGCATGGAGTGAAGGGGAAGTTTGTGCTCCTCTGGTTCCCTCAGCTGACCAGGAAACCGTACCAGGAGCAGCAGGGAGGGCAGAGTCTAGTGGAGTGCTCTGTGCTGGGACTGTGGGACCAGGACAGGGCAAGGACAGCAGGAAGGAAAGATCAACTCATGCAGCAAACATCACCCACACTGGATGCATTCAACTCAGGCCTTAGAGATAAATGTTAGAGACAAAGGCACCATTAGGAACCAGGACACTGGACGTGTACTTTAGAGTTCTCATAAAGTCTGCAGACAGTCACAGTGAGGAATGCGCTGTAAGAATTTCAGATGAGGTTTATTTTGTTCCCTAGCCCTTTGGTTATCACGGTTTGTTTTGGTTTTAGCAGAGCTAATAAAAAATACATTTATCTTGCTACACAGTGATGAGACAATAGCAGAATACCAATCCTGAAATCACGTTATTAAAGCATTTTCTTTTTCTGTGCTTTTGGAGGGATTTTGCATTAGCCAAAAAAATGATGACAAGTGTTGTCATGACCAAACTTTCTTTTAAAAGTTTTGGCCAGATTGAATTGTAGGATCACGTTAACATGACAGTGGGTCTTAGCGGTATTTGTAAGATGTTGGTATGGCCATTTTGTCTACCTCAGTGTTCTTTAAACAGCCTTTCTCCAAATGGGCGTATCGTCTTTCAGCCTTACAGAAATCAGAAACAGAAAGTGACAAGCTTTCACACCAAGTAAGACTGTGTATCTCCACCGTCCTGTTCTCTAGCTTCTGATATTAACAGCTATCACCCAAGAGGGTAGAGCTGTTATTTTGACACATAAATTGTACCCTGGGCTCCTTTGAAAATGTTCTCTGGTTCCTTGTCAAGTTTGCATTGAATATTAAAGATGGAAGACCTTGGTTTTTATAGGCATCACATTCCAACTCCAAATTAGATTCTACGTGAGGATATTGTAAATAACTCAGTAAACACATATGAAAATTGAACATGTAACAATTCAACTTCCTTTTCATTTTAGGAATTAGAATTCATAGTCTTACTTTCTTACCTTAATCTGATTACAGTATTAGAAGTATCCAAATGACTTTACATTTAGCTATCAATTATTATTTTTTTAAACATTGCATAGCTGTGCTTCAGTTTGTACAGTTAATGAAAGAGCAAAGAGTGAAGTGCATAGTTTTACAGACTTTTTTAGGTTTGTGTTTCCCTTTAAATTCTCCTTATTTTTATTTTATTTATTTATTTATTTATTTATTTATTTATTTATTTATTTATTGAGACAGAATCTCACTCTGTCGCCCAGGCTGGAGTGCAGTGGAACGATCTCGGCTCACTGCAAGCTCTGCCTCCTGGGTTCATGCCATTCTCCTGCCTCAGCCTCCCGAGTAGCTGGGACTACAGGCACCCGCCACCATGCCTGGCTAATTTTTTGTATGTTTTTTTAGTAGAGACGGGGTTTCACCTTGTTAGCCAGGATGTTCTCGAACTCCTGACCTCATGATCTGCCCTCCTCGGCCTCCCAAAGTGCTGGGATTACAGGCGTGAGCCACCACGCCCGGCCAAATTCTCCTTATTTTTTAAAAAAACAACTCTGGTGGCTTAATGTATTCCATTATACTTGCCTTTTCTTTGCACTTTACTGAGTCAAGAGTTTAGATTTTAAAGCTTCTGTTACTTAAAGTTTATGGTTTTCAGTAGTGTTGCATTTGGGTGATGGTAGGTGGTGACAGTAGATCTAGGGTCCTGGTAACATCCTGAAGATTTGGGACTCAGGGCATTTCTTCATCTGCTTTGCTCAAGACTGAGATGGTTTCAATGGATATACTTTACTTCAGCCCTGGATGATATCTGTGAATGTGTTTCTGTAGAAAATGATGTCATCTTAAGAATCCCATCATGTTAACTTAGGGTCTGCTATCATGTTTTTATATTCTGGAATTTCTTTCAGAATAGAAATTATCACCTTATATAATAGTTTCAGAAATTTTAACAAACTATAAAAAAAGTTGCGGGGTGGGGAGAATATTGAATTATTAGGTGGTCAAATAATGTATAATATGACATTTTCACTTAACTGTTGACAATTGGCAGCATGAAGAGTGTAACCAGTGGATGGGGTGATTGATGTAGACATAAGGAAGAAGAAATGGTTTGTATAATCTCTGCTGTTCCCTTCGATTGACATGCTCAAAGGCTGCCTATACCAAAGATTGATTCCAAGAATTAGAATTAAATGTAATCATTGTTAGTCCAGTACTGAATATTTCCTCGACGTGCTTACCATGGTGGAGTGGGAGGAATCTTACTTAGGTGGGCTGTGGTGGGTCAGCATGGGGACAGAGCCAAAGGGAGGCACAGCTTCTCTGATTTCTTGTGTATTTGATATCCGAAGAACACAGTTAGTTAGGACCTTTTTCACTTATCAATTGTCTCATGATGTGGTGTGCCAAAGCTTTCAGTGGCTCTTGTTTCTCACTACAGTGACCTAAACCATTTGTCAAGAGACACCATTGTTTTGCATTCAGTGAAATAGAAAGGTGAATATGTGTGTATGTGTTTTGGAAGGATGGGATAGTGCCAGTTTACTAGCAATTTCCTGTAATCTGCAACCAGTCTTACCTATGCAACCCCAAATATTTTGGGGTCCAGAGCCTTGAGAATGATCACTATTATTATCTGACAGCTGCATAGTGGTGAGACAAACCATAAAATGTTGATAACCCCCAGCCTAGACAGCTATGGCCTCACTGTTGTGTCTGGCATTCACTGCTACAAACAACACAAATCATGTACTTTATATCTTGAAGTTGTCACTCAGCCCTGTGTTTTCTCATTTCTGTGTCTTTACTTAGATCATAAATCTAGGATTTCCTCTTCTCTGCTTATCTAAATCCTACTCCTCTTTCAAGGCCAATCTTAAGTGGCTTGTCTTCCATGAAGAATTCCCAGACTGTTTTAACTCACAGTGGTTCCCTTTTTCTGGGAGCTCATAGTCATTATCAGTTATACCACTTTGGGCTATTCATCAGGAGCTGCCGTGTGTACTTTTATGTTCTTTTGTAGTTGTTATTTAACTGTCATTTTCATTAACTTCTCAAGCAGGTATGCGTTATCTCCTCAACCCAGACATGGGGAGCAGGACAGTATATCCAGTAATTTTTTGCATTGTCTGCATAATTATTCACGTCCCGTATTCATGGCAGGGGTTGTTATTAAGCATGTGTTGGCTAACTGATTGTAAGACAGTTATGTGCAGACAGTAGGCCTCGCTATTCTTTTATAGCTCATTTGTCCTGCATGTTGCTAGGCACAGAGTAAGTTTTGTGCTTTAGTCCCTGTAAGTATATGGTGACTGGCTGACCCACTGGGTCCACAGAAACACACATTCATGCTTCTCATTCAATACATTTAGTGTGCCTTGTGCCCTGCTTGTGGAAGATAGTTCAAACATATTAATTGACTTACTCTTCATAGTAGCCCCTTGAGTTAGCTGCTGTTATTTATATTTTACAGATGGCTGAGGGACTTAGAGGGTTTGAGTAGCCTGTCCGGATCTTATGGCCTGTGGAACCTGGATTTGAACACAAGTCTGAGTAACTCTCTCAAGAGAGAGTTTTTGTCACTCACTACTTTCCACTCTACTGAATTCTTACTACATACATGCCACACTTCAGTTTTTTAGTCATTCCTATCACTGATTAGTCACAGTTTTGTGTGCACACATTTCTTTGTGAGTCATCATTTTGGGCATAGAACTGGGTTGAAACTCATAGTCAGCAACCCAGATTTGTCTATCATATCCTCCATCAGAGGAAAGTTCCTATCAATGTAAATAGAGGGATGGGTGGCAAGTTATTTTAAAAAGCTGATATATCACAGAGAAAAAAATCCTGCTAAGAGAGGGAGACCCTCCCTCTCCCACCCCTTCACTCCTACCCCACACATCACACATATCACATACATAACACTCACACATCTCTCTCTCTCTCTCACATACACACACATCTTTGGGAGCAAAAAGTAATTGAGTTTTATTTTTAGGTCAGTGCAATTAGATTTTTCTTTACTCGCTTTTAATATTATATTAGCTTTCTCTGATAAAATGAAGAAGCAGTTTACGCCTGTTGAGGTAATTTCTGAATCAGATGTGGGTTTCTTTATGCCCCACCGTGATTGGCCAGTTGCTTTGTAATAAAGGAGTTTGCACTTCAGCTAAGCCTGAAAAAATGTCTCAGCTCCTTCTGCTGGGTGTGCCAACCCTTTCAGCTGTTCAAGACACAGGATGTGAGGAGGAATTGTTTAACAGTGACAGCACGGAGTAAATTCTGACATCAGGTGTCAGGGGTTCTATTCTTGGTTTTGTTTCTGGACTGCTAATTTAGGGTGAGAATGATTTTCCCCTCAGCGTCCTCATCTGGGTAATGAAGTAGTCCAGGACAGTATTTTTGCAGCCATTATTTGGGTTTACATGATCTCCTTTTGACATTCTCAAGTAAACACTGCTTTAAGATTTAAGACTTTTATACCACATCTAAAGGCTCAGTGGAGTGAGTTGAGCCATCAGAGAAATCTGGCTTGTTGTGTCTTCCTCATTTCTTTTGATTAGTCTGAGTTGCCAGATCATTTTCAAATGGCTATGCATCAAGGCTCACCTGGGAGCTTGTAAACATAGTGGTGCTTGGCCCGTAAGAGGCCGGATCCACAGGGGAAGGTCCCAGTAGTTCAGATTTTCAGAGTTCTTCCCAGGAAACCGTGAAGCATACTAGTGATAAGGGCATCTGGGCTGCACCATTAACCAGCTCAAAAATAGTTCATTCAAAATTCCCCCATGACTATTTCATTATTTTGTTATTAGGGTTGATAGTTTTAATACATAAAAATAGAGAATAAATGATAATATTTTATATATAAATAAAATACATATATGTATAATTGTATATTTAATACATAAGAATAGAAGATAATAAATAAAAATAGGTATATTTGAATTTCTGATAATGCATATTCTTGCATCCATATGTCCCACGCAATATTCGAATCTTGTTTTATCTTGTTTGGCAATGCTTCATGCCATAGAGCCAGGAAAATCTCAATTCTTTCACAAAAATGAATGCAGAGAGGTCACAAAGGGCCTTGAGACAGAGGGTTTGTAGAGGCTTTGGTACTGCCCGTTAAAATGTATTGAGTCCTTTTGAGAACCATTATACTGGAAATTTGGAGATGCCTTTTTAATTTTTGGTTCCTTTTCTTCTCTTTCTGTTGCATTTTGCCAGTGCAACATTCACTTTTATTTCTTAAATAAATTGAAGATTTTTTTTTAGAGTGTTAAGCAATTTAACCACATGGCTCCTATTAAGCCATCATTGCATACAGAAATGTGTTACAATCTTTCTCATGTGGATACTGCCACCTTCTCCTGAATTGCAGAGTATCTTGATGTGAGGTGTGTAAGAAATCTAAGACCTCCTCACTGGCCAATTTGTTGTCTTCACAAATAGTTATTCTTTCAAATAGAATATTTCTTACTGTAGTTAAATTGTACTTCTTTAGGCTCCTTTGGAAAAAATTTACCCAGGACATACCAAACAGGGTAGGAAACCAAGGCATTGGCCATTGTTCAAGAGCAAACCAGGTCAGCACCAACAAAGCCGGGATTCATTTCTATTGAAATTGATCTCTGGGTACCACCCACAGTTATTACAAACTGAGTCAGCAAAAAAGGCCTGTGGCCATTCGAAAAGCAAATATTTTTGCTTTGGCTTTTATTTAATAAGGTTTCGAATGTGATTTTCTAGGCCCCTAATAGGCACACTTATCTTGTGAATATGGCAGATACTAGCACAGAGCCTGCAATGGGGGTTGTGATTGTCAAGGATCTGCTGCTTCTGGGTGCTTTGGGGTAGAATGTGGGTGGATGGAATAACGGCTTCTGTGACTGGGAACCACATTCCTCTCTGTCTGCAGGTAAGGACAGTTTGATTAGTTCTTAAAACATTTTTTTGCAAACTCAAAAATATCTACTAATACCTCTGATTTTCCACCTTAAAATATTGTTGTCGAAGGAATTAAGGAGTTCTGCAGCTCAAAAACAAAGTGTTCCCAAATTTACTTACCTTTTTGGTAAGCACATGTTAGGTTGGACCTGGGGAAATAAAACAGTTGTCTGTGTTGGGTCAGACACAGTGGTGATCCCAGGCAAAGGGTAGTCAGTGGGGAAATGAGATGAACAGTTTGCTTCCCTGAGGCCCCAAACCACTGTTTTGCACAAGGAGCATTGGAAATCCTTCCCTCAACTGCACTTTTTTTTCCATAGGGCAAATGGACTAATGAATAAAGAACAATGGGCAGCAATTTAAAGCTCTAGAAGAGCTGCAGAGAGTGAAAGTGTTTAGGAGGGAAGACAGAATGAGCCTGGCTTTGTTGCCCTTCACCCAGCTCCTGAAGCCCTAGTCTACAGCTAAATGCCTTCACGTCTGTGTGTCAAATATTCATCTGTAAAGAAGTGATAATGCCACTTACTTGGCTGGGCTATGGAGAAGATTAAAGCAAGCAATATATGTTAAGTGCTTAGCACAATGCCTGGGAGGGGTATAGCTTTTAAGGAGTTCAGAAAACCTTAATTCCCTCTTGCCTTTAAAACTCCATTTGTGAGGGTATATTCTAGAATTAGAAAGGGTACTTATTGCACTAACTCGTTAAGAGATTGTTCATGGACTTGTTTATTTATATGCTGTGTTTTCTCTGATTAATAACCTACTTTGGAGCTCACCACGACCAAGCATGAGGTAAAATGATCTTCCTTTACTCAAAATGTGTGCTATATTTGAAACTCTGGCTGACCGTGGCCACCTCAAAAACTCATGACCTCAGTTATCCGGGTTTCATTCAGCTCTAGTGCTGTTTTAATTATAAGTATTTACTTTTTTTTTCTTTCTTTCGTGGCAAGAGCTGTATATTTCCATTACCATGGTTATCTTCTGATGCCTCAAAGTATTTGGCTGTTTTCCTTTATTTAGGCATAAAGGCAGAGACATTGTAATTTGTCCAAAAGTACTTGCTGTCTCCAAACAGTAGACAGAATCGCATACATTTATGAAGTGCTAAACCATTACCATTGTTTTGTGTTTGGTGCTTGCAAACTGGGAGCTTTACATGTTATTAAAAGCTTTCAACACCTTCTTCTCCTCCTTTGAAAAATAATCAGCGTATTGCTTGCCTCCAGCATTCTTTTAAGGAAAGCCAAAGACAGTGTTTTTCAATTTCCGAAAATCTAATTCCAAATGCAATGGCAGTACACACTGGTTGGACCTTTTAGGGGTAGGTTAACAAGCTGTTTGTCCTATTTGTTTTCAAACCCATTTCAGATTTGCAGCTCTCCATATTAAAACTAGTTGCTTGTTTGGTGGTGGAAATATTCTATTGCATTGGAGAAAAGGTATTGTAGACACACCTTGAAAGTATTCCAAATGTACCTGAAAGAGCATTGACGTTCAGCCATCAGAGGGGAGCAGAAATTCTGCTGGCAGACCCCAAATCTTTGACATGAAATTCACAAAATGTGCACACGTTTTGTATTTCTATTTAGAAAAAGTGGAAAGCCAGCTCTGCCCATGTGTGCTCCTGATCTTAAATACTGTTATTCTTCTAAATATAGTTCAGGACATTTGTCAGTGAACTGTGAAGCTATTGTTAAAAATAAAATGGAAATTCAAACCTCAAAATAAACGATGAGCGATTTGTAATGCATTACCACTTGCGGTTTTCGCTTGGGGTTGGTAAATCTGAGGCCCATGGAATCCCATTTTGGGGGAACCCTATTTAAATACTGTAGTAAAAGGCTTTTGAATCTTATAATTCTGGTGGCTACTTTTGCATTTGAGTAGAAAACTACAAAGCTGGATTGATTTTTCAAAAATGTATTTTTATATTTTGTCAATATATATAAAAATGAAGGAGAGGAAGTGAAATGATTCATTTTAGATGACAAATGAATCCATTTTCCTCGGCAGTGCTCTTACAAAATTCCTGTTGACATTCAAGTTAAGCACATGCATGAAGAGGAGAATTCTAGTCACAAGCTCACTGCTGCTGTCTCTAAAAGGAGATGCATGGATTTTTGTTAATTCCCTGCAGCCATGCTCCCTTTCAAGACTCTGTTTTCTAGGCAGTCTCGTCTCTTTTAGTCTGGCTATTAGCCTCTGAGGACTATGCCCTACCTTCCGTGTGTGTTTTCCTGATTATTTTTTTTTTCTTTTGAGACAGGGTCTCACCGTGTTGCCCAGGTCAGAGTACAGTGGTGCAGTCATAGCTTGCTGTAATCTGGAACTCCTGGGCACAAGTGGTCCTCCTGCCTCAGTCTCTCGAGTAGCTAAGACTACAGGAGTGCAACACTGCACCTGGCTAAGGTTTTTTGTAGACATGGAGACTCCCAGTGTTGCCCAGGCTGGCCTCAAACTCCTGTCCTCAAGCGATCCTCTGGCCTTGGTCTCCCAAGGCACTGGGATTACAGGTGTGAGCTACCACACTAGGGCCTGATTTACTTTTTTATTTTTTTCACTGTCAATAGGACTTGTGCGAGAAGGTCGTGAGCAGACTTTGGCCTCTATTCAGGAAATGGCTATCACTGTCTCTGGAGATTGTGTCAAACTGAGTTGAGCAGGAAAGGGCCCAATGTTTCTAATGTTGCATCCACTGCCACCTTTTTGTTGTCACCTATGCACAAAAGGACACCCAGTTTGTTGTTTAAAGTATATATATATTTATATATATATAAATATCTTTATATATATAAATATCTTTATATGTATTTATATATAAATATATGTATATATATTTATATATAAATATACGTATATATTTATATATATTTATATATAATATGTATATATATTTATATATATTTTATGTATATATATAGGCACCTGTGTTTTAGCCCCTAGTTCTCCATGTAGCCATTTAGAAATCTCCTAAATATTCTCCTGCAACAGTTTTTGTGTGACTTGTGCCAGAGCAAAAAAATCACAGGCTCACTATATTAACTAGGCAGTGTAAAAGCATATTGCAAGTATTATTATCAGAAGAGAACAACTTTGTAAGTCTATAATCATTTTGAATACTAATGACAGCAATAGCAATGGTAACCGATGGGTGATAAACCGAGGACGGATGGCTAAGTGCTGTCTCGGAGAAGTCAGCTTATAAATCAGAGGCAGAGCACAGGGAAGGAGGACAGGCCTGACTTCAGGACAAAGCTTTCAACCCTGACACAGGCAAAGAAAATAGTCATCGTAGCATCGTGGGGAGATAGGGGTTGAGTGATATAATAAACCTCTTTTAAGGAACTTTCTGATTTTTTCACATATTTACTTTACATACCTCAACCCAGGGGTCATTCTTTCACCAAAGGAGTATTGCTTCAAATTGAATAAATGCACACACAAAAAAATCACAGGCAGCTCTACTGGATGGTGAAATATGGCTGCCTTGTCATGAGAGGAGTTAATTGAGTCTCATTGAGACCTGGACGGCCATCCCTGCTCCTCAAACCAGAAGGCACTCCAAAGGCTGGAGATGTCTTGCAAACTTGGGAAATATTTGAGCAGCAGAAACACATCTCTCCCAGTCGGAGTCTCAACCTTCTGATCCACCCCAGCACCCCTGATAGAAATCAGCTTTGGGAAAACACTTCGAATTCTTGTTTTGAGACGACTGGTGTCTGCAGTGAATCTCTGTTCCTCTCCCACCCTCCCCTCTGCATAAGGTCCTCCTTTCTGCCAGCCCTGTTGGACTTTTGTTTCTCCTTCCCCCGGGAGCTGCCTTTGAAGTCAGTGGGAGCTGTGCAGTGGGCTGGTGAGAGTGGGAGGCTGGAGTGGGGGAACCAGGACCAGATGCAATCTATGCTGCTTACTGGGATTATGGGTTTCTCCTTCTCCTTCCTTTTTATGTATTTATTTTTATTTTGAAATGTGTGTCTTCTCTTGGCTAAAATAAAGACTGGGGGAATTGGTCTGGCTTTAAAGAACCCTCTGGAGCCAGCTTATTCATACAGAGTTGACTGTGACAAGTAGCCGCCACCAAAGCCACAAGTACCAGGATTTGGAAATTGGACATAAACCCATTTCATTTATGCTTAAGTTATTTGGGAGGGGTGGGGAAGGGCTGGAAAGTGTCAGAAAACTTATAAATGAATCCTGTTGTCCTCTCTTTTCTAGTATCTCGTTTTCCAGCCACTTGGAGCAAATTAATTTGCCTCTCAGAACCCCAATTTTCCTTATCTATAAAATGGAAATAAAATTCTTAGCCCATGGGGTTGTTTTGAAGATGCAAACACTGATATTCTTAAGCACTTTACATAGTTTCTGGTTCATTTTAACTGATTAATAATTTGAATTCTTTGTCATTATCAAGACTGTATTTATGAGATGGCAAGTTTCTACTGAATATGTAATAAGGGCTTACAGGGCAAAAATGACAGGGCTGTCTTTAAAAGCAATGCCACTGGGATACTAGTGAATACTTCTTTGTGAATATATCCACCAATACTCTAGATTGGGTCAGGGGTGGTCATTCCATGCACAGGGTATTAGAATTTTTTTTTTTTTTTTTGAAATAAGTGGTTATCCAAAGGGGTTGATGCCTGGGTCATTTGGAGATTTGTCCTTGAACATTCTCCAGTCTGGCTTGGGTTGTCTCAGTTTTGTCACTCAGATTTGCATCTTGTCTTTCTTTCTGTTTTTAGTTGCTTGGATTTCTCCCAAAGTGTGGCTGAAATTCCTTTTGGACTCTGAGCTGCCTTTTTTACATAAGCTTTGGATTGGAATCAATAGAATGTCAAGATGCCAGGCACATTCAGCCTAATAGCAGGTGGGTGTCTGCTGGACAGTGTGCCTGGTTTGCCTGACAGTAGCAAATTTAGGCCAGAATTAATGAGCCAGGGAAGGTACTGTTGGTGTTGCAAGATTTTTGCAGTTTTCAGAAGTAATTTTGTTTTCCCTTTTTAATGGGATTTTCAGAAGTTTTCAGAAGTAATTTTGTTTTTCCTTTTTAATGGGATTACATTTGCAAAAGAAGTTTGTGTTCATATATGTGCGAGTGCATGCATGCCCCTTTATTATAATACCTTCATGATGGCATCGAGCCAATTTATTTTTAGAAAATAGTATTCACACATACCTAAAAATCTGGTTCATAAACCTTAATAGAGTTTCGTTAAAGTTAACGGTTTGTCTTAGTCTGTTTAATGTTCAAAGAGAAGAAAACACCCAAAAGTGGAGTGAATTGCTGAAGTTTCTTGTGTACACTTATTAGGACATATTCCTGCTATATGATGAGCTATCATCAGAAAACAATCAGTCAGCAGAAGCCAGGTCATGTGGGCTGGTGAGGAAAGGAAATGGGTGTAGAGCCAGATGTTCCTGTGTTTCAATCTTGCTTCTGCTATTTAGCGGATTGAGAAAAATGCCTGCCTTTTGATTTTCTTTTTCCTCTGGGATTTTACTTATATATCAAGGAGTAAAAAAAGAAAGCCCTCATTTATCTAGGTGCTTTTAAAGAATAAATGTGGAAATGCAAGTGAAGTACCTGGTGTACATCCTAGGCATTCCAAAAATAGTGGCGTTCTGGCTAATCCGAAGAGATTAGATGAGAAGTCCATAGTGATGATTCAGGTTTCTTTCATGTTTTATATATTAGCTGGCCTTTTTGTTTTTCTTATTCTTTATCTTGCAACAGGCATTCTCTTATTTTGGCTTTTAATTTCTAACATAAACTCAACTCTGAAACCCATGCCTTCTAATTGTTGACCACGGATACCCTTGAAATTTGCACGACCGCCCACAGTGGGATGGTATTAAAACATTCTGATCTAGATTTGGGCAGAGGATGAATAAAATGGAAATGAGGCTTATGCAAATTAGCTTCCCATTTGTTTGAAGATGGTCGAGGGCAGCAGCAGTCCTTGAGTCTTCCAGATTTTAGAACAGAGCAAGCAGTGCTCTGAATGACAAGCCCTTGGCTTCACGTGGCTCATAACAGGATACCACTTACCCCCAGAGAAGACTGACCTCTATATTTAGTGGTCAAAGAAAGGAAAAGAATTGTTGGATGGTACCATTGAGTCCTAGTTCAAACAGTTTAGAAAACTACCACATCTCCACTTCTTGGAGCAATATGGCGGTTGTTCCCTTCCTCTAGGTTCACAGCCTGAGTCTTCATGGGCCTTCATAGCACAAGTAAAAGAATATTAATGTTAGAAGTTGACTCCAGAATGGAGACTTCCATTTTCTTCTGGAATAAAAGATTGAATTATCTCTATAAAGTAGTAACATTATATACATTCTTCCAAAGTTTGTTTTACAGTATTATTTTAAATTTATAGAAATGGATTGTATATAATGAAATTATCTATTTTTATTCAGGGAAAATGTGTATTTATTTATGGGGCTTATGAGATTGGTGCCCCAAAGTTCTTGACCCACGTTTCATTTGAGTAAAGCTTGGTGTAAGGTTTGGAATCATTTTGTAGTGTTATTTCTTAATATCTTTCCACCCACAGTTAGGACATGTGACACATGTGATTCTATGTCATTTCATTTCAACTTGGGTCTTACTTAGCCTTTGAAAGGATGAAATCCTGACTATGGTTGACAGCTGTGTCTGTAAACATGAATGCAGTTTGGTATTAACTTTTATCTTTCCATACAGTGAGGGGCATGGAACAGTACCACTAACAATGGGAGGTGCTTACATAATGTTAACTACCACTCTACAATCTGTGTGATATAGGAGGTTGAATCCATATGTAGATCCTGCTCTTAGATCCTGTAGATTGATGGTAAGGCAAAAACAAATGGAGTGTTGATAGAATTCTGTTGAGTAGCCATATGAGCATTATTCTGATACATATGAAATACAACCTTGTGATTATATGATATATGTGTTTGTATATGCATGCAGGGTGTAGTTGTGGATTGTTTCCATTTGGGAACCTCTGTGAAAGTGACAGAAAGCTTGAATGGAGACCCTAAGGAAGAGGTAGAAATTACTTGTTCAATAACTCTTAGAGGTCTTTTTCAATACTACTAATTGATTGTGATTTGTACTTAGTGTTTGTTTGAGGCATTGTGGCAAAGTGGTCAAGAAGTCTAGAATTAGGCCAGTCAGAGTTTAAATCCTAGCATTTATTAGCGTAGATTTTGGGTGCATTATTTATCCTCTCTGGGATCAGTTTCTCCATCTGTGTAATGGGAGTAACTGGAGCATCGACCTTATAATCCTACTGTGTGAATTAAATGAAGTCATCTCAAATAAGGTGCCTGGTACGTAGTTAGGCACTCAGTAAACCATAGCTATTGCCATTATAATCATTACTATAACATGTATAATGGGAATAATAATTAGTCTATCTAATGGACTAATATAGTCCTTGTATGGATTACATGTCTAGCTGTTTTTATTATTAATTTAGGATGACAGCACCTAATTTTGAGTGTTGTTAAGTAGCGGCTAGCAGAAAGGACCTCATTTTATAAGATTCTGTGTAGGTTGGATATATATATATATATATATCCAACTATATATATATATAGTTTTTACTATATATTTCTATAATTTTCTGCCTCATTGTTTGATTTCACAGCTCTGGAGGTTAAAGCTAAGCTACCTCTCCACTCTCCTGTCCCTGCCCTTATCTAAAATAGAAAGCCATCTGAAAGAAAAGAACCTAGGGAAAATTCCCATGTGAGAAATGAAATTGTCCTTGTGAAGGGTTAGGGCTCTAGGAACTGTGTGCAGAAAATTGTTGAAAGATAATCTTTATAGGATGCTGAAAATTACTGGCAGGGATCAACTCTGAAGGTTAAATTGTCTCTGCCAGTGCTTCCAATAGGAAATACAAGGGAGATTTATTTATTTTTAATGTCCACCTTCATTTTGTATACTGTGTTGTAATACTTAGAGAAATAAAGGTAATGGAAAAGAAGAGGTAAAGTACATTCATTTTGTTGAATCAGAAATTCAACAAACACTCTTAACCCATTCAGAAGCCTTGCAGCTGGTGTGCTGAAGTGGCCAGATTTCCCCTAGTTGTAGTTGTCAAGGAGTTAATCCATTGAGCAACTGATGAGCACTCTGTCCCATGAACAGAATTCAAATGTGGATTAAAGCAATGAATTTTAGGAACAGAATGCTCCTATTTTGGCAACAGTTACTTAAGCCCCAAGTACTTCCAGAATTAAGCAGTAGATGCTGTGGAGAGACGCTCCTAGCACAGCCCTGGACTCCTACAGGATAAAGTCAGGATCAGAGATCCTGGTCCGCTTAAAGAATATTCCCTCAAGGCATTGTGCATGGAAGGAGATAAAACTTACTTTACATAACGTGGAGTGCTGCATGTTGATTGCCATGCCCTAGAAAGAGCAGAGGCAGGAGCCTCCTGAAAATCAGGCAGAAGGAAGAGAAAATGGGCTTTTCTTAAACTAATCAGAATCTGAAAATGGATATATGGATGTTTTAAGAATAGGTGGTGGCTGAATGCAAAGGTGCGCCTGTAATCCCAGCTACTTGGGAGCCTGAGCTGGGAGGATCCCTTGAGCCCAGGAGTTTGAAGCCAGCCTGGGCAATGTAGTAAGACACTGTTTCTTTAAAAAAAAAAAAAAAAAAAAAGACTAGGTAGTGATTGGCATTAGTGTTTGGATCTGCCTCTGTGGTTGCAGTAGACCGTTTTTATTCTTGCAATAGGATTTATTTATTTATCCCTCAGAGAATATGGGCTGCCTCACTTCCTCACCAGTGAATTTGCAGGCTCAGGAAAGCTCTACAATTAAATTGCTCTATTGTTTTAACCTCTCTGTTTAAGCACTGGTGAACTAGGGCTCCTTAGCTACTTGCCTAGCAAAATGAACAAGTTGATTAATATTTGCACAGGACTAGAAAATGCCTTTTCTGAATGAGATGGGCACATATGGCTGCATAGTATTGACTCAGGACATTGCACTTATTTCCTTGTTTAAATAATTAGCAAAGAAATCATATTAAAAAATGCTGAAAGGTATAAAGAGAAAAATGTGATGGCCAATCAAAGCTGTGAACGGCCTTTCTTATGCTGTGTCTTAATTCTGTATTTCTGTAAAGCAGTAGGTATTGAATGCCTAGATGGAGTGGCTCAATACAGTCAGATTTTGAGGTTTTTCCTTAGACATTCTGCAGTTCTTTCTCCTCTTGGTGTCTTTCAGGACATGACAATATTCCCCCCAGAGCCACAGAGGACAGACATCCTTCTCTGGGCCTCCATGCCTGCTCCTCTGCAAACAGGGCAGGTCCTGCCCGGGCTGAGCAGAGAATCGCTTCCTGTGCAATTGCTGGCCGCCCCTGCAGATGCTGGCTGACACAGGGTTCTAAGTGGTGCTGAAAGCTGCTTTATGAGCCTTGCAGAGGCGGTGTGCATGTGTGCAGCTGCACATCTGCAAGAATACTGGTGGGTTCAGGCAACGCTGGCCCTACCTTAGCCAAGCCTTCTGTGTGGGAGCTATATGAGGCTTTTGTACTCTTGCTTACTTTTCATTGCAAATGGGGCTGTATCCAAAAGGCACAGAGTGGGGGTGGGAGGTGGGTGGCAGGGCGGGGGGAAGGTAGAAATGATGGATAAAGATGTAAGAAGGATAAGGAGAGACCAGACGCAGTCGAGGGCTTTTGTGGCATGAGGAAAGGATATTTAACTTGGCACCAAGAAATGGGGTGGCATTCTAGTGCTGCTCCTGACCTCCTGTGTGACCTTGAGCTCCAGTTTCCCTCTTTGTAAAATGGTGGCCCTGATGACTACCTACAAGGTTGGAGGTGGGAATAAGGGGCCTAATGCATGTCCAATCATCTGTCATCAACACTCAATAAGCCTTTTCCTTTCGTGGCCATCCATCTTCAGATTTGACGGAAGTGAGGATCTGCCCTCTGGGTTGAAAGGTCAAGATGGTTTGCTCAAATATTTTATTTCTCTTATAAATCTCTTGCAGGTTTGGTTCATCCCAGACTATTATTTTTCAGGGCAGTATTTATATTGTCACTGTGTTCAGGCTGTCTTCCCCATTTGACGGGGCCCAGCAGTGTTCAGTTATACTGATAATACCAAAATTATCTTCATTTTAAAAAATGTAAACCTTTTTATTTCTGATCATTAATGTAAGGTAAGTATACTGTTGATAATTTGGAAAATCCATAGTTAAAGGATAAAATTACTACTAATTGTAATCTCAGCACACAGAAAGAATCATGTGTGTGTGTGTATTATATGCATGTGCATGTGTATAGAGGGCATTCTATTTGTATTGTATTTCTTTATTATTTAGGGTTGTTGATACTGTAAAATAAATGACTTTTTTTGAGAATGAAGATGGGTGAACCTTGTTTTTCTCATATTTAACTAAATCTAAATGACAGGATATTTGGTAAAAGGAGATATAAAGCTACAAGGGCCCTTGCGGCACCTGCCATGAGGTCTGTCTAGGTGAAGAGCTGGGGAACCAAAGATGAGCAGCTGAATTTTCTGTTCTTGATGTTCTGCGGGAGTAATGATGCACCAGATGATAATGATAGAAGATATTTTGATAATTTACTTCTTTGATATTGGTTCTACATGCTTTTAATTAAGTATATATGTTTTTAGTTAAATATGTAAATATATTTCATTAAAAGCATATATTTTAATGAAATATATATTTAATTAAAATATGTATTGTACTTCAGTGATATAAGCTATATACAGTTTTTATATAGTCAGTGTATATTTATTATATTTTTATATAATCAGTGTTTATATAATACATATATAATACACATATGTATATATATTACATATTAATATAAATATGATTAATTCTAACAACTCCATGATTTTATCTTTATCATTTTATCTTCATTTTACAGAAGAGGAAAAGAAGCCACAGAGAGATTAGTGAAGTAACTTGTCCATAAGTCACACAGCAGTAAACACTGGAGTCAGGCTTCAATCCCAGAGCACTCTGGAGCCTGAGTTTTCTTATGTACTCTGCTTACTGCACTGACAATGCTGATATAAGAAACAATGCTCAGTCAATAACATACAGTTTCAGTTACGGAAAATGAATAAGTTCCAGAGATTTGCTGTACAACATTGTGCCTATAGTTGAGAGTACTGTATTAAAGACTTAATTTGTTAAGATGGTAGACAGCATATTAAATGTTCTTACTATAATAAAACGAACACTTAAAAAAGAATACTTACAATTGATGCTTTATAATCGTGATAAAACTCACTCATATTTATGTGCCAATTCTTACACAGTTTAGGAATTGAAAATATGGTATTTTGATATATATAGGTAAATATATGAAGTAAATATATATGTACACAGACACACACATATCTCAAAGTAAAAAGGAAAAAATAAAAAAGGTCTTTGTTTAGGTTTTTGTTTTAGCAACTGAAATTTTAACGCCAATCAGGCAAATTCTCATGGGCATGGTAGATATAGAATCAGTTTAGTCGTGATCCTGTCATTTGTACAGTGGGGTCATGCTATTTCTCAAAGTTAGAAGAAAGAAGTTCACATCCAAAAGGTTGACGTGGAAAGATAAGCTGGTTTTCATTGAGCTTAGGTGGAGCTGGTTTTCCTTTATAGACCAGTATATATTCTCCTGCTTGGCCATAGGGAAATTACATGCTATTTTATACACAATTATATATTACTTTCTACAACCAGTATCTAACTTGATATTTAGCCCTTGGCTCTGTCTAAGACAAAGGTATTGCAATTGCCCATTTTACCATCAAACGAGGAAGCTTTGTTGTACTTCGCTTTCAAAATGATACTTGAAAACATACACACATACACACACCAGCACTTACATTCTTTTAGTATTTCAGGAAGTGGGCATGAGTAGGTTTTAGCCTTGAAACTGCTTTGTCATCCAGGTTGTAGCTGGCTAAGGAATGGAAAAAAAAAAAAAAAAAAAGAAAGCAGAGCTCATCTTGATCATTGTAATTGGCACTGACAGCAAACACCAGTGTGCCAATAGCTCCAAAGAATTCCTACGCAAAAGCTACTTCAGCTGTCCGAGATTTTCCTGATTTGTTTTGTTTGTGCATTTGATGTATAATCTTGTGGTTTGGCCCTCCTCACCACCTAAAACAGAAAAAGCATATTCAGTTCCTAGGTCATTTTAACTGGAACTTGATCTTCAAGTTCCAACTATGTCAACAAATTAAAGGACTTGACCATGAATTTTTTTTTTTTTCTAAGTGAACACTTTGCCATTCCTCAAACCCTACCGCAGGTTCAGCAGACACATGCAAGCAGCCTCTTTAGATGTGGTCACCGTTGACAGCTCAAAAGAACAAAATCAAAACCCTGAAGACTTTACATAAAAACTCATCCTTGGAAGAGGAGCTCATATTTCAAAGATGATATTAATATGAGAATATTTTTTAACATCCTCTTTTAGCATAAATTTCTCATGATTAAATATTACCCACAATGCTGTATTGTCTAATCACCTGGTTAGTAAGATGTCTGGAACTTTGGCATGGTGAATGATGAGGAAATGTTCTGGGGGACTGCTTTTATTTCAGCTTCTTTTTTGTTTGTTTTTTTTTGAGATGGAGTCTTGCTCTGTCTCCCAGGCTGGAGTGCAGTGGCGCAATCTCAGCTCACCACAATCTCCGCCTCCCGGGTTCATGCCATTCTCCTGCCTCAGCCTCCCGAGTAGTATTTCAGCTTCTTTCTTATTGATGATGATGATGGGATTAGACAAAAATATTGTAGAACAAAACAAGTGACTATTTGAGTCCCGAATTTTATTTTCTTCATACTATTATACACTTAAAATTAGTGCCTATTTTTGTCTCCTCTTATAGCTTCTTCTCCTCATATCTTGTTAAGTGAAAGACAGACGGGCATTAATATTACTAAGAATAATAAAAATACTTCCAATTCAATAAACATTTCAGTAACTGGATGAAGGTCTTTGCTTGAATTGTCTCTCGTGGTACCCTCATCTACCCTTCAAGGCAGGTATGCTGTGTTAATGATAGTATTACTCAAATAAGACTTGGCCTTCTAGAAATTAAATGACTTGATCCAGGTCCTATCACTAGCTCAGTTTTTTTTTTTTAATTTTTACTTTTTTTGGGTACATAGTAGGTGTATATATTTATGAGGTACATAAGATGTTTTGATACAGGCATGCAATGTAAAATAACCACATCATGAGAATGGGGTATCCATCCTCTTAAGGATTTATCTTTTGTGTTACAAACAATCCAGTTATACTCTTTGAGTTACTTTAAAATGTACAGTTATTATTCATCATAGTCACCCCGTTGTGCTGTCAAATAGGTCTTATTTGTTCTTTTTATTTTTTTTCTACCCATTAACCATACTTACTTTTCCCCCACCCCAGCCCCTCAGTACCCTTCCAGCCTCTGGTAACCATCTTTCTATTCTATATGTCTATGAATTCAATTGTTTTGATTTTTAGATTTCACAAACAAATGAGAACATGTGATGTTTGTCTTTCTGTGCCTGCTTTATTTCACTTAACATAGTGATCTCCAGTTCCATTCATGTTGGATGGGTGATAGGATCTCATTCTTTTTTGTGGCTGAATAGTGCTCCATTTTCTTTATTAATTCATCTGTTGATGGACACTTAGGTTCTTTCCAAATCTTGGCTATTGTGAACAGTGCTGCAACAAACATGGGGATGCAGTTATCTCTTTGATATACAGATGGCCAACATTTTCTTTCTTTGGGGTATATATCCAGTAACGCAATTGCTGGATTATATGGTAGCTTAATTTTTAGTATTTTGAGGAGCCTCCAAACTGTTCTCCATAGTGGTTATACTAATCTGCATTCCCACCAGCAGGGTACAAAGGTTCCCTTTTCTCTGCCTACTTGCCAGCATTTTTTATTGCCTCTCTTCTGCATATAAGGTATTTTAACTGGGGTGTGATGATATCTCAATGTAGTTTTAATTTGCATTTCTCTATTGGTCAGTGTTGTTGAGCACCTTTTCATATGCCTGATTGCCATTTGTGTTTCTTCTTTTGAGAAATGTCGGTCCAAATCTTTTGCCCATGTTTTGATTGGATTATTAGCTTTTTTCCTATAGTCGTTTGATCTCTTTATGTCTTCTTGTTATTAAGCCCTGGTCAAATAGATAGTTTGTAAATATTTTCTCCCATTCTGTGGGTGTGTCTCTTCACCTTGTGGATTGTTTCCTTTGTTGTGCAGAAGCTTTTTAACTTGTGATCCCATTTGTCCATTTTTGCTTTGGCTGCCTGTGCTTGTGGGGTATTGATCAAGAAATTTTTGCCCATACCAATGTCCTGGAGATTTGCCCCTAGGTTTTCTTGTAGTAGTTTAATTCTTTGAGGTCTTAGATTTAAGTCTTTGATAGATTTTGATTTGATTTTTGTATATGGCAAGGGATACAGGTCTATTTTCACTCTTCTGCGTATGGATATCAGGTTTTCCTGGTACCATTTATTGAAGAGACTGTCTTTTCCCCAGCATATGTTCTTGGCACTTTTGTCAAAAGTGGATGCGCTGTAGGTGAGTGGATTCTCTATTCTGTTCCGTTGGTCTCTGTTTTAGTTTTTATGCCAGTACTACGCTGTTTTGGTTACTATAACTCTGTAGTATAATTTGAGGGTAATGTGATTCCTCCAGTTTTGTTGTTTTTGCTCAGATTTTTTTTTTTTAAACATAACATTATAGACCTTTTGAGCTCTTTGTTGTAGGATGCTGAGCTGTGCATCATATGGGATTTTGCAGCATTCATGGTCTCTCCCCACCAAATGTCAGTAGCATCCCCAGTCAAGACTATCAAAAATGTCTCCAACGTTGCCAAATTTCCTTGGGGTGGGGGCAGTGAGGCAAAACTGCCCCCATTAGAATGACTTTGCTAGCCGTGTGACAGAGCCTGGGAATGCCCTAGATGAATTTCCTTCCTCTTAACCCATGTACTGTACAATACCTGTCTTCTTGTCCCTTCTGTTTTTTCATCTGAGCGTAAGAGTTTAGAACTTGAAAAGCAAATCACTAATGTCTGCTTTTTCATCTCAGTGATAGGTGAAGTGCATTGATGAATACTTCCTTTTCTCTTTGTGGGTATAGTAAATTAAATCTTGTATAGAGATCCATGTATTGTGAAGGCAGTAGTATTTGCACAGTATCATGCATATGGAGAAGGGATAGAGTAAGGATATTTATTTTAGTTTAGTTTTAGTTTTATTTCATTTTTTTGAGACAGAGTCTCGCTCTTTCGCCCAGGCTGGAGTGCAGTGGTGCGGTCTCGGCTCACTGCAACCTCTGCCTCCCCGGTTCAAGCAATTCTCTGTCTCAGCCTCCCGAGTAGCTGGGACTACAGGTGCCCACCACCATGCCCGGCTAATTTTTGTATTTTTAGTAGAGATGGGGTTTCACCATATTGGTCAGGCTGGCCTCAAACTCCTGACCTCAGGTGATCCACCTACCTTGGCCTCCTGAAGTGCTGGGATTACAGGCTTGAGCCGTAGCATTTTTTAAATTGCTCACCTCTCTTTCCTAATTGTGTGCTTGGGATACATGTTCACTGAGTCAGACTTCTAATCACTCTTTCCCCTGAATTTCTGTGTGGCCTTGAGTGAGTCACTAAATCATTTGTATTTCTTCTTTATCTTTTTTGGGAAAGCAAACACCATCTTCTACTGTAATACCTTTTACTTTTGACTTTGGAGGGTAGCATGATAGTAACTGCAAAACTCTTTGAAAGGAATTCCAAGACATCCAATGCATTGAAAAGCAAATATAATTTTTGGAAAAAGAAAGCATTGTTCATTGGAATTAATTTTGCAGATGAATTAGTTCATTTATCAGCCATCGATATTTAAAATATGGTAAGAAGAAAGCCAGGAGGTAGTAACACAACCCCTTCCCAAGCCATTTTCTCAGGGATAGGCCCTTTCTCAAGCCTTGGAGTCACTGAGGATTGGGTAAATACAAAACCACTGTAGAAAAACTGAATGAAAGCACGCATCAGTAGTGACTGGATGTTGGTATCATCCACTCATTTCATAGAAGCTGAGGACACATCTTGCCCTTTTGAAGTATAGATATGTTTGAAGTACATTGTCTTGTGGGAATGCCTTTTCCCAATTAGAAATTTGGCAATGGAAAAAAAGATTTGGCCTCTGAAGTTCTGAAGATGCATAGGCATGGGACATACCACAGCCCTGCCTCTTGCTTGAGGAAGTTACAGAGCAGGTTGTAATTAAGCACTTGAAATGTAACAGGTAAATCCTTAGGTGACTGGGAATCCCATCACCTCAACCCTGCAAAATAGCCATCAAATTGCTTTTGCCAATTACTACATGAAACAGCTGAAAATATAACAAATCTCCATTTATCTAGGGCAGTAGGCAACTAAATGTTTCTTCTTAACTGCTCTTGATTTATTGAGTGAAATGAGGTGGTGTTTTGTCTGGTGAATACATAGCATTTTTACTGCTTAATAAATATTTCATGAGCTAAGCCCTGACTCTTATGGATGTGGGGAATAAAGAGGCATTATGCTTATATAGAATGCTATATAATTTTAATATGCATTTATGTCATTGTTTTAAACACATAAACAGTCAAGAAATGAATAACTCCATGAAGTTGAAATTAACAAAGTAAATTACAAATTGACTTTAAAAGTGTCACATTAAATACTTTTTTCCATAGTTGCTGATTTTACCTTGCCTGCAGTGGGTCGTTAAAACAGATGTGACAGGAAGAAAACAAAAAAATATTTTATAAGATTTCTTTTTAAGTGATAGGATAAACTTGGTTTTCTTGTGATGGTAGAAGAGAAAATAGAAAAATAAGAAAATGTCCCCAGAGAAAGAAGATGGTAGCTCCCCTTTCTTCTGCTCATTACATCCCGAAAACCGCATCCTGGTTCCTCTCCTTATCTGGTAGCAATTGGGCTGCAAATTGTGGGACACATGGTAAATGGGAACCTCCACTCTCCTTTCTTTTTTTTTATCAGGTAGATAGAACTGATAGACCATCCTGTTTGGTGATAAATATACGTCAACTCTAAGAACAAATGGGGTCTGGAATGTGCAAAGAAGTATCACCATTACTTGCCAGGTGAAAATCTGGAATCAGCCGGGTGCAGTGGCGCAACGGCTGTAATCCCAGCACTTTGGGAGGCCGAGGTGAGCAGATCACCTGAGGTCAGGAGTTTGAGACCACCCTGGCCAACATGGTGAAACCCTATCTCTACTAAAAATACAAAAATTAGTCGAGCATCAAGTTGGGCACCTGTAATCCCAGCTACTCAGGAGGCTGAGGCAGGAGAATCGCCTGAACCCAGGAGGCGAAGGTTGCAGCTAGCCGAGATCGTCCCATTGCACTCCAGCCTGGGTGACAGGAGCGAAACTCCGTCTCAAAAAAAAAAAAAAAAAAAAAAAGAAAACCTGGAACCACAGGAATTCTGTACCTGTTCATACAGGATACCATGCAGAGTATAATGGAATATTTGGAGCTGGAGAACATTCTACATTGTTGGCTCCATGTGCACAGGGCTTCCTTTGTAGTCATTCTATAATATTTTCAAATTACATACATGTTTAACACAATATTTTCAAGTAATAGTTTCAAATCAGTGGATTGAAAATGTAGAAAAGATATCTTCATCTACTGTACACTAATCTCAATTCACATTTGGATATGGGTAACATTTCCTTTTCTTCTTAGGCTAAGTAATTGCCACCAGGTTATACTGTTTTTTTGAGAACATTTAGGTTAACTACAAAAGAGAAAAGGAAACAGACATTTTGCTAGATGTTTATATAATTTTCCTAGATTAACTTTTAATTTTTTTTGAAGCATGGGTTGCTTTCAAATGGTTAATTTTAGGCTTTTCCTAAAATTTTCAGATTTTCCTACAATGTCTGTGTGTCCAGTTCTGTGTGACTTTTGAAAGTCCATGAAATTAACCACTATCTCTTGCACATAATGTTCAAACTCTTTTTCTCAGACCTCACCTTCTGGCTGCAGGGCCAGTAAGGTTAATTTAGAGCTTGTCATACCTTTCACAGGACTCTTCCTTACATATGATTGAAACTCTGTTGATTCGATAAGATTGAAAATGTGTTGAGCCCAAATCTGTGAGTGCCAGTAGGGTTTTCAATGTCATGTACTTTCTGAGGATAAGAACCAAGGTATTGTTGGGTATTTAAAGTCTATCTCAGAGCCAGTGAATAATGTTTTACAAATTCTTCACTCTTTACATCATTGCCAACCTTCTACTGTTTCTTTTGGCTATTTAGCATTGTTCGTGTGACAGTTACCTGGGCATTTTTTCCCCTTTAATTGAAACAATTTTATAACTAGCTCTGAGCATTAAAGATACTTAGCATCTGATATTTAAAAATTATGTTTTTGTGTAATTCCAGAACTCTGGGAGTTCAAGGCAGGCGGATCAGTTGAGGTCAGGAGGTTGAGACTAGCCTGGCCAACATGGTGAAACCCCATCTTTACTAAAAATATAAAAATTAGCCAGGTGTGGTGGTACATGCCTGTAATCCCAGCTACTCCAGAGGCTGAGGCAGGAGAATTGCTTGAATCCAGGAGGCAGAGGTTGCAGTGAGCCGAGATCATGCCACTGCACTGCAGTCTAGGTGACAGAGCAAGACTCTGTCTCAAAAACAAAACAAAACATATATATATGTATTTAAAATTCCTAGTCACCTTATATATTGTGGATCCCATCATATGTCTACTTATTTAGAATATTCAGGTCCAACTATTTGTTAATAATTTGTTTTTAAATTCATTAAAATAAGTTTTGTTTAGTAATGTTAAACATACACTAAGCATATAATATTTAACTTATTGCTTAAATATTAAACACTCTCAGTTAAGGGACAAGAGGAAAAAATTGTGTAGGCCTTGATCAGTATGGCTGGGAAGGCCTGGGGATTTGTGTTGTGTGTGGAATGTGTGTGCACATCTTTGAGTTTGGTTTTGTGTGAGTGAGTAAAACTTCATCAAATAGCCACTCCCAGAGATGTGTGTGTGCCGCTCCCTCATGCCTGTAAGTCTCAACTCACATACCCTAGGTGCGGCTTAGCTTGACTATGACTGTTTAAACCTTGGCCCTCCACCACAAACTCTAAATCTCTCTTACCCCAGTAGGTGCTCAATAAACAGTTGAGAACTTTCTCCCTGAGCTCTGAAAGAATGAGGGTCTTTGGAGTTGTTTTAATCTCACTCATTTGCAGTTGAGAAACACATGTTTTGGTACGTTTGAATCTAAACCCGTCTCCTATTCAATTTTCCTATAATCCTCATAAAAACTAAAGTTTACTTAATGGAGTTGACTCTTGAAAAATGCTGGAGTTAGGAACACGGACCCTCTGCACAGTTGAAAAATCTGCCGTTACCTTTTGACTCCCCCAAAATTTAACTACTAATAGCCTATTGTTGAGTGGAAGCCTCACCAATAACGTAGTCGATTAACACATACTTTGTATTTTATATGTATTATTGACAGTATTCTTACAATAAACTAGAGAAAAGAAAATGTTATTAAGGAAATTGTAAGGAAAATACATTTACTTAAGTAAATGTATTAAGTGGAAATGGATCATGATAAAGTTCTTTATCTTCATCTTCTTCACATTAATAGGCTGAGGGGGAGGAGGAAGAGGAGGGGTTGGTCTTGCTGTCTCAGGGTGGCAGAGGTGGAAGAGATGAAGGGTGAAGGGGAAGCAGGAGAGGCAGGTACACTTGGTGCTACTTTTATTCAAGGAAATCCACATATAAGTGGACCTGCATAGTTCAAACCCATGTTGTTCTAGTGCCAAGTATACTTCCATAATGCCCAAAGTCATTAATTAATAAGAGATGTGTTTTATAAGTTAGAAAGACCCTGGTTTTGGGAGTCATATAATCCTAGGATCAAGTGCTGATGTTTACGGTCTGTGTAAATTTAAGCAAATGAATTTACTTAACTTTAGTTTTAAGATAAATCTCACAAATGGACTAGTAATAATGACCTACAAAAATTTTGTGACAATTAGCTGTAAGATGTAAAAAAAAAAAATAAAATAAAATAAAATGCCTGACAAGGTGCTTGGCATTGAGAAGGTGCTCAGTAACTGATTTGCATACATTTCAAGTATATATGTGTGCTTGTTTGTTACATATGTGTATATGCGCACAGCTATGAGAAATCATGGATTCCTTTCAAAAATGTGGAAGAAAGAACCCTGTGAAGTCTATATGAAAAGAGCTTAGGAATTAATGTCCTGCTTTTATCCAAGGTGTAACTGCCTACCATGTTCAAAGGGCATTGATAGAATTAATATTCAAAATTTTCTTTGAAGCCCTGATACAGAAGGACCCGGAAGTAAAACCCATAGCTATTTCTATAGGGGAATAAGTTCTCAATATCAAGTAACAGACCCAGTGGGAAAACTAGGCCATTTCTGGTTTGCTATGTTTTCTTCACTTCACATATATATTTTCTTGGTTCTGTGAAGAAGATTTGGAAGGGTTCAGTTGGCGGGCAAGAAGTGATCGTGTTTCTTTGTCTGTTGGTTGGAGTTGAGCTGTACAAGTCCCCTGGGGCAGGTTTGGAGGTCTTTGAGATTTCTGCAATTGGGATTGGACTGGTTTTCATTCTGATTCAGATGGGCTGTGGCTGTATCTCTCAGGAAATTACCGTTCATTTTTTGACCGTCCAGGAAGAGTCTTTTAAAATAGTGATGCCCAAAAAACAAACAATGACTCCCTGCATAGGGCAAGGAGGCTGCATCTCACCCAGGGGCCAGGAAACAGGCGCCCCTGAACCTTTGCCGTTGTTTGTTTTCACACGTTATCTTCTCTTCCAGATCTGCAGACTGACATAGAAACTGTCCTCGCGGATTTAGGTGCGGTCCATTGAATTACCACCAATACTCATCTTCACAAGAATCTTAAATAGAATCAGGCGTTTCTGTAAATATTGAAACAACTGGACATACACTTTTCATGTCGCTCTGTTTTTCTTTCTGAGGAGCTCCAGCACATTTGTTAGCTATTTGTCATGTTACGCCTTTTACAGTCATGGACCAAAACAGAGATTAGACACTAATGTAAGACAGTCTTTGTTGTTGTTGTTGTTGTTGTTGTTTTTTAAATGTGGAAAAAGGATTTTAATGTGGGAATTTATTTTCTGGAATTGTCCAATGTACAAATAGATAAAATAATTTCAAAGGTAGAGATTCTAAAGTAATTGAACCCATCGTCTTGCTAAAGACTTTTTTTAAAAAAACATTTTCATTATTTAAACTCTCTTAGCCTATCATGATGGTACCTGGGAGAATTCAGATTTTCACAGGTGAGCAGTTACTGTGCATCTGGCACAGATGAGAACATGCTAGTTGTGCCTTGTTATGGGGTGTGTTGACTTTCAATTGATTTTAAGCACACTTGAAATGGTAATGAGAATACTGAGCTGGGAGAGAGCATATGGCCTTAACGATTTGATTCTCAGAAAACAAGCAAACATTTAAAAATGATAGAGTTTTCTGAGCGTCAAAGTCAAGGTGAAAGCTGGGTGTTTGAATGACAGAAACGATTTATTCTTTATTATCTTTAGCTATGCCTTTATTATATTTTATTGCATTGAGATGAAAAAAATAAAGAGGAACACCAGCATTTGCTATCCAAGTTTGGATCAAATTAAATATGACATAAGGCTTTGCTCAAAAGGTATGACAACTTTGGCGCTTTTAAACTCAAATCATCCTTTCAAACAAAATTTAATATGAAAAAGTCAATTAAAATATAATAAGGAAAAATGTAGCTCAAGGAGCTGGAAAATGAGAGAATATATATCAAGCCATGAGAGAAAGATGAAGAGAAATATAAGCTGTTAGGGCATGAACTACATTTATATATACAATACTCCATACATATTCTCTTATTAACTAAGACAGCTATGTGAGAAAAGGAGATGGGCGATTTAGAGAACGTTGATTTCTTTATGAGAAAATACATCATATTACAAACATACGTTCTAAGTTTGTCTTTTTATTTGTTCTACCTGATTTTGCTGGCTGCCATTACCAGCTAAATGGCAAAGTCTGTGAACTTATTTTTTTCTTAAGTTGCTCTATTTTCTTGATTAGAAGCTTGATACTGGAAGTAACAAGATGTGGTCAACTTTATTTATTTATTTATTTATTTATTTATTTATTTATTTATTTATTTACTTGAGATGGAGTTTTGCTCTTGTTGCCCAATCCGGAGTGCAATGGCACGATCTCAGCTCACTGCAACCTTTGCCTCCCAGGTTCAAGGGATTCTCCTGCCTCAGCTTCCTGAGTAGCTGGGATTACAGGCATGTGCCACCTTGCCCCGCTAAGGATGCGGCCAACTTTAAGACATTTATTTGGTTTAAACAACTTGTGAGGAGTCCAGTCTGTTCAGAGACACAATTATTTCTACTTCTGTGGAAATCTAAAAACATGAGTGAATTATGTGGAAACTTGTGGCTTCAAATTGTATACTGATAGATGTTCCAGCTGAGTGGGACTGCTGAGATGATATATTCTGTTGGCATGCCTTTATACCCACAAAGTGGTTTATTTACAGTCAGAAACATAATTGTCTGCAGTTGGGAACTCATCTGAGCTGATCTCAGTTTTCAAACTCTTTTTCTTATGGCTTGCCTACACTTGTCACTATTTCCTTCAGTTGTTTCACTCAAAACTGTCAATCTAGTCACTTCATATAGACACATCCCACATCTAATGATGAAAATAATCATTGCCATTTATTGAGCACTTACTCTATTCAGGCCATTTACTAAGTAAAAACTTTGCATAAGTAGCCTCATTTAATCTTTATAACCTTGTTGCAAGGAGATTTTGGATCGGAGTAGTTACACGATTTGCTGCGTGTTTGTCCAGCGCTCATTAATGACAGAGGAAGTGTTGGGACATACAAGTCTGTCTGACTGCATTTCAGAGAAAAGGGAATGATGGAGTGAGATTGGGTGAACTGTGTTTCATTCATCCTGGAATTAAACAGATTTCACAACTGAATAAAGCCATTATACGGGAATTCTAAACTTAGATTTTCAAGTGATTTTGGGGTGCAGTGCACAAGTGACACCAGATACTGGGAGCAGATTCAGAAAACCAAGTCTTCTCTATCATCCTTATCAGCCGTTTATGTCCACTGAATTCATCGTAGGGCTTGGCTTCTGATGGTGATGTTCTGATGCTCTGAGAAGTTCTTTAGAAGTTTGTGTGATCATAGAGCTGCTTCTAAGTTGGACCTCATAGGATTTTCGAGCTGAAGGAAACCTTAGATGTTATAAAATTCCTCTTCTTCCTGTTACGGTTTTAATATGCAATCCTAGATAAATGAAGTGACAACACTTCCCGTTAGTGACAGAACTAAGACAAAGATGTAGGTCTTCGGAATTAAATTTACCTCCTTCTCCTATTCAGACAGCCTCTCTTTAAAAAGCTGTGTTGTGTGATAGGTTTCATGTTGTGCAACTTATTTTATATAGCTATACATTAAGATGAAATAAGAGAAATGGGATGGGTTTTTTTTTTTGTTTTTTTTTTTTTTTTTTTTTGAGATGGAGTCTCGCTCTGTCGCCCAGGCTGGAGTGCAGTGGCACAGTCTTGGCTCACTGCAAGTTCTGCCTCCTGGGTTCAACCCATTGTCCTGCCTCAGCCTCTCGAGTAGCTGGGACTACAGGCACCCGTCATCAAGTCCCGCTAATTTCTTTTTGTATTTTTAGTAGAGACAGGGTTTCACTGTGTTAGCCAGGATGATCTTGATCTCCTGACCTCGTGATCTGCCCGCCTCGGCCTCCCAAAGTGCTGGGATTACAGGTGTGAGCCGCTGCGCCTGGCCTTTTTTTTTTTTTTTTTTTCTCAAGGTGACAAGTATTGCAAACAGCTTTTGATCCTATGAATCACTATTAACTCAATAGGCTAAAAGTATTTGCAAGGTCAGAAATGGCCATATTTTGGCTACTGCCTCTCTAAACCACTGTGAAGAACAATCTTATAAGTAGGGCGCTACCAAAGATACAACATATTTCTCTTCCTAATTCTTAAAGCAACCATGTAAAGTAGGCATTGTTATTCATATGTACCAGGAGAAAACTGTGACCTAGTGAAATTAAATTACTTCCCAGTAATTTCAGAATATTCAGGCATTGAACACTGGTTTCTCTAATGTGTTTTCCTCTCTACCACATTGGATTGAAGAAAGAAGTTTTAAGTTAGTCTGACAGCGCTATATACAACTAAACAAACTTAAGTTGTACCTTAGCCATTAATTAATCTTTAATCAGTTCAATTACTCTTTCTCCTTCTCTCTCTTTTCTTTCCTCCCTCTGTCTTTCCTTCTTTCCTCCTTTTCTTTCTTTCTTCCCTTTATCAGTTGATTAACAAATTATATGTGTATTTTACAGGTGAAGAAACCAGGCCACAGGAAGATTAAATAACTTCCCCAAGGTCACATAGCTAGGAAGTGTTAGATCTGGGATTTAAATCCAAGATCCGAATAAAAAGGCTGCATACAGCCATGGAAATGTTAAATATTATTGTCACAGGCAGTAGAAATCAAAGTTGTTAATAGGACAGTATATGATGGGCACAGTGATACCTTCAGAATATCATCTGTAAGTAATTGATGGTGTTTAGAGACTGGAGACAAAGAGATGTGACGCAAGTGCAGTTCAGCTCATTTATGGGGGTAGCTATAAATAAAGGAGGAGAGGCATGTGAGCGATGTTGTAAAAGAAGAATTGACCTCACTAATGATTCATTTGGGCGATAAGAGGAAGTAGTAGGAGGCAGCATAGGCCTCTTTACTGTAACAAAAGATGTTGATGCCATTGGTCAAAATGGAGAAGTCAGAAAAAGAGCTTGAAAGATTTGATTTGAAGTTCCAGATGGACGTGTGTGGCTGTCAGTATCCATGGGTTTGGAAATGCAGGGCTAAATTTCTGATCAGAATGTTCTAATTGGGTTAAAGATTTGGTATCCAGACTTCTAAGATTAAAGTGGTAGCATTTAATCATGTACATTTAATCTGTGTACTGAGGAAGAGGTGCTTGGAAATAGAACTATGAGGACTGCCCACGTTTATATGCAGGGAAGAAAACAGGCATGGTCAGAAAAAGGAAGACTCTGACAGGACATCAGAGAAACTGATGGAGGTTAGAGCTTGGGGAAAAGAAACGTGGTCAAGAGAATCTAATCCTTGCAGAGAAGTCAAGGCAAAGGAAAATTGAAAGAGACCATTAGATTTTCTATTATGAAATTATATTGTGGACTTTTTTTGCAATTTCAAAAGTATTTCAGGAGAGTATAAGCTGGATTATAAGGAGCCAGGGAGTAAGAAATAGAGACAATATAATTTACCTGGAAGCAAAAATAAAGGTGGAGTGGGAGCTTGGGGAACTTCCAGTGCTGGGAAAGAGTTTTTGGAATAGTGCAGACCTGATCCTCTTTCTCATCAGAGAAGACCTGGTTGGGGGTCGAGTCTGTGACTTATGTGTTATGCTGCACGGAGTGTTATCCATTCTAACTGCTTAATACATGTTCGTTGAATGACAAGTTTAGTCTTTATCAAGCCAGGAGATAGATATGACTTCATTTCATATTGTGTAAAAAGTAGAAATAAATAAACCATTGGAAGTCGTGTCCTACAGTAACAGGAGGGTGAGAGGGAGATTGGATGAGGGGCACAAGCTGAACCTCAGAAAGGAGAATGTTCAGCTGACCAGGTAGGGACTAAGGTACAGGAAGCAGTGAAGATGTAGGGATGGAAGCTGAAGTGCTGTAGGTAGTGTAGGATGAGATAGAAGGGAGATGCAGCGTGGAAGAAACCAAGTGAAATAATGTTGCCCTGGGCAGGCGGTAAACTATGAGTCCAAGCCATCAGGGCTAGGTTGAACTCACCATGGACTCATGGACCATTGTTGAGCCATTTTTTAAGCATTGCTTACAAGCCTCTTTGAACTTTAAATGACACAGCATGATCCTAATGAAGAGGTTCTGGAACACAGCCAGACTTCCAGGACTAAAATTATGCCCAGCATCACCAATTCCCTGGGGAAGCCACAGGCCTCTGGATAATGGAAGACAGCAGGCTGTCCTAGCAGCTGGTGAATGGCAAGCTGCAATGGATTAATGGCTTAGGGAGCAAAGCCCTGAAGACCTTCCCAGCCCATAGGAAAAAGCACAACTCTGGAGTCAGAATACTTGGGTTTGAACCCCATCTTTGCTACTTGCTAACTGGACAAGCTTGAGCAAAGTCCTGCTACTCCCTGAGCCTCAGTTTGGTCGCTTATAAAATGAGACCAATGATAATACTTGCCTTAGAGAGATGTGAGGATCAAACACGATGCATCAGAGAAAACTTTGTAAATTCTATGCAAATATTAGATTTTAAATAATTATAATTATTACTGGTAAAGTCACAGAGATGTGGATAGCTAAGAAAGAGTACTAGCAGAAGGATTTCCCTGTGTCTGACATACTCAGCTCAAAAATGGGAAATTTTCCCCTGAGGTCACCGTGGAATGTTTTGAATATCAGGTTCTAGAAATAGTTGCTTCTGGAAGTCCGGTGAAAGTGTTCATTGTCTACCACCAACAATGATTATTGATCTGTATGAAGGAGCAGCCATTTTCACAATAGAGAATTGCTTTTTAACCATATCTAAGCCTGTGAATACAATTTGTTATTATTTATTTATAATGAAGGGTATTAAAGTGTCTGCTTAGATATATAGTGACTTATAAATGCATTTGCACATATGTATTTACATATGCACTCTTATACATACGTCCACCCTGTAAATGCATGCATAAATATGCATGTATATTACACAAAAATACACATGTACCTACTTGATTTTCTTTGCTGTCTCCTGACAAAGCAATCTATTCAAATTCAGTTTCTCAAAGTAACCATTTTGCTAACACAACCTTAGAATAGTCCCTTTGCTCCGACTTGGAGTTGTCACTGCAGAATTATTCCTGGTACACTACTGGCTTTGCTCCCTGCCCAGCTTCTCAATTGGAAGGCGAGATGGCACTTCCGATTTTATTAAAGCACCCTGGAGCTCAAAGAACAAATTGGAGAAATCAGGATTGATTACGTTATGTGCTCTCTTTGTCTTCCTCCGGGTTTGTTCAAAGCCAAGTTTGAGCTTTCAAAGCCAGAGTAGCTGAATGGAGTTCTATGCTCTGCACAGGGAACTATGATTTGGCAAAAGTTCCAATTATGAAGAGTGAAATGGAAAGAGTGGGCATAATTTTGCTTTAGGAACTGCACCTTCACATCAGTGATTTTTGCCCTGTTAACTGAATAGATCTGGCAACTTATTAGGAAACAAGTTGCTGGAGTGTCACAAACGGATGGTGTCTTCTTTGATGCATGTGAATTCTTTGTGTAGGGGACCCTTCATTTCTGTTTAAAATGGAACAAATAAACCATTTGGAAGAGGTATTACATAGAAATCTACTATAACCCCAGAATAATGATTACCTCTGTTTTAGGGTTTCGGGTTTTTTTGTTTTGTTTTGTTTTGTTTTGCTTTTGGAGAATGGGGGCATTTGAGCATAACTTCCTTCTTTACGTCTGATGGGGAATGTGAAAAGTATAAATGAAGTTTATCTTAAATGCCCTGTTCTCTTCAAGTCTTTCAAATATTCCATTTAAATAAGATCTTTCTCTTTGGTGTCTGGGTATAATTTTGTTGATACCTCTATGGCATTTATGACCATCTGACTTAAATTATTAATTGGGCTATCATCCTTGTCGTCCTCTCTCCTAAATAATGTGCAAGCAAGGACTTTAACTGATTTATTTCTGAATTCCCTGAAGGTACTTGGTACAAGCTGCGACAGAGAACAACGCCTGTAGAGCTATCTACAGAGAACAGTAGATAGAGGCCCCTTTGTGTCTATGGGAAAGAGGAAAGTTGAAAGTTCTGGGCATCGATTATGAAGGAGAAAAAAAAAAGATGTGTCATGATGCTTTCTAGAATAATGGGATTGACTGAATAACTGATAGCTTCAAAACCAGCATATAAAGAATAGCTGTGTCTCACTGCTCATTGCTGAGTGAGGCTTTCTGATAAGGATGAGATAAGGTCAGGTAAATAACTTCTGATAATAGATGATGGGATTTCATTTTCATTCTTACCTTTCTTTCTTTTCTGTCACGTCTTGTTAGGTAATTAAGACCTGGATTGAGACCAGGCACGGTGGCTCACCCCTGTAATCCCAGCATTTTGGGAGGCTGGGTGGGCAGATCACCTGAGGTCAGGAGTTTGAGACCAGCCTAGCCAACATGGTGAAACCCCACTCTACCAAAAATACAAAAATCTGCCAGGCATAGTACTATGCACCTGTAGTCCCTGCTACTTGGGAGGCTGAGGCACAAGAATCGATTGAACCCAGGAGGTGGAGATTGCAGTGAGCCGAGGTCTCTTGCCACTGCACTCCAGCCTGGGCGACAGAGCGAGACTCCATCTTGAAACCTGGATTGAGAATGGAGAACAGATCCGAAATTAAATGTATGCATGTTTCTGGATAACACAAGGTAACTTATCCTTGTGTCTTGAGAGTGCCATTTTTACTGTGTTAAAACATGGCTGCTTTCATGGAAGGCCATTTCTGTTGCTTTCTTCAATATCATTTTGATGCGCTGAAGAACTTCAGGAAGCCATCCTACCTAAATCTATCCCAACCTGTCTTACTAGTTAGCGAAAACATTTTTGTGGAGTATCTTGAGGGTGGGATGGGTTGGAAATTGTCACATATTTTAAGATTGAAAAGGAGCTTAACTATAATCTGCTTTGTCTCCTTTCATGCTGGTGGGTGGCATGACGCCTAAGAAAGGTAAGTGATGTGTCTGCCTTAGCGGAACATTCAGGAGTAAAATCATGACTTCCTGACTCTTATCCAGATCTTCCTTTACTTATGCCTATTTCCTCTGTTTTCAACATTTATATATTGCCTGGTAATCTCCAATATGCTCATTTTATTTACGTGACTAGATTACCAATTTACTAAGCACTCGAATCATATCTTTGACTTCTTTTGAGCTCCCACCATCTAGCCCAAGTCTTTGAACATCATAATTCACAGTAGTATTGTTCACTTTAAGGATTAATGATTGCTGTGGGCTGCATTTGTTTTCATAAATTGCTCTGGGTGAAGAAATTGAGAGAGAGTTGGAAAACTCCACCAAGAAAGAAAAAAAAAAATCAGAAGCATTTAAAATAAATAAGCCTAGGACTGTTTTTAAAACTGAGAAGATTTTTTGTTGTTGTTGTTCTTATTGTTTTTGAAATTGGACTAATGGTAGAGGGAATAAAAGGATGCAGATAAACTAAATTGCTCTAAATAGCTGTAGTTCAGAGCAGTGCTAAAGAAATACCTTCAAAGAGTGCTTAGAAAATGGGGAAGAAATTAGTCTTTCCTGCTGTGTGTGTTGGCAGAGGGGTGAAGTGGGTGGGGGTTAGGAAGGAAAATAGGAAGACATTGGGTCCTCCCAGCCTAGTCTGGCTGTCACTCCTGTTAGTGCCGACATGATTCTTTGACACAGAGAGTTCAGAATCATCACAGGTCACAGAGAAGATGCCAGTAAGAATTCATAGCCCTTTTGGGGCCTAACTGCAGTGAACCTGATAAATAATTCAGGCAGTCAGAAGTGCCTGGGTGTGGAAGACTTTAACTGAGCGTTTTTATCTTTTCTTTTAATATCATCTCAGGCCTTTCCAGCTAATTTGATTAAAACCTACATTTCCCCACACCCCCTCTTTCTATTGTCAAGAAAGACCATTTAGGGAGCCCAGAGTTTTGTTTTCTCTCAGCTACATTGTGCTTTTGATAACTTGGAAATATAATTGGAGATTGGGAACACCTTTAAGCCAGTACTGGCAGCTCTCTCCTGTGAATGGTGCTCAACACTTTTGCTTGAGTTTTGCCTCAAAAAAGTCATAGATTTTCCAGATTTTATGGCTGATAGAACCATGATATACATTTGAAAACTTATATAGTGTACATGTTACCTAATATCAGACATAATTGGGACAGTTACTTCAGTTAAATTAAGAAATCATAAAGATATTTAATAATAACTTGTGGCTGGGCATGGTGGCTCACGCCTGTAATCCCAGCACTTTGGGAGGCCGAGGCAGACAGATCACAAGGTCAGGAGATCGAGACCATCCTGGCTAACACGGTGAAACCCCGTCTCTACTAAAAATACAAAAAATTAGCTGGGCATGGTGGCGGGTGCCTGTAGTCCCAGCTACTCGGGAGGCTGAAGCAGGAGAATGGCATGAACTGGAGCTCGCAGTGAGCCAAGATCACACCACTGCACTCCATCCAGCCTGGGCAACAGAGCAAGACTCCATCTCAAAAATAAAAATAAATAAATAAAATAAAATAACTTGTACACAGAAACATCAAATTGGAGATTAATTGGCCAATCTTTTGATATACAGCTCAGTTTTCATCTATATATTTCCATAGCACCGATTGAATTCATATTATTTTCTCCCCCAAATATGTCAACTCTGACTTCCAGTTTGCTTTATTATATTGAGATGAAAGATTTGTAAGATTCTCTTTTCCCTACTTCCCCCTCCCCCCCATATACCAGCAACTTTAGCTAGCATTCATGATTTTTTCTGAACCATTCAAGTAAGTTTTCATACCATGAGTAACTCCTTTTTGCACTCCTAATATTGCCCAACCAAATATTTCTTTATATTATATAATTACAGTTAAAAGGTATAAGTGGCATCATATACTTAGGGACTCTTTGTGAGCGCACAGCTCAATGGTTAAGAGTACTGTGTGGAGGTATTAGAAGAATATTGTAGCAACCACTAACACTCAGTATGTCATGGGCTCGTGTATTTTGCTGAGGGTGTGAGAACACAGTGTTTTCTATGATTAAATGGAATATTGGTAGAAAATTTTCTGCTACATATATCCCACCTACCTGCAATCTTGGGAAAGTTACTTAAACACTTGATGTCCCAGTTTCTGCATCCCTAAAATGGCAATGTAATATTTACTACACAGTGTGGCCATCAGAATTAGGTAGCAAATCTCAAGCACGTGGCTTGGTGCATTACACGTTACATGTTACATGTTAGCTGTTACTCCTTTTTTTTTTTTTTTTGAGAGGGAGTCCTGCTCTGTTGCCAGACTGGAGTGCAGTGGTGCGATCTCAGCTCACAGCAGCCTCCGACTCCCTAATTCAAGCGATTCTCCTGCCTCAGCTTGCCCAGTAGCTTGGATTACAGGCACGCACCACCATGTCCAGCTTATTTTTGTATTTTTAGTAGAGACAGGGTTTCACCATGTTGGTCAGGATGGTCTCCATCTCCTGACCTCGTCATCTGCTTGCCTCAGCCTCCCAAAGTGCTGGGATTACAGCGTGAGCCACCGCACCCGGCCGTTAGCTGTTATTCTTATTTCCATGCTTGGTAGTCTATGATAGTGTCTCTCAAACTTCTTGCATTATTACACCCCCTTCCCCCACACCCCCGCCACCATCCGAAGGAGATTGCCTAGATTTTTTTTTTTCTAAAGATTGCCTTCCCTCATGACATTTTAATACTACAGATCTACTGTATATCTGTGGATGTACTGTAGCCACCTGGAGGGACACAAATTCTCATAATAGCTAAGGTTTTTTAAAATCTCTTTTCCACAAGAACCAGTTTTTATCCCGCTGGGGAAGACGCCATATGCTCATTGGGAATGCATGATCTATTGGGTTATAGATGATTGCGTTTTTGCTCAACCCAAGGCATCAGAGCACCATGTTAGAAGAGGGTTGACTTTCTAATGTGGGATTGAGCAAGTTTTGACCCAAGAGTCATGCTCCCTCCTCTCCTGGAAGTTTTCCTGCCGAGATGGAAGCTTAGATTTGGGAGCCAATGGTGCAGAGGGTACAGTAAGGGATTGATGCACATCAGTGATTTTTAGAGTCTGGGAAAGCAATTAGAGTTAGGCGATATGACTTTTCTTAATAACCACTTAGCAGCAGTTTTCATTTTTGTTAATGGATTGTCATTGAAGATTCAAAGTCATTATTCATTGAACAGAAAAGTAGGGAGTCAGTGGATTCTTGCAACAGCTAGGGGTGGGATCACAGCACCAGGGAAAAGAAAGTTTTCAGCTCCAAGAAGAAATGTTTTGGGGGAGGCCTGGAAGCTGAGATTGAATTCAGTGTGAATGTCCAGAAGAAGGACTTGCCTTCAGTTTACAAACAAGTTTTTGCTTTGCAGTCCTTCTATGAGAGTTGGTTGTAAGTGAGCTGTTTCTTAATCACCTTGTGTTGTAATTAGTTGTGGCATGCTTGTCTTATGTATTATGCATTTTATGTGCTTTCTACTGTATTAAGAAATCAAGCGTCTCTGTATGAGTCACCTCATACTGCCCGAACAAAGTACCACAGACTGCACAGACTGGATGACTTGAACAACAGAAATGTATTTTCTTGCAATTCTGGTGGCTAGGAGTTCAAGCTGTCGGCAGGGCTGGTTTCTTCCTAGGCTTTTCTCCTCAGATTGTATTAATAGATAGCCATCTTCTCTTCTCTTGGGTCCTCACATGGTCTTCCCTCTGTGTATGTCTGTGTCCTAATCTCCTCTTCCTGTACAGACACCAGTCATATTGGATTAGGCCCCACCCTAATTACTTTATTTTAACTCGATGCTCCCCTTAAAGACTCTATCTCCAAATATAGTCACATTCTGAGATACTGGAGGTTAGGACTTCAACATATGAGTTTTGGGTGGGAACAGTTTAGTCCGTTAACAGTCCACTGCCTCTCATGTGTTTGCTTGATAAATGATTTTTTTTTTTTTTTTTTTTTTTTTTTGAGACAGAGTCTCACTCTGTTTCCCAGGCTGGAGTGCAGTGGTGTTATCTCAGCTCACTGCAGCCTCCACCTCCCGGGTTCAAGCAATTCTTCTGCCTCAGCCTTCCAAGCAGCTGGGATTGCAAGAGCGAGCCTGCCACCATGCCTGGCTAAATTTTGTATTTTTAGTAGAGACTGGGTTTCTCCCTTTTGACCAGGCTGGTCTTGAACTCCTGACCTCTAATGATCCACCCGCCTCGGCTTCCCAAAGTGCTAGGATTACAGGCATGAGCCACCTTGCCCAGCAGATAAATGATTATTGAATGAGTGAATGAACAGATGAATGGATGGATGGATTTTTATTTAATTGTGGTAAATCTGTTGAATTAGTAATTCTAGCAATATTCGTGAATTAAGTCATAATGTTTCTTAAAGATTTTGTGTTTCTTCCACCCTGAAGATATGCTTAACAGATGACATTCTTCAGCAATGTTTCTATTTATTCAGGAAGTATGCACGACCCTTCTCTTCTTGGAGGCAGGTCTGCTCATCATGTGAAGAGCCACTGCCCTCAACAGGCCCACGCAAACATTTGCCAGCGTCCTGAGCAAGAACATGGGGAGAGGCCTGCTTTAGATCTAATTGTTCAAAAGTTACAAATCTCATTAGCAAGTTGTTTAAAAAGTGTAGGCACTTTGCCTATTGTGACCCATCTGGCTTTCAGAATATCCTGGAAGGCCAGGCAGATTTGACCTTAGAATTCTCAAACTCTACCAAATACAGAACAGAAAGCGGCAGTGCAGGGATAACTGGTCTAAAGTCTCTTCCTTTCCCACTGAGGTTCCGTCCTGAAACCCAAGAGGCTTTGCACACAGACACCCCAGCTCTGCACTCCTCCTTCCCAATCCGAACAATCTTAGAAGTGTCATAACCTCAGGAGGACAGACCCAGTGGAGAGGTCCTCCAGGGCCCTGTGAGAAAGTTGGAGCCAGGAAATTCTGGAATCTGGGCACCCAAGATGGAGCCTAGAAGGAGCAATACAGGCTTTGGATGGTCATATCCCTTTGACCCTGTGCGTTCCTTACCCTGATAGGAGGGGTGTTGGTTGTAGGTCTAAGGTTGGTACTGTGGTCAATTTCAGCTTTTTCAGGAACTCTCACTGGTTTTGAGATTATTCCCACATTCTGAATTCCCTGCAGAATGGTCAAGAGAGTTGGGGAGATAGAACATTTGGAGAAAACACTAGAGTCAGAGCTTAGCCACCTGCAAAGGTAGTTAATGGAGGTGGCTGTTGTTCACCGGGAATTTGTTTCATTTAGTCTTGACCCTGAATACCTAGTTTCTGCACCTGTGAGTCCCCCCAAAAGACAAAGTAACTCCTTTAGGAGACTTGGTTCTAGAAACATATGAGCAGATTTCAGGAAGAACCAGAGCATGAGTGGGCACCTGCACGCCTTAAATGGGGCCTGCCCTCTGCAGTGAGCCATGAGCTGGGGGAGCAGCCCCGCACCTCTATTCTCAGGTGAGACAGGGTCACCTCTTGTGAGTGACACAGCCCAGGCAGCCTTCTAGAAACGTGTCAAACTCTATTGCACTAGTAACTTTTTTATTGCTAGGGTCACTAAAAGCCACTTTTTCAAATTATCGGAGGTTGTTTGCCAGACTGTGCACAGAACTTCAGAAGAAGGAAAAAAGCCAATGGTTTTCTTCACCACACATAGAATAATTTATAGGTAGGGACCAATTTACTTGCTAGGGAACAGTGGGTGGCCTGTGCCTTCCCCAGTGGAAGGGACATTATGCTAAGCAGGGTGGCAGGCTTCAGTGCTCATGATAGAAGTCAAGAGACCCTTCTAATTAATTACATGGCTGTCTTTACCCAGCATGGGTTCCTCACTTTCTCATCAAAGCCCTTGTTTAGTCAAAGCTGTATTTCTTTTATTTATTTATTATTTATACTTCCTCTCTTTCTAAAGAGAATTTGAGACAGGTGGGAAAAAAAAGTGTGGGGATGTTTGTGAGAAGAGACTCTCTGAAATGGGACATTTGAAGAGAGAATTCTGACAGAAGTTCAGAGCATACTTTTCTTCTCCAGGCTCTTGTTCTTGATAAAATTTCCTGTTCTACTTCATCATTACTTCTCAAGAACTTCTTTCAGCTCTTTATTGGGTAGATCCAGGTAGCGTCTTTGATCTTTACCTTCTCACCATACCTTCCCTGCAGGCTTTTCATTGCCATGAGAATAGAATCTAAATGGCTTACCAAAGCCATAAAGATTTGCCTGTTTAAGTCCATTAAAACTCTTGGCCCTATTTCTGCACTTTGCCTTCTCATTTCTCATAAAATTTCTGAGACACACCAGTCTTTCAGTTCCTGCCAGAGCTAAGGCTCTCCCTTCCTTGTATCCTTGTGCCTGCTCTTGCCTAGACCTGGACTTACTTATTGGCCTCTCTTCTCCTGAGCAGCATCATTCTGCACCCTGAATCCCCCATCCTTAGCAACTCCTCATTCTTTAGGAATCCCATTTTCTAAGTTGCCATCTGTGACTGCCATATTTAAATCTACCTGACACACACCATTATCATCGTCTATGACACTTCTTTATTTCCTTCATGACGTTGCTTACAATTTTATCTTTTCTAATCTCAAGTTTTGTAGTTTTAATTAATGAATTTTTTTTGAGACAGAGTGTCACTTTGTTGCCCAGGCTGGAGTGCAGTGGTGCAATCTCAGCTCACTGCATCTTCTGCCTACTGGGTTCAAGTGAATCTCCTGCCTCAGCTTCCAAAGTAGCTGGGATTACAGGCACCTGGCACCACACCTAGCTAGTTTTTGTATTTTTAGTAGAGACAGGGTTTCATCATGTTGGCCAGGCTGGTCTCGAACTCCTGACCTCAGATGATCCACCTGCCTTGGCCTCCCAAATTGCTGGGATTACAGGCCATCTTGCTTTCTAAACATAGCACCTTCCTGACTGTAGGGACTTTATCTGTCTTGCTCACCTGTGCATCACACGGGCCTCCTGCTTCATCAGACACACAGTGGCCACTCAACAGTTGTCTGATGAATAAATGCATGAGAAATACTGGTTTTAAAGAAAGGTCTGATACACTTCACTTGGTTTGGAATGTTTACCAAAAACCTTTGCTTTTCTAGAGAGGGTTGTGGGCTAATCCAAAAGAATTGGTTTATAATTATGAAATTTTAAAAAGCGTCAGAGAACCAACAAGGAAAGATTTTTGAGGAAATGGAGGCTCATCAGGAAAGCACAACATGTGAAGTTGTTGCCCACTCACATGTCTTTTTCCTTGACCTGTTTCTAGAATGTGTTGTCTCAGACAGCTGACCTATCTTGGAGATGTAGTACTTTATAAGAGGAACCAAGTATGATCCTCCCAAGGACCAGGGCCTGCAGTCCAGTCAAGCTTGGGAGTGTAGCTAAGGGAGGAATGCATAACCCACTCTCATTTCGAGCATAGGATTCTCTCATCACTCTCACTGTTTTAAGTCTTCTTTATCATCACAGATTTTACATTATTCCCTTATGTATGAATGTTATTTTTATTGACCATTGAAGATTGGAACCTTTTTCTGGAAAAACATCACATGGTTGAGTCAAGGATGAAAAGTCAAAACTACCTTTTCATGTGAGGGGAGAGAGAGAGAAAGCGTGCGCGCGAAAGCGTGTGTGTGTGTGTGTGTGTGTGTGTGTGTGTGTGTGTGTGTGTGTATTGGGACCACCTTTCAGCTGTGTTGCTTCCCTCTGGTGGCCATTATATGCACAAGGCCTGGGTGACATGGACTGAGTCAGAATGTAACTTACTTTTCAAAAAAAAAAAAAAAAACTAAGTCATTATGTGCACCTGAGTTTTTAAAATTATTATTGGTGGGAACTCTTTAAAAAAAGAAAAAAAAACACAGTTAAGTGGTTGAAATTGATTAGCACTACAAAAATATGAGCTTTTTGCCTTTGGGGTAGAGTCTGAAAGCTGCCGTGGCCTTCAATGAAAGCAGCATTCTGGTTATGTATAAACCTGTAAAAGGATCTGCCTGTACGTTTAAATTCTTCTGTGTTTGGAGAACACATCTCAGAATTCATTCACATAGTCAAGCCCACCACTATAGATTATTTTAAAGGTAGCTTTTAAAACCTGTTGTGTATTTTCAATATTCTCCTTCAAATTATTCCTTAAGAGTATTGTGCAACCACACTGGATATGATATTGAGGCAGCTTATCTGGGTTTTATTTAAAGCTTTAGAATGACTCGATTTGATCTTAACCCATTTCTAGTCATGTTCTTGGGGTGGGTGGGGGGGAAATGTCCTTGAAAGAAGGAGAGGGTCAAGGATAATAAGCAATACTAATTTTTCTTCTGTTTCTTATCCCCTCTTGTTCCTGAAATCCAGAAATAGTCTCCTGAACATAGCCTGACACCTCAGCATGACAGGTGTTCTGAAGATGAGAAGGCACATTGTAAAAACCTATTTATTCAGTGAGGAAATTTTATACCATTTACATTCAGAGCCATCTCTATGATACCAAAATAGGCTTAAGCAATGAATTTTTCATTTTTTAGACTCAAAACCAGATAACTCACCTGGAAATACGCACTATGTAATTTCATTTCATGGGCCTAATCAATATCTTCGACCGAAATGTGTATTCCTCTTGTGAAGGAGACGTAAGATTTTCTGTTTTGTTATGTATATTACATATGTGCAATATTAGGGTAGGGAAGTAGGCCGTGTTTATATTTTTGGATTCAGTTTGTTTTTTTCATAAGCTTTTTTATAGCTCTCAAAGATATTGGCCTATTTTACGTTGATTCTAACTGTGTGGAATGGTAAAGTAGTATGCAATTAAAGTTCGGTTGAACTGTCACATTGAATTTATATAAATATTTAAAATATGTTGTTATTATATAAGTAAAAATTCATATTTTTTTGTGATAGATCACAAATACTTACTTGATTTCAGGTCACAGCCATCACAGAACTGAACTGTTAGGTACATACATGCCTCTGAACAAACCAAGTATGTTATAATGTTTCTGAGTGACCCTATTTCTGCAGTACTATAAGTCAATAAGAGCATGGAATTTGATGTTATTTGGTTAAAACAAATATAGTGCTGTAGTAATTGCAACTATTTCCTAGTTGCATGTTCTATGCCTTTTACAAAGGTCATCTAGTTTCTTTATGCCCAGGGACTATTCATCCATCGCTCTATCTATCCCTCAGTCTTTCCAGATAGCTTTAGGTAGCTTAAAACTCTTGAAAGCTATTCTGAAATATTATCTCACTGATTCCTTATGGGACCTCAGATTGAAGATGTCAAAGAGTTTTTGCAGACTGCCTTTTCAAACAAAGTAATCATCTGAAGGTCGTTCTTTGACTCGTTCATTTGTGCTACAAACAGATCTTGAATGCCTGCCACTTACGGCTGTAGGCTCTGGGGAAATAACGGTGAGGGAAAGCAGACCAGCCTGTCTGCCTAGAGCTTACAGAGAAGCAGGACAGAGGTTAGGAGCAGGCCCTGCAGCCCATTCCTGAGTTCAAGTCCTAGCACTGTCACTTACTCACTGATCAACTTCATAAATGTCTGCACTTATTTTCAGGATTGATGGAAGGAAGATGTATATGTATATTACCAAAGGAAAGAACTGTGATCAATGAATGAACAAAGAAAGTCAAAGTTGATGGATTCAGTACAACCAACTCTCTACCAAATTAGGGACAAATGCTCCCCGGCACAGGAGCTTTTGTTGTTGTTTAAAGCTAATCTTAGGAATGACCAACATAAAGAGTGTGTGTTTTCCACATGTTAGGCAATGTTCTAAGTGATTTACAGCCCTCTAACAACCGTGAAATATTAATACTATTATTTTCTTCATTTTATATGAATTAACTGGGACATAGAGAAGTGACGTAGTGTGCCCAAGTTAACACAACTGGGAAGTGGAAAAGCTGTTCAGGTCGTCTGTCTTCAGAGCCCAGCTCTTGCTCATAACACCTTTTCTACCTCTCTTAAACCAGTTTATTGAGTGCCTAATTGGTACTCTTAGTCACTTTATATGATTTATATCTAATCCTCCCAACAATTTCCTAAGCAAGCTGATTATCCCCTTTGAGATAAAAAAAAAAGTAAAATTCAGAGAGGTTAAGTCAGGTGCCCTTTGTCATGCTGTTAGGGAGTGGAAGTGCTGAGATAAGAAACTAAATTCTGACTGACTCCAAACCCTCAACTCTTTCCACAACATGAGATCAGACCCAGAAGAGAGAAGGACCAGTTGTTTCAATTCCCTGAAAGCAATTCCTGATAGGGAGCGGCTGGGTGGTCAAACGTTAGTGACTAATCATCAGCCCCACTTTGGGAAAGTTGACAAATTGCACCTGACCCACCTCCTTTGCAGACCTATTAAACCACAATCTGCAGGGGTGGGGCCCAGAAACCTTCATTTCTCATCACTTTCCCCTAGTGTTTTTAATGACCCTCAGGTTTGGGGAACCACTGTACCAAGTGATGAGGGGGAAATATTTTTCCCAAAGGTTAGGGTCTAAAAAATCAGTTATTTTCTCTGAAACATAAGATGGTTGGTATCTGTTTGAGCAAATGAATGAATGTTATGAATGAACTGAATTATATTCCTTTGAAATGGACTGAAAGTATATAGACATTCACTATAGAAGATACATCTGTTATGGACCATATACTTTTATATCTTATTAGTACTCTCTCAATTTATTTGCCTCCTGAAATTCTGCTCTACCAGCTTCCTTTTACTACTGGGGACCAACTACCCAACCAGTTGCTATCAGGAATAGCTTTCAGAGCATCAAGACAGTTGGCTATTCTTCTAGATCCAAACACCGTGCAGGCAGTAGTTGACGTGGAAAGAGGCCACCCAGTCCTGCAGTTCCAGATTTTAAAGGGAGCCAGGGATGATCAGTGGGATCTCCCTCCCAGTGGGCTGAGAGAGGCAGGTAGCAGTAGTGAAAGTGTCTTCAATTTCATCCATTTGAATTTATAACACTGGTTATTTGTTCTCAAGTTACCCCCATTACTTCAACCAAGTGGAAACCATGTGAGAACAACGCTTCAAATGTATTAGAATATTTTGTATTTGCCAAGAGCATAGCTTTTCCTTTTTGGTCTGATTTTAATGTTTTCAATTTTAGACTGACTGGAGCCTGGAAATGGCCAACTGTTTAAACAAAGTGTTTCTTTTCTTTTCTTCCCTCCTCCCCTCCCTCTCTCCTTCTTTCTCCTTTCCCTTGTTTCTTTCTCTTTATCTCAGTAAAGAGAAATATCTGCCTAACGATCAACTTCCGGGGGCTTGGTTGAAGTTTAGTGAATGAGATAGAAAAATGGTTTCAGGCTACGGGGTGGCTATTGATATATGTTTCCCTAAATTCCTTTGCTAATCCCCACACCTTGGTCAGCTAACGATAGGACTCTCCTGATTACTGTGCAAACAGTATTTATAACCTATAGTTAAGACTGTGGAAATGTGCATAAAATCTATAAATTGCTTTAGTGTTTCCAGATTTGTAGTGTAGTTAGGCCTGTGGATTATGTACCTACCTGTGTCTGATTTTTGGCATGAACTGCTTAACTCCAGAAGCTATAAGTCAGATATGACCCTGGGAAAATTTTCTAAGAGAATTCCTCTTCAGTATAGCTTTCTCATTGTATCACTTCATGCACTGTGCTGCCTTGTCACAATTCAGCCAGTGCTGAAACCATTAAGATTTTATTAAGTTTGTCCTTGTCATTCTATTACACGATTGGCAATGCTTATTGACAATTCTTATTTTCTGTACTATGATTTTTATAGTTTTAGTTTATTAAGTGCTCCTGGAATACAGGCTCCTGGAATTAATTAGAAAAAGAAAAAACCTTCTTAGGCAGCACTAGGAGAGAAACACTGAGCAGAAAGCTATAGCATGACTTTCGTGCTTTGAGTCTCAGTTCCTATGAAAAGAGTTAAATTACAATAAAGTAGCCTGGAATAGCTGCTGCTTTTACTGTCATCTTTAAGAGACTGGCAAGGACGGGTTCTTGCTGCCCCCAAAGAGCATTTTTTTTTTGCATGTTGATTTATACCCAGGCTTTTGAAGCTATGGTCTCCTTTAAATGAGAATTTCTGTTTTTACCTAGCACCTGCCATTAAGCCATTCTTTATAATTTCTAGTTTCCTGGAGAGGAAGCAACATATTCAATACAGTATTCACACAAACAGAGACATATTTAAAAGACCACAAAAAAAAAAAACCCTTTTCCTTTTGATATTTGAAATTCATCTTGTAAAGCAACTATTTTTATCACCAACATTTAGGCTTATAGGTGACATGCCCAATGATTTTGAAACATGAGTTTGTTTAATATCTTCTAGAAGCACGACTACCTCAGTGAGAAGCGGACAGAGAGTTGGGAGAAACTATTGTGCAGTTAACATTTTTTTGCTTCTCTCAGCTGAGCTGGGATTCATCTCTGGCTTCACATTACAAGCAGCTTGGATCTGTGTGCAGAACTTACATTTCTTCCCTGGCTTGGGCCTCTGTATCCTTCCAGTTTTCACAGAGCCATCCTTTCCCTGCAGTGTTTTTCCTGATACCTCATGGGCTAGGGTAGAACTCTTTACACAGGACAACGATTACCTGATGCTCTAGGGTTAAGAACTCTTTACATAGAACCCTAATTCCCTGCCTACTCATTTTTCTCCCCTCACTTAACTTTTAAGCCTCATGAGCCAAAAACTACATCAGCTCTGTATACAGCTGTATCCTCGTTCTAGTGCTCAATAAGTATTGGTTCAATAAATGAATGGAAAGTTATTACATTTTCATGCTTTTTGATGTCCATGGGAGAAGCATTTTTAGGTTATGTTTATTAGAAATTTTTCTTAATTTTCTCTAGAAAATTATGGCAATAATGCCAACTTTCTAAAGCACTTGTAAGAAGGTGTGTGTAGATCATTGGTTCTCAACAGGTGGCGATTTTCCCACTCCAGGGGACGTATATATGGCAACATCTGGAGACATTTTTGGATGTACACCACAGCCCCAAAGCACAGAATTATCTGGCACAAAATGTCAGTAGTGCTTAGGCTGAGAAACTGGGGTAGTTGGAAGTGCATAAAGCTTGGCAGGTCAGAGCTGATTTTATTTTGTTCTACACAGTGGAATTCAGCTCTTTGGATATCATTAATAATAATAATTACATAGAGAACAATCAGCATTATTATGTTCTTGCCATGTACAGACATAAGCTTTTCACAAGTATTATTTTATTTAACCCTGTCAACTGTGCTGTGAGTTAGGAACTATTATTATCATTTTTCAGATAAGGAGACTAAGACTTGAAAAGAGAAATGTGTACTCAAGATACTGCTGCTACTTGGTGATAGAAGCAGGATGAGAACTCAGGATCTATGCTTGGTGACCATTATACATTCTTTCTCTGTAAATATGGTCCCCAACTTAAAGTCTAAAAGGATCGCTGCCTTCATTATTCAGTAGGAACCACAGCTGGAAATGCAAAGAAAATTTAAATTTAAAAATTTAAATTTAGAAAATCATTATGGCCTAGGTGGTTGTAATTTTACCAATATGTATACTGATTGAAACAAAAATAGAGTGCATTCACTGATAGGTGTAAGCTGCTGTTGATACACGGAACAGAACAAATCTGCTAAATGCTGTTATTTTGTGGGATTCCCAGGAAGGTCAAAGAAAGCTCTGAGAGTTTGTTTTCATTCAAAATTGAACTTGTCATAGCCGATCAACACATTGTGGTCTAGATGGGACTTTTCTCCTATTAAGGTATATGAACAGTGACAGTTTGCCCCATGTAATCTTATTAGGAGCTTTCTTCAGAACCACATCATCTTCTTATATAATTACAAAAGAGCCACTCATGAGTAAAATATGCCTGCAAGAGAGCAAGGCCTGGGGGCAAAGGGTTGGCTGATGGGGGCCTGTTCTCTCGTTGCAGAGGACACAGTTCAGGAAATGGAAAATTTACGATTTGGATGCATAATAATAGTTTCTAGGCCCATCCATGGGTACTTGGTTTGCTCCCAGTGTTAATGTCCTTGAGGCTGTTAGATGAACTCTAAGCAAACACCATCATCCTCAAGTATTGATTTGTTTCTTAGCCCCTAATACTTGGCCTATAAGACAATGTAGGAGTATCTATTCTTTTTACATATGAACTTAGAGACCCTGGTGCTGCTGTTTTTCTCTCTTAGGACATTCTCTTCAGTGGTTGCTTCTATCACACTTTGAAGATTCCAGTAGAATACTCAAAAACATTACATTTTATTCTTTAGTCTCACTTTCCTAGTTCTTGTGGAAGTAATTATTAATAGCACCAAACTGTTTTTTATTCTTAAATGTTTTACAAAAGTGGGCTCCGGTGATGACAAGTAACTCTTTAATGTCCTACTAGGCATTAGTACTTGTCATCTAGATAAACATTTTCTGTTAAGGCCAAGTGTCATACATAGTCATTGCACTGTTCCACCCAGAAGATGTAATTTACATATAAGATGTTATTTGAGACTGTCTCCCGGGGACAAAAGTGATTAGTATGCCTTATGCCTTAACTCTTCTCAAAAGAGTCATGTAACATGCTCTTGCATCTATTTTACATTTAATAAATTAAAACATGAATGATTAAATAAGATGTTCGTAGTGCTTCACAAATTTGAATGCGCCCATCCCAGGCTCTCGCTAACATTCTGGGCCTAAGGTTTAGCTTTTCTACCATCTTGCCAGGTTAGGCTCATGCTGCTGGACCAAGGACCACACTTGAGTACCAAGATGTTAGGGAACATTAAGATGGTTTGAAACCTGAGCTAAGGATGCCATCAGGCTGATAGCATTAAACTCATTTTTCCTATGCCACCTCAGTTATATAAATTATTCTTTAAGTTTATAGAGAGGTTTCTTTTGGAAGGAATGGCATCCTTTTCAGCAGCAAAATGTATATTAGGTTTTGTAAAAAATTAAATAATGCTTGCCTTTTTTTTTTTTTTTTTTTTTTGTTTTTGAGACAGGGTCTTGCTCTGTCACCCAGGCTGGACTGCAACAGCATGATCTTGGCTCACCTCCGCCTCCCAGGCTCTGGCAATCCTCCCACCTCAGCCTTCAGAGTGGCAGAGACTACAGGCTCATACCACCGCACCTGGCTAATTTTTCTAATTTTTAATAGAAATGGGGTTTCACTATGTTGCCCAAGCTGGTCTCGAACTCCTGGGCTCAAGCTATATACCTGCGTCAGCCTCCCAAAGTGCTGGGATTACAGGTGTAAGCCACCACATGAAATCAAGCCCGGCCATGCTTGATTTTTAATAAAGCATCGTATCTCTCTATTTTACCTGAAAAAAGATCCCCTCCCACCCACCTTATATTTCCTAAACAATAAAAAATGAATTTTACCATTTCTAGTCACCAAAGGCATTTTTTGAGATGGCTTACAATCTTTTAAATTATAGAACACATTTACAACATCCTTGACACTTAAATAACATTTCCAGTGTTCTTTTTTTCTTTTTTAATTATATTTCTAAAGATAGCTAAGGGAACAATTTCAAATAGTTCCCCTGTGCTTTTAGATGTAAGTTGTTTCAATCTCCATGTATTGGTGAGAATTAAGAGACTTGCAGTTCGCCATGTCCTGTCATGTTAGCTTATTTTGTAGGGAAATCAAATCTGGCACCTTTCAATTAACTTCTTTACCTCTCTAATCTAAAAACAGATAGAATACATTCTGGAGCAAGAAGGCATGATTACTATCTGTGGATTGCCTTGACTTCCTCAACTGTGTCTTCTGTCATTTCAAAATTCGCTAAAAGACCTCTTATAAAAGCAGGAAAGCACAGACGGAAGGAAGGTGGTGCTGTTGAAAAATAATTTACCCCTAGTCGTGAGCTTGGCAACTCTTCAAGGGATCACAATGGTGTATCTCATCTGGACCTAGAGGTCTCGAAGGAGGAGATAAGTGGAAATGTTTTGTGGGCTGGAGCTTAGTCATTCTCCTCGGTGACTTGAGGTGCAAGCTATTTTGGAGGAAGATAAAGAGGAAGGGAGACAAGAAGTGGGAAAGCAAAAAGTCTCTCTGCCTTCATATATGCTTCTGTTCACTATGTTTATACTACTTATTTTTCTTTGAAAAATTTTTTCTTTGAATTTCTTTTTTTTTCTTTGAATGATTGTTTTAAATCATGTGGTAATGTGGTCATGACATATGTTAGGTAACAAAAAGAAAAATAATGATTCCAATTTTGTTAAGTAGATGTATAGAAAAAAGGAAAGTAAGCAAATCGATCAGTTATCTGAGTGATAATATAATGAATAATCTTTATCACCATCATACTGTGTTCTTTATATTTTATTCTCTAAAATTTTCCATTAAGCATGAATAAGGTTTTGTATCAGAGTTTTAAAATACATTTTAAAAGGAAATGGCAACTTATTCAGCTACAGCTTTTTTATAACATAGTATATGAAAGTTCATATCTAGTAAATGTATTTGGAAATACAATACATTTGGAATAACTTTTCTGTAAGGATGCATCTTTTTAAGTGACTTTATTAGTCTCCATGTTGCATTTTTAAATATATAACTCTGCAGGGCTTCACATTTTCCCCTTCACTTTTGCTAGCTGTCAGTCATCACCTCTACCTTGAAACTAGTCTATGACCAGTAGGATTTGTAGATAATTATCATTAACTGATTGAGTGGATTCAGCAGTGTGCCTGTTGTAATTAAGTGTTTGGATATGCAAATAGATAAAGAATAGATAAAAGAGAAGGTACTGATTAGGATGTTAAATTCACAATATGATGGTTGATAGTGACAGGTAATAGCATGATGTCCTTTTGAAGATACTATATTAATTATTTCTTGAATACCTTTTCAACTAAGTTACTGTTATTTGAAATTCCACTTAATGCCAACCCTGGCCTCTCAACATTTCATCCCAATCTCATTGTTTTTGAAAGGCTCAGAGTCATATTGGGCACTTCTTTCATTACTGCCTTTAACTGACCATTTGCTCTTTTCTTTCCTGCAACAGATTGCAGATTGAGCTTAAGCAAGAAGTTTGTAGGCTAATCAAGGCTGGCTTGACCTACAAAAGAAGAAGAGAGTTCTGCCTGCCCACTTGGGCTTGTGTTGACACGGCTGATAACTTGCCATCACCTGTTGCCAGTGTGGAAAAATTCTCCCTGTTGAATTTTTTGCACATGGAGGACAGCAGCAAAGAGGGCAACACAGGCTGATAAGAACAGAGACAGCAGGGAGATTATTTTACCATACGCCCTCAGGACGTTCCCTCTAGCTGGAGTTCTGGACTTCAACAGAATCCCATCCAGTCATTTTGATTTTGCTGTTTATTTTTTTTTTCTTTTTCTTTTTCCCACCACATTGTATTTTATTTCCGTACTTCAGAAATGGGCCTACAGACCACAAAGTGGCCCAGCCATGGGGCTTTTTTCCTGAAGTCTTGGCTTATCATTTCCCTGGGGCTCTACTCACAGGTGTCCAAACTCCTGGCCTGCCCTAGTGTGTGCCGCTGCGACAGGAACTTTGTCTACTGTAATGAGCGAAGCTTGACCTCAGTGCCTCTTGGGATCCCGGAGGGCGTAACCGTACTCTACCTCCACAACAACCAAATTAATAATGCTGGATTTCCTGCAGAACTGCACAATGTACAGTCGGTGCACACAGTCTACCTGTATGGCAACCAACTGGACGAATTCCCTATGAACCTTCCCAAGAATGTCAGAGTTCTCCATTTGCAGGAAAACAATATTCAGACCATTTCACGGGCTGCTCTTGCCCAGCTCTTGAAGCTTGAAGAGCTGCACCTGGATGACAACTCCATATCCACAGTGGGGGTGGAAGACGGGGCCTTCCGGGAGGCTATTAGCCTCAAATTGTTGTTTTTGTCCAAGAATCACCTGAGCAGTGTGCCTGTTGGGCTTCCTGTGGACTTGCAAGAGCTGAGAGTGGATGAAAATCGAATTGCTGTCATATCCAACATGGCCTTCCAGAATCTCACGAGCTTGGAGCGTCTTATTGTGGACGGGAACCTCCTGACCAACAAGGGTATCGCCGAGGGCACCTTCAGCCATCTCACCAAGCTCAAGGAATTTTCAATTGTACGTAATTCGCTGTCCCACCCTCCTCCCGATCTCCCAGGTACGCATCTGATCAGGCTGTATTTGCAGGACAACCAGATAAACCACATTCCTTTGACAGCCTTCTCAAATCTGCGTAAACTGGAACGGCTGGATATATCCAACAACCAACTGCGGATGCTGACTCAAGGGGTTTTTGATAATCTCTCCAACCTGAAGCAGCTCACTGCTCGGAATAACCCTTGGTTTTGTGACTGCAGTATTAAATGGGTCACAGAATGGCTCAAATATATCCCTTCATCTCTCAATGTGCGGGGTTTCATGTGCCAAGGTCCTGAACAAGTCCGGGGGATGGCCGTCAGGGAATTAAATATGAATCTTTTGTCATGTCCCACCACGACCCCCGGCCTGGCTCTCTTCACCCCAGCCCCAAGTACAGCTTCTCCGACCACTCAGCCTCCCACCCTCTCTATTCCAAACCCTAGCAGAAGCTACACGCCTCCAACTCCTACCACATCGAAACTTCCCACGATTCCTGACTGGGATGGCAGAGAAAGAGTGACCCCACCTATTTCTGAACGGATCCAGCTCTCTATCCATTTTGTGAATGATACTTCCATTCAAGTCAGCTGGCTCTCTCTCTTCACCGTGATGGCATACAAACTCACATGGGTGAAAATGGGCCACAGTTTAGTAGGGGGCATCGTTCAGGAGCGCATAGTCAGCGGTGAGAAGCAACACCTGAGCCTGGTTAACTTAGAGCCCCGATCCACCTACCGGATTTGTTTAGTGCCACTGGATGCTTTTAACTACCGCGCGGTAGAAGACACCATTTGTTCAGAGGCCACCACCCATGCCTCCTATCTGAACAACGGCAGCAACACAGCGTCCAGCCATGAGCAGACGACGTCCCACAGCATGGGCTCCCCCTTTCTGCTGGCGGGCTTGATCGGGGGTGCGGTGATATTTGTGCTGGTGGTCTTGCTCAGCGTCTTTTGCTGGCATATGCACAAAAAGGGGCGCTACACCTCCCAGAAGTGGAAATACAACCGGGGTCGGCGGAAAGATGATTATTGCGAGGCAGGCACCAAGAAGGACAACTCCATCCTGGAGATGACAGAAACCAGTTTTCAGATCGTCTCCTTAAATAACGATCAACTCCTTAAAGGAGATTTCAGACTGCAGCCCATTTACACCCCAAATGGGGGCATTAATTACACAGACTGCCATATCCCCAACAACATGCGATACTGCAACAGCAGCGTGCCAGACCTGGAGCACTGCCATACGTGACAGCCAGAGGCCCGGCGTTATCAAGGCGGACAATTAGACTCTTGAGAACACACTCGTGTGTGCACATAAAGACACGCAGATTACATTTGATAAATGTTACACAGATGCATTTGTGCATTTGAATACTCTGTAATTTATACGGTGTACTATATAATGGGATTTAAAAAAAGTGCTATCTTTTCTATTTCAAGTTAATTACAAACAGTTTTGTAACTCTTTGCTTTTTAAATCTTAAAAAAAAAAAGTTGCTGAAGTACTGTACAGGGTTGTACAATGAGAACCCAATGCCAAGGCAAAAAGAACGAGTGATTCTTCCTTAGGATACACATCAACCACTTTGCTGTTGAAGCTGTCAGAATAAATTCCTGGTGGTCAGATGAAAGGGCAGATTAAATGGACTCATGAGGGTAAGAGGAATAATATGGGTAAAACAAGAAATGGCCCAGATAGTTTCACACTATTCCTATACCTCCAGGTCCGGAAGACAGGTAAAAAATTCTATAACATAAGAATGGAGGTAGTTACCCTGATTTGACCCTGTGTGGGAAATGCTGAAAGCACCAGGAGGAAGCCAGTTCCCGTGAGATAAGTTAACCCGGCCTGACAGAATCAAGAAAATTGAGATGAGATTTGAAAGGACCCGAAAATGCAGGGGTTGGCTTTCTGACTGGGAACTTAAAAATCACTCTTCATGCTTCCCTGGTCCTATGTGATAACAGAGTTAGAGACTTGAGTCTGATTTCAGTCATCATCAGGGACCAGTCTGATGTTGTAGCAAGAAGACTCCCTTTAAAAGTGTTACTGTTCAAATCATATGTCAGGTTGAATCACATTCAACAGAGATATATTCTAGAATACTTTTTTAGAAGAGGCTAATAAAGGGAAGAATTATATTGAATGGAATTATTTTTGATAATGAGAATTATTTGGGTAGATTCACTGAGGCTATGTCAACATGATATTTAGACCAACAGGTGATCAATGTTTGGAAAATACAACAATGACTTATTTAAAAATTACCCTTCCTGCTATTTAGACAAAAACAACTGATCAGTGGTTCTGTTATGTCAGCTGACTTTGTTAGTATCATGTTGAAATAGCTTGAAGTAATATCTTTTATCCCCTTGCAAATTCTTGTCTTCCAATCATCTCCCATACATTTTCATAATTAGTTGTTTATGACACCTTTGTTTTTCTCCCTCTGTTCAGTATTTCAAGGAAAATTATGGATGCCAGTCTTGGCTGCACAAGATATCCATTACGTACTTATACATTTTAAAATGAGCACTAATTTTCACTGCTAATAATTCTGTAAGGACACATCAAAGCTGGCCAAAATAATGAATTTTTTAAAAAAGCAATACCTGGTTTCCACCTTGGACTGACTTTGATCCTGTTCCACTTTTGAAATTGTATTTGTTCCTTTTCCATCGTGGATGTTCCTCTACTTTGGCAATTGTGGAGGGCTAATCAATCTTATGTTAGCAGGACAACCCATGAAAAACAAGTCAGAGAGTGAAGGCTTTTTCCCCAATCCTGGCAGAGCAGGGCGTAGAAAAGAGAGGATGTCCATGCTTAATTCTAGATACTTTTGAGACAACATCTTCAGAAAACACATAATTTAATCTTTGCCATCCTTAGATAGAGAAGGGCTATAGATCACATACATTATCAAAAACTACTCTCTTCGAAAAAAATCTTTCGAAAATCAAATTTAAACATTTCACTCTGTGCTGCATGTTTCTTTTACCATTGACCATTATTATAGGGACCCATGAAGTAAATGTCACAATCATCTTACTAGCTCTCTCTCTCTCTCTCGGCAAAATAAAACTGTGATGTGTCTTCTTTGTAAAGTTTAGGTATAAAATGCTATGCAACTTTTTCTTTATAGTAAGAGCTTTATTTTCTTTAATAATATAGCCCAACTTATATGTTTTAATCTCCCTTGTCCCTCAGAATAAGCAGAAAATATAACTGCAGCTGTATGTCGTAGACACAAGAATTGAAACTGTGCAGTCAGTAGAGCTGAACTTAGCTATGAATTAATTTAAATTAATTCTAAAGTGACTCTGGTTTCCATTTTAGTCTATTAGCTAGAGGGTTTTGGCTGTTGCTTTTTTTAAAGTTAGGTACACACAGTGAAGGGAAAAGAGTCTGTGAAGGTGATCAGTGTAGCAGTAAGACATCTAAAATCAAGACAATGACATGGGGGCTTTGTGTACTTAGCTGGATAATTCCCTTCTACTGTCCTCTTCCTCTTGGCTGTGTAGATAAAATTGTGCATTCAAATGATGGTACTTTGACTTTTGAGGGTTTTTATTTCTGTTATTCACAAAATATTCATTCTCATTTATGTATATTGTATGTTTAACCCCCAGTGGGATTTCTGGCTGCTGAAACCGCTTTGGGCCAGGAAGAACAAGGATGAAGAGGTTCCTGTCATTTCTTATGGGGTTCACAGAATTATTTGGGGCTTAAATGGTACAATGGAGACAGTCATGTGCAATGCTTAAGATGGTCTGACAGGGTCCCTTTTGCTGGAGGTGTTCCTGAAGAGATTGAACCTAGTAACAGGCTTTATTTTCACCTTGTGTACAACATGGCAAAGACTGCTAAGATTAAAATCCGTCTCCCATTTGTTACAGCCTCACCTGCACCAGGATAGAAAGCACGTGATGGAATCTGTGATGTCTAATGTGTCTTATGAAAATTGCCAAACAACTGTCCCTGGGGATTCTGCTTTGATTGGCATTTTCAGTCATGGGAATGTATTTTTGCTGATATACCTGCTCTGTGTTTGGGCCTCTCTTGCTGTCATTATGATGTATTTTGAGATGATTAGTCAAGAGTCAAGGTTGCGAGTACAGGCCAAGACCATGGGGAAAAAAGCCATGCTCACTGGCCAATAAAGAGCTTGATGCTGCCTGGCCAAATGAGGTGGTTCAGATAGAATCTGATCCCGTTCAGAGCTTGGTAAATGTCACTGTACAGAAGACATTGAAAAGGAAGAGGCATAGTCATGATCAAAAGGATATATTGACAGTTATCTATAGCCAGGGTAGTTGTTAATACCTGCTTGTCTGGGGAGATGTGTTTGATTATAGAGAGACTCTGGGCCACCCTCAAACACCGTCAGATGCATTAGCAGCCCACTGCATGGGACAATCGCAGGCAGATACGAGGAATGTATCCCCTGCCTATTTTCCTTGTGTAACAAACGGAAAACATTCTCCCCTGTGAGAAATAATGCAATTTCTAATTATCTGGATGTTCGTTGAAAATATATTAGACATTCTCCCTGAGGTTAAAAACAAAAAGTATGTGACCAGTCTGGTAAGAAGTATTAATGAAGTAGCTAATATTACAGCTTCATTTTCTACTAGCACCTATCATAATGGTCTTAGTCATTTCACACAAATCAGAACTTCCTTCCCCACCAGGGAGGACAACATCTTCATGCTGTGATTGAAGCATCCATTCAGAACACGAGGCAATATTGTAGTCCACAGGGAATGGATGCTTCACTTGATCGCCGGACCTCGGCTGCAGAGGCCATCGCAGCTTTTGAAAAGTGAAGTGGTTACTTTCCACTGGTGTCTTTGCTTAAGCATTTTTCTCTAACCCATAACAAGGAGACATTACACTTTACTTTAGAACATGAGAATAGCAGTTTTGCTCACGACTTACCATTCCAGCTGCATGGGGAAGCAAAGCAGAAAACAGTGCCCCAAATGGAAAAAAGATACTCACACAGAACAAAACCGTTCTTGGTCTTGTTCTTGGTCTTGTCAAACCTTGCCTGATGCTCTTTCTAAAGTCAAAATATGAATGCTAAGAAGGCATAACCTACATCCTTCTCTGATTTCTTCAGCAGGGTCAAAAGACAGTTACTAGCAATGGGGAATGCTTGTCACTGTGGAGAAAGAGTTTTGTATATGTCTGATACCGTTGTTATAACAAAACAAATTTTTTTACTATAGTTTTTTGTTTTCTATCTGCACACCCACCAGAAGAGCACAAAGCAAGGCCATTGCAACAGGCATTTAAAAATTATTATCAAACATGCACATGCTTGTACACACACACACACACACACACACACACAGGGGCATTTGTGAAGGTGTCCCTGGAATGTAAGATTTATAATGTTTAAGGCAAGGTGAAGGCATTGCCAAGTGTGTGTCGCTCATAGGACTAGTGTATATTCACTGAAAGTTAACCTGATGATTTGTTATTGTTTGAACCATATGCTGATTTGCTTCTGATTTCTGTTTAGTGTGTTCTCTCTGATAAGGGGCTGAAAGATTCTGCATCACACAGCCTCTGAGACCTACCATGTCGCACACTTTGTTCATGACAAACTTCACTCTACACTATACAGTACCTTGTTGATATATTCAGTAAAGTCTTATTTTAAAAGAAAACCACATTGTGTTTATCTGAGTAAGTTCATTGGGATACAGTCAATACTTGTGCTGTTAATGTAGAAGAAATGATGCAGGAGGGCAGGAATAAAAGAGGTAATAGGACTTTCGTATTCTCCTATCATGAATATGACTTGCATTTCTAAAGGCCATTTGATCCTTTTTGTGTGAGGAGTTTATATGAAATCCTCATGTTCTTTCAAATTTCCCAACTAAATTGTGTGTTCCTACGAATACCTTTTAGGTATGCACACATACACAGAGCATCTTATTTTATACTGGTGAAATCTATGTTGTTTAGGATATAGATAATGTCATTGTATTTATCCTATCAGAATAGGCTCTTCCCCTATTTCAAAATAGATGCTATTGGCTTTATTTTTTATTTTTAAATTTTTTTTAAAGATGGTCTTACCATGTTGCCCAGGCTGGTCTCAAACTCCTGGATGCAAGCAATCATCCCACCTCGATCACCCAAAGTGCTGGGATTACAGGCAGAGGACACCATGCCCAGCCACACTATTGGTTTTAAATGTCAGATTTCTTTAAGAATTCTCATAGTACTTTTCTGCCTCAGAATTTATAGCACATCTGTCCATCCTTTCAATAGGCACTCAAGGAAATGTATCTATTCATATGCTCAACTTCAATTGATTAGTCTCATATGATTTTTCAGAACCCCTTTTGCTAACCCCTCTTGGCCATTTCATTAATAATGTATTTGACAGAGATTGAATCAGGAAACAAATTTATGACATTTCAGTTAACTAGTATTACCTGTTTGTAGAATCTCTGTTGGAACATTGACTATGAAAGACAGTGCTAACAAGTAATTCATATTACTTTTGGGGATTTTATGTAAAGTAACATCTATGCTATTCTTGGGTACTTTTGCCAAGAGTTACAGACCTTATTCTATACAGACTAAACCATTAGTCAAAAAATACCATTCATTCACAGTAATTCATTAATGTCCTCCTACTCTCTTCCAAACACTAGGCTGAGTTCAGAGGCCTCACAGAATAGTGAAATGAGGTCTTAGCCAAATCAGGCAAATCTTCTCCCTCGCTATGTCCCTGAAGAAATCTCTTCATCTGATATATTTACTATTCATCTACTTTCTACAGCACTATGTTAGGGTCTTCTGGGGATTCAGAGAAAAATGTCTGTGAGCCTTTAAGAAACTCACAGATCAGGTAATAAACACTTTTTCTAATGCATTCCAGTGTCTCAGAGCCTGCGTAATCACTTTATACTACTTCACTAAATTGACAGGACATCTAAGGTGACAAAACAGATGTTTCTACCTGTTGGTAAGGTTGATACAACTGTCATATATTAGATGTTCTTGGTTTTTAATAGATGCAGCAATGAGAGAGTACATTGCTAAAGTCAGAACTTAATTTGAATTAAATTTTCAAGTTTCCACCAAGTACTTGAAAACTTAGATATTGTATTTGGTAATTACACATGCAGCTGTTTAAATTTTTATTAAGCACTACAATGGAACTCAATCTAAAGGAATAATAATGGCACCTGATAATTACTAACAACCTTTGTTTATATAAGACCTTGTGCAAACTGTGTGATAATGTATGTTTGCATTGTGTCTTTAAAATAATCCTGTAAGGTGCATTATTTTAATTTTTAGATTTTAAAACTTAGCTTCAAGAGAAATTAAGTGATTAGTCTATAGCTACAAATCCTGTAAATGGCAGAGTCAGCAATTACCACTGAGCATGACTCCATGGACTCTTAATTTTTTTCCTGCCTCTTAATAAATTGACCATCCTTGAGACTGACTAGCATTCAGATTTTTCATGATGGAGCTATCATAACTTCTCAGTGGATACATATATTATCATTTATGGCAAATAAAGGGAACATTTTAGAAGCCTCAAAATTCTTGTCTTTTAAAGCCCTCGGTCATCCATTCCTATTTTTTATAAAAATTCTGTTTATGATTATTTGATGGCTGCACATTTATCTGATTTGAAGGTTTCAGATGGAATCAAGATATGTCTGTACCCATAGGGTGAGCTGAAAGAGCTACTAAAAGGTCTTCAGTTGGGTTATTTTTAGGAATGAATTTGTTTCATACTTGAGATGCTGCTCTAAGTATTTTGTAGATTCTGCTGAAAAAGCACGTATGTCACAATCTATTAGGGCATTAGTAAACTGGCTTCTGAATTTATGCTCTTTTTTTTCCCCATAACATAGATAAAAATGTGTGCTTTAGGGGATATTATATAAGCTTTATTTTCATTGGCTCTACTGAAAGTTAAGGATACAAAAGTTTTTAATGGTAATAACCCAAACTATATGTCATTTTAGCACACACATACCAACGGGTGATCATATCTGTCTATTTTTTTTTTTGGTATGAAGTCTAAACTAGATGAAAACCTCAATATATCCTTAGGGGAATTCTTATTACTTCAATGACATAATAAACCTCAGTATTGGGTCACTCTTTTCCTAATATAAAACTATGCTGGCTCAGAAAGTCTTCTAAACTCCCTAGTTGGGATTGGATGGGCCTTTGTTGGTTTAGTTTTGATTTCATTCAGCAAATATTTACCGAGGCCTGGTAAGTTCTGGTGCAGAATAAGAATGTTTTCCAGGAGAGTTAAATTTTGCTCATCAAAAATCTTTCTTGGAAGCTGCTGGTTTTTAACCGTCAGCCTGGGCTCTTTCTGCCTCTTTGCTTTTTTTGAGCAGAATATGGCCAGGCTGGTCTCAAACTCCTGATCTCAGGTGATCCACCCACCTAGGCCTCCCAAAGTGCTGGGATTACAGGCATGAGCCACACCACTGCATTTAAATAATCAGCCTAGGATTCTGCTAGTTCCAGCACTAGAGTGGCCTCTCAAATGTGTTTTCTCCTCTCGGTTCCCTGACTCTGACTTGGTTAAGACCCTTCCTTTAGTCTTTTTCTAATTTAGCCTTTCCAACACATTGAAGGACAAAGGGTAATCATAATCTATAAGGAATGCCTGAGTATGATACTGTAGTGCTTGCAAAACATGCATTTTTATTGCTTGCAAGATAGAATTCAAACTCTTTGTGTGACTTATGTATCCTACTACATGTTGCTCCCTGACATTCCTTACCAATATTGCCTCCTCCTTCATTACATGCTCTAGATTATATATATATATAATTACATATATAATCTAGATTTTATATATATATATATATATAATACATATATATGAAATGAGCAAACAAAATGCTTTCAGTTTATCTTCCTGGGATCTCAAGTTCCTTCAAACCACTATATATGTGCTCAAGGTCTTTCATCCTATGACATTCCCCTTTGCCTGATGACATATTTGTCCTTTAAGATGCAAGTCAAAGGCCTGTCTTCCAAAGCTGCTGGAATCACACCTGCCAATTATCTTACCCCTTTGTGTAGTTAATATAACTTTAAAATACTTTTATTTTTAGCACCTATATATTGTAATTTTTTGTGAATCTGCTTCATGCCTATACAATGGGGCCCCTGGAAACAGAAAACATATTCTGTAAATTGTTGTACCTCGTCCAGTGTTAAGAGCCATGCCCAGGCCCTGGTAGGTGCCCACCTACAGGGGAAGAGCCCCTCTGTCAGTTGCTTATGGCCAGATGCTCTTTTTTTAATAGCCCGAGAAAGAGCTGTGGAGTTCTGACTTGCACAAAATTAGCCTTGCTCAAACACCACAGTATGCATTTTACAAGAACAAACAAACATATATATTTTCCTTAAAATCTCTTGATTACTCATCAACATTTTTAAAATAAATTTTGTTTTTATGATTATTTGGTGGCCATGCATCTGATTTGAAAGCTTTAGATGGAATCAGTGTGTCTACATTCATAGGGTGTGCTGAGATAACAATTAAAAAGACCTGAAGAACATCTTTATTTTATTCATTTATTTATTTATTTTTGAGTTGGAGTCTCACTCTGTCACCAGATTGGAGTGCAGTGGCACAAGCTCGGCTCACTGCAACCTCCGCCTCCCGGGTTCAAGCAATTCTCCTGCCTCAGCCTCCTGCGTAGCTGGGACTACAGGCGTGCACCACCATGCCTGGCTAATTTTTTGTATTTTTAGTAGAGATGGGTTTTGCCACATTGGCCAGGCTAGTCTCGAACTCCTGACCTCAGGTGATCCACCCACCTAGGCCTCCCAAAGTGCTGGGATTACAGGTGTGAGCCACTGCGCCCAGCCAAGAACATCCTTTTTATATATTACAGACAAACTCAAAACTGAACCAGCTTGCAGAAAAGCATACAAAGAGGTATCTTTAAAAATCACCTTAAGGCCAGGCACGGTGGCTCACACCTGTAATCCCAGCACTTTGGGAGGCCGAGGTGGGCAGATCATGAGGTCAAGAAATCAAGACCATCCTGGCCAACATGGTGAAACCCTGTCTCTACTAAAAATACAAAAAATTTAGCCGGGCTTGGTGGTGCATGCCTGTAGTCCCAGCTACTCAGGAGGCTGAGGCAGGAGAATTGCTTGAACCTAGGAGGTGGAGGTTGCAGTGAGCCAAGATCATGCCATTGCACTCCAGCCTGGTGACAGAGTGAGACTCAAAAAAAAAAAAAAAAAAAAATCACCTTGCAACAAAATATCGCCATCATGAATAGTCCACAAAGCACAAGTAGACACACAGTTAAACATTTCGACAGTCAGCTAGTCAAAATGAATTCTTTGCATGTGAAAAGCAGAGATTTTTTTCATTTTCATCAGCAAAATTAAAAAAGACAGTCATTATTCACTATGTCATATCCCATATAAAAATACAGCATTTATCATTTAAAGGTTCACGTTGTGTTATCTTGGTTATTGCCATGAGAATAGTCCTTCCTAGAAATGATATGCTTGTAAAGAAGGGAGTGGAGAGTGGTAGTTATTAAGAAATCAGTTTGAAATCCAGCTGACTTACCTTGGAATCCTGCTTCAATCACTGACCTGCCAATTGTCCTTGGCAATAACTTGCACTTTAGGGTTATCAGTGTACTTTTCCTAAAATGGGGACAATGATGTCTAACACATATGGTGGTTGTCAGAATTAAAGGCATGTATAGTAGTTGACAGAGTATCTGGTACTGAGTATACATTGAATAAATGACATGAAGCACCATGTATTTTTCATGCAGATGTAATTCACAAGCACATGGTGACAAATTGCCACCTTTTTATGATGAAAATCAAATTTCTTGTGTATTGGGGTAAGAATTACATGTAGAGATGATCTATTTAAAGGTAATTAGCATTCAAAATTCCTCAAAACACTCAATAATTTGCACAGCCATTATCAAGATGAGTCTGTCAGAAAGGTTTTCATTATTCTGTATTCTTTCTGGGGGAAAAAAATTGGGAAGATGAGGTGCCATGGGATAACGCACAACCATGGCAGGCCTTTTTTCTCATGGTGAGTGGGATCATTGAACAACATGGTTGAACAGAAAGAGAACAGACTTCTTTATAATGTAGCATATATTCTATCTGGTTGCTAGAGTACACATAGATGTGGTTATTGCTGAAAATTAATTCAGAGTATGTGGGTGTCAAAAGAGCCCTGGGAATGAGCATTCAGAAGGCATTGGAAATCAAAATACTAAAAACAAAATCAAGATAAGCTGAGCACAGTGGCTCATGCCTATAATCGCAGTACTTTGGGAGGCCAAGGTGGGAGGATTGCTTGAGGTCAGGATTTCCAGACCAGCCTGGGCAATGCAGTGAGACCCTATTTCTAAAAAAAAAAAATTAGCCAGGAGTGGTGGCATGTGCCTATAGTCCCAGCTACTTGGGAGGCTGAAGCAGGAGGGTCACTTGAGCCCAGGAGATCAAGATTACATTGAGCTCTGATTGTGCCGCTGCACTCCAGCTTAGGCAACTGAACAAGACCCTGTCTCAAAAAAGAAAAAAAAAAGTAATAAATTTCTGATATTCTGTTTCAAAAATCTATAATTTCTAGTAAGACATAGTTTTATTTCATGCTAGTACACCACCAATTACGGCATTTAAATCCACACTGGGTTTGCTGATAGTGGGGATGGTAGCAGTCAAATGGAAGAACATTTTAATGTCTCTACAATGCAGGTGCAATAGTCTACCACCTGTCATGCGGTTACTTTTTGCAATCGATATCATTATTAAGTTTGGAACCTGGTTGTTATTAACAGGCATGCATCCTCTTCAGCTGGATCATGTTGTTTTCTTTCTGTACACTTTGTGGTAGTTAATAGTCTCAAAGCAATTCACTCACTACGGTCTGTATTAGCATTATTTTCCTTTCTATTTATGTCTTTCCTTGCTTAATAAATGCAGAAGTTGAGATATTTGATGAGGGGGGAAATATACTTTTTCAGTCCTTGACTGCATGATTTAATTGGTTTCAGGACAGTTATTTGGCAAGTAGTATCAATGGGTACTGGCATTCCTGTGGTCTGCAGCCAATCTCTATTCTGTTTGGACTAGTGTCTGTTTTGATTGGTGGGCCTCAGCTATCCTATTGCTAAGTATTTTACATAACTGCCCTCATTAGTTGGAATACAGCATGCTTTACTAGTGTATCTGAAGTAAGGAGGAAGCAGGAAGTGAGCTGTTTTGTAATGGAGGCCAATTATATCTAACAGCAACTGTGTCTATAAGACTGTAGCCTATTGGATGGGAAGCTATATTATGAAAACATGATGAATCTTTTAAATTCTGAGTCCAATGCTGTCTACATCTAAATTTAAATCCTGGCTCATACTAACCTTGGTCCTTGGGCATGTATAAGCTTCAATTTTCTCATCTGTACATGGGTTAATAACAACACTCACCTCAACAGTAACCATACTGCACAGCGCCTGACACATATAAAGTGCTCAATAAATGCCAGCTACTTTCTGAAAATATATGGAATTAGTGTGCAAAAAGTTGGGCTATATAACTCAAATCTCCTTTATATCTTGGATAAGACCACTTCTCTCTCGGGCTTGTTTCTTATAGTCAAAGCGCAGGAATTTAGTTGATCTCCCAAGTTACTTTGGACCTTAAATTCTGTTTTATGGTTGTTCATTTTCTATGTAGTTTAGATTTGGTTCATTGGACTGATTTGTGTTCTGTGTGCTTTTAAGATTCAGGAAGATGTGACTAGGATAGATAAAGCAAACATATAAACACTCAGTTTCATTGACTTAAGTATAAAGACTAACATGTTTCTCACTAGTTATAATAACCTTAAACTTGATATGTTTGGGAAGCAACCTGCATAACCATTAAAATCAGGAGCTACAGAATCACAAACAACTGTGACTTTGTATCTGTGTGATATTATTTAATGTCCCTAAGCCTCATTTCCTCATATACGAAATGAGGTACTAATACTTTTAAGGATTTGATGAGATAATTTATATCATCTTCACTTCAGTGGTTGGCATATATTCAAACCCATTATGGCTGAAAAATTACAAATGAATAGAAAGAGAAGCAAGTGAAAACAAAACTCATTAGTTCAATCACTTCTCCCTCAAAACAAGGAAATGCAAACTATATTACTAAGTAGACTATTAATAAAACACTTTATTTAAGTCAAAATTATCAAAGATAGAGTTTCATACAATAAAAATTGTATAAAAAATTGTTTATTAAAATATTAAATATTTTATGTTTTCAAGCCATTATATAACAGCTATTAAACCCTAATATTTACAGAGAAAGAATTATGAGAATAGCTAGAAAATATTAAATAATAAATGTGGTTTATTTTTGATGGAATAGAACAGATTTTAACCCTGATCCCTGCCACTTTTATCTGAACCTTGAACAAACATACAATTATGGTGTAAAAAAAAGAAAGATGAAAACTTTTTAGAATAATTAGGAAATTCTTCTTTCCCAGACCTTCAATACTTTTATAAAACCACTACTTAGCAGCTAACAATGAAATGTTCATTTCAAAATGTTTAGTCTTTAAAGCGGTTACCTAAGAATATCTGCCAGTGAACACTAGCTTTATTTCATCACATCATACACCTGAATGTAATCAACATTGCTTTATTAAAGATGTTTATATAATTTTTATATAATACACACTTCTAATAATTGATAATAGTCTAATGATTGATACTTTAAATTAATGGCTTGTAATTGTGTAACTGGAAAGTGGTCCTTGGGACTCAGATTAAGGTATCATTATCTATTCTTTCATAAGCTGTTATTTATGCTTCTCATTAATTAGTTCTTTGTTATGAAATCTTTAAAAGTTCATTAATTCTGTAAAGGGAATTTAATAAAATGCAAGCAGATTAGTAAAATAATTTGTTTTAAAGTTAGTTTTAAATATTATGCTACCTCTATAAAGGACCAAAATAGTATTTTTAAAAGAATTTATCAAAGTAACTATAATAAAAGTATTTAATGGTATTTGTATTGCAAACATTGAAATTCTACCTGGCGGTTTAAAGAACATCACTAACATTGTCTAAATGTAGGAAAATCAAAGGTGAAGCCACCTGCAGAAAATAAAAAACAAAAAACAATAAACATTCTTATTAATCTTAACTAATTTTCTTTAGTGACAGAAATTCAAACTTCGAGACATGTTTGAAACATTTTATTTCAGTAAATATAGCTGTCACTATTGAAGTAATTACTCTAAAGGAAATCTGTTTTAAAAAGCCAGTATAAACTGAAAAGTAAGCAACAAAACATCTTCAGGAAAAGAAAAAGAAAGGCAAATAAAATGTTTATATGACATTACGAACATTCTGGGCCGGGTGCGGTGGCTCACGCCTGTAATCCCAGCACTTTTGGAGGCTGAGGTGGGTGAATTATTTATTTGAGGTCAGGAGTTTGAGACTAGCTTGGCCAACATGGTGAAAGCCCGCCTTTACTAAAAATTCAAAAATTAGCAGGGTATGGTGGCAGGCGCCTGTAATCCCAGCTACTCGGGAGGCTGAGGCAGCAGAATTGCTTGAACCTGGGAGGCGGAGGTTGCAGTGAGCTGAGATAGTGCCACTGCATTCTAGCCTGGGTGACAGAGCGAGACTTCGTCTCCAAAAAAAAAAAAAAGAGACAACATTCTAACAGGTAAAACAAAACAAAAACAAAAAACAAAAAAACACATTTTACAAAACAATAATCTAAGTGGGCAAGTAAATACTGGTGTGACATACATTTTTAGGGAAAAACTAGCAACATGTTTTGTGGAGATAAATGTAAACACATTTTACACATACAAATCTTTTCTGGCATGGGTACAAATGTAACTAATCAAGTGTAATTTATAAACTATAAAAAATTTTCATCTAGACCAAGAAGTTATTAAAAGCATTAACAAGTAGTTGAAAATATTATCCCTCTAAGTATTAGAAAGTTAAACTGCAGTAATTAAAAGTCATATAAGAATCACCATGGCATAGACATGGTAGGAAAAGCATTAGCTTTGGCGTTCAAATATTGACTCATTCACTTACCAGCTGTGTTCTCTAGTCAAAAAACTTCACCTCTTTAATGTTTGGTTTCATATTTTTTAAAAGGTATAATAAAAACACCTACCACAGTGTTGGTGTGAAGACTCATTTAAAGTTACTAGCACAGTGTCTAGTATATACAGTTGCTTTGTTACATTAACTCCATTCAATATTCTTTCTTTCCACAATCGTCTGTCACTCCTGGTAGAACTAAGTGATTTTCCATGCTCCTGCAATGACAGCAAATTTCCCCCAGTCTGCTCTTCCATGAATATCTCAGACAGAGAAGGGTGCCTTCTCATGTAATCAGGAGTGATGTAGCTTTGAGGGTGGATCCACCATTCCTGCCATATTCCTTGGGTAGCCTCATCTATCACTTGTCTTAAAGGAAGATTTGAAACATAATAGTTTCCTTTGGAGCTTCTGTGGATGTCTCTGGAAAAGCTGGCAGGGCACACACTCTTGCAAATTTTTCATGTTGTAATCACCCACCAGTGGTAATAATAGGGTTAATTATATGAACCCATATAGTAGTGTCATTTAAAGGGAATTTAAATTCTCTCTTGTCCTTACTCTGCTCCACCATCCTCCACTGTGCTTGAAATGCCTACCATTATCCTTATTCTTTTGATACCAGGCATCACTACAAAATGTATACACATTACCTAGATTTTCAAGAAGTGAAATGTTTAGTAACCATTATGATGGAAGCTGGGACTAGATGACTTATCCTAAATGTAACAATTACCGGTAGAGAATGGGATAAAGGACAACTGAGTGTGGATAGAGAAAGGAGGAATGGAAGAGTCTGGAGCACAGGCCATTGCGATGGACAGACGCCACCGCAGAGAGCAAGGTTTACCTGTGTGGTTGGCGTTCTTGGAAGTGCTCTGGTTCTATTGGCAGAGATCCTTGCTGTTAGCCTCTTGCCTTTCGCCCGGGCTGAAGACAGAGTGCTTTCCCATGGTTCTGTCTTTTTCTCCAGGCAACACTTCCTGATGACTGATCGATATTGGGGTAGGAAGTCTTAGACATCTTACTCCAGCTCAGATCAGCTCTGATGGGCTGCAGGCTCAGTTTAGGCTTCCCTTGAGATTTCATCATGGCTTTACTTCTCCCTCTACCAGTCCTGGTTCTTCATAGCCTTCCACAGGTGTCAGCTGCAAAAACCCTCCCAAGTAAGCCTCTTGTATGCTACTCTGTCTCAGAGTCCGTTTCCTTGGGAACCCAACCTGCTACAGCCTACTTCACACTTCTTCTCAAGGCTGTCTTGAATTCCTCCAACAATAGAACTGTAATTATGTAAAAGTGTGAGGCTGGGCCCAAGGGATTTCTTTACTTATTGAGCAGAGCGAAGTAACATTGATTTGTGTTATAACCACTGAATGTTCTAATTCCATGAATTTAAATGACGCACCTGAACATATATGAGGCCTAGATTTTGCTGCACGTCCGCAAACCTATTTTGATCAACCAGTATTGAATTTTTCCCCTTCTCTTATGATTGTCAAATAACCTTGGTATATGCTAAAAATAAAAGATTAAAAAACATACAGTGCAAAAAAGCAAACAAAAGTTAACTAATAATCAATTCTTTGAACGAAGCCCAGTGAAACCAAGTTTATCAACTCTATCTGAAAATAAAAATGTCCAAGAAAATGACAATCAAAACGATTGGTGCATTAGGATAAGTGTCGTCTCTTGTAGATAGATAAAAACTAAACTGAAACCAAAAGAATTTCCAGAGCAGGCAGTCTCTATTCTGTAACAAGGTTTTCTCATGATCCAGTTATTTTAAGGATACCTGCAGGATCCCACAGGTTTTCTCGGTGATTGGCTGGAAGCTGGGAAAGTGATGACTCTCATTCACTGTTGCCCTGTTTCCTTCTCCTTGACAAATTCAGTTAACCCGATGGCAAGTTGTTGATGAGCATGCCTTCTCGTTAAGTTGACAAAATCTTGACAGGAGTAAAAGATAATCGAATTCTCTTTGTGAAGTGATTTATGGTTTTAAAATAAGCAGCTTTTCTTGAAAGTAGTTTACCGGGATGGGCAAAAAGAGGATGAGTATTAAAGGTCATTAGGCATTCAAGGTACCACATTTACTTTCTACAATGCAAGTAGAAGAAGGGCCCCCGCCAGTCATTCTGAGACGTGTTTCCATTTTCTGCTACTTTTTAGTGAGCCCAAATGATGGTAGCAATGATTGATTTATCTCAATCTTCTTGTATAGCTGCTGAATTTTCTCTCATGAGTTTGGCTAAAATTAGAGTGTGTGTTAGTAGAATTTATATTTATAGACTATTGATATTATTACGTGCATTACCCATTTTAAAGATGGAAACACTGAAGCCCCCAGAAAGGACTGGCTAAGCTGTTACAATAAGTGATGGAGTGAGCTTTGAAAACACACGGCTTAGGATTTCAAATCAGGCTGTTTTCCCTCACCGCACCATGGTGCTTCACTAGCAGAAATTCTTTTATTTTTTATTTTTATTTATTTTTTTTTTTTGAGACAGTGTCTCGCTCTGTCCCCCAGGCCAGAGTGCAGCTGCGTGATCTCGGCTCACTGCAAGCTCTGCCTTCCGAGTTCACGCCATTCTCCTGCCTCAGCCTCCCGAATAGCTGGGACTACAGGCTCCTGCCACCACGCCTGGCTAATTTTTTGTATTTTTAGTAGAGACGAGGTTTCACCGTGTTAGCCAGGATGGTCTCGATTTCCTGACCTCGTGATCCGCCCGCCTCGGCCTCCCAAAGTGCTGGGTTTACAGGCGTGAGCCACTGCCCCCCACCCACTAGCAGAAATTCTTAACAGTTATTGTTATCTAACTACTTGACTAGTGTGGATTCTGCTGTGAGCTTGTGGTGGTTCCTTCTGCAGATAAAGCAAAGGAAATCTGGAAATGGCCAACCTGAATACTTTATTTCCAAAACTGTATATTTTATCAGGACAGTAAGGCAATCAGTGGAGTAATGATCCTTCCAAACTGCTGACTACATCTAGAATCATGCAATTATTAGTTTTTAATAAAGATCGTGACCAAGCTTTCCTTGGGAAGTAAACTTTGGTCACCACAATATACATAGCAAGTATTAAATATCTTGAGAAGTTTTCTTTAATTGTTTAATTCATAGGAAAGCCACTGGGAGCCTTCTGGGAGCCAGAAGCAAATTAGGAGACACAGAATTATTTAATAATAATGGTAATAATGACTAAGTTCTGTCATCAAGGTCTGTACCATGATTGAACTACTTGCTGCCATAAATTTTTTACTATTGAATAAATATGCTTTGTGAATATTCCATACATTTGCTAAGTTCTCACTGGTCAGGTTCAGTCTTTGCTATTAGAGTCGAGCATCTCTGCAAAGAGATTTGAGCCCCTTGAGTAGAACATAGGCCACATAGTGTGGCAAACACATCATTAGAAACTGCCTCCTATTCACTCTCTTAAATAGCTTGAGAGAATTGTACACAAACGTTTCTAAAATACAGATCCTACCTTAGGCTTTTCGGCTGCACAGCTGAATCGTCTCTATGAAAATCCTGACCTTGCTTTCTTCTGGCCTTTCTTCCCCGTGACCTTGGGCAAGTTGCTTAAACTGTAGCCATAATTTCCTCATAGATTTGGTATGAGTTAAAATGCATAGAAAGCATGTACTACATCTAGTGCATTTCTCCATAATGTGGGTGGCAATTATTCTAATCCCTTCCACAAAGTATTTAGTCTATGACTTATTTCTGCGAAAACCCACGAAAGTGAAAACTAACAATAAAGAAGGCTTTTAAAAACCTAACAGCCTCCAAAGACTGAAGAATAGAGCATGGTGTTTAATGCCAAGGTAGAAAGCTGTCAGAGTCAGCTTTTTCCCTGGATGTGGCTTATTGGTATTCATTATTCCCAATTCCTTCTATATACCTTCCTTTCTGGATAGAATCGATCACATTTGCTGGACTCCTTTATGTTTGGATTCTATGTATAAATTAGGTTCTACCAATTACAGGCACGTGTGCAGGATTTTCAAGGTAGAAGTGAAGTGGAAACTCTCTTCTTACTAATGTCAGTCTTGGGCCCAAGAGGCCATCAGGCACGGTGCCCATAATCAGTGTTTTAGTGTCTGGTCACTATCTTCAGTGGAGTCAGGTGATGTGAATAGTAGCAGGAGAGACCTGATTTCTGGATAAGGACTACAGTAGTACGTCGTTGGACGCAACAGTTTAAGAGGTAGTTCCTGATTTATTCCCCTCCCCTTTCCAATTCATTCCCTGATTTTGTGCACACCTAATACTTATATTAAATACCTCTCCTGCTTTGAATAACTGGAATAATTTCTGTTTCCTGCATTTTATCTTGTTGGATTAAGTATTTGATAATAAAACTGATTGTGGGTCTACTTACCTAAGGGTATAAATTTGATATTGGTTACCTAAACTGTCTGAATTTGAAAGTAGAGACAATCTTATTCATGCATAATGGATCACTGATAATTTTTGGCTTGCAATGAGAAAAAAAAATCAGCAGCTGAAATTATTACCTGAGATCACCTGGAATGAAGAGCCTATTAAAGCCAAGGCTTTGGTGACCAATGTGATTGCTTCAGAATTTTATGATGAGAATGTAAATATAATAATTGTGAGGTAGGCTGAAGCATGTATAGAAAGAAAACAACAAATTCAGATTTTTAAATAACTGGCTCAAGGCAAGTCAGAGGTCCAAGGAGCATCTATGATTATCTCCGACACTATTTTATTTCTTACAGTTTCAAGGTTGCTGTTGACAAAAAAAAAAAAAAAAAAAGAAAGAAAGAAAAAAATGGCACACAGTGTCTGATCTTGTTTATTGCTGAAATTTAATTTCAGTTGAATCACACCCTCATCAGGTCTTCTCTGTGAAAATTAGGACATTGAGTGAGAAATATCAGAAACCCAGAGCATTATAATGGGAATGTTAGGTAGGTTTAAATTATTCTGACTATACTGAACCCCCAAGTCCGATGAGCCTTCTTTGCCAGTAGAACTCCTTCATCTCTGTTATATAAGGTTGATTCTGCCTTTGTGGGGAGAACTAACTCACCTGAGGTAACTAATGTAAAATAGTTTGTTCTGATCACCTCACTGCCTCCAAGTCTAGAGTTAGAGTTCGTTCCCAGTGTCTCAGTAGGGCTTAAATATGAAGTATAAACTGGGAAGAAAAGGCTAAAATAACAACAAAAAACGGCAATAGTTTGTTATTTTTTATCAGGAGAAATCTGCGGACTATGTATGGCAATAGACTCAAAGGGAGGTACACCAGGTAGGAAAAATCATAACCAGATTGGGCCATATTAGCCAATATGGGTACATATACTAGAGCCTGCATGCAATGAGCTTACCCAACCAGCTCAGAGTGATTATAATTGTTTTGCTTTCTGGATTGGTTGACTGAAATCTGGACTCAATGGTGAGTCACACTAATTGAAGTTGAGATGGAAGAAATTCCTTGGCATATTGTAGAATCTGAAATATAGGTTGTATATTAGTCAGTTTGGACTGCTGTAACAAAAATACCATAGACTGAGTGGCTTAAACAATAAACATTTATTACTTCCAATTCTTGAGGCTGTGAAGTCCAAGATCAAGTTGCCTGCAGATCTGGTGTCTGGTGATGCTCCTCTTTTTGAGTTGTAAACAACTGCCCTCAGAAGGCTCTCTCCTGTCTCTTTTTATTAGGTCATTATTCTCAACATGAGGGCTCCACCCTTATGGATTAATTGCCTCCCAAAGGCCTCATCTTCAAACACTATTCCACTCGGGGCTAGGATGTCAACATATGAAATTTAGGGGCACATAAATATACAGTCCATAACAGGGAGATAGGAACATTGGAGTAACCCATCATATGATTCACTTTAATGTCTAAAAACATCTCATGAGAGAGTTCAGAGGGTATTTCTTTTTTCTTTTCTTTCTTTCTTTCTTTCTTTCTTTCTTTCTTTCTTCCTTCCTTCCTTCCTTCCTTCCTTCCTTCCTTCCTTCCTTCCTTCCTTTCCTTTCTCCTTTTTCTTTTTTTTGTTTTGAGACAGGGTCTCTCTCTGTCACCCAGGCGGGAGTGCAGTGGCGTGATCTCAGCTCACTGCAACCTCCGCCTCCTGGGTTCAAGCGATTCTCCTGCCTCAGCCTCCTGAATAGCTGGGACTACAGGTGTGCACCACCACACCTGGCTAATTTTTGTGTTTTTAGTAGAGACGGGGTTTCACCATATTAGCCAGGCTGCTCTCAAACTCCTGACCTCAGGTGATCCACCCGCCTCAGCTTCCCAAATCGCTGGGTTTATAGGCGTGAGCCATCGCACCTGGCCAGAGGGTGTTTCTTAAAGGCATTTATTAATGCATTGATGAGGACTCTCCTCTCTTAGATAGAGATGAAAGTGTAGATGCTGCCCACAAAATGTGCTCCCTGTTTAAGTGGGGTTGGTGGAATCCTGGAGTGACAGAGAACAAACGACAACATTTAGTCCAGTTGCAGCAGAGTGGTTGTGGTTTTTATTATAAGCATTAAAAGTATAGTAGTAGGAAACTGTTTAACCTGTTTTCAAGAATGGATAATTGCTCATTATAGCTTCATGAATAATATAGATGTTCAGCCAACTTAAGTTGTACCTGAATTGTGCAAATGAAGGAAAGATGCAGGTTTGGCAAATTGAAGCCAGACTAATTATCACAATGTAGTATCATTAACACTCACACAATTCCCAGATTCAAGGTGCAGCAGTGGATATTTCTAAGATGTCCTCATTTAACTTGATTTTTTTTTTTAATCTATGAAGTAGTTGGCTATGTTTTGGAGAATATACAATTAATGTAAGTTTACTCAGGTGGTAATTCCAGTTGCTATGGTTGTGGAAGATATGGTCTCTACTTAAACAAATTCAACTGAGCTATGGCATCTCCAATGCAACTGTCAATTTAGAAATTTCTTTCTTTTTACCTCAATAGGCAAAGAACACTAAAGTAGTCTGCTTTCACTTTCATTAACACGCCCCATGGAGATATCATGAATTACTCTCAGGCCCTTGATTATCTTGTCATACCAGAGGATGTCCCACAGGTCTACAGCTTAATAACATCATGTGACTGAAGTGGAAGAACTGGAAGGAAAAGATAACCTAGAAACTCAGTAATTCACATGCATTCAAGAAGGTAGAAGAAAATTCTCACTAAAACTCAGGGACGTGCCACCTTTTGCAAATTTCTGGGAGTTTAGTCCGGCATGTCTGGAAATCCTTTCCAAAGAAACTGGGCCTGTTCTTGATGGGCTCCCTGGATGTTTGAAGGCAACATATACTAGTTTTAGATGCGCTGCTTCGATACTTTGGATTCAATACTTAGTAATCCCTAAAGCTGTGAATTTGGAGTTTGTTGCTGAGGAAGAGTAGACTCTCTAGCTTTTCCAGGCTGTGGTCCAGGCTGCTGTCTTTGCTACTTGGTTACAACGATCCAGCAAATTCAACGGTGCATAAAATGTTTCAGGCAGATGGTCATGCAGTTTGTAAAACTTTGCCAATCTCGTAGGAGATTAATAGCGTAGAGCTCTGTGGTTCTGAAGCAAAATCATGCTTTCTTTCTTAGATTATTAATCTCCTTGTGAGGGACAGTTCTTGTCTTGCTAATAGAAATAGATGCCGAAAGAGGCTCAACTGTTGGCTATTGGATCCCGAGTAGTAATGCAACTGAACTGTAATCATGAGTTTTGATCAACCAACCATAAAGTTGAGCTTGGGCAGCAGAACTCCTACATCAAGTAAAAAGTATATATATACACACATATGTATGTATGTATATGTATACATATGTATATATGTACACATGTGTATATATGTATATACATATATGTATACATGTGTATATATGTATACATGTGTATATATGTATATACATATATGTATATAGAAGTATATATACACATATATATGTGTGCATGTATATATATATGATTGGCTGAGTGCTCCATTTGTTGCTTGAGCAGGTGTTCACCCTCCCACATAAATTCATCCTGCTTAATTGCCACTTTTTCTTCAACCCATACCTGCTTCTCAGAGAAACTATAGAGAAGAGGAAACTTCCAAGTGAGCAGGTCTTTGAATGGTACATCTATTTGTTCACTCTGCTTGGAAACAAAGGTTTCACTAAGCATGGACACAATTTGGATCATTGGTAATAAGGAGACTTAGGGAAGAAATACGTGTTAAGGATTGTTCATAAGTGGCAGAACCTATGAGAATATTCATGCCACATGTTATTTCTTTTCAGAAGATCTTCCTAGTTGAGGAATCTTTCAGAGATTCAGTAGATAAGGTGATCTATTATATGGATGTCAAGCTGTCCTTTTCCCCAGCCACCCTCCTCACGTCTTGCTCAATGACTTCATGAATGAAAAGTTTATGATAGCAAAGATGTTGGTAACATACACATTCAACAACATAGTTCATTTGGTAGAGTCAATACTGAGTACCTAAGAGCCCAATTCTTATACTCTCATATTGCACTATTCACTAGGAGGTTCAGCAATCTATTTAGTGGCAGGTGGTGACAGTGGACTTCTTCTCTTATGGAAAGGACAACTATCCATATTGAAATAGACAATTACTCTGTATATAGATTTGCCTGCCTTGTAACCATGCCTTTGCATCTGTTTACTTACTTAATGGGACATTATTATGGTGACCCATACAACATCACTTTTAAACAGTGGATTTGTTTATGGCACAGAGGTTAAGAAAATGAACTCAGGCCGGTAAGAGTCACTGTTATCATTCACCACAAGTTGCCTGAAGCAACCAGCCTTTAAAATACTATAATGGACTGTGGAAAAATCAGTTAGAGTGTCACTTGGATGAAGCTGTAATTGGAAGTTGAGGACAGTGTAATTCAGAATAAGATGTATGATCTGAATTAGTGGCCAATACCTGGCCCTTTTTGTCTGTAGTTAAATGTGATGTGAGGAAATACCAAAGCTCATGGTAATCTCAGATGTCATTGGACAGAGAAGCTCACAGACCAAATTAAGATGCTGAAGTCAGATGGCTTATGAATCAATTTAAAACAAATCATGAGAAGGAAGGGAGGAAAGGATGAAGTAGGTTTGCAGTCCTCTTAGAAGAAGGTAAAAGTGGGTGGAATGGACCATAGTACTTGAATCTTGAGTTCAGAATCAGATATTCTTCCTCCTTGGCCTCTTCTGTTTCAGGGCTTCTTGAATTTTTTTTTCTTTTATTTATTTTTTGAGATGGAGTCTTGCTCTACTGCCCAGGCTGGAGTGCAGTGGCACAATCTTGGCTCACTGCAACCTCCTTCTCCCAGGTTCAAGGAATTCTCCTGCCTTAGCCTCTTGAGTAGATGAGATTGCAGGTGCCCACCGCTATGCCCAGCTAATTTTTGTATTTTTGGTAGAGATGGGGTTTCACCATGTTGTCCAGGCTGGTTCTGCCTCTTGACTTTATCATCCTTCCTCTCTGATGGTATGGTTATGTGGACCAGAACTGAAGTTTAAGGAAGGGGCTTAAGATATGGAAGTTGCCTGGGACCAACATACTCTGTCCAAGAGACACAGGGACACATACATGCACAGCTGACCAAAGCTATAGCTTCCCAATTACTTGATGAACAGCTATGAATGTTGTTTCTTTTTCTCAGACAAAGTGCATATCTGCTCAAGATGGATGTCACTAATGTGCAACTGATCCACAACCTCATACAATTGTAGTATCTCATATGCTTCATGTACATGTCATGTATGAAGGTGCCTGAGGTACCCCATGTATATATAGTATGTTATGAATGTTAGGCATATTTTGGTCTTTCCTTTCTATCTATGTTTAGTATGCACAAGACATACTTATTTTACCTTTGCTTAATATGCCTTATAGTTTACTAACTTACTTAAGAGGAGTTTTGTTTTCTTGTTATCTGTAGCAGAATTGAATGTTGCCCAGCAATATACTATATGTAAATCATACCAAATTATATGTGTTTAAAACTCAAGGGATGGAACTGGGAGAGATAACACTCATTTTTCACCTATGCATCACTCACAATATTTAGCTCTCCATCCACATAATGTTGGGATATGATGGCTTAGAAGTCTTACTAGTCAAAGGAAGAATGTTTCTCTTCCAAGAGGACACAACAATGATTCATTTGAACTCTATGATTGCCACTGAATAATTTGGTCTTTCCATGCCTATAAGCAAAGAAGTTACGTGTATTAACTGGAACAATTGGTCCTGATTATTAAGGAGAGTAAGTTTTTCCTGCAGACAGAGAGATGTATGTATGAGACCCAGGGAATTTTACAGAAGCATCTCTAAGAACTTCCATGCTTTTTTGTCAAGTTAAATGGACAACTATCGCAACCACATACAGGCAGAACCACTAAGAGTAAAAACCCCTCAGGAATTAGGATTCGGGTCACCCTGCTTGGCAGAGCCCTAATTAGTCACAGTGCTAGGTGAGGCCAAAAGTAATATGGAATAGGAAGAGGATAAACAGTGTCATAAACAACTGTGATCTTATGGCCAGTTGCAGAGTAAGAAATTAATAACTACTCCTGTTCTCTTCTTTGCCTTGTTATGCATGTACTGACCTTTTAGCTCTTTCTTTTTCCCTACAATTTTATAAAAATGGTGATACATTTGTAATTTGTCCCTCAAATTACAGACTATCAGCTTCAAATTATGATTGGAATTGAAGGTTAAAGAAAACCCAGCTATAGATTCAGTGACTAACAAAATTTGGGGACAGTGTAAGCCTCATTCTAATTGCATGAGGAATAGTTACTGTATGTTAGGCAGGTGCATGTTGTTATTGCTGCTTTTTTCAAGTCTAAGTTCTAGGTACAAAGTGTACACTGTACTGGATTTAGTATTTGACATCTATTTTCACATCCTTCTAGGAGTCATCTTGTACTAAAGAAGCTGTAAGCCCACATGTGCATTTCCCAGAGTCCCTTGTTGCTAGGGGGCTGAATGCGAACGAGGTTTCACCATTAAATATACTTATACATTTGGAAAGGCAAAAATGAGGCAGAGGCCATCTTTGTGCTGCTGGTTTGATTAGCAAGTTTGCTAAGACATGAGTGTCAAGGGAAGTTGAGGTGGAGATGGTGGCTATATGGTGCAGCTGTTTTCCTGATTCCCAGAGAGCAATCACTCAGATGTGCTCTTGTACTTAATACTTCCACTGGCAGTCCCTTTTCTTTGCTCTTTTAGTTCTTCCTATAATTTTCTAAGTGTATAATTGCCCATTTTCCCTAAATAACTAGGTAGGTTTTATTTCCTAAACTGGACCTCTTACCAAACACAGATGAGATGTCCTGTCTGCCACCCTAACTGCCCATAGGACTCCACCAAGGATGCCAACTCTAAGTGGTCATTTACCTCTGTGATTGTGTTTTTAATGCCTGCCTCCCATTAAGTTATAAGATCCAGGAATTTAATAATTTATTTTGATAAGGACTTAACACAATGCTTGGCACATAAGAGGAATTAAATAACATTTTTCTGAATGAATAGATTTTAAACCATGTGTGAGCAGTCACAGAATTCACTGATCTATTATAATTTACCAATTCCTTTGCATCATAGCATCCATGCAAAATATTTTGGCTACAGGGAGTGCTCCAACTTTGATACTCTCCCTGTCAATATGCCTATTACCTCAATATAAATTAAGATTGACAGGGAGAGCATCAGTATTCTGTAGTCTGATTGCAGAAGCATATATGTAAAAATATACCTTTTAGAAATGATTTTAGAATCTGGAAATTTACAAACTATTAATTTTCTTTTCTACAGTTTCCTCCAGAAAGCCCCTATGTATTTATTCCGGGTAACAATTTACTTGAGTAGAAATCACTTGACTCAAATTCTGATGATTTAATAGCTCATTGAAAGAACTAGCCTGAAGCAGATAAAATATGTTGCAGATGCTGTAACTCTTATTTGCATCCATTGGTCTTTTGGTTTATGTGCTTTAATAATTTGAAAAACAAGAAGATAATCAGGAACCAAGATGGATATGTGTGTCTTGAGGCAGAACTTAATTCAAAATTGTTCAGTGTTTTGTCAGATGAACTCCTTAACCACATTTGTTATCAGTAGCACACAATATATTGGATTAAGTTTTTGAATGATGTGCAAAGACGATGCCAGATTGATCCTAACAAACATAAAGCTCAGAATCAAAACCAGAATGTTGTTTTGATCATACTGGTTTTAGGCAAAAGATTTTAAGATAAATTCTTTCATATTGGAATTTGTGATACTATCCACACTTTTCCTCACTATAAAATTTAATGAACCTTATATCATTAATATTTTTGTGTCAATGGTGAGTTCTTCTTTTTTCTTTACCTGAGTTGTATCAACAGTTTCAAAGGAGAGAGAGTGTTTTTGGTAAAGGCAATAAATTACTTTTATTTTTTAATGTACATCTTATACACATAAAATACTTTCTCATATTCTGAAGAATGAAGCATTTCTGTCCTAGGTGATTACAAAGTTTGTTGCTATATTATTTCATTATTTTTTATTAGAAAATATTTTAATAACACAAGAAAGTAAAGAAAGTAATAAAAGGAACACTCATGTACACATCAACCAGCTTTGTCTGAAATTAATGTCATCCTAAATTTGCTTCATTGCTTTTATTCATTAAAAATTACAAATACAATTGAAGCCCTTGAGCCCCTCACCTGCCACACTATCCTCTTTGCTTTGTCAAATACTTACTACGTTCATATGTATTGATGTACGGTATAGCCTTATTTTACGTGTTTTAAATTTATACATAAACAATTTCAAACTCTATGAATCATTCTACATTTTGCTATTTTGTGTTCAATATCCTGTTGTCGAAACATTTCCATGTTCCTTTAATTCATTCGTTGGCAAAACAGTATAATATGTTATTGTATAGATACATATATATTTAAAATATATAGGTATTTTAATTTTACTGTATTATATTGGTGAACATTTCCACTGTTTTACATTTTTTAGTATCATAAACTATCCTTCAATGAACACTCCTTTAATGTCATCTGGTGTCAGGTATGAGAGTTCCTAAACACACACAGTGTATCTAGAATTTGAATTGCTAAAATTGAACGTTCAATTTTCATTTTTAACTTTACTAAATACTGTAAAATTGTTCTCTGTGTGCCAATTTTCTTTACCACTGGTAAAATGTGAGTTTCCACTTTCACATGCTTGCCATTTCCTATTGCAAAACATTTAAGTATTTATGTTTGTGATAAAAATGGAGTCTTATTTTGATTTTAATTTGTACTTCCCCAGTTCCTGTTGTGTTTAAGTTTGTTTTTTATTTATTTATTATCTGTTCATGATTTTCTTCATTTTTTCTCTTACTGGTTCATATTCTCTATACATGCTGAATAGTGTTAGCTAGCTATATTCTTTGCAATAATTATTAAAATTTTCTTTTCTTTTTTTAAGAGACAAGCTCTTAATTAAAATTTTCTTTTCTTTTTTTAAGAGACAAGCTCTTACCCTGTCATCCAGGCTAGGATGCAGTAGCACGATCATAGCTCACTGTAGACTCCAACTCCTGGGCTCAAGAGATACTCTCCTGCCTTGGTTTCCTAAAGTGCTGGGATTATAGGCCTGAGCCACTGGCCTGTTTTGTTTTTCTTAATATAAGTCTATACATTTCCCTCTAAGAACTAATTTAGCTGCCTCCCTCAATCTTTTATATGTAATTTTAAGTTAATATTCAGCTTTAAACTTTTCTAATTCAATTATCTTTTTTGATTAATCAATTGTTTAGGATAATGTCTCAAAATTTTTTTGGTATATAGATATCTTTAATTACATATTTCTAAATTATTTTCATTTAAGTCAAAGGACATAGCCTGGAAAGTATTCGTTTGTTTGTGTGTGTGTGTGTGTGTGTGTGTGTGTGTGTGTGTGTATTTGTTGTGATTTGTTTTTATGTTTTAGCAATTTGGTCAGTTGCTTTAAATTAGAGATTTTGCCTGATTGTTGTCTACAGAATTCTATGCAACTCCATTACATTAAGCTAATATCGCTTCATTTTATCTCTCATCACATTTTGTTTTTGTTTGTTTGTGCTGTGAATTATTGAGATAATGGGTTAAATGTATGTGCCTGTGTCCATATATTTCAATAATATCTTATACAATGACTCTATATTATTAATTGGGAAGATTTTAGAATACTTAACGTATGTTTTCTAATTAAGCAGTGACCCACTTAATTTCTCAGAAGTACATTTTGTTTTATTACTTTAAACTCTATTTTGACTGTTTTTAATCTGATCATACAGACTTTTATTTTGGCTGATTTTTTCGTTACTTTTTTCTTATTTTTATCCTTTCTATGTCTTTATGATTAAATTGTGTGCCTTACAAGGAGGTTTTACTTTTTCCCTCAATGGATTTGGAAGATATATGTTCTATTTTTATTTCTGTTATTGGTTTCCTGAAAATCTCAGCATGCATATTTGACTTAAATTCTAAAATTAATAAACACTTTCTTAATTTCCTGAACAATAAAAGGAATTTCAAACATATTATTGGTAGTCATCACCTGCCTATTAAATATGCTTTCCCACTAGGGCTGGGGCTAATGGAAAATACATCTTAAAAAGTCTTCTGTGTAAAACATGGGACTCAAAACAACACTAGGAAAATAGCATAGATCAGATAATTCTCATTAAATCAGCTGTTTATTAAAAAAAGCAATGAGCAAGGAACAACAAAGACTCCTTAGGAGGCAAAACAAAGTATTTTTAAAAGTATGTTTGATGTTGCTGAAGATTCTTTCATAAACATATTAAAGTCAATTATAATTCTGTTTTTAATGACCTTATTAGCTCAGATGATGTTTTAATGATTTGAGTTTATGTATTATTTGAAGAATCTCTAAATAGCACTATTAAGTGCTCTGATATGCAGTAATATTTATATTGAGAAGCAACTTTTTTAATTGTTTGGGGAAAGACTTCTATTTCTTATGACATGCTTCCTTTTCATTGAGGAATACCCAAGATACCAAGTTTTCTTTCAGAAGTAATTTGCATTTTCCACCTTGAAGTTGCACTTGCCATTTTGTTTGTTGCCATAGGAAAATTCTTTTCTGAGAATTTTTTTCTTATAACGTCCTTCATCTGATTAAACAAACAAAAAACCCATCTTTATTTTTAGACTAAAAGCCTCTGAATAAAATATTATACAACTTTAAATAAATTTAAGATGACATTATGACTTATTAGGCCACAGTTAAATATGAGCTTCATCTATTAGTGAGTCAATCATAGGATTTTCACACATGGCTTTTGTTCACAGTAAGTTATATCAATTAAGTTGCTTAGAATGAACATATAGCTGAACTAATAAGCATGAAATATTTTCACTGATTTATAAGAATCCAGAAATTATCAATGGGTTTTCTTTTTCTATTATTTAAAAAAGTTTTTGCTTGGCAAATCTTCCCCTCTAGGAGATTAAAGTATTTTTTGCTCATTAATCAATGTAAGAACAACTTACTTTACATTCATTGAACTCTGAGGTTATAGAACTGTGAACCTTTCGATTTGTTCTGCTTGGGGAATGTCATAGTTCATTCTGTGAGTGGAAGTTGCCTTTAACCACATGAGAACGAATAAGAGAATATTAAGGTTTTAACTCAAGTCAGCTGATATGCAATGGCTGGGATAATGGCCATTACCTAAAAGAAAGAAGGCAGCAAATGGTTCCAGACATTTATAATTATGCATCTGAAGTCAGAACACCTTTTCTTTTTAAACATTTTCAATTTGTGATCTGCTTGAGGACTTGTACATAGATAGGCTCAAGATATTTTGAGTCACATATGTAAATGAAATGTTTTGAGCAAAGTTGTAACCCTACCCACAAAATAGCTTTGCTAGGGAACAGATGTAACTTGGAGAAGTACCAATTTTGTCATTCTAGATGAGAAATCTTCTGGTGCCATCAATGGGATGCAATTTGGCTAGTCACACCTGGGTGACCAATATCCGGAGGCTCTATGTCAAGTCATTGAACATGGATGGATGCTCCATTAAGTCATTTAAAATAAACTTCCTAGCAAGTGATCTCTAGCATCTCAATTTAACTGTATCCTTTGGAGATTTAAGGAAAACTGACAAAGCTAAAAATACCTCTGCTAGGGGATCTATTAGTATTCTCCACATTGCTACTGAAACTTGCTGCCTTTTCCTAGAAGCACATGAAAGAAACCCTGGTCCAAGCGAACTGTCTCCTTCACCAAAGCCACCTTGGAGAGAGCCCACACGGAGACTGGAGATGTAGACTATTAAGAGCGCTCAGCCACAGAGTCACTTTGATTGTGTCACTTAACCTCTGTGCTCTTCTAAGCTCCATTCCTGGCTTGTGTTGCAGGGATGTTTTGAGGATATGTTGATGTGTGTGATTCCTTCTCTGTGTGTTGCTATTAAAGACATTAAGAACTGAGCTGAGTAACAAACTTTCTAGAAATGAATGAAGAAAACATAGCAAAATTATACCTATTTTTTTAATTGAAGTACAAAGAAACTGTAGCTATAATTATCTTTCTTGACACTAACAGTACATGATTCCTAAATGCTATTGCTTATCTCAAGTCAACGTCACTTTGTATTAATGGATTTAGTGTCATGTATGGTCTTGTTTTTTGAGGTCGTCTGATGAAATCAGAATGATTTCACTTAAGGCAAGGCATATTAAAATACAAATTCATAAATATAATACCTTGATGTTTATGTCTATGCCAAACTTGCTCTGCTGAGTTCCTGGTGGAATGAAAAGACTGTCTTTTTTTAATTGTGATTTGTTTATGACTAATAGCATGGATTTGAGACAGTTATGAAAATGCCATGGTATCATTCTGTAAATAACTTTGTCTATGTAATTGTAGTGTATACTTATCATTGACAACTTGAAGAAAGTACATAAAGTACAAAATAAAAGTTACCCATATTCTTATCAGCCAGATCTAACTAATTTTACCATTTTCATATCTCTGTGCATACTCTTAATAAAAAATGGTATAATACATTTAAGCAGATTTGCATCCTACTTGAGCAATTTATTTTTATAAAATATACTTTTCAAACATAATATTTTATCTTATTAATGTAACAACATTTATTTAATTGGTGGTCCAATGAAGGGTATTAGATGTCTTTTTTCAGTATCATATATAAGGCAATATGTACATTGCTTTGCTTGTGCATTTCAATTAGGTGGAAAAATTGAGCAAAGGAATTTGTAAGCTTTTATTTTACACTGTCATATTCTTTCAATGAAATTTGTACTACTAACTTACAGATTTACCTGCAGTGTATGGAAACCCCAATTTTACTATATCCTCAACACAGCAATGTTAATTTAACAAGGTAGGAGTTGTTGCTGATGTCTTCTTGGTAAAATCATAAAACAGACTTCAACCAGATGTTGAAATAACACCTGGCTATTAACAACCATTAAACAAATTGAAGAAGCATCTTTAAACTCAATCCTGAAGCTCTTCCTCAAGATTTGAAAAGCTGTAGGCAAGAGAAAAAGAAAGAACGCGTTAATTTTGGAACCTAGGGGTCCATATGCTGTCTACAAATCAAACCCATTAGCTTTGCTTACCTTATGGTTTGGCTATCACGTGGAAACAATCTTGAATGCCAAGAAAAGATAAAAGTGTACATTAAAAATACATTGCACCTTATCTCATGGAAGCAGGTGAAGAGGCTTTCATTCCTTAAGCAGACTGACTCTACCTTTTGTTGCTCGTGTTTAATGGGGACTCAACACAAATGCTAGCAACATGCGATCTGAGCATGCTGTTCTAGGAGCAGTGTCTGCCATCTGTTTGGGCTAAATGGAACTGGCCCAGCCCTTGCTTCCCTGCCCCTGAAACTTGACTATTGGAATTTAATTACATGGTTATATGATTAAATCCGGTAGATGGAAAGGTTAGAGCTAATGTCCCCAGAGGTGAAGCAGGCCCCAGGCCTCTGAAACAGCTGGCATCGGGGAAGCAAGCTCCCTCCTAGCACACAAAGGAAGGAGAAATAATTAACTCTTCTGAAGGTGATGCTGGTTTTATTTTATTACCTGTAGTGTTATTGAGAAAGAATTTCAAGCTCACAAGTCCGGAAAGTGATTTGAAAGCCTTTATAGTTTTAAAGTCAAAATACCCAAACAACATTGTTTCTCCTGGTTTTGCTCTTCGATCCTTTTTGCTCTATTTGAATAATTTTGAGAGCCTGGAAAATCTGGACATATTTTCTGAAAGTTAAGGAATTAGGAAAGCAAAAGAGAATCTGGGATTTATTTCCAATAGATGAGTTGTCTCTTTCTAATGTCCAACAATTTAATGTAGTGGTGGTGTCAGCATCAGGATAGATACTTCCTGATGGATTTTGACCTGGATAGTGAAATTCAGCACACTTTTAAGAAGCCCCATCAGAAGTCAGCAAATGAAAAGAGATATCAGTTTTGCAAACAATCTCCTGGATTTTAGAAGGCAGTGCTGTCCTGGATTTTACAATGCCATGCTACACAGAGCATAGCAAGAGTTAATACAGTCCAGACTCAGAAGGCTAGGATTTGAATTAGAGAGCAAAGCCTAGCTCTACCACTTCCTGGTGTTAGCAAATTACTTGACCTCTCCTCAACTCAATTTTCTTATCTGTAAAATGGACTAATAATAATATCTGCCTCACGGAATTGTTAATCAGGATTAAACTAGATAGTTACAGCCAGATGTGTATAATAGAGCATTTTTAAGTCTAAGTTCTTACTGCTGTTAAATCAGATGATGGGCTGGGCGTGGTGGCTTACGCCTGTAATCCCAGCACCTTGGGAGGCCGAGGCTGGCAGATCACCTGAGGTTGGGAGTTCGAGACCAGCCTGACCAACATGGAGAAACCCTATCTCTACTAAAAATACAAAATTAGCCAGGCGTGGGTGGCGCATGCCTGTAATCCCAGCTACTTGGGAGGCTGAGGCGGGAGAATCGCTTGAACTCGGGAGGCATGAGGTTGCGGTGAGCTGAGATCATGCCATTGTACTCCAGCCTGGGCAATAAGAGCAAAACTCTGTCTAAAAAAAAAAAAAAAAATCAGATGTTGGGAACTTTGATTTTTTTCTCCTGATTCTTCATATGGTTGCAAAATATTCCTTTCCTAGAGGTCTTATGGCTCTTTGACAAATTCTCCTCTACATGAACAGAATATGTTGTGAGAATTCAAATTATCACATGGATTTATGGCAGTATCATATGAACTTCTAGCCACAACTGTGGAATTTGCAGCATCATTTTGGTGATAAAAAAAATATTTTGGCCAGGAGAGATTAATAGAGAGGGAGGCTGTGTTACTCAGAATCCTTCCAAATCCTCATATCTCTTTATATCTTCCTTGGTTTCTTGGTTTGGCTTTCTTTTTTTCTTTCTTTCTCTCTTTTTGTTTTTTGTTTTTTGTTTCTCTCTTGTTACCCAGGCTGGAGTGCAGTGGTGCGATCTCGGCTCACCTCAACCTCCGCCTCCCAGGTTCAAGTGATTCTCCTGCCTCAGCCTCCTGAGTAGCTAGGATTACAGGCACGTGCCACCATGCCCAGCTAATTTTTGTATTTTTAGTAGAGACGAGGTTTCACCATGTTGGCCAGGCTGGTCTCAAACTCCTGACCTCGTGATCCACCCGCCTCGGCCTCCCAAAGTGCTGGGATTAAAGTCTTGAGCCACCGCGCCTGGCCAGTTTGGCTTTCTTGAATTCCAAGGCATTGGACACTTGTTACTTTTGTTTACAAAAAGCTTATTCACAAAGGATGGGGCAATTTACTGCTTGCACCTGGGAAGCCGTGTCTTTGCCAAAGCAACGGTTACTTGCTGAGATTTAGGCCAAGGGGGAGGTGTGGCATGCATATTAACTCCTTCTGTGACTACTGAGATAAAAGGGAAAATAACCTTTGAATGCAGAATGACACAGTCATGGCCAGGCACCCTGGCTCACGCCTGTAATGCCAGCATTTGGGAGGCCTAGGCTGGCGGATCACCTGAGGTCAGAAGTTTGAGACAAGGCTGGCCAACATGGTGAAACCCTGTCTCTACTGAAAATACAAAATTAGCCGGGCCTGGTGGTGCATACCTGTAATCCCATCTACTTGGGAGGCTGAGGTGGGAGAATCGCTTGGACCGGGGAGGTGGAGGTTTCAGTGAGCCGAGATAGTGCCACTGCACTCCAGCCTGGGCAATGCAGTGAGATTCTGTCTCAAAAAAAAAAAAAAAAAAGAATGACACAGTCATTGCAGGCATGGATGAATATTTTCTAAGAGTGAGTATGGTGAATCACAAATATCAATTCATTTACTCATCTGTTCTATGGGTCCTGCAATGATAATAAAATTTGCCTGCATTTCCACAGCTAGGAAAGAGTGATGCCTGACTTGAACTCAGCCCTTTGCAATCTCAAAGCCTTCATTTTTTACCATGATGTTATATTGTACCGTGCAAAGCAATACAAGTATCATAATCATAATTACACCAGTATTTACGGGCCTCTTTTTGTGGGCTGTGCTCTTCCAAAGCACTGTAAAATGCTTTCTATGCATCCTCACATCAAAAGCACAGTGAGGTGAATGTGATATTAGCTCTACTTTACAGAGGAAGAAACTGGGTTGAACTTAGGTCCTGTGAGTCAAAGCCCAAATACTTGTTAGCCACATCATGTTAGAGGATATAAGATTATGCTTCTGACTTGCTAAGTGCATATGTAAAGCATTAAGAAGTGATATAAAATGGTGGCAAGGATTTGGGTGAAATGATCTGGAAACCCATATTGTAGGCTGATCTACGACAACTCAGTGTGTCAACTTAGATAAACCCATTAAGACATTCTAGAAAATAAAGGAAATCAATTGATGATCATTACACATCCTGGCAGATGAGCGTTCTGAATGTTACTAATGAATTATTGCCACAGATCTGATTAAGGCGATTACAAAAAGAGAGATCTCCTTCTGAAAATTATTGACTACATCTGGTGTTGCCACTTCATCAGTTTTCTTTTACCTTTTAATGCCTTTTTACAGTACATTGTTTTTATCTGAAGCACTTCACGGAGCTACCTTAATAATGGTCTCCAATGACTTTCTATTTTATTTATTTATTTTTGCTATTGTATCAGTTAAAGGATTTATTTCTTGTGCCATGAAATGTGATGAAGATTCTGATGAAATCAATGGGATCTTTCCTTAGAACATTACACTAATGCATAAAAACACATCTCTACATATGTCTTGGGTGGCATCCAGTGCCAAATACCTCGTGGGGCTCAAGAAGAATGGGCCTGAGTAAAGTCTTTTGAATTTGCGAATTTAAAAGATTTCATAAATTTCAACTGCTAAAAGTTTGAGAAAAGTCAGTTAAAAAGTGATTATAGAAGGAGGAATATGAAACAATGTCTTAGATATTTGTGGGATTAAAAATAGAATTATATAAACAACATTAATCCTGGGGAATGTTAGAGACAATCTCATTCAAAGTCCTTATTTTATAAATTAGACACATTATCTACAAAAATAGAAAATTGACTTTGATATTGTGAAATTACTTAATGGATTTCTCTCTACTTTTCACTTGGCCCTCCAACTCCCAACATAAAATCATGAGTAGAGGCAATTATAACAGCATAAGAACCCCATATATGTTATAAATTTCTTTTTAAAAAAATATGTAGAGAGAGTTTTCATTCCCTTCAAATTTCAGTTGGGGCACAGCACCATTATGGCCCAAAGAAGAGAGTCTTGCAACCTGTTTTGGCTTGAATTTCTCTCTATAAGTTTGTAGGGATAATAGAAGAACAGAGGGCTAAGTGAAATCTTGCTCTGTAAGTAGGAGAAAGATGAGGAGATGAACAGAGTGATAACTATAGCTTGGGTGACAAATACAAGCTTACTACTGCTCATTTCTTCCCAATGGAATCAAATACTTCCTGTTACTATTTTTCCTGATACTTCCTGTTACTATTTTTCTACCCATACCAGGGGTTGGCGGTATCAAGTAGACCCATGTGTTTGTTGTTCTAACCACTGAATGACTGACTACGGGCAAGTTGTTAAATGACTCTGAATGCCATTTCCTCATCATTTGCAACTTTATTGGTAGGTTAAAAAAAATCTGCAGAGATCTCAGTATACCTAGCACATAGCAGGTATTTCACAATGATAATTTTTACTATAATTATGTAGTCAAACATTCAAATTAGAAAAATCTCTGCTAGTGGTATAGTACTTGTTCAAAGCACACACATGCAAGGTTACTATGTAAGTTCATAATAAGCATCGCATTTTCAAACTTGAAAAACTAATGAAACACATTTTCATTAGTTTTTCTAGGTGTCTTCTGCTAATGCCATCAGAAGCTCAAGATAATGGTTGGCCCCATCAGAGCCAAAGTGAACATACTCAAGTATTTAAGTTCCAACTATTATTTAAAAATCACATGTGTATGTATAGTATTGGTGCTGTTTCTTTGGAGAATCTGTTTCTGTTTTCATATGTGTATTATATAATAATATTTAGATATATATTTATCATATATTATTAATATAGGATCTGTTATATATTATTAATATAGAATCTGTTTCTGTTTTCATATATATTGTATAGTATAATACATAACATATAATGTATTATTTTATATATTATATAGTATAATACATAACATATAATGTATTATTTTATATATTATATAGTATAATACATAACATATAATGTATTATTTTATATATTATATAGTATACTACATAACATATAATGTATTATTTTATATATTATATAGTATAATACATAACATATAATGTATTATTTTATATATTATATAGTATAATACATAACATATAATGTATTATTTTATATATATAGTATAATACATAACAAATAATGTATTATTTTATATATTATATAGTATAATACATAACATATATTATGTATTATTTCATATATATATTTTCATATATATATTTCATATATTATATATTTCATATATATATAATATTATATATTGTATAATATATACAATATATAATATATATACAAGTATAACAATATATAATGTATTATTTCATATATAATATATTATTATATGTATTTTATACTATTTGTTTCAATATTATATATTTATATTATGACACATTTGTATTTATAATATCTATTTATATTACATGGGCTAAATAATATTATAGAGATTTATTATAAGGGATTTGCTCATATGATTATGGAGGCTGAGATGCCCCAAGACGTTCAGTCAGCAAGCTGGAGACCCAGATGAACCAATGGTCTGCTTCTAGTCTGAGCTGGATGCCTGAGAACCAGGATAGCTGATGGTGTAAGTCCTCATCTGAAAGCCAGCAGTCTTGAGATTCAAAAAGAACTGACGTTTTAGTTTGATCCTGAAGGTCAGTAAAGACCAATGGCTCAGCTCAAGCAGTCAGGCAGGAACAATTTTCTCTTACTCAGCCTTTTTTGTTCTATGTAGGCATTCAACTGATTGGATGACTCCCACCGACATTAGGGGGGCAATTTGCTTTACTCAGTTTACCAATTCAAATGTTATTCTTATCCAGAAACACCTCACAGACACATCCAAGACAATATGAGTAATATTTAGCTAAATGTCCTGGCATCTGGTAGCCCAGTAAAGTTGACACGTAAACCATCATACCATGAAATTGTAGCTGCTCAGGATTTGAGAAAGACAGAATTTGCCTGACTGTGCATGAATTAAGCATTCTGTGTGACTTATTTTTCACAATAAGAAACCTTCTCCGAGGAGAGACAGAGCAAAGTGGCAGAGGCTATTTATACAATTCAGAGCCAACCAAACAGGGAAGAAAGACTCACTTGTGACTGTGAATTTAGATATAGCCTACTGAGCTTTGCTTGTGTTGTAAACCTGATGACTGCAGTCAAAAAGGTCAAATTCCCTTGTCCAACTCATCAGAGTTATGACAGTAAACATTCATCTTAAAATTTTGCTTTGCCTTTCTTGAATAAGGATATGGGATCAAGTCTCATAGACACAGAGTAGAACTTGGGCATGGGGGATGTGAAACCCTATCGACTTCAGGCTGGAAGTCGATCTGATTCTTGCAGGATTCCCGTATGTCATTCCCCACCTGTGCCTTCAACTGACCTTAAAAGGGCTGTGTCAGTCATTTTGAAACTGGACTATTCTCATGAAGAAGTACACGGTACTGTTGTTTCCGTGATCCAGCCAATTCTTAGCATGTTTTCTGAGCATGACAGGGAACAGATGTCAACACCTAACAGAGATGTTTCTCTTTGTTTAATCTGAAAAACTGACTACTGGATCAGTCCCACCAAATCTACTTTAAATGGTTACCAAATCATAATAAATTTAATTTAGAAAGAGCTTGGAATGCAATTTAATGAGCACCCTTGATGTAAGGGTTTGTAGCTTATATCCTGTCACCATTAATATCCAATAAACCTGCTTTCCTCCGTTATTTCCTTATAGAACCTTTACTTAGACAACTAGAGATTTTTTGTTTTCTTTTTATTTTCTTGGTAGTATGAAGAGTTATATATCCAAGATACCAAGACTGCAGCTCTGGTTTGTCATCTGGTGATGGTATCATGTCTCATTTTTAAAAGACAAAATTGTACCAGAGCCCATAGGCCATAGAAATGTAAAAACTACCAAAGAGTAAGACCCTTCTGATAGTTTGGAAAAGCTCTCTGAAAATCCCGTGGACGTAACAAAAGAGCGGGAGAGGGAGAGAGAGAAAGAGAAAAAATAATTGCGGTATTCATTTCCCCTAAACCAATGTAGCAATCAACTTTGCAATTACCAAGATCCATTTCACTGGACTTTATAACTGGAAATGAAATGAGTGAGAAATAAGGATCTCTAATGAAGGCTCAGATCCCCACCCATTGCATTATTATCACATTCCACCAGTTTCAACATTCACTCGCCAGCTTTGTAATTTGCAGCTTATTTTCTCACACCTCGCCAAGCGATTCACATTCATTTACATTACTGCCATTTAACTTGCAGACAAGAAGAAATACGGTTTCAGATCTGATGGGCTCGGCATTTTGTGTGTGTGTGTGTCTAGTTGAGTTTGTTCTCCTGCCTAAAACAAATGTCTCTGGAGCTTCGTTTAATTTAGCATGTCAAACTGCTTCCTTCAAAGGCGATTTGGAAATGCTTTGTATACACAATAGACACAAAAAGCCCGAACAAACAGAATAGAAAACAGTGCTTAGAGGAGTAACAATGAAAACACAAGCAGGGCTGCCTATCTATCAGCTGGAATGAGATTTCCCCTGTTGTTAAATGAACTACTGTATTCCTGAATTAAAATAAACTGAAGAGAGGGCACAAAGTATTTCAAAATAATGAGCTATAAAAGACATTTCTCATTTAGCACTTCTTGTTCTTTTATATTGTTTTTAACCATAACTTCATAGTGGCAACTATTTGTCTGGAAGCTGAAAGATACATATTTTCCAGAAGTCTCTGGCTATAGAAGCTCCCATTGTTTATAAATTCTTGATACTACACCCTTATCAGATATATTATGATTTCTCCCATTCTGCAGGTTGCCTTTTCACTCCCTTGATAATGCCCTTTGATGCACAAATATTTTTAAAATTTTGATGCTGTCCTGTCTTTTTTTTCTTTCCTTCTTCTTCTTCTTCTTTTTTTTTTTTTTTTGTTGTTGTTGCTCTTCCAATGTTTACACAACATGATGAGCAGGTCTCCCATAGACACCAAGATATTCAATAAATATTCTCTAAAAATGGAGTCTGCATGGACTTCCCAAAAAGGAATGGCATTTAATATTGAAGTCCTGTGAATACAGATTGACTATTTCTCGTATCCAACTGAAACATTTGAAAAGCTATTAAAATGAAACACTTTTGTAATTGATTTGAAAGGAAATCCTGTCTTAAATGTTCGTGAGGCTACACATTGTCTTTATTTATCACACTTAATAGAAATATTTGTCTATTTTACTCCAGAAATATTAATGTGTTTCATTATGGGTTGCTATCCCAGACCCAACTGAATCTAATAATTGCCATATGTACTAAATCACTTTCTGAAATCCAAACATTCTGAATTTTGAAGACAAGGACTCTGAAAATACTGTGAAACTGCAATGACAATAGCAGCTAACAATGATGTAATGCCATTTTCGTTTCCAAAAGGCTTTCCTGTACATGATCTCACTTGAGCCTCACCAAAAATTCTGTAGTGGGTATTATCCTTATTTCACCAGTAAGAACACTGAGTTTTAAAGAGGTTAAGTGACTTTTCCAAAAGGAATGAAGTGTTAGAACTGAGAGGTTAGATCTCATGTCTTCTAGCTCCAAATCCTGGTGGATAGCACAGTGTTTATTTGCTAAATACACAGAACAAATTTTTTGAAATAACACCCATGCAAAGTTTAACCAAAACAGTATCTCTGTGATACCAGAAAAATTAGGCAATTCATTGAGAGAGAGAAAGAGAAAGCGAGAGAAATAGATTTAGTCAGCTGTTCCCATAGCTACAGAACCAATCTTTCATATAAATGCACATTCTCTGGCATTTGATGAGGATACAGGATCCTGGGAGTTCCTGTGCATAAGGAATGTACTATGCATACGTCGCGCCAGATTAAGTCAGCTAATTCCCACCCACACCCTAGCCCCTTTTTTAAAAATAAAACACAAACTTCTTTACCACCAAGGTTAAGAGTATCAATTACCAGCTAAAAATTTTTTTTCAGGAAATAATTCTGTAAAGCCAGACTGCTGAAACTAATCTTGTCATATTAAGGTAGGTAGGCAAAGTAATGTTTAAAAAATTTCCCAACTTATATTAGTTATAGGGTGTCAAGACAGTAATTCTTACAAAGAAAACCAAGCTTTTTTCCTTCTGTGGGTCTTATAATTTTATTATTTGTCGAGGCCCCACCACCCCGACATAGGCTCATTTCTTCTCTCCCTTCGGGCTGTTTTGCCAGGACAGGAAGCATTTTGTGACGCGCAGGATAGATTTCCAGAACTCCCTGATCCTTCTAAATCTCCTATTTTGGCTGGGGGAAATTACCCAGCACAATCTGTAATATCAGACAGCAGTGTAAGGAGAGGCTAAATGTCAGGGCCGGGGAAGCAGAATGATGAGGGACAAATGTGATTGCCGAAAGCAGGGCTGAAGATGATCTCATTAGTCTTTCATTATTCGGGCACTGGTTTCCAAGACAGACAACAGGGACACAAATAGAAGAGGTATGCTCTGGACGACTTATGGGACCAAACATTCCCACACTGACCTAACTGGAGTGCCACATGGCTCTGCTAATACCAGTATTTAAAGGATTCTGATGTGCTTGATGTTGCCTCAGAGATCTCATTATGTGAGTAAAGGTGAGCATTTCTTAAATCTCCATGGAAAATACTCTTAGTTCATGGGTCATCAGTGAGTTTGAGGATTTTTATTTTTAAAACAAATCAACACTGTTTCAGATCATGACAAATAAGAGTAACTTGTGGGAGCATGGTATTTTCTATTATTTTTTTCTGCTGGTTACTAAATCTATACCCCAAGGGTTCAATGCCAGAATTCCTTTTCACAGCCCATCTGCATCGGAATAAACAATTTCCCATGAAATCAGCTTAGGTCACAATCGAATTTTTATCGTTTTACTTATCTTTTGTGACTGTTTCTGAAGATAATCCATTCTAATCCTGGATTTACAGAAGAAATTATTTATTTACATATTTATTAAGATGGTGCAATGGAATAGGCATTGAGGTAGAGTAGTTAACGTCTAGCGGGGAAATACAATCAGTAGAAAAGTACAGTACAATGTGATTATGCCTATGGTTGACAAATGAAGACAGATGAAACTATGGCGTCATAGGAGAATGCATGCTAGGGGAGTGATGGAAGGCTTCTTGGAGGAGGTGTTGCTGAGATTGATTCCTGACAGAGTAGGAGTTTTCCATATGCATAATTCAGGGAAAGCTTTTTCTAGGAGAAGAAATATCATACAAATGGCACATATACACGGAGTATTCTCATAGATAGAATATTTCATCCTGAATCCACTAAAACATGTATGGTAGTTTTCATGTTCTGTCATAGTTAAAGGTATATAAAGTAGATTCCCATATTAAACTTATTTGAGTGCATAAATGACATAAGAATCAGATTTTCTGCTGTAAGAATTGTGTGATTATTCATTTAGAATATCATATGATAATATCTCATATTACATTCTAATACATATATATTTATTTTAATTGGCTCCTCTGCATGCTACAATACACTGAAAACATCTATTCATAACAAAATGTCAATAAATTATAGAATTCTGAAGTGCCTTCTGATGTACAGGGAATAATTTAAATTACGCCATTGTGGCTTTACTGTTGTAAATTTTCCAATACTTTTCCATCTTTTTTTCTTTAAAAAGATCCTAGGTTTTGACAGAATTTATGTGTTTCAAAAAGACAAAGACCATGTCTTCTCAAACTTGACTCTGAATTTATGCATTATGTTGAGTAATTTCTCCAAGTATGCTTGTTGAATTGTATTTAGTGCTGTAATCTTCTGTTTATCCAGATTAAACCACAAAAATTATTTTCCAACTCTGCTGGGGAATCTAGTTTTATATAATCAGTTGTGGCCATTAACTTCATTAAACTTAACACAAATTTTAACTCCCATTTTGAAATAATTTTAGTTTGCAAAAACAGTACAAAGAATTCCCATATACCTTCTCCACAGCTTTCCAAAATGGTGAAATCTTTACATAACTACAGTTATGATGATCCAAACTGGGAAATTAACAATGATTCAATACTATTAAGTAATCAACAGAGCTGTGAAAATTTCACCAATTGTCCACAAATGTGTTTGTTTCTGGTCCAGAATTCAATCCATAATCCATTGCATTTAGTCATCATCCTTAGTCTCCTCTAAGATGGGATGGTCCTTTGTCTTTCATGGCCTTATCCTTTTGAAGAGCCTGGACAGTTACTTTGTAGAATGATCTTATTGTATGTTTGTCTGATGCTTCCTCGTAAATAAATTCAGGTTTGCATTTTTGGCAAGAGGACCTTAGAGGTGTTATTTCCTTCTCAATGCATCGTATCTGGAAGCACATGGTGTTGCTATGTCTCATTACTGGCCTTGTTAACCTTGATCACCTTGAAGTCTGGCTGCAAGAGACCAAGCTTGAGATTAGTCTGCTTTATTGCAACTAGACTGAGTTCATGTACTAATCTCACATTCAAATTTTAATTTGGGTAACAGTTGTTGTTGAGCTCACAGTGTTTGAATTCCTATTGAAAGAGACAGGATTGTTATTAATGTTTGCATTTCATGAAAACCAAATCAGAAGTCTGAACTTTTTGTATAAGTTCAAGGATTCAGCACATACAAGTTCTATCTCTCTCTTTAGTTTCCTTCCTTCTCTTGCCGCCCTTGGGCAAAACCCAACAAGCAAACAGGACTCTGCTACCCTAGTCTATCCTGTGCTATGAATGAAGCAGCACTGATCATATTTTCCCAAGAAAACTTCAATGTATACGTGCAGTTCTCCCATTTTCAGTCTCCTAGCAAAATAGCCAAACAAATCCCTTTCTTTCTCAAAGGGAATGACTTATTGGCTCTAGCTTTCCTATTATTGTTAAGGAATATTATAAGGTTGATTTATGTAGAAAGGAAAGAAGACCAACAGCCTGGTTCTTAATAATAGGAAAGCAGAAGAGATTAAAAACAAAAAGAGTTTAAGAAAAAATTTCCAAGAATGTTTAATTGCGTATGTCCCTGTGTGGGGAAGATCAGTGAAACAAAACTCACCCCTATCAAAATCAGGAATTCAGTAGGAAATAGAAGGAAGCACCAACTTCATGCAATTAGGAAAGAGACTGATGTGGAAGCACATGGAGACATTAAACTGCCCAGGTCCGTCATCACATGATACTAGGGAACCGGCAAGTTGATATTCTACTTAGGTGATCCTAAGTTGAGTTGACGAGATTATTTTAGTAAGACCGAATGACCACTCTATCCATTTTTTGTCATTAAAAGTAGAGAATGCTATTGCGATGCTGCAATCCAAGTACTGTGTATCATTAAGTCAGAATGTATTTTTTAAAAATGTGGTTCTGTGTGTTAACAGATTCAATCAAGATTTACCCCTGAGGATAAGTGGTAAGCATGCATTTGGATCATGAATGTATGATATCTATAGTTTCTCTATTTTGGAGGAGCTGCCTGGGAAATCAGAGGGGAGAAACCCCTTTTTCAGTTACTCTAGGATTCAGATGATTTAGCTGAGAATTTTCATCTCAGCATCACCATATGGAAAAGAACTGGTCACTCATTCCCGAGGTCTGGGCCAGGGTGGAGGAACAGTGGAAGTCCTTGGATCCCTCAACATTCAGATATCTGGGTGACAAAAAGAGAGAAGTTGAGTCCAAAATGGACTATCTATGAATCTCAGCTGTTTTCAGTGTTCTCTTTTAATCTGCCAGTCTCAGCATTTTATCTCAATATCAACAGAGAATGTTCATTTGACAAAGTACATTCATAACTTCTCTAGATTCCATCTTTCTGGACAATGCCATTCAATTATTAACCTGTCTTTTTAAAAATGATGCCATAGCATTAAATTCATGAGCTGCTTTCCAAGCTTTGTTTCCTAAGATGTTCTTAAATAACAAAACATCCTCTGTAGTTATTTAATACTTCCAAAAAGGCATACATTTTAAAGCTACTTCATGATTAACCATTGAAATGTTTAAGCCTAGGAATTTAGCAGGTCTGCAAAAACCTAACACCTTCTAAATCTGACTTTCATTTGAAAAACTAGAGGAGCATTTAACTCCTATTATAACTGCCTTTGGCTTAAAGGATCATATTGAATACCAAAGAGAAGTAAATAGATTGGATAAAAGGAATTTCTGTGGCTGGCTGCTTTGGTTTGTTCTGTGTAAAACACACCTTTTAATTTAAATTAGACAAATGGCAGAATTTCCTGCCTAATAAGACTGCCCTGACTAGTGGTTTGGATGTGTCACCTCCACTCTTAATCAGGTAATCATAATTAAGGTGAATGAACCAGCCAGGGAAGTGGAAAGCAAGTCAAAAAGTGTATTGAACAAAAAAGACCTCCAACAAGCAGACCACCAGGGCACAATCAGGAGGAAACATCTACAGCTCCAACACATGACTTGGGAAAAGCCACTAGACACCAACAATGTGACTGTTGAATTATAGTTCACAGCAAGTTTGAATCCAGACTGTCTAGATTGCCTAACCGTTTCTACATTAATTGTGTCCACTGTCTTGCTACAGCCCCCAAACCCTAATATGTGTTTTTTTCTCTCTCTTTTTCTGTCCATTAAAATAATCCATGATCAATTTGAATTCCATTTGGCCTTATATTTGCTTGTTGTCTCTTTCGGTTCTGACTCTAGAATTCTTTCAACGGTATTGGGATTTACTTGCTTTAGGGCAAAAAGAATCTTTTGAATCCCTAACTATACCACTTTAGATGCATTGTAGACTCCGTATCAGATAGAAATAATTGCTAAAGGCCCTTTAAAGTTTTGTTTTTACAAAGTGTTAATATTGTTAAATGTCTTTTTCTTTAAGGAAGATTTCTGAGGAAAATTTCTAGACCGAGCCACAGTAAGACCCGAACTCTGATTGAATGTAAAAAGTACGGCAATTACTATAGGTATTAATATTAGTAGGCCAAGGTCAAGTTTATTTCTTGTTATTGTTTTAATGGTGGAAAGACCAAAGCGAGAGAATCATGAAATTAATTCAAATGAGGCATGGAAGTAAAATTTAGGGTCCTAGTGGTTCAAGAAAATGAAGAGCAGCAAACAGATTCCAGATCAGTGACTATTAGACATTTGAATGATAACTCATGACTATTCCCAGTCCTCATTTTCCCAAAATTCTGATTCAGTAAGACAAGGGTGGCCACAAAGATGTGCAAGTTTTAAAGAACCCAAAATGTTGGGATTACAGGCATGAACCACTGCATCCGGTCTAGATTTAATTTCAATATAGTGTTCAGGGAAAGTTAGCAAAGGATATGTCAGTGAGGTAGGGATGAATACAAATTATCATCATAAGCTGTGGTTAAAAGCAGTTATACATTGCTGTTGAAGATAATGGACACATTGTTTATTTATTAGCTGTCAATTAAAGGTCATTGACATTCAACACATTAGCATATTATTAAGTGATATGTATTATATATAATTTTATTTTTTATTGTAGTAAGTATATACAACATAAAATTTACCATTTTAGCCATTTTTAATGTATAGTTCAGTGGCATTAAATATTTTAACTTTGTTTTACAACATTTACCATATATGAACATTTTCATTAACCCATACTGAAACTGTGTAACTATTAAACAATAACTTCTCATTGCCCACCTGTTATATTTTCTGTCTCTGTGAATCTGACTGTTCTAGGTACCTCTATAAATCGAATCAAATAATATATGTCCTTTTGTGTGGCTTATTTCACTTAGTGTAATGTCACTAAGATTCATCCATGTTGTAGCATGTATCAGAATTTCATTTCTTTTTAAGGCAGAATAATATTCCATTGTTTGTAGACACTATATTTTGTTTATTCATCATTCATTGATAGAAATTTGGGTTTTTCCCCTCTTTTGGCTATTATGAATAATTCTGCTATGAACACCCATGTTCAAAGTCTGCAAATGTAAGGTTTTCACTTGGTAAATATCGAACTTTGTATTTCGGAAAGATCTTAAGTGTCATTGGCATAAAAAAATCTTATAACTTTGTAAAATAATTTTACCTCAAAAAAAGTAAAATCAATGTAGATAGAAGTTTTAAAGAAGCAAATTTTGAAAGCTTATAGACTCTAAAACACATGAGTAACCTTTTAAATGTCTGATGTGTAAACGGCACCGTGTTATGTGTTATATATCAGTGTTCCCAGTGTGTGATGCCACCTATGGTATTCAAAAGAAGTGCAGGTGGTATCTGAACCAACATATTTTACTTCCATGGTTATAGATGCATTTTTTATGCATTGAGAAAACATGGTAACCAGCATATCAAATATGAGAGAATCTTAATGCACTGTTAAATTAAAAATAAAAACAAAAAACAGTGAATCTAAAACATAGATTTAGTAAAAAAAAATAAGTAGTAAGTGAATATGGCAGAAACTGTAAAGGCAATTCATAAATGACTGAATTTGGGGAATTTATCATGTATTCAGGAAGAAAGAAGCAAAAAAATAAACCCATTCCTAGGAAGAAAGGTATAAGTTAGTCATTTAAGTTTCCATTTATACAGAGAGAAATGACAGAATAACGGGCCATAACACAGTGGTAAGAGAGAGCTAATGTAGTACTTATATATGCTTGTGCATAAAAGAGAGATATAAAAAAACTGGACTGGAGTTTGAGCCAAGAAATGAGAGGTGATAGAAATTTTTACCTCATTGTTTTCAGGGCTGATGTCAGATTCCCTTTCTGCCAGAATAGCTTAAAGGGAATGATACGATTTTCACATTGATTCTTTTCAGCAGCTCTACCTGGTTTTCTTGCCGATTGTCAGGCTCAAACCCCAAACGTCACACTCAACCACCTGTTAAACTGCATTTGTCAAACCTGTAGGAAAGGTATGCTAGCAGAGCATTATCATAGCAGAGTATTTTCATTTTTTTCTATTTCAAAACTGTTTTTATGTGACACCCAAAGTCTGGAGGAGAGGCGTAAAACCCAGCTCAAAATATTTGATTTCTTTTTTTCCTCCATAGAAGACAAAAGAGATAGGTTCTAGTTAGGTACTCACCTATATCTCCAAAGAAACTAATGAATCAAATAGCTTATTTTTGCATATGCTGATGTTTGGCCAGATCTTGTGGCTTATCCATGATACACTGTCTTTATTATTTAATATAATTTTCTCTGTTACATAGCAAGAATCAACATGGTGAATGATAAGAAATAAGACATTTTAATACGAAATAAAATCAGAAGAACTGGATCTAATAATGTTCCTGTGATTAATTAGCCAAGGCATTTTTAATAGCTCATTTGTCTCTTAACTTAATTTTTTTAGTTCTAAAGTGACTGTAGTAATTTTTTTTTTCAAGTTGCATGAGTCAGGAGAGGCTAGGCTATGCCACAGTAACAAGCAATACCCACAGTTCCATGATCTCTCGTAGGAAAAGTTTATTTCTTGCTTATGTAAGGTATTCAGAGATGACTGTTCGTTTAAATTGACTTATGAATGTTTCTGTGGCATTCCAAATGGCTTGACTCTGATAGCACCTCTGTGGCCACATGTGCCGCCATAATCCCCAAAATGATGGAAAAGCATCAAGTCACATACCAGCTATAAAATTTCCACTGATAGTTACATATGTCACTCTTTTCTGCTCACATCTAATTGGGCAAAAAATGTCACACAGCTATTCCTAAATTTAAAGGGTCACCTTACTATGTTCCTGGATGGGAAGAGAACTGGAAATAATATGAATTCTGGTAAGGCCTACAAAACCAGTTATTTTTAGGAAAAAAAAATTAAGTGTCAGTTTCTTATATCATGATGCCATATGCTGACCATGTTATACTTGTGAATATTTGAGCTGAGAGCATCACATAAGCATGTTTGAATGAATTTCAAGTCAGCATTTCTTAATTATCTGCCCCTAAAAATTTAGGAATTAGCCAAATGGATAACTCCATGGATAAGCATTTCAAGGCAATAGGGTCATTTTCACTTGGCATTAATTTGAATTCACATTTCATGGATTAGTGCATTCTTGTACAGCTATGAAGAAATACCCGAGACTGGGTAATTTATAAAGAAAAGAGGTTTAATTGACTCACAGTTCTCCATTGCTAGAGAGGCCTCAGGAAACGTACAATCATGGTGGAAGGCAAAGGAGAGACAGGCACCTTCTTCACAGGGTGGCAGGATGGAGTGAGTGCAAGCAGGGGAAATGCCAGACATTTATAAATCCATCAGATTCTGTGAGACTCACTCATTATCACTAGAACAGCATGAGGGAAACCACCCCCCATAATCCAATTACTTCCCACCAGGTCCCTCCCGTGACATGTGGGAATTGTGGGAACTACAATTCAAGATGATATTTGGGTGGGGACACAGCCACAGCCAAACCGTATCAAGCTCTTACTGTAGAACTAATGTTTGATAGAATACTAGAAGGAAGCCATAGTGGAGTCAAAATGCTTAGATTAAAATCTTGCCACTAAAGTCTTCATCTCGAGAGTTCCCCTAGATGTAAAATGGAAATGTTGTTATAATAGTATCTGTCTCATAAAGTTATTGTATTATATTAATTAATACATGTAAATAATTAGAATGGTGCATAGCACATGGGGCACCTAGTAAGTGCCAGCTATGAATTTGGTAAACTCCGTTTGGGCTTTTGAAGTCACCCACAATTGACTTACTTGTTTTCATTCTGTCTCTCTTATTACATATCTGTGTGTGTGTGTGTGTGTGTGTGTGTATATATAGTTATATTTATGTAAAGAGATAGTGAGCATATGTAGTTATACATATGTATGCATGTATATTTATCTATCTAGCCAGCTATCTATCTACTCTATCTTAATAAACCTTAATTCCCAACATATAACAAAATATTTCCAAAGCAAAACTCTAACCCAGAATCAGTCCTATTCTTTGGGGCTGAAAGTATAGTTTGTTACAGAGTTGTTCCTTATATTTTCCTGAATAAAATTATGTCCTTCTGCCAAGGAACACTGTGTCTTCATAGCCCACATAAATTAGAGATAGCATTTTATAGGACGAACCCAACTTTATCTCAGCACTCCTATTTGGCATACTACAAAAAACTCCTTAAATATTTTGCTGAAACGTGGAAAAAGAATTTCTGTTGAGACTCATATTTTTTTTTGTAACCAGAATGCAAGTTTCTGACTGTATTTGCCTAATACATAGTCAGATTGCTTGATACACATGGTTGGTTCAGATTTTGCTTCTAAGATAGATGCCATATAACAGTCTTATTAAAATCCATACATTTTGTAGTGAAATTGAAAGAAATATTCCACATTACTCATGCATAGTTGCTATTGTTCGTATGTTTTCTTAGAATAATAATGGTGGGAAATGGCACAGAAGGAAAAATGCAAACTTATTTTGTTTTATTTTAATAAAAATGATCTTTATTGTTAAAAAAATACATCACCACTCTAATGCATATTGTCAAAAAAAACAACAAAAAAGAAATTTATTAGCTTACATAATTATAACATTCAAGCTGTGAAATTTGCTTTAGGTACCTCTATATGCAGAGCCTTAAATTGCTGGCTATCAGCAAGGGAGATGCCACCCTCCAGTGTGCATTTTGAATATTTATGGGGTTTATTTTTAGTTATCACAACATTTGGGGGGTGGCCACTACTAAGTTTTGTGAGTAGGGCCACAAAGATTAGACATCCTGCAATGATTGGGATTGTTCTGCAAAAACATATTATCCATATCCTGAGAGCTCTTAAATGCCCTTAGTGCAACCCAAATGCATTGTTTATACCTAAATTTAGAAATTAAAACTCCATTTTTACATGTATATTCAAAGAGAACGGGTTTTTGCATATTATTACAGCAAACTGAGTAACCAAAAAATGCAAATATTGTATAAATCAAGAGAGGGTTGTTGTGTTTGACACTTTACCAAGAATGATATACTACTTTGAATCTTCCATTATATGAGGCCACACCTCTCATAAAATTTCAGTCTGGATCATTCTCAAGTTGTAGATTTTGCATTCACATTTGTAACAGTGTATCTGATACTCCTTTTCACAGCCAGAGATGAAAATGTTATCAGAATTAGTGGAGACATGTGAAATGTAGACATCGCATTAAATTGTATTAGTAAGAATTCTCTAAAAATAATTCATGTTCTTAACTTTCTATTTTTGAGTTTCTCTGTAGCACAATGAAAAACCTATATGCTGAGAAAACATATTGAGGTTAATTTCTATTTTTGTGTTTCCTGTATTTAAAACCTGTTTTCGTGACGTTCCAGAAATTGGAATCACCATTTCTCAATAGTCTTTTATTTCTGTTTTTTTTTTTCCCCAATATGTCCTATTTCTCCTGTCTTGTATTGATCAGTATAGTCTCCAAGGTCTTTTTATGTAACAGGAGTACTTTATATACCTCAACATATGGTGAGGTTTTAAAACAGGAGATATATTTTGTTATTCTTTGATGCAATCTGACCCCAGGGCATTATATTATAGAATGGAAATCAGGTCTATAGACACTAGAATCAGAATGCCAGGGTTCAAATTCTGGCTTTTCTGTTTGCTAGCTGTATATTTTTGGGTAAGTAACTTAACCCCTTTTTGTCTCAGTTTCCTCTGTAAAATAATGTTTCCAGACCCATGGGGGTAATTCATAAGATAAGTGACTGAATTAATAACGTTGAAAAAGCATAGAACTGTGCCAGACACACAGACGGCACTATATAAATGTTTGACAAATAAAATAGAGAAAATTTTAAACTACACTTATAAATAAGGTATCGCTCATATGTAAGTATTTCAACTCCTCATTTTCTCTACTTTGGCCGTCTGTAATGGTTCATGGTGTTTTATACCTATATTGACTAATACCATTTTCCTCTTTCTCTTATCACTCACAGATAAGGTTGTTCTGTTATTTATTTATCTTCATAATGGGTTTAATTCCAATATTTTCCTATATCTCTGCTTTCATTTTCCTGTAAAACTTGTGCAGAATTGCTTCTGATGATCTTCCTTCTTTTATTCTTGACTTAACTCTTTAAAATTAGTAAAAATTATCTGATGACTTTATTATGTCTCCTAGTACAGTCAGCTTGCACAGTTACAAATTGAAATGGATTTTTTCATCATAAGTTGTTTTATTGTTATTCTATGTAACAGGGTCTTATATTGACTTTTAAGAACGTTATTGTATAAGTGTTATACATGAATTTTATTTCAGAATAGCAAATGAAATGTTAGAATATCATTATTAAAAGGTTTTTTATTAGCTTAAGAAGTATTAGTGAGAAGATGATCTCCATCAAGATGTCTCTTTCCTGAGCGCCTAGCCTTTCAGAATTTCACTGGTGGATCAGTTTGAGATATTATGCCAATTTTCTCAGGGTTAAGTGACTGTTTTATGACCGTCCATCTAACAATACTAAAAGAAGAAACAAGAAACCAGGTTTTATGACTTCTAGTAAACTCAATAAAACTGTGATTAAAGATAATGACCATGTTCAGTTTTAGTCACTTAATATCTTATATTCACTTACTGAATTAAAAATGAAGAGTTAAGAGAAAGTAATCAATAATATTTTGTGTTAAATTAATTCTTACTATCTTAAGTTCTAAGACAAAACTTAGTGCTTTTGCAACTTTTCTGATGATTCCTTTCATTCCAAAAATAGCAAGGCACTTTGTCTCAGTTAATTCTACAGTCCATTTTGAGTCCTGCCTTGGAGGCCTTAAGACTTTACACACCTTAAATAATAATTGGAATCATGAATCATTTTTATCTCCAAGTCAATAAAAGACCCATCTTTGTAATGTGCTGAGGAAAAAACAAAATCCCAAACCAAAACTCCAAATTACTCTGTCTTTAGGATTAAGCAGCCTTGAGTATTATTTCCTTTGCTACTTCAACTCAAAGAATGTTGATTCAAAAGCAGTTTTAGCAAGACCTAAATGAAATTATAAAGCATTTTTTAAATAGCTTTTATTCTCCTGAGTCTTAACAATAAAATGAGCCCAGTTCCTGGAAAATCTTTTCAGAATTGTGGTTGAGAAATGATGTGCAGTGACTAGTGTGTGTAATATTTGAGTCTGTGGAATATTAACTTAATGAAGGATTGGTTGCTTATTGCAAATTCGGTCGGAAATTTGGCACTGCTAACTCTGGTACAGTCATTCTCTCTGTTCATCATCTTGTAGTTGCATTGCCTATTAAAAGGGTCACAAGAGCAGCGCGCTACAACTTGGGCTTTCTTGCAGCTGCAGTTCTACCTAATTTGTACTTTGGCACTCGAAAGATTATAATAAATGAAGTGCTGCCTTCAAAGTTTCAGACACACCAGTTTTTTCCCCTGTTTGGCAAAGGTGGATTTAATTTGACTTTCACGAGTGCAAAATCCGTCTCCTTAGAAGTTCGTCAAACTATTAATTTTATGGCAAGGACAACTGAGTACAGTAAACCTTTTCACAAAGCCAGACAGCTTAACCTAATTAAGTGCTTGTTTTGACAGGTGGTTTAAAGTAGAATGAATGCCATCAAGAATGTTTCAAGAAATGAGTTTGATGAATGTGCGAGTGTGGGCATGCAGGTGAAAATGTGTTTTGGAAGGATATGATGACAGGTCTGTGTCCAAAAAGTGGAAGGTATACATCAAGCTTCATCTGCGCACTCGTTTGGTAATTTCTGTCTCTTCTATAGATTTTAAGAAGATGGACAGCATCAAGTCCATATGAAAATCAAAAGATACTGGCCGGGCATGGTGGCTCACGCCTGTAATCCCAGCACTTTGGGAAGCCAAGGCGGGTGGGTCACCTGAGGTCAGAAGTTCGAGACCAGCCTGGCCAACATGGCGAAACCCCACCTCTACTAAAAATACAAAAATTAGCCGGGCATGGTGGTGGGTGCCTGTAATCCCAGCTACTCGGGAGGCTGAGGCAGGAGAATTGCTTGAACCCGGGAGGCGGAGGTTGCAGTGAGCCAAGATCCGCCACTGCACTCCAGCCTGGGCGACACAGCGAGACTCTGCCTCAAAAAAGAAAAAAAAAAAAATCTAAAGATACTGAGAAATAACATTGACCATTATTAAAACAACTTGCAAAGTAACTTGTTTGCCTCTGAGCAGAATTCAAGTATCCCTTTAAGAGACTGGAGGTGGGTTACAAAGGAAATTTCAACTTTGAATTTGATTTTTCTGAATATACATAAAATTTCTCAGCCTTTTTTCTGTATGGAGTGCTTAAATTTTAAGACTGGAGACAAAGTAGAAATATCATTAGCCAGTCCTACGACTATTTTTCAGGCAGCTTCTTGTATCCTTTCATGCACATTTCAGGAAAAAAAAAAGAAATTGATCAATCTTCCAGACTGGGATTCAAAGATGTTTTTTAAAGAGGAGTCTATAGAATTTGTTCTGATGTGGTATTTCACTGTGTGTGCAATAAGGGTTGGTGTTCAGAATGTGGATTCTTGATAGATTTCCAGCTCTCTATCTCTGTTTCTTTTCCCCATCAAGGTTCTGGGTCCTGGATAGCAAAATGAAACCAAATCAATATAGGAGCCCTATAGTCATTTGATAGTGATGTAATACTTTCGTCTAAAAAGTGTTGATTTCTTTAGAGTAAACTTAACGTATTGATAGTGTCAAGACTTTCAGAAAGACCTATCTCAGACATCATATTCCTCACCAAATGATTAATTTATCTCTCTGATGACAGGAAATAACCTCCTAAAATAATTCATATAAATTTCCATTTTAATTTTTTTCAGTGCTTGCAAAAATTAAAAACCCAAAACTGTCAATAGCTGAAGTGATATCATTGCTGATGGTGAAAAAAGTAATTAAAAAAAAACTTAATTTGCCTGAAGTCATATATTCATTAATTCTTAGAGCTCCAATTCAATCCAAATCCTTAAAATTCGAGGAATATTCTCTTAATCATTATGATTCCCCAGATAGTGAATTTGTAAAATTTTTTTATCATTCTGATGTATTTAAGTGATTTAAAATAAAATCAATTCAAAACGTAGTGTTTTCCCATTCAAAATGTCTTTAGGCTTATATGGAGCTAGTCTAAATTCTAAAACATAGCTTCTACCAGCTTATCATTATGAGGACCAAGAAATAAGATGAAAATCTTAATTCAACTAAACTGATAAACAGACAAACTAATGCCAGAACCATGAAAACTTTTTTAGAAATTTTAAGGTAACTGAAACTAGGAAAACGAACAAACAAACAAAAACTTACCTGAGCTTGGACCCGGCTTTGACTTAGCTTTTTGTGAGACAGGTGTCACCTCAGAAAAAGGTAGAACATGCACACTTTTCTCATCATATCAGTATGAGCACTGACTCATGATCTGGGCACCACTCACAAGATCCAGGGCCACTTTTTCTCATTACACCTTGGAAATTGGTCTGTGAGCTGGCCTGCAACAAACCTACCTGAATGCTCAGGAAACAGTTACTAACATGAATGGAGTTTTGGAAACCATATAAAATAATGGAACGGAAATAGAGTGAAATCACGAGTTTTGCATGCATTCAAAAAGTTATAGATTTCATGTATAAAGAACAACTGTTGAGAGTTAAGATGATCAAAAGAAAGAAACTTGAAAGCAGGTAACTTAGAAATTATATTTAAAAATTAAGTCTAACAGCCAGGAATATCAGAAAAACAGTGTAGTTGAAACAGGAAAAATAGGCGACTTCAAGAGAGCAGAGCTTGCTTGGATCAAAACTTAGGAAGAATAGTTTGTCCATTATCTTCTCTCTAAGTGTGAGTGTGAAAATTGATTGCATTTTTTTCCTATAGGCTCTTGTTACATAATTACTGTAGGATATTTGAGCCAATACTTTATATCTAAAAATTGATATAAGGATACAGTTTTTAAAAAATGTATGCACTCAGACACATGTAGAAGTATCTTTATTTCAGTATTGCTTTTTTAGTAGTTAATAATATTGTCATTCAATTTTGGTGCATCCATATATCTAACAGTGGACTATTGTGAATACTATAAATTCACCAGGACAGATATGATCGATACATTTTTATTGATGTGGAAATATTCTCATCATTTACAAAAAATACAGGTTAAAAAATAAAAATCGTTTCTATATATTTTTGCTTATCTGTAACATATTTTTTCCACTACTTATATATATATAAGTGGTGTGTGTGTGTGTGTGTGTGTAAATGAACACTAGTTAAAGTACTGCCCTAAGCATTTGTTAAACATCCACTAGAAGCTGAATTGGAGAATATCGTTTCAAGAAATGTTGCAATTATAACTGGGTGTAGAAGGATTAGCAATATTTCAACAAATGGAGAGGAATGGAAGCAAAATCCTGGAAGCACAGTGAGGCATGCTTGGTGGATCACTTACATTGGATGGAAAACATGAGAGAAAGCTGATTTAGGGTAATTTTAGACAACTCTTGTTTCTGTATTCACCATGAGCAACCTGCCGTTATCCAAAGACTTCATCATCTGAAGTGAAAAATCTCTTATTTTCCTCCTCACTGAGACCCACTTGGCTCTTTTAGAAACATGGCTTTTTGGTGATTGATTCAATAAGATTTTGTGATAGTTCCTGCCAGAGCTCCCATTTGACATTCCATAAATGCCTCTCAAATCTGAGCAGGACACAGCTGGTGCCTGGGATAGCTCATAACGGATTGCCTCCATCTTTGTAAAGAACCCTATTCAGGCTGCATCGAGGCCACCCCAGACTATCATTTCCTAACTTCCAACATTCTACTGAGAGTGCTGATGCCAGGTTATCTAGGGAACAGAAACTGGGCCTGTGGCCATATATATATATAATATATATAAATGTAATATACATATTTATATATAAAAATTATATATATATATAGAGAGAGAGACAGTCTTGCTCTGTTGCCCAGGCTGGAGTGCAGTGGCATGATCTTGGCTCACTGCAACCTCTACTTCCTGGGTTCAAGCCATTCTCCTGCCTCAGCCTCCCCAGTAGTTGGGATTATAGGTGCCCACCACCACACCTGGCTAGTTTTTGTATTTTAGTAGAGATGAAGTTTCACCACGTTGGCCAGGCTAGTCTCGAACTCCTGACCTCAAGTGATCCACCTGCCTAGGTCTCCCAAAGTGTTGGGATTATAGGCGTGAGCCACCGTGCCCAGCCTTGTATATTTTTTTCCCAGTTAGATTACTTACTATGGGAGTTCCTGGATTAACCATTCTTACGAGTGGGATCTCCTTCTTCACAGGCACAAAAAAAGGTTCTATTACATATCTTCTTCCCCAAAACTAAAAACAGTTAAGACCTTAAAAAGTGTGAGATCAAAAGCTTTTCTTTTTTTGTCTGTTTGATTGAGTTTTATAAGAAGCATTAAATGTAAAGGAATTGAGTCTCATAGATGACAGAAGAAAATAACTCACGGGATGGATTTGTCTCACAATGTGGAGATCAACTTCAAGAGGAGATGTATTAACTAAAATCTGATTTATGATTAAGATTAAGATTTAAGTAAAGCTAATAAATATGCTTTACACACACACACACAACGCATTAGCATTTTTATGTAATTTTCTGTAAAGGAGCCCTTCATAGTTTTATTAATACTGGTATGATCATTTATGTACACATTGTTGTATAGATGTATGTTTTCATTTTTCTTGAATATATATTTAGGAGTGTAACTTCTAGATCATATAATAATTCTATATATAACTTCTGAGAAACCACCAGACTCTGTCAAAGTGGCTGCACAGTTTTGCAGTGCCACCAGCAATGTATGAGACTTTCAGTCTCTCCATCCTCACCAATATTTTTTATTATTTATCTTTTTTGATTGCAGTCACCTTAGTGGGTATAAAACGGTTTCCCTTTGTGGTTTTGATTTGCGTTTCCCTGATGGCTCATGATGGTGAGCACCTTTTCATGTGTATTGGCCATTTGTATATCTTCTTTGAAGAAGCGTTCATTTAATTCTTTGCCTAGTTTAAATGGAGTTTTTATTTGCTTTTTATTATTTAGCTGCAAGAGCTCTTTATATATTCTTAATACAAGTTCTCTATAAGATATATGATATGCAATTATTTTCTCCCATTATAAGGATCTTTTCACCTTCTTGATGGTTCTTTTAAGCATTCGGTTCTTAAATTTTGAGAAAGTTCCATTTTATCTGCTTTTCCTTTGGTTGCTTGTACATTTGGTGCCATATCTAAAAAGTCTACTGACTCAAGGTGAAGAAAATTTTCTATGTTTTATTGTAAGACTTTTATCATTTTTGCTGTTAGATTTCAGGTCTATAATTCATTTTGAATTAATTTTTGTCTATAGCATGAGGAAGGGATCCCAATTTATTCTTTTGCATATGGCTATCTAGTTGTGCCAGTACCGTTTGTTGAAAGACTATTCTTTCCAAATTTAATCGACACCCTTGCTGAAGACTGATTATCTTCTGAAGATGATTTTATTATATCTATATTAGCTGTCCTGAAAAATAATTTCAGGCCAGGCACAGTGGCTCAAGCCTGTAATCCCAGCACTTTGGGAGGCAGAGGAGGGCAGATCACTCGAGGTCGGGAGTTCAAGACCAGCCTGGCCAACGTGGTGAAACCCTGTCTCTACTAAAAATACAAAAATCAGCTGGGCCTAGTGGTGGGTGCCTGTAATCCCAGCTACTTGGGAGGCTGAGGTAGGAGAATTTCTTGAATCTGGGAGGCGGAGGTTGCAGTGAACAAAGATCTTGCCACTGCACTCCAGCCTGGGTGACAGAGTGAGACTCAGTCTTAAAAAAAAAAAAAAAAATCAAATGTGCCACCTCTGTTAACTATGCAAATCCTAACCATTGAAAAGAAAGTGTTTTATTACTAATTGACAACTATAATTTATGGGCTAGTGATTATTTTATCTTCTTTGAAGTTAGAAATGCTATAGTATCAGTCAGAGATACTCTTTATATCTTCTTACTGAAAACTTTGATCAAATTTAACAGCATTAAGAGCTTTCCTGTGTGGTTGTGTGTGTGTGTGTGTGTGTGTGTATGTTAATGAGAACTCACACACTCACAGAGAGAGAAGGCAGGTTAGTATGTATGAACTAACAATGTGTTAACTTTCTTTATTAGTACATAATAGTGGAGTCATATCTAAAGTGAATTAAATTCTACAATCAGTGAAGACATTGAAAAAAAGGAAAAATTAACCTGTTAAATTGTCTAGGCATAACTTATTGGAATTTCAGCATCCAAGATTGGTTGATTAATTGATTTTTTAGCTTGCATTTAGAAGGAATTGGAATGGAGATTGAATGCCAATATGTCTTTGTCACATTCATATTATTTTATTATTGAGAAGAATGGCCAAACATTACCTTCTCCCATCCGTCTTTACGAAAGAACCCCTATCCAAAAATATTTTTACTAAAATAGGTAGATAGAAAAATCTGGCCAAGAGGGAAAAAAGGTCATTAAAATTACAGATTAGTTGGTAATTCTATGTACTATTAAGGTTCATGATATTTGTTCATAGAAGTTATATTTAGTCCTTCATTATAAATTATTTTCTCTTATTTCATGTATAGTTCTTAATTATCTAGCAGCAGCATAATGTGGCTGAAATAAGTGTAAGAAAAAGAAGTCTTTACTATGTAATACAAATGCTCAAAAATTATAAAAGATCAGGGTCCCTAAGATTATCATTGAAATATATTGCACTTCCAATGAAAGAAGGAGTACGTTTTGTTCAACATTCTTAGTTTACACTTAGTTTAAAAAACACAAGTAAATGTACTTCCTGTTTGAAGGACTTCCACAGAAATGATTCACATAAGATCTTGTTCTGCTTAGCCATCCAGTTGCCCAGTCCCACTGAATTTATATTTATAGCATCTCTCATATCTACTTTCTAATCCACTTGACAACCCCTATATGTTGCTGCTGGAAAATTACCACAGTCTTCTCTTCTATTTTCATTTTATTCCTAATATGAACTCTCTAAAGTAAAATTCCATTCTGCTTTTCTGCTAAAATAATAAATAAACAAAAGCCCCCAAATCTCTCAATATTTTATTATAGTCCTAAGAACAGAGGTAAAAGATGTGCAAGTGTGGAGGAGGACGGTCTATTTCTTGGATATCAATTTCTGATTGAAGATGTTGATTAGATTGATATGTTGAATACGTAATTCTGAAATATATTTAAGTAGCCCCAAGGCTTCTATTGGACACTTCGTAAATAGAATGCCACACAGTGTATATGATGTTAGCCAATGTGTTAGTCAAGGTCTTATAACAAATAGATGCCAAGACTAGAATAAACACTCAAGACATTTGTTAAGGATATCACCTGTAAGTAAATAAAAAGAGGGAGCCAGCGCAGGGAAGGAAGGCTGTCAGACCATGATGGACGTGTCACCATTAGTAAAGGAGGAGATAGAATGAAAGCATCTTAGTCTGAAGTGCAGTTCCCAGAAAAAGTAAACAAGATTGTCGGGCAGGTCTCAAGCCAAGCTCGCTCCTGAGAGGAATACTGTGTTTCCCAGGAATGGCCCCAGTGTGTATTGTGTTCAGTCACTGGCTAGGAGCAGCCTGAGGAATCATAGGCTTGGTGCCTGGTATTGAATTTTTTAGTACAGCAGCTGGATCCCCCCCATAGCTAGGGATCTGGAAATGCACCGTCGTGGCCAACACAGGTGTACAATGCACCCCTAGAAAGAATAATTTCCGTTTAGATCATGTTTTGGGGCTTGCAATGACTTAGAAATATGGAAGAGGCTAGACATGGTGGCTCATGCTTGTAATCCCAGAATTTTGGGAGGCCAAAGCGGGTGGATCACCCAAGGTCAGGAGTTTGAGACCAGCCTGACCAATATAGTGAAGCCTCATCTGTACTAAAAATGCAAAAATTAGCCAGACATGGTGACATGTGCCTGTAATCTCAGCTACTTGGGAGGCTGAGACAGGATAATTGCTTGAACCTGGGAGGTGGAGGTTGCAGTGAGCGGAGATTGCACCACTGCACTCCAGCCTGGGTGACAATAAAAAAAAAAAAGAATTCCCATATTGACAGTTTTTGTTTTACCTCTAGAAAATAAACTTCCAATTGAAATAATTAAAATAGACATTTTTCATATCCCAATACTTCTGAGTAATGAAGTCCTCAGGGTCTTCCTGAGACAGAAGAGCAAGCTTTGATGCAACTGTTTCAAGGTGATTGTCCCCTTTGACATTTCCAACAGAGGAGTTCCAGCTCCTACGGATCTTCAGCAACACTTGGTAATGCCAGACTTAAATTTTAGCCAGCCTCATAGGTGTACAGTTGTAACTCATAGATCATGCCTTTGATGTCGTATCCAAGAATTATTTCCCTTACCCTAAGTGACAAATATTTTTCTCCTATGTTTTTCAGTTTTATAGTTCTAGTTTCACATTTAGGTCTCTGATCCAGTTTGACTTAATTTTTCTATATAAGGTGAGGTATCCGTCAAAGTTATTTTTTAAACAATATGCATATCCTATTGCCCCAACATAATTTTTTATAATAGTTATAATTTCTCCACTGGATTGCCTTTGATCATTTACTACAAATCAGTTGCCTGTGTATGTAGGCTATTCATTCTATTCCATTGATCTTTGACTGCTTGGATGCTAATATCATACTGTCTTAATTTCTATAGCTTTATAATAAGTCTTTAAGTCAAATAATGTGACACTTCAACTTTGCTTTCAAAGTTATTTTGGCTATTCTAGAGGTTTTTATAATTTCAATATAAATTTTAGAATCTACTTATTTCTGTAAAAAATACCTGATTGGATTTCAGTTTAGATTATGTTGAATCTATAGATAAATTATGAGATAATCGGCATCTCAATTACATCAAATCTTCTGTTCCATGCACATGGTGTATCTCACTATATATTTAGGTCCTCTTCAATTTATCTCAACAATAGTATTATAGTTTTCAGCACACAGATCTTATACATTTTTGTCAGGTTTATCCTTAAATATTTCATACTTTTTCTCACTATTAAAATGACTATTTTAACTTTGATTTCTCTATGTTCTTTGTTAGTGTTACTCATTTATTGTATGTTGGCCCTCAGTTTAAACTTGCTAATTGATTTATTCTAGTTTTTTTGTAGATTCTGACTTCTATACATTTTCTACTTAAAATATCCTGTCTTTGAATAAAGACAATTTTACATTTTCCTTTCCAATCAGAGTGACTGTTATTTTTCTGTCTAACTTTATTACATCAGTGAGAACTCCCCACTCCTGCAGTATATTGATGAATAGAAGTAGTAAAAAGGACATCTTTACCTTGTTCTTAATCATTAGGGGAAAAACTTTCGGTCTTACTATTAAGTATGATGTTATCTCTAGGTTTCTTAATAGATGTCATTTATCAGATTGAGAGAGCTCAATTCTGTTTGTAGTTTGCTGAAATTGTATCGAAGTGGCTTTGTAGTTTGTCAAGTGCATTATCTACGTCTATCAAGATAATCTTAGGGTTTTCTTCTTAGCTTACTAACGTGATGACATTCCTGGGACAGAACCCACTTGACGATAATATATTATTTATTTTATATTTCATTAGACTGTATATTACATGAATTTAAACAATAGGGGAAAATCTTATGTACTTAGCCGGTTGTTTACCATTGCTAGTGTCCTTCATTAACATGTTGATCTATAGTTCCATCTGGCATTTTTCTTCTGTCTTGTAGTACAGATCTGATGGTGGTAAATTATTTCTATTTTTGTATGTCTGAGAAGTCTCTCTTGACCCTGTTTTTAAAAGATATTTTTGCTTGAGATAAAATTCTAGATTGACAGTTTTCTTTTCTTTCTGAATTTAAGAGACGTGCTCCATTATTGTATTAATTTCCATTTTTTCTAAAAAGAAATATGCTGCCATGCTTTCGTTCCTTCCTCTAAGTGTGGTTTGATTTTCCCCCATTCAGTTGCTTTTAAGATTTGCTCCTTATTACTGGTTTTGAGCAATTTGATTATGATGTGCCTTGGTATGGATTTCTTCATGTTTCTTGTCTCTTGGGTTTGGTGAGTTTCTTAAATCTATCAACTTATAGTTTCATTGTATTTGGAAACTTTTTAGCAAGTATTCCTTCAAATACTTTCTGTCCTCTTATTTGAAGATTCTAATTCCACATTTATTTGGCTTTTTGATGTTGCCCTATAGCCTCCTGATTCTACTTTTACTTTTTTAAATGTTTATTTGTGTTTAATTCTGCATAGTTTCTATTGCTATGTCTTAAAGTTTATGAATCTTTTCTTCTGCAAAATCTAATCTGCCTTTAATCCCACCTAGTGTATTTTTCATCTCAATTATTGAAGGTTTCATCTGCAGAATTTCTTTTTATGTTTCTCAAGTCACTATTTGTTGAATATATGAAATACAGTTATAATAACAACTGTGATGTTCTTGTCTTCTAATTTTTAATAACTGTTTCAATTCTGGGTCAGTTTCCATTGATTTATTTTTCTCCTCAATATATGTCATGTGTTCTTGCTTCTTTTTTTTTTTTTGGAGACAGAGTCTCACTCTGTTGTCCAGGCTGGAGTGCAGTGGCATGATCTTGGCTCACTGCAACCTCCACCTCCAAGGTTCAAGTGATCCTCCTGCCTCAGCCCCCCTAGTAGCTGTGATTACAGGCAGTCTCCACCATGCCTGGCTAACTTTTGCATTTATAGTAGAGACAGGGTTTTGCCATGTTGGCCAAGCTGGCCTCGAACTCCTAACCTCAGGTGATCCAACCGCCTTGGCCTCCCAAAATGCTGGGATTACAGGCATGAGCCACTGCACTCAGCCTGTTCTTGCTTCTTTGTCTGTAATCTTTGATTAGGTGCTTGACATTGTTAATGTTATCCTGCTAGATGCCTATTTTTGTATCCTAAAAGTACAAAAATTTCAAGAATTATTTTTAATCATTGGCCCTTATAATATGTTTCTCATCTCTTACATGAATTGGGAATTTGCATAGTTAGGGCTGGCAAAAACTAGTGGTTAGGAAATACCAAAGATTTCTAGTTACGTCTGCTGTGATAGTTTACTTGTGCTGCTGTAACAGGAAATTACAGACTGTGTAATTTACAAAGAACAGAAATTTATTTTCTCACAGTGTTGGAAGCTGAGAAGTCCAAGGTCAAGATACTGGTAGTTTCATTTGTCTGATGAAGCCTGCATCCTTTGGAGGAGAGGAACACCTTGTCCTCACATGGTGGAAGGCAGAAAGGCAAGCTAGCTCCATGACACAACTTTACTTATGTAACAAACCTGCACTTGTACCCCGAACTTAAAAGTTAAAAAAATACTAAATAAATAAATACAGCATAGACATGTCAGAAAAAAATGTTGTGTGGTGCCTCTTTTAAAAGTTTCTTCATCTCATTAATGAAGGAGCTGCTGTCTATCAATGAGAGCAGTTCTTATTGATAACACCTGAATTTTGCAGGGGACATATTCAAAACATAGCATCTGCCTAGAATGATTCCAGATAAATTGCACCCATGATATTTATTTCTCTCCTGCCAAAAAGTAAGCCCATATTATTAATGGAACATTTAGCATGCTGTAAGTAACAAATAACTACAATTGGCTGAATATTTTCTTGGAAATATTAAGATCCAGATTCAATGATCTAATTCCATCATTCATAACGGCAGTAGTCCACACGTTTAATATTTCCTCATAGCATTCTCGTCTCTCTTGAGTAAAATATCCAATTAAGTTTGGCTGTCTAGATTATTTAGAAAAATATATTCAGAAAAATACAAGGAGAAAAGTATCAAGTACTTTGAAATACCTAACTAGGCCATAAACCTATTTCTTTTACTATATCTTAGCATTTTATTCTTAATTTTTGTTATTTATCACTCTCATCAGTGCAAGACTCCTGCTTGGACACTCCCCAAGGCATTTTGGCATTTTACTGAGCATCTACCTATAGTGTTTTGAATTATAAAGATTAAACTACTTCACGGTCAAATCTCTTTCTATATACTGGGCCTTTTCCTGTTGCAAAAGTAGATTTGTTTTCTAATGGTTATTGAAAAGAATTTTGTTTGAAACTCAAGGGAAAAGCCAAGAAAATTTGTGCTTGGCGTAGTGAACATTCAGAGTAGTGTGGTTGTTGGCCTTCTCTTTTTTCTTTTCACATTTGCACATATCCATGGGGCAGTGAATATTTGCTATTGCACAATAAAAAGCATAATTCTTGTGCAGTTGAGTAATAGTCTATGGTTGTATTTACATGATCTCAGTCTAGTGAAGTAGATAACTTCAGAGGTCAGGAAGAAATTTCACATAGGCACTTTATAAATAGTGTGTTTGTGAGAGGAGGCTGTGGATGTACTGTATGAGGTTGAAGTCCAAATCCTGCTGCAGACATAATAGTAGAAAGGATTCATGATTACTTTATATCCTATGGATGTCTAGTTTTAGTTGCTTCTAAAGAATGCCCCCATAGAACACTATATTTACTGCCTTTCATGACAAATATGATATGGTTTTGGCTCTGTGTCCCCACCCAAATCTCATCTCAAATTTTAATTCCCATAATCCCCATGTATCAAGAGTAGGATCAGGTGGAGGTAATAGGGTCTGGATCATGGGGGCTGTTTCCTCCACGCTGTTCTCGTGATGGTGAGTGAGTTCTCACGAGATCTGATGGTTTTATAAGCATGTGGCATTTCCCGTGCTTGCACTCACTCCACCCTGCTGCCCTGTGAAGAAGGTGCCTGCTTCTCCTTTGCCTTCCACCATGATTATAAGTTTCCTGATGCCTCCCGAGCAATGTAGAACTGTGAGTCAGTTGAAACTCTTTCTTCTATAAATTACCCAGTCTCGGGTATTTCTTCATAGCAGCGTGAGAACGGACTAATACAAAGTGTTTCTTTTTAAAGCAAATGAAGTCAGATTTTAATTATGAGACTTAGAAAATTTTAACTGTCGGTACATTTAAAAGCATTAAATATTTAAAATAACTTTATTTATAAGACACTCTGTATTTCAAATTTCTCCGTTAGTGACATCAGATTTATAATTTTGAAGAGACAGATCTACTGATGATACTTCAGTGATTCTTCTTAGTTGCAGAAAAATATGTCTCAGAATGAGTCTTTTTGCTATGTTTAATAATAGGACAGAATTGGAAGAATTGACAAAAAAGTGACAATCCAGTCATAGAATAAAGAATATATGGATATAACCCTGCAAAAAACTGAATTATTTAAACAAAGCACAGAAGGATACATTATGGTCACCTATAAGATCTCAAATTTGTGGAATAATTTTTCAACAAAGACCTCATCAGTCAAAAGTCAGAAAGCCATGGTAAGCTCTGAAGATCTTTACATCCTGAAGGAGGAAAAGAGATTTTCCATACCTTTCTAAAAGCACCGTCTTATTTATGTGTTAAAATATTGAGTGATATTGGCCGGGCGCGGTGGCTCACGCCTGTAATCCCAGCACTTTGGGAGGCTGAGGCGGGCTGATCACGAGGTCAGGAGATCGAGACCATCCTGGCTAACACGGTGAAACCCCGTCTCTACTAAAAATACAAAAAATTAGCCGGGCGTTGTGGCGGGCGCCTGTAGTCCCAGCTACTCGGGAGGCTGAGGGAGGCTGAGGCAGGAGAATGGCGTGAACCTGGGAGGCGGAGCTTGCAGTGAGCCAAGACAGCGCCACTGCACTCCGGTCTGGGCGAAAGAGCGAGACTCTGTCTCAAAAAAAAAAAAAAAAAAAAAAAAAAAAAAGAATATTGAGTGATATTGCATGTTTTCCCTCATAAGTGGAAGTTGAACAATGAGAGAACACATGGACACAGGGAGGGGAACATCACATACTGGGGCCTGTTGGGGAATGGGGGCTAGGGGAGGGGTAGCATTAAGAGAAATACCTAGTGTAGATGACGGGTTGATGGGTGCAGCAAACCACCATGGCATGTATATAACTACGTAACAAACCTGTATGTTCAGCACATGTACCCCAGAACTTAAAGTATAATAAAAAAATTTAAAAAAGAATATTGGGTGATAACATTACTTTGAGATATTATTTGATATTGCTTTTAGACTCAATAATCATTGTTTTCATTTAATTTAGAGAAAATTTTAAAATATGTAAGTGATTATGTTTTATAATTTTTTTGTTCAGGAATGTCTCTATTCTGCTGCTACTCTTATTTCCTTCACCCTTCGATGAATCATATTTAAGAACATAGGAACTTTCTGTAAAGAACGGATTGTCAAAAATTTTTATTGACCCTGTTGAAAATATATGGGTGGGTATTTCTAAACAGCTTTCCACTGCTCCATAGAATAATACCACAGTAAGGGGTAAATAGTGGAAAGAAAAAGTGTGGCCTTTGAGGCAGAAGCACATTGAGAAGTGGTAAAATTCTGAACCAGCCATCTCACATGTCACCAACTTGAAAATAGTGTTTGGGGCAATCAAGGTTTCTACTTATTTTTTTGTTAAATCTTCCTGCCCTGAAATGAGTCACTGCTTTTTCTGAGCATGGGAGCAGCATCTTACTCAATACAGAAGCGGAATGACATTCAAGCTATATAATTTTTCTCAAAGCATTTTTCTCTTGATGTATTACTTTTTATTTTATATATTTCATTCACATTGGGAAGGTGTGAGGTAAAATAGCAACAATGCAGTATAAAAGTAATGCATCCTTGCATTGAACATATTTTCCAAACAAATATCATGAGCTATATGAAATTCCTTACCTAGTAAAGGATAAAATTTAAAAGAGAGTGAGAGTGAATGGAAGGCTGAGTGCAATACAAATGGCAATTTATGATTATTACAATCATATAATTTTTATATCTTTCTATGAGGTTTGTGATATGGGAAAATGGAAAGGGAAATATGAAGAGAACATTAAGAGGGAAAGTTGAAAGAGGAAAATAGTAGAGCGCTTTGTACCTGGGATCTGCTAACAGGTAGAGGGAACCAGTTGGAACATTCACCATGATTACTGGGAGAAGGTGCTGGGAACTGACCTGATTGGGTAGTGAGTTTACTCAAGGCAAACAGGAGCTCAGTCAGAAGAATCCAAACTGTTGTTAAGCAAAAGGGAAATATTCAAACTAAGAAGATGATCCAAGCATTAAAATCAAGAAATGAGACAAGGTGATAGCGGGATCTGAACTTGGGGGACATATGATATTGAGTCAGGATATAGAATACAAAGGAATATGGAAGAAGAGGTTCAGGGTCAGTAAGGTCTTGGAAGCCTCCATGAGAATGATGCTTGCACCATGTTGCACAGACAAGTTCCTTTGAACTAGCCACTTTGCATCTCTTGCCAGTGGACACTATGGTTCAGACACACTGACTTCTCTGATTTCTGAAAAGCCTCAGAAAGATTCTTAAACTTAAAATTTTAATAAAATGTGATAAGCATTCCTTTATAAAAACGTGATAAGCACTGTAATAAAGGCAACCAGTACTATGGGAATTTATTGGAGTGTCCACATGGCTTCTGTGTTTGTTGGACAGAATGAACAAATTGTTTAGGGAATACTATGTTCAGGCAGTGCTCTCAACCATTTCCTTGAATATCTCCTACTGTGAAAGTTCTTCAACACCTTCCATCATGAGATTAGGTGACCTTAGAGCAAGATATACAGAAAAGTAGGAATCTGACAAAAACTGACAATGAATAAATTATATTATCGCCCAATTAATGTAAATAAGAATAATTGTTTTGAGCACTCAACCATGTCTTTTGCTTTTTTGATAATCTTGTTTCATTTCCTGTAGACTTTGTGTTATTGCTCCAGGAAGGAGTGAGGGCAAATGGAAAGAAAATTGATAGAGCATAGGGGAATTTGGCATTAGAAATACAGAGCCCTTCCAGTGGTGGAGGTTGGGATGGAGCTCAGACACAGGGTAGGCAGAACATAGCAGGCGGTCAGATGTGAGTATTCCTACTGCCTCCTTCATGCTGAATTCCTTGGAAATAGAAGAGGAAAGGGGCATGTAGGATCACTCAGATAGATTTTGGAAGATGCAGGAAGCTCAAGGTTAGTGCCCTGCTCCCCGATTTTGTGGTGTGTTGAAATTGGAAGCCTCCCAGAGAAGACCCATATTTGGCACAGCACAGTGGCCATCGTGGTGCAGCCTTGCAGAAGAGGGTCCAGAGAGATCTTCTAGATGGCATTGCTGGTTGCCTATAGCTTGAGTGTATCATATGGGAGGTCCAGAAATTAAGGTAGGTGGGAGAGTGGAGGGGGAGTGTGTTGATAAAATGCCATGTAAATCTGTGAGCCTGAATAAGCCATGATTTAAGAAAAGGTAGACACACCTCCCAACCAGAGGCTATGCTATACGGAAACCATGTATTTTAATGTGGATGACATCTATGAGCTGCTCCTCCTGGCTCTATCCAGAGGAGAACTCACCAGAACACCCAGCCAAAGCCTATACTGCAGTTTCATAACTGGAGACCACTTCCTCTGTCTCCACTAAGGACAGCTAAGCTCCCCATACTAAGGGATATATTGGGAGTGTAGAAGGGCTAGGCACACATTTTAAGAGTGGAAAAGGGCTGGGCGCCGTGGCTCACGCTTGTAATCCCAGCACTTTGGGAGGCCGAGGTGGGCGGATCACGAGGTCAGGAGATCGAGACCATCCTGGCTAACACGGTGAAATGCAGTCTCTACTAAAAATACAAAAACAAAATTAGCTGGCGTGGTGGCGGGCACCTGTAGTCCCAGCTACTCGGGAGGCTGAGGCAGGAGAATGGCGTGAACCTGGGAGGCGGAGCTTGCAGTGAGCCGAGGTCATGCCACTGCACTCCAGCCTGGGCAACAGAGCGAGACTCCGTCTCAGAAAAAAAAAAAAAAAAAAAAAAAAAGTGGAAAAGGCCTTAATATGAAGTCTAAACTTTAAGTGCACACCATTTACCAAAAAGAGTCTATTTTAAGATAGACAAGATAGAGTTACTACTAAATAGCATTTTTCCCTTGGAGTAATAAAATAGGCGTTTATATTTGCTTTAAAAAGTGACCAATGGAGCAGTATTTATAAAAAGTATATAAAGAGTTAAGTGGTACAAGAGGAGTGATTCAAGCTGAAAGATAAAATAAACTTTTCATTGTTTAATAACTTTTCTAAGTTATAAAAAATCTTATCTCTCACCTCTATCTCAGAATTATTTCAAAAATAAGTCAGATTGCCACCAATTGAGTCCATACGTATTTTCCTTTTCCTTTCCTTTTCTTTTCTTTTTCTCATTTCTTATTTCTTCTTTTCTCACCCCCACCCCCAAATATTGGGCTAGTTGAATTTGTATCTTCTTTTTTTCACCAATTTTGAGACAGTCCAAGACATTGTATCTTCAAAGATTGCTACTTCCTCATTATGCCTTCTTCCTTAATTATTCACGTTAGACTTTAATTTGTTCTTTACGTCTTTGTAATTTTCTTTCAGGTTTTCCAACTATTTGATTCTTTCTATTCTAATTTTTTTTATAACTGACATACAGTTTATTACTTTTCAATGATTCTAATCTGACCTAAATTTGTTCATGAAATTTTACTTTTAGTGGTTAGATTTTTAATTTTGGAAATGTTAATTTATTTCCTTTTAAAGCTGTCCTTTTGTTAATTAATCATATTTTACTTTTTGACGTGTATTCAGTCTTGTCTTACATTTTTCAAACCTACTGAATCTGTGTGTGTGTGTGTGTCTGTCTTTCTTTATAATAAATCCCAGTCTCTAACATTTTTGCACTTCTGATTCTGTTGTTATTTTCGCTGGCTTCTTCTCACGGTACCTTTTTCCTTTGTGAGCTGGTGACTTATTTTATCTGTGGCTCATATTGATTAGAAATTTAACTGTGAGGAATATTTGGGTGAGTTCCTTCAGAGAGGATGTGAATATGCTTCTGACAGTTTCTGGTGGGGTGTGGTCAATGTTAGACCCTTGAAATGAAATACTTTACCTGAGAAGGGCCTTCTCCTTCCACCAGTTGTGTAAGTTTAGGCTGAAAAATTACATGAGAACAGGCCTCAGAGAAGACACTATGTTCTATATCTAGCACTAAGGCTCAAGACAGGGCCTGAGTATAGGAGAAGAGGATGACAAAACTAGATTATCTCTTCTTTGCTTTTATAAAAATATGTAATCTGTGAAGCAAAGCTGATGTTCATCGTGGTTCAGTAAGCGGCTGTGGATAAAGGGCTCTTCAGTTCTCTGAGACTCTTTCTGTACTTATTTTCACATTGTCTTTGGCATATGAAGATGTCTTTTTTTGGGCCAGCTTATCGTGCAATCAAAGCAATGCTTTTCATATACCTGACATTGTTAGATTTTATAATGAGAAGGTGTAAGAAGGTAATGCAGGATATAAAGTGTACCATATCACTGGCAAGGGAAATGTAAACTTTGTAAGTTTTTACTCTACAAAAGGAAAAACATTTACAGAATATGACAGGCAATTAAAATGCTCACAAAAAAATGTATAATTTACCATTATGGGATTAATTGTGTTTGAGTTCTAATACCCAGTACTTTAGAATGTGACCTTATGTGAAGATAGGGTCTTTATAGAGATGATAAAGTTAAAATGAGGTCATTAGAGTAGAACTTACTTCAGTATAACTGGTGTTCTTATAAAAAGGGAAAATCTTGGACACAGGGACAGACAAACAGGTATAGGAAGAATGTCAAAAAATGATTGGAGCTATGCTGCCTCAAGCCTAGAAAGCTAATACTCTAACATTTATTTATTATTCACTATGCACCAGATACTCTTTTCTGTGCTTTACATGTATTAACTCATTTAATATTAAACTCTGTGCGGTGGTGACTATTGTCATTCCTATATTACAAATAAATTATCCGATGTACCGGGAGGTCTAGTAAGTTACCAAGGATACACAGCCGGTAAGTGCAAAACTGAAATTCAAACTCAGGTAGACCAAAGTGTGCATATCCTCTATAAAACATATTTTAGTACTGATTTTTATGCAAAGCTTCTAAAGTGTGTACACTTGTCTGCTTGATGTGTCTTTGATATAATCCAGCCACTGCTAATAGCCAGGAAATAGAGCAAAAGCCTTTCTAACGTTTCTTGATCTGCCTTCATGTTTGTCTCTTTCTTTTCTTATTTTCAGTCTTCTAGCTTCCATTTTTTGCTTTTAATGATTTTATGAACACATTTTATCTAATTTAGTTGAGCATAGTCCCTTCTTGCTGATACTCTAATTACCTGTCACTTTGACTCTACATATGAACAGCTACAGGGAAGAGGCAACCTTATTCTTTTAGTGGGATTCATACCCACTCAGCCATCTCTCTACCACTTGCTGCACAAGGAGGGATCGGCCAGGAAGGTTAAAACGGCAAAAGCATTAGAATCAGATAAATCAATGCTTGAATGATAGCCCCAACTACTTGGAAGTACATGACCATTTCTGAGTCATTTAAACCCTCAGCCACATGGAATAAGGGAACAATGCTACCCTTCTCACAGGACTCTTATTTGGAAAACATTAAATATGACTAATAAAACACTCAATAAATAGAAACATGACAATGATAATGATGCAGCTGCCAGAGTTGATGGCAGCTGAATTCAATGGCTGGTTGGAAATTGAATTGTCTAGAAACCAATAATGGTGTAAATAAATCCCATGTAACTTGGGTGCAATTTTTAAAGGTAATCTTTGTTGATGACAGGCCTTAAAACCTTGTAATTGATTCAGTGAGAAAGTTTGTGTTCATATGATGTGCTTCTTATAGTATTTTCAGTAACTGTGTTCTTTTCCACAATTTGTTCTTCATGTCAGCCTGAGGAATGACTTGCTCCACAGTTGGGTGTATGATTATCATGTATCATGTGTGATATTTAGCTGTAGCATTTACACTAGAAAAAAATAAAAGAGTTTCTGGATCCTTTGAAACTCAGCTGCCTCAATCCAATGAACAAGTCACTTCTAGCACCACAAGAGGCCAGGGGCACTACAAAGACACTGGAAAATTAATGACCTAGAGTCAATAGTTCTATTAAAGGTATTATTGAATAGGTAAAGACATTTCATAATATCTGCAGGGGGAAACCTGACAAAAACGTAAGAGGATTGTTTTAGTTAGTAAAACACAATTGTCCTTTTTGACTTGCTAATTAATTTAGAAGATTCAAATGCAGAAATAATTATGCAGAAAACAGTCCATGATATGATGAAATGGAGGGACATGGTTAAGAGAATAAAAAATCAAGCTCCAGGCTGGCAGAAAGCATTTGCAAAATAGTTATCTGTTAAAGGACTTTTATCTAAAATAGACAAAGAACTCTAAAAATTCAAAAATAAAAAAATTAATAAATGGATGATAACTAAACAAACACCTCACTAAACAAGATATACAGATGGCAAATAAGCATATAAAAATATGCTCAATATCATTTGTCATTAAGGAATTGTAAATTAAAACAGCAATCTGATACTAGTTCACACCAATAGAATAGCTAATATTAAAAAAAGAAACCGATAATAATTCCTGGCTGGGATACAGAGAAATAGAGACTCATTTATTGCTAGTGGGAATGCAATATGGTATAGCCATTTTGGGAAACAGTTGGCAGTTTCTTAGAAAACTAAGCAGAGAATTAGCATGCAATCTAGCAGTTGTGGTTATAAGTATTTACCTAACTTATTTGAACACATATGCATATGAATATCTGTGTACAAGTATCTATAGCAGATTTATTCATAAAAAACAAAAACTGAATGCAAACAAGATATTCTTCAATAAGTGAATGGACAAACAATAGTCTGTCAAACAATGATACAATGGACTATTATTCAGTGATTACAATAAATGAGTTTTCAAGCCATGGAAAGATATAGATAAATCTTAAACGTATATGTTAAGTGAAAAATGCCAGTCTGAAAAAGGTACACACTGATGTACTCAAATTATATGACATTGTGAAAAAGACAAAACTGTAGAAAAAATAAATGGATGCCAATGGATTGGAGTAGAGTAGAGACTGGGAGAAAGTTAGAACAGCACAGATGAATAGGTGAGGTTGAAGAGGTGAAGCAGAAGGGATTTTTGCCATAATAAAACTATTCCCTATGACACTGTGATAGTGACTATAACATATAAGCATTTATTGAAACTTGTAGAGCTTTATAGCAGAGAGTAATTTTTAATATACGTAAATTTAAAAAATCATTTAGGAATTTGGATGATCCCAGGATACAATGGTAGAGTGTGACAAAAGAATCTAAATGTATTAAAAATACATGTAAGAACCTCACTGGATAGAGTAGGAGAATAACATGCTGGCCTCAGTAACTTTGGAAATGAGTGGGGTGTATTGAACTAAAGCAAAATAAACTGCTATAAATTAATAATGTACTCTAAGACTACTATAAGTTGTTTGCTATGGGGATATGTATTAATAATTCTTAAATTACTAAACCTGAATAATGCAGTTGAACAATTAAGTCAATGGATGACAGTGGTGGGATCCAGGTTTCTCACTGTGAGGTTGGAGCTTACAGATAGGTAAGGGGAATAAACTAAAATAATCCATATGGAAATGTATTACAGTTGGAGATATCAGATTAACACATATTTAGTATAAGATAGATGCAGATGGTAAAATATAGAAATATTTATTGATACATGGGTCTATACTTTTTAAGGCCTAGAAGCGATGGCATTCCAATTGCCATGAGCACACCTAGGGTTCAGACTTTGGTTTCTTTCTTTTTTTTTTTTTTTGAGACAGAGTCTCACTCTGTTGTCCAGGCTGGAGTGCAGTGGCGTGATCTCGGCTCACTGCAAGCTCTGCCTCCTGGGTTCAAGCCATTCTCCTGCCTCAGCCTCCCAAGCAGCTGGGACTACAGGCGCCCGCCACCATGCCCGGCTAATTTTTTTTGTATTTTTTAGTAGAGATGGGGTTTCACCGTGTTAGCCAGGATGGTCTCGATCTCCTGACCTCGTGATCCGCCCGCCTCAGCCTCCCAAAGTGCTGGGATTACAGGCGTGAGGCACTGCGCCCGGCCCAGACTTTGTTTTCTAACACCATTGTCTAATAAAAGGAACCAGAGGTCTTTGGAGAAATGGCAGATTCTCGACAGGCACTGGAAATATGCGTGATAAACATGGAGCAGCTTATAGTGCCCAGAAAATAAGAAAGTTCTCCACAAACAAACAAGCAGCAATACAAAACCAAAGTCAAAAAGCAGAAACAAAATAAAACAAAACAAAACTTAATAATGGATATGTCAAAGTAATTTAAGAGCTGAAGTGCTCCCAGTGGTCAACCTATAACAATTTAAGCAAGAAAATAAAGTACTATTGAATTGTAATCTACATAATAAAGTAAACAATCATTACTCCATACTGAAAAAGTAAATATTAAATAAATATGTGAAAATAGAAACACCTCCCTTGCAAAGAATCCTAAATAATTTATGAAGCAACCTACCCTCATGGAGGTGGAACACACCTCCTTACTACTTAAGTGTGGGCTGTGCGTAGTAACTTTCTTCCAAAGAGTGTACTGTAAAAAGAAGGAGGGAAAAGAGTAACTTCAGAGTGTTGAAATCTAATACACATTGCCTCCAGACAGGTGATCAAGGTTAATATCAACAGTATGTCATATTGATAGTACATATTATTGATATGATATGATGAGAATGGACTTTATCTGATGGTCTTCCTTCCAAAATCACATTACTCCAGTCTAATCATGAGACAAAGTCCGATGAAGGGACATTCTACAAATTACTGGACCAGTACTCAACATTGTCAAAGTCATCAAAAACAAGAAAATTATTAGAAATTGTCACAAGTGAAAGAAGGCAAAGGAGAGATGACTATCAATGTACTTTGTTATCCTGGTGGTATCATGAAACAGAGAAAGGATATTAGAGAAAAACAGTAAATCTGGATAAAATATGGACTATACATTACTATGTATCAGTTTGGTTCTTGAATTGTGAGAAAAATCTCATACTAATATAAGATGTTAATAATGGGGAAATTGGGTATGCAATATATAGAAACTCACTGCACTTTCTTTTCATTTTTTCATAAATGTAAAATTTTATTAAAATAAAAAATTTATGTAAAAATTATAATTTTAACTTTCTTTTTTCTGTTGATTGCTTCTGGTTCTCTACCTATACAATCATGTAAAAGTAAATAACAGTAATTTTATTTCTTCTTTTACAGTCCTGATACATTTTATTCCTTCTGTTCTCTTACTAGCAGGGACTTTCAGTAAAATGTTTAATGGAAATGGAGCTTCCCAATCTCAGTGGGAATGTTTTCAACACTTTACCATTGAATATGCTGCTTACTCTTGGTATTTTTAAGATTCACTTTTGTGTGTTCAAATCTTCTATAAGCATGTAGATAAGAGTTGAAGATGTTTTGGAGGTAGAGACTAATAATCATAGCTACCATTTTTGACTTCATACTGTATATAGACACTGTGTCAGGCCCTTTACTTAGATTATTCTAAGTCTACACAATCACAAGGTAAGTAACTTTGTGGATGTTTAACCATGAAAATAGGTCTCAGAAAATTGAAGCATTGTTCTTAATGTCACAAAAGTTGTCCAGCAAAGATAAAATTCCATCCAAAGTAGCATATGCTTAAGTAAGTGATTTAAGTGAAGTTTAAAAATGTAGAAGCATTTATTTGTCAAAAATGAGTTTAAGAGTTTGAAAGTGAAGGCTTAGAAGGGAAGGGAGACTAAGCATGAAAGATGAAGGGGGAGTTAACAGGGGTCCACAATGAGGGAAGCAGATAGCTCAAAGGGGCTATATTTTGGGTACAGTTTGCAGAGGTGAAATAGCACAGGTCAAGGTTAAGAGCTAGAATGCAGGAAGAGAAGTGGCAACTGAATAGACTCAGAATTGGAAGTGACACTTTGGTTTCAGATGTAGCCCCCATGGTCTTGCCCTCAGATACACAGAAACTATAGCAGTAAATATTTTAAAAAATAGCCACCTAGTCAATGATATTTGGTATCAATATCCTTCTCCACTACCAAATAGCTGTGAGATGTTATGCAAACAATGTATTGCTCTGAGTCTCAGTTACCTGATACTAACAGGCAGAAGAACAAAGGTTGAAGCCTCTCAGTGTTATTGAGAGGATTAAATAAGGCAATGTGCATAAAGTACTTAGCAAAGGGAAATAAGCTCTCTTCTCCAAAGACTGCCCAAGGCAGTGAGTGATGGAAGAAATTCAAGGATTTTGGTACCTGGGGGGATAGAGGCCTTCTAAGGAACAGACACCTGATGCTTATGGAGCAATAGTTCTCAATAATGGCTGCAGACTGGAGTCATCCGGGGAGCTTTAGAAAATATTGATGCTTTATATTTCTTCAGATATAGATCATTCTATTACGAAGACACATACACGTGTATGTTCATTGCAACACCATTGACAATAGCAAAGATGTGGAATCAACCTAAATGTCTATCAATGGTATACTGGATAAAGAAAATGTAGTGTGTATACACACACACACACACACACACACACACACACACACACACACACACACACACTATGGAATACTATGCAGCCATAAAAAAGAACAAGATTATGTCCTTTGCAGGGACATGGGTGGAGCTGGAGGCCATTATCCTTAGCAAACTCACGCAGGAACAGAAAACCAAATACCACATGTTCTCACTTATACATGAGAGTTAAATAATGAGAACACATGGACACATTGAGGGCAATAACACCCACTGGGAACTATTGGAGGGTGGAGGATGGGAGGAGGGAGAGGGTCAAGAAAAATAACGAATGGGTACCAAGCTTAATAACTGGTTGATTAAATAATCTGTACAATAAATCCCCATGACACAAGTTTACCAATTTAACAAACCTGCACTTGTATCTCTGAATATAAACTAAAAGTTAAAAATAAAAATAAAAAGAAGAAAATATTGATGCCTGTATGCAACCCCAACCCCAAGAATTTTGGCATAATTGGTCTGGAGTATGGGCTGAGCTATTGCAAAACAGTTGGTTCCTGCTTCATCTTCTTTCACTGCATCTGCTTCACCTTCTTATAATATTGGTTCAAATTTATATTTTGGGCTCATCCTCCAGTCATGTGACACCAGTGGCCCCCGGTTCCACACCAATTCCACGGGTGAAAGGTGACTCAGATTTGGCCAATAAGAGTCTTACATTCCTCCTTCACTGGTGGATAGACAACGCTGTCAGAACCAATGAGACGCTATGAGACTTCCGAAAGCCTTTGAATGACAGAGACGCTAACCTGTCATATTTGAGGCTGGGAGGTGTCAAGATTTGCAGCTACAGTCCTCATCTTCCTGTTCTGAGAGAGAAACTAAGAGACGGAGAGAAACCTACTTCCGAGCACATTAAGTCAGCCATGCCTGAAGCTATTCTGCCCTTTTGAATGCATTGTATCAGTATGTTCCTTCTTTTGCTTAAGCTAGTTTCAGTTAGATTTTTTCTGCTTTTCAAAAAAAAGAGGCTTAACTAATGCATACCTTTCTTCCTCCAACCCAAATTCCCATGTATCTTATGTGGAGTCGGGCCATGATTTTTGATAATAATGCTGCTCAAATAATTTTCAAGCATTTTCTTTCAAGGGCTACTCTGAGTAAAGCATGGAATTAACTAAGTAATTAAAATCTAAAACGTGTTTTCTCTAGGCTTCTAGCTCCCAACAGACCCTTGGGTAATGAGACCGCCTCCATATGCCTCAGAGCTCTCACCTGTTGAGCTGCACTTGAAGAGTCAGATTTTCAAACCAGAACCAGGAGCTACAGTGAAACTTATATTTGACATAAGAAAGGTGCTTACACATGAGTCAGCTGTCTGGATGGTTTTGAAACACTTTGCTATCATTTGATCTTTAGCTACAAGTTGTCGGAAAATAGCTTGGCTAATGCTACTCAGCAAATTCTCTCAAGGGTAAGGATTCACACCATGAGTTTTTCTCAGGTCTGATGACTAAATCTCTCACTTTATTTTTTTCACTCAGACACTAGCTGTTCACTGGGGGCAGAGTGGAGTAGAAAGGAAATACTTTGTAGAAAGGGGTTGGGTGATAAGTGTGTGTCTGTTTCCCCAAAGCTGCGTTTGGTCACATCAGCCCAGGATAGGAACAGCAAATTAAAGAGCATGTCAATGTTGTATTGTAAAAGATAAGGCAAGGACACCATGAAATGGTCAGAGAACAGAAGAATGCACTTCAACTTCCTCTGCTAATAGGCAGGAAATGGAAAAGCAGCCCTGTCTGCATCCAACTTCATAGGCGAATAGTACTTTTCATTTTATGAAAGCAATTGTAGATTTTGTGGAAAACTTAGCCACTAGAGGGTCCCTCTGTTCAAAGTCATGCACGTAATGTTGAAGGATTTGCACACAGAAAAAAGAGAGAGGGAGAGAGAGTAAGACAGTTATAGCATTGAAAACATGAACCAAACAGGAATTAGAGGATCATGGGGCTGTTTTAGTTCACTAATATCTGCCTATATTTTGCTACTGACTGTTGGCAACACACCTTAAATGGAATTGCTCTTCTTTGAAGAAGAAAATGATTTTGCTATAAAAATGCACTATAGCATATTGATAATTGTTGATTTTTACTGGTTGGACTATTTTACATTAGAGCAAAGGATTATTTAAAGGAAGTTGGTTCCATCTGCCCTTCCCCTCCTCCAATGGAAACCCTGATAGCTAAAAGGCACAACCTGCTTTTTGACTTGAGATGTTAGGCCTTGATATAATTAATTCAGAAAAATGTGTGAATTTCTGCCATAGAATAAATCGTACCCAAATAACATCCTTCCCAACTGCTTGGGTGTTTATGTATGCGGCCTGAAGAGGTTCTTTCTTACTCCGTTTTGAGGTAGCAGTGGATAGATAGACAATACATTCAGATCTTACTTAATACAATAGAATACAACACAATACCAGTGCACATCTTACACATTTTCATAAACTTGAGGGATCCAGATTCTTTTTAGTGAAAAATGTATCTGAAGACTGAAGTCTTTCTCAGCATTGCATGTCTAAATCATTTTAGGTCCATTTTTAGTTTTGCTGACAGTGCGAATATATTTTCAGGCCAGCTGGGGCAGTGAGTCAGATTGTAGTAATTATCCCTGTGTGGACTAGATGATGAAACTGGAGAAGATTTCTTGGCTTCTGTTTTTGTACTTTTGTTCATATTGACTTTTTTTATTAATAATGTTCTGAAGCATCTTTTTCATGTATTTAAATTTAATCAATCTTTTAAGACCTTTAGAATCTTATAACATCTTAAATTTCTTTAGTCTTCAGAGATGACCCGTTTTTCTGAACTAGATGAAAGACTCTTTAACCTATACTTTCATTTGACCCTTGGTCATACATATGTCATCTTAAAATTCATTATCTTCATTTTTGTTATTATTGCTGTAAACTGTGATTTATAAGATATTTGTTGTGCATATAAAAACTAGAGAGCTGGGATTTGCAATTATGCCTGCTGGATTTTCATACATTTAATCATTCATTCATTCAAACATGGAGTGCCAATATGTAGCAGGCATCGTACTCCTTAAAGAACTGTACATTGGCTACAATTGAGAGGCAGAGAGGCTTTCTGGGTCATATTTGTATCTCCTGCATCACAGTTGAAGTTTTAGGCAATTCTCTTTTCCTTTCTGTCCTGTATTCATTCATCCATTAGGTCAATTGTCCATTTACATTTCAAACTTATACTGATGTTCTATATTGCTACAAAGACTAATTGCTGGGAATACAAAAATGAATCAGGCATAATCCCAGCCTCCCAAAAGTCATTGACCATGGACAGGTATCTTATGTTTAAATGAAATAGTTCTCCACAATCTGATGAAAGCAATGACAGAAATTCCAAGGCCAGGTTTCTTGGAGGTTGAGAGGTTCAAGTCCCTTTAAATTTCTGAGGCTGAAAGTATAATCAAAGTTTAAAAAATTCCAAATCAGGGGCTACAAAAAGAAATGATTTATTTTAAATGTTTTTACATTAACCATAAAAATACAGTGAAATATGATTTTGTTACTTATAAATAAATATTAAGAGGACTTCTAAAATATTCATGGGATACTGTAGGTATTATAGATTAATATTTGGATACAAGTTTAAATTGAATAAATATATTCTCTCAGCCCCATTCATATATCTCTTGTGGCTATAAATATTTAAATTTATATTTGAGTCCTTCCATGAGTGTAAAATATGGGTCCTCTATTATAGGCCATACAACCTTCTACCCCTTCTTTATATGGGTATAGCAGACAGTGTGTTCTGTTTCAAGGAGTGCTTGATGCTAATTAGCCCATAATCAATTTGCAAATAGGAGAATGATGTCAGTATCACTTGGAGATTGGAAAACTGGTTAGTTTATGTGGATTTTTCTCCAGAAGATTAATGTTTCAAAGTGATTAGGTTAAAGAGAAAGTCTATGCAATTGTTAAAGCCTTGTGGAAAAAAAAGATAAAAATTTGGCAATCTTTAGCATAAGTAGTGACTGATACAGTGGCTTCAGGAAGCACTGAACTATCTATACTATTAATCTGGGAAATTATTAATCTGTTAATTAATCTGGGAATGTGGAAGAGGAAATTGGAAAGATTATCATCATTTTAACAAAAAATTTGAAGAGATGTATATCCTGGATTAGATTTTCAAATATGATCAAGCTAGTCACTATAACAGGCAAGCCTCTTCAATGCCTTACATCTTAAACCAGGAAGCATGACTATAAGGTTTTAGGCTGCAAAAGAGAGACTGGCTGTAATATTGGGTGTAAATGATAGTGGAGATTTAATTGTGCAACTTAGTTGTTATTTTTGTAAGTGCTCCCATTACAAAGTCTCACTTGTTTTGAAAGGTCTGCATCCAGCCCCATTTCCTCCATAAGTCCTGTTATTTTTGGTACATGATTCCACACAATGTAAAATACTTTAGAAACACATATATGGTGTTATAGCAGAGTACACAAAGGTGACCTAACACCCAGTAATGTTGAAATGTTTCTTCTACCTGGAGATCTTGAGTTCTATGCAGAAAGAGACTGTATCTATTTTGTTCTGTAATATATCCCAGTGACTTTCAAAGTGGCTCACATATAATACATACTTGTCTTAGCTTTCTAGGGCTGCCATAAGTGTCATAGACTGAGTGGCTTAAATCACAGACATATATTTTCTCACTGTTTTGGAGGCTAGGAGTCTGAGATCAAGGTGTCAGTAGGGTTGTTTTCCTCTGGGGTCTCTATTTTCGACTTGGGGAAGGCCACCTTCTCTCTGTCTTTACATGGTCTTTTTTCTGTGTATGTCTATATTCCAATTCCCTCTTCTTATTATGATACGAATCGTAGTAGATTAAGGTATACTCTAGTATACCTCATTTTAATTTACTTACCTCTTTAAAGACACTGTCTCAAAATATAGTCAGATTCTGAGATGAAGAGTTTACAACTTCAACAAACAAATTTTGAAGGAACACAACTCAGCCCATAACAGTGTTCAATTGGTATCTATCAATAAATGAATGTATTTGCTGAGCATCAATATATAAGCATAATTTAACTTGGAACAGGAAAAGAGTAAGAAGGCACTCGAGGCAGGAGATTCGGCATGAGCAAAGATTCTAGGCAGGAGACTGTAGAAAACGCAGAGAAGTATAAGGTGTTCTCTGTAGTTGAGGGTTTTGTGTTATGTGAGAAGTGTTGAAAATAAGGTTAAGGGGTAAGGTGAGTATCTCATCTTGGGGATCTTGGTATTTCTTTTTGAAGTGATAAGGCTGTAAGCGGTAGGCATGGGCTGTGGAATGTTTCACTTAGGGAAGGCAGTCAGGTCTGGGCTCTGGTATTGAGCCTACATGGGACAGAACTGTGCGTTAGGCACTGGGATCCCTGCATGCCTGTATGTGGGGGATGTATGAGGCCAGGAGACAGATTAGCCAGGGGAACATATACAACAAAATCTGGATAATTGCTTTGCCAGTATGGCTCTGGGCATGGGGCCACATGGGAGTGAGTAGTTTGGGAAAATAATAACATCTCCCCTTTGCCAAGCATTGGGATTGATGCGAATGTGTGCTGTTCACAAGGAGGGGTGTAACAGAACTACAACTCACAATAGATATGCCTTGGGAGGGCTAGACTCAGACGAAAGGAGGTTGGAGACAGCTGAGAGGACAGGCTTTTGATTGACTCACTCACTCTAATGGCTTTATTTATTCTCTCTGGGTCAGTTTCTGATTATTGATTTAAGACTCATTTGAATGGAAATTGGCCTAGATTATAGAGGTGGGAGGACGAGGAAATGAGACGTCAAGTACTTTATTAAGTGTCAGTGAGGTACTTGACTCCCAAACTCACTGTTCTTACTTAGTTTAGCAAAATGTTCTATCTTAGTCAAATTTGATATATGTATACTTATCTCTTACATTTTGAAGACTTAAAATTATAAAATGAAATGAATAATAAGGAAAATATTGTTAACTCTTTGGTGTGTGGGACTGTGAGCATGCCATATTCTGCCTATTTGGGTTAATGACAAATTGCTGTAGGACATTTCAGGATCATTCGGAGCCTCTGGTGTTAGATGGTTGTCAGTCGTGATTGTACTGAAGACTAGCAAAGCAAAGCTTTGAGTATAATTATATGATGAAGAGAATGTTGTTAGTCCCTTGTTAAATGGCATTTTGCTTTCAGAATCTGGTCATGTTCTTTATATAATCCAAAATGTCTTGAGGGTGAGAGCCACTACATTAAAATATCTCTATGTTCTAAATGGGTTGCAATATTATTTGCAGCAAGAAATTCCATCAAAATGAAAAAATGAAGCTCTGATTTGTGCTGCATGGGTAAGTTTAACAAAAGAACTATGAACTAGATCCCCATCTGTGAAGGGTATGCATACAACACCTTTCCTATGGAACTGAGGCCAAGAATACTAACAAGGATACAAAGAGTTAAATCCGTACTACCTCAATCTTTCCAATAAATTGACTTTATTCATATCAAAGTTGCCTAGCAAGATTATTTTTTATCTTCATTTTTTTTTTCAAGAAGCCACATGTCAAAAAGAGAATTGCCTAACTCCAGTCAGATCAAATTTTTTTATTTCATAGAAAATAATGCCATTAGGCGGCAGGTGCAGCAATATTTTATTCTATTTTATATCTTTCTGAGTTTCTATCTTAGTTCTCAGAAAAACATTCTGAGCTTTTGGCTTTCCACTGGTGCACACAGAATACATGCACTGGGAATAACAAGGCAGAAATTAGTTATTTTTAAACGGCATCTTTCCAAATTGGACTTGAAATGACTCTATTAAATGGTATGATGGCTGGCTGAGGGTGGCAAATCAAGAAAGATGACAAAAAGCTAGGTAGCTGGTCTTGTTTTACTTCTTCATTAATGATCAAAAAGGAGCAAACAGCACATTAAATTTGGATGATATTAATTCAGTAGCCTTTGAAAGCCCAAGTGAGATCAGGGAAAAAAAAAATTAAGAGGCCTGTAAAACCTAGAATAGGTGAAAAAAGATTGAAATAAGAGAAAGGAGACTCCCAGAGCTTGAGAACAGGTAACACTCAGAACCACCATGTAATGAAAAGGGTATATTGTTAATCAGAACTACTTAATAATACCTCAGATTTATAATGGGAAGAAAAATTAATGGAACTTGCAATATGACCCAAGGGTGAAAAGCTAAAGATAAATTAGTGTATTGTGTCTACTACATGGATTTAAGAATATGGGCATTTATACAAAAGGAAGCTATCCTCATTTATTCTTCCACAGTTCAATCACCACAAATAAAAGCCAGAAGAATCTTTGTATGTGTCAGTCATCCATAATACAATGCTTAAATTTTCTGCTTACTTCCAATAGCAACTAGAATTATATCCTGTTGTCCTATGACTTCTAAGCCAAGGGCACTATAGATGTTATTCTATCTACTGGGAATTCAGCCATAAATAAAACAGGCAAAATCCTGTCCTTATCGAGCTTATATTCTAGTGGAGGGGAACATAAATGTGTGAGGACTCTTGATAGTAATGAATACATTAAGAAAATTTAGGTTAAAAAAATTAAAGAACATTAAGACAAGACTAATTTAAAAAACATAAAAAAACTATATAGTTTGAAAAGTGTTGAAACTGCTATGTGAATTCCATTGGTGTGAAACCTTATAGTCACACATTAAAATAAAAATTTGTCAAATGTAGTCATCTATCAATATAAAATTCACCTCAAATACAGTAGTATGAAATGATAGCAATTGCTTATCGTTATTATCCTCTGCAATTTGAGGATTTGAATGGGCTCAGCTGGGCAGTGCTTGCTTAGGGTCTCTTCATTGTTTTAACTGGATTCCAAACCCAGTCAAACCATGACTGGGCTTCGAATCACCTCTAAGACTTCTGTGCTACCTTGTCTGTTAACTAGGCCAGGAAGACTCAAACAACTGGGGGCTGTAAGAGCTACAGCTCCTTGGGCATCTTTCTCGTTTTCTGTATGGTCTATTCTTGAGGTTCCTCAGCATTGTGGCTTCACTGTAACTTATTGCTTCAAAGACACATGACCTGAGAAAGAGAGAGAAAACCAAGTTGTAAATTTGTTGCTCTTATAACCAAGTCTAGGATCAGTCAGTGTTGTTTCAACCACAAGCTGTTGGTGGAAAAATTTATAAAGATTTATCCAAGGTCAAGGAGAGGAAACATATACAATATTTCTGCTGGGAAGAGCATGGACATTATGTTGGAAGAAGTGCATGTGGGCTAAGTTACATAATCTTGTTGTAGTCTTCGGAAAACACAATCTACCATAAGAATAATAATTAATTTTTATTAGGTGCAAAGCAAGTTGAGTCTTCTGATGGCTAAACTCTAAGAGATTGCAGCTCAGTAAGGAGAAGTAACATCAAGTTACAGTGAATGTTAACAAATGTTACATAAAAATATAAGTTTATAAAAGAGCTGAAAAAGGACATTGTATGATTTTTATTTTATAATATCATAGAGAGAACAGAGTCTGTAAATTCAGACAAAAGAAATCACCATGAAACATTCTGAGAAATTTCAGATTGGAGAAGGACTTTGATCTTCTAGTTTGGATTGTAGACTGAGAAATGGATAAGATACTCCCAGGCTAGAGGAAGGGTAAATAAAGGCTAAGAGGTGAGGACATTTTTAGCAAGTCTGATCTGAGGACACTGAAAAGACAGGAGAGTTTCCTCCAGAGAGTAATTAAAACAAGAACAGCAACAAAAATCCAGATAGACTAGAGACCACGAGCACATAAACACATATAATATGTTCTGCATTTCCTTACAAAATCCAGGGATGAGAAAACAGAAAATTAAGATTTTGGCCCTCTTTGAGTTGTCACCTAAAATTTGTTAAGAAAATTAGTGACAATACGGTAGTAGGATACTGGCACGTCAAAAACTCAAGTTCGATATTGACTAGTTAAAACGAAGATATTAACATTATTAGAAATTAGTTCTATGGAAGTTTGCTAAAAAAAAAAAGGTAAAATAAAGTATAAAACGTAGGTATATCCTGAGAAAGAGAGAGCCAGGTGGTATGGCTGTGGCCTCTTATGACCTTGTCTCAGAAATCCCTCAGGGTGATTTTTGCCACAGTCTTTTGATGAAGGCAGTTACAAAGATCTGTCTAGGTTGCAGGTGATGAGAAAATAAGGCAACACTCTCTTCCAATACTGGCACAGCCCATCGTATGTGTTAAATCAGGTAAAATGTGTTGTTGGTAATGCTTCTTCATTTCATATGAGAAAAGAAAAGCCAGAATAATCTGAGTTGTTGCTAAGTCTAGATTGTTTTATCTGCCAGCCAGGAAGAACCTTGAAAGCGAAGTCTATATTCTATTAATCTTTGTAACCTCGGTGCTTAGCACAGAGCATGAATTTGTGGAGAAAGTAGTAGTTCCACTTGGACAATGATTGGTTTATAGTTTCTTAACTTAACCCAGGCCAAAGATACTCCAAATTGTCTTTCTTATTTCAAATGGTAGGTTTAGCCACATGATATATGGACAACTCCACCTATCAGATTCTCCTCTTAAGCTGCCAGTTATGTGTGCCATTCTCTAGTACCCTTTGGTTGGTAGTTTCATTGTGTGTATGTGTGTGTGTGTGTGTGTGTGTGTGTGTGTATTTAATTAAGCTTGACACTTTGCATGCACAGAGAGCTGCTAGAGCTTTCCCTGATATTTTGCAAAAAAGGACATGTTTTTAGATTGAAGTCAATGTGACAAACTCTCCTAATTTAAACTCTTAGTTTCTGTGATTCTATCTGTCTTCCTAAAGCAGCTGAGAGTTCAATTTTTTATAATATATATTTCTATTGTAGTCTGTTCTTTAATTGGACATTATTTCATATTTATATCCCAATCTTGGGTGTTCTGCTTAGAGCAGCCTATGTCCAGAGGTTCTCATCAGTGTTCAATTTTGCAGCCTTTGTATAATTGTCGCAAATATTTACAACATATCAGAATGGGAAAGGGAGAGTGCAAACAAAAGTACTGCAGATGATACTGTTAAACCTTCCACACAATCCCTATACCTTCACCTCAGAATCACCACTAATAGAATATTACTGCCTCATTTCATTTTTAATCATAGCAATGATTCAACACATAATGCTGGTATTGAGCTGTGGCGGTGTTGTCTCTCACCCATACAAGTTCGACCAGGCAATGCTGGTATATATAGTTACATACCTTCGAGCGTTTGTCCTGAGAGAAATGAAAACTGGCTACAGAAAACAAGCACAACAGACCGAAAAACATACTTTTTCTCTATCCTGACTCACATGTATGGTGATTTTCTTGGAAGAATTTTCTACCACAAATGTTAGCATTCTGATGCTTAATCAACAAGTCTCACTTAAATGCCACTTTTCTTAGGAAGTCTTTCCTAAAATGATATAACACGCCCTTCATTGTTGTAGTTGTTTATTTACACTTTAAATTCTTAAAGTACTCATTCAACAAATGTTTATTAAGGACCTAATATATGAAGGCATGGTGCTAACCAACGTATGTATAAAATCAGTGAGTGATGAAAACAGCCACTGATCCTGTCTTACGAACTGGATTAATGATTTGAGGGAAACAGATAGAGGGAAACAGTCCTGTGATGATAAAAATGTGTGTGTGCAGTGATGCAGTGAGGAGGGAAGAGGTTTACAAAAAGTACCCCCAAAACACTTAAAAAGAATACAGAGAAGGTCATGCCGTCTTTCCCAGGCTGGTCTTGTACTCCTGGGCTCAAGTGATCCTCCTGCCTTGGCCTCCCAAAGTGCTGAGAATACACACATGAGCCACTACGCCCAGCCCAGAAACACTCTTAAAGTGTCATTTAAGCTGACACCTGAGTAGTTAATCATGTCAAGGACATGATCAACGTTAGGGGTCGGGGCAGACATAGACAAGGCTGAAGGAAAACACCTGCTAAAGCTCCAGGCCATCAAGAGCTTGGTATGCTCAAGAGACTGAAGGCTTGAGTGTTTGGAAAGGTAGCAAGCGAGATTGAGTTAGAGGCCAGATATGGCACAGTACTTAGTTGTAACACAAAAATGCCGTAAAATGTCATTGCAAAATGTTAAGTAAGAGATTTTATACAATTTCATAATGTAGATCTTTTCACATTTGAAGGCTGCATAGTTGTTGAAAGAGTATTTGCTTTAATTTCCTTTTTAAGGCAATAAAGCTACTGTTGTTCTAGCTTGGGTGTGGTCATTACTTATTAGTAGTGTCTCTTCCTTGATGCCTATTGGAAAGCAGATGTCAATTAAATAATTGTTGAATTGAACTGAACTGAACTGACTAATTTAACTACTTATGTACTTTCCTTAGACCTAACAATTGTTTGATTATATTTTAATTTCCTACTGCAATATAACCAATCCCTCCAAAACTTAGTGGCTAAGTCAATAATAATCAATTTTTATCTGTCACAGTTTCTGTGGTTCAGGATTTTGGGAGCTGCTTGGTTGTGAAGTTCTGGCTTGGCCTCTCTTGTGAGGGTGTAGTTGACTGGGGTTGCAGTTATCTGAAGGCTTGGCTGAGGCTGCAGCATCCACTTTCAAGATAATTCTCACTCACATTGCTAGAAAGCTGGAAGTTGGTGCTGGATGTTAGCAGGAAGTTTCAATTCCTCTTCATGCAGCCCCTCCAGAGGGCTGCTTGAGTGTGTTTCTATGGCATGTTGGCTGGCTTCCCAGAGAATAATTCAAGAGACCAAGGTGGAAGCTGCTATACCTTTTATGATTTAGTCCTGATTCAATATGAAATAGACTAGCTACCACAGGTGCATAGATGGCAGGAAGCAAGTCTTATTGGGGGCCATCTTGGATGTTGACTATTACAGGTTGTAAGCACTCGATACTAAATCTCTTGACCATATGTTGCTTAGGAATATTGACACTTTGTTCTCTTTTTGCCGTTTATGGTACTCTTCACCTGGAATTCATGTGATATTAGTTTCTCCATTGCAAAGATAGTCTGAAAATTCTACTTCAGGTGTTGTAGACTGTGCACAAGTCTACCTCTGCCCGCTGAATGCAGTTCAGCCTCTCTTCCACACTCAGCCTCACTTCCTTTTTGCCACCATGAGAAGCAGATGGTAAGCCTCTCAGGGGGTACCGGTGGCTTTTAAAGCATATTTATAAGATTACATGAGACAGCATGTCTTTATTTTGCTATTTAGCTGCAGACTAATATATTTCCCTATTTGGAAAACAGTTTTGTCAAGATACCGGAACAAGGGAGAGAAAATTAGAATTTCTAGGATCAATTTCCTAACTGAATTATGGGTTGCAGTGTACCTTTCAGCAAGGCACCTAAGGTGCTTGCCTGTAAAACAGGGATATGAAGAATAAATCCCTACTTCAAGGGAATGCATCATAGTTGAATTCATATTAATGCAATAGACTTTGAAATATCTCACAAAAAAAGTATTATGGAAATGCAAATTATTATGTTGTAAAGCTCTTTGGGATACAAGGTGCTGTGTGCCTGGAAAATACTAAATCACCTTGTTTTATCTGCTTCGGTATTGTTGCCTTTAAATTTCAAAAAGTACTTCATTTTCTTGAATTGTGACAAGACAAAGGGCAAGCTCAAATGCATTTTGTAAATGATGCATTGTTTGGGTAGCTATCTTTCATATAACCTTAAAAAGGGCTCTATCATTCTCATATGGAACTCATCGCTATAATGAAATAACACCATTTGAAGATGATAATTGTCTTTTATTCCTATGTTATCAATTAAAGGTGCATCACATTAATACCCCACTTTTATTTTTATTATTTTTTAACTGCTGAAAGTATAATTCTAATAATTATGAAAGTGTGGGCTCATGCCTGTAATCCCAGCACTTTGGGAGGCTGAGGTGGGTGGATCACCTAAGGTCAGGAGTTTGAGACCAGCCTGGCCAACATAGTAAAACCCTGTCTCTACTAAAAATACGAAAAATTAGCTGGGCATGGTGGCAGGCACCTGTAATCCCAGCTACTTGGGAGGCTGAGGCAGGAGGATCTCTTGAACCCGGGAGGCAGAGGTTGCAGTGAGCCGAGATCATATCATTGCACTCCAGCCTGGGCAACAACAGCAAAACTCTGTCTCCAAAAAAAAACAAAAAAACAAAAAACCAAAAACGTGTGGAGGAGAGCAAAGGGGAGAAAACTATAATCCCACAGCATGCACTGGAGTATAAAACACAGGTATGTTATATATTTTATGTATATATAAAATATATACACAAGTATTATAAATATATATTTGCAGATATATACACACACACACATATATATATAAAATGATTGTTTTGTGAATAAAAATTCTCTGAAAGGGAATTTGGATTAAAGACTTTATTCTTGTGAAACAGTTTGCAAATTGAGGAGATGCAGTGTCTAGTGTAAAATGAAGGTGAATTACAGAGAACCAAGAGAAGGTTTGGGTTTTACAGCAAAAGTTTTTGCCCAGGTTCGAATCACATCTGTTTTTGCAAATGAAGGATTCAAACTTGCTTAGTTCTGATCAGTGCAGCTGGGCCCTGTTGGCTGGGGCAAGTGAGCTCTGATTGATTGGTTTCCAAGCCTAAAACCAGAAGTCTCTGTCAGATGTTTCTTTCAAAGGGCCACTGTGGGCAGGGATTTACCACCCACTGACAACAGTAACTGGTTTGGTTGATTGTACAAAGGGAGGTCCTGTGATACTTTTGCAACATCTTTATGAGAACACAGGGTATGTGACCACTCCCTCACCCAGCCATGGCTGCCTGCTTCTGTCTTAACACACCTCAGTTAGCTACGAGAAGTCCATTTTTTTTTTCTGTCAGCTGAGTGCATACTTGAACATTTTGCATTTAGTGTTTAGTAAATAAAATTCGAATCTGGGACCATTATATTCAGGTCCTGGAAAAATTATTCTGAGGCTATTTTGTCTTAGACTGGAGAGACAGATAGATATTGGATATCATAAAAGTTTTATAAATGACTCAATTATAGAAGATGTTGACAGTATGTTGTGACATGCACATATGATCAGTCGACTGTTAGTGAAATTAAGACTTGGATTTTATTTTAGAGTTCTCTCCCTTCCCCAACACCATTTCTTATTTCTCATCAGTATGACTGCCACTCCCTACCTTCATGCATTCATCTGTCTCATGTTTTCTCTATCAAAATCGTTTCTTGAGAATGAACCTGAAATTCCTGCTCATGAAAAGCAAAAGTGACAGAAAACAGTTTAAAATATGACCTCAACCTAAAAAATTTGAAATTTAAACAAGAATGAAGGTCCTGTGGTAAAAGTTGACAAATGACCCTGATGTGTCTCTGGCAAGGAGACTTTTCATTCATAACAAGTATGATGGACTCTGCCAACAACAGATCTAATACCAAATTGGAATCTCATGGGAAGAGTGAGAAATGGCAAGAAGGTGGCAAATCAGAGTAAAATAAGGGCAGGAGTCAGAGGTGTGGCATCTTTAGTAAATCTTCTCATCCTCCAATTTTTTGTCCCTCCTAATATTTAAACATGGCAAATGACTACTTCTTTTTTTCAAGGAGAAACATTTTAAAAATTGCTAATCAAAATGTGACTTTCATTTATCAGTTAGCTTTTGGTGTATAGCAAATCACTCCAAGACCTAAAATTTAAAACATTCATTGTTTTTCGTGGGGTTTTGGATGTAGTTTCCTGAGAGCCCAGCTGTAGTGGCTGTTATCTCTTTTCTAGATCTGGCCACCCAGCAAGTCTTCCAGGCTCCTAGCTGGTACTGGGCATTGTCTGCGTAGAGCCCTGTGATGTGAACCACCTGTGGATCTCTCAGCCATGGATATCAGCACAGTATTTGAGGTGCCTCCCGGGTCCTGCAGGAGCAATCTGCTTCCTTCAGGGGGTCTCTGGGTCCTCTCAGGTTTCCTGATTTATTCCTGCAGTCATTCTGGAGTAGAAATTCACGACGTGAGCCTGCGCTCACTGCTCTGTCCGTCTGAGTCAGAACTACAATGTAGTCCTGCCTCCCGTCCACCATGATGACTGTGAGTCACTCTCCCCAATGTTTTCTTTGACAGCTCTGAGACTCCTCTCGCTAAAACTAGGTACTGTCACGATCACAAGGCCGTTTGCAAGCTGAGGACCAAGGAGAGCCAGTCCGAGTCCCAAAACTGAGGAACTTGGAGTCTGGTGTTAAAGGGCAGGAAGCATCCAGCAAGGGAGAAAGGTGTAGGCTGGGAGGCTGGGCCAGTCTTTTCATGGGGTTTTGGATTGACTAGGTGTTTCTTCTGGGCTGAACCAAACTACCTGAAGTTGGATGACTTAGAATTGCCTCATGAACATGTCTGGTTGTGGGCAGTAGTTGGTCTAGGTCTTGTTCACCTGTCTAGCAGTTGGCTTGGTATTTTCTGAGGCAGGGCCGTGTATCTTTCAGAATTCACCGGTCTAGCCCAGGTTCGTTCTCATGGAGGTAGGAAGGTTCCCAGCAACTAGAGCAAGCCTCAAATTCACAAACCTTTGCTTCTAACATATTTGCGCCTATTTTAAGTAAGTCAATGACGAGGCCCAGACCCAAGGGTTTGAATGGGCTTCATGTTTTGATGGGTGGAGTTTCAAAATATTTTTGGTCAATGTTTTTTACAATTTGCCATAGATTGTAAATTTTATCATTATGTCTTCAGTCTTTCCTTACTTATTGGTCACCCAATATTAGAAATATATTCCTTCTTTGTTTCTGCTTTCTTTCTCCTACTCAATAAAAATATTCTCTCAAGAAAAGTATAATTATTATTTTTTCTACAAGGAGTGGGTAATCATTCTCTTCCCAAGAAGCCTATTATTTTAACATGGAAAAGGTTTGTTGAGCCTAATATTATCATAATAGGAACAGAATCACAGATTTCTACAGACTGATTTGGAGTGAAAGGTTTCAGAGTAAAGATAGGAATTTCTTTGATCCCAAAATATTGTCATATATGTTCCCAGTGGTACCAAGCAGTCTTTTTTTTTTTTTTTTAAGTCATTGTTCATCTAGGAAAGCTGGGCTTTTCTTTAAAAGTAGTGCTGACCAAGAAAGATATAATCTACTGGAAATCCAACCACTAAAATATCTATGTGTCCTTCTGTATCTTTTTGTCTTTTGAATTTATGCTTTTCCTGATATTAAGTTACATTCCTACAATATAAATATATTGTTCCATCTATCTACCCATCTCAGCAAAGTTCTTTCTCATAGTGTCTCCATGGGACTGAGGAGCCATCCATTGTTTTGTTTTGTTTGTTTTCCAGGTCCTGACTATATGATAAGAATAGATATACTAAGTAATTGAAAATACCTGCACAAATGTTACCTAAACTATGACCTTTAAAGGTAAGAAGCCTCTAAAAATGCCCCACCTCAAGGTCATAAACCAAAAGATATATGGTATCTCCAGAAGAATGGCAAATTATTATTTTCACCAGTCTTGATAGAAGCAAAAGTCTTCTTGATTACTACATTCCTATTTAACTTACACATTTTAGTCAGCACAAAACTTGGTTCACAGAAAATGACTTAGATTCTTTTAGACAAAACCAGGTCATGCTTTAATTCACAGCTGTAAAATTCGAATGTGGTATCTTTACTGAAAAAAAATAGGGACTTCTGCACCAAGTATACAGTTACTAATACTTACCTAGAAAATGCTTTTCTCTACATCCCTAGTATTAAAGATAACCAGAAATTGTCTTCACCTGGCAGAACAGCAATATACCTCCATTCTCTTGCCTTATGTGAACTGTTCTACTTCTCATTATATAATCTGGAGGAAATTTGATAATCTTCATAGCGTACAGACGTGGTTCACTATATTCATGATACAAAGGTCATTGGACTTGGTTGGCAAGAAGTAGCAAGCACTCTAGGTGACTTACTAAATTTCGTGATTGCAAGAGGGTAAACAGTAAACTGAGAAATTTCAGAGGCCTGTTGTTTCACTGATACATTTTCTAAGGACTAGTAGTCTAGAACATGTCAGTATATTACCTCACTTGCAGAAACAAGTGTCGTATCTGCACCTTACACCGCAAAGAAAGAAACAAATGTGTGTTGGTTTGACCCATATGTTGCCTAACCTTCAAGACTGCCAGTTTTGAAACGAGTTCAGAACAAAAAAACATAATTCTGTAACAAATACAGACATTGATATAAGATTCTCTGCCACTTGGGGCTTGTAACTCAGCAGAATCCCTGGTAAAGGAAATGTCTGTGCAGATAGAGATGCTATATCGAGCCTCTGGCAAATACTCACAGGAGAAAAAACAGTGTAGGTGTCTATGGTTATGGAGAAGGGCAATGCTCTTCATTGCCAACAAATACTTCCCATTTTGAAAGCAATGTTTGACTTGCTATTAGGCCCAGGTAGACATTGACAACTCATCGTAGAATAACTAGAGGTTACATGACTAACCTAGTTGTGTCACTAACCACCAAAACCAAGAAAAAAATGGAAATGCTATAGTAAACCAAGCCTAGAGAGATCTGGAAGAGGAGTACAAACAGCATGAGCAGGTGGCTCAGATTCTCATGGGGCCTGCTCTTATTTCTAAACCACCTTGCCATTAATGCACACATATTTGCCACAGATATAGATGTATGGAGCCTCAGGCAAATGCTTATAGTAGAGTATCAAGAGTTCCAAGTAAAATAGAGAAACATTGCAACAGTTTATTTTAATTTATTCCCCGGCCATCCTCCTTAGTGCTATTTTTATATACATAATATTTATCTATCTATCTATCTATCTATCTATCATATATAATGTATTAAATGTTTATATCTATATATAATAAACAACAATTTAAGGGTTATTATTTTTAAGTGGTCATATGCTTTTTAAATTATTATAAAAGAAAGCAAATATATATGCACTCATAGATGCATATATATTAATACCTACATAGTCATTTGTATACCAATTTGATGCTCTTCTTCATTTTTCCTTGAGATCTGAATTACATTTGAGTGCCATTTGTCTTTAGCCTTAATACCTCCTTTGTTATGCCTGGTTTATGTAAAATGTTATTATTTTGTCTTCATTTTTAATGGATAGTTTTGCTGGACATAGAATTTTTTTGTTATGCGTTTGTATTTTTATTTTTTCTTTCAGCACCTAAATATGTTTTTCTGGTTTCCTCTGGCCTTCCTGGTTTCTAATGATAAAGATAATAAATCAGGCATTTGTTATAATCATTGTTACCCTGTAGGTGACATGATGTTTACATCTGGTTGCTTTCAAGACTTTCAAGATTGCCTTTTATCTTTGTCTTTCAGCTGTTTTAATATCCTATGCCTGGGAGTAGTTTTCTTTTTGTTTATGCTGCTTGGAGTTTTTTGAGATTCTTGAATCAAGTTTTAACTCAGTTTCCCACAAGATTTGGCAACTTATTTATTTATTTATTAATGAGATGGAGTTTCACTCTTGTCGACCAGGCTGAAGTGCAGTGGAAGAATCTTGGCTCACTGCAACCTCTGCTTCCTGGCTTCAAGTAATTCTGCCTCAGCCTCCCAAGCAGCCGGGATTACAGGCATGCACCAGCACCCCTGGCTAATTTTTGTATTTTTAGTAGAGACAGGGTTTCACCACACTGGCCAGGCTGGTCTTGAACTCCTAGCCTCAGGTGATCTGCTCACCTCGGCCTCCCAAAGTGCTGGGATTACAGGTGTGAGCCACCACACCTGGCCAATTTGTCAACTTTTTGTCATTACATTTTCAAGTAGTTTTTCTTACTGTTTCTCTCCTCTCTTTCTGGAACTCAAATTACATGTTTGTTAGGGCATTTATTTTCCACAGATCAGGTTGCCTGATATTGTCCTATGAATCTTGAAGTCTTCTCATCTTTTTTTAAAAATGTTTTTTTAAACTTTTTTTAAAAACGTTTTTTTTAAACTTTTTTTAAAAACGTTTTTTAAAAAAGTTTTTTAAAAGAGTAGAAAGACCTTTCTATGCTTTGAATTGGGTTATTTCTCTTTGTTTATCTTAAAATTATCTAAGTCTTTTCTTCTGTCATTTCTAATCTGTGTTTGTGCTAATCTAATACATTTTTAATTTCAGCCATTTCACTTTTAACTAGCTAATTTCCATTTTTGATATTTGGCATTTGCCTGTTGGGATTCCCTATTTGTTAATTCGTTGGCACTATGTTTTCCTTTAATTTTTTCATCATATCTTAAATAACCACTTTGAAATTATTATCTCCTGAAGTCCACATCTAGGCTCACTGGAATTCAAATTATTTTAACTTTTCTATTTCCTAAAAGTTACGTTTTCCTGTTTTGTTTTTTAATGTCTGGTAATTTTTGTTTGAAAACTAGATATCATAAGTAATATGTTCTGAATTCTGCTGTGTTCTTTGAGAATTATTGTTTATTTAGTTCTACTAGGCAATTAACCTGCCTGGATTCATAGTGCAAATGTGTTTTTCCTCACTGTGTACAGCAGCTCCTATTTCTGTGCTGCCAGTGGCTTCCAGTTGAAACCTTTTTTTCCTGTCCCTTAGTGGTCTCCTCTGTGTTTGCATAATTTGATCATCAGCCAAAGATTTAGGCATAGATTATTTTCAGATTACAGAGCTCAGCTTTTCCATGATTTTCTTGCTTCTAGGGGTTTGCCCCTTATTTCCAGCTGCTATATCAGCCTTCTCCTCTATTCTCTGACACCTCAGGCCAATACGCTCTAGCTTTATGCTAACCAAAGTATATATGACTGTAGAATGCTCCCTTTTAAAGGCAGAAAATTCATAGAATTTGCATAAGAGTGGCCAGAACTTTCAAGGGCAGACTTCTTTTTGATCTTTGACTGTTTTTGTCCAAAACCCTTGGGAGTCTTTTTTCCTAGGTATTTTATTTGTCAGCTATTGGTTTGAGTACATCTTTATAGATTTCATAATTGTAATCCATACAGCCTGTCTGGTGTAATTGAGAGGGTTTGCACAACCATGCTGCTCCAGCACCTTTACCAAGAGTTCTTCATTTCCCTGTAAATTTGCTTCAATTTCATGATCATGCTACTAAAGGCATAATATTTAGTAATATGGAGGTTTCCAGGACCCTGTTAGAACACGATAGTAATTATTCTCATTGCTCATTCTTCTGTCATACTAATTGTTAAACCTTCTTAATATCCCTCCTAGTTGCATAAACACCAAAACATTTGGATGTTACTACTTACAGAATGAGAATAAATAGAAGTGATAAGAAGTACGAGGACTGAGCCCTGTAATAGAAGTCCAGGAGATGAGAAGAGCCCAAAAATAAATATTAACTCCTTCATCCCAAATATTACTATTATTTTGAAACATGTCTGATCAAATTACTTTTCTACTTAAAATTTACCTTTACCTTCTTAGGTTTTATAAGACAAAGTCCAAACTCCCTATTATGTCACGTAAAGTATATACTGCACTTGTTTTATGTCTTTATCTACCAACCAGATTCAATACACAGGGGCTGATGTATGGTGGGCCATTAGTAAATTCCTGTTCAGAGTTACCTACAAGACTTGGATGGATTAATGCTATGTTGGTTACATAAACTTTTAAAGGAATATTACTTGTCTTCAAAACTAGATTAGAATGTGATGGTTAATTTTATGCATCAAGTTGATTGGGACACATGGGGTGCATAGATATTTGTTCAAACATTTTGGGTGTGTCTATATGACTGTTTTGGATATTTAAATAGTTGATAAGGTGGCCCTTTGTAATGTAGATGGGCCATATCCAACCTATTGAATATATTAAAAAGGCTGGCCCTCCCCTGATTAAGAGAGAATTCCTCCTGCCTAACTGCTTTGAACTGGGGCACTGGCTTGTTTCCTGCCTTAGGACCCCAACTGAAATATCAATGCTTTCTGGGTCTTGAGTCTGCAAGCCTGTGGACAGAAACCACCTCATTAGCTCTCCTGATTCTCACAGTTTTAGAGTCAGAGTGGGACTCCCATGGGCCCTCCTGGGTCTGCAGCTTACTGAATCACCCTGCAGATCTTGGGACTTTTCTGTCTTCATAATCATGTGAGCTGATTCCTTATAATAAACCTCTTTATATATTGTCACCTGAAGAATGATGAGGTTCATAAATTTGGAAAAGAGAACTTTATTTCTCATAAAGGGTTGTGTTACAGTAGGTAGTCAGGCAGATATGAGCAGAGCAGGAGAGCCCCCTCCGCCCCCTCCCACCACCAGGAACATCAGTTAACCCTCAGGTGATGATCAGGCAGTTGTTAACTGTCTCTCTAAAATAATTGGCCGCAGCCAGCACCCGGGAAAGATAATCTCCCAATACATAGAAATACATAAAACTGATGAACAGCAGCTCCCCGATAAGATCTCAGAAATCGGGTGAATGGGCTAAAGCATAAGCACTAAGGCAAAATGTTGGAGATTAACGGGTATATGACCTTCTAGGAACATATGACTGGTAAGGAAAGAACGCCTCACGTGAGCCTGAATACAACTCCAGTAAACATACCGTGCATGTGGCCCTTCCAAGAGAAGAATCTCTTGCCACAAGAATACAGCCCACTCCAAGGGAAGAATCAGGGGAGAAGAGACACAGACCCCGGAAGAATGCCAATTTATAAAACCCCAAGTCAAAGGTCAAACTGGCCACTTGATCAAACTGGCCACTTGATCTTTTAATTTGCCCACTTGGCCCTTTTCCAGGTATACTTTACTCCTCTTTATTCCTGCTCTAAAGCTTTTTAATAAGCGTTCACTCTTGCTCTAAAACTTGCTTCGGTGTCTCACTCTGCCTTATGCCCCTTGGTCAAATTCTTCTAAGGAGGCAAGAACTGAGGTTGCTGCAGACCCATACAGATTCGCAGCCGGTAACTGTTAAAGCCTGCAGGGTGGCCATTCTGGCAGGCTGGGAAGTGACGTTTCTGGTCAGAAGCCAGAAACAGATACTTACAGGTGGGAAGAATAAGACGGGAATTTCTGCTGAACAGAGTAGCCAAATATACATATTCAATAAGCTATAGGAGGAGTCATGAATATTTTTGAAAACAGAAACAGGCACAAGCACATTTGAGTGTTATGCGCCCCCATGGGACTCATGCTCATAAAATGGCTGTCAGCAAGATCCAACAGTGGAGTTATTTGGCTCTCTGATGTCAAAAGATGAAGCATAGGATGCAAAAAGTCTCTCTGGGCATCCGCCGTAGACTGGCCAGAACCACTTTGTGGTGGGTGGTCTCTTACCAGGAAGGAGTACTGGTTGGTAGTTTTATCAAAACTGCAAAAGGGAGGGGCAGTTGGTAGACGTCAGGGGTGGAGTGAGTTTTTCCAGAGGGCTAGTTTCTGTTTAACCCTTAGGAAAAAAAAAGTAATGGCAGTTAGTGAGGGAGGGGTACAACAAGGCGCGTCTTACCTCCCATTCCATCACGGCCGGGAACTGAGTTTTCAAAGTTTCCCTGGGGTCTTAGCCAAGAAGGAATCTGTGCAGTCAGTTGAGAAGCATAGGATTTCATTTTTATTTCTCTATTTATGTAATATGTGATACTACATGTGATGTATATATACATCATACGTATCATATACATCATATATATGTATATGGTATATAGCTATATCTTATTGGTCATACTCATCATATATATGTATACACACATATGATGTGGATAAATATACACACACACTTAAATATATATCTATATATAGATCTATGATGTATATAGGATATATATACACATACACACATCCTGTTGGTTCTTTTTCTCTGGAGAACCTGACTAATACATACAGTGATTAACACATATTAAGCAAGTAATTTCTTACTGAAGCAATAAACCGTAACAAAAAACAAAGGAGTTACCAATTTAGATTCTTCTTTTCTATGTAACTACAAATACCTGGTTTAAGTGATTCATTCATTGATCTGTCATTGCTCTAACCCTAATTTTTAAAATTTCCCCATTACTGAATTAATATTGAGGCCCTAGAACATTAATGGTAATAATAGATATAGCTTATTTGATATTCTTTTGTAATTTAAAAAGAGCTCTAATATGTACCAGGGCTCATTATAAATGCCTTCTCCATTAATTCATTTAGTCCTCACAATTATAGAAGTATTAATATTATCCTCGAAAGAAACAAATGTAATTCATTAAGCATATCCTTTATGACAGAGGCCATGCTGAGTGTTTTATATAAATTTTTACATTAAAATTTCACTGGAAACCCAGAACTTACAGATGCAGCACTGATACTCAGTGACTTTAATAATCTGTTCATCTTCAAAAAATGTGGAAGATGTCAGTTTGAAACGTAAGTCTGTATTTCCAAGGCTCTTTCCTCTACAACGTTTTCTCTGGACTAAAGCTACGATTTAACCCTAGGTAGAAGTAAGCATTTTCTTTTTACCTAAATATGCACAACTGAACTTAGTTTTGGGGGACCGTGACAATTTTTTTAGGCTTATCTCAATGTTCATCAAAAAAAAAAATTAGAATTTTGTATGAGGTTCTGCAAACTTAAAAGTACTCAGAGAGTGCTTATCAGGCAGGATTTATTAACTAAGAAACTGGAACATGTAGATCTCACCAAGCAATGGTCTGAAACGGTTTAAAAAAGATGGAGTTCGAGCTACAAGCAAAGTAAATCTGAAGTGTGTGTAAAAAGAAATGAACATTCCTACAGGATATCTGCCACTTCACGAGCTTCTTTCATGGCTTTTCTATCTTAGGACTACACTCTGTGTATATAAATTGCTTCTGAACCATTGCAGAAAGTCTTTCTTGACTCTAAGTTACTATCCTGAGTAACATATTGACATATCTATTTGATTATTTCGCCAATGTGGAATTCCATTCATTGTATTATTGTCCAATTCTCTAATAAATCTAGTGATGAATTTTTCCATTTAATTATGGTTCAAATATTAGTAGCGTTAGAATCGTCTACTACCCTAGGAAAAGAGATGACTTCATACTAGGGTGAATCCTTGTTAACAGAGCAGTCCTGCTGGGTTTAGCTCTGAGGCATTTTCATTGCTTTCTGCATGCTCAAAGGCCAGGTGACCTTTGCAGATACAAAATATGCACTGTCCCTTAAGGACCATGCATTCAGTCTTGGCCATTTGGTTTCTATTTAAAAAAATATATTCCTCTTTGTAGGGTGTGGTGGCTCACACCTATAATCCCAGTACTTTGGGAGGCCAAGGCGGATGGATCACCTGAGGTCAGAAGTTGAAGACCAGCCTGGTCAACATGATAAAATCCCGTCTCTACTAAAAATACAAAAAAATTTAGATAGGCATGGTGGCGGGCCCCTGTTATCCCAGCTATTCGGGAGGCAGAGGCAGGAGAATAGCTTGAACCCAGGAGGTGGAGGCTGCAGTGAGCCAAGATCACACCATTGCATTCCAGCCTGGGCAACAAGAGTAAAACTCCATCTAAAAAACCAAAAAAAGAATATATTCTTCTCTCTGCGAGTCTGTGTTAGAAGGTTTAGCAGATGTTTCCATTGTGTCAGCTATGGTGGGTTTTCTCCCGTATATGTAGGCTTTTCAAACCAGGCTTAATGATCTAACCACTTATAATGTTTTATTAGAAAAGAATTTCTAAAAAGAGCTGCCAATTTATTATACTTTTAAAGCTTATTGAAAGAATAAAGATTTTCCTTGAATTGTTTAAGAGAGATTTAATTGTGCAATAAGTAAAATCAAGCTGACATAGAATACAAAATACTGAAGAGGCTGTTTCCTAGAGGCGTTAAAACTCTGTATATGAGTATAATAATAATAGTTGGCATAATCCAATCTGCAGATCTCAAAACATTTTTACATTTCTTTCACTAATATTATCTCAATTTTGCTGAATTATCTTTTGCTAGTTGTTTCTGATGCCATTTGAAGCAGATTTAAGTGACTTCATATCATTATTAAAACATAAGATAATCAAATTTGGCATAGTTCCTGGAGATCTTAAAGAGGTATTCATATTCCTATAAACATAAACTAGAAGATGCTCTTCTCTCTTTTCTGGGGACAAAAGCAGAGAAGTTTTGATAAACATTCTGAAAATAATAATCATCATTATGATTTCTCACTAATAACCATATTATTTGATACAGGTGAAAATAATTCTTGGTTTTCACTTATTTTCCTAGCATCTACATACACAAGCTTTACATATTTATATGATGCATGATTATGGCTGGGGATGTTTTCAAAACTATTCTTGGGGAGAGAAATACCAATGTAACTTTAGCATCATGATATATGAAGTACGTTTAAGACTATGTTTAAATTATCCCTAAATAATATAAAACCTTATGCCAACTTATATTTGTGTCATTTATTTTAGACAAAATAAATTACTCACAAGATTGGGGTTGGATTTTGGTCTCTCATTTAAACACCTGTTAGTATATGTACTTACGATCAGAATTACAGAACAGTTTGTGGAGAAGAGAGAGTTTTGAAGACATTGTTAAAGTTTGTTAAGCCACCTCTTTCGTATCTACAGCTCTTTGTAGTGACCGTAGCTATATTTCAACATGATGTGAAAATATTGTTTATGAATATGTATAGTTGTATGAAAATTAGAAAGCGGAGTTGTATGTATTAGTCAAAACCATTGACATATGTAACATATATTCATATCAATAAACTAGATAAGATGACAAAAAAGGGTAGTAGCTAAAAATATTTTGTTTTGGTTTTTTCTCTTTTCAGAGACAGGTTCTTGCTCTGTCACCTGGGCTGGAGTGCAGTGGTGTGATCACAGCTCACTGCAGCCTTGAACTCCTGGGCTCAGGCAATCCTCCCACCTCAGCCTCCCAAGAAGCTGGAACTATAGGCATACGACCACACCTGGCGAAGTCTAAAAAAAAAAAAAAAAATTGTAGAGACAGGTTCTTCCTTTGTTGCCCAGGCTGGTCTTAAACTCCTGGCCTCAAGTAATTCTTCCACCTCAGGCTCCCAAAGTGTTAAGGTGGGAGCCACCATACCCATCTGTAGCTAAAAATATTGAGTAAGTTGGGGTCAAGATATATATATATATATATATATATATATATATATATATATATATATGTAACAGGGAATAACTATAATGTTATAAGAATTAGGACCAGAGTACAGAAAAACATAGTTGGAACTGCCCCACAAGCACATGGGGGCCACCAGGACCCAATCTACACAAGAGTCTAGGAGCTAAGTTTGCTTCATTTTTCAGACTATAAATTGAGGGCACAACAATCTCTACCAAGCCACCAAGATGGAGATGCTTTTGGACTATGTAGAGTTAGAAGTTCTATGAGGTGCACCACGATCTGCCCACTCTACCTATGAGCCTTGGACGTCTGTTGGGGACTTCGTGTATCAGCCTTGGCTTGTGGATGGGAAAGAAGAATGGAAAACAATGTTTCATTTTACTAAGACAAGGCCAAAGAATACAAGGTTTCCATGCTCTTTTCTTTCCCATCTTTTCATCACTCTTCAAAAAGTTGATTTCCAGTAAACAGATATGAGACATATCAATCAAGGTCCTGGTAGGAAACAGATGGCACATTTAAACCAGTAATTTGAAAAAGCTTACTAAAGGGACTATTTAAGCAGGTTTGGGAAGAATTTAGGAAAATTAATAAGGGGCTGGTAAGAGGCCTTAGAGAGAAAAAACTAAGATTCAAGGGTTCTGGAAAGAGGTAGCTGTAAGCTCAAGAGCTCCATAAAGGATTCGGTTAGATGGTAGTCACCTGGCAGGGAGGAAGTCGACCTCACATTCTTCTCACTCTCTTATCTCCTGTCTGTACCTTCCACTGGCCAAAACCAACTTACAAAGACACAGAGAAGGGGTCCATTTATGTAAACTAAAAGCAATGGCCTTCCAGAGTCCAGAGCAGAGTGAAGAAGGGAGAGGCATGAATCTGGAGGGACAAAATCATATTTAACACGTAAAGGTGGAACAAAACAACTTAAAAACAATCTTTACATCTGTCTTGGGGAAAGCCTGTCTAATGCAAATAATATGATTCATAATTTTTATTTATATTTTTGAAATTCTGTTGTAGTAATTCTCAACATTCAAGATAGGGTCTATTTCTGATATGGGATCAGAAATAGAGACACACACAATGTAAAAGGAGTAAAAAAAGTTGGGGTAAAACAAGGAAAACTATAGATTTAGAAGCAGACTGCACAGGTCTGTATCAAAGGAGTTGCTACCCTAAAGTAGAATTTAATGGAATCTGGCCTAGGCTTAAAGGTTGACCTTTGTCCCATCTTGCCAGTTACTTCCCCTCTCATGACTCTATGTAATAATTTGTTGAATAGTATCTGAAATTATAGCACAGGACCAGTTTATTTGCATTTTTTTCTCTCCAGTGTTGGTATAGATCCTAGTGGTGTCTTTGAACTTAGTCCCATCTTTCACTGCCTTTCTGGTTGTGTAACTTAGCAAAGACTTCTGGTATGAGCTGTATAGAGGAGTGGGTTTATTACAGGTGGCAGAGTGAGCCCTGCTGTATTTGTTCTCTCTTACTGGAAAGATTTTTTAATCCACCTACATCCTGTAAGTTGCTCTGATACTTGCAGGGTGGGGCAGATATGCAAACAATTGCACAGACTTCTAATAAGAACTGTAGGAGAGATGGGTGAGTTGAGTACCTAGCATAAATAGAACAATTTGTGAAAAAGCAATTTTCAGGACACTATGTAGCCTATATGAAATGTAAAGAACATATACCATTTGAAAGAATATTGTCAATCTTCAAAAAATAAATTCAATTTAACAGTATGTTTAGACATGATCTGTAAATATACACTCAGCACATTGTTAGGTATCATATAGAAAAAAATGAATATAGTGCATCAAGCATCTCTTCAGCTGGTTAAGAAGACATGAAAATCTGTTAAGTGATATAGTACATGCTGCACTGAATTGTTGTTTAAGTGTCCAGTGAGTGGTGCTGGCATTCACTGCTGAAAGAGAACTGTACATAACAAGAAAGCCTACACAAGATGAAGGTCAGACCATAGCTTAGAAATGGGACAGTAAAGATTATAAGAAAAGATGGTATTCCAAAGGAAGTGTAAGTATTTTCCTTTACCACTCTGAAACTAGAGAGATAGGGAATTGTAACAGCAGCAGAGTTGACAAGATTAACAAGATTCCTGACCTCCAAAATCTTCCCTATCTATAATTCTCATGGATTTCCAGCTGTCTCTGCAAAAGATAAGCACATGAATTCTTTTGCAGTGTGGCCCTATTTATCTGGTGTGTGTCATAACTTATCGTGTCTAAGAAATCTGAAACTATGATCATTTGGGGTTCACAGTAGGTCTAGGATGTTCGCAATAAAATTGTTTGTATATTTGTATGTATATATTCACTACACATAACTCTAAATATGATATATTTATGATACTATCAGTGTTCAGAGAGTGTGGTATTATGAAAAATGTACTGACATGTAAACACTGCTTAGGTTTTAAAAGCTTAGTAAACTTTATGTAATCATTCTAAAATATTTTAGTAGAAACTTTCAATTTTCTTTTGTTTTATTAATTCCATTCATATTCAGTTCTCATAAAAAATAGTATGTCTTTTATGCTTGGACTTATCACAATTTTTCTCCTCATGCTTGGTCATTTAATTCAATGTCAGAATTGCTTAGTTTGGCAAGATCTTTTAGCGTCCAGGAAGTTAAAATCATGCATAGAAAATTACTTTCTGCTTCATTATGGGAGTAGGTCTTATTTTTATATAGTGTCTATATCATAATATGTAGTAAAATATAGTCTTCCTTTTTGAACATACGTGCAGATAAAGTTTTTATGCCCTTTGGGGCCTCTGAGGGAAAAATGGTGCCCCCAAAGTCAGAAGTCAGATTCCAGATGCTTATTATTGGTATTCATTGCCCTGACCCTTTATCCTTTATCCGGAATTATTATTATTATTATTATTATTATTATTATTATTATTATTATTATTATTTTGAGACAGAGTTTCGCTCTTGTTGCCCAGGCTGGAGTGCAATGGCGCGATCTCAACTCACGGCAAACTCTACCTCCCAGGTTCAAGCGATTCTCTGCCTTAGCCTCCTGAGTAGCTGGGGTTACAGGCACGTGCCACCATGCCCAGCTAATTTTATATTTTTAGTAGAGACAGGGTTTCTCCATGTTGGTCAGGCTGGTCTCGAACTCCCGACCTCAGGTGATCCACCCACTTCGGCCTCCCAAAGTGCTGGGATTAGAGGCGTGAGCCACCACGCCCCGCCTATCCTGAATTATTTAAGGGACTTCCCATCCTCTTCATCTCCCACAATCCATTGTTTTATTTTTATTTTTATTTACTTTTGAGACAGGGTCTCACTTTGTTGCCCAGGCTGGAATGCAGTGGTGTGATCTCGGCTCACTGCAACCACTGCTTCCCAGGCTCAAGCAATCCTCTTGCCTTAGCCTCCTGAGTAACTAGGACTACAGTGTTGTTTTATATTTTAAGAAAATTTCTTAAAACTCACCCCTGTCAAAAATGCTTAAATGGCTCTGGAATACTTGCAGTTTTAATTCCTTAATAGAGTATCAGAAATGTTTCAAAATGAAATCTAACATCTCCTTTACATTTTTATTTCCCAAAACACTCATTTTTTTTTTTCATTTACCACATAGACTTGTCACATCAGACTATGCAGCTGAAACAGTATGTGTTGTGATTTTTACTTCCATGTTCTTAGTTAGATTTTAATTAGCTGTTTGTTTTGCTTTTAGTTAAATGGCCAGGCAACCTGAAGAATTACTTGAAGAATGATTATATCTATTTTTGCAGCACAATCTTATTTCTGAACTCTAGATCTATATCCCTAGGTTTTTTTTGATTATGTCACTGGACAATTGACAGCAGGACTTCAAATCAACAATGCTCCCTATAATGCCATCTCGCCCTCTCCTGCTGTTGTAATATATGTACTTTTGGGCCAAAATTGAATGTGTGTGGTCACAATCTTTTCCTCTTCCATATATTCAGTCTTCATCAATATCTCAGTAAAGTGTGTGTCATTCTTGGTCCTGTGTTTTAATAATTTATATGCATCTCTCTCGTCTAACACTCAACATTTCGCTCACAAACATTTCATTGCTATTTTATAAAAACTTTTAGAAAGAATATAACAGGGTCTTTGTGTTAGTGCAGTTCATATTGAATTTGGTGGACCAATAGCTAAACAAAAAGAGTCACAAAACAACCTGATAAAAGTGTTCATAAGAGAATATATGAAATGTTACATAAAAAGAGAAGAAAAAGTACTTAAGTCCGCCTATGAGAGTAAAGGAAGGCTTCATTAATGACAGGTTAATAAAATTAAGTCTTAAAGGATGAAGAGAAATTTATTAGGCAACAATTAGAAGATAATCTAATTTTTAGATTATCTTAGAAGATAATCAAATATAAGAGAATTAGACTGTGGAATGGGTGCAAGTAATTCAGTAGTGTTAGGTTCAGAGTACTTGTAGAGTTAACACAGTAGAAGTCAGGTCACACAAGAGCATTTTATACCCTACTAAGGCTGTAAGAGATAGGAAACATCTGGAGAAACACTAAGCTGACCAGTGATTTGCATCTCTGAAACACTGCCGAGGCTGCGGTGTGGAGAGTGTCTTAATGGCTTGGAGTATACTAGACTTGGGAAAGGGAGTGAAAGTAGATGATTGCTTCTGTGGTTCCAGTGAGGCATGGTTAAGTAATGAACTATGACAGTGACCTCAAACTTGGAGAGGAGTAGGCAGATTTGAGGATGGAGAGGAACAACCAGTAGAAATGTTGGAATTTAGTGGCTTATTGACTGCAGGAATGAGAGAGAAGGAAGGTTGAAATCTCTCTCTGGTTTTGGCTAGGGCAACTAGAGAAGAGGGCATTTCATTTTCCAAATCAGGGAAAATGGGAGGAAAGGCTGGTAGAAACAGAATAATGAGATTTTTATTTTTTTATTTTTTAGGAGAGGCTGAGTTTGAGGTACAGTCAGAACTTTCAAGCTGAGTTGTCAACTTGGAATTTGGAAGAAAAGATGAGGAGCTTAAGAGACAGCAGTGAGGGCTCTAGAGACTAGGAAAGCGTTGTTTCAAAACAGGGAAACAATAGAGGTAATTGAAATGGTGGCATAAAATGGAGAATCCAGGGGGAGGTTATGGAGAGAAAAAGATCTCTAAAACTCTACAAACACTGAAAACTTTTAATACACAGGAAGCAAAAAGAAGTTTATGATCCAGTTAAAAACAAAGAAACAAACAAACAAACACACTAAGAAGGGGTCAGGCACAGTGGCTCACGCCGGTAATCCCAGCATTTTGGGAGGCCAAGGTGGGCATATTGCTTAAGCTCAGGAGCTCGAGACCAGCCTGGGCAACATGGGGAAACCCTGTCTCTACAAAAAAAATGCAAAAGAAAAAAAAAATAGCTGGGTGTGGTAGCACATGCCTGTGGCTGCAGCTACTCAGAAGGCTGAAGTGGGAGGATTGCTTGAGCTTGGGAGGTGGAGATTACAATGAGCCAAGATTACACCACTGTACTCCAGCCTGGGCTATGGAGTGAAACCCCGTCTCAAAAACAAAACAAAACGAACAAACAATCAAAAGAAAACCTCCCAAACACTAAGAAGGAGGTTTTAGGGGAGTGTAGTGTAATGAAAGTTCAGAAAGGAGAAAGTGGTCAACAGTATCACATGCCAATAAGATAACTTCCACTCGCATCGGTGTGAAGAGACCACCAAACAGGCCTCGCATCGGTTTGAAGAGACTACCAAACAGGCTTTGTATGAGCAAAAAGGCTGTTTATTTCACCTGGGTGCAGGCGGGCTGAGTCCAAAAACAGAGTCAGCGAAGGGAGATGGGGTGGGGCCATTTTATAAGATTTGGGTAGGTAAAGGAAAATTACAGTCAAAGGGGGTTGTTCTCTGGTGGGCAGGAGTGGGGGTCACAAGGTGCTCAGTAGGGGAGCTTTCGAGCCAGGATGAGCCAGAAGAAGGAATTTCACAAGATAATGTCATCAGTTAAGGCAGGAACAGGCCATTTTCACTTCTTTTGTGGTGGAATGTCATCAGTTAAGGCAGGAACCGGCCGTCTGGATGTGTACGTGCAGGTCACAGGGGATATGATGGCTTAGCTTGGGCTCAGAGGCCTGACATTCCTGTCTTCTTATATTAATAAGGAAAATAAAACAGAATAGTGGTAAAGTGTTGGGATGGCGAAAATTTTGGTGGTGGTATGGAGAGATAATGGGCAATGTTTCTCAGGGCTGCTTCTAGCAGGATTAGGGGTGGAGTGGGAACATAGAGTGGGAGAGATTAAGCTGAAGGAAGATTCTGTGGTAAGGGGTGATATTGTGGGGTTGTTAGAAGAAACATTTGTCATTTAGAATTATTGGTGATGGCCTGGATACGGTTTTGTATGAATTGAAAAACTAAATGGAATGAGAGAAGGAGAAAAACAGGTATAAAAGGTCTAAGAATTGGGAGGACCCAGGACATCTAATTAGAGAGTGCCTAAGGAGATTCAGCATAGTCCTGCCAGCAAAGATTATTTATTTACTTCAAGAGTTAAGAGTGGCGGTTTGGGGATAGCATCAGGAGATACCAGCTGTGATGGCTTGGAGAAACAGTGTAAACCAGCAGTGTAAACAAGAGCAGGGCACGTATGAGTAGATGAGAATGGTGAATAGGAGTATGACTAGACAGAAGATAGTAGGGATGACAAGTTTTTTGGGGCACAGTCCAAGTTGGTCTGGTGTCTAGAATGAGACTCGGGCTTAATAAAAAGGAGCGTCCACACAGGAGCTCAAATGGGCTGTACCCTGTAGCATTCCAAGGACAGGCCTGAATTCTGAGAAAGGAAAGTGGTAAAAGTATTGTCCAGTCCTTTTTAAGTTGGTGGCTGAGCTTGGTGAGGTGTGTTTTTAAAAGACCGTTAGTCCGTTATACCTTTCCTGGAGACTGAGGACCGTAAGGGATATAAAGGTTTCACTGAATACCAAGAGCCTGAAGAAATGCTTGGCTGATTTGACTAATAAAGGCTGGTCTGCTATTGGACTGTTATAGAGGTGGGAAGGCCAAACGGAGGAATTATGTCTGACAAAAGGGAAGAAATGACTGCGGTGACCTTCTTAGACCCTGTAGGAAAGGCCTCTACCCATCCAGTGAAAGTGTCTACCCAGACTAAGAGGTATTTTAGTTTTCTGACTCGGGGCATGGGAGTAAAGTCAACTTCCCAGTCCTGGGCAGGGGCAAATCCCCGAGCTTGATGTGTAGGGAAGGGAGGAGGCCTGAACAATCCCTGAGGGGTAGTAGAATAGCAAATGGAACGCTGAGAAGTGGTTGCCTTGAGGATAGATTTCCAGGATGGAAAGGAAATGAGAGGTTCTAAGAGATGGGCTAGCAGCTTGTAACCTACATGGAAGAGGTTATGAAATTACAACAGAATAGAATGGGCCTGTGAGGCCGGAAGGAGATATTTTCCTTGGTCTAAGAACCATTTGCCTTGTGTGGGAAGAGATTGATAGGTAGAAGTTTCAGCAGGGGAGTAGGTGGGAGTGACCGATGTGAAGGAGAAAAACTGGCTGTGAGGGACAGAAGTTGGAAAGCTACCTGCTTATCTAGCCACCTTATCAGCATAAGCCTTGTCTAGAGCAATGGGATCTGATGCCTTTTGATGGCTTTTGCAGTGAATGACTCCAGCTTCCTTTGGAAGTAAAGTAGCCTTGAGCAGAGCTTTTATTAAAGAGGCATTAATGATGGAGGACCCTTGCGTAGTGAGGAAACCTCTTTCAGCCTGTATAACAGCATGGTGGTACGGAATATGAAAGGCATATTTAGAGTCACTATAAATATTGATGCATAGTTCTTTTGCAAGAGTGAGAGCTTGAGTTAAGGCAACTAGTTTGGCTTGCTAAGAGGTAGTGGAAGGGGGCAGAGCGGTAACCTCAATGAGAGATGTGGAAGATACTATAGCATAGCCTGCCTTTGCTGGTGAGTGGCGATTAGGCCTGGCGGAACTGCCATCAATAAACTAAATGTGATCAGGGCGAGGAACAGGAAAGAAGGAAATATGGGGAAATGGAGTGAATGTCAGGTGGATCAGAGAAATACAGTCTTGAGGGTCAGGTGTGGTATCCAGAATAATGTGGGAGGCCAGATTGAAGTCCATGCCAGGAACGATGGTAATTGTGGGAGACTCAACAAAGAGTGAGTATAGCTGAAGGAGCTGGGGAGCAGAAAGTATATGCGTCAGGTATGAGGAAGAAAATAGATTTTGGAAGTTATGAGAAATGTAGAGAGTAAGTTGAGCATAGTTTGTGATTTTGAGGGCCTCTAAAAGTATTAAAGCAGTGGCAGCCACTGCATGCAGATATGAGGGCTAGGCTAAAACAGTAAGGTCAAGTTGTTTGCACAGAAAGGCTACAGGGTGCAGTCCTGGCTCTTGTGTAAGAATTCTGACCGCACTAACCATGCCTAGGAAGGAAACAAGTTGTTGTTTTGTAAGGGATTAAGGTTTGGGAGATTAGTCAGACACTATCAGCACGGAGAGCACGTGTGTTTTTATGAGAATTATGCCGAGATAGGTAACAGATGAGGATGAAATTTGGGCTTGACTGAAGTAATGGGGGCTGTCTGTGAAGCCTTGTGGCAGTACAGCCCAGGTAATTTGCTGAGCTTAATGGGTGTCAGGGTCAGTCCAAGTGAAAGCGAAGAGAGGATGGGATGAAGGGTGCAAAGGAATAGTAAAGAAAGCATGTTTGAGATCTAGAACAGAATAATGGGTTGTGGAGGGAGGTATTGAGGATAGGAGAGTATATGGGTTTGGCACCACGGGGTGGATAGGCAAAACAATTTGGTTGATAAGGTGCAGATCCTGAACTAACTTGTAAGCCTTGTCTGGTTTTAGGACAGGTAAAATGGGGGAATTGTAAGGAGAGTTTATAGGCTTTAAAAGGCTATGCTGTAACAGGTGAGTGATAACAGGCTTTAATCCTTTTAAAGTATGCTGTGGGATGGGATATTGGCATTGAGCAGGGTAAGAGTGATTAGGTTTTAATGGGATGGTAAGGGGTGCATGATCGGTCACTAAGGAGGGAGTAGAGGTGTCTTATACTTGTGGGTTAAGGTGGGGAGATACAGGGGAGGATGTGAAGGAGGCTTTGAACTGGGGGAAAAGGCAGCAATGAGGTGTGGCTGTAGCCCAGGAATAGTCAGGGAAGCAGATAATTTAGTTAAAGGGTCTCAGCCTAATAAGGGAACTGGGCAGGTAGGGATAATTAAAAGGAGTGCTTAAAAGAGTATTGCCTAAGTTGGCACCAGAGTTGGGGAGTTTTAAGAGGTTTAGAAGCCTGGCCGTCAATACCCACAACAGTTATGGAGGCAAGGGAAACAGGCCCTGGAAAAGAAGGTAATGTGGAGTGGGTAGCCTCTGTATTGATTAAGAACGGGACGGACTTACCTTCCACTGTGAGAGTTACCTGAAGCTCGGTGTCTATGATGGTCTAGGGGGCTTCTGAAGCAATCAGGCAGTGTCAGTCTTCAGCTGCTAAGCTAAGAAGATCTGGGAAGGAGTCAGTCAGAGAGCCTTGGGCCAGAGTTCCAGGGGCTCCAGGAGTGGCTGCCGGGTGAGTTGAACAGTCCGATTTTCAGTGGGCTCCCGCACAGATGGGACATGGCTTAGGAGGAATCCTGGGCTGCAGGCATTCCTTGGCCTGGTGGCCAGATTTCTGGCACCTGTAGCAAGCTCCTGGGGGAGGCGGGCCTGGAGGAACACCTGGCCACTGCGGTTTAGGTGTTTGGAAGCTCTTGTGTGCTGGAGATGTGGCTGGGGTTTGTCTCACAGTGGAGGCAAGGAATTGCAACTCAGAAATATGTTGCTACTTGGCTGCCTCTACTCTACTATTGTACACCTTGAAGGTGAGGTTAATTAAGTCCTGTTGTGGGGTTTGAGGGCCGGAATTTAATTTTTGGAGTTTTACTTAATGTCGGGAGCAGATTGGGTAATAAAATGTATATTGAGAATAAGACGGCCTTTTGACCTTTTAGGGTCTAGGGCTGTAAAGCGTCTCAGGGTTGCTGCCGAGCGAGCCATGAACTGGGCTGGGTTTTTTATATTTGATGAAAAAGAGCCTAAACGCTATCTGATTTGGGATAAAGAAAAAGGAGCATTAACCTTGACTATGCCTTTAGCTCCAGCCACCTTTTTAAGAGTAAATTGCTGGGCAGGTGGGGGAGGGCTAGTCATGGAAGGAAACTGTAAGCCAGACCGGGTGTGAGGAGGGGAGGTGATAAAAGGATTATAGGGTGGAGGAGCAGAGGCTGAGGAAGAATTGGGACCTAGCTCGGCCTGGCGAGGAGCAGCCTGGGGAGGAGGGGAGAGGTTAGATGGGTCTGTAGAAAAGGAAGATTAGAAAGACTCAGCGACACTTGGGGTTGGGACTGAGGGGACAGGCGGGAGGGAAAGAAGGAAGATTTGGGACGAGTGGCATTGGGAGCAGAGACTAGGGAGGGACCGATGTGTAAAAGAATGCCTGGACATCAGGCACCTCAGACCGTTTGCCCATTTTATGACAAGAATTATTTAGATCTTGTAGGATGGAAAAATTGAAAGTGCCATTTTCTGGCTATTTGGAACCACTGTTGAGTTTGTATTGGGGTCAGGCAGCATTGCAGAAGAAAATAAGGCATTTAGGTTTTAGGTCAGGTGTGAGTTGAAGAGGTTTTAGGTTTTTAACAACACAGGCTAAGGGAGAAGAAGGGAGAATGGAGGGAGAATGGAGGGTGGAAGCTTGCCCGTAGTGAAGGAGGGACGCCCAGAGAAAAGAGACAGTAGAGACACGGAGAGAAGGGCTGGGGGTTCTTATCTCCCAGAAAAGTAGAGAAGGGGTAGAGACACGGAGAGAAGGGGTCAGGGGGTTCTTGCCCCCTAGAAAAGTGGTACTTGCTGCTAAGGGTGAAGAAGGGGTTGGGGGTTCTTGCCCCCAGAAAAGTGGAGAAGGGGTAGAGACACGGAGATAGGGGGTTGGGGGGTTCTTGCCCCCAGAAAAGTGGTACTTGCCGCTAAGGGTGAAAGACCAGGGCAGGCGTCCCTGCATGGTCAGACACCTCTGAAACGTGGGTGAATAATCAGGCAGGTATCCCTGTGTGATTAAACACCAAGGGAAGACTGTCTTCCCAAGTCCGTGACCGGTGCCGGAGTTTTGGGTCCAAGGATAAAACGTGTCTCCTTCGTCTCTGCCAGAAAAGGAAAGGAACTGAAATTAAGAGAAGGGAGAGATTGAAGTGTGGCGCCAAGATTGAAAGGAGAAAGAGGTTGAGGGATAGTGAGAGAGGTTGGAGAAGAGAGTAAAAAGAAGCCGCTTACCGGATTTAAAATTGGCGAGATGTTCCCTGGGCTGGTTGGTCTGAGGACCAGAGGTCGTAGGTGGATCTTTCTCACGGAACAAAGAGCAGGAGGACAGGGGATTGATCTCCCAAGGGAGGTCCCCCGATCCGAGTCATGGCACCAAATTTCACTCGCGTCCATTTGAAGAGACCACCAAACAGGCTTTGTGTGAGCAACAAGGCTGTTTATTTCACCTGAGTGCAGGCGGGCTGAGTCCGAAAAGAGAGTCAGGGAAGGGAGATAGGGGTGGGGCCATTTTATAAGATTTGGGTAGATAAAGGAAAATTACAGTCAAAGGGGGGTTGTTCTCTGGCGGGCAGGAGTGGGGGTCACAAGGTGCTCAGTAGGGGAGCTTTTGAGCCAGGATGAGCCAGGAGAAGGAATTTCACAAGATAATGTCATCAGTTAAGGCAGGAACAGGCCATTTTCACTTCTTTTGTGGTGGAATGTCATCAGTTAAGGCAGGAACCGGCCGTCTGGATGTGTACGTGCAGGTCACAGGGGATATGATGGCTTAGCTTGGGCTCAGAGGCCTGGCAATAACAATGGAATATTTCCCATTAGATTTAAGGATTAGGAATGCTTGATGACTTCATCAGGTCGTTTTCAAGGAGACACAGCAAATTTTCAGCAATTTAAGAAGTGAAAAAGAGAGATACCATGTATTGAGCTCTGTTTTGATAAGCTGAGGAATGATAAAAGAAAATGTGATAGGGCAATAGCCAAAGAGGATACAACACAGTATACAATGCATACAATAAAGTATTATTGAATATTTTATTTTTGTTTTGTAGTACTTGTATATTCTTAGGGGGATGATCCAGTGGAAGCCAGTAAAGAAACCTCCTTGAGAAAGGAGTGTGTGATCGAAGTTATTTTTAATCAAGATGAGTTATAGGTATTAGGAAACAAAGGTGATACTAATAGGATAGTCTTTGAACCATTGAACTATGGATGGAGTACTTTGAACTATGAATAAAAGCAAGCTTTTAAATGAAGGAGTGAGATAACTTTTTTCTTCTGTAAATTCAGAAACTAGGTAATCTATTGTGATGTGGTGATGGGGAGGAGACTTACAAGAAATGTATGCATATTTGTAATAACTACTTGTGAATGTGAAGCACTTGACCAAGTGCATGCAACAGGATGTCTGTGCCATGTTCAGGACCCACCTCAGGTCAAATATCATAATTTTTATTAAGGGCTGAATAATTTTTCTCATAGATGAAGAAATTTCAAAAAATGGGGTAGTTTGATGCAGACACAAGGAATTTCAGTTTGAATAAAATTGCAGACTATGTGCGAAGGGTAGAGAGGTGTTACTATATAAGTTTGGAAGTAATGAATTTCCAACTTGGAAGTAATGATCTCAAATAAGGAGGTCTGCGGTAAACATAAAACAAAGGACACAAGGAGCAGATCTGATAGCTGAGAAGTGAGTGGTAAGTTCAGGGAAAATGAGAATGTCTTTTTGGCTTAAGCTGAGACCTAAATTATCTCAAACCTCAGGGTATATAAGAATCATCCAGGATATCACATTAAAAGGTCAGGTTTCAGGCTGCCCCTACAGACTTTAGGCTCACCCTGGGAGCCTACATTTTTAAACCACCTCAAGTGATGATGCAGGAGATCCTCAACCACAATTTCACACAACACTGGGAAAGGATTTCCACTGAGAACAAAGATTGGGAATGAGTCTGGAAAGGTAAATGGAAGTTGTGTTTTGATAGGACTTGAGTGTTTTGTGCTGAGGAATGCAAAATTCTTCTTTCTGATAATATATTAGGCCAAGGAATCTACAAAAACAACCTCCAAGAGCTAATAAGTAAGTTCAGCAAGGTTGCAGGGTACCAGATCAAATAAGTAAATAAGTAAATAAATAAATAAATATCACATTTCTATTTGCTAACAATGAACATTAAAGACCAAAATTTAAAACCAAATTTAAAAAACAAACAATAACAAAATTGAGAAATTTAAAATTTGAAAACCAAAATTAAAAACACAACAACTCCAAAGAAATGACATAGGTAAGTATAAACTTAACATTTATGAGATTTATACACTCAAAACTACAAAATACTGATGAAAGACCTAAAAGCAGAACTATATTAGATGGATAAACATACTATATTTATGGATCAAAAAACTCAACATAATAAAGATGTTCATTTTTTTCCAAATTGGTTTATATGGCTTTAGTGAATTTCCTAACAAAAGTCTAGCAAGGTTTTTTGTAGACATTGCCAAAGTTTTTCTAAAATTTATTTGGAAAGGCACAGGCCCTAGACCACCTAAAACAATCCTGATAAGAAGAATAAAGTGGGAGGAATCACTCTGCCCAAATTTACATCCTGCTATATAACTACAGTAATCAAGACAGTGCGGCCTTAGTAGGGAGACACACTTAGACCAACAGACTGAATAAGGAACCCAGAAATGGACCCAAACACGAAAAACCAACTAATTTTTGACATAGATACAAAACCAATTTGTATCTGTTTGCATTGCTATAAAGGAATACCAAAGGTGAGGTAATTTATAAAGAGGTGGATTTGGCTTATGGTTCTGCAGGCTGCACAAGCATGGCACCAGCATATGTTCCTGGTGAAGCCTCAGGAAGTTTCCAATCATGGTGGAAGTTGAAAGGAGCACAAGCATATCACATGGTGAGAGAGGGAGCAAGACAGAGCAAAGGAGGACGTGCCACACTCTTCCAAACAACCAGATCTTGCGGGAGCTCGTAGAGAAAGAACTCATTACCACAAGGACAGCTCCAAGGTACTCATGAGGAATCCACCCCTATGACCCAAACACCTACCAGGCCCCAACTCCAATACTGGGAATCACATTTCAGTGTAAAACTTGGAGGGGACAAACATCCAAACTATATCACAATTCAGTGAGGGAAAGGTAGACCTTTCAGCAAATGGCAATGGGACAATTGAACATCCGTAGGCAAAAGAAAGAAAAAGGGAAGGAAAGAAGGAAGGAAGGAAGGAAAGAAGGAAGGAAGGAGGAAATAATTTGACATCTTTTACAAATGGTATATTATGTGGAAGCTAAACCTCACAGAGGTCACAAGTGATATATTAGGTGGAAGTTTTTACAAAACAATAGGAATGGACAGTCTGTATCTGAAACAGAGCTGACAAGCTTGGAGTCTTTCATTTCCTGCTCATTTCTTCCTCAGAAACTCCATCCAGGGCTCCTGTATTAGCCATTGTGACCTCTGAGTTTCTTCTATGGTTCTTCCAGGAAAGTAGTTTTTGAAAGTGAACTTTCATCAGTATCACCTGGAAGATTCGTTAGAAGACAAATGGCTGGGCTTTATCCCCAGAGTTTCCAATTCTCAGCAGATTTATGGTAGGAGCCTGAAATTTTCATTTTGGGAGCCAGACATGGTGGCCCATACTTGTAATCTCAGCTGCTCAGGAGACTGAGGCAGGAGGATTAATTGAGGCCAGGAGTTCAAGACCAGACCCCATTTCTTACAATTTTTTTTTCCCATTTCTAAGAAGTTTCAAGGGAATGATGCTGCTGCTAGTACTAATACAGGGATGACACTTTGAGAACAACTGTCTCAGTATCCACAGGTGAAAACTGCTGTTCATGCAATAAAGGATGAAGATAAGTTTTAAAGCAAGTAACTAACGTAATGAAAATCATAGTACTTCAATCAATATTAGAAGACTGTTCAGAGTGGGAAGAAATCAGAAGACCAGTGCAAAGAATACTTCAGTGGCCTAGAAAAATAGATGGAAGGGGCAGATTTAAGAAGCCAGATGTCTAATTGGAAATTATTTGTGACAGTTTGGAAATTAGGAAAAGTTTGGGCCATCAGTGATGTATTAAAACATTTTAGCTTGAAGAGTTAAGTTTGTTTTTGATGGTGTAGCAGGAAAAATTTACTCGCTACCACTCAGCTATGCAAGAAACTATGGTTATTTATTCTATAATTGATCTAAGTACATATCAATTCTATATAATTGCTCTAACTTTCCTCATAAGTCTTCACTCCACTAAGTAGCAAGGGATGGCTGGGACTTTAAATTGCCAATTAATGGTAATGAGGCTACAAGGGGGAAAAAAAGAAGTCTACGTCAAGAAGCTCAACCTTTTTCAGGCTAATGCTCATTATTTCATATGTTTTTCCTCTCTCTCTCTGCTTCTGAAAAGATATCATTTTGCTATTTGAGGAGGAGTGGGGGTGGGGGTTGTATGGTGAATTAGAGATGATTAGAGGTCTCTGAATGTCAGTGGCATTGCCAGAGAAGATGGGCTGAATCCAGTGAGGTGTGACAGGTTCTGTCTCACCCTGCTATCTACCATTGTCCATGGTTATTAATGTTTGTATTCCTGATTGTCTCCTCTTTCTGATGCAGGCTTTTGTTAGCCCAGTTGACCTCTCAGTGTCTCTTGGTTCTATTAGCAAGGGAGGAAGCAACTCCCACTACTCTGCATCCCATCTTGACCATGGACAACCAGCAGTGCAGTCTCAGCTCTCTATCCAGCCATCTTCTCCCAAACATGCTGTACAATTGCTCCCATGCTGCCTTGGATCTAGGGTCCAGCCAAATGTGGAGCTCCTTTGGGAGGTTGATAACATACCCCAGGCTTTCCCCAGGAAACCAAGCTCTAACATTCTCAATGTCTTCATATTTAACTCTTTGTCTTCATACCTCTGAGTGTCAGGGAACAGAGGCCTCCTTGGGCTCTTCTTTCACCATTTTCTCTCTTCTCACACTCTCAGGAGGCAAGGGGGTTTCCATGTTCTATGAAAATTGAAGAGCACATTTCCTTATATCCCCTTCATTTCTGGGGTGACATTCATCTTGCCCCATTTTTTCCAGAGTCCACAGTCATGGATGGATACAGGTGAGAAAAGGATTTTGCAACATCATAAAATACACTGACATGCATGAAATATGCAAAATATCTCAAAATAACTCAGGGAGAGAGAGAACAGGAAAGAGGGGCAAAGTTGTTGGGGAAGGTAGTTTACTCTGTCTGAGCACCATTGACTCCAAGTCCTGCCAGGCCAGCAGTCATCTAGATGAGATAACCCAACAGAATCTGGGGATATAGATCTAAAGTTCAGAAATAAGACTGTGCTGAAAAAATAAATATAATAATTTTTCAGGTTGCCTGGCCATTTAATTAAAAGCACAAACAATCAGTTAATTAAAAGCTGTCTCCTTGGCTGGAATGTACTAGGGCTAATTGCAGTGGTTCTACAGTCATGTATTTTGGAGGAATGTGATTAGCTGTTAACTACTTTGCCTATAACTCTGGAATACATTCTTTGTTTAGTAGTTAATTTTGATGTATGGAGTTTGGAGAATTAATTTCACATGCTTAAATTACAGAGGATGACAGAGTGTTGTGGAAGTGATTCCACTGGTTTATTATAAAAGTGATGTGGTTTCAACTTAGTTGAGAGTTGATCTGAGGAAGGTACACATTTGTAATTATTGCTGCTCGTAGTTACAGCTTACAATGTCCGTTTGCTGGGGGATTCAAGGCTGCAGCCTGATTGTGGTGAGGGCTACTCTGGAGTCTCTTCTCTGCTCCTTTTTTTCTCTTCTAGTCTATGTCTTGTTTTTCCTTCTCCCTCAACAGCCATTTTTCAAAGTTTTTCCCTCTTTGATTTTTTTTTTTTCTCCAATCTCTAAATGTTGGAGTTTCCTGAGCTCCATGCTGGGCCCTTCTCCCTTCTCTCTCATCCTTAGAGATCTCATCCTGTCCTCCAGATTCTGTACTGTACTAACCATCACAAAGACCATCTCTCTGCAGATGACTCATGTTTTTCTATCTCCAGCTCTGATCTCTGTGGACTACAGACCCTCCTGTCCACCTGCCACTTCTGCTCAGAGGCTAGCAGACCTCAAACTTAAAACATCCAAGACAGAATTCTTGATGAATCTCCCACCCTGAATCTTCTCCTCACAGGGTTTTTCATATATCATTAAACAAAGACATTATTATTAACTCCAATCCACCAGTAATGGTCTTGGCTCTACCCTTAAATCTGTGCCGAACCTGATCATGTTTCACTGTCTCTTCAGCTGCCTCTTTATTGCCTGTTGCAATAGACTCCCAGCAGGTCTCCCTGTTTCCACTCATATTTGTCTAGAATCTGTACTCCACAAACATAAATCAGATCATTTCGCTCTAATGCTCAAAACTTTCTCACACTTTTCACGTGTCTTAGAGTGAAGCCCAATGGGCTAGCACCTACATGGTGCATGAGGCTCCAAATTCCACCCTCATCCCCACCTCTGTTTATTGTGCTAGTACTCTTCATTCATATCAGCCTCCTTATGAGTGCTCTTGCTTCTGCCTCTCCATCTTTGCATCTTCTCTTTTGTCTGTCTGAAATGTTCTTTCTCCATCTCTGTGCGTGGTCTCATGGCTTCACTCAAGGCCTGTGTGAACAGCATCTGCTGCTGTATCCCTGTCTTCATCCTCCATCTACCCGTTAACCTCTTATCACCTGGAACCACTTTAGAGAAGCTGCCGTCAGTATTCGAATTGCTAAATTCACACAGAAATGATTCAGCGTGTGTATCACTTATGCTTGTTGCATTATTTGACACTCGGACACATTCTTTCTTTCTTCAACTATTTCTCTTTGCCATTTGTGATACCACTTTCTGATTTATTTAATCATTCAGGCTTCTTCTAGGCATTGAGTGTGCAGCAGTGAACAAAACACTTAGTGTCAATCACTAAGGAAATGCAAATCAAAATCACAATGAAAAACCACTTTACTCCCATAGAGATGTCAACCATAAAAAAAAAGGTGGGGGGCCAGTGTGGTGGCTCATGCCTGTAATCTCGACACATTGGGTGGCTGAGGCAGGAAGATTACTTGAGCCTAAGACTTTGAGACAAGCCTGGGCAATATAGCAAGACCCTATCTTAAAAAAAATTAGCCAGGCACAGTGGGGCACGCCTGTGTCCACAGCTACACAGGAGGCTGAAGCAGGAGGATTGCTTGAGTCCATGAGTTTGAGGCTGCTGTGAGCCATAACTGCACCATTGCACTCCAGACTGGGCAAAGAGAATGAGACCCTGTCTCAAAAAAAGAAAAAAAAAAAAAAGAAAAGAACAAGTGTGCACAAGGATGTGGAGAAATTGGAGCTCTTGTACACTCTTGGAGGACATGTAGAATGGTGACTACATTGGAAAATGATATGGCAAGTCCTCAAGAGATTGAACATGGAATTAACCTGTGATCCAGCAATTCCACTTCTGGATATTTACCCAAAAAGTTGGAAAGAGGAATTAGAGCAGATATTTATACAAGCATGCTCATTATGCAACTGCATTATTCATAATGTCTAAAAGGTGGAATCAACCCAGCAGTACATGAATGGATGAATGGTAAACAAAATGCAATATATACATACAATGAAATATTATTCTGTCTTAAACAGGAAGGAAATTTGACACATTACAACACTGATGAATCTTAAAGAAATTATTGTCAGCAAAATAAGCCATTCACAAAAGGTGGTATATTATTGGATTCCACCTATATGAGATTACTGAAGTACTCAAATTCATAGAGACAGAAAATAGAATGATAGTTACCAAAGGCTGAGGAGAATAGGGAATGACAAGATATTGTTCGATGGGTATGGAGTTTCAGTATGGAACAATAAAAAAGCTCTGCAGAGGGATGGTGGCTATGGTTATTCAACGATGTGAACACACATTGCCACTGAACTGTATATTTAAAATGGTTAGAATGGTAATTTTAGTGTTATCTATATCTTCCATAATTTGAAAAATTAAAAAAAAAAATGTCCAGTGTACTCACACTCATGAAGTTTACTGGGGGAAAAGGCAATGAATAAACAAATGAATGTGTACCATGAGGTCCCCTCCATAAGAGAAGTCTAAGCAATAGTCCTTCTTTCCCTTTTTACCCATCTTCTCTGCCCTTATCACCACTTAACATTATATTATACACTAGAATGTAAGCTCCCTGAGGAAAGGAAGTAATGAACTTTTTTATTGGTCCTTGCTATGATTCTGTTTTTCAAAACACTACTTAGCATGTGGTTATAGGATCTCAATAAATATTTTCTGAGTCATTGCATCATTAAGCTGAATAGAATATTATTATTTGATGCCTTACATATAGGTATGATTTCAAGTGATTGTCTTTGCTTACATTGTTTGTGAACAATCCAAGTATTCACAAGTGTGTTTTAGAGAGTGTGTATAGCTTCCACATTGCCCTGAGAGAAGCTGGGTGCAGTTTATAACATTACAATAATAATGGAAAGAGAATAAAGAAGTATGAGATCCATCAACTGCTTGTCTCCAGGGAAAGACTTATTGTGTAAAAGGTAGAGAGGAAAATTATAATCTATTTTTCTCAATTTGAATGAAAGGCTCAGTATACCTGAAAAGCTGTCATATACATTTATAGTTGTGTAAGGAAGAAGACAAGGCAAGTTCACATTCAGCTGATTGCCTTGTTTAGAACTTTTGAAAATAATTGCAATATCCCTGGTTGTGCCATCATTTCTGTGGTTCCTCAAGTAAGTTTTGATCAGCTGCAGGCAGCCAAACCAATTCCTCAAGCTACAAAATTAACTAGCATCACAGTGAATCTGAAGAGCTTATAAAGTGCTAGAAAAGCACCAAGGTGTAGATTGAGCATGATAGAAAATTCAAATAAAAAACTGAATTCATTTTTGTTGTTTTTACTGCCGAAACATATCACACTCGATGAACTGGAGCATATGAACATACTCCTTTGAATCCATGATAAAAATCCTGATTTTAGAATAAAAGAGATGCACACACACATACACACATACATTTAGAAATAAAGCATCTTGAGGATTAACCATATTAAAATGTTACGTGAAGTTGAATTCTTGTTGATTATAATGGGAAGGTACTACATGATATTATACCTTGTTCTTATACTTTCTTGCTTGGAAATAGAAAATGAAACTAACAGTTTCTACACTGGTGGAAGCAACAAGATGGCTAATAGGAGCTGTATCAAGTCCTTGGAAAGGTGATGGGTGTGGGTCCCATTTCGCTACCCACTTTCCATCTGACACTAAGTACTCCCCAGTGAGTAGCCTTCCCTCCGCACTGAGTGTGAGAAGTTTGCCACCTTATACTACAGCATTATTGTCGAAGAACCCGCCTGGGTGTGTGCACCTTCAGCTGCATAATCTGTGGCAAGACCTTCAAAGAAAAGACCCATTTAAAAAAAAATCTATATTTTCTACCTCTTGGCTTCATGAATAGTACTGTAATAAGCTTGGGATCTTTTTAAGATCCTGATTTTAATTCTTTTGGAGAAATATTCAGAAGTGGGATTGCTGGAATATATGGTAGTTCTATTTTTAATTGTTGGGGAGAATCTCTTTTATAGACTGAATGCTTATATCTCCCCCAAATTCATATGCTGAATTCTAATTCCCAATGCGATGGTATTTATAAGTGGGGCCTTTGGGAGGCGATTAGGAGTCCTCATGAATGGGATTAATGCCCTGATAAAAGAGGCCCCAGAGAACTTCATCATAACTTTTTCCTTTCCTTTCCTTTTTAATGGAGTTTCACTCTGTTGCCTTGGCTGGAGTGCAGTGGCACGATCTTGGCTCATTGCAACCTCAGCCCTCTGGGTTCAAGCAATTCTCCTGCCTCAGCCTCCTGAGTAGCTGGAGTTACAGGTGCTGGCCACCATGCCCAGCTAATTTTTGTGTTTTTAGTGGAGACGGGGTTTCACCTTGTTGGTCAGGCTGGTCTCAAACTCCTGACTTCAAGTGATTTGCCCGCCTCGGCCTCCCAAAGTGCTGGGATTACAGGCGTGAGCCACCACACCCGGTTTTCATTATACCTTTCAACATGTGTGGACACAGTGAAAAGATGGCTTCTCTGAACCAGGAAGCAGGCTCTCACCAGACAATAAATTCACCAGTGCCCTTATGTTGGACTTCCCAGCCTCCATAATGATGAGAAACTAATTTATGTCATTTCGAAGTCATCAAGTTTATGATATTTTGTTTTAGCCCCTCAAATGGACTAAGACAGCCCCGATACTGCTTTCCATAGCAACAGCACAATTTTATATTCCCGTCAGCAGTATGCAAGGGTCCCAGTTTCTCCACATTCTCACGGACACTTGCTGTCTGTTTTTTTTTAAATAACAGCTGTCTTGAAAGTTGATGTGAGGTGATATCTAACTGTGGTTTTGATTTGCATTTCTGTGGTGATTAGTGACATTCAGCCTGCAGTGGAATACTATTTGGTCTGAAAAAAGAGGGAAACTGCAATCTGTGATAACATGGATAAACCTTGAAGACATTAAGCTAAGTGATATAAGCCAGTCACTGAAAGACAAGTTCTGCATGATTCCACTTGTTGAGGTATCAAAAATAGTCAAATTCACAGAATAAAAAAGTGGAATGACAGTTGCTAGTGGCTAGGGGGAAGGGAAAAGGGGAATTTATTAATCAATGGCCGTAAAGTTTCAGTTAAGCAAGATGAGTAAGTTTTAAAGATCCACTGTAGAATATTGTACCTGCTGTCAACAGTACCATATTGTACACTTAAAAAGGTGTTAAGATGGTGGATTTCATGTTGTGTTTTTACCGTGATAAAAGAACATTTTAAAAATTTAAATTAAAAAATCTAAATTTTGATTTATTACCACTGTTATTACTGTATATATGGAGGTGGCTGGTGATGATTATTAGGTGGCAAATATCCTAATTGATAAAATGTGGTAGGCAGTATTTTTAAATGATCCCAAGTTTTCTATTTCTCCCTCTTATATGACTTGTGTAATTCCTTCCCCTTGAGGATGGGAGGAACCTGCAACTTGCCTCTAACCAATTGAAAATGAAGAAGGTGAAGGGAATATTTATATGTGATTAAGGTCTCTAATCATTTGAATTTGTGTTAGTCAAAAGAGAGATTATTCTGGGTGGGCCTGACCTCATAAGGTAAGCTCTTCCCTTAGAGATTCTGTTTATTGTTGGCTTTGAAGAAACAACCTACCATGAATTCTAAAACTACAAGGAAGGAAATAAATTTTGCCAACAAAATGAGTGAGTTTGAAAGCAGATCCTTCCCTAATCAAGCTTTCAGATGAGAACACAATCGAACCAATATCTTGATGTCAACCTTGTGAGATCCTGAATAGAGGGCCCAAGTAAGATACATCCAGACTTCTAACATACAAAAACTTCAAAATAATAAATGTGTTGTGTTAAGCTGCTAAGTTTGCGCTAATTTCTTACACAGCATAGAAAACAGATATACAAGGGTATAGGAGGTTACACATGCCTGCTGAGCAAAAACATGGATTCAAAGCATTAGATGTATGAGAGAGGAGCCAGTGAAGAATCCTAATAAAGTTATTGACATAGTATTCCTGATAATCTGACGAGCTAGACGGTATTTTATATGTGCCCCCTTATTTGGCTCATAATATCAATTATATGAATCTCAATCATTGTTCTCATCCTCTGAACCCATGTTGTTACTTTTCTTGTGTTTACCCACTAGACCATGCAATTACATTTATTTCTCAAGTGTAAAATACACTGCCATCTGGATAAAAACTACAAAAAAAAATTAATGATTTGGAGAGCTTCAAATATACAGATGTTTAGTGTTGAATTAACTAACATTCTGGATGGTTGACTGATTTGAATTTCTTTTAACTTGGATGTTTGGGGACTATGTAGATATACTACCTGAAGCTATAGATACTGATAAGAAGCCAGAATTGTTACTTAGAAAACAATATGTAATATGATAACATGATTTAGATTCTGTCTGAGCTTGTGCCTATGTATATTTGATAGAACGTTTCTATGTATTACCACACACCAGGGTTTAATGTATTTGAAAAGCATTATAAATGTTACAGCTTTTAATGATTAAAATTACATCTATAGTTTGCTTCACATAAATAGAGCTTCTTGTTTCTTTCTGTCTCTTTCACTGAACTCTGTATTTTATTCTTAAATGTCCATTCTTTTTGACAATAATCTATGATAACAAAATAATATTACACATTAAAAAAGGAAGATGGGGTTACATTTGGCAGTTCAGAGACACCCTTGTTGGTTCTAGTTTGCCAAATTCTTCTCTGGCAGGCTAGATAATGGCATCTAGTCCTTGGTATTCAGAAATACAACTATGTGTTTAAATGCATACTGATTTATTTAGGAGATAATTTTGAGAATTTCTTGTAATATTTATTTGTGAAATTATTATCTCAAATAATAATTTAAGTGAATGTGATAAAATCTAACAAATAGTGATGCAGGGGCTGTGATAATTTAGAAAAAGGAAGATACAGAAGAAAGGGTTTCTAATGGTGGGGAAAAGATATAAGTGATCAACCAATTTTCTGATTTATTTTGTTATAAATATTTGGTGTCTAAGTATCTGACATAAGAGAAAACTTTTTTGTAAACTTTCTTATAAAAATATTGTATTAAGCACTGGAGTTTGCATACAAATTTTAAAACTGAAAATTCTTGACTACTCAACTGAATTTTTGGTTTGTGTGTTTATGCTTTATCTGGTGAATGGAGTAAGTGATCAATTGTATTGTGGGAAAATTGCATTTTCTTGGGACTGCGTTCTACATAAACAACCTGGGTATGTTCTGGGATTTTAGGACAATTGCTTCTAAGTATCCAGTGATGGGAGAAAGCATTTAGGCATATGAAAGGGGTGGAACAGGAATATTTTGCTCAGAGAACTTCCAGGATTAGGTGCTTTTAATCTCTAAAAATTTTATTCATTCAGGCATTTCTCATTACAGACAAATACCACTGTCTTGCTATGAAGAGTAACACTGTGCAATGCAATGAACACTTGAATGTTTAAGTTATTAAACATATATGTTATTTCAAGGAGAAATGATCTCCTTTAGGAGGAGAAAAACATTTTTGTTTTTGTTTCTGCTGAAGGTCACCTTGGGCAATTGAAAAGGAAAGCATTCCTGTGCATCCAGATTCATTTATTTTTGGCTTGAATTTTTGTGGCAGAGAAAAAGCACCAGTTCCCCCACTGTTTCCTGTTCTTAGCAGGTCCAGCTGCCTGCGGGTGGTCTACAGATTTGTGAGAGCAAAGGCTCTTCACTTGTAAGAAGAAGTTGCCCGTGGTCTTCCAAGTTTGGGTTTCTAAACTGGAATTTCTGAAGTTTGGCAAAAGCTCTAGGAAAATACTCAAGTTGGAAAAATCCTTCCTTTAATTCTTGACTGTGGCTTTCTCTTAGTACATTTCCCCCTTGTTGAAGCTACATTTACATATTCAGTTTTTAATATTGGTTTTGTTGTGGCATTGCCTTAAAATAATATTTCTATAGAGAAAATCAGAGCTTATTTTATGTGATATAGTTTGGCTGTGTCCCCATCCAAATCTCATTTTGAATTGTAGCTCCCATAATTCTCATGTGCTGTGGGAGGGACCTGGTGGGAGATACCTGAATTGTAAGGGTGGTTGCCCCCCATACTGTTCTCATGGTAGTGAAAAAGTCTCCTGAGATCTGATGGTGTTATAAGAGGAAACCCCTTTCACCTGGCTCTCATCCTCTCTTGTTTGCCGCCATGTAAGACATGCCTTTGCCTTCTACCATGATTGTGAGGCCTCTCCAACCACGTGGAACTGTGAGTCCATTAAACCTCTTTTTCTATATAAATTACCCAGTCTCGTGTATGTCTTTATCAGCAGTGTGAAAATGAACTAATGCATTATGTTTCAAGTTAAAGCGCAATGACGGGCGTCTAACAGATTGTTTGGTACCTTATAGTTTATTCAACCTGAAAATAAAAGGGGATTTATTGTAACCTAAATTTTAAAAAATAGGTGAAACATCCTAAATTAAATATATGACTTAAGAGATACAAAGTTGAATTTATGTTAAAATATTAACACACAAAAATATAAATTTTAGACTTTTCTATCTGGCTTACAATATTGGAAATAACAGTTTGTTTCAGGAAGTAAATTGATATCTTCCAGTCTTCACGCTGTCTTTTTAAAAAATGAAATTCCTATCTCCAATACTATTTTATTTAGCAGTCGTTCGAGATATTTTGTCTTCCAGGAATTTTTTTATTTCCTGGACATTCAAAGATAAATATGATGCACTTGGTACTTACAGGGTAATGCAGGAAATAGACGGTGCTCTCTGATAGGGACTAAATGAAGAAAGCACAATGGCCTTATAAGAAACATTGTTCTACTTTTTACACTGATGTGGAAATGAGAAAGGATGACTCATCTACCAGCAATTAATCATATTCAGTCATCATGTATTGGTTGGTTACCCTTTGGTATATGGCAGACTAGGCATGCACTATTATTATAGATGAGAGACCAGGATGTTGCAGATGGGCTGAGTGTGAGTCTCAACCCACCCCTCACTTCCTAACTGTGTGAACTTGGGCTAAAAATGAGGTTCACAGTGCTGCATAACTCCATGGAAACACCAGTATTAAAAATCATATCTACTTCATCAGATTGTGAAGATGAAAGAGGCAAAACATAAAAGTAACTTAGAACACTGCCTAAGACATTACTGATGAACAGGTGCTATGGATTCAGGACAGCAAATTCCATTTCCTACTTGTACTTTACTACAAGGAAAAAATGCTTCCGGATCATAGGGAATTTGAAGTATTTTGATGAAGACAAGATAATCCATTTGAAATACAAAATGATATAAAGGAAAGAACTAAGCATTTGGTGGCATTGCATTAACCAATAAGGAAACTAACAGGATTTTAAGGGTGAGAAAGATGAATAGCCTCTTTTGCAATAAATTAATTATCAACTTTACATTTATAAGAGCATTTTCTACATGTGAAATCATGGCCTTATAATGATGCTATCATCAAAATATCTCATTCAGTGCATGTATTAGTTTGTTTTCATGCCCCTGATAAAGACATACCTGAAACTGGGAACAAAAAGAGGTTTAATTGGACTTATAGTTCCACGTGGCTGGAAGGCCTCAGAATCATGGTGGGAGGTAAAAGGCACTTCTTACATGGCAGCAGCAAGAGAAAAATGAGGAATAAGCTAAAGTGGAAAGCTTGATAAACTCATCAGATCTTATGAGACTTATTCCCTATCATGAGAACAATATGGTAAAGACTGGCCCCCATGATTCAATTACCTGCCCCTGGGTCCTCTCCACAACACATGAGAATTCTGGGAGATACAATTCAAGTTGAGATTTGGGTGGGGACAGAGCCAAACCATATCAGTGCACATAGGAAATCTATGAGATTTAGCTGATTATCCCCATTTACACATCAGTATACTAAGAGCCATATAATTTAAGTGAATTGCTCATAGTTATACAGCTAGCAATACACAGAGTCTGGATTTGGACCTACAATATTTATATCTGAAACCTGGGCAACTAACAACTTCTTGTCTCCCATGAGGAGGTTGAGCATGGGCTGTGTTTACATAGTATACATCTAGGTAAGTCAAAAAGAAGGGTTAGACATCTCATGTTAGGGAAGTGCCTGGAACAAAGTTACATGGAGGAGCAAGTTGTGGTTGGGGGACAATGAGGGTTCCAGCTGCATAGACATGCTTGGGTTGAACATAGGATTAGTATAGATGAGAATGCAATAAAAAGTACTCAACTGAAGTGACTCAAAGTAAGTATTTTTCTACATAACAAGAAGTTCAGTGGTAGGCGATTATTAGAGATATTTTGATGATGCTATCAGGGCTTCCCTATCTTTTAATTATTTATTGTCATTTTTATTACTTATTATTTATTTTCTTCATTCATAATAGGTCTTATTTTGTCCTGTGCTTGTCATTTTATAGTCATGTCTCAGTTCAAAGCAGGAAAAAGGAAGAAGCTTGAGGAAGAAGCCTTAAAAAGCCATGTCTGCCACATCTCTCTTCTTTCTTTAAGAGAGCCATGGGTTTCCCAGAATTGCCACTCCCCCACCCCAAACCATGTATATTCTTGCTTAGGTTACTGGCCTAAGCAACCTCACATATCACCCCAAGTTATAAAGGACCGGTCAACTTTCAGTGTAACAGTGTACTTTGGGGATGCATTATGTTGCAGTAACAAATGACTCTCCCAAAATCTTGGTGGCTTAACAAGAACAAGGGAAAAGAGAGCATGGTGAATATATAAGATGCTTTGGTTTGGAAGTTCTATGCCTCCTTTCCTTGGCACATGTTCTTTACTTTTCATGGAATGTCTTTCCTCTTGTCATCCTTTCCCTCAATGTTTCCTTTGTCATCTTTAATACTTAGCCAATCCTGTCTATTCTTTACCTCCCCCGGAAAACATTTTCTGAGTTACCTGGGATGAAGATCTCTCTGATGGTTCCTACCCCTGTATACAGGACTTTTCATACTCTATTGTTTTCTTTATTTTTTCATCAGTTCAAGTGTAGTTTGATATCTTTTGTGGCTTACAGCTGTGTCTTTATCTTTGTATCCACAAGGTCTAGGTTACAGCTGAATGATCTGCACCATGACTCCCTATAGCAATGTGTTACACCAAAATAACCAAGGAACAAAGAAACCCTTTGCTTTCATCAATTTCTAGGGTATGAAAAGTCTCATAGCTCTATATGTAAATCCACAAAGAAAAATATTTCCTACATGGACCTCAAATAGAAGGGCAATATTAAAATTTTTTTGTAAAATACTTTGCAACTGCTAACTTGCAACTATAATCCCTGTATATTTCTTGGAGTTGTGAGTTCCTCCTTACACACTGGTAACAACATCCAAGATCATTTGAACAGTTGTTGAACAAATCAATAATTGTTGATCATTCAAACAAATGGCCAGATATGCTTTGTGTTACAACAGAGGACAAATTACCTCTGGCTCTCTGCCACACAAGCTTATGATATTTCCTTGGGTATACAGTAGGAGAAAACATCATACAAATGGGTCCTAGTGTTACCTGAAAAGTCAACAAGACCAGTATTAGTCTAAGGGGTAAGTGAACAAAATTGTTGGGTGACACTTTCCAGAACACAGCACAATACAGTTGAAAGAATACAGGATATAAATCAAACAGTCCATGGCCTGAGTTTTTACTGTGCCAATGATAAGCTTCGTGTTTTGATTAATGTTCTTAACTTCTTTGAGATGTGATTTCCTCACATGTAAAATAGGGGAGTTAGTAACAATTTCACAAGATTCTATGTGATATGCTTGGCATAGCATGTTTTTACTATCAGCCCTTCTTTCCCCACATATCCCATGATTTCCAGAATCTCTGCATTTTCTAGCGACCCTACTTGCCTTATGGAATCTGAGTATTCCTTCTTGCCTTGCCTTTTACATATATTGGTGTGTTTCATCTTTTAACTGTAACTCCCTCTGTGTTTCATGTTTCTCTTCTTCTGACAACTCCTATTGCCCTCAATTAAAGTAAGCTTTGTGTCTTTGTGTAACAATAAATGAATATGATAGTCTCCATTTTTGAGTCTATACTATTTGCCAGAAACATTGCTAAGAATTATCTTATTTAACATTTATAGTGGCTCTAAAGTAAATATATTTTAGATAAAGAGCAAAATTCAGAATACCTGCAACTTAATTTCTTGAACACGTATTTATTAAGTTTCTGATATGTATACCCAGAATAAGGGATAGAACAGGCATTGCTAGTTTATCAAAATTCAAACCCATGATTTAACCACTCTCCTACATGCTCTAATTGTCAGACTTTTTTTACTAAATAATCAGTAGGAATTTATCACGAAAGATGGGCAGTAAAAATGCATTCCTATGTCTAATTTTTTCAAAGGGTGAACGTGTCAGAAACTTCAGTTTTATTATGTTTTCTGATCCATACATTCTAGAGAAAAGGAAATAGAAGGAAAGTGCATGAACTTTGGAAATGGCAGAGGTAGGATTTGAATCTGGGTTTTTCACCTCCTTATCCAATTTCTTCTCATTTTAACACACTACCTCTGTCAACACAAAGAGTGTCTTCTGTATTATTAAAGAAATGCTAGGCTATGTTGTCGTAACAAGTATAACATTTTAGTAGTTTAATTCCTCTATCACTTCTCATTCACTTTGGAAGTGCAGCCTGGCTTGGTACTAGTTTGGTGCAAAAGTAATTGCAGTTTTTACGTTGTTGGAATTTGCCGTCTGATATTGGAATACATTCTTAAATAATTGTGGTTATGTTATACATCATTTTAATGGACATTTCTCATTTTATATTATTTTGCTAACGATTTATTTCTTAATGTTTATTTTATATTTATTTTAGGCTATGGAAATGATGTTAGACAAAAAGCAAATTTCTTTTTTGTCTAACATCTTATTCTTTGAATAAGAAAAGAAATTTTCTTATTCAAATTCAAAATGGGTTATAAGGCAGCAAAGACAACTCACAACATCAACACATTTGGCCCAGGAACTGCTAACGAACATACAGCGCAGTGGTGGTTCAAGATTTGCAAAGGAGACGAGAGCCTTGAAGATGAGGAGCACAGTGGTCAGCCATCGGGAGTTGACAACAACCAGTTGAGAGCAATCATCAGAGTTGATCCTCCTACAACTACACAAGAAGTTGCCGAAGAACTCAACATCTACCATTCTACGGTCATTTGTCATTTGAAGCAAATTGGAAAGGTGAAATAGCTCGCTAAGTGGGTGTCTCGTGAGCTGAGTGAAAAAAAAAATTGTTTTGAAGTGTCTTCTTCTCTTATTCTATGCAAGAAAAACGAACAATTTCTTGATTGGATTCTGACGTGTGATGAAAAGCGGATTTTATACAACAACCAGCGATGAACAGCTCAGTGTTTGGACTGAGAAGAAGCTCCAAAGCACTTTCCAAAGCCAAACTTGCACCAGAAAAGTCATGGTTACCGATTGGTGGTCTGCTGCTGGTCTGATCCACTACCGTTTTCTGATTCCTGGCGAAACCATTACACGTGAGAAATATGCGCAGCAAAACGATGAGACGCACTGAAAACTGCAGGACCTTCAGCCAGTGTTGGTCAACAGAAGGGGCCCAGTTCTTTTCCACGGCAATGCTTGACCTCACCTTGCACAATCAACGCTTCAAAATTTGAGCGAATTGGGCTAGGAAGTTCTGCCTCATCCACCATATTCACCTGACTCCTCACTGACCAACTACCACTTCTTCAAGCATCTTGACAGCTTTTTGCAGAGAAAACACTTCCACAACCAGCAGGATGCAGAAAATGCTTTCCAAGAGTTTGTCAAATCCCCAAGCACAGATTTTTATGCTATAGGAATAAACAAATTGATTTCTCATTGACATAACGTGTTGATTGTAATGGTTTCTATACAAATGACTAAAGAATGTGTTTGAGCCTAGTTATACTGATTTAAAATTCACCATCCCAAACTGCAGTTACTTTTGCACCAACCTACTAGATGGGCTCTGTTCATTGTAGGACTCAGGATAACTGAGGCTCTCAATTAAAATGTGTCTCCAGGATCACCACCACAGGAGTCGGGGAACAGGGCTACTCAGGTGCATGGCTCCTGCAGTTTCTATACAGAAATCACATGTGTGACTTCGCTCACATTTCACTCGCCAAAATGTCACATCATTCCACTTAACAAAAGTGGTGCAATATTCATTCCCACTGTATGCCTTGAAGAAGAAGAGCACAGAACATTCTGGAAATACTTTGAAGCACTTTAAATACACACACAAACACACACATACACACACACAAATGTGTATCAAGAAAAGAATACAAGAACGAGCTTTTTAGCACCATGTCAGTCTGGAGAAACAACAAAAGCCATTGACCTTCTAGTTCAATCTAGTACAATTTTTGTTTGTTTTTTCTTCTACAGTAAAAGGATTCAATATTATTTATGTATAACCATGCACGTTCTTAAATGTTTTATATTGTTAGATTTGAAGTCATTTTCTATTCTGTAAGCGTTTGAATAGATGACACTAAAATAACCCTTGGTTGAAAGTCAAAAGTTTAACTCTTAAAATGCCCTCCTCAAGTTCTCCACTTTCTTTTGTTCTTCTCTGAAATTAGCATTAAAAACGAGTCTCAGAGAAGTGAAGGCTTGACTCCTTTAGGCTTTAGGAACCTTGGTTCTTTGAGAACCTTGGTTTTTGGTTCCACTGTTTTGTCATAAGTAAGATGTTATTTATTAAAATAGGTTCCCTTCACTTTCGCTATTTACTTATTTGTTTGTTAACTGACTTATTTACTTATTTGATCATTTATTAAGAGAAAGCTGTGGAGGCAAGTATTGGGTTAGCGTTAATATGTTTCTGAGCAAGTAACTGGTAGAGAAACTCTCTCCTTGTTGGTTCAAGAGTCAAAAACCTGTATTCAGATCACAGCATTACTACTTTTTAACTTTGTGACCTAAGCCACTTTCTGAACCTTTTCAATTCTGAAAAATGAAGGTCATCTCTCATGTGTGATGCAGGAAAAGGGACAAAAAGAGTGACTAGGCTGGACACGGTGGCTCACATCTGTAACCCCAGTGCTTTGAGAGGCTAAGGCAGGAAGGTCTCTTGAGGCCAGAAAAGTTCAAGATCAGCCTGAGCAACATAGTGAGGCTCCAACTCTACAAAAAAATTTAAAAATTAGCCAGGTGTGGTTGCCCATGCTTGTAGTCCTAGCTGTTTGGGAGGCTGAGGGAGGAGAATTGCCTGAGCCCAGTAGACTGAGGCTGCATGAGCTAATGCACTCCAGCCTGAGTGACAGAGTGAGACCCTGTCTTTCTCTAAAAAATATTAAAAAGAAGAAGAGTGAGGTCTGCATGGTTGACAGCCCTGGCGTCACCTACATTGCCTGGCTCAGGGCTAACTTTGACATGAGCATTGACTTGAATGAAAATGCTTAGAAATTGGGAACTCAGTTTCTAAAAAGGATTCTCGAAAAATGAATTCTAGTTTGAGTACCCAAAAACCAGGCCTGGAAATGGCCCAGACATTAATGTTAGCATATATTTCATTTCGTGCCTTACAGCTCCCCCTGATGTTACATTCACCCCAAGCTACTTCTGAATGTACTGAGTACCATCACCACTTGACCACTTCCCATTTCTGCTCTTTGGAATAGGTTTAGCCTATGCTGTGGACTGAATGTTTCTGTCTCCACAAAGCTCTTATGTTGAAATCCTAACCCTCAATGGGATAGTACTTTGAAATGGGGCTTTTGGGAGGAAATTAGGTCATAAAGGTGGAGCTCTTGTGATGGGATTAGTGCCTTTAGTAAGAAGAGACAGGAGAGAACTTTCTGGAGGCAAATTTATTTTTCAAAATAAATTTTAACATATATTTTTTAATTTCAATAGTTTTTGGGGAACAGGTGGCGGTTGGTTACATGAACAAGTTCTTCAGTGGTGATTTCTGAAATTTTGGTGCACCCGTCACCTAAGCAGTGTAACGTGTACCCAATGTGTGGTTTTCTTAACCCTCACCACCCACTACCCTTTCCCCTGAGTCCCCAAAGTCCAATGTATTGTTCTTATGCCTTTGTGTCCTCATAGCTTAGCTCCTACATATGAGTGAGAACATACTATGTTTAGTTTTCCATTCCTCAGTTACTTCACTTAGATAATAGTCTCCAATTCCATTCAGGTTGCTGCAAATGCCATTATTTCATTCCTTTTTATGGTTGAGTAGTATTCCATTTTATACACACACACACACACACACACACACACAGACACATATATATATCTATCTCACATTTTCTTTATCCACTCATTGATTGATGGCCATTTGGTTAGCTTCCATATTTTTTGCAATTGCAAATTGTTCTGTTGTAAACATGCATGCAGTTTTTATAAGCCAGGAAGAACAGCCTCACCAGACAGCAGATCTGCTGGCACCATGATTTTGAACTTTACAGCCTCTGTAACTGTGAGAAGTAATTGTTTATTGCTGTTATTAGCCACCGAGTTTTGGTATTTTAGTTACAGCAGTTCAAACCCACTAATATATACCATAAGCTTCAGATTCCACAATATACCAGGGAATTTCTTGCATCTCAACTTCATTTAGTATGAGCCATTGTTGAATCTGGATTTCAGTCAACCAATTCAGAAAGCAAAACAATTATAATCACTCTGAGCTACTCGGGGAAGCTCACTGCATGTAGGCTCTGGTACATGTACCAGTATTGGCTAATTTGCCCCAATCTGTTTATGATTATTTCTACCTAGTATAGCTCCCTTTGACTCTAGGTGCACATTTCCTCCAGGTTTCTGCTGATAAAAAATAACTATTGCCATTTTTGTTGTTGTAGCCTTTTCTTTCGGGTTCACACTTTGTATTTGACCCCTTCTGACACATTGGGAACCAATTCTAACTTCAGAACTGGAATCAGTGAGGTGATTAGGGTGGCCAAGAGGAGAAATGGCATTCTTTAACGCATTAGATGAGTTCGTTGGAGATGGGGCATTTGGGAGGTAATTAGGTCATGAAGGTGTAGCACTGTTGATGGAAGAAGTGCCTTTGTGAGAAGAGTTACAGAAATCTTACTTCCTTTCCCTTTCTCTTCACCATTGAGAGAATACAGAAAGAAGACCATCTACAAGCCAGAGAGCAGCCTTCACGAGACACTGGATTTCTAGAGCCTTGATTTTGAACTTCCCAGCTTTCAGAACTGTAAGAAATAAATGTTTGCTGTTTAAGCCACCCAATCTATGACATGTGTTATGGGAACCTGAGCTAAGGCAGCCTACAAGAATAATCTGCCTCATGTTTTCTAAAGGAGATTCCTTAAATACGATTCCCCATTTGTTCTTCATACAGTAGTAATAGTACTGATGGTGATAGTAGGTGTAGTCCTAGAAGTAGTTGTTTTAAAAGGCACAGATATGAATTGAGAAGAGAGAAGAAAACTAAAATAAGTTGCTTTAGACCAAACTTGTCCAACCTGTGGCCCACAGCCCACATGTGGCCCAGGATGGCTTTGAATGCAGCCCAACACAGATTCATAAATTTTCTTAAAACATAAAATTTTTTAATGATTTTTTTTAAGTTCATCAGCTATCATTAGTTTTAGCATATTTTATGTGTGGCCCAATACAATTCTTATTCTTCCAATGTGGCCCAGGGAACCCAAAAGATTAGATTCTCCTGCTTTAAACCCAAGTAATTAATAAGGTCCTTCCCAAGGTTGTGCACTTTAGATGAGTCTGTATCGTGATCCTACTTAGCTCTATCCCATAGGACAAGACATTCATTACCACAAGGGGTCTTTTCTAGGCCACAGTAGGTTGGTTGAGGCACTGGAATTCCCTGACCCAATGTCTCTGAATCCACTTCTGTTCTTGCACAGGCTTCTTCTTCAGTTGACCTCTTGAAGTCTCGGAGGAATGGCCATTTGTCAGGGTATGTGGGGAAGCAGGTATGTGGGAATGAATGGAGCTTGGATTTAAGGGCTATGTTCACACAGAAGTGTGTAAGGCCCTTCATATTGAAAACAGAGCTGGGATGGGAACAGAAGGGGTGAAGTCTAGGGGTCTACAGTCATATCCTTGTCTCAGGCCCTGCAAATTTCAGAGATGAGTTTTAGAGAAGCGTGTGTGTGTGTGTGTGTGTGTGTGTGTGTGTGTCAGAGAGAGAGAGAGAGATGCAATACTCGCATTCGTAATTTTAGGTTCTTGTAATTACATTCTTATTTTTTAGGGAAAGGAAAGCTGAAGCTTCTGTAAAGAACTTGATAGGGTCAGATCAGGGAGCTCTCTTTGATTTCATTGTGCTCTGATATGAAGTGAGCACACACAGGCACAGTGAAAGAAAAGAGAGATGCTGAATGCTAAGACCATTATAATTGCCATAGGGAAACCAAAGCTGCTGTTTTAGCTTGAATTAAAAAAAGCAAAACTGTCCAGTTCCATGAGCCTTTCGATGTGGCTACTGAGGCAGCTCCTGTGTTTCCATCCTCCCTCATGTATCCTTACAATTAACCCCAATTCCCTGAGGCTCCATTCTGTTTCTTGCAAATTCTGTTTCTAACACAGCTGTCTAGGGGAATAATTATCCCCAACACCACTGCCGCTTTCCTCAAGCCTACAGAGACCCACAGCTAAGATGTTATGAGAGATTCCTGTGTTTGGGTTTAAAGTTTGTAAAATCAAAGCACTTTAACAAACTACAAATCTGCCCCCTGTTCCCTTCAGCTGGTAGGAGGCAAATGCGATGAAAGACTCCTGCTTGCTTTGCAGATGGAGAAACTGACCTGGGGGAAGTTCACTGGCCGGAATCAGTGAGTGAATATCCAAACGGCCCAAGGTGCCTGTTTGACCCCAGATCGTTCCTTCATCTGTGCATTTATGCTCCTTGACTGTACATGTTAAGTGAACAAGTTCTTGGTCTATTCTGGAAGTTTGGTAAAAAAAAAAAAAAAAAAAAAAAAAATTACAGTGTCTACTTCAAGTCTTTTCTCTGGTTTGTTTTTCTGGGTTTTGGTTGCTTTTGCAAAGCACTGAGCAATTCATCTTATTGACCTGCCACAGAGGCCTATCCTTTCCCTCACAGTTCTAATTTCTATCTCCTGTTGAGAACCATTGTGTGAAGGTATTGTTAGGTTTCCATGCCCACTCAATCCCTAGCCTCTCTTCTTAAACTGCCAACTGCGCCAATTAGTACCACATGTGGTGTGAGTTTGCAGCGTGGTTATTGCTGCCAACTCCTCAAAATGTGGCCAAAATGCAAATTGGCCTATAGACAAGTTTTTGGGTGTGAGTTCAGGGGGAAAAGTTTAAGTATCACAGCAGCGTAAATATCAGTTCTTTCATTCCTTGAAGCTCCTGGCATGCTTTATAGCTTTAAAGTGAAATATGTAAAAAGACCTGGAATGTTCCAAAAGAAAAAAATATGGGAAAATGCTAAAATCAAATAAAATTGGAAGAATAAATCATTTAAAACTTAGTTGAAGCACATTAAAGAAAGAGAAGAAGGGTGCCTGGAGTTTCAAGTCTGTAACTGGTTATCATCCCAATGAAAACCACTGAAGTTTCCCCATTAATGGCAAATCAAGCACTAGTTATATCTCTCAGCCTCTTTGAATCTCTTTTTTTCTTTTATTTTTTCAATTACAAGTCCCACTGTTTGTGTCAGGAGTCATTCTTGTGACTACTTTAATCTCATCACTATTTCCCTGTGTCTTCTTCACCATGGATGTGTTCTACCACCTTCAAATGTAACAAATTCCTCAGAGTTTATTGCCACATTTTCTGCTGTGATAGTTCTGTCTTAAGGCCGAGCTCAAATCTGGCTCTATCGTCCCCCTAGATTTAACAAAGACCCTTGACAAGTTTTCCTATTCATCTACGCCCCAGGCTGTGGAAGTGTGTGTACAGAAATGACACAAATGGATACTATTGTAGGTCAGAAACTGTCTTAGGCACTTTATTGTATCAGAGGAGCCTTGATTTCATGATCAAGTAATTCCTATAAGGTAATTTTTGTTTTCCCCATTATAAAATGAAGAAACTGAAGTTTAATGAGGGAAAGAAATTTGTTTTCATTCATACAGCTACAAAGGGGGTAAATCTCATATTCAGACCTGGTTCTGTCTCATTCACTAAATGATACTATCATGTAAGACAAGAAGGATCATAGAGGATGCAATCTATAAGTCATTACCATGTACCAGGCATAATGTTAGATGCTTTACATACATTTTTACTAACCCTTACTATAAAACTGAAGGTATTACCTACAAGATGGGCTCAGGAAGGTTAAATGATTTGCCCAAGGCCAGACAAACAAAAGTTGCAGAAATGAAGTCTAATACAAGGTCAGCTGACCTATGCAATCTCTGCTCTTTTCATTGCAGTAAACTTTCTGCCCCCAAAAGAGGCCCTTATTGCCTGTTAGACACACTCATTATTGATTTCCTTCACCTCTCTGGAGGAGTCCAGTGCAATACGAATTGCCTGGTCCATCATTTGGGGAGTCACAGCTCCAACATGTCCTCTTAAGAAGCTATCTACAGCTGGGTGAGGTGGCTTATGCCTGTAATCCCAGGACTTTGGGAGGCCGAGGCAGGCAGATCACTTGAGGTCAGGAGTTCGAGACCAGCCTGACCAACATGGTGAAACCCCATCTCCACTAAAAACACAAAAATTAGCTGAGTGTGGTGGCGAGCACCTCTAATCCCAGCTACTCAGGAGGCTGAGGCAGGAGAATCGCTTGAACCCAGGAGGCGGAGGTTGCGGTGAGCCGAGATTGCGCCATTGTACTCCAGCCTGGGCAACAAGAGTTAAACTCTGTCTCAAAAAAAAAAATGCTATCTGCAAGTCACCACTCATAAGCTTAGTTCTCATTTTTAACTTTTAGGAGAATGGTTAATACACCCTTCAGGAACCTCACTTCCATAAAATAAGCAGAAGACATTCAGTCCCTGAACACTGGTTCCCATATTGCTATGAGATTGTGTTTCCCCAGTCTTTTCACTTGTATGAAGTTCTTGTGCAAATAGAGTCATTCAGGGGGAAACATTCCCATGCCTTCTTTCTACCTGCTGGTCACCAACCATTAAACAACCATATGTAGGCTCACCTTATTACATCACTTGATTAGACATATTTATAGTTGTGTTGGCCAATTACTTTTTGTCCAAATCAGAATTAAGATGTATCTCTATATTTCTTCTGTTCATCATGCCAATGAGTTGTCCAGATCATAATTTGGGCTTTCACAAGAAAAGAAAACAAACAAACAAACAAAAAAAACAATGTGCTGACCAGATCCGCTAACTTCCCTAATGTATCAAACATTCATCCTAAGATTTAAAAAGGTCATTTCTGATCCAGCTGGTTTAGTCAGTGACCTGAGCTCTGTGCATATTCCATTACCAATGCCCAGCAGCACAAACCACAGTCTGTCTAAGTATTTGCATGGAAAACAACCCTAACCAAAGATTACGCATTTCGGGCTGGGAAAGGCAATCCATTCCATTTAAAAACATCTGCCAGAAAGGTCAGACGCAGGCTGGCCAGTTTCTGGTCTTCCATTCTAGAGATTGCTTTGGTTGCAAATACTGTGTCCAAGGGAAACTAAATTTCGAAGAGAGCACAACTTCAGGGAGAAATCTTTGACAGTTAACTCAGATTCAGTTCAAACTAAGATTTCAGAGACTTTTTTCAAAGGCATTGGGCCAGAGTTTTTAAGCAAGTGAGAGAATTTCTTACTTTTATTCAAATACATAGAAAAATGAGAGTGAGAGTGAGAGAGAGAGAGAGAAAGAGGGAGAGAGAAAGAAAGAGAGAGAGAGAGAATATTACTGTTAGTTCACCTTAAATTCAGGAGTTTGCTCTCTTTTCTGTAAAGGCATAAAGAAATTGTTTTCAGTTAACCAATATGCTGCCAGCAAAATATGAAGCATTTGATTTATTTTTTTCTTTTTGTGAAAAGCTATGCTACCACTCAAGTTAGTTTAAAATAAAGTTCCTCAAAATAATATGCAGTTTAAGCAATGAAAACAACAGAGACTATCAGTTTCCATTTCAGGGTGGTGGAATGAAACATTCCTTCAACTTGGGGTCAGTGAACACATACTGTTACAATTCCATACAAGCCTGTGCCCCCAAAGAGCTCGTTTCCCTGATCTGATCTACCCAGAGATGGATCTGTCGGGGAAATCCATTACCAATCTCCCAGCAATGCTAAGTAAAGTGAACCACTCAGGACAGCACACTGCACATGTACAAGAATCAAAACCTACTACTATTTATTGGCTACTAAGATAAATTTCCTTTTATGATCCGCAAATATGGCTTTAATTTAGCGAGGTTTATTTTGAATTGGTGGGGAGGGATGGGGGATAAAGGGAGAGGGGGACTTTCAGAGCACTCACACGTAAAGGGAACAAGTTTCCACTAATGGGCTTTCAGCTGGTTTTACCAAAAAGAGAGGAACACCAATCCAGTAATCTTTCTTGCACAGATCGGATTCCTGTCTCTGCATTTCCACCTGTAGTAAGGGCTGAATCCAGAGGTGCCTTATCCTCAGGTTGCTGGGAAACAACATCTATCGTCTACCTTTTTATTTGGACTGTTTTCACTGTTAGGCTAATTACAATCTAGAGCAAATGCTTGATCCATCAAAGTGAAGCCATAGGATTTGTTTCCCTTATGTTTAAGGATGGGCTTCAGTTCACATGGGTGTTGTTACGATGGTTATTAAGGTATTCTGCATCCATTAGAAGTATTAGCATAGTTACTATTTCTTGGACGTATATCTGCATTGTGATTTGAAGCTCAGTGTGCTACCAGAGTGTGGTAGATTATAGATGAAAGACAGCTACAAGTTCTTTGAAAAATGGAGTCTAACTCCACTCCCCTGGGGCTGGCCTAGGTGACTTGTTCCACTAATAGGATATGAAGGAAGTAATGGTCGGACATTCCAGGTTTAGGCTGTAAGAAGTCTGGCAGATTCCCCTCCGGTCTTTTGGAATTCTTGCCCCAGTGTTTCTTGCACTGCCATGTAAGAAGTTCACAAGTGCCCACCTTGGACCAAGACCATCAAGGTATAGGCTCCTGGCTCAGCATTCTAAGCTGAGTCCAGCATTTGTGGGCATCCCTGTAAAGGTGCCAGACATGGTTTATATCTACTGGACCAGCCTGTCTACCTGCTGAATACCACCAAGTTGAAAACACCTGGAGCAGGAAAAACTTCCCAGCTCACCTGTCACCTCAGGAACCATGACAGTAGTAATCATTGTTTTAAACCATTAATTTTGGAAATGTTTGTTAAGAAGGAACAGATAACTGAATCTCGCATAATTCAACAATGGAAGTGCACTACTTTATATGCTGGAATGGTCATCTGGTTCTTGTATCTTTTTTTGCCTTTTTTTTTTTTTTTATTCTTTGAATCTCAGATCAATTGTTACTCCCTCTGAAAGCCTCTCCTGTCTCTGCCTCGCCTCTGCCTAGAACAAATTAGATCCTTGATCTTTCTTTTAAGCCCTCCTCCCTCAAATTCAGTTCACTGAGGATAGGTAATTTTTAAATTGATTAAACATTTATTCATGCAAGAAACATTTACTGTATACCTACAAGTATAAATCATGATGTTCGCTGATGGAAAAACTGTGAAAACATTTTCTTTGCTGTACTTACCCCTCAGACCTAGCACATGCATAGTTGGAGTTTGATACATGTCAATTTTTGCTAACTCCAAACTGTAGAGGTGCTGGCTTTGCTTGTAGCTAACTGGTTTGATCTGAATTGCTACTCCTACTGTTGCAAAGTAGCAATCAGAAATGCTGATAGCAAATATAACAAAGTTCAAATTTTGACTCTGCCAAATATAAGACATGTGACTGAATCAAACTTTCTTTTGCTTTCTTTCAGAATAAAAGTAACTTGCTGAAACCAGAAGGCTTGGGGGTTAAACCCCAGCTCAGTTGCATCTTTGTAGTTTGTCAGTTTCCCATGGGTAAAGTGGGACTAATATCCACCTCCTAGGGTGGTTATGATGATTAAATGAGTTAATACATAAAGTGGCTTAAAACAGAGCCCTATACACAGTAAGCACTGTAGAAGTATTTGTTAAACGAAATTATTTTAAGATGTACTCTTTAGGATAGAACCCGGTATATAATTGGAAGGATGAAAAATACTATTTTTCACGCCATTTTTTTTTTTGCCCTTTTGAGCCACTTGTCACTTAAAAGGAAATAGCAGATTTATACATTTTTATATTTTTAATTTTAAGTAATGTGTGAGTTGCAAAATAATTTTGTTTCATACTACATGCCAAATGTATGTAAGTGAGCCAAGTGATTTGTTTATCCAAGAGCACACCTGTTAATTCAGGATTAGCTTATGGTAAAGACACTCACATGGGCATTAGCCCAGTGATTTTTAATTCTCTCTTTCTCTCTCTTTTTTCTTTTTAAATCATCTCATTTATTATTGGTTTTCAAATCTAATACTATTGAATGGCCGTTAAGTGATATTTGATCAAATTCTAAGTCCAACATGATGAAACTCTGTCTCTACTACAAATACAAAAATTAGCTGGGCATGATGGCAGGCACCTGTAATCCCAGCTACTCGGGAGGCTGAGGTAGGAGAATCGCGTGAACCCAGGAGGCAGAGGTTGCAGTGAGCCAAGATCTCACCACTGCACTCCAGCCTGGGCAACAGAGTGAGACTCTATCTCAAAAACAAACAAACAAACAAATAAACAACAAAAAACCACAAAAACAAAAAACACTTCTAAGTCACATGTATACTTTTTCCTTGAGAATTAGTTCAATTACTTAATATTTACATCACATCTGGAGAGAGGTGGGAGAAAGGGAAGTAAGAAGGGAGATAGAGAAACAGAAATATCCAAGACATAATATGTTTCTTGGAAATCCAGTATTGTTGAAGTTAACTCATTTCAATTTCATACAGATCTGACACTAAGTCACAGACCTTCAATTATATTTAACTTGCTAATTATATTCTTTAACTTTGGTAAATATAGAAGTAGGAACATTTAGTTTTTACAATTACTTATGGGCAGTTAGATATCCTTAGAACTGGTAATTACACTGGCAAATTATACTTATTGTGTAGAGCTACATAAATACGGATATATACATAAATGCATATATTGAATGCATATAATACTGATGTTAAGTGTTTTATTTAAGCCAACCATGCCTCCAGTAAATTTCTGCAGCCCACAGATGGAGAAACATGAAGAATTTTTAAAAACTATATTTATGTCTAATTTCTAGGGAGATATCAAATGGTGATTGCCTAAAAAAATAAGAAGAGCCAGCTAATTGCAAAGGCATGGAATTAAATAAAGCAACCAGAGGACATTATGTACATCAAATACTAAAAGTAGTATGGATGAATGTAATGGGTGAAGAGTTTGAGGCTGTTCTGTGTGCTTCTCCTCTGCACTTTCATTCTGTTTTGTGGTTTTCTCTAATATAGGACCTCCCATTTCTTATTGCAAAGCTTCATCCTCAGCTTATTTTCTGATCAGACTGTGAGTTTCTCAAGATATGAATCTCTCTGTGACTACCACTGGGTTTAACTATCTTGTATGGAAATGATTTGTTTATCTGACTGTATGTTCTACTTGCCTGTGGTCTTCTGGGAGGGTGAGAATACCTCTTACCCCTATTGGGCGCCTTATCCCAGGAATCTAGCCCATGTCACAGAATGCCAAGTGGAACTTCTCTTCATGTCTCTGTTTGTCTAAGGAGCCAAAGCTGGAGACAGTAGGTGACAGGAAATCCTGAGTTATGAGGGCTGCTACACACGTTTCTTTAAGATTTAGTAAGAGTTGGGCAAACTGAGTACCAACAGCGTTACCGATCTTCAGGATAAGAGTAGAAATTTAAAAAAAATATGTGTATACCAAACCTCTGTGACACACAATGTACCTATGTAATAAACCTGCACGTGTACCCTGAAACTAAAATGAAAGTTTGAAAAAAGTGATCCTATAACAAAAAAGAAGAAAATGTAATGGTATTTTCTCTCACATTAAGGTGAAGGAAAGAACCAGATGTTTCTCCCCTGTCCCTCAGGCTAAATGAAGAGGAAACTGGAAGAACCTCTCATAAGCACTTGAGAGTTTTCTTTCTTTCTTTCTTTTCTTTTTTTTTTTTCTTTTTATGGCATCTAGCACCTTTGTTCCCACCCAGACTGTTGCTGAGATGTAGGCTGCTGCTGTGCTATTACAGGAGCAGGCAGAGGATGGAAGTGTTCTGACAATCTGATGTGTATATGTGGAGAGAATTGTGCCTTCTTTTTTATCTGGAAATGGCAGAGCGGGGGTGAGCGGGGGCATATCTAGTGGTGTCCTTTATAGCTGGACAAGAGGAAAAAAGATCTGCCATGGGGGAAGCCATTATTTTTATTTCTTAGAGGGAGATGACCTAGTTACTAGTGACCGAGTATTATTCAGAAAGGGAACTGGCCTTTGATTCTCTAGTAGCCCAAAGGGACCTTCGCAGAAAAAAAGCTGTAGATGTATCGTCTGGGGGCAGAAACAGAAAGGGATCACTTGACAGACAGGGTCCATTACTTTGTCAGGAAAAGGTGCAATCCAGTCTTTGGAGGAGGGTTGGAGAAGAAAGTGCCTTGGAAAAACCCCCCATCTGAACTTTAAGATCAAGGGACAGCATTTTGATACCCATCATAGCACCCAGGGCTTTATTCCTTTCCTCTAATCCCACTCCCAACATAGGGGAGCCCTGGCATTAAAAGACAAAGTCACACCAATGGGGGAAGAGCAATGGAAGAACTAGACAGTGCTAAATATTTTACTAAAAAGCATCTAGTTTTAAGTGCACATTTTGATGAGTTTTGACAAGGTACACACCCATGTAATTACCACCCATCCAAAATATAATCATCTCTACAAGTTTCCTTGAGACCTATGTAAGGTACTGCCTCACACTCCCCATTACCAGCCCTGAGCAATGACTGATTCACTTTCTGTCACTATAGATTGGTCTTTTTTTCAAATTTCAAACAAATATTACGGAGTGCTTAGTTCATGTTTTTGACATTATATATGTCGTTGCACATATCAGTACTGTGTGCCTTTTGAATTCTGACTGGTATTCTATTGTATGGATATACCACAATTTGTCCCTTCACCTACTGATGGACATTTGGGTTGTTTCCAGTTTTTGGCTATTATGAATAGAGTTGTTATACACAATAAAGTCTTTATGCACTCATAAGTTTTCATTTTTCAAGGTAAATACCTACGAGTGGAATTTATATATTATCTGGTAAGTATGTTTAGCTTTATAAGAAATTATAAAACTATTTTCCAGGTCACACTATTTTGCATGAGCAGTGTATGTGAGTTTTAGTTTCTCCACACCCTTGCCAAAACTTGATATAGTGTTTCTAACTTTGGCGAATCTAGTAAGTGAGTAGTGCCATCTCATTGTTGGTTTGATTTGCATTTCCCTGTTGACTACTGATTTTGAGCATTTTTAGTGTGTTTGTTGCCATTAATATATTTTCTTTTGAGAAATGTTCAAAGACTTTTGCATTAGGCTATTTGTCTTCTTATTGAGTTGTAAGAAGTTTTTGTATATACTGGATACAAATACTGAAAACAAAAGTATGATAATACTTTGTGAGGATTATTGCAAATACAAAGAGTTTGTACCCAGTATCTATAAAATATTTGCAATATATTTATTGCAAACACGAAGTATTTATTTGCAATAAACATATTGTAAATGTTTTCTCCAAATTTGTGGTTTATCTTTTTCATTTTTAAACCATGTCTTACCAACAGAGAATATTTTCATTTTGTAAAGTCCAAATTATTATTTTTTCTCTTATGTTTCATACTTTTGGAGCCCTGTTTAAGAAATCCATCCCAGAGTTGTAAAAACGTTCACTTATGATTTCTTCCAGAACTTTTCTAGTTTTAGATTTTACAGTTAGATCTATGATCCATTTAAAGTTAATTTTTGTGTATGTCAAGAGATAAATGCTTGACTTTGCTTTTTTTCCAAATTAATATTTGTATTACTTCAACTACATTGTTGAAAGGCTATGTTTTCACCATCTGGGTACCCGTGTCAAATATGGATTAACTATGTATAAATGGGTTTAATTCTGAACTATATATAGATACCAAAGTTCTTGATTATTGTTGTATTACATAAGTTTGAAATCAGCTAATGCAAGTCCTTCAATTTTATTTCTTTTATTAGTTTTTATTGATAGGATGGCTAATAGCATGTTGATTAAAAGTAGTAAAGGCAGAAATTAAATAACGCCCTATCTATGATATTAATTATAGGTGTTCTGTAGATTCCCTTGACAAGTTGAGGAACTTCTTTCTTATTGCTAATTCTTGAGAATGTTTACTATAATTGGTGTTGAGTTTCCTCAAGTGTTTTTTCTGCTCACACTGAGTAATCATAGTGCATTTTCTTTTTTAATCAGTTATGTGTATTGCATTGATTGATTTTCTACAATGTAAAACAAGCCTTGCATTCCTGGGATAAGTTCCATTTGTGCGTGATGGATTATTCTTTTTGTCTATTGCTGAATTAAATTTGCTGATGTTTTGTTAAGAATTTCGTTCAAAAGAGATATTACTTTCTAGTTATCTTTTTTTTTAATTTTATTATTATTATACTTTAAGTTTTAGGGTACATGTGCATAACGTGCAGGTTTGTTACATATGTATACATGTGCCATGTTGGTGTGCTGCACCCATTAACTCGTCATTTAGCATTAGGTATATCTCCTAATGCTCTCCCTCCCCCCGCCCCCCCACCCCACAACAGTCCCCGGTGTGTGATTTTGAAATATATTATGGCTTTAATATCAGGATAATGTTAGCCTTATAAAATGAATTGGAAAGTAATCACTCCTCTACTTTATGAAAGAGTTGGTATAGGAATGATATTTTTTCTTCCTTATTAAGTTTGAATTGATAAGAAAAATTAGGACTAGAGTTTTCTCTGTGGGAAAGTTTTTGATTATGAATTCCATTCATTTAGTAGACATAGGAATATTCAGATTATCTTTTTCTTTAGCTTGTTTTGTTAATTTGTATCTTTCAAGGAATTTGCTTATGTAAACTATTTTTTAAATTTATTGGCTTAATGTTACTTGTAATTTTCTTTATTATCCTTTTGACATCTGAAGGATTTCTAGCAATTTTTCCTCTTTCATTCTTGATATTAGCAGGTTGTTTGCTTCCTCTCTCTCAGTCTTTCTAGCTGGAGTTTTCTCATTTTTGATGTTTACATTTGGTTTCAAATATTCCTTTTTCAGTTTTCTATTTCACTGACTTATGCTCTCGCCCTTATCGTTTTCTTTTTCATGCTTACTTTGTGTTTAATTTACTCTTTTTATTTTTTAGCTCCTTAAGGTGGAAGCTTAGATAATGGGTTTTAATTGTTTTTTTCTTTTCTAACATAAATTTTAAATATATGATTTTTCCTTTAAACACAGCTTTAGTTGTACCCCATACCTTTGATACGTTGTAATTTTTGTTTTATTTAATTCAAAATATTTTCTCATTTTGTTTGTGATTTTTTCTTTTACCTATGTGTTATTTAGAAACATATTGTCTAATTCTTCTTTTGTCTGATTTCCAAATAGCTTCCTGTTGCCATTCTAGGACTGTTAATAGTTTAATTTTATGGTTAGAGAATTTTATATCATTGTAATACTTTGGATTTATTTATTAAGACTTGTTTAATGGGCCAACATATGACTTATCTTGGTAATGTTGCCTGCGTGGCCATAAACAATGTGCAGTCTGCTTGTGTTCTGTAAATGTCAATTAAGTCATGTTGGTTGATAGTTTTTAAATCTTTAGTATACCTACTTATTTGCTAACTATAATTTACCAACTCTTGAGAGAGGAGTGTTGAAATTCCCATTTATAATTTTAATTTAGTCTATTTTGTTTCCATTCTATCCATTTCTTAATGTATTTTGAAGCTCTAATTTAAGATGCATACTAATTTAGCATTGTTATGTCTTCTTTATGAATTAATATTCTTATCATTATAAAACTTCTATCTTTATCTCAGATAATATACCTTCTTCTGAACCTTAGTCTGATTATAAGACCTCCAGCTCTCTTATGCTTTGAGAACATAAGAGAAATCTGTGATTATTCTCAACCTTTCATTTCTATATATAATTATTTATTTTTCCTGGTTGCCTTTATGATTTTTTTTCTTTATCATTTGTTTGTAATAATCTGATTTTGATATGTCTTGAAGAGTGTATATCTGTGTCTGTATTTATCCTGTTTTGGGTTCTTTGAACTCTTTGACCTGTGGGTACGTGGGTGTACGTATATGTGTGAGTGTATGTGTATGTGTGCATGTGTGTGTGGTGTGTTTTACAATCAAATTTGGAAAATATTCATTATGTCTTCAGATATGTTGGGGTATTTATCTGTTTGTTTTTTGTTGTTGCTGCCATCATTGTTTTTTGCCATTCTTTTCTTTTGTCTTATACTTCGGAACGCCAAATACACATACTTTAGGGTATTTGTTATTTTACCACCAGTATTTTAAGCTCTGTTCATTTTCTTTCAGTCTTTTTATTTGGCACTTTGCTACATTACAAATAGTTTCTACTGCTATGTCTCAATATCACTAAAATCTTCTTCTGTACTGTCTAATATGTAATTAATGTCATTCAGTAAAATTTTAATTCCAGAAACATTACTTTTTCTATCTAGAAGTTCTATCTGGGTGCTTTTTTTGTATTTTTTATTTACAACATAACTTTAATATGTTCATGTTTTCCTTTGAATATTTGAACATAGTTATAACATCCTCGTTGGCTAATTCTGTTATCTCTCTGACTTCTTGGTCTGCTTCAATTGACTGAAATTTCTTCTGTTCGCGAGTCACACTACCTTCTCTTGAGATGTCTACTAATTTTTGATTACTTGTTAAACATTTTGACATTATCTTGTTAGGTGTCTGGATTTTGTTTTTTTCTTTAAGGAGCATTGATGTTTGTTTTAGCAGACAGTCATGTTACTGGAAGATCACTTTGATCTCTTCTACCCTGTTTTGAAACTTTGCTAGGGCATGGCCAGAGTAATTTTTATTCCAGAGATAGACTCCTCTAGTTTCTCTACCCTGGCTTGTTGGAACTCACATTTTCTCTTCCTTATGTGAGTTTAGGGAATTGCTCCTTCTTCGCTTGTCTTTTGAAATTTTTCTTTTCACATCTGTGATCACTTTGTGAGGTGCCAAGTTTTCCATGTGAGCAACACTCCCTAGAATTCCCTTTTTAATATGTTGCAGGTTAGAATGGGCTACAGGGGAGACATCAACCATTTTGTAGCTATACACACCTTCTCCAGAATTATCAATTAAACACTAATCTGGATGTTGTTTTAAAGGAATTTTGCATATGGAATTAAAATCAAAATCTGTTAACTTTGAGGTAATGAAAACAAAGTTATCCTGAAGGGGTCTGAGTCATATAGAAGTCCTTAAAAGAGGGCCCTAGGCTTTCCCTGATACAGAATACAAGCAGCACAGAGGCCTGAAATTGCTCCCCCCTTTTTCCCCCTATATCTATCCTTTCTACTTACTTGCCTGCCTGTGAACTCAAGCACCAGTTCAAACTCAAAGTTTCAGCCTGATCATGATCTTCACTTCCTAACTCTGTCCACCTTGCTGCAGCTCACTTTACCACACTGCACCCCCACTCCACCAAATTGCATAAGGAAATTCCTTATGATAATTACATCTAATATATATATAATATATATAATTATAGATATATTATAATATATATAATATGTATTACATCATATATATATATGATGTAATACATATTACCAGTATATATATACTGGTGTGTGTATGTGTGTGTATATATATATACATATATATATACATATATATATGTATGTATATATACACATATATATATGTATATATATATATACACACACACACCAGTAGAATGGATATATACATCCATTATGTTGATTTTGTTTCTCTGGTTGATCCCTGATTGACATAATATCCATGGTTTAATACTTAGCAAATACTTAAAGGGATCTCTATGCAAATTTCCCAAGCTCATTTCCTATGTTGTTCCAGTTTTTATGAAACTCTGCCACAAAAACTTTCCATGCCTTAGCCTCCTCTTGAAACTCTTAACTCGAGTCTCCTGAACTCAGCAAGACTACAGGGTCCTGTTTGACTTCCACTTCTCTAATAATAATTGCCTCCATAGAAGAGCACCAGGAATGCTGTAGGGTTTACTTCATTTATTTCCCTTTTCTGAAATATCACGTCTTGCATAGACTTTTACCCAAAGTCTGAAAATTTTTACTTTTACATTTTGCTTAGTTTTATTGTCGTTTATGGTGGGAGGGGAAGCTCTTGATAATTACTCCAACATGGCTGAAACTAGAAATCTTTTATGCAGACTTTTTAATACCTGAAAGTTAGACCATCCTTAGAGCTGAAATGTACTACAATCTGACCCACTGTAACCCCATATCCGAGAACGGGAATACTTCAGACTGCACTAGAAGGCACTGGTGAGGAAAATGAAAATACTGATTGTGCGTTTCCAAGTTTATCCAATTCAATTACTCAGTTGTGTATCTCACCTGGCACATGATAGACTCTCAAATACTTTTATTGGCCTGTAAGGAGTTTTGCTTCTAGTTCCTATCTAGCACATCACCTGACCCATGATTAATTTAAACCAGCAGAATATAGTGGTTAAGAACTTTTTAAAGGGATAAATAAAATCATGTTTAAATTCTAGTTCTTCATTTACTAATTATATGATTTAAGCGGAAATTTAATTTTTAGTAGCTTCATTTTGTTCATCTGAAACAGGGATGGTTATAGTTCCAACCTCCCTTAGTTGCTGTGAAATTAAATAAAAAATGTTTGCCAAGTTCTTGGCACTGTTACGGACACATTGTAAGTACTTGACCTATTTCAATATCTTTAGTTTATTAATTAAAGAAAATTTCATAAACATTTGAATAAAGTTAACACATTGGGAAAAAACTTTTCTCCATGTTTGATGGTGAAATAAAATTGCAAGTCATTTAGAGGTAGAAACATCCAGGTTTGGATGAGACCTTGTAAGTCACCTAGGTGAACCCCTCGTCAGATGCTTGCAAATCAATTCAGCAGATAATTTGACTCAAACTAATTTAAGCAATATAGAAAATGTATAAAATCACATAACTGAGATGTCCAGAGACAGAGGAGGCCTCCAGTGGTTTAATAATCTCCATGTCTCAGGGGTCCTCTATAATCCACCCTTCCTCCTCAGGTTGGTTTTATCCTCAGGTGATTCTTGAGATGATTCACTTAAGTAGCCAAATTGTTGCAGTCATTCCTGGGCTCACCATCTAAAATATGAGAGCATGTTGTTGCATCAGATATGGAACAATACCCTCTACTTCCCTCAGACAGAGCCATCTGAAATCACATGCCCATACCTTGTGGTCAAAGTAGTGACTTATGCTGACTGACTTAGGCCTGGATTAAATGCCCATTGCTAAATCAACCAATGGCACAATAAGGATGGCAGTGCTGTCCTTATTTATTTGTGTTCTTCAGGTTCTACCATTATGCTGAGGCTGGAGTTAGTCCCATTGTTGAGGCTAGAGTTAGTCAACGTTGCTGCAGTTCAGTGGAGAAAAATACAATGTCTGCAGTTCAATGGAGAAAAATGCAATGTTTTCTAAAAAGATCATGGGTAATATCTACATTCTTTGTGAATTTTCAGAGTGTGTTTAAATTTTCTCTATCATGGGTGACTTACCACTACCCATTCAAGTGACACATTTTCACCACTGACACATTTTGATCTCTGTACCTCAGCTGTTGTGTTTGAGGAGAAGCTAGAGAAAATGATGTCTGTCACTCTGAAATAACCAAGAAAGATGGAGGGACACTTATTTAGTGCTCTTACACATTAGGCAGAGTTCTAAGGGTTTTTTATTATGTAATCATTTAATCTTCACAAGTTTATGAGCTATGCTTATTAAACAGTACCATTCTTATTTTACAAATGTGTTAATTGGGACACAATGGTTAAACCACTTTTGCCAAGTAAGGACTGTTATGCGCATCCGTATAAGACCACCTGATCAGGCTTAGTGTGAGCAACAAGGCTGTTTATTCACTTGGGTGCAAGTGGGCTGAGTCTGAGAAAGGAGTCAGTGAAGGGTGTTGGGATTGTCATTGGTTCTTACAGGTTTGGGATAGGCGGTGGAGTTAGGAGCAATTTTTTGCCGGCAGGGGATGGATGTTACAAAGTACATTCTCATGGGTGCGGAGGATGTTACAAAGTACATTCACAAGGGCGGGGAGGATGTACTGTCACAAGGACTGGTGGGGGAATGTTACAAAGTACATTCACAAGGGCGGGGAGGGCGTATTGTCACAAGGGTATTTTGTCACAAGGACAGGTGGGTGGATGTTACAAAGTACATTCACAAGGGAGGGGAGGGTGTATTGTCACAAGGGCTGGGAGGATGTCACAAAGTACATTCACAAGGGTGGGGAGGGTGTTACAAAGTACATTCACAAGGAATATCACAAAATACATATCACAAGGGCAGGGGAATGTCACCATGGCTTGACCATGGTGTGGCCAGCTCAGAGGACCTTACAAGGGTCACAAAGAAATTGGCAGAGCTAGGATTTGAATCTAGCTGGTCTGGCTCCCAAATTCATGTTCTTGACCATAATACAATGTCACTTTGTGATTAATTGGTTCCAGATCTCTAGTCTAGAGAGAGATGTAAAGGATTATAACTCTTCAATTTATTGGGAAATGGTATCTTTATCTATAACTCTTCAATTTATTGGGAAATGTTATCTTTATCTATCATCTATCTATCTATCTATCTATCTATCTATCTATCTATATCTTTCTATCTAATCTATCTACCTACCGTCTATCTATTTATCACTGACCTACCTATATATGTATTTAATCTACTTATTTTTCTAGCAACAGTAGGGATACACTTAGAGGGAAATATAATAACCACTTCCAAAAGTTCCAATCTTTTATTTTCAGCATGATGAACGTAAACTCCATTTATTTATTTATTCCATCATTCACAAAGAATTTACTATCTGTTCATTCAACCTTAGGCACTAGACTCTTTCCTTGAAATATAGAGATACACGGTAGCCTTCCTGCTCTTGAAGAGGTCACAGCCCTGCCCTCTAGGCCGGTGTCTTCGAAATTGTGGATCATGACTCATAATTAAAAAACAAAAGTGAATATTCAGAGTCCTTTAAATGTAATACGTGTAAGCATTACCAGTTTTTTTTATGTTTTAATAAAAGTGTCTGTGTGTGTGAATGTTCTATGTGTGTTTGGTTATGTTATAAATGATGTTTTTTAACACAGGCATGACCCAAAATATTTGAGAGTGACTGAATTAGAACCTACTCATCCAATTCTTTAGACCTTTCTCAAACCCTTTACTTACTAAATTGTATTATAGAGACTTGAAGAAAAGGACTGTATCTTATATTTCTACTTTATCCCTTCTGGCATACGTTCTAGTAATTTAATTGGTGACTCCTTGACACAACTGATTATCTTTCTGATCAATGTAGACATTTTTTATTTGAATTATTAGTGTCCATTATTGTTTGATATCTATTTCCCCTGTATTTATTTTAAAAGTCATTTGAACAACATGTTTGACTTTGTGGTAAGAAACACAACTTGTTGCTTGATCAAAATTTTGAGTTTTTCACCCATTCCTTTTCATTTTAGAGACAAAGTCCAAGCTTTGCTTATGAGCAGCCCTCACATGGCAATAATTCTTTTTCTTTAACCTTATTAATGTACATTTGTTTTGTCAATGTTGAGGTAAAATGAGTTAGTATTAGTGTTATTAAACCATAAACTAGGCAATAGCTTTACCATCGGACTTTAGGCCTTGTGGTTGCAGCATTTTATGAATTTATACTGCATGCTGTCAACATGTAAAAGAACCAGCTGGAAAATGCTACATTAACTCAAGACCACACGGCTTTGGACATTCAGATAACTCAGCATTAGGGACTCTGGGATGGAAATTTTATGCACGTGTAGAACAATTTCATTAGTGTCTCATGCTTCCTACCATCTCTTTCTCTTTACCTCTCAAACTTGTGCAGACATGTAAAGATGTGGAATTGTTTCTACCATTTTGTTTAAAGTAAAATCATCCTCTGGCATCTAACCTCTATGGAAAATATGGAAAGAAGTAACCACAGCCAACATTTTTTTCTCTGTGGGCTTAAGAAAAGGGAATGGTATAACTTTTATTAAGTTCAGGACTTTTCCACAAAGAATGCCTATGTAGGTAACACTCATACATTCATTCTTAACTTAATTTGTTTCTCTTCAAAATATAATGACGGCCATCTGGAAAAACAGTTCTTTAAAGCAGTTATTCATGTTTCAGAACATGCCTTAATTCATGTCAGTGTAGTGTGAAATATAATAAACTTTTATCCATCTATCTATCTATTGATCGATCAATTGATTGATCGGTCTATCTGTCTCTCTGTACATCCATCCATCCATCCATCTAACAAATTTATTTATTTATTCATTCATTGTTTTAAATACAGGTAAAGGAAGAAGAAAATCTCAAGGAGCTTAAAAGAGAATAATACTACTCTTATATGCTTATTTAAATTTTTCACAATGTTTTCAAAGTAGCCACTTATATAAGCATTTATCCTCAGTAATATTTCATACTTAAAAACTGATATGAAATCTACATGCACACAACATCTTTCAAGAGCAGATTATCAGACCTGAAAATTGTCACATTTTGAAATCATTTATTAATCAATTAAGTTAATATCAAAAGAAGAGGGGAAATTCATCTGCAACATCTTAAGCACTATTTTTAAGTGGTTGGTGAACTAATTTTCATCACCTTCATTTGCTTTTGGGGTATGTATATTTATAATGCAGCATCCACAGCTATTTCTAAATACTGGTTTAAGTTAGAAGAACTTTTCCTATTGGCCTTTGTAGTGCTAAACTTCCAGAAGAATTTTTATCACTTATGTGGACACATTACACATTGGCAGCCGTGTTAGACCCAGCGGTGTTAAAGATCAAAGCCTTTTTGGAACTTATTCTGACAAACAGTGGTATGATAAAACATAATTTAACTTTTGAAATTTTTAACACTGTTTCTACATGTCTACATGTAACCCAGCCCCTGGGCAAAATTACTGTTAGTGGATTTGTATTTCTATCGTGTACAACATGAGGATGGTATTAATTTGGGGATGTTGGACTAATCAATGAACTAGTGTTTTAATCATCAAGGATCTCATTTCTCTTTAAAGTGCCCCTTTAGCAATTGTCTAAATCTCCTCTTGCTTGACCACAAGATTTTTAGTCTTTTGTCAGATTCCCCTCTCCAAGGATTTGTGGGAAGTCCTGAATAATGTTTATAAGTTTCCCAAATCCATTCCAGTTGTCACTTGTCCCAGCTCCTATATCTGTGGGCTATGCTATTCCCATAATAACTCCAACAAACTACCTGTCTTCTTATGTCCTGGTCTTTCAACAGCCAAACTGGTACAAGGGGTCATCTTATTTCCCACCAATAGGAGTGGCTTTGACCTTATCTTTACTACCCTGGAATCCATCCTTGCCTTCTCAATCTTCCCTGAAGCTGAGCTAGAAAAAACAAAACAAACAAACAAACAAACAAAACTATTAACCTCTCACTTCCAAGTATAGGCCTATTTCCTTATAATAATAATTTATACAGACATGGCAGAACTCTTCATGAAGATACTGTTTTGCATTTTTATGCTTAGAAGTTTTGCCCAGTATAGTTAAGGTTCTCAATTTTAGCAAATACAAGTGCTTGTACTTATATAAAAATACTTTTTGCTTACCTGAAATTCAAATTTAACTAGGCAGCCTGTATTTTGTTTTCTGGCAACCCTAACTATAATTCAGGGAATCTTCCTGCTGTTATTGGAAACCTTTAAAAAAAATTTGAATAACACAAAATAAGAAGAAATCTAGCCTAAGGAATCCATACTTTCACCCAAAGGAAAAGAAAAATTGTTGGATCCTTACGAATTACAGTTTCCCATCTTGATTTAGCTATCACTGGTTCCAACATACTGGGGTTAAGTGTCAGACCATCCTGCAGATGGTTATTTTCCCTTTCTAACTGGTTGCTGTAGTGCGTAGTGAAAAACTTACCTTTAAGGAAATACCATGACCATGGGGATGCTTCCTTTGTTTCCCTGTTGTTTCTCCTTTCCAGAAGTCTGAAGGAGTAAAGAAGGATAATCCTTCCTCCATATTCCAGCTTCATCTCCAATAGAATCCTAAGGAGCATAGGAAGCACCCAAAAAAGTTGTGTTTGCAATATCTTCAGCACTGTCTAAATGAGAGGAGAATGGAGGGCGGAAAATCAGGGTTGACCCAATATATTAATGCCTTCAGGTCATATCTAATTACAGTAAATTAAGGGACTTCCCAAATATGAAATTTCTGAGGGTTTTTTTGTTTGTTTGTTTGTTTTTGAGAACTCATGCATTTAATGATACTGGGGTCAGGGGAAATTACACTTTCTGAGGTTTAGCTGTAAAACAATCTGCCATGGTCATATTTGGTATATTTGGATTCATTCTGCATTGAGAAAACAGGTCATCTTTGATCACAAATACCTGCAAACTCAGTTTGCATAATCTATTTACTGACATATTTATATCAGTGTCAAAATTCTTTAGCCATCAAATTAATTTAAATGTGTTTCAGCATCTTTTCACCCCAAGATTTAAAATATTCACCATATTGTGTTACTGAATGTTTTCACATGTTTTCCCTGTGCTTAGCTTACCTAGTTTAGACTTTGCTAATGCAACCTTTTGATTGACTAATGACTGAAGCATTAACGCTACTATCTGTTGCCTCCAAAATTTGTAACAGAACCTGAACCTTTTGACCCCATCCTAGCAAAGTAGTAATTAATGTCAGATACATTTTGATAACACTATTAAAATTGTTTTAAGCTGGGGCAGCTAATTAGAGAGAGCAGATCCTTGTATTACTTTACGAAGCAGAGTCCCCAAGTGACTATTATCTTTCTGATTAAACACAATGAAATATCTAATACTTTAGGAAAATAATCAAGTAAACCACACTTTGGTATAAAATGTGTTTATACAGGGAATGTACTTAAAAGAGCAATTCCTTCTCTGTCATTCAGAGAATGAAATGACACTTTGACCCATCAAATTCTTTACATGATGATGGCACAGTTTGTGTTTTGAGCAGTTATGAAACTTGGCTAAGGTCATTGTGGGGTCCTGCAATCTTGTACAAGATTAATTTTTCCAATATATTTTGTGGCCGTAGAAAGGATCAGAGGAAGCATGTAGGTCATGCTCGGGTCTGATGAAATTTTTCTTTGACACCTGCTGCCCACCCCACACTTTTTTATGAGGATGCATTTATTTTTAAGGTTGATGTGCCTGAAATATTTTTTTCTGTTACATTATTTACTTATGAATAAATAAAAACCAGAAGCCTCTACAGCATTTCCAGATTCAGTAAATACTAAACTAAGGCTGAGAAATTAAGATAGATTTTGCACTCAGACATTTTTTCAACACTTCACGTTAATTAAAGCCTAAGATGCATTTGGCAGTGCTATTAAACTAATTTTAAATCCAAGACTTTAGACTGTCAACACTTGGTCAAAATAATCTCCAGCCTTTAATACATTTCATGATTAGTTCATACGGTATTATTGGATTTCTTCTCCTTAAAGTGCATGCGGTATGCTGGATGGTTTTCTTTTTTCTTCTAAACGCAAACAATAAATGGATAGAAACCAAGTTAATTTCAGCTTGAAACTTTCAAACTAGTATTTTGAATAAACTCTGAAAATATCATCAAAACATGAAATTAATAGTTGTGTAGACTGAGTTTTAAATTTTAAATATTACTATGAAAGAGTCTTGTGATTTTTTTAACTTTTATTTTACGTTCAGGGGTACGGGTGCAGGTTTGTTACATAGGTAAGCTTGTGTCGTGGGGGCTTTTTGTGCAGATTATTTCATCACCCAGGTATTATGCCTAGTATCCATTAGTCATTTTTCCTGATCCTCTCCCTCCTCCCACACTCTACCCTCTGAAGGGTCCCAGTGTGTGTTGTTTTCCTCTATGTGTCCATGTGCTCTCATCATTTAGCTCCTACTAATGAGAGAACATGTGGTGTTTGGTTTTCTGTTCCTGAGTTAGTCTGCTAAGGATAATGGCTTCCAGGTCCATCCATGTCTCTGCAAAGGACATGATCTCTTTCTTTATTATAATTGCATAGTACTCCATGATGTATATGTACCACACTTTCTGTATCCAGTCTATCATTAATGGGCATTTAGATTGATTCCATGTCTTTGCTATTGTGAATAGTGCCGCAGTGACCATATGTGTGCATGTGTCTTTATAATAGAATAATTTATATTCCTTTGGGTATATACCCAGTAATGGGATTGCTGGGTTGAATGGTATTTCTGTGTTTAGGTCCTTTAGATTTTTGAGGAATCACCACACTGTCTTCCATGATGGCTGAGCTAATTTACGCTCCCACCAACAGTGCATAAGCACTCCTTTTTCTTTACAGCCTCGCCAGTGATGAGGGAGGGTACAATTAGAAAGGTCCATTGTGTGAGGTTTCTCTGAAGAGGTAACCTTTGAACCATGACCAATGATGAGAACGAGAGTTCTGTTGAGATCAGGAGAAAAGGAAACAGCAATTGTGAAGGACTTGAGGCTGGGCCATGTCTGGAACATTGAATAAACAGCACAGACAAGTGTGTCTGGAGTTAGGGAGGAGTATGGTAGGAGAGGGGCTTGGATATCTAAGTCTTTGTTGGTCTTGATAAAGATTTTTGAACTTAACTCTTAGTGAGAAGAAAGTCCTTAGAGAATTTTGAGTGAAGGAGTGGAGACAGATTTTGAAAGCATTCTTTTTGCAGCTCTGTGGAAAAGAATTTCTACTGAGAGGCTACAGCAGTAGTTTTTGAGGCGAGTCACTTGATCTATGGTGGTAACAGTGGAAGGAGTGAGAAATTGTTGGATTCTGCCTGTACTAAAAAGTATCTACCTAAAGACAGAGGTAACTGTAGTGCTTAATTAAAACTGGCCAAGGTGGTAGACTTCTTAAGAGATGGCACTGAGTTGGAATGCTACAATGCTACAATTTTATTAAGTTATTTCCCAAAGGGCAAAAGTAAGCTTAGAAGCTCTCATTAGCAAAATGCATTCTTTTTATATAAAAAAAGTGAGCTATCTATTGGTGTTACGAGTATATACAGGAAAGGACACCAGCCTTGAGTGTCACGTGGAACTGTATTTATTGGTGTTGTGTCTTTTACTATGCAGATGCAATAAATTAATCATTTTATTGCCTCACCCTCCCTCTCAATTTAAAGGTTGGAGGGGGAAGAAGAGGGAGAGAGAGAGAGAGACAGAGAGAGATCATCTGGCCATGGAACCTGGCTGTGGGAAGTAGGAGTCACTGTCTGCTCACAGAACAATAAGCTCTCACCTTTCCCCATGCCTTGGTGTTCACATGTGGAGCTGACCTTCACAAACTTTCTCCAATTCCTTTGTCTGCTTGCCTCTTGAGCAATATTCCCCCTTTATAATTTTCTAGGAAAAGGATAGGAACCACAAAAGTTATGCAGCTTGATTTTTAAGAGAAATCAAAGGCTGAAAGAACAACTGATTCCACACAAGGATATGCTGGGGTGGAGAAGAAATGTCTTTTCAGTATAATTCAGAACTATGGCATTATGTCAGGCAGCTCTTACCAAGGTGAGTTGAAAAGAAATGGGCAATTCATGATGTGGGGAAAGCCCCTTGTGGATGAGTGAATTTGCTGGGGAGAAAGTGTAAGAGCGATCCTCAAGTTGGACTGTTATAAACAAACAACAGAGGATAAAGATTTTAATAAGAGTTTTTATAAGTCAAATTTGAAATACCAACTCTACCCACTCATGTAAGTGTATGAGAGAGTTAGGAGGACTATTTTAATGTCCTAGCCAGACCATATTTTTTAGATGAGATAAAGTTGATATTATTTGTAGTATTTTTGTTCTTCAAAGTATTGTGAACACTGAATTAGCAAATACTGCATCATTACTCCCAGAGGAAATAGCACAGCTAGATTGCGGCAAGCCTCTGGTCACAGTCTTTTCATTAACAAATTAGTACAGAGTCATGTTTTAAGTGTGTTTCTATTTAGTCCTTTTATTTAATATATATTGTTGATTCATTAACATTGAACTCACAGCCCTATAACTCAAGCCTGAACAAAGCTCATTTAACACACGTTATTTCTTTGTAAGACACATCACAACTTTCTTGCACTTAGGAACACTAGAAAGCAATATTTGAGGCCATTTTGAACAGGAAATCACCAATGAAAAGCACAGAAATACAGAAATCATGACACCAGATAGGCCACAAGAAGAACAGTTGTTTACAGCATGAGAGCTGAGACAAAAAGGCAGTGCACCCATTACCTTATTTGACCTTATTCAGGAAGGTGCACTTGGGTAATGGTGACTTACATTTTTTTCCACTTACATATGCCTCTTAATGATCACAAATCACTGGGGATATGGAGTTGAGGGTTACAAATAAATTTTAGTGCATAGTCGAATTTGCAAATACAGAATTAGTGAATAACTAGCATAAACTATTCTTCTCTGGGTATGGATTATAGTGAGTTCAAAAATTATGAGAAACACACATATTACTTAACTACTTCCCCTCTGTAATTTGCATTTGAACAGAAAATCCAGGGTCTATGTAACTTCCCTGCAGTTATTATACATCTCTTCTTTAAATAGTAAGCAGTGAGTTTAGGCAGTTTGGAGTGTGAATCATGTCTGCCCTTTAGTCTCTGTGTAGCTGTTACCACCAATTATACATCTCTAAAACAGGCATAGTAGCACCTACTTAATGAAGTTGCTGTGTGAATTGAATGAAGTGTGATATACTAATATCTAACACAGTTTGGAACACCTAGTGCATTTTCATAAATGACATTCCTTTTAACTGAGCCCATTTTTACCCCCAATTCTATTGCAGCTCCATGACTTCTCTTGCTCCCTGTTTTCCCTTCACTTTAGTTTCTGAATGAAATAAAAGACTATTTTTTGGTAATCACTACCCTAAATTTGTTGTATGATAATCTAATTCTTATTGTATGTGTGATTTTTCGTGCATCTATCTATCTATCTATCTATCATCTATCTATCCATCTATGTATCTATCCATCTGTCTACCTATTTTGTTTCTATCTACCTAATAAAGTATTTTGGAATATAGCAGAAAATAAGCCATAAATTTAAAAATAAGCAAATAAATATACTACTGATAACATTACAATTACTTCTTCAGGCTTTAGAAGAATTGGCTTTCACTATAAGATGACTGAAGACTAGCATTTGTCTTCTAAATTTGTATATTACAAGTTAGAGGTGAACTTGTGGATAGGCAGTATGCATTCAGGAGGGCATAAATTATGGTAACTAACAACACAACAATAATTATAAACCAGAACTCTAAAACAGATGTTTGCCTCTTTTTCTGACTGTTCTAACATGGCTCAAACAAAATATTTTTCTGCATATAAAAACTTAATGATATGAGGGGATTAACACTGAATTGATGATTTTAGTAATGTAATAATAATAATAATAATTGAATAATTCATTTATTTTGAGCATTGGTCATTTGTTGAACATTCTACTGAGTCTGTGCATCAGACTACTTATTTCTCATAACATTTTTGTGAAAGTAGAAACAATTTATCTGTCTTTGATAAGTAAGTAAATTTAGAAGTTATAGAAGTAATCCAAGGTTACACAGCTCATAAATGATGCGGCCATGATTAGAACCCAGGTCTGTCTCTAAACTTTTATTCATTTTCAGTGACTGTTTAGATAAGTAATAAATGCTGTGAAACATTTTAATCAGATTCCTAGGCTTCTATATAACCCGCAAAAGATCAGAGTACCAAACCTTCTAAAATGGAGCTTCAAAGCACAGATTAAAAATATTTAGTGGACAAGCAGATCTACTTCACACATAGGGTTCTTTCATCTGGGAAAGGCAAGGTAAAAAGTGGCAGCCCAAACCATCCAGAAGATAAGTACAATTACTAGAATAGTCATTGACATGGTGGTTTGTTAGAAAGAAGCGACATAAAATATGAAAAATAGAACTAGATTAGATAGAAAAGTATAAAAATTATTAAAACCAGAAGACACATTTTATATAAATAGAGTAAAACACTTATTCTTTCTTCCAGGTTTTCCACCCTGACCTAAAAAATGTGGTTTCTGTTGGAAAATGTTTTTATCTCTGTTATTTTGGTTTCAGGGATAGAGATACCACATTAAAACTCATCTCGATACTGAACTGTTTCTTTTTCAACCAACATCAGCTTTCAATGAATAAAAAATAACAGAGATCCTGTGTGAGAACACAAAAAACAAGGAGATAAAGCCCTATTTTTTTTTCTCTCTATAAAGAGGCACATACAATGATTGGAGCAGACATCAGGAAATTAGACCAAATGGTAGTGTTAAATCCATTAGCCAACCTACATTCTCCAGTGAAAAATGACATAACTTTTAACAGTTTGGGTGAAAAAATTAAATATGTGGCTAGGATCTTTAATTCCTTTGTGGGTTACTCCCCTAGTAAGTATTTGCTAAAGTTTCACCATATGTACTTCCTTGGCTCACACTTCAGATCACGTGCAAAATTTATTTAACAGACATATTCTCAAAACAGGTTAAGCCAAGAGAGGTCTTTTTCCATTTCCTTGGTAGGTTTTCATACTTTTTTATTTATTCAGGGGTTAGGAGTATCCATGAATGTGTGTGTGTGAGTGTGTGTGTGTGTGTGTAAATGAATTTTGTTGCAAATTTTAGATTTATTTTAAAAACTTAATTATTTAGTTTTTTTTTCTTTGGATTGAAATGCTTTCTTAAGGTTAAAACAAATACAATATACCAAAATCAAAGAAAAGCATGTAACAGAGAGAAACATGCATGTTTTGTTTTATTCCACTTCACTTTATTGCATTTTTGCTGACATTGCTTTTAAAAAAAAATTGAAGATTTGTGGCAATCCTGCATCACGCCAGTCTATTGGTGCTATTTTTCCAACAGCATATGCTCACATCAAGTCTCTGCATCACATTTTGGTGACAATATGGTGACAAGTCTCACAATATTTCCAAGTTGTTCTTATTAAATCTGTTTAGGTGATCTGTCATCAGTGACTTTTGATATTCCTATTGTAATTGTTTTGGGCCACCACAAACTATTCCTAGATAAGACAATACAACGAATCTATAAATGTTGTGTGTTTTCTGACTTCTCCACTGTGTGGCCCTTCCTTTGTCTCTCTTCCTCTCCATGGGACTTCCTATTTCCTGAGACATAATAATCTTAGGCTAATTAATAACCCTACAATGGCTTCTATATATTCAAGTGAAGGGAAGAATCTCACGTATCTTGCTTTAAATCAAAAGCTAAAAAATGATTAAGCTTAATGAAGAAGGCATGTGGAAAGCCAAGAAATGCCAAAGAGTAGGTCTCTTGTGCCAAACAATGAGCCAAATTGAGAAAGCAAAGGAAAAGTTCTTGAAGGAAATTAAAAGTGCTACTCCAGTGAGCACATGAGTGATTTAAAAAAAAAATGAAACAATCTTATTAATGAAATGGAGAAAGTTTCAGTGATCTACATAGAAGATCAAAGCAGCCACAACATCTTCTTAAACCAAAGTCTAATCCAGAACAAAGCCCTAACTCTCTTCAATTCTGTGAAGGCTGAGAGAAGTGAGGAAGCTGCAGAAAAAAAAAGTCTGAGACTAGCAAAGGTTGATTTATAAGGTTTTAGGAAAGAAGTCGTCTCTGTAACATAAAAGTGCAAGGTTAACCAGCACGTGCTAATGTAGAAGCTGCAGCAAATTACCCAGAGGATCTATCTATGATCATTGGTGACAGTGGCTACATTCAACAAAAGATTTTCACTGTAGATGAAACAGCTTTCTATTGGAAGATTATGCCATCTAGGATTTTCATAACTAGAGAAGAGAAGCTAATGCTTGGTTTCAAAGGGCAGGCTGACTCCCTTATGAGGGGCTAATGCAGTTGGTGACTTTAAATGGAAGCCAATGCTCATTTAGCATTCTGAAAAAATTCTAGGGCTCATAAGAATTATTTTAAGTCTACTCTGCCTGTGTTCTATAAATGGAATAACAAATCCTGGATGACAGCACGTCTGTTTACAGAATGGTTTACTAAATATTTTAAGCCCAATGTTGACACCAACAGTTCAGAAATAATATTTCTTTCAATGTATTATGATTTTTTGAAGATATTATAAAATATTGAGCACACATGGACACAAACATGGGAACAATAGATACCTGCAAGCTACAAGATGGGGTAGGAAGGGAAGTGGGCTTGAGTTGCAATTGACACTTAAGAATTGTGATGAAGATGTACAAGGAGATTAATGTTGTTTTCATTCCTACTAACACAACATTCATTCTGCACCCCATGGACCAAGGAGGAATTTCAACTTTCAAATCTTATTATTTAAGAAATACATTCTTAAGGCTACAGACGCCATAGATAGTGATTCCTCTGCTGGATCTGAGCAAAGTTAATTGGCAATTTTCTGGAAAGGAGTCACTATTCTACATGCCATTGAAAACATTTATAATTCATGGGAGTAAAGTCAAAATATCAACATTAAACATTAGCAGGACTTTGGGAGAAGTTGATTCCAACTGTCATGGGTGACTTGGAGGAGTTCAAGACTTTAGTGCAGGAAGTCACCGCAGATATGGTGGAAATAATAAAACAAACAAACAAAGAAACTAGAATTAGAAGCAGAGTCTTAAGATCTGGCTGAATTGCTGCAATCTCAACATAAAAGTTGAATGGGTAAAGAGTTGCTTCATATGGATGAGCAAAGAAATTGGTGTCTTAATATGGAATCTACTTCCTGGTGAAAGTGCTGTAAACATTGCTGAAGTGTCAACAAATGATTTAGAATGTTATATAAACTTTGATAAAGAAGGAACTTTATCAGCAGGAAGGCTTGAAGGTATTGACTACCATTTTGAAAGAAGTTCTACTGTGGCTGAAATGCTATCAAACAGCATAACAGCTACAAAGAAATCTTTTGTGAAAGGAAGAGTTCATTGATGCAGGAAATGTCATTGTTGTCTTATTTGAGAAAATTGTCACAGCCACCCAAATCTTCAGCAACCACTACCATCCTGATCAGCCAGCAGCCATGAACATTAAGGCAAGATACCAGCAAAAAGATCCTGACTTGCTGAAGGGTCAGACGACAGTTGACATTTTTAACAATAAAATAGTTTTAACTTAACGTATGGACATTGTTATTTTAGACATAATGATATTGCACATTTAATAGAGTACAGTCTAGTATAAACATAGCTTTTATATGCAGTGGCAAATCAAAAAATTACGTGACTTGCTTTATTGATATATTTGCTTTGTTGGAGTGGTCTGGAAATAAATCCCCAATCTCTCCCAGGTATACCTGTATTTCTTGTTGTTATCCCAATGAAACCGGACTTTAAATTTGATCTCTAAATGAGGAATTTTTTTTTTTTTTTTTTTTTGACGGAGTCTTGCTCTGTAGTCCAGGCTGGAGTGCAGTGGCGCAATCTTGGCTCACTGCAAGCTCCACCTCCCGGGTTCACGCCATTCTCCTGCCTCAGCCTCCTGAGTAGCTGGGACTACAGGCTCCCACCACCATGCCCAGCTAATTTTTTGTATTTTTAGTAGAGACGGGGTTTCACCGTGTTAGCCAGGATGGTCTCGATCTCCTGACCTCGTGATCCACCCTCCTTGGCCTCCCAAAGTGCTGGGATTACAGGCGATAAGGAATGTTTTGCAAATCAATACCATTCACAAAAAAGTCATGCAAGGCCAAAAATTAAATGTCATTTATTTTTCAGGAGGTAAAACATTTCAACAAATAGTCTTAGAAATGACAATATACTGATAGTCTAATCATCAGATTTGTTTTATAGGACTGTGACATTTATTTTCCAAAGTTTCTCAAGTATATGGGTCTGTGGTGATCAATACAGTACAATCCTTTTTCACTGTATGTCTTTAAGAGAAATATATATATATATATATATCTGGTTTACAGTATTAATGTGACAGATTAAAAGAAAAAGAAATGCTAAGAAGCCGCATAAAAGGAAAGCAGGCCTCAATAGTATGCAACCACAAAAAAGAATGAAATCATGTCCTTTGCAGCAACATGGATGAAGTTGGAGGCCATAATTCGAAGTGAATTAATGCAGGAAGAGAAAACAAATACCACATGTTATCACTTATAAGTGGGAGTGAAACACTGAGCACACATGGACATAAACAGGGGAACAACAGATACTGTGGACTACAAGAAGGGGGAGGGAGGGAAGTGGGCCTGAGTTGCAAGACCACCTATTGGTTACTATGCTTATTTCCTGGGTGTAATATACTCATGCAACAAACCTGCACATGTACCCCCTGTAGCTAAAATGAAAGTTGAAATTTAGAAAAAATTAAAGTGGAGAAACCTCATGGGTTAACAAATACATTGGATCCTGTTTCTGAAGAGAACCCTCTAGGACAGGCAGACCTCAGGGAGGACTGAATAGGTAGATCCTCCTACAATGCAATTTACAGGACAGCCGATGCCCTTAGCTGTCCAGATCCTTTCTTGCATGTCCTGCCGTGGTGTCTGGCCACCGATCATGAAAGGGAGATTCTCCAGTGGAATAAATTTCATGGGCTGCTTTGCTGGCCTTTGGAGAGCAAGCACCTTCCAGAATATGACCCATGTGGTGTGGGGTTCTCCAAAGGGTGTGCTGAGGTAAAGACTGAGGCTGCAGGGAAAACACAAAAGATATTTTTGGCTGCTTGGCAATGCACCCAGAGGAAGACCTTGGGTCGAATGTGTAGTCGTACTGGTGTGGGTTATTTGTGCGATTTCTAACTGACACATACAGATCAGGGATGCTTTTTCACAACCATAGGTAGAAAGCTCACAGTTCACATTGAAGGTAAATCATGGCTGGAGCAGTTCTGGGAGACTACTCTGTGCAAAGTCTTAATAATTTAATTCCAATGCTAGGTCAATAAATATGGCATGCCCATCAGCATATAAAAGAGGGACAGTAAGCCAGCAAATAGGGTAAGCAAAATCCACGTCAATAGTGTACATGTTCAAAACCATTATTCTGGATTATTGGAATGGGAAACCAAATTTTACGTGATAGAAACCCTGTTCACAACATTTTAAACAAAGAAGTGAATTTGTTCACTGATAGAATTAGGAAATCCAAGGAGGTACAGCTGATTTTAGGCCTGTCTCAATCTAAATGTTCAAACAAGTTCATGAGGCTTGATCTGTTTATCTCTTTCTTTCTTTTTCTTTGATCTGATTTCTTTTGTGGTTTCAAAAATGGTCATCTACACCTCAGGTTTGTAGCATCCTTATATCTATGATTCCTGAGTGCAAAGGGAAATTTTCTCTGTCGCTGTGACCATATCATTCTCCACCAAGGGACTCCTATTGACCCTTCTTGTTTGGTTCTAATCTAGCTGTCAGCTTTTGTCCCCACAGTTACACTGTGCAAGTACAAAAAAAGGTCTCAGCTTATTTTGATGCTCAGAAAAATATATTCTAAGGAGACATTGCTGAAAGTGATTTTTTGGCAAATGTTCAGGTCTTCAATCACAGTGACAAAAATAGCTACATACTGATAACTGTCATTTTATCAGAATTTCACCTGATCTGACAAGTTATTACTGACAGACATATGCTCTGGGAAATTGCATATCTGCTACTGTGGATAAGTACCTTCTCTGTTAATCTCCTTGGGTACCCACTATTAAAACAAAAATTTTTGCTTAAAATTAAGAGTTTTTTAAAACAAAAACAACAGTAGTTATAAAAATGGTTCTGAACTTTACAAATGTTGGAAGGATTTGAGCACATTTACTGTTCTTTCTGACTCTCAAACTGCAGAAAAATAAGAAAGAGTGAGAGAGAAAAAGAGACGTTGGAAACTGAGTCCAGAAAAAAAGGAGAAAGAATGGTCAACTAAAGATTTTGTCAGTACAAGAGCATATCAAGAGAATACAGATAAATCAATGATGAAGCAGGTAAATCAGTACAGTGACTATAGGAAAAATATTTACTACCAGACTTTTAAAAACAGTTTCTCAGATAAATTTTATCATTTAATCATGGATAAAGATTTTTAAAATAACAGTACTGAAGGCAGGGCAGAAAAATTTGAAATTTGGAATAGGGCGTCTTTAGAAAAAGAAGTATAACATAAATCTGAAATGTAAACCCCTTATTAGACAATGAGGGCAAAAAGTAGGATTTAACTCACACAAAAGTTTACAAACTCACAAAACATACATACTTCAGGAAAAAATCCATCATATAATGGGGACATCTTTTCTCTGATGTGTTTGCTGAAAAATAAGGAGGCAGAGAAGAAGTTTGCCATACATATAATACAATGCAACCCCTGTGAACTGTGATATTTTACCACTCATCTGCAGCTCCACAGAACACCATTGAATATATATCAGTGATGCTTCAGAAGGGCTTGTGTGTCAGTGGAATTATGTTTTATTTATAGTAATTGACTCTATTTGGCCTGTGGTCCAGTTTTTAAGAGACCATAGTAGAAGGATCTTGATATGTGTGGTCACTGAATCCCATAATGCACCTAATTATGCTACATTTTGCAATGGTGAGTTAGTTTTAATCTGCAGCTATGGCCTTTTCTTGATGTATAAAGATATTTAACAGTATGTCTAGGCTTTGAAACAACCGAACACAAATGCCAGGTAATTTCTTTACAGTTGTACAAGGATAGAATACATGGTGATTTCTTAAAATTTACTGTATCTTTACAGAGGTGCTGGAAGGAAATTAACCATGTAAGCAGCTATCAATCAATCAACATCTACAAAGGACTTACTGTGCTCACAGTACTGTAGCAACTACTTTTCACAAAACAAGGGAAACGTAAAGTATGATGCTTACAGTATGTTAAATTTATAATACTGTCTTGCAAATGCAATAGAAATACACCAAAGGCACAGTCCACTATGTGCCGTGGGAGAAAAGAAAATTTAAACTGCGCTTTGAAGGGTTGGTTAAATTCAGAGAAACAGTACACATAGGTTTCACGAAAAAAAGAAGGAGAATTATACAAAGATAAAGTGGTGAAAGTGGGCATGTAGGTGTGGGGGCATGGATGCGTGGGGAAGAGGCACAGGATGACCAAGAAAAGATGGAAGTGGTTAACAAGGTAAAAAAAGTTTGGATAGGTAAGAAAGAATTAGATGTAAGGAGGCTTTCAAATTTACTAAAGGAATCTGAACTTTTCATTTGATAAGATAATTGAAATAAAAAGGATTTTTGCCTTTGAGTAAGAGAATAACATATGGACAATCAAAATGGACAATGGCATTTGTCCACAGATGCAGCAAAGTAAAATACACTAGCAAGAAAAGAGAGGGTCAAAATATTGAAGGAAGTTTAAAGATTCATGAGAGGTGCCTCTGTGAACTATTGGAGATTTGGGTCAGATGTCAAATTTAAATTAAATTTAAATTAAGCATGAAATCAAAATCTCTACTCTTAAGCAGTTTAATTTCATACCAACACCCTCAAAAAGTATTTTTAAGTAAATACTCTCTATGAAGCAAATTTCTATTTTAAAAAATCCCATTTAATGCTAAAATAAGAGCCATGATTGAAAAGAAAAAAATACCTTCACATGGATGTGTTTGCAATATTTGAGGAAAAGAAGATGTCCCCATGTTTTCCAACCCATAAGCATGAAGCTCTCTGCATTGATTCTACTAATACTGAGAGTTTAGTCAGATGCTACATCAGGCCAAGAGCTTAGATTTAGATCGTGCATTTGCATCTTAGTTCTTAAATAATGAACTAGACATTTGTTTCTAGGTGCAAACAACAGGTTTTTGGGATCCTCTTTATTTTCATTTATGGGGCCACAAACTACTGCACTTCCTGGGGGCTTTCACTTTACCTCTCTAGGAAACTAAATCTAGGAAAGATTAAGTGCATCTATTCAACCTTGTTTATTTCCAGTAAGTTTATTTATTTATTTATTGTGCATAGAATGCACTGCCTTCTAAGATGGGAGACAACTTGGTATTTCAATGTTTTAACTTCCCTGCTGGTTAAATTTTAGCTGTGTGACACATGGGAGCAAAGGAACAACCAGGATTCGTAAAGGATGTAAAAAATATAATGTTTGTGGGAGTAAAGATGACAATCAACTTAGCGGGGACTCCAGGGACAAACTACATTTCTATCTTTCTTTTTATTCCTCTAATTCCAAGCACATTGCAAAAATAAAGACCCAAATAAGCCAAACTAAACCAACCAAACAACAACAAAGTGTTTCAGGAGTTTAAGACTTTATTCGGTTTTGGCCCCTTGAGATGTTGTAGATAATTTAGTGTTATCTGATTCCATATGTATAGCCAAATGGAAACAGAAGGGAAAAAAAACCAAACTCCTTTTGGTTGTTTTTGGGAGATGTTTATATTAATCATCCCAACTGATTATTATCTTGAGTTTTCTTGATAGGCTATGGGAATATCATCAGATAATGCAGAAATGAGTATTTATTACATAAAAGAAATAATCTCAAAGACTCTATATTGATTTGCAGAAGTGCTATAACATATTTTTAATGTTGATGTTCCTTTGGGGTATTTGAGTCTTAAACACCACTACAAATAACTAACGTTGTCCAAATTAAATTCATATGTAGAATGTTTTAGCGAAGATTTCCAGTTCTAGCAATTGTTGGCATAGTGATTTGTGCCACTCCAACATGACAGTACTATAAACAACTAGTTTAGCAAAAAGAAAAACAAAACAAAAACAAGCAAAGAGCTGAAACATGGACTCAATCTTACTTTCCTCCACAATTCCTACACACAAGTCACTGATATTCACTAGTGAGGGTAATGTACTAGATAACCCTTGAATTGGGCCTGAACTTTAACTCCTTGGGCTTTTGCTGTCAGCATTTGTCCTACCAAGAAAATCTTGTGCTCCTCCTCAGCCTCTCAAATTCTATCTATCTTTAATTCTCAATTAAAATGCAACCATTCCTGGACAGATTTTTTTTGTGTGTGCTTTCATTAGAATGTGATATTCGTTGGGCTTCTCCTGGAATTATTTTGGCACATGTGTTATGTTTGCTATTAAATTGTTAACAGTGAAAGCCGGGGGCAAATATTGTGTCTTATCTCTTTAAAAAAAATATCTCTTCATGATGCCAAAGAACAGTCCCTTGAAAATACAGGTATTAAATAACTATCTGCAAATTGAGAGTCAACTTAACCATAAATTGTTAACAAGAACAAGAGCAATCCTGAACTGTTACTTAACCTGTCACATATCTGTGTTCTTTTCTGTTTGTACTTTAGTTACAAGCTAGAAATGAAACATATTTTAAACATAACATTTGTTCTTAACTTTGAAAAGACCAGCTCTAGGGTTCCCATTGTTTCTCATTCACAGTGTGCTATTAACAGAATAGACTTAGGGGTCAAACCATCCTGTTCCTGTGCGCCAACTTCACCAGCTGTTAACCATCAATATAAGCAGTTTAACATCAGTTCTTCTCATATGTAAAATGGTAGTTGAAAGAGTCCCTGTTTCCAAGGATGTTCTGAAAGTGAAATGCACAAATGCTTGCTTTACACAGTGCCAGTAAACACTAACTTATCCATAAGAATTAGTTGCTTCCAAGGCTTTTGGGAGATAGTGGGGATGTTCAAATTCCTGCTGTCTTACCCTGTTTTTCGATCTTGTTCATTTCTAAATTTCAGATGCATATTGCCTTGCAATCTCAACAAGCAGCAAATTTCCAAACTACCAACTCTTTTCTAATTTTTGAGCTTAAGAAGACACCTTATTAAATTTCTTTTATTGGAATAATAGGAAATACACACATTCTTTCTTATTTATCTCTATAGACTTCTCTATCCCTGATCTAAAGACATGAGGAAGTGAGGACTGTGTTTGAAGGAATAGCCGATTAAGAAAACAAGGAGATGGGGGTGGATGGTATCTTGGAAACTTACATTGATTCAGGACTAGTTGACCTTAGTTTAAATCTAATATTTTTCTTCTCAAATGATTACATATTTTCCTACTTAATAATGACCAATGCAGACAGGCTGAGAGAACTTTGAAGTTCAATTGATAAATTATCTCCAGACCTTGTAAAACTATCATTATCCAGCTGCCTTACTGTATAGTCAAATTCAATTTGGGACAATAAGAACATTGTAGCCATGTGTCTACCTCAGCGCCAAGTGTGTGATTGTGTGTGTGTGCACACGTGTGCATGTGCAAGTGTACACGAGGCTGTGTATTAGAGTAAAACATGGCCAGTTGAAAAAATTGAAACTAAATGATGAATGCTCAACAGGAGGTTTCTCTGATCCAGGAACCTATTTGACTTGAAGCTGTTAATTTTCCCCGGTATGTTCCAACACACTGCCAGGGACGTATAGGATTTCTCCCTAGTGAATGCTGTTATGCTGTTCCTCACTCTACTGCAAGGGGTAGAGGCAACGACCGCAAGATCTTTGAGAATAATTATTTCTTCATATCAGAAAAGAGACTGCATTTTGCTGCATACAGATGGATTTTTCTTTCATCCCAGTGGCCTTCTCTGAAAGTCCTGAGAGTTACAGCAAGTGGTCTGGCCAGCCCTGTAACTAGCACACATAGCCATGATACTGTGTTTTTGTTATTATGGCCTTTTTAGAGTGTTCTCCCTTTTCAAATGGATTTCATACACAATGAAATAACTGTCTGTCATTCATGGTAAAATCCACAGTTTGTGTTTCACCTTTCAGTTAAAACCATCTCTTTTCCTCCCCTTTCCCAAGTTCACTCTTCTAGAAATTGAAATTTACTTCTTTGCTAAACTGCAAGGCGTGCCAAGCCGCAAATAGCTCGGGGATCATAATTCAGAAGCTGCTGGTTCAGTCTCTTGTACGCAAGTCTGTAGAAGTTATACCACGGGCCCTCCAAGGTTCTCGGAGCAGCCAGGAAACCCAACAGGAAGATGCTGAACTTGCCTAAAAGAACTTTCCAGAAGGCACTGGGGTAACTACTCCATATTTTAAACCATATGGTAACGTAGACTTGTCTCTTTTCTGTTAGGCCAAACCTCCTTTTGCAAATAGATAAGTGATTCCTGGGGAAAAAGCACTTGTTTTCCACCTTTTCTTACTGTTTAAGGGGACTGGACTGGGATTTAAAAGATTTAAATTCTAGTCCCTGCTGAAAAGTTAACAAACTGTGACCTTGGGAAAGTTGCACATTCCCTTAGCCTGTTTCCTCATCTGTAATTTGAGGGGTTTGGAAGGAATGGTCTTCATGGTCCTGTCCAGCTTTACAGTCCTGTGACTTTACTCTGTGACTTTTTTCCTACAGTGCTTCCTTTGAGGCAAAAAAAAAAAAAAAAGTTAGGAGATGATTTTGTTTGTTTTTGCTTTGTTTGTGAGTGTGTGTGTTCCTCATTTTTGAAAAAAAATTTCTCCATCTATAAAAATAAATAGGAATCCGCCTGTGGTCTGTAAAAAGGCTTCATATTGAGTGCTATGTATAGCAGCCAGTTTTCCACTTCAATCCCCTAAAAATATCTGCTAACACAAAATAAGTGTAAATTATTACAAAGCCTCTCTCTGGCTCCTTGTGTTTTGTGTGAGCTGCCCTCTGCTACAGTTTTCAGTGGCTGGAAGAGTTGGAGTTTAAATATAGCCTGAGAAGCAAGATCTGGTATTGTAATGACATTTTGTCACCTCTTAATATCTCACTGTATGGTGCCTGGATATGGAGTGCGAGGAGGCTGTGATGAATAAACATATATCCAATTCCATGTTGATTGTCTCGCCTTTTAATAACTTCTCTCTGTGAGATAAAATTAGCTCGTATATGCATTTTAAATACATAAAGGTGGATATGCCTACAAGTCAGTCTATAATGGGTAAAAGATTGAATGACCAGAAATTAATAAAACACAAGCACATTGGTGCAGAGAAGAGCAGAAAGAAAAGTAAAAGGAAAGGAAAAACGGTGATTCAAGAGTTTAACCCTTTTCCCGTTTAGAAAAAATAAGCGCAGCTCGCAGTCCACGCTTATTTAATTTTACATAAGCATGCTCTTTGAGGCTGAAGCAAATCTGATGCTTTTCAATGTGAAAATAAAATATAAAAACTATTCTTGGAGTTATTTCTAAACAGAACTAACATCAGAATCATCCCAATCATCAGAATTGTCAATTTCGGAAAAACAGGATTCATCAAATGAATCTTCTGTCAACAACTATTCGAGAACGAAGTTAACATCATGCATAGAAATGCTACATGTCAAATCCCTAATTTCTGTGGTCAGTATGATTATGTCTCCTTGCTTTGTATTTCTGAAAAGCTACCTGCCATTGCTTTCATGACCAAGTCCAAATGGAAAGCTCTTTATAGTTCTGATCTCCTCTATCTCTATCCCACTACCACCAGTCTGTATGTGAGGTTTATTCTAATATAAAGTCCTTGAAATTTTATTTTATCTTATTTTATTTTTATTTTTATAATTATTTGCCCAGACTGGAGTGCAGTGACATAATCTCAGCTCACTGCAACCTCCGCCTCCCAGGTTCAAGTGATTCTCCTGCCTCAACCTCCTGAGTAGCTGGGATTACAGGCGCACGCCACCACGCCCTGCTAATTTTTGTATTTTTAGTAGAGACGGGGTTTCAACATGTTGGCCAGGCTGGTTTTGAACCCCTGGCCTCAAGTGATCTGCCTGCCTTGGCCTCCCAAAGTGCTGGGATCTACAGGCATGAGCCACCGCACCCAGCCAGAATTTTTAATAATACCTTTCTTCACATCTACTTGGCTTTAAACTTGTTTGGGCCAACCTTTCAAAACTACTTCAACAGGCAAAACCTTAATTTTCCTTCACAAACCCAGTAAAATTCACCTCCTTGGCAACACCACCCCTGAGTCTTACTCATGGCTGATGTTGCAGCTTGTTTTCTCACTTGTCCCCCGACCGAACTGTGAACCCTTGTATGCAAGTACTGTCTCATCTTTTAAAATATATTATTGTAATTATTATGACGATTATTAAAATCCATTATCATATGCTCTATCCATTATACTGCAAGCATTCAAAAAATGAGACTAGATTGAAAAGATTCAACCTTGAGGGCTCATTATTCCCTATGAACATGTTTCTTTTTGTTCTCTTTCTTGTATCACCATCTTTCACGTTGGGTGTATGTTTATACCTTTTTCCACTTTACCAGTTAGGAAACGGAGGCCTAGAAAGGTGAAGCAATTTTCCCAAGGTCACACAGCAGTTAAACAATAAAAGCCAAAGCCGACTTTGTCCAGACCAGTCTTAAACAAATGTGCTTTGTTAGATTGAATAGAATTATAATAATTTTGTTTAAAATGATTTTTCTCTACCAAATGATAAGGGAATAATGCATGTGGTTAGGTCCCCAAAGGAAATGGAAAAATGATACAGAATGGAAAAATGGTGAAATTCGAGGCGATTCTGAGAAAGCAATTTGAATCTATCTTAGCTCTGATCTAGTTACCAAGGAAATTTAAATCAAGTACTCTTGAATTAGGAGTTGTTTCACCCTATTAACCTGCAGACAACTGTACTCTGTGGCCTGAAGTTTTGCCATAGACCTTCTTCATGTCAAGGCTTCTTATATGCCCAGTGTGTACCTCTCCTGCAGTTAGGCTTGGGCACAGACACCACAAGCAGCAGACACACACAAAGTATCATGCACACGAAGAACATGTGTTTGCATAAAACACACAACCCTCTCATATTACCAGAGTTAGTTGAGCAAGGCTCACATTTATGTGGGCTTCCACTGTGCTGAATTCCTCTAGCATCTGACTGAGCTGCATCAAAGCACAATACAGCATCTTGTCCAAGACCATGAATTAAATACTCCATCACTGGATCTTTACTGTGTCAGCCGCAAGCAAAGCAATTCAAGTTAAGTATATTTAAGGATCTTATATTGGATTTTTGCTGGCAAACTGACATCCCAGATATGTAAGTGCCATATTAAAAATAAAATCCAGATATAGTTGTATGAAATTTGCAGGAAAAACTGCTGACTAAAAGGAACCTCATGTTGACATTACAAACCAAGGTCAAGGCTAAGTTGCAAATATATATGCTGTGGGTGAGTTTCTTAGAGTAAAAAAAAAAAAAAACGGAGTTACTTTACTTTTGAGTCTTGTTACACTGAGATTGATGAAAGGTCTTAAGCTTGGGGTGCTCCTCTTCATATTCAAATCCTCGTGTAATTGCAAATAGAAAGTGGAATACTAAAACTTAAGGAATTAAGATAAAGAAAATTTATTTTTTGTATGTGCTTCAAATACCAGGCGAATTGTTCTCAATGCCAGTGGGCACAAAATGAAATGTCATTAACCCTCTGCCACCAAAAGCACATATTATAAGTAGAAAAATATTCATTTTGGTTCAATCTGGCTGCAGTCTACAAATATCTGTGATGTTTTTCCATGGCTTCAATAATCTAAATGTCACAACATAGAAGGTTGGAACTTGACCTCCCTTTTGAGTATTCTGGTTTCAACTTATAAATAAATAATTAAGATGACAGGTTTTAGTAGAGGAATGAAGCTTTATAAAATTAAAAGGCACAACAAAACTGACGCTGTAGTCTTAAATATTGGGCAGAAATTGTCTTAAATATTTTGATATGGAAGATTTCAAACCTACAAAAGAAAAAAGTACAATGAATACCAATGTTCTCACCAAAATCCAGCTTTAACAGTTATTAATTCAGAGCTATACTCCTGTCTACTCCCCCATAACATTGTGTTGAAATTTGTTACGCAAATATCATATAATTTCATCTGTAAATATTGCAATATATAGCTCTAAAAGATACAGTATTCAAAAACTGGAAACAATAGCAATAATTCTATACTTTTAAATATACAATCAGGTTTCAAATATCCTTTATTATTTGCATTAACATGTTTACAGTTGGTTTGTTCAAATGAGACACAATTATAGTTGGTTGATATGTCTTCTAAGGCACTTTTTATAAATTGTTTCTCTGTGCTTTATATTTGTTGAAGAAATCAGGTTATTTGTAGAATTTCCAGCAATCTGGATTTTTACCAAGAATGACTCTAACACTATTTTTATTTCATTTTTTTCTTTAAAAGAACTCCAAAGGGTAACACTGTTGTCTTATATAAGATTCATCCTTTTAAACAGCAAAAATACAAAGAACTTTTACCCCACACTAGGTATAGTCTTGTTTTTCTCCACTGAAAAACATTTTTCTTTATGTTTGTGTTTATGACAAAAGAACATTATGGAAAAGAGAATGATGATTTATCAATGGCGAGGGGCCAGATAAATCTTGTTTTCACTGATTGTTACAGCTGTAAAGGGCCATAGGAAGCAGTCTGTTGAATTGCTTTTTTTAAATCCTTATACATAATTTTATTTAATTTTATTTTTCCATAAGTTATTTGGGTACAGGTGGTATTTGGTTACATGAGTAAGTTCTTTAGTGGTGATTTGTGAGATTTTGGTGCAACCATCACCCAAGCAGTAAACACTGTACCATATTTGTAGTCTTTTATATCTCCCCCACACTCCCACTCTTCCCCGCAGTCCCTGAAGTCCATTGAATCATTCTTATGCCTTTGCATCCCCATAGCTTAGCTCCCACATATCAGTGAGACCATATGATGTTTGGTTTTCCATTCCTGCATTACTTCACTTAGAATAACAGAATCCAACCTCATCCAGGTCACAGCAAATGCTGTAAATTCATTCCTTTTTATGGCTGAGTAGTATTCCATAGTGTATATATAGCACAGTTTATTTATCCACTCATTGATTGATGGGCATTTGGGTTGGTTCCACGATTTAGCAATTGTGAATTGGGCTGCTATAAAAATGTACGTGCAAGTATCTTTTTCGAATAATACTTCTTTTCCTCTGGGTAGATATCCAGTAATGGGATTGCTGGGTTAAATGGTGGTTCTACTTTTAGTTCTTTAAGGAATCTCCACAGTGTTTTCCATAGTGGCTGTAGTAGTTTACATTCCCATCAGCAGTGTAGAAATGTTCCCTGATTGCTGCATCCATGCCCACATCTACTGTTTTTTGATTTTTTGATTATGGCCATTTCTTGCAGGAGTAAGGTGGTATTGCATTGTGGTTTTGATTTACATTTCCCTGATCATTAGTGATGTTGAGCATATTTTCATATGTTTGTTGGCCATTTGTATATCTTCTTTTGCAAATTGTCTATTCATGTCCTTAGCCCACTTTTTGATGGAATTGTTTGTTTTTTTCTTACTGACTTGTTTGAGTTGGTTGTAGATTCTGAATATTAGTATAGATTGTGAAGATTTTCTCCCACTCAGTGGGTTATCTGTTTACTCTGCTGACTGTTCCTTTTGACATGCAAAAGCTCTTTAGTTTAATTAGATCCCAGCTATTTATCTTTGTTTTTATTGCATTTGCTTTTGAGTTCTTTGTCATGAAATCTTTGCCTAAGCCAAGCTATAGAAGGGTTTTTCCAATGCTATTTTCTAGAATTCTTATAGTTTCAGATCTTAGATTTAAGTCCTTAATCCATCTAGAGTTGATTTTTGTATAAGGTGAGAGATGAGGATCCAGTTTCATTATCCTACATGTGGCTAGCCAATTATCCCAGCACCATTGGTTGAAAAGGATGTCCTTTCCCCACTTTATGTTTTTGTTTGCTTTGTCAAAAATCAGCTGGCTGTAAGTATTTGGGTTTCTTTCTGGGTTGTTTATCCTGTTCCATTGACCTGTGTGCCTATTTTCATACCAGTACCACACTGTTTTGGTGACTATGGCCTTATAGTATAGTTTGAAATTAGGTAATGTGATGCCTCCAGATATGTTTTGCTTTGTCTTACTTTGGCTATGCAGGCTGTTTTTTGGTTCCATATGAATTTTAGAAATTTTTTTTCTAATTCTGTGAAGAATGATGATGATGATGTTTTGATGGGGATTGCATTGAATTTGTAGATTTCTTTTGGCAGTATGGTCATTTTCCCAATGTTGATTCTACCCATCCATGAGCATGGGATGTGTTTCCATTTGTTTGTGTCGTCTATGATTTCTTTCAGCAGTGTTTTGTAGTTTTCCTTGTAGAGGTCTTTCAACTCCTTGGTTAGTTATATTCCTAGGTTTTTGTTTGTTTGTTTGTTTGTTTGTTTGTTTGTTTGTTTGCAGCTATTGAAAAAGGGATTGAGTTCTTGATTTGATTCTCAGCTTGGTCACTGTTGGTGTATAAAGAGCTACTGATTTGTGTACATTAATCTTGTATCTGGAAACTTTGCTAAATTCTTTTATTAGTTCTAGGAGATTTCTGGAGGAGTCTTTAGGGGTTTCAAGGTAAATGATCAGCAAACAGTGACAGTTTGACTTCCTCTTTACTGATTTGGGTGCCTTTATTTCTTTCTCTTGTCTGATTGCTTTGGCTAGGACTTCAGTAATATGTTGAAGAAGAGTGGTGAGAGTGGGCATGCTTGTCTTGTTCCAGTTCTCAGAGGGAATGCTTTCAACTATTCCTCATTCAGTATTATGTTGGCTGTGGTTTTGTAATAGATGGCTTTTATTACATTAAACTATGTCCCTTGTATGCTGCTTTGCTGAGAGTTTTAATCACAAAGGGATGCTGGATTTTGCCAAATGCTTTTTCTGCCTCTGTTGAGATGATAATGTGATTTTTTGTTTTTAATTCTGTGTATGTGGTATATCACATTTATTGACTTACATATGTTAAACCATTCTGCATCCCTCATATGAAACCCACTTGATCATGGTGAATTATCTTTTTGATATGTCTTTGGATTTGGTTAGCTAGAATTTTGTTAAGGATTTTAGCGTCTATGCTCATCAAGGATATCGGTCTGTAGTTTTCTTTTTTGGTTATGTCCTTCCCTTGTTTTGGCATTAGTGTGATGCTGGCTTCATAGAATGAATTAGGGAGGGTTCCTTCTTTCTCTATCTTGTGGCATAGTGTCAAAAGGATTCTTCTTTGAATGTCTGGTAGAATTCTGCTGTGAATCTGTCTGAGCCTGGACTTTTTTTTCTTGGTAATTTTTAAATTACCATTTCAATCTCACTGCTTGTTATTGGTTTGCTCAAGGTATCTAATTCTTCCTGGTTTAAGCTAGGAGGGTTGTGTTTTTCCAGGAATTTATCCATCTCTTCTAAGTTGTCTAGTTTATGTGTGTAAAGGTGTTCATAGTAGCCTTGAATGATCTTTTGTATTTCAGTGATGTCAGTTGTAATAGCTCCTGTTTCATTTCTCATTGAAGTTATTTGGATTTTCTCTCTTCTTTTCTTGGTTAATCTCCCTAATGATATATGAATTTCATTTATGTTTTCAAAGAACCAGCTTTCTGTTTCGCTTATCTTTTGTATTTTTTTGGTGCTTCAATTTCCTTTAGTTCTGCTCTGATCTTGATTATTTCCTTTCTTCTGCCGGGTTTGGATTTAGTTTGTTCTTGCTTCTCTAGTTCCTTGATGTGTGACCTTAGAAGGTCAGTTTGTGCTCTTTCGGTTTTTTTGTTGTGGGTGTTTAGGGCACTTTCCCCTTAGCACTGCCTTTGCTGTATCCCAGAGGTTTTGGTTGGTTGTGTCATTAATGTCATTCAGTTCGAAGAATTTTTTAATTTCCATCTTGAGTTTGTTTTTGACCCAGTGCTCCTTCAGGAGCAAGTTATTTAATTTCCATGTATTTGCATGGTTTTGAAGGTTCCTTTTGGAGTTGATTTCCAGTTTTATTCCACTGTGGTCTGAGAGAGTGCTTGATATAATTTCAATTTTTAAAAATTTATTGAGGTTCATTTTATGGCCTATCATATGGCCTATCTTGGAGAAAGTTCCATGTGCTGTTGAATGGAATGTGTATTTTGCGGTTGTTGGATGAAATGTTCTATAAATATCTGTTAAGTCCATTTTTTCCAAGGTATAGTTTAAATCCATTGTTTCTTTGTTGACTTTCTGTCTTGATGACCTGTCTAGTGCTGTCAGTGGAATATTGAAGTCCTCCACTATTATTGTGTTGGTGTCTGTCTCATTTCTTAGGTGTATTAATAATTGTTTTATAAATTTGGGAGCTCCAGTGTTAGGTTCATATATGTTTAGGATTGTGATATTTTCCTGTTGGACAAAGCCTTTTACCACTATGTAATGCCCCTCTTTGTCTCTTTTAACTGTCATTGCTTTAAAGTTTGTTTTGTCTGATATATGAATAGCTACCCTTGCTCACTTTGGTCATCCATTTGCATGAAATACCTTTTTCCACCCCTTTACTTTAAGTTTATGTGAGTCTTTATGTGTTAGGTAAGTCTCCAGAAGGCAGCAGATAGTTGGTTGGTGAGTTCTCCATTCTGTGGTTCTGTATCTTTTAAGTGGAGCATTAAGGTCTTCAAATTACATTCAATGTTAAGTATTGAAATGTGAGATTCATTGTGCTCTTTGTTGCCTGTGTACTTTGGTTTTTTTGTTTTTTGTTTTTGCTTTTTAGCTTGCACTTTTGTTTTATAGGTCCTGTGTGATTTATGCTTTAAAGAGGTTCTGTTTTGATGTGTTTCCAGGATTTAAGATTTAGAGCTCCTTTTATCAGTTCTTGTAGTGGTGGCTTGGTAATGGCGATTCTCTCAGCATTTGTTTGTCTGAAAGAGACTGTATCTTCCCTTCATATATGATGCTTAGTTTCACTGGATACAAAATTCTTGACTGATAATTATTTTCTTCGAGGAGGCTGAAGATAGGGCCCCAATCCTTTCTAGCTTATAGGGTTTCTGCTAAGAAATCTGCTGTTCATTTGATAGGTTTTCTTTTATAAGTTACCTGGTGCTTCTGTCTCACAGCTCTTAAGATTCTTTCCTTCATCTTAACTTTGGATAACCTGATGACAATGTGCCTAGGTGATGATCTTTTTGCAATGAATTTCCTAGGTGTTCTTTGTGCTGCTTGTATTTTGATGTCTAGGTCTCTAGCAAGGCTGGAGAAATTGTCCTTGATTATTCCCCAAATATGTTTTCCAAGCTTTTAGAATTCTCTTCTTCCTCAGGAACACCGATTAGTGTTAGGTTTGGTTGTTTAACATAATCCCAGACTTCTTGGAGACTTTGTTCCTATTTTCTTATTCTTTTTTCTTTGTCTTTGTTTGATTGAGTTTATTCAAAGACCTTGTCTTCAAACTCTCCATTTCTTTCTTCTACTTGTTCAATTCTATTGCTGAGACTTTCCAGAGAATTTCACATTTCTAAAAGTGTGTCCGAAGTTTCCCGAATTTTTTATTGTTTTTTTCTTTACACTACCTATTTCCTTAAATATTTCTCCATTGACTTCTTGCATCATTTTTTTGGATTTCCTTGCATTGGGCTTTGCCTTTCTCTGGTGCCTCCCTGATTAGCTTAATAACTAACCTCCTGAATTCTTTTTCAGGTAAATTAGGCATTTCTTCTTGGGTTGGGTCCATTGCTGGTGTACTACTGTGATTTTGGGGAGGGGGGGGGGTGTAAAAAAGCCTTGTTTTGTCATATTTCCCTGGTTGCTTTTCTAGTTCCTTCTCATTTCGGTAGGCTCTGTCAGAGGGAAGGTCTAGGGCTGAAGGCTGTTGTTCAGTTCCTTTTGTCCCACGAGTGCTCCCATGATGTAGTACTCTTCCCCTTTTCCTATGGATGTGGCTTCCTGTGAATCTAACTGCTGTGATTGTGGTTTCTCTTCTGGGTCTAGACACCCAGCAAGTCTACCCATCTCCAGGCTGGTACTGGGTGTTGTCTGCACAGAGTCGTGTGATGTGAACCATCTATGGGTCTCTCAGCTGTGGATACCAGTGCAGTATTTGGGGTATCTCCCAGGTCCTGCAGGAGCCACCCACTTCCTTCAGAGGGTCTGTGGGTCCTCTCAGGATTGCTAGTTTGTTCTTGCAGTCAATGTGGAGCTTAAATTCACCATGTGAGCTTCCACCTGCTGCTCTGTCCAGAGCTGTAATGTAGTCCTGCCTCCTGTCTGCCATGATCTCCCCATCGATCCTTATCCAATTGCTTTTGACAATTGCAAAATATTGTGGCTCACTGAATTGAGCCTAAAATTTAAAATTTAAAATTTAAAATTATTTTCTAACTTTGCTTTTCAGAGGCTTAGGGTCCTCTGCGATTATAAGATTCCTCAACAATGCTCTACCACAGATAGAAGTGGAGAAGTAGAGAGGTAGGGAATAGGGGTGAAAGGGAAATTAGCCTGACTTCTATTCAGGGACATCTGTGGTGCTGTTGCTGAGTTCTTAAGCAGTGTAGTTTAGTGCAATACAGGAAACACTGAGACTTGAATCATGAACTTGAGCTGAATTCCGCATTCGTCAATTACTACCTACTTGCTTTGAGTTCCAGTTTCCTCATCTGAGCAATCTGGGTCGTGCACTAGATTGTATAATGCAATCTGTTGAATAAAATCCCTAAAGGAAGGTTGTACTTGCCAATGCCATTGATATCAGGCTTGGCCTTGGGACTTTACTGTGCCCCCTCTTATGGAAGGCAAATACATCTCACTCTGATTGAGCTGATGTATAACGTGACTTTGCCAATAAAATATGGGCAGAATTGAGGAGTGCTGATATGGTGGTTCACCATATTTCTGCCTTTTCTTTGCCCAAAATCTGCAGTATGCCAAATACAGGCTGCACAGCCACCACTAGCTTGCAATGCAAACACAGAGGGAGCTAGAGATCAATGTTGGTTGTGCAAAGCCACTGGGATTTGAGGGTTATTTGTCACTACAGAATAACTGTCTATCCTGCCTGATAAGGATGCTAACACATGCACTGTTATCCTTGTATAGTTGTAATGAGAAATCAAATACAGACACAAAATTGGAAGCTCTTCAATGAATGTAAAACACTTACCTTCTCCATAGCTTATTTCTTGAATATTCATTTTATATCAACCAGAATGTCAGTACCTCAAAAAAACCCCTTCAAATTATACAGCATTTGGAAGGCTTAGAACTTATGCCCTGAACAATGCCTTGTTTGCCAAGAGTTTGAAAGTTAGAATTGTGTTAAGGGTGTGACTTTGACAAATATAAGCTCTGTAAAATTAGGAAAACACTTAATTTCTCCGAGCCTCAGTAAAATTGTTGTGCTGCTCTGCTTTGAGCATCAAGGGTTATAACTATGTAAAAATATTTGTTAACTCCTTAGAACCCTATCAGTGTTATTTTTCATGTTAAAAATTCTCAAGAAAAAGTAGCTAGAAAGATGAAACACTTAAAAATTAAGGAGTGAAGAGTGAGCTTTTTTTTTTTAAAAAAGGGAAATGATGTATACTAAGGCTTACAAATAAATATATGGAACTGTAAGTTTTAAATAAGACAAAAGTTAAAATGTATGAAATGTTAGATTATTTTTAATTCTAAAAGGCTAATCTTACATAGAAGGAGAGAGTTCCTAATCCTACCCACGTAAACATCGCTCTTTTACATCCCTTTGAGGTACTTCTGACATTTGAACAAATACCTTCCCAAAAAATTATGGTTAAAAAGGCACCAGAACATCATAGCCAGACGTACTTCACACTTCTGGGATAAAAAGGAAAAAAAAAAAAGAATATGATGTTTGTCATTTTCATGTCATGTGGCGAGAACAATATGTGAATTTTGGGACTGGTGTTTCAAACTGAGCTTACCTCTAGGGCTGGAGTGGCACCAGTTTTCAGTGCTAGCCATTGTTCTATATGCTGTGGAAACCACAGTGAACAAAACAAATTCCCCACTGTTACAGAGTTTCCTCTACTGTGGGATTGGAGATGGGGAGTTGAAAATAAACAAAAATGTATATGACCTAAGGTAAATGCAGGGTTCAGATAATGGAAGGTTAGAGGAGTTATTGAGGAGTGAGTCTGCTCTGAGAAGGCGATGTATTTGATCAGAGATGAGGCAGTGAAGGGCACAGAAAACTGCCCTGTAGATACGTGGGGAAAACTGTTTGCTACACAGAGAATAGTAAATAAAAAATAAGATAATACTTTGTGTGTGAGGAGCAGCAAAGAGGCCAGAGTGAATAAGGGAAAAGAAAGGGTTGGAATCTGATTTCAAAGAGGTAGCAGGAGATGAAGTACCTGAATGTCTTGCATTTGATTGCATGACTTTCAGATTTTAATCTGACAACTGGGTAGCTATACCAGGATTTTGAGCAGAGAAATGACAAGATCTAATTCAGCTTTTAAAGAGAGCACTTCGGCTGCTTTGTTTAGAATAGACTCCTGGGGGTAGGGGAGGAAGAAGAGATGTGAATAAAGTGGGTTGTGCAATAGTTCAGGTAAGAAATCGTGAGGCTCAGTGAGGAGTGGTTGTGGCAGAGGTTGTGGGGAGACTTTGCATACATGCTGAAGGTGAGGCACAGATAAGCTAATGAGTTAGATATGGAGCTTATGAGAACAAGATAGTGATGTCTCCAAGTTTTAGGCCTGAGCAGGTAAAAAGTACAGTGCTGTCATTTACTGAGTTGGGGAAACCTGCAGATGAGCAGGTTGGGGGGATATCTATCATGAATGTCTAGGATTTGGAATTTTAAAGATGTCCCTCAGCCCACACAGGATACCTAGTGAGAAGACTGAAAGACTCTAACGCCATGTATTGTCTTTTACTCCTAATTACTGAGTCCTCTTGCATTTCTGAGTGACTGTTTTATATGTGACCTTTACAAGATGGAAGACCCAATGTATCCCTTCATCTAACAAATGATTGCTGTTCACTGTGCCATGTTAAGTCATAAATTTCTACTTACAATTAAGCATGTATTTTGTTTCTCCAACCAGACATTAAGTACCTCAGCATATGAAATCAAGTCTTATAACTCTAATTATATATAGAATATTGCCAACCATCTAGTTATGGTCAGTACATCCTTGTGCCTGTTTGATTTAAATTTGCTTATCTCTGGAAAGAATTATATATATATTTAAGTTACAGAAATACAATATGACAGAGCATCCTTCTGGTGAAGAATGAAGGCAAATTGAAGTGATGTGGTTCAGGATAATTTTGGTGGATGCGTATTTTAAGCTACGAAGCTTTCTTCCCTTTATGCTTCATTTCTGTCTGCTTTCCCACAAGATCCAGTTTGAGGTTCGTCTTTGCTGCTGAGTTCATAGTTACGATGATAATGATAATGATTATTATCATAATAACAGTACAGTACAATATAGCAGGACCAAAAAGGGTGTTATAGCACTATAGCAGAATCTGTATCCCAGCAGTGCCTGCAAAGTTTGAATTTGGGGGAGAAGGACCTTTTATTTAGGGAATAGACATTTTGATTATGAAAGGGTGAGTGCTCCAGGCATGCTTCATGCCAGGCCCTTGGCAATTGTTTTTCTAAGTGCTTAGAACACCAGTTCCCCAGACGTAGGTACTGCTTTCAGGTCACTGCACAAGCGACACCTACCCAGAAGACCTTTCTTGATCATCTTATATAAAATCATATCCAATCCTGTTCCCCTAGTATCCTATGTCCCTGCATGTTTATTCTTAGTAGTAGTTATAAACATCTGAGTTGTTATAAATTAGTATTTATCTGTTTACCTTTCTACAATATTTACACCTTGGCATAGTCTTATATACTGGTATATGCTTAGCCACCAGAAAAGTGCTGATATGAACTGTGTATTTGCCGAATGAAGAGCTAAATGACAAGCAAGTGTCAGGATGGGAAAAGTTGGACAAAAAAGCTGTAAACTACTTTGAAAAAAAATTTCTTTAAATAGAGGATAAGCAGGGTCTCTGGAAGTTACTTGAAAGTAAGTAATCACTTGCTTTCTTAGGGGTAGCCCGTAGACTTGGTTTCAACTGTCTTTGGGACTGGAAGGAGTAAGTGTTTCCTTCCTTATAGCACTAGATTTTAAACGACAGGTAAGAAATTATACGTTCAGGATATATTTGTTTCAGTTTCTTACAACGCTTGCCACCAAGGTCAGTAGAAGTTTCAGTGGCTTTCTCGTAGGCAAGATGTTCTTGAACCTGAAGTCTCCACACTCCCCCCAGTGTATTTCCTTTGTGGTATCATTGTTTCCTACATGAGCACTGCCAGACATCCCTCCATGTTTCCCACAAGACAGAGCCTTGCTTTCTGCTTACTACCTTCCTAGTTGGTCAGGGTTGCAGTCTCCTTTTTCATTTCATTAAAGTCTCCTCTATTATCACTGCAGTGACTCAAACATTAGCTTCTTGTTCTTAATTTTAAGAAAAATGTTAACTGTCGCTTAATACCAAGGCCACTTTACCCAAATGAAAAAAAATTAATAATTTCAATGATTTCAATTTCAAAAAGGGATCTTCCTACTTTCTATGAATTCTTGACGAACATCAGTATTCTGTTCTATGATTTTTGCACATTCTATTTTCATAAATCCTGGTCAGTTTCTCTTCTCCAGTTAAGTTGTTTCAGGCTAAGTACCCCTTAACAAGAGTGGGCCCAAGCAACAGGGAGCTGGGCTAGGAAATCGGGAACCCTGTGAATGGAAACAGCTATAGACAGCTGTTGTTTTTCATGTAATTCCCTAGAGTAAACTGTTGTTTACAATAATATTTGCTAACAACTACAGATTGATTTAAAAGTGAATGAAAGGAGAGGCTGTGGCCCCATGTTTTCAATCAAATTAGATTACTGAGCATCGTAGCTGCATGAAGAACAGCAGCAAGTCCAACAGGAGCAATTTTAGATGCATAGAAAATTAGATGGCAGAGAAGGGGGTCAAGAGGAAATCCTGGCAAGTGGTACACAGTGGCTAAGGGTCGTCGGTGGTATTTGAAGGAGGCCATTGGGCTCCTGTTCCATAAGGAATTACGGTACTGAGTTATGGGGAATAACCCCAGATGGTGAGAAAACTAAGGAACATTCAGGTACCAATAACAACAATTAGTCATGACTCCATTTATTAGCTTGTGCCAGGCACTGTACGAATATATGTCATGAATTCTTTCCTTGAATCTTCACAGAAACACCCGGAAATAAATACTCTACTTCCATCTCCATTTAACTGGCACAGGCTTAGTAGAAATCTGAAGGTTGCCATTTATTTGTGTTTGGTTGGCATTTCTTTGAGCTGTCCCAGGATGGATATGATCTTCAGGAGTGAGGAAACTCATGCTTATCGATTTGCTGAAGGGCTGCAACAAAGTCACCGTCCCAGTGAGAAAACATTATTGTCTTGGCACAGGAAAAAAGCTAATGTATTCCTGTTTGGCCACAGAGAGCTCAACTGTGCATCTTATTTTTCCATATATGCAAATAATTCCACTGAAGTCAAAGTTGGAAGCAGATTGGTTTGCAGTTTCCCATGTATTTTAACAATTAAGGGCATGTAAAGGGTCTGGCCAAAAAAAATGTTTTTACTATTTATATGTAACCTTGAATGTTCACAATGGATATTGTACACAATCCAAAAAAGCATTTAAAACAATGAATATTCAACTACCTTAGCTTTACTTGACAGAAAACCAATACAAATTGAATAGAACTGAGGCCGTTAGGCCTAGAATTTGATCTCTGCTCACATTTATCTACATGATTTGGCCTATTTTCTTTGCCTTCTCCTCAGTCATTCCTCTACTTTTATTTCTCCATTTTAAGATGTTTTTGTACACTTAGTATTGATCATTCTCCACTGATATTACACTCTTCATTTATTTGTCTTTCACTTAAACATAGACCTCTGAATGACTTGAGGCCATGTTGGTAATTAAGAACCCTAAGAATAAAATTCTTCTTTAATCATTAGACTATGTTCTATTCAATCATGAGAAAAGTAGCCATTGTTTTTCCTTTTTATTTATTACATATTGCTTCTTCTAGTTCAGAGCCAAGTATGCATTTTGAGGGTCTATGAAATCAGCTGGATAAGTGAAGAAAAGGTCAATGAATACTGGAGCTGGCACACTAGCTTTGGAAAAATGCATGTCTTAGCTATACTCTCTCATCTCCAAACCTCAAACTTGTCCTCGAAGGAATTCATATCTTGGGTAGTGCTTAAGGGAGAGTGGATTAAATTACTTCTAACATTTATTTTAACATTAATTTTCTAGATTCTGAGGTTGTGCTATACATACTGATTATTTGAGGTAACACTAAATGCTATATAGATAAACAAAATATAAGCTAATTTTCACTCACACAAATGTTCAGTATGGGTGTTCAGCAATTGAACTGTCACATGGTGATTGAAGATCCTAGGTTTATTTTGTCATGTGTTTCTATCATCCTTTATGTTATTTGACTACTCTATGTTTAGGTGGAAGGTAGAGTAGAGCTGTGGATATGGCTTGCATTATTTGCACTCAAAATCTGTCATCAATAATCAGTTACCAGATACACTGAGATTCAAGTATTCCTGGGAAATACAGTCCCTTGCTAGGTAGCTGCTTCCTACAATTGAGTTACACCTAAGTGTTAGAGAGCTGAACTTTATACATCTCTTTGAATTGCTCTATAGAAGAGGAACATAAATCTTTAAACAGTTTGTTTCCTGCACTACATATAAATGATAATTTGGGGGTATAAAATATCAAAATTGATTTTTTATATTTATTTTATTTTTATTGACCTAGACAGTATAGATAATCTCTTTGACCTAAAGATCGATAAAAAAATAAACCCTACTCAATTTTTAATGACATAAATTCATACTATACTAGGTATTTTTTTTTTTAGAAAAAAGAAAAAAGATGAATTAACCACAGTGATATCCATAAGATGAAGAAATAAATTTAAACTAGGGAATCATTCTCAAAGTCTGGCATTGATTTTCAGGAAAACTTAGGTCTGACTATTTATAGACTTTGACACTTCTTTTAAAAAATTATAATAAAAAACTTAATTTTTTATTCAAATATTGAAAGATAAGAGATAATTTAGAGAAACATTGCACTAAAAATTGAATATATATTAAATTTTCTATGTCCATACATCCTAAGATGATCAATGTGGACAAATCTCGTAGGTTGATTAGAAACACATTAGAGTGGAACATTCTGGATTGGCTTTAGCGTAATAAACAGGAAGAAAAGATCCACCAGCATTTGAACAGTCAATTGTAAAGATCTTAAGATTAGCTCATTCCACGATTCATAAATAGAACCTACTGTTCTTAGTGCGGGCCATCACTTATAGCAATGGAAAAACATTTCTATTTTATGTTTATTTTCTGAACTGTGGTTGCTTTCAGGGATTCTACTGAGGCATCTCTAAAAATATAGAAGGAGGACAGTAAGACTGCTCTTTGAAAGTTGAACTTTTAGATCACAAATAATGTTGACCTATAAAAAGCAATTTAAAGAGATGGTGTATATAGTTCCACCCTTTAAGATTTAGGTGTAACTCAATTAAATGTGTTAATATATCTAAAGAAAGAATACGCTTATCAGAAACGGAAATGGACAGCCGCGAAAACATAAACAAGGGAATGAGAGAGGCAATGTGTAGAGGCTCCAGCAAAGCACTGGTATGGGAGAAGGTACTGTATTCAGTGATTCCAGTGGGTGCCATCCTGCCCAGAGCCGACTCACTTCAAGTCCTTTTAGCCTGGCCAACTGATGACTTGGGATCTGACCTCACACTCAACAAAAAGGGACCTAAGTAAGATTGTGATTCCTGAGTGATTGATGAGGACAGATACACAGATCATGCTGACAGGTGTATTCCAGCTTTGAGATTGTCATGTTTCTCATAAAATAGTAATTTTTTCTGACTTATAAATCAGTCTTGGTTAATGAATGCATTCTTGCTGTTCAGAGAAAATAAAATTTAGAGGCTATAAGTTTAAAGGCTAGATTCTGGCCTACAATAAATGTACCAAGTTAATGAATGACAAATTCCCATGTAGGCTCTTTGAAAAATGGTTTACTTGCTTTTCTCAAGTAGATTAAAGTCTCCTGTATTATCACTGCAGTGACTCAAACATTAGTTTCTTGTTCTTAATTTTAAGAAAAATCTTAACTGTCACTTAATACCAAGGCCACTTTACCCAAATGAAAAAAAAATTAATAATTTCAGTTGAATAGATCAAGAATGCCAATAACATGTGCTGCCAACTTCACTCCTCATTCAATTTTAGTCTTCAGAAAAATGAAAGTTAACACTAGGCATTATTTACTAACGAATACATTCATGACTATATTTTGTACTCTATGCAAAAGCAAATAGCGCAATAACTATAATATTTTACTTACATTTGTCCATAAAGCAAATATTTACTTTATTGTCAGTTACCTTGCTTGGTTCACACAGACCAAATATATTAAGCAAAATTGCTAATTTTTAGCAAAACCATTATTGTATCAGTGAAAGTAAACATTCTTATGGTGGCTTTTACTGTGTTGAAATAGAAACAACTTTTCTGAGTTATAGTAGGATCCGATTACAGACACCTCTAGCTGTCAGGGACCTCACGTGGTTTAGGGACTACTCTGGATTCTGAAGCCTGAATTTATGCCACAGAGGAGAGAGAAAGTCAATGTAACCATAGTGTATATTATAAAATGCCTGTGCTGAGCTGAACACTCCCATGTCAGAGCTGAGCATGTGTCCCAGACAGAGCCTAGACCTGTGTCCCAATCCAATTATCCTTATCATTATGGGGAATCCAACTGCCTCTAACTTTTCATCACTCCTAGTCACCTAAGAGACCTACACAGGTTCATTTGCCAAGAATGTCAGAATTTTTATTTTCTGCTGATGGAAATCAAATGTAGTCCCTATCCATTCCATCTAAAACACTGGTGAGGTCAATATTAGAACAGTGGTGGTCAAGATATCTCTTGGCTCTAATTTCTATGGCCTGCATTTTGAAACTCTAAACACTCAATACAGGAAATTCACACGTGGTCTTAACTATCAGGGAAAGATAGTGAAGCAGCCTTTAGTTGGATTCACAGAGACCTGAGTGCTAATCCTGACTGTGCCTTTCTTGTGTTATATATAAAATTAGCTGCAAATTGACTTTGGTTCTCTGAGTTTTCACTGTCAACAATCTCTGTTACTTCTTCTTCTCCACAGTTTGAATGCATTTGTCTAATAAAATGAATTAAGAGGAAGTTGCATGGGAGGTAAGGGATAAGGGGGTAAGAACTATTGAGTATCTGCCATACCATACACAGTGCCTGTCTACAAGCTGTTTTATACCATGGTAACCTTATAAGGTAGATACGCTTATCCCCATTTATGGAAAAGAAAACTGAGTATTAAAGGAGCCTAAGTGTAAAAAGCTAACAAATAGTCCCAGGGCTATGTGACTCTGAATCATTATTTTTTTTTTCACAATACAAATTTGAAAATGAATTAAGTAAATGGTCATAATAATTTGTATTTCAATTTTATGATCAAAGATAAGAATTACTATGATTTAGAATTTCTGATCAGCACGTGATAATAAATTCTATAGTGAGAAGGAGGCCTGAATGATTACACGTGCTATAAAACACCCTTGGTAGTTCTCGAATTATTGAAGAGGGTAAAAAGAAATGACCTAAAGGAAAGAAGGTGTTGTCACAGATGAGGCTGGTTAAAGAGAACACCTATTACAAACGGAGGGCTTCTAAGTTTTGAGTGTGAAGGAGAGATCAATAGCATGATCTGATTTGTACTTCAGAGAAGATGCTGGAAACCAAAAGGTCAATAATTAGTCTTCCAACAGATAGTGCAGGAGATAATGAGATTTTCAATAAATTCAAGTGATTAGCCTACACATACTTATCTTGGGAGAAATATACTCATTTAGTTAGGTTTTTGACACACTGAAAGAGCTTATAGTGGGGAAATTGGCTAACACCCTTTTTAATAAACAGTTTTCATTTTTAGATGATTATAGACTCATAGAAAGTTGTAAAGAAATGTACAGCAGGTATGATAAACCATTCATCCAGCCACTCACAAGTTAACAAATTATACAACTATAGATAATACCCTTTTGAAGGCCAGGAGCAGTGGCTCACACCTGTAATCCCTGCACTTTGGAAGGCCAAGGTGGGTGGATCACCTGAGGTCAGGATTTCGAGACCAGCCTGGCCATCATGATGAAACACCGTCTCTACTAAAAATACAAAAAATTAGCTGGGCATGGTGGCACGTGCCTGTAATCCAAGCTAATCGGGAGGCTGAGGCAAGAGAATTGCTTGAACCTGAGAGGCGGAGGTTGCAGTGAGCCGAGATCGCCCCATTGCACTCCAGCCTCGGCAACAAGAGCAAAATTCCATCTCAAAAAAAAATAATAATAATAAAATAAAAAAAGATAATAGTCTTTTGAAAGAAAAATATGCTTATCCACACTTTACATTGTATACCAAATTGATCATAATTCCAAAGTGATTATGATCATAACTTCAAAATATGCAATAATACCTGGGAGAAAATACGTACTGGCCAGGCGCGGTGGCTCATGCCTCTAATCCCAGCACTTTGGGAGGCTGAGGCAGGTGGATCACCTGAGGTCAGGAGTTGGAGACCAGCCTGGCCAACATGGTGAAATCCTGTCTCTACTAAAAAATACAAAAATGAGCCAGGCGTAGTGGTGCACACCTGTAATCCCAGCCACTCTGGAGGCTGAGGCATGAGAATTGCTTGAACCTGGGAGGTGGAGGTTGCGGTGAGCCAAGATCGCGCCACTGCACTCCAGCCTGGGTGACAGAATGAGACTTTGTCTCAAAAAAAAAAAAAAAAAGGGAAAGAAGGAAAAGGAAATACATACGATAGTTATGGACTCTTGGGTTTCAAAATAACCTGTTGAACATCACACAAAAAGCAAACACTATAAAAGAGAAAAAGAAAGTTATAATAATATATCTATTTGTTGAAACTTTGGTATGTTTAAATGCAGACAACTTACTAGAAAAATAAAAAATCTGGTTTCTCGCCACAAACCTGAAATACATGTGCTATTTCAGGATCTACCATAGGCAATCCCAAAAGCTTCCCTGGCCGGACTCATAGAGGAAAATGGTCCCCCCTACACCAGACTTGGTAGACAGCTAACACACTTGCAGTCTCTGAAGGGCGTTTCAGTCAAGAAGTTAGGCCCCCCGGACAGCCGTGTTCCTACTGGACATTCTGGAGAGGCAGAATGGTTACCTAGAGGGGCTCAAGTCAATCATCATCCAAACACAATTAAAATGCAAATGGCAAATATGCTATGGAGGAGGTTTCTTTAAATTTTGAGGGGCTATGGGTCAGAGTGTTTCCAAGGGAGTTTCTCTCCGAGTGAGTCTTCACCTAACGAACTTGAAGTTTGAAGACATTCCCTAGTAAACAAGTGGAAGAGAAGAGGAAAGATCAGGCCAGGCAATTGGCAGATCAGGAACAGAGTACTGCAGTGGAAGAGAGCAGGGAGAAGGCCACTGGAGAGTCAGCTGATGTTCTAGAGCACAGACAGGAAGGGTGAGCGGATTTGCAAGTAAAATATGGTGCTAAGGAGGTGGGTAGTGGCCACATTGTAGAGCTGAAAGGGATACAATATGATATGTCCAGAAAGTCTAGATAGTAAACATCTCAACATTTCCTAGCAGGTAAAAAAATTAGGGTCAGTTTTGAGTGACCATTTGAGATACCTATATTCCAAAGACCACAAAAGGTGAAGGAGTTAGATCTACATGCATTTTCCATGACACATTGTAGACTCCTCTTGCTCTGAGTCAAAAATCCAAATGTCAAAATGTGGTCAATTTACTGTATAATCAAGTTTTAAGTTGTAGCTTATTATGCAAAGGTAGATCAGTTTGCATCAATTCCGCTCAGAAAAATCGATTGTTGATTCCCCAGCAATCGAAGGATAAAACTCTTCTTTATTTTGTTTCAGTTCAGTGCTCCCTTACTGCTCTTGAATCATCTTCCATCCCGCTTAATACACTCCCACAAAACTAATTGAAGCTCTTCCAGTGGGCCAGCCTTTCCTTTTAGGGCACTGAGCTTTTGTTCATGTCTTTCACGGCCTCTCCTTTCACCTCCAAAGAAATACTTAGCTCTGCTTCAGCTCAGGTAAATCTACTCTTGGAAACCTTGCTAGCATCACCTTTTACTCACTCACCAAATCAATTCTCCTATTTTATTTTCTTTACACATTGCATTGTAATTTTTTTTTTTTTTTTTTTTTTTTTTTTTTTGAGACGGCGTCTTGCTCTGTCGCCCAGGCTGGAGTGCAGTGGCGCGATCTCGGCTCCCTGCAAGCTCCGTCTCCCAGGTTCACACCATTCTCCTGCCTCAGCCTCCCGAGAAGCTGAGACTACAGGCGCCCGCCAGCATGCCCGGCTAATTTTTTGTATTTTTAGTAGAGACGGGGTTTCACCGTGTTAGCCAGGATGGTCTCGATCTCCTGACCTTGTGATCCGCCTTGGCCTCCCAAAGTGCTGGGATTACAGGCTGGAGCCACCGCGCCCGGTAGTATTATAATTTTTTAAAAATTTTCTCACTACGCAAATCTGTGATGGCATGAGGAAAAATATGTATTTCTGTATTTATTTCAGTAACCATGCTTATCATGATGCCTGCCACATATTCTAAATGAATGAAGCATATCTGTGCATATAATAAAAATATGTTCCTTGTAGTGGTCAATTCAATGAATTCCTGTTAGAATACTATAGGAAGCAGAGAAGTTCTGATTGATGATGTCCTGTGAGTTGTCTTTTAATGACTACATCTAAGTCTATTTCAACAATTTTCTTCTTAAACTCAATCATACATTTTATTTTTTAGCAATTCCCTTTGTTTATTTTTGTGGCCATTGTGTTTTTATGTACATCGTCAGACTTAAGCTTCTTGAGGAAAAGACCACGATTGCCTCATCTTTGCCCTCTGGTAGAACCAATCATAGAATCTCACACACCGTTGAAGCTCTTTAGTTATTTATTTCTTTTGAAAAACAATAAGACGGTTTTAAGTGTGGGTTCTATCTCTGACATTTTACCAAATTATTCTCATATCTCTTGCTTATAGGATTGACTCTCCACATAAGAGCACGTTCTCTTCCTATTCCCACAGTCAAGCTGAAGTGGAAATTTAACTCTGATTTCGATCTTGACATCCCTGCTTTGGCTGTTCTTAATAAATGCAGTGGTTATTTCTAGGCCAGTTGTTGTAATTATATTTTTGTTGGCTTTCTTTATTATATTTCTTCTCCAGATGGTCCACAATTTAGGTTTTTGGCTTCCCTCCTGATATCAAACTATAGGAATATTACACCATCTTCTTTTAAAAACAAATCTCAATTGGTTTCTTATTTGCCAATGGCTAGAACTTGAAAAGTTCTTCTCCTGGGGCGCTTCATATCTCAATGATTTCATTATGGAAGAGAATCCCGTGGGAGATCATGTTTTTTATTTCAGTCTGAACAACGTTCTGGCAAAACTCTGATACCATGGATTAGAATTTGACATCCTTACTTTTATATAAAGCATATAAAAACATTCTCCACTGGAAATTCTGCTGAATTGAGACTCATGAACTACCTGACTCATGACATTAACTGGAAAACAAGGCCATTCTTTATAAAACAAGAAAGAATAATGATGTGCGGTATGAGGCTTTGAAGAGTTTGCAGCTGAAATACAAAGGCATTTTGAGTGCATACCTACGTTTTAAAAACATCTACGTCCATGTGCATTGGTTTAGCACAAAGAAGGTCGTGCATATGTATCAATTCTCTGTGCTTCAGCTTCGTTTTCTTTTAAAACAGAAATAATAATGGTACTCATCTCATTTTTCCCCCGAGAATGAAATGAGTTAATGCATGTAAAGCATTTTTATTTTTGCTTCATCAAAATAAAGCTCAGTTAATGTTAGCTATTATAATTGTTAGCAGTAGTTGTAGTAGTATATATTTGCATTTGATATACTGTGCTATTAACTATGTTTTCATTAAATGTTAGGTATAGACGCAACAGTGTTTATATGTAATTAGTGGGATTTGCCTTTGGCTATTGTCTTTCCACCTCTCTTTTAAAGAAAATGAATAGTAAGAACCAAAATGGCATGCAGTTTTTCACAGGGTCAGCTGATTTTACTTAGTCCATGAACAGCAATGTTTCAGGTTTAAACTCTACATTTCAAACCCTAACAATTTAACAGTGAAGGAATAGCTGGAAAATTAATGAACTTTTCTAAAAGAAAAAAAAGTAAGCAAGAAAGTGCATGAAAAAAATCTGGGATAAGGATTTCTTGTTACTGTTAATAACATCTTGACATCTCATAATTTCACTTCAGAACCATTTGTCTTCATGGCTAGAGACAACTTTCAGTCATTTGAAGAGATGATTCGGTCTCATTTTGTGTAACATAATCTACCGTAGGTGACTATAATAGTGACTATGAAGCATCCAAGCAGTCATATTTACCAGTAAACATCTGGCCACTACCATAGTGCCTGGCCCATTTAATGAGCTGGTATTCAGTCAATACTTGTGGAATGCAAGAGTAAAGGAGTGAATGCAAAAATAAATAAATAGCATATCTCTAACTGTTTACACATTTCACGAATTTGAAAGGTTAACCATGTAGTTCTGCACCTTAACTAAATCAACTTGAGAACTTAAAAAAAAAAAAATCCCGACAATTTTTGCTCCAGAACAGTTAAATCAGGATCTCTTGCTTGTGGGATCTAGGCATCAGCATCATTTTAGATCTTTCTAGGTGTTTTCTCTAGGCAACTAATGTTGACTAACCACTGGCCTGGACCAAAACTAGTGAAGCATAGTGAATGTGACCCAAAAGAATGACTGATGTGTGTTGAGCTTGGCACTTTAGACCTCTAGGCCATCTGACAGACATATATACAATGGAATACAATTCAGCCTTCACAAAAAAGGAAATCCTGCCATTTGTGACACCATGGATAAACCTGGAGGACATTATGCTGAGTGAAATAACCCAGACACAGAAAGACTAATACTGTATGATCTCACTTATACATGGATTCTAAAAAGTCAAACTCACAGAAACAAAGACTAGAAGAATGATGTTTGCCTGGGGCTGGGGAGTGGGGGAAATGGGGAGATGTTGATGAAAGGATAAAGGATATACAATTTCAGTTATAAGATGAATTAGTTCTGAGAATCTAAGGCACAGCATGGGTGGTGATGGATATGTTAATTAATTTAGTTGAGATAATAATTAAGCTATATATATATATATACACACACACACATATATATCAAATCATCATGTTGTATGCCTTGAATATTTATGGTCTTTATTTGCCAAAAAAAAGAAAAAGAATGACTGAGGCAAAGAAATAAAAGCTTGCCCCATGTGTCAACATTATTGCTGATGAATTTGGTTTCAAATTATTTTACAAAGTATATTTATATCTAAATACCCAAATCCTCAACCTCCATATTTTAGGAATAATGATTACTTAAAGCCATATATTTAAAATGTACTCACTGCAGTAGGGCAATCCTCACACCACTGAAGCAATAGTTTGCCATTCTCACTGATGCGTGAAACCCTGCTCTGTGCTCCTCTTTGTATTCAAAGGGAGCTTAGCTTATGGTTTTCAACACCTGTTGGCTTAAGGGGCCATGCTTTGTTTTCTGTGGCATTTTCTAGTCTAAAAAATTTAACAATAATAGTAAAAGCAAACAGAAGTAGACAAATCTACTTCTGACCAGAAGTCAATTTGCCACCACCTGCTGTCCCTTTCTAGGTGAAGAGATTCACTTGCTTCTCATTCTTAACATCCCTGTCTTGTCCATATTTTCTAATTCCTATTCTGAGAAAAGAAATGCAGCATATTGCTGAGTTAGCTCAGTAAGGCTTTGGGGTTTAGGCCACATGGCTGCTTCTTTCATTAATTCAAGAAATATTTACTGAGCCTCATTATGCTACAAACTCTTTCAGGCTCTGGGAATAGAGTAATAAATAAAACAAGCAAAAAAACAAAATCCCCTGCCCTGTGGAGCTTACATTCTAGTGGGAGAGAAGGACAATCATGAAGGTGAATTATTATGACACATAATATTCAAGATAGTGAAATGAGCCAAAGAGAAAAATAAAGCAGAGCAAGGAGATAAAAAGTATTAGTGGGTGTATGGGGGAATGTCCCTGAAATTTGATGGAGGATAGCTAAGTAAGTCTTCACTGAGGAAAACGGCATTGTAGTGAAACTCTGAATGAAATTGGGAGACAATTTATGTAGATATCTGAGGAGTGACCATTCCTGGCAGTGGCAATAGCAGTTGCAAATGCCCTCGGGTGGGAGTATGCTGGAATTTTCAGAAACATAAGAAAATCAACGTAGCTGGAGCAGTCAGTAAGGAAAATATTACTAGGAGATATGTCAGAGGAATAGCAGTGGGAGAGCAGCTCATGTCATCTTTATAAATAGGACTGTGGTTTCTACTATGGGGAAGACTGGAAGTCCCCAGAAGTTTGGGTGTGTGTATAGTTTTCCTCTTAGGAAAACCATTATTCTAACTTTTAACACCACAGTTTAGTTTAGTTTTGACTGTGTTTAAATTACCTGGGACATGCTTTTTTTTTTTTTTTTTTTTTTTTCTTTTGGATCTGGCCTCTTGTGCTCAATGTTAGGTCTTTAAAATCTGCCTGTAATATACCTGTAGTTCATATACATATACATGTAGTTCATACATTGTAGTTCATTCATTAGCATTAGCATGTAGTATTCCATTGAATAGATAGGACATTATTTTTGTATCCATTCTACTAATTAAAAATATTTGAGTAGATTTAAGGGCATATTGAGAGTATACAATGTTATGTACATTCTTGCTCATATTGAGACTATACAATATTATGTACAGTCTTTTAGTGAACATATTTCCATGGGATATATTTACTAAGAATATTCCTAGAATTTGGGGTTCATAGGTCTGTATATAACCAGTTTTAGTAATGGATACATTTTAGTGGTTTGGCATTGTCAACCAAATGCCTGGGAAGCCCCAAAGCTGAGCAATAAGTATGGGCAGGTTGGCAGGAAACAGAGATGGAGAGAGTGACTGTCATGTTAAGGAGCCAAGTTGGTCTGATTTATAGTAATCGATGCCCAAAGAAAAGTTTTAAGAGGTAAATGACATAATCGGGATTACTGTTGAAAGGATTATTCTGTAAGTGATATGAAGAAAGATTTGAAAGAAACAACCAGTTAAAACACAGCTGTAGTTGTCTAGAGAAGAAAAGATAAGAGTCCGATCTATAGCAGTTGAAATAGAGACAAGGAAGAGGCAACACTTTTGAGAAAAACTTAGGAGGTGAAATACAAGTCTTAGCAATGGATGGATGTTGGGGCAGGTGAGTAGAGAATGTGGTCAAGATTCCCGGCACTTTAGCTTGGGCTGCTACATAGGTTCAATGGCTCAAAACAGAGACAGACCGTAGAAGAGGAAATATCATTTCAGAGAGGAATTAATGAGTGCAGCGTTGGACATGCTGAACTCAACATGTTGGAACATGAGCTGAAGTCTAGCGGGTATTTGGATATAAAAATTTCATAGCGGCTGGGCGTGGTGGTTAATGCCTGTAATCCCAGCACTTTGGGAGGCAGAGGCGGGTGGATCACAAGGTCATGAGATTGAGACCATCCTGGCCAACATGGTGAAATCTCCATCTCTACTAAAAATACAAAAGTTAGCCGAGCATGGTGGTACGTGCCTGTAATCTCAGCTACTTGGGAGGCTGAGGCAAGAGAATCACTTGAACCCGGGAGGCGGAGGTTGCAGTGAGCTGAGATCACACCACTGCACTCCAGCCTGGGTGACAGAGTGAGATTCTGTCTCAACAACAACAACAAAAAAAAAACATGTGATAGCCGGACGTGGTGGTGCACGCCTGTAATCCCAACTACTCAGGAGGCTGAGGCAGGAGAATCACTTGAACCTGGGAGGCAGAGGTTGCAGTGAGCCGAGATCGCGCTATTGCACTCCAGCCTGGGCGACAGAAAGAGACTCCATCTCAAAAAAAAAAAACAATTGAAACCAAAGACTATGGTCTAACTATAGAACTATAGAGGGAGATTTACAAATCATCAGTGTAAATTTGTTTCAGAAACCATGAGGGTGCGTGACTTGAAAAGAGTTGGCAGAGTGAGAGGAGCCATAGGCTAAGTGTAGAAATCTAAGGAACCACCGCATTTACAGGGTGGGCAGGGGAGGAGTTTCACACAAAGACACAGAGGGCTGGTGGGGGTGGAGGTAAGAAAGTTGAGAGCTTTAAAGAAACAAACGTACTGATAAATGAAGCAGAGAATAAATCCGTGTAAGAGTGTGGCGGAAAAATAGCCACTGCATTAGACAGTTGGATGCTGTTGCTGACTTTAGTGACTCAAGCACTTTGCTGCAGTTTTAGGAGCAGAAGCCAATTAAAGGTCGAAAGGGAGGACATGATTAAGTAGAATGGAATAGTCTTTCAGATAGTTTGCAGAAAAAAGATTGATAAATGCAGAGATGTAACTAGAAGGGGATAAGAAATGTAGTTTTTTTTGTTGTTTTTTTTTTTTTTTTTTTGTAGAGATGGGTTCTCTCTATGTTGTCCAGGCTGGTCTCAAACTCCTGGACTCAAGTGATCCTCCCATCTTGGCCTCCCAAAGTGCCTGGATTACAGGTGTGAGCTACAAGTTTTATTATTCTTTATCCTTTTATTTTAAACTTAGCATCAGGGAATATGAGGGTATTTCAGAAAATGAAACAAAGGCATGAATCGGAATTGTGTGAGAAACTAAAATTACAGGAAAGTTAATTGGAAAGGCTGAAGAAATAGTCATCAAATGCTGTGACTGTGGTCATTGTTATCAGTACCCAGATCTTTCTTTCCATCATGGTCCTTACCATTCTCTTTTTACATGAGGCCAACTTCACTCATGAACATTACTTGTCTAGGACCCTGTAAGAATTTGAATTTGCTACTTTTCTCCGAATCATGTTACAAAGTATAATGATAATAATATGGACAACACATAAAATCAATTGAGTACATCCTATGGCCCACTGTGTACATGTTTTATACATTGTCTATAATTGGGAAACAACTATTCAAGTCAGAAAGGATTTACCCAACTTACAGACTGGAAACTGAGGCTCAGAGTGGTGTAAATAAATTGTCTTAGGCAACACTGAATAAATAGCTGTATGGGAATTTAAACCTAGCTCTGTCTGAACCCCAAGTCTATATTCTTTACACTAGATCAGGCTGACTCCCATAATATTTATATTTAAATTTGTATGTTATCTAAATAAAGATCTGAGAGTGACCAGTCCCTTTCTGAGCTGTTGAAGTAGACAGAGCTGGTTGTATGCAACGCATCTGCTTTTATGTCCTGAGAGTGAAGAGTGAGCGATCTATAACACTAATTGTCCCTTGGTGCACTAAAGCAGATTCAACTTCAATAAATCAAAGAACAGTTTCTCTGCCTCTTCAAACCATCCAAAGGAAAGTATTTGATGCATGTCTTTTGTGAGCATTCCTTATTTCTAGTTATTAAAGAGAAAGGCAGAAAGATTGGCCATTTGAGGTGTCTCTCTAACAAAGGATGCTACTAGCCTTAAGATGTAATAAAGCATTGTATTACTTTTATGGCTTTAGTTTATTGGAGTTTGGCTTGGCTGAATTTTCGCTAATATACTTTGCAAACAATCTGTATTTTAAGTAAGTACCTTTTAAATTTCACTGCGCCTGTTTTATGGAGGCAATTGGAAGAGGAAAAGGAGGACTCTGTATATATGAATCATGTCATTAGAGAGAGATTGCTCTCTGACACAGGGAAATTGTACGTACCACAGTGAATGGACCTCCCTTGAGGGCTACAGACATGTTTTACCAAAGATGCTCTTGGGGAAATTCACGGGGCCAAATGCACTTTTTCTGAAAAAGAAAATACTCTTTAGGGGATCCAAGCTAGGAATAAATATTGACCATTCTCCTAGAGCTGCAGATAACAACCCTCCAAATACAGCTCAACTCCAAGGTATGACAAGCACGTGTGGTTGAACATTCATGGTCCTTACGACTCTAGTTTGATAGATTATTTCAGCTGCAACCTTTCCAATTCTCTTTTGGAACATGTTTATTGATTTTAAAAGAATGGAGGTTGCCTAATGAGATTATTGTTCAACTGTGGTCATTCTGTTCCTTAAAAAATAAAAGCATAATTTTAAATCATGCCTTGATACTTTAAATGAAAGAATGCACTAAGAAAGCTTGTCTGCTCTTACCCTTGTCTGACACATACTTGGACTGTATGGATGTTTTACTTTTCCTTTAATTTATTCATTTAACAAATATTTGGTGCCTATTCTGTGTTAGCCCCTTAATGTACCTTGCCGAATCAAATAGATTGAGATCCTTTGCTTGTGAATACGGCATTCTCATTGGGAATAAACTTTAAACAAACAATCATTACAATACAAGTGACATTAAAATTTTAATCAGTGCAGTGACAAACAGGAGACCAGGAGAAGGTGTAATGGGAGAGAGATAATTTATATTAACTAATTTCTAGTTTAGGAAAAAAAAAAATCGCAGCTCACAGCCAGAGCTGATTTAATTTTACATACACAGGCTCTTTGAGCTGAAGCGAATCTGACTGAATTTCAGTGTGAAAATAAAATATAAAAACTGTTTGTGGAGTTATTCCTAAACAGAATTAACATCAGAATCATCTATTTTGGAAAAATCGGTTCATCAAATAAATCTTTGGCCAACAATTGTTCAAGAAATATGTTCATGTCAAGGGCAGGATTGCCATATTTTCTAGGATTCAAAATTTTCACTGATCGGGAATTACTATATTTTGTAAATGGAAATACCACTACTAAAACAGAAAGCTGTAAATAGAATGATACCTTTTGTTTCCAAAGTCGATATACTAGACTGATGCGAAAATAATAGTAAAAGCAAGACAGTTCCTGACAAAGTTACCTCGGGGTAAACGTGGCAGCCACAAGTGCCTCCGGTGAGTATTCTCAGGGAAGGGGTTAAAAAAGACCTCCTTGAGGAATGTGATATTTCGAATAAGACCTGATGCAGGAAGTTACCCAGGTCAACAGTAACAGTGACAATTTCCTGTGCTATGTGACACAAAGCTCAGGAGAATCACATTTTTAGAGAAATGAGGCTACATGTTTTGCAGTATCCTTGTATGCTTGAGGGAAATGTATGCAAGATGGAAAAAAATTGATTGAAGATACTACAATGTGTCCGACACTTCCCATTCACTATTTCCTTTATTCCTTACCACAACCCACTAATGTTGGTGTGAGCACCCCCATTTTAAATACAAGAAAGTTGAGGTTCAGATTACCTAAGATAATACCTTCAAAAGCCTGTTACTGGGATACCAACAAGTTATTTCCCTCACCAGCGTTGTCCAAAATATATTCTGCTAAGACTTGGGTCCATGAGATGTCAGATCTCATGTTATACATAGACAGAAACACACACAAGTCAGTCAGTCATACACTTGGATACACATCAACACCTGGGTTTTCTTTATTAAATACCCTGGGCAATGTGAAGTTGAGCAATGCTAACCCAGTGTGCAGTGCAAACTGATATTTACTGAGAATCTCCAAGAAGAATGCTGAGATTTTAGAGGGTCGATAAGTAATACTCCACTTTGTATCAAAACTAATAAAAATATAGACATAAGAGACAGAGAGAAGGGAATGGAAATATCAGCTTTGCTACCTAAAGAGCTGAATTGGAGAACCTGGCTTTAGATTTGTGGCCTCCCTGGGCTTGCTGATACTATGCCTTAGAATTAGGCAGACTTATTCAGCCAGTCCCTGGCAAGGTTGGGCAACCAGTGAACCTGGTCTATGTAGAGAGAGATACCTGAGTGGATCCTTCCTACAAATATGCAGATATGGAATTAGGAGAGAAAAAAATGGTTAAATTGAGCATAATCAGCTCTAACCAGAAAAGTAATTCTTTGCCGGGAAACTGAGGCAGCAGAGAGGAACTAGGAGTATTTTTTTCTGATAGAAATTCCTCTACAGGCCATCATGAAAGTAAAGAGAAAGGAGTTTCTCTATTTGCAAGAAGTAGCTTGTGTGTTGTTTGAGATTCTTGAGGATGCTATTCTCATTTGAAGACTACTTTGCAGTCCTAGCTGGAGAATCAAGCAGTCTGGGCCCAGCGACTGTATTGACATCTCTGATAGGCACTTTGGTTGTCTCCTGTGGTCCTTTCCCCATGGTTTTCCATACTTCTAGTCTGATCTTTTTGAAAGTGGTGATGAAAACCTTGGCAGAAGTAAGAAGAAAGGATCATTTTGTAGCACAGGTTACTAAATTATTGCACATCCATTTTCTCTAGGAAATTGAATTAATTATTGAGTAAACATGGCTTCCTATTGATTCTATGTTGATTACTTTCTAATATGAAAAATGGAGCCAAGCCATAATGTTATTTGAGCATGGCAGATTGGGGGCTGGACTGCAGAACAAATCAAATAAAGGATATCGACATTTCTGTAGAAGGAGGGTGTCTGTCTCCATCTGAAAGAGGCTATCTTTCTACAATCTCAAAAATAAACAAATTGGCCCAGGAAGGAAAAGTCATATGAGAAAAAGGTTTGGATTACATAGAGGACTTCATTAGTCATCGATCTTCCCTGTGATAGTGCAGTGCCCTTAAACATTATTAAAGTCTATTTACCATAAATGACTACTTGGAAGCAGCACGAAATCCTCTATAGAACCTCTGATTTTCAAATTAAAGGAAGGAGCTAGTAATAAGAAATTTTTACCATTATGCAGATTAAACATGCTCCTTCAGAAATTCATTCTGTGCAGCATCTTTCTACCAGGAATCTGTGCCCCTGTGTGTAAGGAAGCCTTATGGCATCAAAATGAGAATAAGAGGAAAACTTGCTTCATCAAACTTAACTGTAATTCCAAATGAGTGGCTTCAATGCAATACACATTTTAGAGCTTGTTTTGGTGAACTTTGCCTAGAACATGGCATTCATCTCTTGAAAGACAAATGCCCATCAATAATGGACTGAATAGAGAAAATATGGCACATATATACCATGGAATACTATGCAGCCATAAAAAAGGATGAGTTCATGTCCTTTGTGGGGACATGGATGAAGCTGAAAACCATCCTTCTCAGCAAACGAACACAAGAACAGAAACCAAACACCACATGTTCTCACTCATAAGTGGGAGTTGAACAATGAGAACACATGGACACTGAGAGAAGAACACCACACACTGGGGCCTGTGTGGGGTGGGGGGCTAGGGGAGGGATAGCATTAGGAGAAATACCTAATGTAGGTGATGGGTTGATGGGTGCAGCAAACCACCATGGCACGTGTATACTTACGTAACAAACCTGCACGTTCTGCACATGTATCACAAAACTTAAAGTACAATAATAATAATAATAACAATAATAAATGTATAAAGACCAAAAAAAGAAAGACAGCATCCTGTTAACTTATGAAGACTAAACCTAAAAACAGAAGCAAAAGAACATCATAAGGCTCTTATAGAAACAGATGCTGAGTATTTAGTTATACATCAGAAATGTATGAATTAATTTTTAGTTAAGAGATTGGCAACTTCATTTTCTTCTTTATTAAAGTGTCAGGAAAAGTCTGAAATGTTCATGCTGGAATGTTCAATAGACTTACTTCACAAGGATTATTGCTGAAACTTCATGGTTCATGTAAAATGAAGGGGGGCTTTAAGAATTTAAGTAATACTTCTCCAGCTAAAATATGCCTTATACCAAAGTCTAGATATACATAAGTACATTTTTCTATTCATTTTTCACAAGCATAGAATTTTCAGGTTGAATATGGAAGAATTGCTGTAAAACTTGAAAGGTGGTTTAGAGTGAATGACTAGTGAACCCTAAACTGTGTAATATTTAAAAGGTATTGCTTATTTAGAACCAGAACCAAGCAAGTCTCCTTCTCGAAGAATTTTACTATTTTACTATTTCTTTAAGTGTAGTAGTAACACATCAATATATGCATAAAATAATTTTATTGACACTACATAGACATGAGATATAACACATCTTACACCAAACATAATAATGAAATTAGATTTTAATGATTCTTAATAATTTAACATGTATAGATTCATATTGATACTATCCTCCTTTAATATGCTTTAATTCGCTCATTTTTGAACCTTTTATTTATTGTTAGATTTGCTTTTTTTTTGTAGTCAGTGGAACATGCTTCTATGGCTTTAATATCTTTAATATAGACCAGAGTTCCAAGATCTACTTTTCTTGAGAGATTCAGAGCTCATTAATTCTTCTGTTGCATGTAACTCTTAAATGCATTGGTTAGAGTGATCTTTTGGCAATTCAAAAGCCAATATAGTCTTTCTTCTTATTTTTAGTCCTCCTTCCATTTTTCTAAAGAAATGAGATGGATCTGAATTTTCTAGAATATTCATGTCTAAGAGCATAATTCCCTCTTGCTTTTTTTTGAGGCTTATTCTTTTGGACCTGTGAGGAATGGTTCCTGCTGACGACTCCATGCAAAGGAAGATTGGTAGCAAGTCACTGATAGACAGTTTTTGACATGGCCTGGCTCCTTTCAATCTGCCAGGTGTACCAGGATCGTTCCTATGAGCTTGTCAACAGATACATTCACGTATTGATTTACGATGTCACCAATACCTAAAACAACATTCCTTAAAACATTTGAAGTAAGTGAAGGTTATGTATTGCTGATTTGTTTTTAAATATGGATTTGTGTATGTCTGGAGAAAAAATTAAAACATAATTATTCAGACATAGAATACTTAGAGTTCACAAATGAAAATGGTTGCTATTTTAAGAGTAAAACATATCCTTTAATAATTAAGGAGATTTAACCTTGACCAAGTTCACTCATAGACTAATTTATGAGTGATCTGAAATGTACCTGTGTGAAGTCAAATGAATGGTTTGATATGGTTTTAAAATTAGTAGTATAATTAATATATGGTAAAGTCTACAGGTGTGTTCTTTCATAGTGACTGGTAAAGCGTTGACTAGGGTAAAGTAACCCTTAGTCACCTAACTGAGTCCACATGCTTCAGGGTTAAAGAAGAACTACAGCCTTGACTTCTTATTCTTGAAACTAGTCAAGGCACTGAAATTTTGGCTTCATAGAAGCCAGTGTCTTTACCATTAGTTAATAAAATGAAAGATAAAATTATAAAGATTGACCACTCTTAACTCTTACAATATACTTCTTTGTACAGTCCCAGAGTAGCTGGAAAACAACTGAGTCTATGGCATAAATAGCTCCTATCAGCCAGGACAACACAGGGCCAGGCTCAGTGTCCCAGCAGACATGGGCTTCTGAATTGTGTTAAATCATTTAGAAGATTACTTAATTTCATAGTAACAGAGAATGAATCTGGATGACAATGGAAACATTACCTAGATTCTTTAGGCCTCTAATCTCTCATCTGCGATTTTGAAATAATAAATATAGGCTTCTATTGGCTTCATCTTTTTAACAAAATTTTGAGTGTAAAATTTTAAAACATTGAACTGAATGTGTGTAGTGAGAATTAAAAGTGCCATAAAAAGCATGCTATTAATTATGATATGGTTAGGCTTTATGTCCTCACCCAATCTCATCTTGACTTTTAATCCCCAGGTGTTGAGGGAGAGACCTGGTTTGAGGTGATAGGATCATGGGGGCAGTTTCCCTCATGCTGTTCTTGTGATAGTGAGTGAGTTATCATGAGATCTAATGGTTTGAAAATGGCAGTTTCCCCTGGGTTTTTACACTCTTTCTCACCTACTGCCATGTAAGACGTAGCTGCTTCCCCTTCCTCCATGAATGTAAGTTTCCTGAGACCTCCCCAGTCATACAGACCTGTAAGTCAATTAAATCTCTTTTCTTTATAAATTATCCAGTCTCTGGCAGTTATTTATAGCAATGTGAGAACGGACTAATACAAATTATTATATTAGTATTAGCAGATTACAAATAATCTTGCAAGACACTGTTGGTAGATGTCAGCTTTCAATTCCAGGGAAGAGAACAGACCTTGATATTTTAATATGTTCATGATAATCACTACTTATGCTTGAATTTGTTGTTAATTCAATAGGATGCATGGCAGAAAAAAAAATATCCTTTTATTTATGACCACATTATTCATAAGCATCAACAGATCTGTAAAGCAATGGTGGCACTGGTAGAGTAGTATAAATAAGGAATATGTGTCTTTTTGTTTCTGGAAAGGCGGGCTAACTTCCAGGTTTCACTGTCTCAGTAAATCATTATGTCCTTGAAAAAAAAAAAAAGTAGAAACCCAGACTATTTAGAACTCAAAGCTAGTTAGTGAAGGTGACCATTTTAAAGTTATATTTTATTCTTCTCCTTTACTTGGGTGGGTGAGGGAAGTATTTCAGTTGAAGCGCTGGCATTTAGCTGTAGTTACAATGAATTGCGGCCATGATTGCAATTGTTTTGTGATGCCTGTGGTGTCATTACCAAGATGCGATTACCAATTGCTATATGAAATTAGTTATGCATGAAATGAATAGGAAGCATAAATACTAGGAGGGAGAGTCTGAGCACAGACTTCATCCTCATTGTCTTCCAGATCCACTGATGCTTATGCATAATGTGGTCATAAAACTTTAATTTATTTCAGAGTCCTAGGACTAGAAGGGATCTTTAAAGGTCATTTAGGACAGCCCTCTGTTTCCAGGCCCTTGAGCAAACCTAAAAGGAAAATGAATGAACCCTTTCCCCAAGACCAGATTAAAAATCTTCTAATAATTATAAGTTAAAATGAGTTAAGTTGTAATAGTAAGAGGAATTTCTACCAAGTAATGCTTCACTGCATTCACTGGTCAATGAGTATAATATTTTTATATATACTATACATTAAATTAATGTACAGATATATTTAACTGGCTTTCAAATATTTTAATGTTAGTACATGATTTTGCTGTAAAGCTTTCAAAAATTAACTCTCATTATATGTGATGCTTCCTTTTAAGGAATGACATGTTCTAAAAATTTTGTGTTAATTAAAGTTTCTCAATGGAGTCATAGTTTAAATGTTTAAAAGGAACATATTACACACACATACATACACACACACAATAATGTAATACAGTACATTGATCTGAAAAGTGAAGGCAGTTCAATACACTTTTAAAAATTACATTTTTTAGGTATAGAATTTTTTGCGAAGTAGGATGTACCTGAAGATTTTTCTACGATAAAATAATATTACTTTTATTTCATTCAGAAGTTAAAAAAAGATTTTTTAGATATATTTTGATAACTCCTAAGTTAATAGTATCTGCAATTAATTGTCTCTAAAAGTATATCTTCATTATTAACCCATTTCTCCTTTCTGGATACTAATTATGGAATCCAATTTTCTTTGTCAAGGTTAATAGCTTGATGTGAAAAAAGTAATCATGTTCATTTTTCACTTCCTGTGTCACAAAGGTTAACAGGAAAGGGAGTAGGAACTTTGTGAAGCCCAGCTGTAAGACGGTGTCCACTAAAGTCTAGAGCCTTTGAAGTTAAATGACGTTGCTTTTCTCTGCTACGGAGACTGTTTTAGCATAATTGAGCAAACATTGGGTTACTGTGACTCGACGGCCTGTTTTTCTGTTTCAGAAATGCCAGTGAACTTTGGTAGGTTACTTATTCTCCCTTCATCTCAGTTTTCTCTCTGTAAAATGAGGACATAACTCTCTTTTTGTTGTTGTTGTGGTAAGGATTAAATAAAAATCACTTTTTCTTTTAGCAGATTGCTGGACACAAAATAGATACTGCAAATGTTAGTTCACTGCCCCACTGCCTCCTTTAACATGAAGGGGTACAGAAGATTCTGATAGGCAAAAACTTTATGATTATTTGAGCTCTTTAATTGGGGGTGGAGAAAAATGGTCAAATAAAAAGGTGTGGGAACATAAAAGTGGCTCAATGCTCCACATTAGAAAACTATTGTATTGACAGGAGTGTTTGAAAAAAAAATGTTCTGCAAGGTAGAACTATAAAAATACTATTCAAAGTAGAACTATTTTTCATGGCACCTATTTCTGCTTCCATAAATATTAGCACAATATTAGTAACCAAAAATCTTAATATAATTATATATTGACCACTGAATCCTAAAATATGCCCACTATTTACTCACCCTCTGTAATACATGATTCTTTTCTTCTGCCATCTTTTTCTACAGAGGTAAAATTTCTATTCAAAGTCTATGACTTCTGGGTTGTGAAACCTGTAACCTTAGTATTCAAACTTACTTTATTTTCCTCACAAGTAATTCTGAGGTCCTCAGGCAAGTCTTTCAGCCACACAAAAATGTAGCATCACCTAATTTTGTATTAATTCGGGAACATCATAGCATCGACCTTTAACTCGAGGAGTTTAACAATGCTATTTACACCATTGAATTGTCCAATAATTGAGATTGCTTTCTATTGCACCCTCTTAACCTGGTTTGCTATCCTGGGAATATAAAGATGGTAATAAAACAAATACTTTGCGGTGTCTATGGAAGTAATCTTCATGGAAACCAGAAGAAAGCTGGCTTAGAACGAGGCAAAGTTAATAAAAGCATAGTGAGAGAATGAACAAATGGAGGCGGTATGGAATAGAAAAATAATATTGGGTGCTAACAAGGAGAAAATTGATCCTGTTCCATTCAGATGATGGGTCAAGAACACACTTGTTACCTGTTCCTTAAATCGAACTTTCTCCTCTGATGATAAGACATGATGAGTAGGACGGGAAAAAATTAGATGGTTGAAATTAGGGAAGTAGTGTAGTTTGATCTGCTTTTTAAAAGGCTCATTCTACTGCATGGAGAACAGACAAAAGGAGAAAAAATAGAAGCTGGAAAATCAATAGGAAGCTATTGCAAAACAAACATGAAACACAGTTGTAGTTTGGATTAGGATGGTAGCAGAGGAGGTGATAATAAGTACCCAGATATAACATATATTTTAGAGTTTTAAACAGCAGAATGTCCTATGTATTGAATATGGGTATGAAAGAGAGCAGTCAAGGATGGCTCAAGGTTTGAGGACTTAGCAGCTCAGTAACGGTAGTGGCATTCGTTGGGATAAGCAACACAGAAATGCAAAGTTGGGAAGGGGATATCAAATGTTATGTGCAGGACTTGTTGAGTTTGAGATGGCAACAAGACACTCAAATGGAGACATCATGGAGGCAGCAGAACATGAGCCAGTGTTTAAAGGAGTGGCCTGAGCTGATGAGAGATATTGAAAGTCATTGGGATATTGATGATATTTAAGGGCACAGGAGTATATGAGATCACCCAGTAAGACATTGAAAAAGAGCCAAGTTCTGAGGACAGAGTTCTGATTCTGAGTCATGCCAACATCTCTACATCAGAAAATTATGGGATTCAGCAAAGGATCGTGAAGAGGAGTGGAGTAAGAGGAAAACCAGGAGTGGAGAGTTTTCGGTCTGGCGCGGTGGCTCAAGCCTGTAATCCCAGCACTTTGGGAGGCCGAGGCAGGCGGATCACTAGGTCAGGAGATCGAGACCATCCTGCCTAACACGGTGAAACCCCATCTCTACTGAAAATACAAAAAATTAGCCTGGTGTGGCCGCGGGCGCCTGTAGTCCCAGCTACTCGGGAGGCTGAGGCAGGAGAATGGCGTGAACCCGGGAGGCGGAGCTTGCAGTGAGTCGAGATCGCGCCACTGCACTCCAGCCTGGGCGACAGAGGAAGACTCCGTCTCAAAAAAAAAAAAAAAAAAAAAAAAAAAAAAAAGAGTTTTCTAGAAGAGGAGTGGAGAAAGCATTCAAAGGAGTGAAGACTAAACTGTGGGGAATGCTGCTGAGGTGAAAGCTAGGAACTGACTCCAGGAATTAACAATTTGGTTGTCATTTAGTGACTTTGATTTGAATGGACTTAAGGGAAAAAGGAGGCTAAAAACATAATTGAATATAACTGAGGGTGTAGGAGGTGATGAGCTGGAGATGAGGCCAAAACAACTATTTGGGGGAGTTTTGCTATAAAGTGAAGGGGAAGGAAAAGCAGCAGGTATAATTGATCGATTGTAACAAACAAACCCCAAATTACCTCCACCTGGGCATGGAGTTTTGCAGCAACAATTAAGTTACTTTAGGTCTCAGTTCAAATTTTACTTCATTCTATTAAGTCTTTTTCAATGAACACGATTTACAATTTATTTTCGGTTGTAAGAAATCATACGTATTTTGTACTTCAATTTGAGAAACACAACATTTTAGGACTTGAAATGGCTTTAAATATATCTTATCTGCAAAAATACACCAAATAAGGCAAAGCTGTTTTCAGTTTCTTGCTTTTGATCATCCTGAAAATCTCAGAACTGATACTAGAACTTTAGATAGTTCTAGTGCTTCTTCTAGTATCTAGTTCTGGAGACTTAGCAAGTCTTTTTCTTGTCAAATGCGCAAGTACTGTTCTCAGAGTCATAATTTTAAATTTGGGGCTAATAAAATAAGTGTTTAAGTGCTTTTTTTTAATCAAAAACAAGTTTGAACCCCCGATAAGTGTTGTGTCTATTCTTTGCTCTTGCTTAAAATCTTAATTATTTTGCTTATATGTATATTAATAATGATCGTCTATTGATCTATTAAACATACTGTATATGACTTAAGTCATATGACTTAAGTCTAGCATCTTGTTTTTTCATCATGCCCAGAACATCTCTTACTTAAGAGTTTTTCAATAATTATTTCTAATGCCACATTTAAAACCATCTTAAAATGAATGATTACAACTTTCACTGTGTAGTCTTGAAGACATAGAACTGTCTCTGAACTAAAAGCATTTATTCTCTTTAAATCTCTCCACTTTATGTTATGCTTGTTGTAGAAAACAAATTACTTTAAAACTTGCCTAATTTTTTAAAAATGTGGTCTAAAGGTTGCATGTTAATGGAAGATAGCTACAATAAGTTTATAAAGAGGTTGAAAATAAATGTTATTTTAGACAGGTGGGTCCTAAGTTTTGTTTCTTTTTGTTGCTGTTGTTGTTGTGGTTGTTGTTTTGCATCTCAATTACAAATACTTTTGTGATGCTTTTGGATAATATGAACGGTAAGTTACTTTCATTTATCTCATTATTGATAGAGTGTATTTCTCCCCAAATAGTCAAGCTTATGATCAAAAGAGTACAACTTGAATTGTCACAACTTGGAACACCTTTTAAGAAACACCTGCGGAAAACTTGTGACAATGAAAATTTTGAATACACTGACCTGTCATTTGGAGAACTCATTTAACAGATTCATTTAGCAAACTGGAATGACATGATCTGTTAGGCTGTGACTGTATAACAACACCAAGTTCACGGCACTAGGGTTTCAAAAAGAATTCAGCCATTTTATTGAAGTAGTCACTTTAACAGCTGAGTGCTTTCCGTGGGATCAGGTACTATATTTATTTAATAAGAACACTGGATAAATCTCATTATGTTTCAGGAGTGCTTCTAAGCACTTTACAAAGATTAGTTCATTTAATCCTCATTGTGATTCTAGCATCCTGGTAATATTAGTATCACCATTTTAGAGATGCCTTCACAATTAATTTGTCTTAGGTCTCCTAACCAGCGATGCAATTCAGATTCAAATCCAGATAGAGATGCCCCACAATGCCTGTGCATATTCACCATGTGGGCTATCTCCCCATGGCTAGCTGAGGCTGTATGTTTTATAGTGTGAGCTTCCTAGCCGAAAAGCCTGGGATCGAATCCCCTATGTGCTCTTATTAGCCTTGGGATTATATGTAAGTTACTAAATCTCCCTGTGCTTCAGTTTCCTCATCTGTAAAATAAATATTAATATATGTAAAACAATAGACTATTAATTAACATGTAGGCAGTATTTATTGATCAGTGTTTTTGTTACCTAATATTTGGCTTTAGGTTAAAAAATAATAAATGATTAAATAATTGAATTTTCAAGTCTGAGTTTTGATTTCACATATAAATGGATAAGAGACAATTGTGTCAAAAAGTTTATAGTTCAGCTGTGTGAGAGTGACATCACATTTCTTGATTTTTAGAAGGGGGTATACAGATAACTAGCTTTTTCTAATACCTCCTACTGTGCCAATTTTTAAGGCCTCTTTCTTTTTTCTTCAGGACAATGATGAATCTAGAATAACTAGTCAGCCAACTCACAGGTGACATCAGTACCTGTGGAAAGCCAGACTCCCTTGAGAATTCAGAGTCTAACTGCAGCCTAATGAAAGTGCAGTTTTCTTGTGTTCTGGGATTTAATGATCCCATTCCCAAGGTCAGTGGATCTCCTTTGAGGTTTCTAGCTAGCCCTGTCATGATCCTTGTCAGCTTTCCGTACTCTTCAGCATATATGCATATTCATAATGTGCTTTAACGCATCCTTTGAATGAATTCATGCATTTACTCAACTTTCCATTTGCAGGACCTTTCTCGATGGAGTGTCATGGAAGCCCTCAAATCAAGGGAGGGCTGGGGCAGAGGTGTACATAGCACCAGATTTAAAGTCTAGGCTTTTTTTTTTTTTTTTTTTTTTTTTTTTTTTGAGACGGAGTCTTGCTTTGTCGCCCAGGCTGGAGTGCAGTGGCGCGATCTCGGCTCACTGCAAGCTCCACCTCCCGGATTCACGCCATTCTCCTGCCTCAGCCTCCCGAGTAGCTGGGACTACAGGCGCCCACTACCACGCCCGGCTAATTTTTTGTATTTTTAGTAGAGACGGGGAAGTCTAGGCTTTATTTCAAGTCAGGTAAAGGGGAGCTAGTGAAGATTTCAGACAGGACATATCTGGCCTCACTTGCACAAAATCTTGTGGGTGAGACAACAAACAGGGAATCATGCTGAAGGTGATGCAGAAGTGATGAATGTGGGGCTGGTGGTAGTGGTAGTAAAGGTTTCCCATTGGGTGGATGTAGGTTCTGAGCCAGAGAAGGTGGTGACACTTTGTCAACTAAGACTGGGCTAGAGGAAGAAAAGAACAGAATTCACACCTCAGGTGTGGAGGGAGAGGAGGAAAAGTCAGTGTGTGAGGAAGGGGCTACTAAGTTGTTTCATTATTGGGGCAGGAGACAAAGGTGACTATATGTATACATATACACACACACATTATATATATCCATATATACACATGTATACATATATAATAAAGTATGTTTGAATTTGTATGAATATATGTATGTTTATATATTTCAAGTAAAAGCAGAACGTTGGATATTATGCAGGCAACATAAGTCATCTAGTCCTTAAAGTATACCTAATATGAAAATTCTTGAGCTGTCACTGTTTGGGTTATATTCACCTCCTTTTCTGAAACTAACCTCTAGAACTCTACCTGGATTTAATTTTAAATCTTATACCTAACTTTAAGATAAATTAATATTCAAAATACCTGAAGGTATACTTCTTTTGTAACTTAAGATATAATATATCCCTTTGGGTTTGCTATTGCCTCATCAAACACACCTTAAAAAATTGTTCAACTTCGGGCCAGTCAGGGTGGCTCACACCTGTAATCCCAGCACTTTGGGAGACTGAGGTGGGTGGATTGCTTGAGCCAAGGAGTCCTAGACCAGCCTGGGCATTATAGGGAGACCTCGTCTCTAAAAAAATACAAAAAGTAGCCATGCGTGGTGGTATGCACCTGTAGTCCCAGCTACTCAGGAGGCTGAGGTAGGAGGATTGCTTGAGCCAGGGAGGTGGAGGTTGCAGTGAGCCAAGATCATGCCACTATGACAGAGCAAGACTCTGTCTTAAAAAAAAGATTGCCCAACTTCATAACTTACCTTTTTATATTCACATTTCAGAAAAACTTTACTCTCAATTGGTTTTTAAGAGACTTCAATTTATGGACTATTTTTCCTTGAACTATGCCTTGCTTCAAATTTACCTTCAGTATTAATATCTTTGCAACAATGAAATATACACATACAGACACCAAATTATGGGCTGCCCTAGCCAAATTAGTACATCATAAATTGTCTTCAGGAACAACTGGGGCAGCCCAATACTATTATTATTTATCTTCTTTAGCTGGACATAGTGAGAGATTTCTTGAAAACAAGATATTTTGCAGAAGTCAATTTCTTCTCTCAATAGGTACAAAATAAATACATTTGAGCCCATTCATTTTTCCAAAATCTAGTTTAACAAGCATATATTAAACATAGGCTGATATTACACACAGTTGTGCACAACATCTGATAGACATATGAAAATACTAATTTGAATAAAACATGAACTCTGTCTTCCAAGAACTTAAACTCTTTTCAGAGAGTTTGCTGTAGTATGACACAAGGAAGTAGGACATTTTCTCGGTGAAATACAAACATTAGATTGAATAACGACTGAGCAGATTTCTGACTTTGGGAATAACATATGAAAAAGTGACTCTGGCTCCTAGGAGAATAAAAGGTTTGAAGGTTCAGACAAATGTTACTTGCCATGCAAGCCTTTCACATTATAGGCTGACAATAAATGCTCCTGAAAGAAAAAGAAAGAGGCAGGTAAGAAAAGAAGAACAGCATTACAAGGGCAAGAAGGGTAGAAGGTTGGGGGTCATGAACTTAGAGCTGAGCTTCAGGTTGCTGCTGTGGTTGTTATTAGGATTATTAATCGTTTGGTCTGCTGTTTGAGATAGGATTGATTTTCTGTTCTAACTAAAATTCCCAGCCAGGTACAGTGGCTCACACTTGTCATCCCAGCACTTTGGGAGACCAAGGCGGGAGGATCGATTGAGCCCAGGAGGTCGAGGCTGCAGTGAGCTATGATGGCACCACTACACTCCAGCCTAGGTGTCAATGAGACCCTGTCTCTAAACAAAAAAAAAATTAAATTAAAATTAAAAAAATTAACAAATACAATTTGTTAAAATTTTAAAAATTAACAAATACAATTCCTCCTGGGATCAGCATGGAGCTGATTTTTTGTTTCAAATAAAATTCCTCATGGAATCAGCAGGTCCCCATGTATTTAGAACATAAAATCCCTGAAGCCAAGATCCCATACCAAGCTCTCTCACCTGCCGGAGACTGGAGTCCTCCATTCCCTACGCTGGAAGCACATTCCCCTTGCCTCGTTCTGATTGTACCTTTATATGGCCTTTATATGGATATATATATCCATATAAATCCATATATATATGGATATATATATCCATATAAATCCATATATATATGGATATATATATCCATATAAATCCATATAAATCCATATATATATGGATATATATATCCATATAAATCCATATATATATATCCACATAAATCCATATACATGGATATATATATATCCACATAAATCCATATACATGGATATATATATCTCCACATAAATCCATATATATGGATATATATATATCCATATAAATCCATATATATGGATACGTATATCCATATAAATCCATATATTTGGATACATATATCCATATAAATCCATATATTTGGATATATATATCCATATAAATCCATATATTTGGATATATATATATCCATATAAATCCATAAATATGGATATATATATATCCATATAAATCCATATATATATCCATATAAATCCATAAATATGGATATATATATCCATATAAATCCATATATATGGATATATATATCCATATAAATCCATATATATGGATATATATATCCATATAAATCCATATATATGGATATAGATATCCATATAAATCCATATATATGGATATATAGATATCCATATAAATCCATATATATGGATATCTATATCCATATAAATCCATTTATATGGATATCTATATCCATATAAATCCATACGTATATGGATATCTATATCCATATAAATCCATACGTATATGGATATCTATATCCATATAAATCCATACGTAGATGGATATCTATATCCATATAAATCCATACGTAGATGGATATGTATATCCATATAAATCCATTCGTAGATGGATATGTATATCCATATAAATCCATTCGTAGATGGATATGTATATCCATATAAATCCATTCGTAGATGGATATGTATATCCATATAAATCCATTCGTAGATGGATATGTATATCCATATAAATCCATTCGTAGATGGATATGTATATCCATATAAATCCATACGTAGATGGATATGTATATCCATATAAATCCATACGTAGATGGATATGTATATCCATATAAATCCATACGTAGATGGATATGTATATCCATATAAATCCATACGTAGATGGATATGTATATCCATATAAATCCATACGTAGATGGATATGTATATCCATATAAATCCATACGTAGATGGATATGTATATCCATATAAATCCATACGTAGATGGATATGTATATCCATATAAATCCATACGTAGATGGATATGTATATCCATATAAATCCATACGTAGATGGATATGTATATCCATATAAATCCATACGTAGATGGATATGTATATCCATATAAATCCATACGTAGATGGATATGTATATCCATATAAATCCATACGTAGATGGATATGTATATCCATATAAATCCATACGTAGATGGATATGTATATCCATATAAATCCATACGTAGATGGATATGTATATCCATATAAAGGTGTATATATACCTTCATATATTTATATATACATATGTGTGTGTGTGTATATATATATATATATATACCTTTATATATATAAATACCTTTATATGGATTGCTCACAGGCTCCCTATACCGTGTATGGGTGATTTTCTTTTTCTTTTTTCCTTTTTAACTTTGTTTTGGTAAGTCATCCTTAAAATTCCCATTGGTCATCTCCAGCTTCCTTGAAAGATACAGCAGATGCTGGATATAACTTGATTCACAGTTTAACCAATTTCAGAGCTGAGTCTTGACTTCTAATTAGTCAGAGTGCATAAGATATTTTTATTTATCCTGAGGCATAATGACACAAAAAATAAAGCTTTAAAAAAAGCGTATGTATGCACGCAGACTGAAGCCCTGTACTGGGGTCCTGCAGTCTCTAATTCCCATAAGTGAGAGCAAACAGGAACGTGCTCTGGCTCTATAGTCTTACTGCATTACCTCAATGCAGTTGCAGGAGGTATCTTTACTCCTCAGAAGTCATTTGGCCTAACTCTAATTAATACTTCACCTAATCTAGTAATACCACTAATTGTTCACAAACCGGCAATTTAATCAACACTCTGCTAACAGGCAAAGTTTTTTTTTTTCTTTCCACTTTTTTTGTGCTCTGACACAGTGTGAACTTAGGGAAGTATGTCCCAATTGCTTTGTTTCCGTGTAATTTAACAGCGCGACATTATTTTCTCATAAGAGGTGCTTTGAATTTTTACTGCTAATGAATAAATTAACTAAAAAAGGTTAATCTGCCTACATGTTTATGAAACATTATGCAAATCATTCTCCGAAAGGTTTAATGGTAATTGAAAGCAATTGGAAACCATGGTACATTTCCCCCAATTTTCATTTATTTTTTTTTAAGTATACAGATTTTTACATTTTGCAGATGTGTATGTAGAGGGGATTTTGTGAGTCTCTGACATCATCCCTGCAGGTTAAGCATGTTAAAGAAGCAAGTGGGGCCTCCATTTTTGCTCAGGAATGGAATGGACTTTGATAATTAATTTCAAAGCAAAGCCATAAATATGAAAAGAATTGGTGTGATTAATATTATTACAGTGCATAGCAAAGGAAGTGATTATGTTGAGACTCTCATTGTAAAGCTTTGACAAAATGGTTCTCGCATCAAGTTACGTGCAGTTTATAACCTGCTATTCACTTTGGAGGCATTTTCCATGAATGGCACAGGTGTTGAAACCTGAAAAGAGTGGATTACTAAGTATGGACGTGAGCGTCACTTTGCGAAGAAACTTTTGCCTAAATAAAGGCCTGTTTTCCCCATCTCACCCTCCTCTCTCCTGTAGGGAGGGTGGGTTGACTCATATGCTGGTAAAGGCATTTTTAGAAAGAAAAATGTGCATGCCTCTGTGCGTGTGTGTGTGTCTGTGTGCACGTGTGTACGTGTGTGTGCATGTATGAGTTCGGAAATAGCAAAAGGCATGCACTGGGGATTACATCCTAAAAAAATTTTCCTACTTGATCCTGAAAGTCTGCACTGAGAATCCGAAGCTATGGATAAGTAGCTGATGGGCTTCTGTCACAATTTTTAAAAAATATATTGCATAGGCTGGGCGTGGTGGCTCATGCCTGTAATCCCAGCACTTCGGGAGGCTGAGGCGGGCGGATCACCAGGTCAGGAGTTCGAGACCAGTCTGACCAACATGATGAAACCCCATCTCTACTAAAAATATAAAAATTAGCTGGGCATGGTGGCATACACCTGTAATCCCAGCTACTCAAGGCAGCAGAATCGCTTGAACCTGGGAGGTGGAGGTTGCAGTGAGCCAAGATCATGCCACTGCACTCCTGCCTGGGTGACAGGGCAAGACTCCATCTCAAAAAAAAAAAAAAAAAAAAGACAAAACTGTCATTCTCAAACTTTCCAGTCTCAAGACTTTTCACATTCTTAAAAGTTATTGGGGACCCTAAATATTTAAAAATGGGCTCTCTAGGAAGAAAGAAAAAGGACTGATATGTAGCATTTGCCTATCTGTACTTAAATTAGGGCCATAACGACAGACTTCAAGCCACCAACTTGAGGGTACTGAACTAGAAATTGTGAAGAGATTCACACAATCAGCTCCACCAGCTAGCGTGGGCTGGCTCCAACATATTAATACAACTGTTCCCATATTATCAGTTAAAATTAACAAATGTTAGAATATTTATTTCTGTACTCATCTGAGAAGCCTAGAAAAAAATGGAAGAGAGAGGCCTTTGTCCAAAAAGCAGAAAGATATATTAAAGCTACTAAAATCAGAATGCCTCTTTCCTTTTGTGTTTGTTTTTAATTTGCCATTTATTGTCATTATAAGTAAGGAAAATGAATGTTGCCATTCATCTTTATGTTGTGCAATGTCAGTTTTAAATGCAAATAGAATAATAAATGTAATTGTACAATGTATATTTCATAGCTCATATGTACATATGTATTTCATTCTTACCAGAACAGCAGAAACAGCACAAAACTAACTCATAACTGTTTTTATTTTATCTCTTGATATTTTACCAACATTCTCTATCTTTGCCTTACTGATTTGTAAATAAGGATTGAAAGGAAAAATAACACCCTATCTTTTGTATTCCTTTTGTGTCATCATTTCAGTGTAAGTGTTTGGCTAACACAGGGAAGTAATAGAAGTAACAAAGGATGTGGTGAGGCTCTTTGGCTATTAGTGTTTCATAAAATGTTTTTGCCTTTTGTCTGCATTAAAAGGAAATTCTGTTTCAAAGAGAAAGCATGTCCTGTCAGGGATGTCACTGACAGATCTCCCACCCGTCAACGCTAGTCTTAGTCTTAGATGTAGTTTGCTTGTCTTGAACTTGCCTTGAAACTAATTGAATCTCCATGTATTGTGGGTCTACCAGAGCTCTGTTCTCAGGGGCATTGTGAATGCTCTGTAGCAATAGAATCACAAGGAATGGTGAACATGTGTGCTGCGTGTATGTCCTCTGCTCAGGCACATGCTTTATTTTCCTGTTGGACTCCACGTATAAAACACAAATTCAAAGACAAAAATAAGAATTTCAAGATGGCGACAGCAGAGCATTAAACAAGGTCCACACCCTTTCTGAGTACAGGGCCCTCTGCCACTTCCCTGGCTGCACACCTATGAAGTCAGCCCTGAAAATCGCAATAGCAAAATCATTCCATGTTACTGTAAATATTTTCATAAGGAATAACTGTGTTTTTAAAAAGTATAAGAAAAGTTACATTGTTTTGCACTTTTGCAAATATCTTTACTGTCTAGTTTAATAGAAGACAGCTGGGCTCTCATGTCTACTTCTGCATTCAATAGGTTGGAATACGTTGTTTTGGTTGAGCTATCTGAAGAATATCTGGCCTCCCACAGACATGTGGTTGGACAAAGTCGAAGTATTTTACTATTTAGAAAACTGTAAATATTCTTTTTTATTTTATATTATTTTATTTTATTTTTTTGAGACGGAGTCTTGCTTTGTGGCCTAGGCTGGAGTGCAGTGGCAAGATCTCAGCTCACTGCAACCTCTGCCTTCCGGATTCAAGCAATTCTCCTGACTCAGCCTCCTGAGTAGCTGGAACTACATACAGGCACATGCCACCACGCCCAGCTAATTTTTGTACTTTTTTTTTTTTTTTCTTTTTTTTAGTAGAGATGAGGTTTCACCATGTTGGCCAGGATGGTCTCCATCTCCTGACCTCAGGATCCACCCACCTCGGCCTCCCAAAGTGCTCAGATTACAGGCGTGAGTCATCAGAATATTCTTATTTGAAATTATACTAAAACTCAATGTGGTAGTTTCCTAGACGTTATTATAATATGCAATCTGATACCATATTAATAAACATTTTTATTCTGTTGAATTTCAATCCATTAGTGTATCTTGCACTTTGAATAAATCTTTACCCACACATGATTTTATAACAACATGCATTGCTCATTGGAAAACACTGGCTCACTGAATTACATAGATCTTACAAATTTTGGCCCATTTTATTGTGCAATAAGACAAAAATAATATTTATGAATATTGCCATCAGTCTTAGTTCACAGTTGTCAAGCTCACAGTTACGGATACAAGTTTTCAAAACTTATAATAATTTTCACTTTTTAAGCTCAAATTTTATCATTGACAACAAATGCTGTCAATTATTTCCCTTTAAATGACAGGTTGAGGCTTCATTCATTTTTGAGAAAATATCTGCCAAATACCTAAGTCTGAATAAGTATGATTTGTTAATCATTTTTCAAGTAAAAATTACATACCATGGATTTTCAGAGGTTAGTTCAGGGGGCAATGTGAAAAATTACATAAGCATTCTTGCTTCAGATGGTGTAGACGCTAGAAATGCTTTCATCACGCTTCTCGTTTCTTCACACAAAATACAAAAAGACATGGCTTACAGGTCCAAAATGGATAATATTAACAATTTTTACTAGTTCGTGAAAGATATTTTGTGAAACTTGCTTTCAGTTTTACCCTGTTGGTATAGAGGTGAATGATGCAATGACTAACAATGCAGTTAGGTGTCATTGCCTTCGTTTGTGTCAAGGCCTCAGCAGTTTTATCCACCATTATTTTTGTACCACTGGTACAACTGTCAACACAATGAAAAAGGAAAATAACAGACACTATTATTTTACAATTGTTTTTGACATTGTGGGCACCCTAAGTGGATTTGGAAAATTCAGAAGTCATACATTGGGAACTGCTGGTAGGAAAATGCTGCAGTAGGAGATTATACTCTGCCACTTGACAGAAATTTGCCTCTGGGTGTCACTTCCACACTCTGAACCTCAGTTTTCTTCTCTACTAAGTGAGGACAATCACACGTGTTCTGCCATCAAAAGATTTTCTCTAAGGATCAAGTAAAGTCATGACTCTGAAATCAAAGTTTTGAAAGTCTAAAGACCTTTGTGTTTGTCTTCGTTTCCTTAAAACCACTATTGGTTTCTTGTTGCTAGTACTAATAACACCTATATCTGAGTATCAATTATGGCCCATGCACAGCATTAGTCACCTTTATACCTAGTGCCTTTAATGTTATACCTGGTGCCTTTAATGTTCACCACAATTCCTAGTTTATGATAGTCAGATCTGGGATTTGAGCAGAAGCCTGTGATTTTTTTCTTGACATCATAATACTTTAAATGCTGGCACCCATGTCGAAAGAAAGAAAAATTGGGGTAAGAACTAGTTTGACTATAGGATTTAGTTTAGAGGTCTCATTCCTAAAATGACTGAAACTTTGAAATCTATAAATAATAATTACAGAGCTGCATTTATATACAGAACGCTGTACTGAGCCTAGATGCAGATATCGATATAGGGTTCCTCTTCAAGAAGTTAACAGCACAAATAAAATATGCAGACGTTGCATCTCAAGCTTTATATAGAAGAAAACAAGGCAAAACCATAAGGCAAAAACAAGGCACCAGAGAGCTTTGGTAAGAGATCTCTTGCTGTTTTGATTTAGCATTTCTCAAAGTTCTTGTTTGTGCAACTTCTATGGAGAACAAATCTGGAATTAATCTATTACTGAGTAGTTACACATGAGTAACATAGATTTCGCAGTAAAAACATTCCTATCATTTTGCCTTGTGAGCAAATACTAGGGTTTTAACACTTGCAAATGCACCAACAAATATGAAATATGAGAAGCAGAAAAGGCACAGTAACTGGAGTATCAAATGCAACACAAGTGTAATCACTGCCAGGTTGTAATTTACCTTATTTAGATCCACAGTGAGTCAATGGAGTTTTAGGGAAGCTTCTCTGAGTCTCCTAATACAGACACTACTACTACAGTCTATTTTACCTGAAACTACTCCCTTCCTCAACACACAGCCTCCCTCCCACTACCCACATTATTTTACATTATCTCTGTTGAACTTAACCACCAACTGAAACTGTATTAAAATTTCATTGAATTTGCAGCATCTTTAATTATAAGACATTTCCTTATTTTGAGCACACTTAAAATCACCAATTACATTATATTCTTTTATTATTTAAGTTTTTAAATTTTATTTTGAAAAATCTTTCCAACTTGATTATGTTTTATAGCATAAGTAAAATAAATATATATTTATCTTTATTTCCAGAATATCATCATCTTGTGCCATTACAGCATTAAAGAGATAAAATTTCTTTTTATAAAAGGTTTCGCCCTTGTCTCTGGGACTCTTTCGAAGGCCCTAATACCATTCTATAAGTGTTAAGAAAGGTGCTTTTAAAAATCTTGCCAGAAGGCGTCAACAGAAGATTTTAAGACATAAACTGGGATTTATATTCATTCTTTAAATGGTTTTTTAATGATTCGTGGACTGACATGTGAAGGGGCTGAGGTTGTCTCTTTATGCCATCAAAAATAACAGCCAAGGTAACATATACATAGGTCATAAGACATTACCACTGCAACCTGGGCTACTATAATTAAAAGAAGGTATTCCAATTTCAGAGATGTTAAAATTAGCAGAGAAAATGAAATACAATATTATTAAGTTTTCAACATGTGTAGTTTCTTTCTCATCCCACTGCAATATAGCTCCTTGAGGGTGGGGCTCTATCTTTAATTTTTATCCATGCATTAGGTAGAATATTTCTCAATACATACATTAAATGCACACTTTTAAAATTAAGGACGAATACAAGCTGAACACACTTGAAAGCCTTACAGGAATATGGAACTATGGAGTACTTCAGTAAACAAGGGCCTTTTTAACCAGAAAGACTTCTGACTCCCTAACCTACTCTGACACTGGCTATGTGACATGGCATAAATGTTGAAACATTTTAAACTTCAAAGTGGAAATAAAACCATATACCTTGTGGGTGATGATTTGTATGAGTTTTGACAGAGAATAGGGTAAACCTCTGTACAGGGTCTAAAGGTAGTTTCTGCTAAAGAGGAAGCATATGCCTTTCTCATCACTTTCTATCTACAACTAATTGCAGCACCATGATCAGAATTCTTGTTGTGATGAGCTTTTTCCAGACCCTCACAATCTACACGATGGTGAAGGAGAAACCTGAAAAAAAATTGATCTCTTTGATTTTCCACATCTGGAGTTTGCTTTCTTCCTCTCCTCCATTCTAGTAGCTGAAACCAGGGTGGGGGCGGTGGGGGAGGGAAGAAAAAAAGATAGTTCTAAGAGGCAGGGCACAGTAAAGACAGAAAAAAAACCCCTAATTTATTCATTCTCTACAACTTGAAATAGAAAGTATATTGTTATTATTTTGATGAGTTGTAAGTTTGTGAGGTCTCATCACAGATAATTCCCCAAATCCTTGCTTTGAAGCTATCAGTGTCATGCTGCAACTGCTTCTCTGAAGAAAGGAGTCAGATGGAATTAAAGTTTGGAAAGAAGAGTTAGTCTTTATATTGCAATTTTCACCTTGTGCCTGGAAGCTTATAGCAGCTCAAAAGAAGTCCTACGGAGCCAGTAATCAAGAATGAAGCTGAGTAGGCTTTCAAATTAAACCAGATTTTAGGTAGGAAATTAAGGCACAGAATGTGATGGCATTCCATGCAACTCAAAGAAAGATTCAGTGCTGGATGTAGCATGTGAAACAATTTTCAGGTTTTATTACCTAACTACTTGATAATTAGTCACTGTCTCCAATGCATTATTTATATGTACATGTTTAACTTGCCAATATATCTCATTATAACTTGTAAAATTTTACCAATGTGCTTGGAAAGAATAATGTATGTATTAAATATTTTAGCACTCTTATTTTCCCACTGATAACTACTTCAGAAACAAATAGGAAAGAAATTAAAAGTCTTATTTCATATAAGTTGGAAACAAGCAAAGGGACTCCTATGATTGAGCCAAAGTGAGTTCAACATTATATACCATAATATGCAAAGGAGACTGTGAATTCAGTAGAGTGTTCTAAAACCATAAAGGTAAAATAAATGAAAATATTTCATTTAAATGTTGAAACCTTCAAGAATAGAAAGCACATCAGTAATCTCAAGAGAATAGATGTCAATGTTGCAGCTTTCAAGGAACTAGATAGATGGCAGTATTGTTAGAGCATGTCTATGACATTTATTTTTAATGGCTAGAAGGGATTTTAGTTCCAAACTGAGAAATAGTCTTCAAATAATTCACTAGTTTGTGTTTAATTCCACATTTGGCTTGAAATATTCTATAAATTGCATACCATAAAGGTGCGTGTTTATAAGTGAGAAGTGTCTTTTTATACATAAATATTGCTTTTCCCAAACTTAATTCTGTCATACAAATATTTTGAAAAGCTTTTGTTGATTTTCCACCATCCTTTGCAGTCCTCAAGTCATGGTGGTCTCAAAATTCAGGCCATTTAAGTGCCTGCTTTATTTTTACCTAACACATTGGACCACGCACAGTCTAATGATGTCAGAGAATAGACTAGATTCATGTCTTATATCAAAATAAACTCTTTAAAAGAATAGGAGTTAGATTTTAAAAGAAAAATTACAACTTTCGATATCTTTTTTCTTTAATGTCTTTCTATAACTCATAAAACCATGAACCAATTTGAATGTTTAGCTTCCCTTCTGGTTTGATTTCTTTCATGCCAAGTGATACCCGAGGGAGCATTTCACCTGGTGCTATAATGGGAAACTTGGCAGACCTTAATATATCACTGCACTGTTTTCCTCAATTATATACTTTTTTCCGTGTGTTTTTTGGACATATTTCAGATGGTCTTGACCATTAATTCTCTGTAAATGAATATTCTTCAGAAAGTTACTTTTAGATATCCTTGCATAGCAATTTAATAGCCCCATGATAGACCTTATTACCAAGATAGACAAAATTACTGGTTAGTTAGTGTATAAAGACGTTATGTAGAGATGAAGCTTGTTGAAATTACTTGATATGGATATGCTAGTTAAAACAAACAATTGAATTTTCCATTCTCTGTCTACTTTTTAACTTAATTCTTGAAGGGCCTTGAACAGTAGAGTGACATATATTTTGAAAGACAGGACAAGACAGACTATCTAAGGAAATGGCCAATGTTGACTTAAAGTCTGATATGGTTTGGCTATGTCCCCACCCAAATCTCATCTTCAGTTGTAACTCCCACAATTCCCATGTGTCATGGGAGGAACCCAGTGAGATTGAATTATGGGGACGGGTCTTTCCTGCGTTGTTCTCATGATAGTAAATGAGTCTCACAGGATCTGATGGTTTGAAAATGGGAAACCCGTTTTGCTTGGCTTTCATTCTCTCTCTTGCCTGTTGCCATGTAAGACGTTCCTCTCACCTTCCACCATGATTGTAAGGCCTCCCCAGACACGTGAAACTATAAGTCCAATAAACTGCTTTCTTTTGTAAATTGCCCAGTCTTGAGTATGTCTTTATCGGCAGTGTGAAATGGACTAATACAAAGTCCTATGATAGATAATGAATAATGGTTAATGTGAGATTTTTTTTTTTTTTTTGAAGTCTCACTCTTGTCACCCATGTCACCCAGGCTGGAATGCAATGGTGCAATCTTGGCTCACTGCAACCTCCGCCTCCCAGGCTCAAGCGATTCTCCTGCCTCAGCCTCCCAAGTAGCTGGGATTACAGGTGCCTGCCACCATGCCTGGCTAATTTTTGTATGTTTAGTAGAGATGGGGTTTCACCACCTTGGCCAAGCTGGTCTCAAACTCCTGACCTCAGGCAGTCCACCCACCTTGGCCTACAAAAGTGCTGAGATTACAGATCTGAGCCACCTTGCCCGGCCATGAGTTTTATTATTGGCTATTTTATATATTGTCGGCCTTATTCTATCATTCTGACATTTTTGTTCTACATCTTTATTTACTCATTTATACAGCAACTATTTTGAATATCCATTATGTGCCAGGCAGCATCTCATTTTAAGGGAGGGGAACTAACTATAATAAAACAGGGCATTTAAAATGTGTTGAAAATAATACCGAGAGAGAAATGCACACTGTATATGGAAGTCTAGAGGGAAAATAATTAACCCAGACTTCAAAATGAAGAATGATTCCCTACGAGGTAGGAGATCAGCAGAACTTGTTTTCCAATCCCCAGTCACAACCCTGCTGAACAAAACAGGATGTAGCAAAGAAATAGGCTAAAACCAGCCAGGACCAAAGGTGATGGAAGCAATCTCTAGTTGCCTTTATTGCTAATTATACGTGAATTATAATGGATTAGCATGCTTCAAGACACTCCCACCAGCACTATGACAGTTTACAAATGCCATGGCAACAATCTGGAAGTCACTTTTTATGGTTCCAGGAACTCCCCACCCTTTTCCAGAAAGTTTGTGAAAAATCCACCCCCTAATTAGCCTATAGTTAAGAGTGGGTATAAATGCAGCTAGCCAGTAATCCAAGAGTCATTCTGCATATGGGTCATTCTGCATATGGGCTAACACTAAACTGTCTTTGGAGCAGCTATTTTGCTGTCCTCTGTTGCTCTAATAAACTTTCTTTCATTGTCAGCTTGCTCTTCAATTGTTTCCTCAGCGAACCCAAGAACCTCCCTGGGCTAAGCCCCAATTTTGGGGTTTATTTGCAACATCCATGAGAAGTGACAGTCACACTGAAATTTAATGTCCGAATAACAGTTAGGACTAAAGATAATTAGCACAGGGGATATTTTAAGCACATGTAGGACCTTTTGCAGTAAAATAATTATGGATCAAGGGGATGGAAGGGTATGTTTCAGAATATTTTGCTGTGCTCTTTTAACTGTCAGTCAATTTATTTTGGTCATCTTCATAGTTATCAACTAATCCTGCAAATTCTAAATGCCTCTCAACTGCCCTTGGATATGTGTAAAATAGAATACTATTAATTCTTATTTAAAATAGAATACTATTAATTCTTATTTAACACTGCCTGTGACATTTTCTGCCTTTTGAGGAAGGAAGAAAGGTGTCAAATTTATTTTGTTGGCAAATAATTTTGTATTACTCTGTACAAAGGGATTGGTGGGTAGTAGAAAGGAAAGGTTAAATCTGCAATCTTTCACTATTTCTTCAATGCTGTTAAACTAAGAAAAAATTTAAAGTGAGTGTTATTCAAAGCATATTAGAAAGGTAAAGATAGGCTCAGAGATCTGATCAATAGCAAGCTTAGAAGCAAGGCAAAATAAAGAAAGGGAGATGGGGTTTATGGGAGTTTTAAACAGGAGAAGAGGCTAAGCAATTTGGATAGGTGGCCAAAGCCATTTAAGAATAGCAATAGCTATTGTTTAATTTGGATTTGTTTGGGTTTTGTGATTATATACCTTAACATGGCCATAAATCTTAAACAAGGACGTGAAATGCACAGATGTCTGGCTTTTGAGGGGAAACGAAGAGTAGAGTTGATTGCACAGGTGGTTTAGTGTGGAGCAGAGCAAAGAGAAGGGAAGAAACCAGTGGATAAAGTGATGTTCTGTGGAGGACATCAGGCTGTTCCAAGCATATGGCTCAAAGGACTGAAGACAGTTTGGTACAAATATCAAAGGCAGGATGTCTTCCACTGACATCTGGTTGGCACAGAACATTTGAAGAAATAGCATGCAAAGTTTTTCTGTATGTAAGACAACACTGTAAATTCAATTTCCATTTTTTTGTGCTATCAGCAGCAATAATCTCAAATCGTTAATATACATTACAATTTTTTTTAAAATTTTGGTTTTAAAAGTATTTTTCATTTGATTTAACTTTTTAATTATATTTTGCTCAGGCTTACATAAAAGCACAGACTAGACAAGCAATAGGAAAAGAGAGCTAAGATTTTTACAAAGTGTATATTATCTTAATGTATGTAACTGAAAATTGACTGCATTTTGAATACTATATTTTATTTTTATATATTCAAACAGTTGTTTTTGCTTAAAATATCTTTGATCAGTCATCCCACACACTTACTGAAACCAACTAAATATATATATTTTGTTTTTTCTACTATTAGATAAGTGTTAATATTCCCTAAACAGTTCTTATGATTGCAAGCTGCAAGAATGCAAAAAGCAAGTACAACGACTAGAAATCCTACCCTTATGAATGTGTAGAAAATAATTCCTAAACAGCTGAAAATACAGTTCATTATTGTGCTGCACTTTTGTGCCTGTTTGCAACTTTCTTAGGGCTACAGAAATATAAACAAATTTTTGTGTCTTGTTACTTAAAAAACAAACGCTGGGCTTTGGTTCTTGTAGGAATATTGCTTAGTCTTTGTACTGTGATACCACTGAAGTCTAGGTTCCTAAAAACCTAACAAGATCATATAATCCATTTTTTTTTTTATCCCTTGTGGTGTTTGCTTTTTGCATTTCATTTAGTTTTGTCAATAAAAACACTCAGGTCTTTCAAAGTATAATCAGTATTTTATTTTATTATTTTTAAATTTTAACTTTTTAATGCTTCGCATAAACTTAAAACCATTCTCAGTGGGTCTCTGGGATGGCATTTAAAGGCTTAAACAAATCAAAAATCTGTATTCAGTTAATGCCAAAAATAAACTCATGATGTTATTTTATTCTTATTAGGTTTTCTAGCTCTTCAATCTCCACTCTTCTGTGAAACTGAAATTATAGATCAAAGCTAAGTGGTCAGTGTCTTTTTAATTTTAAAAGCATGCTGTAAGAGCAACTGACCTCTAGCCCATACAATTTGGATGTGATCATGTCATTTAGAAGATGCCACTGCACCAATGACCCATAGTTGAGTTTTGGAATAAGAGATGTCTCCAAACTCACCACAATGCTATCTACATGCAAATGAAAATTTTGAAGAACTACTCTTGCATGGAAGTTAATTCAGCTTGATTCTCTTAGAACTCTTCTCTTTTCTTAGATTAGAATTGTTGTTTCAGAGCAAAATGTTCTTCTATGGCAAATAACAAATTGAAAGGAGAAAGAAAGAGAAGATACCTCTAAACACACTAAAATTGTATCAAATGTTTCCAGATCCATGTCCTTCCTAAGGGTTTCTAAAAAAATTCTAAGTCTTTAGTAACTATTGGCCACTTCAGTTCAGTCTTGAATTGCATTCTATTGAAAAATAGAGTAGAGAAACAGCAAAAAAGCATAACTAATGAGATTTCTATGGTGACAAAATGTTAACTCATTTGATTTTCCTGAAATTCTGGCTACAAAGCAATTCCATACACATTGCTAGATGTTGCCCGTGGCTTATATTAGAAATGTCACTTGGCTGAAGCTCTTTGAGGGTATTACATATGTGTACAATATACTGCTACTCCTCTAGGGTAGAGGATTTCATTGTATGATCAACAGCCTGAGGACTCCTGCATTGAACTTGAAAAATATTGGTTTGTCAAAGTGAATGCTGTACTCAGTGAATGTATGTGATCCCAATTTTATTTTCTCTTGAATGTACATTATCCTCCTACTTTTATCATGGTGCTCATTCAGAGAGCAACATTTCTCTAATTTAAATGAAAAGTAAGAGATTAAATTGGAAAAGAAAAGCATAGTTTGAAAATCATTCAGTGACTCTTCCTGAATACACCACAAAACTACAAGGAACAACAAAAAATTGGAAACACAATTATGAGTGTCAAGTTCCAAAGGCTCTTTTTCTGGTTGCCTTACTTTATTCACCTGCCTGCTGAATTTGATCACTCACCCAACATCTATCTGCCAAACACTGCTAATCTCAGTGGAAAAATCAAAGGGGTGTAAAATACTGTCTTGTTTATAGAGAAATTATAAGCTAGTATATGTAGACAACTAGTCACAGTTCAAAACCGTAATACATGAAAGTTATATAAGTGATACCTATGCTTCATGTGAGACTGTGCCTGTGGGGGGGTGTGCACAATATATGATTAGTGCATAATCTTTTTATCCTCATACACAGGGATGTCGATATATATTCATACAAATAAATTAACATTTCAAAATCATACACACAAAGGTCAACAATAATAAACTATAGATTATTTGGCCTCCCTACCAAAATAGAATAAGTATAAATTTAATGTGTTTTGAAGCAGTCTGATTCATTTTTCTACAGAAACATGTTATATTGCTCAGGGTAGAAACAAGGATGGATAGATCCATTGTGCCTTATGAGCACTCCGTCTTTTCTTGCCAAGCACATCAAAGAGTGTAGTTTCTGTCAGCAGGAATTATGTGATATAAATATCCCCACGATGGGCCAGTCTGAAATCTTCTCTGGAATTCTGGGGTCTTAATTTTTCTGTGAGACTAAAGAGCAACAACGCACAACTTTCAGAGGAGAATCAGTTCTGGAGAAAGACAATCCATCGAGGTTGCCTGGAAAGTTACAATTTTTCATTTGGGACATTCTGACTATGTTTAAGTAGCACAGAAAGAACATTAAAATGGTAGATTCAAGGTATAGTTTGTCAAGAGATGGGTGCTGGCATAGGGTCCTGGAACTGATGGTCTTTTCTGAGGGAAGGAGCTGACACCTTGTTCCTGATTCTTTCCTGTGGCTTTTCATGTGAAAGAAGTGTTTTTTGGAGGTTATTGGTCAGGCAAATAAAATATGGCCAATGAATACTAGCACAATATTTACCAACAGTGACAAACTGTGTACTCCTGAGGTTAGTTAATTAACAAGACACCCATTCTTGTACATATTATCATCCTTTGGTACCAGTGCCTCCCCATATCCCTTTTTAAAAGCAAGTCACTTAAGTGCTACTTGTTTCATTAATGAAAAGACCACTGTGATGCCGAATGATGAGGCGATGGAAGAAGGATTCACGTGAGGGATGATCAACAAGCATATGAAATAATGTCATAAGCTAGACTGAGGTCAGGTTTTAATTCCCTGGGAAAGTGGAATGGCAGAAGCAAAATCATGAGAATAAAAATTATGGATTACGTTTGGAAAAGGTCAACATGTTCAGAGCATAGAATTTGTGTAGAGAAGTAACAGCATAAAATGGTAAACCTGGCCCCAGAATCTCAGTTCCTGGAACTTACTCATACTTCCTTCTAGATTCTAGGGATATCAGTCTGTTTTTACTAGGTTGGTGCAAAAGTTATTGCATTTTTTGCCATTAAAAGTAATGCCAAAAACTGCAATTACCTTTGCACCAACCTATTAATTCATTATATACTGTTTAAAATATAGTGCATGCAGTCACTGTTCTCTACTGAACATTCATTGGTGAACAAGTTAGATCCTTTCTCTCAAGGAATTTTCATTCTAATGTGTGTATTTAGGAGCAGGGCTGGGGAAGGGGTTGGAAACTGACAACAAATATAGGTGAATAAAAATATAATACATGAAGCAAAATATTTGTTGAGCCCTTGTTCTGAGCATGCTTTACTAATGTGTTGGAGTCAATAGGATATTACCTGCTGATCTGAATCTCCACTGAGGGAAGAGTGTTTCAGAAACAAGTGAAATCTGGAGGAAAAGACATTTTATTTAGATATTTATTGAACACCTAGTGTGTGCCGTATACTCTTTTAGGGAGTACCTGTGATATAAGCAGAAAAATCTCTGCCCTTTGGAGTTTACTTTCTAATGGTAATAAATATACACATAGATCAATCAATCAAATACATAAGAAAGAAGAGAATACATTAATTTCTGGTAAGAGCTCTGAAGAGGGCTAGAGCAGGGAAGAGGCATGGTAATGCGTGTTGATGATGGTATAATTTTAAAAAGGATAGTCAGGAAAAATTTCACCAGAAAGCTGACATTTAAGCAAAGAGCTAAAGAGTAGCCACGTGCATATTTGAAGGAGAGGGCTCCAAATATAAGAAAAAGCAGAAAGCGCATAGCCCCTTGTGCCTGGCATGTTGAGGCAAGAAGGTTCATGTGGCTAGAAGAGCCTAGCACATGAGAGATTAGCAGGCTTTGAGATAGAGAGAAATGGGGAGCCAGACCACAGTGAATGTTGGAGTCAATTTATCTATTAACGAGTTGTCACACTGACCTACTTATATTGGAGATATTTTTAGAGGTAATTTTTTTTTTTTTTAACTGAGCAATATTTTCTTGGTGGTGCCTGAACTAGTTTCATCCCCATTCTAATCGCCTGACAAGAAAACTGAGAGGTAAGCTGTGGTTAAGTAGAATTCGTTAAGATGTTATCTGAGGGGCTCAGAAACAGGCATGGAGCAATGTCCAACACTTTTTCTGTAGAGTTCTCCTGGTTGTGTTAAAGGTACCATATAAATCATAAAAGGAGAATTATAGAAAATTTACTGTTTTCTTCCAAATAGCAGTAAAGCCATGTTATCTTAATATGGAAGAAACCTACTTAGATCATGTGTTCTATAGAGTAAGGGATACTAGGTGAATCATTGTGATGGACATCCCACAGTGATTATGGAGATGGCTAAAACTAGAAGTTTGGTTTTAACAGCAAACAGTGATAAGGATAATACTGTATTGTGTCTTACTCTTCTATCCAACTGACCATCTACTCATTAGATATCAAACTGCTCTTCTTGATCAAGAGAAATCCTCCCAGCTCTTATGATTCCTAGCGTGCCCAGTAGAGCCAAAAGCACTCACTCAGTAAATACTTGCAAAGTGATTAATGAGTGTGCCTCAGGTATTCTGAAATAATGGGTGGTGATTTAATTTAAATATGTAAAAATAAATATTTTAAACAATTATAATCAATGGAATGCCATTTGCCTTAGAAATAAAGATAAGTCATTTTCTTAAAAAATATATGGTACAGCTGAAACATGAGCATTCCTAACAATGGAATTTGAAGTTTGTAAGACTTAATTTATAATCTAAAGATCAAATGACTTATCAAATTAATTATATTCCTTCTAAATGTAATGTGCTAATAAAATTCACACAAGTATATCGCAATAGCTTTTTCAAGAAATATTTCGCTACTCTAGATGGAACTAAGTGGAGGACTTCTACGTGTCTTTCTGTGGTATGGTGAAAAGAACATTAGATTAGAAGGTAGAAAAAATGAGTTCTACCTTTGATGAATTTGTTAACTAATTTATATGACTTTTGAAAACCACCCACATATTCTTGCCTGCTTCCTCATCTATCAGACAGCTCTCTGTCCAGAGGCCTTACCCTGTGCCCACATTGTTCTAAGCACTTTATGTATACGATCTCATTAACTCTTCCCAATATCCATTATGTAAGACTGCCTCCTAATGAGAAGGTTAAGTTAAATTAGTTTGGCTATTTCTGAGGTCTGTTATAGCTCCAAAAATTCCAATTTATTCAAATCAGTGTGTTTATTTCCCCATGGAGCAAGAGAAGAAATACCGTGCACGAGCACATGTTAGTAGCTGACCACGCAGAGAATCTGATGCCTTTTCATCACCTGCCTTAGCAACTTAATGGCACATGATTATTGAACTAAAATTTTGATGCATAGTCTAGATTTCTCAACCTCTGGCTACAGAGTTGGATATTACTGCATGAAATATTACTTCTATCTGTAATAACAGAATCACTGGGGGAACGTGAGTTAATCAGAACCTCACTGCAAAAGCTTGGGCAATAGCCCATTAAATGTCACAACTTCAGCAAATACAGATTGTGGAAAAATGCTAGTTTCTAGAAATATGTTCACATTATTTTGTTATAGGACAACTTAACAATTCCTGTCACCACTGTAACTTCACTAAGTGACTGTCGCTGCTGATCTTGAGGGAACAGAGATATTTACTAAAGCAACATAAAGCAATAGTTTGTGTATTCCTTTTTTTCATTTGCACAAAGACATGGATTATATGATTAAAAGAAAATTGCCATAGGGTAACTATTCAATACGCTACATGCACAAAATGATTTTTGTGGATATGTTTTCTTATCAACAACTATGATTTCTCTTTTTAATGTGAAATATTTTCCAGGTAGTTTCAATATAAAGAAGAAATTGCTTTTGTGTGTTTATTAATAAATGATAAGGTATCTCTATAAGAGAGCCTGGAACAAAAGAAATGTTTAAGTAGATAAAATATTATAATTTGTTTAAGTATAAAAGGAGAAGGAAAAACAGATTCTTATTTAATAAAGGTTTGAGTACAAGCATGTTTCCTGTTACCAGCAATTATTGCCTAACTTGATAAGCCAGCGTGTAGTTATTGGAAAACGCTTGTGAAAATACAGTATTACTTTACCACTATTGGCCTATAACTGCCTGTATGAATAGTCACGGCTCTTTATCACTGATTTTGCTTATGTCTCTGCTCTGATGAAGAAAGACAAAACCGTGGGTGCCAAATTCTGGGAATAGAGCAGCTCAATTATCATTTGGACTCATTTGAATCCCACGGGACCACACCACGTTTACATGATTGATATTGATTCAAGAAATAGACCTTAAATGAGCTGGTGTAACAGAGGCAAAATTAATCTTTGTTGAAATGTGAAAGAAATCACGATGAGGGAGGCTGGCCAAAGGTTTGCCTAATGACAGGATCACGAATATCTATAATAGTTTTTAATATTTGCTCTAATAATTAACAACAGAAGTTTATATAAAGAGAGTTGGATAACAGAAGCATTTAGAGAACCAGGTTTCATAGGACAGATGAGGAGATAGCCAAGGGAGGGTGTTCAGTATTAGAAGAGCATCAGATTATGAAACGTCTGAAAGGCCTAAAGATAACACATCAAACTCTTCATACAAGCTGTGTCATACAATTCAAGCTTTTCATCTCCATTAATGTTTTATTTTGAATAAACTGCTATCTGTACTATGCATTTTTATCCATGACAGCGGTGCTTGAAAAACTGTAGCTGTGGAAATAATAAATATATTAAAGGCCCAACCAGTTTGTAAAAACAGAAGAGGTTACTTAAAATCAGAAAAGAAAAAGATAAGAATGGCAAAAAATGATATTGAGGGAAAATTAGAACAATTGTTAAAGAGATTGCCTATGCATTCCTGTACTAAATTCACTTGAATCAAAGGAGGGTAAGAGCAAGTATTACTATGTTCCATTTGACATACTTTGCTTTACATTAGAACCAAGATTCCTGAAATTTTGGACCTCCAAGCTTTTGATATATAACTTTATGGGTGTTGGGCTTTGAAAAGTGAGTAGTATCTGACAGATGTTAGTGGGTAGGACTACAAAGGAGAAATGGTGCCATAGCTCATGAGTGAATTTTGTGTTACCACCAGGGGGCGAACTAGCAACAGGCGCCCATGTGGGACTCCACATTGCACAGACGGGGATGGCCAAAGTGTTTCCGTAGTTGGCTCTTCTCATACTTAAATGTAGGTATAGAAACATGGATCATGTTTGTAACAAGAGTACAGTAAACCTTTTTAGCTATTGAAGAGTTTGGGTTTTCTGTAGGAAAGGCGAACCTATGGGAAACAATAAATGTATTTTCATAAAAATAAAAGTTATACGCATTTATCTTTTTATATTTATAAAATATTTATATACACCACACACACACACACACACACACACACACACACCCTTTGATCATGTTTAACCAACTCAATCATAGTACTGGTATTTAAATATGAAAAATATTCTAAAAGTAGTGAGTGTTTTTCGTCAGACCATACCTAAACTCTGTCAAGTTGGCATTACTGAAGTTGTTCAAATTTGAGTTTCATAAAAAGGTAACTTATTCTCCAAAAGCTGACTCTGATTGTCAAAAGTTAATAACATAGTGTTGTCCCTGACTCCGATTCTCATTGTCCTGTTCTCAATCGGGAAATGGAGGCTGGTGGAACCAGAAGTGGTACCATGTCCTAGAACTTTAGGCTGAGCTTGATTCAGAGCTGAACTTCCACGGCGTCACAGAGCGTAGACTAGAAACGATTAAAAACGGCAGAACACTATGAAGAGTTTCTAGGTCAGTGTTGCTGAGGTATTCCAAAGCCTTTTAATAAAACCCAAATAGAGTAAAATGGACTGCTTTAAACTGATTACTATGAATGTTCAGGACAGGAGTAGGAAGACAAAGACGTATCCTGAGGATATCTTTGGAGTAGAGGAGATAGTTTCACAGGCTTTTCAATACAGTTTCTGTGGCCCAGGAAAAGCAGTGTTTGCTGATCCCTTAACATCTTGAGTCTAGAAAATGATCCTGACTACTATTGAAATTCCAGGATACTATATTTTCTTGATGGTCACAGCTTAAATTCAGTAAATTCCTTATGACCAAGTTATTTTGAATAGGTAGGTCTATGATAATTAGGTCTGCCTTAAAATCTGCTATTCTATTAAGTCTGGGATGGCATCCCAAAGAAAAGTAAATTATAGTCTCTAGTTACCATCTTGTCAATCCATATATGCAAGGCAATCCCTATCTCAATTCTTCTAATTCTTTAAAAAATAGATAATTAGTATTTTCAAGGCTAGTGTCTTATCTATAACATCTCTGGGTTAAAGGAGAGTCTAACAGCTCATGCTTCTAGTTTAAACATTAAAAAAAGTCCTTGGGGAAAACCAACAACCCAACCAAAAAATAAGCAAAAGATCTGAACAAACAGCTCATCAATGAATATGTACAGATGGCAAATATGCATGAGAAAGGATGCCCAATATCATACATCATCAAGAAATTTCAAATTAAAACAATAATAAGGACTCACAAAACACCTATTAGAATGGCAAAAATCCAAGACAGTGACACTAAATGCTTGTGAGGATGGGTGTACAAGAATACTCATTCATTGCTAGTGGGAGTACAAGATGGTACCACCTCTTGAGAGGCAGGTTTTTAGAAAACTAAACATATTCTTACCATATAATCCAGCAATCTTGTTCCTTGGTATTTACCCAAATCAGTTAAAAATGAATATCCTCACAAAAAATGAACTTGAACTTGTATGTTTATAGTAACTTTCTTTATAATGTCAAAATATGGAATCAATGAAGATGTCCATCAACAGGAAAATGGATAAACCGTGGTATATCTATATAATGGAGTACTATATACTCCAAAATAATCTACCCTGCCATAAAAATACAATAGGATCCCTAAATGCATATTACTAAGGGAAAGTAGTAAATCTGAAAAGGCTGTATACTGTATAATTTCAACTATCCCATTCTGGAAAAAGCAAAACTAAAAGAATCCATGGTTGCCAGGATTTGGGGAGTAGAGAAAGGATAAATTGGGAGAGCACAGAGGATTGTTCAGGGCAGTGAAACTATTTTGCATGATAATATAATGGTAGATTCATGTCATTACACATTTTCCAATACACACAGAATATGTAACACAAAGAATGAACAGTAATGTCAACTATGGAGTTTGGGTGATAATGATGTGTCCACATTAGTTTAACAACTATAACACATGTAGCACTCTAGTTGACTATACGGATGGCTGAGTGTTTTAGGGAGATGAAGTATGTGGACATTTTCTGTACTTACTGTTCAATTTTGCTGTGAACCTAACACTGCCCTAAAAAAATAAGTTTATCAACTAAAAATTAAATGAAGTGTCCAGGTACAGTGCTCACACCTGTTATCCCAGCTCTGTGGGGGGTTAAAGTGGGCAGATGGCTTGAGCCCAGGAGTTCCAGACCAGCCTGGGTGACATACAACACCCTGTCTCTACAAAATCGAACAAACAAACAACAACAAAAACACAATTAGCTGAGTGTGATGGCATGAGCCTGTAGTCTCAGCTACTCAGGAGTTTGAGGTGGAAGAATCACCTGAGACTGGAGAGATGGAGGCTGCAGTGAGCTGTGATCATGCCACTGCACTCCAGTCTGAGCAAAAGAGTGAGACCCTGTCTCTCTCTTACACACACACACATACACACACACAAAATTAAATGAAGAAAGTCTTTGGGCCAATGAAAGAGCTCAATGAATCAATCATCTTCACACATTTCCAACATCATTCCATGTTTTCAAATTGGTAATATGCACCAAGGGAGTTTCTTGAACTGTCACTGCACACCTTGCATAATAGAAGTTGCATGTGATATTGCAAGTTGATCAAGGTTTGAACTCGGTGAATCTGAGTTCAAACCCCAGCTATCTAACCTACTACCTAAGTAACTTCATGCTAGATGCATACGTTTTTTAGTCTTCAGATTTGCAGTTTCATGAGATTTCTATAAAGATTAAGTGAGATAATGTATTTGATATTTTTAGTATAGTTCTTGGTATATACACTCAAAAATATTAAGTGTTATTGAGTGGCTAGAGAAAAGGGAAGCTGGACATAGTACATGTTTCTGCATATATCCTTCCTCCCACTCATACACACACACAGACACACACACATGTGCACACACACACACACCCCTTTAGTGCAGGTGTTAACGTGTGACAAGTGAAATCAGATTTTTCAAGTTTAGGACAAATCTCTCATATTTCCTAAAAACAGGTGGTTCACATATGTAAGTTTATTCATTAAAAACCTTTATATTTTCTTTTTGGGCTGCATACTGGAGTCAGATATAACCTACATGAGACCTTTGCTATAGAATATTAGCATTTTTTAACTTTTTAAAAACAGTTTTATTGAAATATAATTCAAGTATCATTACACCTATCCATTTAAAAATGGACAATTCAGTACTTTTTAGTATATTCACAGAGTTGCACAACTGTTACAACCAGAATCCATTTGAGAACACTCTTATTCAGTTTGTCACCAAGTCCTCTACAACCTAAAGCAAACACTAATGTACCTTATGTGTTTGTAGATTTGCCTACTCTCTGGACAGTACATATAAAGGAAATCATAAAATATATGATCTTTTGTAGCTGGCTTCTTTAGCATGTTTTTCAAATTTCATCATGTTTTAGTATGCATCAGTACTTCATTCCTTTTTATTGCCATATAATACTTTATTTTATAAATATACCACATTTTATTTACCATTCATCGGTTGTGTGATAATCAGTTGGGCATTTGATTTGTTTCCACATTTTAGCTATTATGAATAATGCTGTTATGAGCATTATGAATATAATACACATTTTACATGTAACACATATATATATCAATATTATAGTTTATATATCTAATTGCTAGAAATCTCTTCTTAAAATTAGTCGAGATAGAGATGTTAAGTTACCTACCTGAAATCATTCACAAACTTGTAGCTAATGATATATGTGCTATATATGTGACAGTAAAATAAATAGCCACTTTTTTTTTTTTTGCTATTATTGAGTCTCCTATTTTCCATAGAAATGGAGGCTAAAATCTACATTTCATATTATCCCCTGCAGCTAATCAGGGCCATGTAAGTAAGTTTTGACCAATGGATGTGAAAGGAAGCGCTTGAAACTTTTAGATCCTGCACTTAAAGATAAGGAGTATATTTTCTTTCCCTTTTTTTTCTTCCCTTCTGCTGGCTAGAGTGTAGAAGTCACAGTGGAAATGGGAGTAGCCATTTGGGACCAGGAGATGGAGACATTTTGAGAAGTGTCAGAGAACAAACAGAAAGGTCCTTGATCCCAAATAACATGCAGCTGCCATATCAGCTCTGAGCTGCTTAGTTCATACTCTGTTATATTGAGTCTTTCTGTTCTAGCAGCTGAAACTGTTAATAACTGCTAATAATGAAGGTGCCTCATCCACAAAAAAAAGTTTCTATTCTTCATGATAACCTTTCACTATGCAAAAGCTGCTTTTTTTTGGTCTTGAGTATTAGCTACTCTAGAAACATTCTCTTCAATTCATTCAAGTGGATTTTTATATAATACTCTTCATAGACATCTCACTTTCCTGGACCATTGTTTATCAATGTTTCTCTAAAATTTTGTTGTTTAGAATGGAAATTACACTCTAGATCAAAACTATGAAAAGCAAAACAGATGATTCCTCTCAAGATAAGGAGGCAGTTTGATTGTGAATCAACTTATCTTTCAATCTCATGTATTTCTTCAATCAATCATTAGGCTGAGATCATATCGTACATACAATAGGATATGTACAAGGACCTGGAGTAATCAAACACAAAAATACTCTGAATACTTATTGAGCTTGTGCTGAATTAAATATGTCTTTCTAGCCTGTACATCCACTAGGGTTCCCTATGTTTCATCAGAAAAATCAATAAATAAAAGACTTCACAGGCATTTCATACATGTAAAATTTCATTTTGTTCTTTGTTCATATGGGTCCAACCTGTTAAGTTCAACAGTTGGTCTTGAGACTTGAACATTGCCCTAGGAAAAGATATTTTTTTTTTTTTTACTGCCTTCAGATACTTCTGGAACTCAGAATGAATGTAGAACTACATTTCCAGGGTTGGTCTGCAGAGTAAAAATGGAATGATGTCCTAGCTCTCACCTTTTCTTCTCCATTCCTGCCATCACTGGAGCATTTTCTTACCATATTTATGGCTTTGGACCTTAGACGTGGTGCTTGCTAGTATTCCATATTCTTGGTTTACACATGGCTCCTCTTCCTGCCACAGTTCCAAAGGATTGGGTGCTGGCAAGGATGTTATGAGTATAGGGTTATTTCCCTTGAGCCACTTATTATTCTCTTCTGCTTAATTTTAGGTTCCTTTTGAATGTCTCCTTTCCTTGCTTGTACGTTTTCCTTGAAAGCCCCTCTGCCAATAGTGTCAAATACTGTCATTTCCAATACATCGTTCCCTTTCACTCCTTTATGGGGGAACGAGGGCGAGAGATGGTTAACAACTGTTAGGCTGCAACCATTGAAACTAAAGAAAGCCACTGCAACACTGCTGTGAAGGAGCTTTCACCAGGAGCATGTGTGCAGTGGTGAGCAACTGTAAGCTCTCTTTAGCTCTTAATTACCCCCACACAAAGGGCAGTGTTTGCTCCTCGTACACATGGGATTTACCCGCCTACTTTTCATTAGTGTTAATGGGGGTCTCTATGTATAAATCCTCTTTCCTTCTCCCAGTATCAATGGTGGAATAGATGCCAAAAGAGCTTTCTGCTTTTTCGCTTACTGATTGGTTTCAGATGAAACACAAAAGCAAATCTCTGAGCTTGAGCCCACTCATCCTCCACACACTGCACTCCAGGCGCTATTAACACTCCTGAGGATTCTTTTCTCATTTGCTGGCTCAGGAGTGGCCAGAAACGATTGCACCATTGTGTACCCCCACCCCCTCCAAAGCCCTTGAAAATCACTTTTCTTTTTTCTCATATCAACTTGACTTATTCTATTCCTCTTGATACAAGTAGATCAGTATAAGGATCGAAAACCAAAAGTACACAAAAATACAAATTTTTCCTTCTTAGATCCCACACACTCTGTTTCAGCTTCCTTCATGTCCTCCAGGGACCCAATTCCATTTCAATGTCCTACCTCACCTGAGCCTGTTTGCTGGAGAGTGAGGTCATCTTGCTGGTGCATTCATTCCCCCTAATCTATCCTTGAACTTTTCAGGATCCCATATTTATGTCTTAATTAGTTTCAGGATTTCTGGAATCTCCAAATCCTCACCCAAATATTTAGCTCTCAGCTTAACAGCACATTATTTATTAGTAGGTAGGAACTGGCCAAGTTTCCATTAGTGACATACAGAGTTCTCTTCGTTGCTTTTCATGTTGGCCCTAAATCACACATCCTACTGTAATGACTTTCTTTTCTTTAATTTTATTGGTTGGCTTAAAACTCAGGATACTTATTGATGAAGTTTTTCAGCTACCTTGAGTGTAACATAGTGCAAAGAGGGATGTTGGTTTCTCTGGCAGCAGTAAGAGGTTTCAAAATGAGAAAGAAGAAGGTCATACCAAATCAGTACCAAAAGCCCAGATTTTTTATTCTGCTACTGACTGTAAGTGCACAGTTTGCATCTGCTGGGATGAGAAAGAGACTGATGAGAAAATGCAACATAATGAAGTATTTACGATGCCACCTCTCTTGTCAAATAACAAAAGCAAACATTATTCTCTTTAGTAAAATTATTGAAATCTAGAATGAACGTTCATTGATTTATACTAGTATACACACACACACACACACACACACACACAAACACACCATAGTTGGAAAACCTCCCCTTAAGCCAAAATTACATTTTATTTTAAGGTGGGTTTTGCTTAAAGGATCTGATAAAACCAGATTAAAATTTTCAGAGATCGAGTTGCTTATTTCAGCATTAAACCTTTTAAAATGTTCTCCATAATAATGAATATGCTACTTTCCAGCTTTACCAAACACCATTATGTTATTATTATAGTTAATCCTCAAGAAAACCCTGATATTCAGGGATTACTGTTCCATTTTTAATAGTAAGGGGTCTGTATGTTTTCTTGAGTCCCACTGACACACATCTTTTGTCACAAATCTACGATATTTTCTGTCGGGATACCTGCTAATTTTAGTTATTTTCCAAATATTCTCTCTGCTCCATCTCCGACTCCATTCTTTAGCTGCAAAATCATGGAATAAGTAAAAATATCAAGACAAAATAAAAATGTTAAGGACAAAGGAACAGCAAAAATATTGTCTTTCTCCGTATCCCAGAAACTCTCTCCTCCTCCCAGATACAGGTTTAATATGTGGCATGTATGGTGGGAATAGTCTTCAATGAGGTTCAGAGGTCTGGATGGGGAAGGACTATTGGTCCTTTAGAAGCTGTTAGTATAGACATCGTTAGATTTACGTTTACAAGGGATAGATTACTGACATTAGGTATGGCTTTAAGATGCTTTGGTTATCTGTTAATTCCTCACGTTCCAAGACTATAGAATCTTCGTATTCATTAATTTTTCTAAGAATCCAACATATTCAAGGAAGTAATATCCGATTTACTGATGAAAGTCATTTGACTAGTTTCAAGGAATTCTGAGTGTGGGCGTGAAACTGTGTCCACCTTTCTAGGAGCACCACAATGCCTTGGTAAGGAGAAACAAACGGTCTTGCTGATGAGATATGCAGTGTTTGATACATTTTCCACCAGTGGGAGATACATCGAAAGATGAAGTGAGGCACTTGGGGAGGAGACTCCAAGCTTGACTCAACGTACGAGGGTAAGGGATGTCATTTAGTGCTCCTGATGTGGACCCGGTGGGGATAGAGGTTTTGATGGACTGTAGTCATGGAACAATCTGGCTGATGATATAACAGTGATAAATGCCTTAACAAAGCATGCATCTGAATTAGAAATGAAATAATTTGAAAGTCAATGCAGCATAGACTTTAAATTGCTTTTGGCCTACATGCTTAATACACTTGCACACTCGCATAATAATTAAGCCTGGGAGTTCAGTTCTTAGAGAGCAAAGTGATCACTCTTCCTGGACAGGCAGGAAACCTGTAATCCTTATATCCACACAGGTCTAAAAAAGTAGGTAAACTGAAAGACACCCTTGTGTCTTAAAAAGGCTGAAGCTTATGTGTATGTGTGGAGGGAGCGGGAGTGAGTATGTGTTGGCTTATAAATAAAACTACCTATCCACACAAGCTTCTCATTCATGTATTGAAATGATTAATGTCTAGGGGCCAAGGATTTGCACTTCTGCAGCTCGAGCAGACTTGGTTTGATTGGATGTAGGTTCAGTGGCCATTGTTCTCTGCATAATGAGAAGAGACCTTGCATATTAAAGGTTTGCCCACTTTCCTTTTGTTGCCTCTGTTGACACCCTCTAAGGATTGTTATGAGGACTAAGTGAAATGAAGAATGAAGGTAAAACTCAGCACAACACAATAGTCTGCATCGAGTAGAAGTGCTCAGTTAATGGTAGTTGCTAAGACATTCATCAACATCATGAATAACCATAGTAAATAGACATTTAGAGCCATGAATGGACTTGCTCAAGAGAGCAATTAAATCAGTGGCCCCTGGGCTTGATGTTTTATTTCCTTTGAAAAATATTGTTGAATCCTTATTATGTGTGTTTACTGTAAGGAATACAAAGATGAGAAAGACAATTTCAACCTCAAAACAATGCATGATTCTGTGAGAGTGAAAAGAGAGGGAACATCTTGTGCATGAATAATAAAGAGAATAAGCCAAAAAGCAGGAGAGGACCGGGATAAGAGAGTGAATGCTGAGCCTATGAGTACACTTGTTCCAATTTCACATTCAAACCTAAAGTTGTGCTCCTCCTCGTAGATCATCTCCCAGTGATTTTCTTGCAAGAGTACTAGTTCCCCTGGAGGTAGACAGAAGGACTGACGCTGTGGCTCATATTAAATCCTGTCCCAGCTCCTGGGTAAAAAGAGTAATTTATCTGAGTTTAGGGTAGTGTTGCTCAAATTATGGTCCAAAGTCTCCTGCCTCACAGATACTCAGAGTGCCTTTTAAATGCAGATCAGTTTCAAAATGTATCTCAGTTGAAACTGATCAAATGTATCTCAGTTAAGATACAGATCAAATGCATCTATTTCTAATCTGAATCTCTTGGGAGTAAAAGCCAGAGCTTATATTTGAAACCATGTCCTCAGGTGATTATTTTACCCACCAAAATATGCAAATCAATGGTGTGGGGCAAGCAAGAATTACATTGCCAGTGATTCAAATGAGAGTCTTGGTTAGGTATGGGGATAATATTTGTGGCCTGTTTTCTGTCTCTATACTGCTAAGCTTAATTAAATGTACAGTAGATATCAGAAAGGGATAAAGAAAGAATCAATGATGGAAAGAGGTGAAAAACCAAAGAAATTATCCAGGGATGATTTTGAGACCTCCCTTCTTCCCAAGGACACATGGTAATTATATGCCGAAGACTTAAGACATAGACAGCAAATACCTAAGCACTTGCACCTTCCCTCACACCTTCAGCACCCATAGTAGTCATTACTCATAGGTAACCACACTCGCCAGCAGAGCCCTAACAGTGTCTCACAATTTGTTCCAACATATCTCTTCATGTAACCACCTTCAATCAACTGGAGTTACCACAGGTGATGAAACCTTCATGCCATACTGGGCAGACACAATTAATCCCTGTTTCCTTAAAAGAAATAAATGGGCAAAAAGTCAATTCTTCTGCACGAAATGTCTTTGGAGGGATTTCTGAGTGTGCTTGCCCTCATTTTCCTTTCATATACTTGGTGTTATAAGACAGATGTGGGGCTACGTCCTGTTTGGGATCACATTTCCGGAAAATAAAAACATACATTCTGAGGCTATCAGGCTCAGAGTGAACTCTGGGGTAGGAAAGAATTCTGTGGATGGTTAAGGTGCCTCTCCTGCTAAATCTTGGTGAAAAATACTCAGTGTAAGGTAGTGGTCAAGAGACAGGTTCTGCTACCCAGCAGATGAGTCACATCCGTGACTTTCTGACAGCATGGAGAACAGGCAAGCTCAGATGCTTCCTTTTCAGCCTCCTCCTCTGTGAAATGAAGGTGATAACACCAGCTACTTCCTTGATAAATTGAGTGAATTAAATGAAAGAGGGCATAGTGTCTGCCACATGAATGCTAGTGACTATTAATTTATGTAGATATACTTAATTGGGTTTCTTTTCTACATTAGAATGTTGAAGCTGGTTGTGGCGGCTCACATCTGTAATCCCAGTGCTTTGGGAGGCTGAGGCAAGAGGAATGCTTGAGCCCAAGAGTTCAAGACTAGCATGAGCAACAGAGTGATGCCTCATCTCTACTAAAAAGAAAAAAAATTTAAATTAGCTGGTGTGGTGGTGCATGCCTGCAGTCCCCATAACTGGGGAGGATGAGGAGGGCGGATCACTGGGGCCTAGGATTTCGAGGCTGCAGTAAGCTATGATCGTGCCACTGCACTCCAGCCTGGTTGACAGAGCGAGACCCTGTCTCAAAAAAAGAAAAAAGTTGAGACCCTGGAGACAAATTAGGATATTGAGTTAAACAAACAAACACAAAACAAAAACCACTTGGTATTATTTTTATAGTTCTAGCTTAAGTGGCAAAAAGAATCTTATTGGACTCATATATAATCCCATGCCATTCATCAGAGTGAGGAAGCCCAAATATTATTAGAGTTCAAATCCAAGTAAAAGGAAAATATGTTTTCCCTGCTGAGATCTCTGGATTATCCTAGAAGGTTTTCGATTAAATGGCTGTGACCAAGGGAGGTGGCTGAGTGACAATGTCCAACAGAAATAACTAACTATATGTAGAGAAAATGCCGTGAAAAGGATTCGTACATCTTTTCAGCAATACAGTAAAAGACAGATAAGAAGATTATAATTCTGACTCTTTGGCTCTCCTGGCATTAGTGGCTTAAGAGGTTAACACTGTCCTAGACTTTTCTTTACAGAATTCCCTGCAATCAATTTCCAGACCTGGAATATGCTGTGGCACCTGCTCTGCTAGAATGAGCATCTACTGGCTCTCTTCCACTTCGTTTTGGGAAAGTAACGACCTGTTGGTTATAAACAGTTGAAAACAAATATCAGAAAGTCATTGTGCTGCTAAACTTTGATATATTGAGAAATGTGAACTTTAGCAGGACTTCTAAAGTACTGTCACGCAGGAGGCGGTAGAGTAAGTGGATTCATCTATCACTGGTGAAAACATGGCACAGCATCACTGCTTGAAGGTTGAGCATGGAAACGCTCAACCCTGATTAAACGACCATAATTTCTCAAGCCTGGGACATGGTTGGCAGACATAGGAAGCTGGGGCCTTAAAATATAAATTGTTGGAATTTATAATGTACTGTCAATCTGTCAGGGAAAAACATTGTTGGAGTCTCTGTAAATTCACACTATCGAATAATTATTTAAACATTTTCTAGAGCCAATTTGCAAATGCATTTTGATGGTAAGAGAAAAAATCATATTTTTTTCTGCTTTCAAAGAAATATAATGGGCAGTTTGCATAGAATGGAAATGCTTAGTGTTTCTTCAAAATTCGTGCCCGCTTTGATAGCTGGGTGATTTGTTACTAGTATTTTAAAGTATGGATTTTGTAGTTGGGATAATTAGGGATGCTGAACAGTAGAATTGTTCTTGAAATTTCAAATAGTTACACTGCAGAAATGAAAAATTACTGGTGAATGCATTTATTTTCTTCAATGAAGAAGCCTTCTGCAGATAAACTGCATTTCAGTTATTTCAAAGAATAGGAGAATGTGCAGTGAATTTATTGGATCAAGAAACCAAGCTTTTGTCTGGCACCCAGAACTGAGGCTTGGGTTAGGCTTGGAACAATCTTGAGTCACATCCCCAGAAATAAAAGTTATGTAGTTTCCTTTCTCTTTTGGACTAGTTGGCATATGTGCATAGGAGTAGTTAATAAATAGTAGGAAAGAAGAAATTTAATTAAGACTCTTAAGAGTGTAAGACAATGAATTGCTGATGAGGATTTGAAAGGAAATTGTACAGCCCTAAGATATGTTGTCTGGTCAAAGCAATAAGTGTTAATTTAGTTCTCGTTACATGCCTTGCTCAGCATCATGGAAGATATAACAATGGGAAGACTTCCTTCAAGTAACTTAACATCTGGAGAGAGAAAACTCAAGCCAATAAGCATTCGGTATATATAACTGTATGTATATGATTGTTTCAGGAAGCAAAGGGGATCACATGTATTCTAGAAAGAAAGATAGTAATATTGGTTCAGTAGTTGGGGAAGGCTCAATGGAGTAGGCCGGGCTTTGGAAAAAACTTGAATGATGAGGACAATTTTTAAAGTTGAAGAGAATATTCTCAAAAGTAGCTAGAGAAAAATGCATATTAGGGATTGTTGATTTAACTCCTGAGGCTGGAGGAGGGAGTTCAAAGAGGAGTTTCATGAAATATCAGAGAAGTTACAGGATAGGATGGTAAGAGTCTATCTGGATTTGCTCTATATTTTATCATATCCTATAACTTCCCTTAATCCATTAGTCCTTAATGCGCATTTTCCTCTAGTTACTCTTTTCTTCACAAAGGACCTAATATGTGGTCTCACCATAACTCCCTCTACACAGTTGTACAAGGGTTCCATCTAATCCCTGTTCCTTTGGGAGCCACTCTGGAAAGGATGGACTTTCTCCTCATCACACTCTGTACATGTGTCTCCCTCTTTTTTCTCTCACCGTATTATGCACCCAGGGAATCATAACCATCTTTACATACTATAAGGCACCTAACGTAACACTTTGCTTTAATAAGTACAGAGCAAATGCCAGTTGGTGTGAATTTCCAGTTCTCAATCTTTCTGTAAACAGCAGAAAAGTTACATAATGTTCAGTGGATAAAGCTGGAAGTGAATGTCTTCTTCCTCAGGATTGAGTAGATGAGTGCTGCTAGATATTAGAGCCCCCTGAAGATTGGATCTGTCTTATTCATTGCTGTGTTCCCAGTGTCTTTTTGCAACACCTGGCACAGAGAGAGTGTTGAAAATGTTTGGTGAATGAATGAGTGAATAATCATAAGTGGCCACAATGCTATTCATACACTGCATGGAGCTCATGAGTGTGTCATCCCTGTATCTCTCAGGGCTATCTAGCTTTACCAGGTTCAAACAGGGGATTTTATTGAGAACACAAGACAGGGTGTACACAACTCTAGGCCATTCTCCCTCTGCCTCTTTGTCCCATGGGGGCGGTTATTCATAGAGGAAGCTATAAAAGGGTAAGCTACTATAGAAGTTGACAGACAGGAACTTTATTCCAGATCTTTATTCTGAGAGTCAAAAGAACATGTCTTCTAGACACAGGAATATATAACAGGATCTTTCTTTTATCTTTAAGTCAAAGTGACTGATTTTGCCTATAAGCTAGGCAAAATTCTGTCTATGGCTTCAGTACTGTCCTTAACCTGAACATTCTACGACTATAAATAGCATATTATCTGTATTTTCTGTGGGTCTCCATGTAACAGATTTTGGAGAGGTATGTAATTCACTTTTTCTGAAAATACTTACCTTCTGTTTGGGGTTTTAAATGAAAATAGATTCCATGATTAATGCAGAAATATGACACTAAGGTGTTTCCTGTAAAAAACAAACAAAAATACTGTTTTTTGAGTTTCTAAATGATATGCCAATGGAGGTCACAAATCTCATGTGGACCAGTTATCCCCATTTAGATGATGAACTCTAGAGAAATTTAATGTGAAATTAATAATGATCATAAAAATCAGAATTGCAGTCATATTGAAGAGAGTATTTAACTTCAAAAGTTAAGTTTGTTGTACGCATTCAGAACTCGGAATACCTTTAAATTATGGATGTTCTTCTCACTATTTTGTGGGTATGCTTTGGCACTTTTGGACACGGGCCTTGTGCCATATCTCACTGCGTATTGAAGAAGCAAGAAGACTTCTCCTCCGAATGTGGATACCTATGTGCTCCCACAAAGGAACAGGCGATGTAGCAGAGTTAGCAGGTGCAACTATTCGGCCTGGTTTTGTTATACTGAATCCACATAAGGCATTCTATTCAATGTGGGGATATATCTCACTAGTTCAGAGTGATTCATTAGCACAAAGAAATAGCAGAGTGGGAACAGTTCTCAGAGCCTTTGGCAAGCATGTTAAAGCAGGCCCATGACAGATGAACTCAATGAACTAACAGCTTAAATAGCAGTTGGAAACAGGCACTGCTGAGAAATGAATGGGCTGACCTTATAACAGTGAGCAAAACTTCATGACTAGAAAACACAAACTTTTGGGCTCTTATGGGAGCATGTACCCCATTATGTAGTGTTTGAGGGGAGGAGATGTGGGCTCTACAGTTTTACATGCCATTAATTAAACTTAGCATAGAGAGGCCACTGATGTCTACCTTACTGCCTGATTAACATACTGGGTCAAGAGCGTTAGATGTTTACCGACTGTTTTTGCATCAGAAACCGTAAGGGAAATGGCCCCTCAGAAGTACATCTATAATTCATGGACCAAATCAGAAGCTGTGCATGAAGGCTGGCATTGCTATGCATTCCCTTCCCTTATTCAAGGGGGAGCTAGCCATGCATAAGGAAGGTCACGTCATACTGTGTGATTCCATTTCTGTTTGTGTTGTTTTCAAGATATTTTGGATATCTCGAGGCATGGCCAAGGACACTGGGGGAAAATGGGAAATGCAGGTTAAATTAAAGGAGGCTTATTTACTTCAGTGGATCTTTCAAAGAGCTGCAAGTATCTAATTAGACAAAAACAAATTATTAGATTATGTAAAGACGTCTCATAGGCACCATTATCAGATTAAATTGTAAACACATATGTGCAATGTATTTGCTTTTTATATATTTATGTTTATTTAGTATAGCTATAGCATTAGCCATGGTGGTATTTATTTTGCCCAAGTGTTTGTATTTACCTCCAATTTTATATGATGCTATATAATAGGTGGGTTTTTTGAATAATTGGTTTTTATATTTTCAAATATATGTATACTATTTCCAACAATCCTCAATTACAATTTTTCTGAACTAAATGGTAAAGTATGCTATTTGGAAAGATTCCTTACAAACAGTTAACAATTTTAGCAAGCCATTAATATAAATTAAGTGGACAAATGAAAATAGCTTTTTATATTATTATAGAGTTTCTATTTTCAAACTCAAAGTATTAAAATGGGGATTATAAGTCACCCATGAGGACTGTGTAACTAATCAGTTTTACAATTAGATAGAAGCTCAAAACCATTCTTTTCTAAGCACTGGGGAGCAGCCTGCCAGTCTCACTAAGTAATTGTGGGGTTGAACAAATCCCTTGCCAATATTGGGGTGATGTGGCTGGCAGATGGCTGATCAGAGACTGAAATAAAACATAGATGGTAGAACATGAAATAAAAACACTATCCAGCACTATCTCTTACTGGTGCTGCAACTCCCTGCTGAATATATTTTAGTTTAATTAGTTTGAAAAGGTAAAAACTATCACTTTCTAGTAACTTAAGTCCAAATTTTAAAGTGTATACAAATTGAAAGTGACCTGCTTTTAATAACAGCTTTCAGTCTGTTGAGCATTTTCATGTCTAGGTCAGGCAATAGGATTCCAGAAAAGATAAATATTATGTGGGTTGGTGGGCTGGTTTGTTTTTTTTTTTTTTTTGCCTTGTATATTATAAGGTAATAAGAAATAAGATGTGTGCAATATGAAATGAGATATGTGCATGCATTAAAAAGACTGTTCATCCTCTGGTGATTGTTAGATTTGCAACTTCACCTCATGTGTAACATGAGTCTTTTTTCATACCAATTTCCAGACACATCAGCCTGGTCTTGCCTCATTTTATTTCAATGCTATTATTCTCCTTCATAGGCATATGTTTGCAAAACATCACTCTACGCCTATATTCTGGGACCATGACACTTCCCATTTTCCTTCCAACCCGATGTAACATACTCACTCAATCTAAAACCCTCACTTTACCTCCACTATAGCTAAAATCCTTCTCAGTCTGTTTTCATCAGCCTGTAACACAGGGAAGATGTACATGCCCAAGCCATCACAACAGACCAAAGGCTGTTGATTGACCACATGGAATAGGGTACACATTCAAAAATGTCTCTACAACTGCCCAGGCTGGTTAAATGTGGGTAAATTATGCACATCTGCAAGGCAGCTGTTGCCTTCAGCTCGATCCCATTCAATGTAAAAAGCCCAGGAGGTCAAGGAGAAGAGCTTTTCAGTTCTCTGCTGTACAAACACATGGTGGTACAGGTGGATCCTTGCCCAGTCCAAGTGTCAGAATGCAGAGAAGGAATTGTGGACACATTGACCCTTCTTCTTATTATTTTCATCTGCATTATGTATTCATGGAGTTGCACGTATTAGTTAAGACAAGTGCCCTAGAAACAGGAAGCCTTTGTTCTTTTTCTAACCAGCTGAAAATTACCAAGTAGAGTTAGAAAATATTCCTAGATTCTTTGTTTATTTCTTCATTTATATTTGTATAAAATGTAGTGTGCTTCATGAAACAGGAGGATGACAGAAATTGGTTTGCAAAGGACTTGGTCAATCGTGTTTGTTTAAAAAGATGAGAGGAATTCAAAATGAGATTATTCCCTGTGAGGATAACATTCACCTTTGACTTCCATTCTGATGTGGCCCCTGGAGAAAACATCAATCAAAATGGAAAAATAGAGAAGAATTAAAGTCAAGGAGAACCTCAGATAAAATATGTGGGAGTTAGTAAAAAAATGTTACTGGTATTAGTAACAATCTAAGGGTTTCTTTAGGGGGGTCAAGAATAATCTGAAAGGAGCAAAGACAAATTTCTTTAACAAGACAAGAGATCAGAACGGATGAGTAAACCAGGCATTAATGAGCAGATGGAGAGCTCCTTTGGGATGTTGGAATTGAAGACTTTCCTCCCAAGTCTCAGTTTCAGTTGCTTATATGAAATGCTTTAACAGGCACAGGCAAGAAACAAACTGTGTGTTCACCTGCTCTCATGTTTCTTATTCGTGTTTTCTTCAGAGCCCAATTAGGCATGTCTACCTGCAGGTAAGGAGGTAAAAGTGACTCTTTCCCAAATACTGAGTTTCCTATTTCTAGGCCTTTCCTTTAATTTCTCCCATTACTTTTTTTCCCCTCACTAACATGCTCAGTCTTTTTGAAATAAAGGAAAAGAATATAATTCAGTTGCCCTATAAAGTTTATTATTGTATTTTCTTCCAGGAAAAATTCCACTTTAATTACAAAAAAAAAAAAAATTCCTACTAAAATCAGCACTTTGGAGATTTCCCTACCAAAATCAGGAAATTTCAGGTGTGCTGGTGGGCATATCTGGAGGCTTTGTGACATGTTTTGAATCACTCCACATATCACCTCTCTACTCTCTTAAAGATAAGGCTAGCCAGTGCCTATATGGGTCTCTTGGCATCTCCTTTAAAGTGGCATGTCTCATTACCTATTCATAAGGCATACATCGTGGTTATGGGACAGACAAACAGGAATGCAAAAGCAGGTTTAGAAAAGGAACTGTCTTAGTCAATTTTCTGTGGCTTATAAGAAAATACCTGGAACAGCATAATTTATAAAGAAAACATTTTATTTCTTATTTGTATGGAATCTGAGAAGTCCCAGGTTGAGGAGTTCTGTCTGGTGAGAACCTTCTTGCTGGTGGGGAGTCTCTGAAGAATCCTGGGGTGATGCAGGGTATTGCAAGAATGGGGCTGAGTGGGCTAACATGCTATTTCAGATCCCCCTTCCTCTTCTTATAAAGCCACCATTTCCCCTCCTGTGATAACCCATTAATCCGTTAACTCACACATAGAGTAATCCATTCATAAACGCAGAGCTCTCATGACTCAGTTGCCTCTTTAAGGTCCCACCTCTCAATACTGGCACTTTGGGGATGAAGTTGCAACATGAGTTTTGGAGATGACATTCATACCACAGCAGAAAGGAAAAGGTTTCTAGAACATTTTGACTACAGACATTTCGTTCTTAAAGAAGTCTTGTTATACTTAGGTAATATTTGTTAGATTCTTTGAGGAGTGAGAAACAGCTTGAATTATCAATATGCTTTCCCAGTTTGCTTGATAAAACCAAGTGGCTATTCTCTCATTAGTGCAAATCATAAAACTCTGCACACTTATGTCCCTGTGGGTATATACGCTTTACTTTTCTCTTATTCCTTATTTCCTCCTTGATTCTATAAGACTAGTTATGGGTAATGCTTGCTCCATAGAAGTTTTAATCGAACAGTTTTCTCATTTTAATTTGCTTCTAGATAATAGTTTGCTTTCTTAATTAATGCTGTAAAAACACACATTATGATCTTTACCTGAAAGATGTTTTGATTAACACCAGTACCTATGGTTTTGGTTGACTAAAGTACTCTTTTCCCCCTGCAGAGAAGCTGTGCTCCGCTAAGCAGCTGCTTCATTTCACCCCAGAGGTTGCTGCATTTTGCTAACTGTAAAAATAATGTTTGTTTATGATACAATTTGTAAGGAGTTCTTCATATCAATGGAAATAAAATTCCCTCCCACCCCCCACCCACCCACCCATTCTCTGAGAAAGATAAACATCTCTCTCTCACTCTGGCTCTTCCTTTTTGCTCTTTCTCATTCGATTTCCCCCTTCCTCTCAAATGCAGTCTCTGTGTCTGTATAACTTCACATAATAGAATGCCTATGAGCACTCTTGAAAAACTACTCGTCATAATAATGATAATGAGAATAGTGGCAATTTATTGAGCAATTCCTATGTGCTTGGCTTTATTATAAGGTTTTTACATGGCATTGTCTCAATTGTTTTCAAACAGTCCTTTAAAGTATAAAATATTATTATTCCCCTTGTATAGAGGAAACCAGCTGAGGTTCAGAGAGGTTATACAGCAACTAAGCAGAAGAACAGCTGCGCTGTGCCTGCTATGAATCCATCCATTCTTTGAACTGAAATTAAGCATTCTCATTCAGTACATGGCTACTAGTCACTTGAAATAACAGACACTAACAAATATTAGCCAATGTCCATATAGTAGTTAGAGTTTTTGTTCTAAAGTGCAAATTGGATCATGACACTCTCCCACTTAAAATTATTCAGTTGACCCCAGTTTCCTTCAAAATAAAGTTCACTTTTGTTGTGTATCCTGTCTTCATGGTCTGGTTCTAGCTTATGATCTGGATTCCATCTCTCCTAATCCCTATCCTGCTTAAGTCAGCCTTATTGCCAGGGCCTTGTATATTTCCCTTTGTCTATTTGCAATATACTTCTTTCCCTACCCAGTCTGGATCCTACTCCTCTTGGAGTCTGAACTAGGAAAATTCTACTTCTGGATGGCCTTCTTGACAGTCCCAGCCTCCCCTATTTGGTTCTGTCTTCATGCTCTTGTAATCCCAAGCTTGCATATCTCTTTATTTGCTTACTGGATTTTTCCCTCTTACTGCTATCCTGGGGGAAGGAGCAGCTCCTTCCTCATTACGTTTCCATCCACAAAGTGCCTGTCATTGAGTAACAATAATAAAAAGATATGTTTGACAAATGAATAAACACAGAACTAAGGCTGAACTTAAATAATACCCGGGGACAAATTTAAGAGTTAACATATGTTAATGCTTGTCCCTTCAAACTTACCTATAGGAAAATGATTTCTGTCTCCTTATAAGTCAGTGCATAGTGTTTGGTTTAGGGATGGCATGAGAACAAAACCTGGCAAAAGAACTAGGTTAATTTGGCTAGAACTATTGGGAACTGTCGGGAAGAATAGTTATTCCCGATAGTTCTACAGAAATCTTTTTCTGTAAAGAACTAGGTAGTAATACTTTTTGCTTTCTCAAGGGCAGTAAGCTGAGGAAATATAGATCTGGATCTGTTGATGTGTTCCAAATCAAAAAGCCTGGTCAAAAAGAAAAATTATATATATATATAATATATATATTTATAATGTATATTTAATATATATTATATATTAATATATAATGTATATTTAATATATATTATATATTAATATATAATGTATATACATATAAAATTGCCTAAGTCAATCTATGTTGGGGTTCTACAACTTTTTGCTGAAATAATCTTGACTAACACCCTGCTTTGATTTATGCTTTCATATCTCTTCGCTATTCTGCCCTTCTGTCAATCATTAAATGTTCGCCTGAGTTATTCTGAAATGTAGATGTGACTATGTAACTTCCCTTCCTAAAGTGCCTCAGTGATTCCTCACGATTTTTCAATGACTGCTTTGGTGTTGAATAGAACCCCGGTCTGCCTATCCAGTTCCATTTAATGTTCCCTCCTCATGGGCCACAGTTCTAAGTCTACGCTTGACATTCGCTATACATAACATAATGTTTCACTCTTCCGGGGCTTGGCAGATACACATTACTTTCTGTCTGAGTAGCATTCTCACCCAGACTTGTGAATGTATGTTCTTACATTAAGACCTTGATGAAATATCATCACTTCCTTATACTTCCACTTAGTTGCTTCATCTTTTTCTCTCATGGAAAATTTAAACCTGCTTCCTCTAGCATTCATTGCACTGCATGGTAATTGTTTAATCCTGTGACTTTCTCTCCACAGAATATTTGATCTTAGTTATGATGTCTTGTTCATATTTATGAACATAATGTATAACACATTCTCGAGACACAGTAAGTGATCTATAATTGTACAGAGAATGAATAAATGAATGCATCAAGTGAGGTGATGTTCTTTTTATTTTAGTATCAATATAAAGCAGGGGACAACTTTACAGAAAAAGGAAAGTTTTTCTGTAAAGGACTAGATAGTAAATACTTTTGGCTTGCAGGCCATACCACCTCTGTCACACTCTCAACTCTGCATTGAAGAGCAAAAGCACCCGTGGACGATTAACAAAATGAATGGGTGCTGCTATGCTCCAAGAAAACTTCATTTATTAATTGGGTAACAGGCTAGATTTGCCCCTGGGCTTTAGTTTGCCAGCCACTATTATAAGGGAAAGAGACAGTTTACAGTTCTAAAACCAAATGTAAATACATTTTGAAAGAGAGGTCTCTGTATGAAATAGACAGGGGGTGCCTAGATTTTAGGATAATCATGTTGAAGTCCCTATCTTTGAGATACAAAAGCTCTGATTTGCAACCTCTTTAAAATGGCATTTTAAAACTCTGTGTTCCAAAAGCTCCATTACATTTTATTAAAATCTATCCGGTCACATAATCAATAAATGCTGATTGAAAACGTAATCATACTTTCTTATTTGAAGAAATTTAAAATAAGATGTTCAAATTTAGCATTGAATATGCTCTCTGTGAATAGAAAATGTATTTCACTATAAAAGTCAGTGAATACCTCAGCTTCTTTTTGAGAAATACAGAACATCTTTTATTTTCCTTTATTTTTCAATCAAATGTTATTTTTCAAACTTTTTTTCCTTAAACTGTTTCCAAAACCCAATGAGAGCTCTCTAATGTAAAAGTATCATGCTTAGAAAGGGTTCCATTTTGCAGATAAAATAAGAAGAACAACTATTATAGCTTTATATTTTAAAAATCATTCAATAGTGGAATATTTGATGGTTTCCAATTGTGAGTCCCTCTAAGCATTGAACAGTTAGAAGCACTGAGCTTGGAAGGAGATGGAAAAACTCACATTGGAAGACTATACATGAGCAAACATATGGAAATCATTTAATTATTTGGAGGTCATCTTTTGGACAGTGTCTGTCGGGCCCAGCTGGAGCTTAATGCAAAAGCCCCAAAGCTCTAGCTGTACCCTCCATTCCCTTCAGTGTATTTCACCAAAAAGCCATACAAATCTGCATCCTAATTAGGTTAAGTTTTGGACTATATCTGCCCAAATTAACTGGCACTTTTACGCAGATATGATACTGTCATGGCTGCATTCCTGCATCCAGTTTCTCTCTCTCTCTCTCTCTGTGTGTGTGTGTGTGTGTGTGCACGTGTGAGTGTTTCTTAATGCCAAATTACACATATTGTGCTTTTGATTTTGTTTTATTTCATTTCTATTTGTTCAGCTTCCTAGATACATGATGGAATTTTTGGATGCTAGGTTTTATAAAAATATCATCAGATTCAAATGGTCTTTTGTAGGAAGTTTATAATCTACTTTTATTTTCTACGTTTTTAAAGAGACTTGGTATCAGTGCATGAAAGCACTTTGAAGGCTATACTGGCACACATACAGAAACATCATTGGCAAGAGCAGAATTCATAAAATATGGGCAATTTGGATCACAGAGTCAATCCACTTTTAAGTCCCTAAGTTAAATGTCATTTCTCTATAGTCCAGATAGAGATCCCCTGTATCAGCCAGGGTTCCCTGGAGAACAAAAACCAAAGTATATATTATATATGCATGTACATACACACATATATACCTATCACATATGTATTTATATAATATGATAATGTTATCTATAATATAATAATATAATCTGTATGTATCTATATATTATATATGAATGGAGATAGATAGATGGGTAGCTAGATAGACAGAAGGGATTTATTTTTTAAGAGATTGGTTTATGTGATTGTGAAACCCGAAGCCCATAGGTCAGGCTGGGAACTCAGGGCAAAGATAAAACCCAGACTGCTATTAGCATGTTATGGTATCAAGATCAGGATATCAAGGATGTGGTTGTAACACACTTTGTTAAGACCTCAGAAAGATTCAAAGCAGTGCCTTTTAGACCCTTTTCACAAGACAAAAATGGTGTGGTTTTACCACACCTCCCTGACTCTTAGCTCAGGTAGGAAGCCTTTATTGCATAGAATTCTGGGCATGACTTTGGGACAATGGAATGAAGCTCAATAAAATTTTATAGAAAACCAATAAAATGGTTTTATTTTAAAGAGTTTCATCAGTGGAATTATCTTTACCTTCAACTAAAATGAAAAGAAGCATTTAGACCATCACTCTCTTATTAGGAAAACTATTCATTGCAAACTCATGCCAAGTCTCATGAAAAAGGAAGCACCACTCAGAGATCAGGTACAAGAGCAATAAACAATCGTGTATGGGAAGTAGAGTGGGCTCCAATCAAGGAACTGGCTGTATGTATTGGTCTTGATTTCGGAATCCTTATGGCACATTACCTGCAATGTGCCTTCCATTTTCTCCCTTTTTGAATAAAAGAGTCTGCAGTGGCTCTTCTGTCCCTGGCTTATAACAACAACTCTATGTTAGAAGAAACTATGGGGGTAATTTGTCCGTTTACTTCCTAGTTTATAGGTCTTTGGATTGAGAGGAGCCACTCCTAAGGGGTCTTGTCGTCACCCGAACCTTGTCTTCAAGCCCGATAGTACAATTAGGTGAGAACTTCGAAGTCTTGGAATGGGATGAGTACATTTTGCTCATGGGAGGAATATAAGTAATTTGTGACCAGGGCCAGACTATAGCGGATTAAAAACAGCCATTTATTCATTATCGGTCTCCTCCATAAAAGGTGGACTTTATTGTCTATCCTGTTTAATATATGCTGCTCTAGTGATTGGTTCACCAAATGATGGCAATGGAAGTGACACTGTGCCATTCCCAGGACTAAGCCTATTACATTCATGAGACCAAGCACATAAGCACTAGATGTTGGACCTTCTGTCTAACAGGGTGGGTTTCTTTTAATGCTACAGCTTCATTGAGAGGAATGCACCCTGGGTTCTGAGAAGGAGGAAGATTTGTGTTCTGCCCAGCAGTCTGATCAGAGATTCAACACATATTTATTGAAAAATCTACTGTGTTCCAGACATATTTCTGAAGAGTTGTATAAGTCATGTTTGCATCAAACTGCCTTTATATCTTACATACAGTCAATATCTGCAAACCCAAAGTAGAAAAAATAGTAAAATATTAATATTAAAAGATTTGGAACTGATATTTATTCAGTTAACTGAACATGAAATTTATTTTATGAGCTTGGCTTATGATATCATGGTGTAAAAATAGCCCAAGGTTACATAAAACCCAGGTTAGCAGTTAAGAAAGGAATGAATTGTAATAATCAGAATACAAAAAAATAGCAGAAATATTTACCACTAAATACTTGAGGAAAATTCATCACAACCAACATGGGAAGCTTTCAATTGATAAGTTATAATGCAAGAGATCATTTTATTCATGAAAACTAGAAAATTCTCAAAGTTTCAATTTAGTGGCTGTATAGAAATCAGTTCTCATTTAACATTGACAGTAGAATGTGCTTTGTGATTGCTTCACACAAAGTAAAGTAGCGTGAGGTTATAAAAAAGGCAAAATATAGTTTGGCAAAAACTGAACAGGGGTAACAGTGAGAACATAGAATAAAATTTTAGAATATTTGTCAATGAGAGTGTAAATATATTACCTAGTACTGTGCTAGGTATTTTACCCAAACTGTATTATCTCAATTATTTTCACAATTACTGTAGCAAGTAAGCACTATTATTAACTTTACATTTGCAGATAAGAAAACTGAAGCATTAAACATCTTGTGATTTTCTCAAATCGGTGTTTCAGTTGCTTATTGCTTTATCAACCAAGAAATGGAACAGTACCTCTGCTCACAAAATAAGCATAAATGTTAAAGACCCATAAAAAATTGTCTCAACAGCCTGAGCCATCACATAAAAGTTTGACTGCTCTCACGGAGAAACCACATGGAAGGATCACCTGGAGAAGAAATGTTTTGAAAACACATACAGAAGAAAAGACATCCAGCTATCTTAGCATCCCAGAGACCTGTAGAACTATTCAGCTGAGCTCACTGAAACCACAGAACCATGAGAGATGATAAAATGTTTGTTGTCTGAATCAACTACATTTCGAAGTGTCATTTCACAAAATATTGAGTAGTGTTTCCTTGTATGAATATACTACATTTTTAAAAGCCAACTTTTCCTTTTAGAAATTAAAAGCAACATCGCAGAAGATGAAATGCGTGACTTCAAAGATTCCGTGGTTTTTCAAATTCTAATTGTGCTTGACCGCTGAAATGTAGTAAAGTAAAAAGAGTCCTAGACTGGAAATTGAGAGATCTGGGTTTTATTTTCTACCCTGTCAAAAGCTATCTGATGACCTCAAGCAAGTAAGATTCAGATTTTAGATTTAAGTTTTTAAGTTCAATGAGAAATTGAACCGTAAAGTGAGAATTTGGTCTCAATTTGGAACTTTTCTAGGTCTAACATTTTATAACTCTAGATTTAAATCACCTAGAACAGTATTTCTCAAAAAGCTAGGGAGTGTCTTCATTTTGTAGAAATATCTTTCTGATTTCTGGCGGATAAACGTCTCACTTGGCATTTAAACTCAGTTTTGTTCCACCCTCATCGCTATGAAATCACCCCACTCCAAATGTTCTCAAACACCCTCAGGGGGCTTAACATCCTGAGTTGAGAATCTAATTCTCAATTTCTACAAAGTCAGCTTTTTGAGAGTATGTAAATGAGTTTGGAGATAACTAATTTTTTAAAAAATTAAGTCTTCTAATCCAAGAACATATTATATCTTTCCATATATTTTGTTTTTATTTTTCTATGCAATTTTGATTGATTTTCAAAATAGAAGTTATCCATATTTTCATGAATTTATTTCTAGGCATTTTATGTTTCTAAAAATATGGAATTTTTAATTTATTTTTTCAATAGGTTCCAGCTAGTATATAGATATAAATTGGAATTTTTAATAATGATAATAAATTTAATTACTTAGCTAATTTCTCTCTTTTTAAAATTTCTTAGGATTTTATCTTTGACAAGTTTGTTGTTTTCTAGTAGACAGTTTAATTTTGTCCTTTCCAAGCCGATTATACTTTATTTCTTTTTCTTGTATATTGCAATGGCTGGGAACCCCGTTCTAATGTTGAATAGAGATAGTGAAATAGCCTTGGCTTGTTCCTGAACTCAGTAGAATCAAATCTAGTTTTTCATCATTAATATGATGTGATGATTTTGTAGATGTGCTTTATCTGTTTGAGGAAGCTCCTTTCTATTCCTAATTTGCCAAAAATTTTTATGTAGAATAGCTGTTGGGTTTTGACAAATGAGATTATGGAATCTGTAATTTTGTTTTCTTATTGTGTTAATTTGGTGGGCTATGTTGATTGATTTTTAAATGTTAAATCAGGTGAGATAAACCCTACTTGGTTGTAATGTATTATCTTTTCAGTTGCTAGATTTAATTTACTAATATTTTGTTAAAATTAATTAAATTGTAACCTTTCAATATATATTAAATATTTTATGCAGCAGCATATGATCTTAGTCAATGTTTTATGTCCAATTTGAAAATTATGTGCATTTGGCAGTTATTGAATTTAATATTTTGTACCCATCAAGTAGTTCTATTTGGTTGACAGTGTTATTCTAATCTTTGGTGTAATTTTTGCTTCTGTATATGTGCTTTTGGCTGAGTGTTTTCTCAATTACTGAGAAAGTGCTAAAATCTCCAACTATGATTGTGCGTTTCTCTTTATCTCCTTTTTGCACTGTCAGTTTTTGTTATACCAATTTTGACGTGTACATATTTAGAATTATTAGGTCTTCCTAAATCTGCTTTCTAGTGATTGGAGGAAAAAGTATTTCATGTGTTGGAACTCTCTTATGAAAATACAGCCAGTGAATATTTTGAATGACAACCTTCCTGTTGCCCAGGGACTATAAAACATAGCCATGCAACTGTAAGGGCCTTGGACTGATGATCTCTATACCATTTCATTATCTTCACATCATCCTCTGAATTCACTATTGTGGCTGCATATCTCTGCCCGGATGCTAGTGTCTAGCAGCTGGACCATCAATGCCTCTGTAGCAATAGCAAAAAGAAGAGTGTTCTTACCAAAAGACTAATAGTCTGCTGAAGCCCCCAAGCCAGGAACCTGTCTTTTCTAATGTGGATGACAGTCCTGTTATATATGTCACTTGCATTTAAAGTAACATATCCTACTGAAGTGACATGCTAGAATATTCACTTTTCTTTAAATAAACTTATAAAGGAAGAAAGTGAATCCCTGTGATTTTGAGGAGAAACAAAAAGTGCAATTTACATCAAAATTGAATTGGGATTGAAGACAAGGAACTGAGGGAAAACAATGCAATCTGTGATCCCTGGAGGTATTCAGTAGCTGAAATCCAATTTGGGAACTAAACTTGGTGCATTATGTAGACTGGGCACTATCACGGGACTAAAATTTCTGTCTGCTAGGTAAATGGCTATATGTATGAAGGATCAAAGTGATTGACTTAGACAAGGCTCCTTGAGAGCAGAATCAAGGTCCACTCAAACTAGCCATAAGAGTGATAATTTGTTGCAACACATCGGCACAGAGCCATTGAGAGTCTGAGGCTAAATACTAGGGCATAAGTGAGAGTATGACAAATCAAACCAAGTGAAATTTTGACGTCGAGACCAAAAACGGTGGTTGAATCCTTGCGTGCCAATCCGACCCCAAGAATTTATTAATTGATCTAAATATTCTTGACCTGTAGACCTGTAGGTCCATCAAAAGTGGGTTAGAGTTATTGCAAAGTGTATAAACCATATGCATACAACGTACTGGTTGCTGAAAACATCTACCATTTTTTAAACGGGTAAATTGTATGGTATGTATTTTTTTTTCTCTAAAGATAATGCATTTGACCCTTTCAACCCTGTGAATGGGGCGTGGGAGGTGTTATTATTTTCGTGTTACTCCCAGGAAGGGTGCATAGGTACAGACCATTACTTAATAGAAAATAACACACCTGATGTTCAGAAGATGGTGCAAGACCTTCTTTTGTTTTTCCTTCAAGTCACCTTTCAGTCCATATAATGTCCTCTTTCTATGGGTATCCAGATGTCTCTCTTTTTGGGTCTTCCCTCCCTCTTTTTAATTTTTTTATTATACTTTAAATTCTGGGATAAATGTGCAGAACATGCAGGTTTGTTACATAGGTATACACGTACCATTGTGGTTTGCTGCACTCATCAAACTGTCATCTACATTAAGTATTTCTCCTAATGCTATCCCTCCCCTAGCCCCCCACCCCCAACAGGCCCCAGTGTGTAATGTTCCCCTCCCTGTGTCCATGTGTTCTCATTGTTCGACTCCCACTTATGAGTGAGAACATGTGGTGTTTGGTTTTCTGTTCCTGTGTTAGTTTGCTGAGAATGATGGTTTCCAGCTTCATCCATGTCCCTGCAAAGGACATGATCTCATCCTTTTTTATGTATTCCATGGTGTATTTGTGCCACATTTTCTTTATCCAGTCTGTCATTTATGGGCATTAGGGTTGGCTCCAAGTTTTTGCTATTGTGAATAGTGCTGCAATAAACATACATGTTCATGTGTCTTTATAGTACAATGATTTATAATCCTTTGGGTATACACCCAGTAATGGGATTGCTGGGTCAAATGGTATTTCTGGTTCTAGACCCTTGAGGAATTACCACACTGTCTTCCCCAGTGGTTGAACCAATTTACACTCCCACCAACAGTGTAAAAGCGTTCCTATTTCTCCGCATCCTCTCCAACATCTGCTGTTTCCTGACTTATTAATGATTGCCATTCTAACTGGCAGGAGATAGTTATCTCATTGTGGTTTCGATTAGCATTTCTCTAACGACCAGTGATGATGAGCTTTTCTCCATTTGTTTGTTGGCCGCATAGATGTCTTCTTTTCAGAAGTGTCTGTTCATATCTTTTGCCCAGTTTCTGATGGGGTTGTTTGTTTTTTTCTTGTAAATTTGTTTAAGTTCTTTGTAGATTCTGGATATTAGCCTTTTGTCAGATGGATAGATTGCAAAATTTTTCTCCCATTCTGTAGGTTGCCTGTTCACTCTGATGATAGTTTCTTTTGCTGTGTAGAAGCTCTTTAGTTTAATTGGATTCCATTTGTAAATTTTGGCTTATGTTGCCATTGCTTTTGGTGTTTTAGTCATGAAGTCTTTGCCCATGCCTATGTCCTGAATGGTATTGCCTAGGTTTTCTTCCAGGGTTTTTATGGTTTTAGGTCCAAACTTTAAGTCTTTAATCCATCTTGAGTTAATTTTTGTATAAGGCATAAGGAAGGGGTCCAGTTTCTGATTTCTGCATTTGGCTGGCCAGTTTTCCCAACACCATTTATTAAATAGGGAATCATTCCCCATTTCTTGTTTTTGTCAGTTTTGTCAAAGATCAGAGGGTTGTAGATGTGTGGTGTTATTTCTGAGGCCTCTATTCTGTTCCATTGATCTATATATCTGTTTTGGAACCAGTATCATGCTGTTTTGGTTACCGTAGCCTTGTAGCATAGTTTGAAGTCAGGTAGTGTAATGCCTCCAGCTTTGTTCTTTTTGCTTAGGATTGGCTTGGCAATATGGTCTCTTTTTTGTTTCCATATGAAATTTAAAGTAATTTTTTTCTAATTCCGTGAAGAAAGTCAGTGGTAGCTTGATGGGAATAGCACTGAATCTATGAATTACTGTGGGCAGTATGGCCATTTTCATGATATTGATTATTCCTATAAATGAGCATGGAATGTTTTTGCATTTGTTTGTGTCCTCTCTTATTTCCCTGAGCAGTGGTTTATAGTTCTCCTTGAAGAGGTTCTTCACATCCCTTGTAAGTTGTATTCCTAGGTATTTTATTCTCTTTGTAGCAATTGTGAATGAGAGTTCACTCATGATTTGGATCTCTGTTTGTCTGTTCTTGATGTATAGGAATGCTTGTGATTTTTGCACATTGATGTTGTATCCTGAGAATTTGCTGAAGTTGCTTATCAGCTTAAGGAGATTTTGGGCTGAGATGATGGGGTTTTCTAAATGTACAATCACGTCATCTGCAAACAGAGACAATTTGACTTCCTCTCTTCCTATTTGAATACGCTTTATTTCTTTCTCTTGTCTGATTGCCCTGGCCAAGAACTTCCAATACTATGTTGAATAGGAGTGGAGAGAGAGGGCATCCTTATCTTGTGCAAGTTTTCAAAGGGAATGCTTCCAGCTTTTGCCCATTCAGTATGATATTGACTGTGGGTTTGTCATAAATAGCTCTTATTATTTAGAGATATGTTCCATCATTACCTACTTCGTTGAGAATTTTTAGCATGAAGGGATGGAGAATTTTATCGAAGGCCTTCTCTGCATTTATTGAGATAATCATGTGGTTTTTGTCACTGATTCTGTTTATGTGATGGATTACGTTTATTGATTTGTGTATGTTGAACCAGCCTTACATCTCAGGGATAAAGCCTACTTTATCATGGTGGATAAGCTTTTTGATGTGTTGCTGGATTTAGTTTGCCAGTATTTTATTAAGGATTTTCACATCGATAGTCATCAAAAATACTGGCATGAAATTTTCTTTTTTGTTGTGTCTCTGCCAGGCTTTGGTATCAGGATGATGCTGGCCTCATAAAATGAGTTAGGGAGGAGTCCTTCTTTATCTATTGTTTGGAATAGTTTCAGAAGGAACGGTACCAGCTCCTCTTTGTTCCTCTGGTAGAATTTGGCTGTGAATCTGTCTGGTCCTGGGCTTTTTTTGGTTGGTAGGCTATTAATTATTACCTCAATTTCAGAATTTGTTATTGGTCTGTTCAGGGATTCGACTTCTTCCTGGTTTAGTCTTGGGAGGTTGTATGTGTCCAGAATTTTATCCATTTCTTCTAGATTTTCTAGTTTACTTGTGTAGAGGTGTTTACAGTATTCTCTGATGGTAGTTTGTATTTCTGTGGGATCAGTGGTGATATCCCCTTTAACAATTTTTATTGCGTCTATTTGATTCTTCTCCTTTTCTTCTTTATTAGTCTGGCTAGCATTCTATCTGTTTTGTTAATCTTTTCTAAAAACCAGTTTCTGGATTCATTGATTTTATGAAGGGTTTTTCTTGTCTCTGTCTCCTTCAGTTCTACTCTGATCTTAGTTATATCTTGTCTTCTGCTAGCTTTTGAATTTATTTGCTCTTTCTTCTCTAGTTCTTTTAATTGTGATGTTACGGTGTCGATTTTAGATCTTTCCTGCTTTCTCCTGTGGGCATTTAGTGCTATAAATTTTCTTCTAAACACTGCTTTAGCTGTGTCTCAGAGATTCTGCTATGTTGTGTCTTTGTTCTCATTGGTTTCAAAGAACTTCTTTATTTCTGCCTTAATTTTGTTATTTATCCAGTAGTCATTCAGGAGCAGGGGTTCAGTTTCCATGTAGTCATGCAGTTTTGAGTGAGTTTCTTAATCCTGAGTTCTAATTTGATTGCACTCTGGTCTGGGAGACTGTTTGTTATGATTTCCATTCTTTCGCATGTGCTGAGGAATGCTTTACTTCCAATTGTGTGGTTTATTTTAGAATAAGTGTGATGTGGTGCTGAGAAGAATGTATATTCTGTTGATTTGAGGTGGAGAGTTATGTAGATGCCTATTAGGTCCACTTGGTCCAGAGCTGAGTTCAAGTCCTGAATATCCTTGTTAATTTTCTGTCTTGTTATCTGTCTAATATTGACAGTGGGGTGTTAAAGCATCCCACTACTCCTGTGTGGGAGTCTAAGTCTCTTTGTAGGTCTCTAAGAACTTGCTTTATGAATATAGGTACTTCTGTATTGGGTGCACAGATATTTAGAATAGATAGGTCTTCTTATTGCATTGATCCCTTTACTATTATATAATGCCCTTCTTTGTCTTCTTTGATTTTTGTTGGTTTTTAAAGTCTGTTTTATCAGAGATTAGGATTGTAACCCCTGCTTTTCTTTGCTTTCCATTTGCTTGGTAAATATTCCTCCATCCCTTTATTTTGAGCCTATGTGTGTCTTTGAATGTGAGATGGGTCTCCTGAATACAGTACACTGACAGGTCTTGACTCTTTACCCAATTTGCTAGTCTGTGTCTTTTAGTTGGGGCATTTAGCTGTTTACATTTAAGGTTAATATTGTTATGTGTGAATTTGATCCTGTCATCATGATGCTGGCTGGTTATTTTGCCCATTAGTTGATGCAGTTTCTTCATAGTGTTGATGGTCTTTACAATTTGGTATGTTTTTGCAGTGGCTGGCACTGGTTTTTTTCTTTCCATATTTAGTGCTTCCTTCAGGAGCTCTTGTAAGGCAAGCCTGATGGTGACAAAATCTCTCAGCATTTGCTTGTCTATAAAGGATTTTATTTATCTTTCACTTTTAAAGCTTAGTTTGGCTCAATATGAAATTCTGGGTTAAAAATTCTTTTCTTTAAGAATGTTAAATATTGGCCCCCACTCTCTTCTGACTTGTAGGGTTTCTGCAGAGAGATCTGCTGTTAGTCTGATTGGCTTCCCTTTTTGGGTAACCCAACCTTTCTCTCTGGCTGCTCTTAATATTTTTTTCCTTCATTTCAACCCTGGTGAATCTGACGATTATATGTCTTGGGGTTGCTTTTCTCGCGGAGTATCTTTGTGGTGTTCTCTCTATTTCCCGAATGTGAATGTTGGCCTGTCTTGCTAGGTTGGGGCAGTTCTCCTGGATAATATCCTGAAGGGCGTTTTCCAACTTGGTTCCATTCTCCCCGTCACTTTCAGGTACACCAATCAAATGTAGGTTTGGTCTTTTCACATACTCTCATATTTCTTGGAGGCTTTGTTCATTACTTTTTATTCTTTTTCTCTAACCTTATCTTCATATTTTATTAAATTATGTTGATCTTCAATCTCTAATATCCTTTCTTCCACTAGATCGATTCTGCTACTGATACTTGTGTATGCTTCACGAAGTTCTCGTGCTGTGTTTTTCAGGTCCCTCAGGTCATTTTTGTTCTCTAAACTGGTTACTCTAGTTAGCAATTCCGCTAACCTTTTTTCAAGGTTCTTAGCTTCCTTGCATTGGGTTAGAACATGCTCCTTTAGCTCAGAGGAGTGTATTATTACCCACGTTCTGAAGCCTACTTCTGTAAATTTGTCAAAGTCATTTTTTGTCCAGTTTTATTCCCTTGGTGGCAAGGAGTTGTGGTCCTTTGGAGGAGAAGAGGCTTTCTTGTTTTTGGAATTTTCAGCCTTTTGTGCTAGTTTTTCCTCATCTTCTTGGATTTATCTACCTTTGTCTTTGATGTTGGTGACCTATGGTTGGAGTTTTTGTGTGGATGTCCTTTTTGTTGATGTTGATGCTGTTCCTTTCCGTTTGTTAGTTTTCCTTCTAACAGTCAGGCCCCTCTACTGCAGGTCTGCTGGAGTTAGCCAGAAGTCCACTCCAGACCCTGTTTACCTGGGTATCACCAGCAGAGCCTGCAGAATAGCAAAAATTGCTTCCTGTTCCTTCCTCTGGAAGCTTCTTCCCAGAGGGGCACCCACCAGATGCCAGTGGGAGTTCTCCTGAATGAGATGTCTGTCATCCCCTGCTGGGAGGTGTCTCCCAGTCAGGACGCATGGGACTCACAGACCCACTTGAGGAGGCAGTCTGTCCCTTAGCAGAGCTTGAACGCTGTGCTGGGAGATCCGTTGCTCTCTTCAGAGCCAGCAGGCAGGAACATTTAAGTCTGTTGAAGCTGCACCCATCGTCACCCCTTCCCCCAGGTGCTCTGTTCCAGGGAGATGAAAGTTTTATCTATAAGCCCCTGACTGGGGCTGACTACCTTTCTTTCAGAGATGCCCTGCCCAGAGAGGAGGAATCTAGAGAGGCTGTCTGGCTACAGCTTCTTTGCAAGCTGTGGTGGGCTCCTCCCAGTTCGAACTTCTTGGTGGCTTTGTTTACACTGTGAGGGGAAAACCCCTATTCAAGCCTCAGTAATGGTGATGCCCATCCCCCCATCAAGCTCTAGCATCTCAGGTTGACTTCAGACTGCTGTGCTGTCAGCGAGAATTTCAAGCCAGTGGATCTTAGATTGCTGGGCTTCGTGTGTAACAGGGATCACCCTGCCATAAAAATCAGATTATTTGTCATTCTTTGCTGAGCTAGACCACTTGGCTCCCTGGGTTCAGCCCCCTTTCCAGGGGAGTGAATTGTTCTGTCTCACTGGGATTCCAGGTGCCACTGGGATAAGAAAAAAAAAAAAAAAAAAAAAAAAAAAAAACCTCCTGCAGCTAGCTCGGTGTCTGCCCAAATGGCCACCCAGTTTTGTGCTTGAAACCAAGGGCCCTGGCAGTGTAGGCACCGGAGGGAATCTCCTGGTTTGTGGGTTGCGAAGACCATGGGAAAAGCATAGTATCGGGACCAAAACGCACCGTTCCTCATGGCACAGTCCTTCAAGGCTTCCCTTGGCTACGGGAGGGAGTTCCCTGACCCCTTGTACTTCCCAGGTGAGGCGACACCCCACTCTGCTTTGGTTTGCCTTCCATCGGCTGCACCCACTGTCTAACCAGTCCCAGTGAGATGAGCTGGTTACCTCAGTTGGAAATCCAGAAATCACCTGCCTTCTGGTTTAATCTTGCTGAGAGCCACAGACCCGAGCTGTTCCTATTTGACCATCTTGCCAACTATCCACATCTACCATATGTAATGCATATACGCTCTGCTGGGTGGAGAAATGGGCATCCTTGAAGAGCTTAGAATCTAGCACCTCTTCAAGCCTATATTTTTGAATTGGTCAGTATTTGTTTAGTACACGTGGGGCCTAGGGCTGTTGAAAACGGTTATAAAATTTCCACTTGAGGGTACTATCTACTGCAAGCAGAGGTAGAACTTACAATTTGATGAGAATTTAGCAAGTCAGGCCTAACAGTTGATTGGCAAACTAGTTTTGCTTATTTCAGTGGATATCGATGCCCTTTTTAGATTGTCATTCCATTCTGACCAGCTGTTTGGATGTCTACTTTTAAGCTGCCTTTTTGTATATGTACCATCATCTTTTGTTTCCTTATACTGCTGTGATAATGTTTTGTTTTGTTAATGTTTTAAAGTGTCAGTTAATTTACAATAGCTTGTAGTCATTTTCTTAAACACTGACAGCACATTATCTACACTGTGGAGCTCTGAAAAATTCTTGGGCATTCAAAAAGAGTCCTCAACTATGAAAATATAAAAACTACTGTATTGAACTATAAAGCTACCAGGTGCAAAAAGAAAATCTGTGTTTATTTTACTATGGCATGTATTTTTTTTTATGTAGAAGCTCAATCTCATTTGTAAATGCAACCGAGTATCTTTTTCATTTAGAGATTGCTTTCTATTTAATTTTATTCATTTACCCAAATACCCACTTTCTCTATTACAGAAATCATTTCTTATTTGATGTTGCTTTCCCCATGACCCCCATCTGTCTCCCACTGAATCAACTAAGGTAATGTCTTCTGTAAAAATTTTAGAATTTACACGAACATCTGTCTGTATTTCTCTCTCAAAATAATTTTGAATCTGTGGCATTGTAAGAGTCTTTTAACTTAAACAATTCTAAAATTTTCATAGAGTTTTCCAGATGTTTTTTTCTGAATGGAAACTTTGTTAAACCACAATCTGTTAAGGCCTCAAAAAAGACTTGGTTTCTTGTTTTTCCTTTTCCTCTCTTTGTCCCAAATTGAAATTGAGTTCTATGTCATCTCTAGTTGGAAAGATTTTTCTCCCTTTTTTCCCTTTCTCAGTGGACCACACTTCACTTTTAGAGTCATAATAAAACATCATTTAAATGAAATGTACAAGGCAATAACCACTGAACTCAATATCATTAAATATTTATCAATACAATACTACAAGTTTGACTGTGAAATAAACATTAGGCCCTGTAAATTTAATAGTTTCCTGTAAAAGGAAAAAAAAATTCTCCTCAAGCTTTTGCAGCCCAGAGTACTGAACTTAACAAATAAATAGTTCATAGTGTGCCAAAACTGAATTGCCAAATGATTGACCACATCCTATACTACACAAGGAAAAGGCCACTATTGTTTGTACAAGTGTGTTTCATTCAGTGTTTTACTTTGGTAGATAAATAATATGAAGTTGACATTTCTAAATTAATCTTTGTTTTCAACTAACTACAGATGAGGGAGTATGGTACATGGAAAATAAGCTGAAGGGCTTAGGGAAAGAGGAACACTAGGAAGTCTGGACCTGTTGATTGGAATTTGTGAGAATTAGACCCAATTTAGAGAATATTTATGTTAGCATTGCTATATCTGTATATAAAAAGTTCTGCTCTTTTTTTATCATTGTTGTGGGTTTTTTTAAAAAGAAACAATAACAAAAGAACCACTATAAAGAAGTAGATAGTGGTTTTACAGTAATAGAAGGCAGATAAAACATTAGTTTTTAATGATTGCACACTGGTACCAATGACAAAAAGTATGTTTTATTAAATGGTGTCTTGGAAAACTCTAATGTGTCACTAACAAAATATACCTTACATAGAGTGATTTATTTTTCTTATTTTTGTTTGAATCAGGAATGCTAGAATCAGTATCTTCTATTATGTGTATATCAATCAATATAATCACAAAATACCAAAATCAGAATGTATTTTTAAATTTCAAAATACTCTAGAATATATATGTTTACACACTCTCTCACACACACAATCTCAATTGGTTTATTGGCCTTCTAAAGCAATAAATTACCTATGTATAGCAGATAATGCATATTAATGTAATTGTGATTAAAAGACCATTAAATATTTGGCCTTAGTTATGATTTTAAGAAAAAAAAATCTTGTAACAAGAATGATTATGATAAGGAGAATAATGTTTATAGTATAAATTATAGTTCACAGAAACTTATTATATTTCACGTCCATTGAAACATAGTCCTGTGAAAAAGGGAGGAGAGGTATTAACATTCTACTTTCATAAATGAGAAACTTATGACTTGTACAGCTTAAGGTACTTGTTGAAGGTCACCACAATTAACATTTGGTTTTCTGTTTCTGCATTAGTTCACTTAGGATAATGGCCTCCAGCTCCATCCATGTTGCTGCAAAAGACATGATCACATTATTTTTTATGGCTACATAGTATTCCATTGTATATATGTACCACATTAAACTAAAGAGCCTCTGCACAGCAAGAAAGCTATCAACAGAGTAAACAGACAATCAACAGAATGGGAGAAGATATTTACAAATCGTGTATCCAACAAAGGTCTACTATCCATAATTTAAAGGAACTTAAATAAATTAAGCAAAAAACAAACAACCCATTAAAAAGTGGGCAAAGGAATAGACACTTTTCAAATGAAGACATACACGTGGCTAGCAAGCCTATGAAAAAATTCTTAGCATGAATAATCATTACAGAAAAGTAAATCAAAACCATAATGAAATACTATCTTACACCAGTCAAAACCACAATGAAATACCATCTAACACTATCTCACCAACCTCAATAGCATCTGTTAAAAAATAACAGATGCTGGCAAGGTTGCAGAGAAAGGGGAATACTTATACACTGCTGAGGGAAAGGTAAATTAGTAAAGCCATTGTGGAAAGTAGTTTGGCGATTTGTCAAAGAACTTAAAACAGAATTATCATTCAACCCAGAAATCCCATTATTGGGTATTATTGGGTATTCGCAAAGGAATATAAATCGTTCTACCATAAAGACACATGCACATGTATGTTCATCATAGCACTATTTCACAATAGCAAAAACATGGAATCAACCTAAATGTCCTGTTTCTTTTTATAAGGAAACTATCCAATAATGAAGGATCCATTTTCATAACCTAATAACCTCCCTAAAACCCTATCTAAAAATACCATCACATTTGAGATTACAGTTTCAACATATGGATTTTGAGGGGAACCCAAACATTTAGTCCATAGCAATAGTATCGGAAGACATAGATCACTGATTTTAAGTTGGGCACATACCAATTAAAAATATTTGAACTCTGGGAGCCCATACCCTAATCCAGAATCCACATCTTAGGACAGCACACTTGACATCAGAAAGATCATACTATGCCATAGGACTATACAGTCTTCCTTTATCTATATGCATGCTGTATGTCAGAAAAGAGTTTTCATTTGTGGATTTAATTGCTTGTGAATCAACTCGATGAATGTTAGAAATAGGCTTTTACTGTAAAAAGTATTCAAGATATGGAGACTAAAAATATGTATCAAAGAGTTTTCTCACACTTCCATGAAAACCTCATTATAAACATCTATGAAGTCTTGATCTTTTATCCACGGGGATAATGCTTGAGGATAAATCCCCGGAGCTTCTAGCTGTGAACTGCGGGATTCTGGTTGCTGATGCCAGCCATGCGGAGTAGTCCTACATTTGGAATCCCGGCTTGAATAAACTCTCTATGAAGGACTTGGAGGGCCTTGAGTCTGCAAGGTAGGCCATGTGATCTTTTTTTTTTTTTAAGCTTGCTTGTTTAATGCATGTTTAATAAATAAATAACTCTATGTGTGACTAAATTTGGCCTGGGACATACTTTAATTATTGCTTTGAAGCGAGGTCATGGAGTGAGTAGATAACCTTATTTATTGCAAAACTTCTTTGGCAGCTAACACTTACAACTGAAAAACACCCAAAAGTTGTGCTTGAGGAATTCAGCAGGCCACTTTGCCTCGTGCATGCCAATGAAATAACTGGGTGTTTATAATGAATGTTTATATTACTATTTTTTTTCCAGATACTCTAGTCAGAGTCAGATTTTTTTTTTTTTTTTTTTTTTTTGAGATGGAGTCTCGCTCTGTCGCCCAGGCTGGAGTGCAGTGGCGCGATCTGGGCTCACTGCAAGCTCCGCCTCCCGGGTTCACGCCATTCTCCTGCTTCAGCCTCCAGAGTAACTGGGACTACAGGTCCCCATCACCACGCCCGGCTAATTTTTGTATTTTTAGTAGAGGTCGGGCCGTGTTAGCCAGGATGATCTCAATCTCCTGACCTTGTGATGTGCCCACCTTGGCTTCCCAAAGTGCTGGGATTACAGGCGTGAGCCACCACGCCCGGCCAGATTCAGAATTATTAAGTTCACTTGTTTTTCTTGAAAATATGAGAAGAAAACATACACTTTGGTTAAAATCACCATTAATTTGGTTTATTTACTAATAATGAATCTTTTCTTGAGAAAAATACTTTATATTTTCATTGACAATACTTCGTTTGCCTACATTTCCTTTTGAAGATATTTTTAAGATAGGGCCTTTACTCTTATATTTGCTTATAACATTTCCATGGTAACACTACATCTTTTCACAGCCTCTCTCTCCCTTTTTAGGGTAATAGCAGCTGAAACAAGGATTTAAAAAAATTTTTTTTAAATTAAGAGTCCCAAATGAATTCTTCTATTGTAATTCTATTTTTTGCATATATTTTATAAATGCCCAGTAAGTTTTTCTTGAAAATTATTTTATTTCACAAGATGATTTTATGTAAAAATAGAAAATGTTCTCTGCGTTTTTATTATATCAAAAAATATATAAAAACAGGGGTTGTGTCATAAATAAGGATGGATGTATTTGTTTAAATACATATGTTAATATATATAGAGGCAGAAATATATTTATGCACAAATATACACACAAATCTGTGCATGTTTGTGCATAAATTTTGTGTATGTATATGTGCACATATATGTGTGTATATATTTATGTGTGTACACATACAAATACACATACATATATACACACATATACACATATGTACACAAATACATACATATGTATTTAAGGTTTTTAAAAATTAAACCGCTCATGACTAGATATCACATTTAATAAGTACCATATGAAAACACAGGGAGTTTGTTAAATAAAGGATTTCCAGGGGATATGGCATAGTCAGCAAAGAACAATATAATTTTATTCTATATGGCTTTGTCTTTCAATGAAAGAGAGTAATGGGAGCCTGATAGCACCAGGACGTTATTAGAAATGCCTAGAGAGTAAAGAGGAAAACAGTTTGCTCACCTTGACAGAGGACATGACCAAATTCAATTTCATTTCATCTTGAGCATCTGAATGATCTATGTTCAGGTAGAAATAAATCTGAATTGTGATCAACCAGTTATAGATGATCTATAGACCGTGTGTACAAATAATAATGTCTTTAGAGGGTTGGTGATGGAAACTTGATTTGTAAACTTGCCTTTTAATTCTTTTTGAGGATCCTGAGAACAGATAGCAGATATAATGGCATCTGTTTTCAGGCTATCACCTGGGTAATTTCCCGTGTAGTTTAGCATCTTATTAATACACAATGCACGAACATTTCACTCAAGGATTGCCTAGGTACTGGTTGTACCATTCGCTGATTTGTTTATCTTATTCACGCAGTTTTGACCACTAGGCTGCTATGACCAAAACTTTCAAACATTTCTGAATCCCTGAGCTCAGTATTCAGACATAAAATATGATCTGTCTCAGATCTTGCTGTCTTCACTGCCCCAGAACTCTCAGAAGATACTTTTTAGGCTCATAGTTTTTTTCTTTCTTTCTTTCTCTTTCTTTCTTTCTTTCTTTCTTTCTTTCTTTCTTTCTTTCTTTCTTTCTTTCTTTCTTTTCTTTCTTTCTTTCTCTTTCTCTTTCTTTCTTTCTCTCTCTCTTTCTTTCTTTTTATTTTCTTTCTTTTGTTTTTAAAGACTGTATTTCCTTAGAGCACTTTTAGATTGAGAGCAAAATTAAGAAGATGGTACAGAGATTTCCCATAAAAGCCCTGCACTCACACATGCATAACCTCAACTGTTATCAACATGCCCCATCAGAGTGGTACACTTGTATATTTGTACAACTGACACATGATTTTTACCCAAACTCCAAAGTTTACACTAGGGTTCACTCTTGGTAGGTGTACACTCTATGGGTTTGAACAAATGCACAGTGACTTTATCTGCCATGATTGTATCATACAGAGTATTTTCACTTCTCTAAAGGTCTGCTCTGCTCCACCTATTCATCCTTCCTTCCTCCCTAAGCCCTGGCAACCGTTAATTTTTTCCTGTCTCCATAGTTTTTTTTTCTTTTTCAGAATGTCATACAGTTAGAATCATACATTATGTAAGCTTTTCAGATTGGCTTTCTTCATTAGTAATATGCCTCCAAGTTTCCTCTATGTCTTTTCATGGCTTGATAGCTCATTTCTTTTTAGGGCTGAATAATATTCCATTGTCTGGATATACCACAGTTTATTCATTCACCTGCTGAAGAATCTTTTGGTTACTTCCAAATTTCAGCACTTGTGAATAAAGCTTCTATAAATGTACTTGTGCAGGTTTGTATGTGGACATATGTTTTCAACTCCTTTATGTATATACCAAGAAGCACAATGGCTGGATAGATAACACTGTAAGAGTAGCTTTAGCTTTGTAAGAAACTGCCAAACTATCTTCCAAAGTGGCTTTGCCATTTTGTATTTCTACTAGCAATAAATGAGAGTTCCTGTTGCTCCACATCCTTGTCAGCATTTGTTGTTGTGAGTGTCCTAGATTTTTGTTATTCTTATAGGTGTGTAGTGGTATCTCAACGTTGTTTTAACTTGTAATTCCTTCTTGACCTGTGGTGTGGAGTATCTTTTTGTACACTTCTTTGCCATAGGTGTATCTGTTTTGGTGAGGCTTCTGTTAAGTTCTTTGGCCTATTTTGGGTGGGTGGGGGTTGTTTGTTTTCTTCTTTTGTTGAATTTAGGCTAATGTTTCTTAAAGTCTCATCTTCTGTCAATTTGTATATGAATCATCTGAGGAGTTTGTTGAGCATACAAATTCTTGGGCCTTATTCCAGGTCACTGGAGTCAGAATATCTGATGTGGGGGTCATTAATTTGAGTTTTAAATAAGTTTTTCTGTGATTCTTAATAAGTGCTAAAATATTAGAAGGACTCTGAGACAATTGTCTTTAAAGAAATCCAGATGATTTATTTTTTTTCTTTTTAAAGACTCCAAAGATTCCCACTACGGACCATGAGCTTCCAGAAGTTCATGGCCAGGGCACACTTTCATATAGTAAGGATTGAAAAATTTTGCATCTTTTTGGCATGAGTCATTCACTTCTTTGTTCTTCCTCATAGATTTCAACCACTCTAGTTCTCCTTTCTTTACCTCTCTTCTCTGCTTTTCACATTCTCCATTTCTGATCTGTTACCAGAGCCATGCTTTTTTTTTTTTTTTTTTTGAAACAGTCTCACTCTATCACCCAGGCTGGAGGGCAGTGGTGCGATCTCGGCTCACTGCAACCTTCAACTCCCTGGTTCAAGCAATTCTCCTGCCTCAGCCTCCTGAGTAGCTGGGGCTATAGGCACACGCCACCACGCCTGGCTAACTTTTGTATTTTTAGTAGAGATGGGGTTTCACCATGTTGACCAGGATGATCTCAATCTCCTGATCTTGTGATCCACCCACCTAGGCCTCCCAAAGTGCTGTGATTACAGGTGCGAGCCACTGCGCCCAGCTCCATGATTCTTTCATCTCTCCTAACGGAATTTGTAATAACTGCTGAATGTACTACATACATTTTGATAGTGTAGGTTTCTGAGAGATTAGTGATGAAATCTGGTCCATGAAGAAGAAAGTTCAATGTCTGGTGTAATATGATTCAGTAAAATAAGTAATGACAGACTTATCCTCTAGAAGTTCCAGAGCTGGAGGGGGGGCTCTGGGTCTTGAAGAAGTCTGCTGGTGAACCTCGTAGCCCAGGATCTGGACACAGGGGACAAAAGTGGTGTCAAAATTCCATTAGGTGGGTGCAAAAGTAATTGCAGTTTTTGTCATTACTTTTAATGCCTAAGCAATTGGTAAGTACGAATAATACATTCTGGAATTTTAGAGTCTAGGACATTAGTTTGGGAGTTGAATGTCTTTCTCTAACCTCATTGATAAGTTCTCCAGTTCAACAAAGTTGGCTTTATGAAGTTAGAATGTTGGAATGTGTCTAGCACATATCCTTTCTGTATTCTTTTTTTTTTTTTCCTTGTTTGCTTTTTTTTTAAATTATTTTATTTTTATTTTTTTATTATACTTTAAGGTTTAGGGTATATGTGCACATTGTGCAGGTTAGTTACATATGTATACATGTGCCATGCTGGTGCGCTGCACCCACTAACTCATCATCTAGCATTAGGTATATCTCCCAATGCTATCCCCCCTCCCCCCACCCCACCACAGTCCCCAGAGTGTGATATTCCCCTTCCTGTGTCCATGTGATCTCATTGTTCAATTCCCACCTATGAGTGAGAATATGTGGTGTTTGGTTTTTTGTTTTTGCAATAGTTTACTGAGAATGATGATTTCCAATTTCATCCATGTCCCTACAAAGGACATGAACTCATCATTTTTTATGGCTGCATAGTATTCCATGGTGTATATGTGCCACATTTTCTTAATCCAGTCTATCATTGTTGGACATTTCGGTTGGTTCCAAGTCTTTGCTATTGTGAATAATGCCGCAATAAACATACGTGTGCATGTGTCTTTGTAGCAGCATGATTTATAGTCATTTGGGTATATACCCAGTAATGGGATGGCTGGGTCAAATGGTATTTCCAGTTCTAGGTCACTGAGGAATCGCCACACTGACTTCCACAATGGTTGAACTAGTTTACAGTCCCACCAACAGTGTAAAAGTGTTCCTATTTCTCCACATCCTCTCCAGCACCTGTTGTTTCCTGACTTTTTAATGATTGCCATTCTAACTGGTGTGAGATGGTATCTCATAGTGGTTTTGATTTGCATTTCTCTGATGGCTAGTGATGATGAGCATTTTTTCATGTGTTTTTCGGCTGCATAAATGTCTTGAGAAGTGTCTGTTCATGTCCTTCACCCACTTTTTGATGGGGTTGTTTGTTTTTTTCTTGTAAATCTGTTTGAGTTCATTGTAGATTCTGGATATTAGCCCTTTGTCAGATGAGTAGGTTGCGAAAATTTTCTCCCATTTTGTAGGTTGCCTGTTCACTCTGATGGTAGTTTCTTTTGCTGTGCAGAAGCTCTTTAGTTTAATTAGATCCCATTTGTCAATTTTGGCTTTTGTTGCCATTGCTTTTGGTGTTTTGGACATGAAGTCCTTGCCCATGCCTATGTCCTGAATGGTAATGCCTAGGTGTTCTTCTAGGGTTTTTATGGTTTTAGGTCTAACGTTTAAATCTTTAATCCATCTTGAATTGATTTTTGTATAAGGTGTAAGGAAGGGATCCAGTTTCAGCTTTCTACATATGGCTAGCCAGTTTTCCCAGCACCATTTATTAAATAGGGAATCCTTTCCCCATTGCTTGTTTTTCTCAGGTTTGTCAAAGATCAGATAGTTGTAGGTATGCGGCGTTATTTCTGAGGGATCTGTTCTGTTCCATTGATCTATATCTCTGTTTTGGTACCAGTACCATGCTGTTTTGGTTACTGTAGCCTTGTAGTATAGTTTGAAGTCAGGTAGTGTGATGCCTCCAGCTTTGTTCTTTTGGCTTAGGATTGACTTGGCGATGCAGGCTCTTTTTTGGTTCCATATGAACTTTAAAGTAGTTTTTTCCAATTCTGTGAAGAAAGATATTGGTAGCTTGATGGGGATGGCATTGAATCTATAAATTACCTTGGGCAGTATGGCCATTTTCATGATATTGATTCTTCCTACCCATGAGCATGGAATGTTCTTCCATTTGTTTGTATCCTCTTTTATTTCCTTGAGCAGTGGTTTATAGTTCTCCTTGAGGAGGTCCTTCACATCCCTTGTAAGTTGGATTCCTAGGTATCTTATTCTCTTTGAAGCAATTGTGAATGGGAGTTCACTCATGATTTGGCTCTCTGTTTGTCTGTTGTTGGTTTATAAGAATGCTTGTGATTTTTGTACATTGATTTTGTATCCTGAGACTTTGCTGAAGTTGCTTATCAGCTTAAGGAGATTTTGGGCTGAGACAATAGGGTTTTCTAGATATACAATCATGTCATCTGCAAACAGGGACAATTTGACTTCCTCTTTTCCTAATTGAATACCCTTTATTTCCTTCTCCTGGCTGATTGCCCTGGCCAGAACTTCCAACACTATGTTGAATAGGAGCGGTGAGAGGGCATCCCTGTCTTGTGCCAGTTTTCAAAGGGAATGCTTCCAGTTTTTGCCCATTCAGTATGATATTGGCTGTGGGTTTGTCATATATAGCTCTTATTATTTTGAAATACATCCCATGAATACCTAATTTATTGAGAGTTTTTAGCATGAAGGGTTGTTGAATTACAAGAAGAGCTAACTATCCTAAATATATATGCACCCAATACAGGAGCACCCAGATTCATAAAGCAAGTCCTGAGTGACCTACAAAGAGACTTAGACTCCCACACATTAATAATGGGAGACTTTAACACCCCACTGTCAACATTAGACAGATCAATGAGACAGAAAGTCAACAAGGATACGCAGGAATTGAACTCAGCTCTGCACCAAGCGGACCTAGTAGACATCTACAGAACTCTCCAGCCCAAATCAACAGAATATACATTTTTTTCAGCACCACACCACACCTATTCCAAAATTGACCACATAGTTGGAAGTAAAGCTCTCCTCAGCAAATGTAAAAGAACAGAAATTATAACAAACTATCTCTCAGACCACAGTGCAATCAAACTAGAACTCAGGATTAAGAATCTCACTCAAAACCGCTCAACTACACGGAAACTGAACAACCTGCTCCTGAATGACTACTGGGTACATAACGAAATGAAGGCAGAAATAAAGATGTTCTTTGAAACCAACGAGAACAAACACACAACATACCAGAATCTCTGGGACGCATTCAAAGCAGTGTGTAGAGGGAAATTTATAGCACTAAATGCCCACAAGAGAAAGCAGGAAAGATCCAAAATTGACACCCTAACATCACAATTAAAAGAACTAGAAAAGCAAGAGCAAACACATTCGAAGGCTAGCAGAAGGCAAGAAATAACTAAAATCAGAGCAGAACTGAAGGAAATAGAGACACAAAAAACCCTTCAAAAAATCAGTGAATCCAGGAGCTGGTTTTTTGAAAGGATCAACAAAATTGATAGACCACTAGCAAGACTAATAAAGAAAAAAAAAGAGAGAAGAATCAAATAGACACAATAAAAAATGATAAAGGGGATATCACCACCGATCCCACAGAAATACAAACTACCATCAGAGAATACTACAAACACCTCTATGCAAATTAACTAGAAAATCTAGAAGAAATGGATAAATTCCTCGACACATACACTCTCCCAAGACTAAACCAGGAAGAAGTTGAATCTCTGAATAGACCAATTACAGGAGCTGAAATTGTGGCAATAATCAATAGTTTACCAACCAAAAAGAGTCCAGGACCAGATGGATTCACAGCCAAATTCTACCAGAGTTACAAGGAGGAACTGGTACCATTCCTTCTGAAACTATTCCAATCAATAGAAAAAGAGGGAATCCTCCCTAACTCATTTTATGAGGCCAACATCATTCTGATACCAAAGCCGGGCAGAGACACAACCAAAAAAGAGAATTTTAGACCAATATCCTTGATGAACATTGATGCAAAAATCCTCAGTAAAATACTGGCAAAACGAATCCAGCAGCACATCAAAAAGCTTATCCACCATCATCAAGTGGGCTTCATCCCTGGGATGCAAGGCTGGTTCAATATATGCAAATCAATAAATGTAATCCAGCATATAAACAGAGCCAAAGACAAAAACCACATGATTATCTCAATAGATGCAGAAAAAGCCTTTCTGTATTCTTACATGGGCAGTCATACATTTATCCTGTGCCAACCTTCTGAGGTTTTAACAGAATCTGGTACTTCAGTTAGCCATTAAAACAAAATGCTGCAACAAGCTTTCACTGAGAAATGTGTATTTACTGGAGATTTCTTTAAAAAGAACAAGAAGGTTAATATTAAATGTTACATGGCAAAAATTGATACAAATCCACATTTTCCATTTCTGGATTGTTTAAAGGCATTCTTTGTCTTTCAGCCACCAGATACGTATACTTCTTTGTGTACACTTTTGCTATGGGCTCTGTTTTCCTTCTCCTATATTCTGGGTGTAAGATCCAAGGGTCTTCCCCTTGAGTCTTTCTAAGTTTTTCTTCCATATTATCTATTGTATAACTACATTATATATATAATAGATAATATGTTATTACTAAGTTGTTATATTATATTATATATGTCGCTTTTTAGCTATTTTATGCTGTTCAAGATCTTTAACCTCTCTGAATCTCAGGAATAATAACTGTACTTATCTCAATAGATAATCAAAGGAGTTAATATATACGCAAGGTTCAAAATAGTAACTAGCCCATTTAGGACTATAGAAGTGTAAGCTGGATCACATATATCATATTAATGGAACTTATTAAAGAAGATTTTTAGCCAAGAGTTCTCAAAGTTCTTAATAATAGCAAATAATAAGGAAAAATAAAATGTGGCAGCTTAAAATGCAACCTCAAACCATAATTCAAACACAAATCTTTAAGGAGTACTATAGTATTTTTCCTCTTTAGTAGATTTGGCAAGAGTTAAATATAGCTCTCTGACCTTGCCTTGCACCCTAAGAAAAAGTCTTATCTCCATCAGGATCTCCGCTTTCTCTACAGTTGCTCTTGGAGGCAATGATCAGATGATCTACTATTTCAGTTAGTAAGGGTCAAAATTTACATAGAAACGTGAATATCGAGTTGTCACTGCCTTGCTCCAGGCATTTGCCAGGTTGTGAAGTTGAATATTCAGTTGAGTTTGTATCTCATCATTACAGCTATGGCCTTCCAGGGGGGACCAAAAGGGCCAGACAGCCATGAATTAATGAAGCTCAGTGGGAAGTCTAAATAGAGACAAAAGTTTTCATCTATATTTGTTTAAGAATGTTGAAGTAGAACTTGCTTTCCAAATGCCATGTCTAATTTAAGAGCAGGCCTGCAGTGGTAATAGCCCAATATCACCATGTCTCCACTGCCTGCTAAAGCTGATACCGGGAGACATCATGCTGTGGAAACAATTATATCAACATAATTGGAAAATATTTTTTTTGGTGCCGTTCTGCCTTAATTAAAGCTCATTTTACATGTTGGGGAAGGAAGTGTTTTCTCAAAACTTTGGCGTATATTCAGATTTCTTTCAAAAAAACAAAGCCTGGATGAAATACGTAAAGGAAGGTCCATTTATATTAGGGATAAAGAGAATCAAATGGAGATTTTTGCATCAGGTGTCACAGGTTTGAATTCCAGCCCTACCACTTACTGACTCCATGACCTTGGGCAGGGACTTTGAATCTGTGGGGCTGGATTTTTTTTTTTCCTCTGAAAATTTCCACGAAGAATGTATGCTTCTGAGTATTGATGTGAGCAATGAACTTGGTTATTGAAATATCTTGAGAAGTACAGGAGTCAAAGTTCACATCCTAGGTTAGGGGAGTGGTTGCTAAGTTCCTCTGAATGAACAAATAAGAAATTGCTTTATGCTCCTGAGAGTAGCTTAAAGAATAGGATGGATTTGAGAAGAGAAAGGGGAAGGAGGGAGGAGTTAACATGGCAGAAGGCAAGAGCTGTGTGAGTTCATAGATCTTCAGCGGTGGGACTGGACTTGTAAGATTTTTCAATACATTAAAGGAGAGGTACATTTAATGGAAATTTTTTAAATAGTTGCTGTCTGGTATAAATGTGACCTGTCTCATTATCCTGGATCCTCAGTGGTATCTACCAATGACATAGGTGGTTATATGACTGTTTTATTTTTGTTGGTATTAGTGGTAGAACCTGAGGAGAAGGGAGAGTTAGCTGAGTTTTATGTCTGTTTCAATATGGTATACAAAAAGATCACTGCTGGAAATAGAAGCCGGTCACAGAAGTGACAGTGAGAATATAAGCCTATCAGAAAAATAACAAATATCTTGGACAGATTGGGCTTTCCATTGGGTATGGAAGAGGGATTTGAGATGAAGATCATTTTGGTTGGGAGCTTGGTCTGACATCCTGGTTACAGACATACAGCAATCAATACCCAGACAGAACATATATGTACACAATAGATTTTTATTATAGTTGTTAAACCAATGAGGATAGCTCAAAGCAATATTACATATAGATTAAATAATATTTTACACTTTACAATGTCATTTCATTTTTGTAATCTCTTCGTCCTGTGGATTAGGTTGCTCCCTTCAACCCCCAATTTGTTTCCCCAAAATATTATTCATCACAAAGTATTCAAGTTTGGTTACATATTTATTCTAGGAGAGATTCTCTAAGAATGAGATTATGTCCAATTCTATAACTCCGTGATCCCAAAGCGTAGCACAACGTCTGATACATAGTTGGAAATTAACAAACATTTATTCAACAGATTAGTGGATTTCATTCTTACAATGGTAGGGGGGAATGTTGTTTCCTTTTACCAGTGGGCAAACTGAAGATCAAAGAATTATACCCAAAGTAACATAACTAAGTGATATGATCATGATTTAGATTTGGCCTTCTTCAAGTTTAGAATTCTCATTATACTTTATCTCACCACAAGCTTTTCCAATCAGAAAAGGCAAAAAGTAACATAATTTAAAAATTTTTGAGATAATTACCTTAATTCTAAAGAAAATTTGCCAATTACCTCTTCCTAACCTTTATTACTCTAAAAAGAGATTAAAATTTTAATGACAGAGCTCATAATTTTCTCTTGGTGCTGGATTCATCCTTTATTCCTCAAAATGGAGTAACACAACTTTAATTTTCATGCCTTTTCCAATCTAAAGACATGAGTGATTTTTGTGTTTGATGTAATGAATTCACGACCTTGAGATGAAATATAAGATCTTGAAATTCTGTCTCGAAATCCTTAGTCTACTTTGTTAGAAGATGGTTACCCAAACTTTGACTTTAAGTCTTAAAGAAGCATTTTGGCCATAGAAAACAGATGGAGAGATGTGGCTTGGGGCTCCCCAAAAGCAGAGCACTAACCACGTTCATGGAGACCTATCATTTACTTTCCGTGTTTCTCTTGTCTGGCTTTGCCATCGGACTCTCACATGATTGAAAGTCAGTTTTTGGCCGGGCGCAGTGCCTCACGCCTGTAATCCCAGCACTTTGGGAGCCTGAGGCAGGCAGATCACGAGGTCAGGAGATTGAGACCATCCTGGCTAACACGGTGAAACCCCGTCTCTTCTAAAAAAGAAAATACAAAAAATTAGCCAGGCGTGGCGGCGGGCACCTGTAGTCCCAGCTACTCAGGAGGCTGAGACAGGAGAATGGCGTGAACCTGGGAGGCGGAGCTTGCAGTGAGCCGATATACCGCCACTGCACTCCAGCCTGGGCAACAGAGTGAGACTCCGTCTCAAAAACAAAACAAAACAAAACAAAAAAAGTCAGTTCTTAATTTCACCTTTTGCAGATTCGTCATCTCCTTGACTAGAGACTTTCATCCACATATTATACCTTAATGAATGTATTAGTTTCAGAGCTTTTGGGTAAAAATGGCAGAAAACACAACCATAGTGGTTTAAAATCACACAGGCTTGTTTATTTCATAGACCAAGATATCCAGAGGGAGCCACTCAATAGGCAGGGTGGCTGCTTCGAGATGTTCTCATGGACTCTGCTTCTTTCTATTTTTCTGTCTCAATCTGGTAGCTTTTCCCCACATGGCTTCAAGATGGTGGTTGTGGTTCAGGTAGGAAATAAAGGAATTAATTCTCTCAGAGGGAAGCCTTACCTTTTTATTAAGAGAGATATATGGTTCCCAAAGACAACATCAGTTTGGTTGGATACGTGTGAATTGTCCAACACTAGTTCACTAGTGAAAAAAGTCTGTGGTATCAGTCGAATTAGAAAACCAAAAGTGTCTGCCTTAATGACTTTCTTTCACTTCACCTCAAAACTCTGGATGTACTCTTCTCTTCTCATTGCTACTATCACAGATTCCTAATGAGTAGGAGACAGGATATGAAACTATACTATACTCATTTTCTATAGTAAAACTTTAAGTGGGTCCCAGAACCCCAGAATTTCAGGCTTAACAAGGACTTCAAAGGTCACCTGGATCAATCCTGTATTCAAGGCCGATTTTCATGAAAACGAATTTGCTCAGCCTGCTTTGGAAAATCTTCAGCAATTTTCATGAGCCAGAGGATGTCTGAAGCTACCATCAGCAGAGGGTAATTTTGATTTGCTTTAGATGTCCCTAATGAAGCCACCTACCAAGCAAAGTGGCTCTCTGGTCAGCGTTCCCCCTGGACTCCGATGGGAAGAGAAAGTGCACAGCAGAATACACAATAGCTTGCTTATCTGGAGTTCTTTTTCCCATGCAGCTGCTGCTGGCCTGGAATACTAACAGATAACTAGCATATTCTGAGGGTGAAATTAATGGATTGACAAAGAAATGCTGTCAGGGAGATTGTCAAGTTCCTTTCCTAGAACATCAGCCATTCTCTGAAGGTAATGGAAGTGGTTAGGCTAAATTGTCAGTTCATTTTGTTGGATTAAAAACGAAAAAGAAAACATTGGAAATAAAAACTGGGGGTTCTGACGGTGGCTTCCCCATACTATGACTGGACAAAGGGAGCTGTGTATATATTGGCAGGCTCAGATTAACTCAGCTAGGTGGAGACATTTTAACATTTCATTTGCAGCCTAATTTTCTATATATAGGTAAAATACTAATCTGGTCTTTAGCAGTTAGGGAAATGAGAATAAAACAGGGTCTTTTATTTTTGAGTGTTCTATTCACAAATTTTTGAGAAAGTACATAAAGTGAATATTACCAAAAATTACATGTTTTTGAAAAACAAAACAAAACAATACAATACCAAGTGATCTCTAAACTTATCCAGCATGTTGGTGAAGACAGATTACATCAAAATATGTGCAATGCCCTTTTCAAACTGCTGTGGAAATTGATACGGCTGAAATCAACTGTTTCTGTGCCCTTTTTGAGCCATCGTTCTGACACATTTTAGATAATGTGGAAAGCACAAACATTTAAAAAAATAATTGTACACTAAGAAAGAATAAATTTGTTCTATAGAAAGTCTACTTTTACGTGATTTATTTGATATGATTACTGTTGTTCGGTTTCATTTTGTTTTTTAAAATATATTTTTCTATATCCCCTGAGAAATATCAAAAGACTTAGCAGGACTTTCTCTACAATTCACAAAGATTTGATTGATTACACAGAGATTTAATAAGTCAACTAACTCATACATATGTATACATATTTTTCTTAATTCTGAATAAGAAATAATTTTCACTTTGGGAGCTCATTCTTGTGTGTGTGTGTGTGTGTATATATATATATATATATATATATATATACTGTCAATGTAATATGTATGTGTGCATATATATATATATTCCATTGACAACTTAACTTTTTATAAGAAGCTACTGATAAAGTCTGTAATAGTCATGGAAGTGAGGATAAAGTGAGTTAATTTAATTCTATTAATATAATACAGCCTCCTTTATAGAGTTACATCACTGGGGAGCCACCTTCAAACTTTTCTACTCTTATTTCCAACTTTATTCCATTTTTAATTGATCAAAATGCATTGACTCTTCAGCCTATCTACCCATAGATAGATTTGGTAGGTAGGTAGATAGGTAGTTAGACAGACAGACAGACAGACAGCTTGACAGATATAGGTAGATGCAGTGGCTCTAAATATTGGCTCAAGATATTCTGTATCTTAAACATAGGTTTTAGAAAATACTTCTTGCACTCCAAAGAGAACTCCATTAGAGATCTTTCTAGAACTTTTCTCTCTAGAAACATCACTGGCTTTCTGAATTAAAATGACTACTTGAGGAAAGACATACTGTTCCTTTTTTTGAGATTTTAATCATTTAAGATTTTTGAGGAAGTATTCTTTTAGTGATACCTACTTTAACCAGACCTACAGTACCTTAGTTACATCTTTTGATTTGATTTCTTTTTTATTTAGGGAAGTGAAATATTTACCTGAAGTAAGATTGCAAGAACCTTTATCAAATATAGACTAAGGACTAATATGCATTACCTCATAATATTTTAATGACTGGACAAAGTCTGGATATACCCCAGCCTAAAATCTGCCTATAATCCTTTTTGTTTCTATTATTGGTCTGATCCGATGCACTATTTCTATAATACTCTACAAATATTCTGTTTTTACAGCAACTCCTTCGAGATTAGTCAATGATCTGTACACTCATTTCCATCTTTAAACTGTTACAGATATTCCAAGTATCAGAGGGAAAATGAGAAAGCAGATTAATGAGAATTCAATTGACGGCCCTACTGGTGTTTTGTTGGGTACCAGGTCTATTATCAAGGAAGACATCAAAGCTACCCAATCTCATGGTTTGCATAGATTGTCTTGTTGCCTAAGGCTTCCGGTGGTTTGTTTATTTGTTTTGTTTTGATTTTGTTTTGTTTTTTACCTTTCCTTTCATTTTATCTGTCCTTCTGTCTTTCTTTTTGTTTGCAGAATAACTTCATAAAGTTTCTGGTTTATATTTTTATTTTTAGGCTACTATTTATTACAATTACAATCACAAATAATCCATAAAATCTAAATACAGTGATAATGTTTATGACTTTGCCTATCACTACTTATCAGGATACAGCTGTGTATATGTAGAAACACAAAGATAGAACCAAACTGAGTTATATTCTTGAGCCATCAAACATCTGTTAACAGAGGTACTTTGTTTCATTGTGGAAAAACAGAGCTGAAGAGGGGGAGAAAAAATTCATTCATTCATTCATTCAAACAAGTATGTATTAAAAATTTGCTATGTGATATACTACATTCTGCAATGAGGCTACAGAATTGAGTGCATACTGTCTTTCCTCAAAAAAGAATTAACAATATGTGGAAGAGGAGAGGTATAAGTGAGAGGGTGCTGAAGAGAAATTATCCTACTTTACAGTGTTAACTCATGGAATATTTTTACAAGTTTGGGATTGATATAATGGTGGTATAAGGAAGGAACCTGTCCAGAAAAAGATGGTCTATTCAAATTGAGTATTATGATAAAAATGTAATGTGTGCACTACCTTTTGCAATGATACAAATAAAGAGTAAGGAAACCACAAAGGATATCACAATACTTGGACCCTACTTAGCCAGAGGGGTAGGGAGAGAAACACTGGAACCTGAAGAAACTGCATAGAAAAGCCACCAGACAGGTGCTGGGACCTTTGGTTGATAGAGCAGGGATGCAGGTAGCCTAAGATGACCCTGTAGGGAGAGATGACAGGAGGGAATAACTGCATTCCTCTTTTTACACACTCCCATCCTCTGCTAGTGCTCCACATTCATCAAATGAATCTTGAAACAGGGCAAGTCAGCCTTCAGAGACATAAAAAAGATTGAAGAGGGTGTAGACTGGATCAGCAAACCACTGCACAATGATCAAAAGCACAAACTAAAGCCAGACTGCCTGGGTTCAAATAACAGCTTTGCCACTTACCGGCTATGATCTTAGGCAAGTAATTTGAGCTTCCATTCCCTTATCTTTATAATGGAGAGTATTACTAGGACTTCTTAACTGATTTTCTTTTAATAAAATTTTTATTTTAGGACAGTTTTAGACTTACAGAAATATTGAGCTGGCGAAAACTGCAATTACTTTTGCACCAATCTAAATAGTGCAGAGAATCCCATCTACCTCATATTGTTTCCCCTATTACTAACATCTTACATGACTATGGTACATTTGTATATTGGTAAAGAACTAATGTTGCTACATTATTATTAGCCTAAGTCCATAAATCAGATTTCTTTAGTTTTTGTGTTTTATTTTTTGTCCTGTTCCTGGATCTTATTAGAACACACATTACGTTTAGCTACCATGTTTCCTTACCTATCACCTCTCCACTGTGATGGTTTCTCAGTCTTTCCTTATTTCTCATTACCGTCATAGCTTTACATAACATTGGTCAGGTACTGCTGAGAAATATAGGCCAGAATAGTCCTCAATTTTTTTCTTTTTAAAATCAAGACATAATTAGCACACTATAAAATTCACAATTTTAAAGAGTGCAATTCAATAGATTTTAATATATTCACCAGGTTGTGCATCTATCACTTGTATCTAATTCCAGAATGTTTTTATCATGCCAAAATGAAATTCCATACACATTCCTTCATTCATTAAGTCCCTGGAAACCACTGATAGATTTTCTATCCGTACAGATTTGTCTATTATGAGCAATTCATGAAAGTAAAGTTATACAATATGTGATCTTTTTTTTCTGGCTTCTAGCATGCATCTGCACTTCATTCTTTTTTTATGGCCAAATTATATTCAATTGTATAAATATATCAGATTTTATTTTTCCACTGATCAGTTGATGGACATTTGGATTGTGTTGATTTGGGGACTATTACAAATAATGTTATGAACATTTGAGTACAAATTTTTAAGTGAACATGTTTTTATTCTCTTAGCTATGTGCCTTGGAGTAGAATTGCTGGAGTATATGTATCTCTACTTTTAACTTTTTGAGGAACTGCCTATTGTCTTCTATAGGGCTGCACCACTTAACATTTCCATCAGCAAGTTATAAAGGTCCCGATTTTTTCACATCCTTATCAACACTTGGCAACATAGCCTACCTTTTTAAACTTGGTCCTTCTAGTGAGTATGAAGTAGTATCTTATTGTGGTTTTCCAAATAGCTGATGATGTTGAACAACTTTTATTGTTCATTGTCCATTTGTATATCTCTTCAGGACAAATATCTATTCAAAATCTTTGGCCATTTTTATATTGGATTGATTTGTCTTTTTATTTTTGGTAAGAGTTCTTAATATATTCTGGACACTAGACCCTTATCAGATACATGGTTTACAAATATTTTCTTACATTGTGTGGGTTGTCTTTTTACTCCTTGATAGTGTCTTTTTAAGTACACAAAGTTTTAATTTAGCTACAGTCCAATTTATCTATCTTTTGGTTGCTTGGGCTAGGTGTCATATCTAAAAAATTGCCTAACCCAAGGTCACAAAGATCTACAACGATGTTGTTTTCTAAGAGTGTTCGAGTTTTAGTGCCCACAGTTAGATCACTGATCCATTTTGAGTTAATTTTTGTATATGGTGTGAGGTTAGGGTTCAACTTTGTTCTTTTCCATGTGGATGTTCAGTTGGGCTGAACAGTGGATGTTCACTGTTCACTGAAAAAAATTAATTGGAATTTTCCTCTTGATTAGACTAGAATTATTGGTGTAGAAGACCACAGAGGAAAAGCTCCATTCTCAAAACAACATACCATCACCAAGTTACCATGAATGAAGTCACCTTGATCATCTGGATATGGTAGTATTTGTCAAGTTTCTTCACTGTTCATTTACTGACCCCACTATTCCACTTTCACCCCGCTTTCCATGTTGTACTCTTAGATGGAGACACGTCATCGTACATAAGGATTGGGGAGTTATGCTCCATATACTTGAGAGCAGAGAAGCTATTTAAGTTTTCTGGAATTTTTCTGCACATGAAATTTATTTATTCTCTTCATTTTTAAAATTCATTTTTTTAACCAACATGGACTCATGGATATTTATTTAATATGTTTGGTAGTAACATTATACTTGGCTTAGCTTCTTAAATTGTTGTACTTTTGGCCATGGTCCTCTCCCAGTGATTTCCTTTGATATATTCATATTATTGCCTTTTTGTTTGAGCACTTCTATACTTCCTGGCACTACAAGATATTCCAGGATTATCTTGTATATTTCATGTCCCAGTTATAGAATCAGTCATTTCTTCAAGGAGCAGATTTTTTGTTGAAAAATTTTATTAAAAAGCAAGATTTTGGTCCTAAGTTGTTCAGTGCTACTGAGGAGTCATTGTTTCTAGGCTCTTTCAACTAACAAAATAAGGAAATATACGTGTGTGTACTAACTCCTGTAGGTATGTATATCTATAAATATTGTTATACATAAACTTCTGCATATACATTAAACATGAGTGCATACTATCTCTACCTCTAATCTATTGCCACATAGGTTATTTTTGCCCTCTTTCTTTGCTTATCTGTAAGTTACCACCCCAACAGTGAGAAAACTGGCTCTTACCATCTGCTATTCTTTCACTTAAGTGTTCAGTTCTAATACACATATATAGTCATAATTGTTAACTCCTACACTTATGACAAAGAACTTCATTAACTAAATAATAGTCGTATGCACAATGCCTTTTGCCTTTAATATTACAGAATCCATTCATTTCCAGTCTTAGATTAATACCTTAATCTCTCAATCTTTTCAGTGATATTATTTCATGCCTTGTAGTACACTTAGATTTCTTTGTCACAATTTACATTCCTTTCTTTTAAATTTTTCATTTTCATTTATCTTTTAAAAATCTCAACTTTTATTTTACATTCAGGGGTACATGTACAAATTTGTTGTATGGGTATACTGAACTCAGGTAGTGAGCATAGCACCCAATATATAAACCCATGCCCCCTCCCTGCCTTTCTCTTCTAGTAGCCCACGTTTTACTCCATGTGTGCTCAATATTTAGTTCCAACTTATAAGTGAAAGCATGCCATATTTGGTTTCCTGTTCCTTTTTTAGTTTGCTTAGGATTATGGCCTCCAGCTTCATCCATGTTGCTGCAAAGGACATGATTTCACTCTTTTCTATGGCTGCATAGTATTTTATGGCATATAATTACCACATTCTCTTTTTTCAATCCACCATTGATGAATAGTTAGGTTTATTCTATGTTGTATTAGTCAGGGTTCTCTAGAGGGACAGAATTAATGGAATATATATATATATATATATATATATATATTAAGTATTAACTCACACAATCACAAGGGCCACAATAGACCATTTGTAGGCTGAGGAGAAAGAAGAGCCAGTCCAAGTTCCAAAACTGAAGAACATGGAGTTGGATATTCGAGGGCAGGAAGCATCCAGCACAAGAGAACGATGCAGGCTGGGAGGCTAGGCGGGTCTCTCTTTTCACATTTTTCTGCCTGCTTATATTCTAGCCACCCTGGCGGCTGATTAGATTGTGCCCACTCAGATTAAGGGTGGGTCTCCCTTTCCCAGCCCACTGACTCAAATGTTAATATCCTTTGGCAACACCCTCCCAGACACACCCAGGATCAATTACTTTGTATCCTTCAATCCAATCAACTTGACAGTATTAACCATCACAAGTCTACCCCTTGTCAACTTGAACCCATACACATCTCCTGAGATCATACATAATTTCAAATAAAGACAATAATAAAGTCATAATTACACCTTACATAATACAACTATCCTTTGTACAACCAGAAATGCACCAATCCCCAACTCTATTACATAAAGTTATATAAATACTATTACAAAAAGTTACATAAATACTATTACATAAAGTTAACAATACTTAAATGCGGATGAGAAATCAATAAACCTTATGTCACATGATAAAGGAGAAAGGAAATAAGACGAAGATATTTTCTTACATGTATACATGCACGAACATGTTTTTACACAAAAGAAGGAGGAAATACTCATGACAATCACAGTCCTTGTTTCTGCAGCTGGTCACATGGTCGTAGCTGGTATTGTTGACTACCTTCTTCTACTACCCATTCCGTATTCCGTTTGCCTTCAGCAAGCACCTCAGCAAGTCATGGTATTTTTCCTAGTGGAGTAACCCAAACCTTCATTCCTGAAGGGTCTGGGTCTTCTCTAGTCCTGCCTGTATTGACTGTTGTAGTTTCCTATTAACATTAATCACAGGGCACGGTAATACTAAGAGACATCCTAATGGATCTCCTGTATTCCATGCATACTCTTCCTTACCTCCACTGTGGAGAAGTAGACTGATTTCATTTTGATAGTGTGGGTCAATCGCAGCAGCCAACACTGTAACTCCCTTCTTAGCCTGTTGACTTAAAGGTAGGAGGAGCTCAGAGTTTCCAGGTGGCAATCTGAACTTCCAGTTTAATAGGACCATTGTTTTGTCTCCTGGTGTCAGTGTTCCTCCTTCTGGAACTAAGACCTCTAGGACAGCAGAAGATAATGTCATGGGAAAGGGAAGCAAAAGTTTGGCTAGTGGATCAATAGGGGTGATGGTGAGTGGTTACACTTCTACTTTCAACCCATTGATTCCTCGCCCCTTCAATCCTGGCTATGGGAGAAATAGTACCATATATTGGATGCTGATTCAGAGCATTCATGGCCTTCTGTAAAACTTTACCCCAGCCCTGCAAGTATTGTCACCTAGTTGGCATTATTATTGTGACTTCAAAAGGCCATTGCACTGTTCTATCAATCCAGCTGCTTCAGGATGGTGGGGAACATGTAAGACCAGTGAATTCCTTGAGCATGGGCCCACTGCTGCACTTCTTCAGCTGTAAAGTGAGTGCCTGGATCAGAGGCAATGCTGTGTGGAATATCATGACAGTGGGTAAAGCATTCTATGAGTCCACAGATGGCAATTGGCAGTGGCCATAGTCAGGTCAGCCTTGCTAAGCAGAAGTCCATGTTGGTGAGCCCATGCATAACCTCCATCCCTCCAACCATGTCCACTTTGTTCATGGGCCCACTGGGCGATGACAGGGGTGGCTGGAGAAAGAGGCTGAGTGGCGTCCACAGAATCGGTTATCATAACCACTTGAATATTAAAATCCTCCTCTGCTGAGGCCACCCACTGGTGAGCACTCACGTGGGATACAAATATCTTTGCAGCTTTTGATCACTCAGAGAGGCCCATCCACATACCTCTTCCCCAAATTTCTTTGTCACCAATTTTCCGATCATATTTCTTCTAAGTCCCTGACCATCCAGCCAAACCATTGGCTACAGGCCATGAATCAGTGCATAATTGCACATCTGGCCATTTCTCATTCCATGCAAAAGTGCACAACCAGGAGCACTGTTCAAAGTTCTGCCCACTGGGAAGATTTCCTTTCACTGCTGTCCTTCAGGGATGTCCTAGAAAGTGGCTGTAGTGCTGCAGCTGTCCATTTTCAGGTGGTGCCTGCATATCGTACAAAACCATCTGCGAACCAGGCCCTAGTCTTCTCTTCCTCTGTCGACTGATCATAGGGAACTCCCTATGAGGCCGTTGGTTCAGGTTGGGGGAGAGAAGGCAGGCTGGCAGAGGTGGAGACCATGGGCATTTGAGCCAATTCCTCATGTAACTTACTTGTGCCTTCAGGACCTTCTCGAGCCTGATCACGTATACAGCACTTCCATTTGATGATGGAATGCTGCTGTGCATGACCTACTTTATGGCTAGATGGGTCAGGAAGCACCCAGTTTATGATAGGTAGTTCAGGTCACATGGTGACTTGATGACCCATAGTTAAACATTCAGTTTCCACCAAAGCCCAGTAACAGGCCAAGAGCTGCTGTCTCTCAAAAGGAGGGTAGTTATCTGCATAAGATGGCAGGGCCTTGCTCCAAAATCCTAGAGGCCTCCTCTGTGATTTACCTATGGGGGCCTGCCAAAGACTCCAAAAAGCATCGCTGTCTGCCACTAAACCTATCATTGGATCTGCTGTGTCATATGGCCCAAGTGGCAGAGCAGCTTGCACAGCAGCCTGAACCTGCTGCAGAACATTCTCCTGTTCTGGACCTCACTCAAAACTGCCAGCCTTTTGGGTCACTCAATAAATGGGCTGGGGTAATATACCCAAATGAGGAATGTGTTGCCTCCAAAATTCAAATAGGCCCACTAGGTGTCGTGCCTCTTTCTTGGTTGTAGGAGGATGCAGCAACTTATCCTTAACTTTAGAAGGAATATCTCGACAGGCCTCACATGACTGGACCCCTAGAAATTTTTCTGAGGTAGAAGGTCCCTGACATTTAGTAGAATTTATTTCCCATCATCTGGCACACAAATGTCTCACCAATAAGTCCAGTGTGTTTGCTACTTCTTGCCCACTGGATACAAGCAACATAATGTCATCAGTTTAATGGACCAGTGATATCTTGTGGAAGCAAGTTCTCTCCAAATAACATCATGACACAAAGCCAGAGAGTTGATATACCCCTGAGGTAGGGCAGTAAAGATATATTACTGGCCTTGCCAGCTGAAGGCAAATTACTTCTGGTGGGCCTTATGGACAAGAATGGAGAAAAAGGCATTTGCCAAGTCAGTGGCTGCATACAAGGTACCAGGAGATGTGTTAATTTGCTCAAGCAATGAAACCACATCTGGTACAGAAGGTGCAATTGAAGTCACCACTTGGTTAAGCTTACGGAAATCCACTAATCCACTGTCATTCTCCAAGATCTATCTGTCTTCTGCACAGGTCAAATAAGAGTTGAACAGGGATGTGGTGGAAATCACCACCCCTGCATCTTTTATGTCTTTGATGGCGGTACTAATCTCTGCAATCCCTCCAGAGACGTGATATTGCTTTTGATTTACTATTTTTCTAGGTAGAGGCAGCTGTAATGGCTTCCATTTGGCCTTTTCCTATCCTAATAGCCTTCGTCCTACCTGTCAGGGAGCCAATGTGGGGGCTTCTTCCAGCTGCTAAGTGTATCTATACCAATTATGCATTCTGGCATTGGGGAAATGACCACAGGATGAGTGCAGGGACCCACTAGACCCACTATAAATTGGACCTGAGCTAAAACCCCATTAATTACCTGACATCCATAAGCCCCTACTTTAACTGGAGGACCACAATGATGTTTTGGGTTCCCTGGAATCAACGTCAGCTCAGGCCAGTGTACAGTAGTCCCCAAAATGTCTGATCATTTCCCTTTCCCCAATGCACAGTTACCCTGGTAAAAGGCCAGATGTCTCTTTGGGGAAGGATGGGAGAAAGATTCACTGCATAAATTGTAAGTAATGTAGTGGGGTTCTTTCTCAAGGGGACCTGGCCTCATCTTCATTTAAGGGGTTCTGGGTCTGTAAACTGGCTGAAGACTGGAAATTGATTGAGGGGCCATGATTCTCAGTTTTTATAATTCAAATTAGTCTTTTGTCCATTCGACCTAGAAGTTTTCTGCTTGTATAAATTAAGCAAAAATACAGTAGGCTTCCTATTAATTTCACTTCTAGGAACACCATTATTAATTAGCCAATGCCAGAGCTCTACACAAATCAGACTATTCTGATCATCACTTTGCCTCTGCTGTCCATTACAGTAGCTACGCCCACCTTGCCTTTGATGGTTGAGTGCCACCACTTGGTCCCTGCCACCTTGGGATCCAATTATTCCCATTGTATTTAAATTTTGTATTGAGTGACTACGGTTCCCACTGTTAGATCTGACATACAGAGAAGGGCAATTACAGGTCTCTTCAAAGATGTAGGTGCTGCCCTCACAAATCTATTTCCCAAGGCATTGATCAAGGGTATATCTTCTGGACCCTGCCAGCTGGGATGAGTAGGTCTAAAGTGAATAATCCACTGTACCATCCCAATCTTCCTAAGCCTTTGGATCCCTTCCTCTACATTAAACCAAAGGAGATCAGGCATTTCTAGCTCACTCATAGTAGGCCATCTTTTAATCTATATTTTAGCTAAACAAGCAAATAAACTATTAGAACCTTTTTTAACTCCCCCAGCTGAAACATTAAATGAACAATCCCTATTTAGTGGGCCCGAATCAATAAATTCAGCCTGATCCAACTCTATGTTCCTTCAACCATTATCCCACACCCTTAATATCCATTCCCATGCCTGTTCTCCAGATTTCTGTTTAAACTCAAGCAATTCTTTTTGGGTGTAGAACATCTCCTCATGGGTCACACTCTCAACCTCACCTCTAGAGGCTCGCCTGGACTTTAGTCTAGTTATAGGTCTAGAAGGAAACAGGGGTGTTGGTGGTGGCTCCTGAAGATAATCAACTTTACCTTGCTTGGAAACTGCCTCAAGAGAGGCCATCACTGTTGCCTCAGGCAGCACAGGGTTTATCTCCTCAGACAAAGGTGGAAAGGCTGATGGCAGTATGGGTCAGGGAGGGGATATTGTCTCTACTGGGGATGGGGAAGCTGTTTCCTCTGGCCGAAAAGGTTCATCAGAGTTTACAAACTCAGTGTCCCCAGCTTCATTAGGTTCCTCTCACACGTCTCCATTCCAAGTTGCAGGGCCCCATTGTTTTCTAATCAAAGCACTCACTTTAACAGTGGACACCTGGTGAGGCTGTGCATGCATCTTTCATTACAGGTCAGCCTACATGATAAGGGTTTGTGTCTGTTTTTCCACAATTTCAGCTCTTTCTCTACAGGAAGATAAGACCCTCACTCAGGGCAGTCTTAGCAGATTTGAGGCTCAGTATCTGCTTCTGAGGCCGGGAGATAGAATCCCTGAGTTCATTATTTTCTTTCATCACTTTGTCCACTGAACTTAGGAGCAACCAACCAGCTTCATTATGTTCCTTGGTTCTCCACATATAGTCAAAGGTATTACATGTAGAGTCACTAAAATCCTTGCCTCTCAGGAGCGATGAATCAGGAGTGTCAAATGCATTTATTTTGCATATTTCTCGAACAGTTCATGCCAAGGATTATCAGTGTTCTCCATGCTATTAGAAGTAGAGTTCTTAGCATTTTTGGCGTCTAATATTAAGCAGCCAACACCAGAAATTCCAAAACCAATGAAAGAACTACATCCTTAATATTCTGTTCCTCTAGGAGACCACTTCTGGTACCAACATCTGTATTAGGGTTCTCTAGACGGAAAGAACTAATGGAACAGACATATATACGTAAAGGGGAGTTTATTAAGTATTAACTCACACAATCACAAGGTTCCACAATAGGCTGTGTGCAGGCTGAAGAGTAAGAAGAGCCAGTCTGAGTTCCAAAACTGAAGAACTTGGAGTCGGATGTTCCAGGGCAGGAAGCATCCAGCACAAGAGAAAGATGTAGGCTGGGAGACTAGGCCAGTCTCTCTTTTCCATTTTTCTGCCTGCTTATATTCTAGCCACCTGGCAGCTGATTAGATTGTGCCACCCGGATTAAGGGTGGGTCTGCCTTTCCCAGCCCACTAACTCAAATGTTAATCTCCTTTGGGAACACCCTCACAGACACACCCAGGATCAATACTTTGTATCCTTCAATCCAGTCAAATTGACACTCAGTATTAACCATCACATATGTCTTTGCTATTGTGAGTAGTGCGGCAATGTACATACAATAGCATGTGTTTTTTCTAGTATGATGACCTAAATTCCTTTCGTTATATACCCAGTAATGGTGAGGGACTAAGTGGCTAAGTTGGCTGGACTTCCTGGGTCAATAGGGACTTCCCTAAGGGGACTATCCCCTAAACCCAAATAAGTCACAGCTGCAAGCTAAGGGAGTTAAACTTCAACCAATCAAAGGGGACTTTCTCCTAAGCCAAAATGAGTCACAGCTGCAAGCTAAGGGATTGAAACTTCAACCAATCATATAGGGAGTTTAAGGTCTAGCTACAGCCTGATGTTTTTAACCAATCAGGCCCATCAACACACAAGTGGGTTGAAAATAAGCTAATTGTATAGGACAGAAAAAGGAAAGGGGGAGGTGTCATAAGGCGATATAAGCATAAGACACCCAAGCCAGAAACAGCACCCTTCTGGGTCCCCTTCCACCACGCGGAAGCTTTACTTTCACTTTCACTTTACTTTTGCTTTCACTTTAACAAATCTTGTAGCCGCACACTGTTTGGGTCCGCCCGTTTCTCTAATCAAGCTGTAACACTTGCTGCTGTGGTCCACAGCTTCATTCCTTGAAGCCCGTGAGACACAAACGCTTCGACTGAGAAAAACCTTCCATCAGAAGAAGACTTCTCGCCTCAACGGGACTGCTGAGTTGAATGGTACCTCTGTTTTAAGTTCTCTGAAAAGTCTCCAAACTGCTTTTTATAGTGGCTGAACTAATTTTCATTCTCACCAACAGTGTATAAATGTTCCTTTTTCTCTAGACTCGCCAGCATATGTTGTTTTTTGACTGTAGAGTAATAGCCATTGTAACTGGTTTAAGATGATATAGCATTGTGGTTTTGATTTGCATTTCCCTGATGATTAGTGATGACAAGCATTCTTTCATGTTTGTTGGCCGCTTGTATGTCTTCTTTTAAGAAGTGTCTGTACATGTCCTTTGCCCATTTTTTAATGTATTCTGTTTTTTGCTTGTTGTAAGTTCCTTACAGATTCTGGATATTAGGCATTTGTTGGATGCATAGTTTGCAAATATTTTATCACATTCTGTAGGTTGTCTGTTTACTCTATTGGTAGTTTCTTTTGCTGTGCAGCAGCTCTTTAATTAGGTCCCACTTGTCAATTTTTGTTTTTGCTGCAATTGCTTTTGGGGACTTAGCCAAATTTTCTTTGTCAGGGCCAGTGTTGAGAAGGATATTTCCTAGGATTTTTATAGTTTGAGAGCCTACATTTGAGTCTTTAATTCATCCTCAGTTAATTTTTGTATCTGGTGAAAGGTAGGGATCCAGTTTCAATCTTCTGCATACTAACCAGTTATCCCAGCGCCATTTATTGAATAGAGTGTCCTTTCCTTGTTGCTTGTTTTTGTTGACCTTGTTGAAGATTAGATGGTTGTGTAGTGACAGTTTACCTTGTATCTGGGATCTCCTAACCTCCTAAATAATTTTTTTAAAATTTGCATTTTTAAATTTTAAAATTGCAAGTTAAGTTTTTGTGCTCTAGACTTTTATGGGTTTTGATAAATGCATAATGTCATCTATCCACCATTGCAGTATCATACAGAATAGTTTCACCACTCTAGGAAATCTCTTGTGCTTCACCTACTCAAATCTGTGTCTATGAACCGCTAGAAACCACTGATATCTTTATTTTCTTTATTTTTTCATTTTTAGAGACAGGGTCTTGCTTTGTTTCCCAGTCTGGAGTGCAGTGGCACCATATATATGGCTCACTGCCACCTTTACTTCCTGGGCTTAAAGGATCCTCCTGCCTCAGCCTCCCAAGTAGCTGGGACTACAGGTGTGCACCACCATGCCCAACTAATTTTTAATTTTTTTTGTAGAGCCAGGGTCTTGCCATCTTGCCCAGGCTGCTTTCAAATGATATCTTTACCATCTCTATAAGTTTGCTTTTTCCAGAATGTAATATAATCATGCAGTATGCAGCAGTCCTTTCATGCTGGCTTCTTTCATTTAGCAATACACATTTAAGAATCATCTATGTCCTCGTACAGCTTGATAGCTCATTCTTTCCTATCTCTGAATAGTATTTCATTGTATGGATATACCAGAGTTTATTCATTTCTGTATTGAAGAACATCTTGATAGCTTTCAGTTTTTGGTGATAATTTTATAAAATTCTATAAACATTCATGTGAAAGTTTTCTGTGGTTAAAAGTTCTCAAATCATCTAGGTAAATATCTAAGAGCCCAGTTGCTGGATTACAAGGTAAAAATATGTTTAGCTTTGTTAGAAACTGCTAAGTTATCCATCAGAGTGGTTGTACCATTCTGCATTTTCTCCAGTGATGAATGAGAGTTACTGTTGCTCCTCATCCTAACCAGTATTTAGTATTAGCATATTTTGGTTTTTAGCCCTCTTAATACATGTACAGTGTTATCTCATTATTATTTTAATTTTTATATACCTAATGACAACTAATGTTGAGCATCTTTACATGTACTTATTTGCCATATATATGGTTGTATCTGTTTAGAACTTTTGCTTACTTTTTAATTGAGTTGTATTTCATTCTTGAGTTTTAAGCATCACTCTGTATATTTTGGATGTAATATTTTTATTTTTTCTATCTTTTTTTTTTTTTTACTAGATATGTGTTTCACAAATTTTTTTTCTCATTCTATGGCTTGTCCTTTAACTCTCTTAATATTTCTCAAAGAGCAGATGTTTATAATTCTAATAAAGTCTTACTTTTCTTTTTTTTTCATGTATTGTGCTTTTGGTGCTGTATTTAAAAACTCATCGACAAATCTAAGATTCCATAGATTTTCTCTTTTCTTTATCTTTTAGATGTTTTATAGTTTTTCATTTTAAAGTTAGGTACTTGATCAATTTCAACTTAATTTTTGTGAAAGCTGTAGAATATGTGCTAGGTTCTTTTTGTTTTAATTTGAGTGTCCAATTGTTTCAGCACTATGTGTTTAAAATGTCAACATTTGCTTCATCGACTTGACTTTGAATCTTTGGGAAAAATGGAAACTACCATTGCAAAATTATAACTGAGACAGTGAAAGATATTTGACTTAACCAACTCCATTTTCTTCTAACCTCCAAGCTGTCCTTGTTCATTCCTCGGTGTAGGCTGAACTAACTTTGGGAGGAACTTAGTTTATAGTTTAAAATGAAAACAATAACAGCCCTTTCCCCAGACAAACCTCCTTCTTGCCTGGGGACTAGACTGCCTTTGTAGGACTAACAAATTAGCCACAAGATTAGAAATTATGGGCTGGGCGCGGTGGCTCATGCCTGTAATCCCAGCACTTTGGGAGGCCAGGGCGGGTGGATCATGAGGTCAGGAGATCGAGACCACCCTGGCTAACATGGCGAAACCCCATCTCTACTAAAAATACAAAAAAAAAAAAAAATTAGCCGGGCGTGGTGGCGGGCACCTGTAGTCCCAGCTACTCGGGAGGCTGAGACAGGAGAATGGTGTGAACCTGGGAGGTGGAGCTTGTGGTGAGTCAAGATCGTGCCACTGCACTCCACCCTGGGCGACAGAGTGAGACTTGGTCTCAGAAAAAAAAAAAAAAAAAAAAAAAAAAAAAGCCCTAAACTGCTCTTAAGATCAGTGATTGAGATAAATTTGCAGACCCTCCCCTTGATGGATCAGCTGGCACCACCCAGATCTATTAACTGGCTCATCTGATCTTGTGGCTCCAGCCAGGAACTGACTTGGCCCAAGAGGACAGCTTCAATTCCCTATGATTTTATCTCCTTCCTAACCAATCAGCACTCTTGGCTCACTGGCTTCCCCCCACCCACCAAGTTGTCCTTAAAACATCTGATCCCTGAATGCTCAGGGAGACTGATTTGAGTGGTAATCAAGCTCTGGTCTCCTGCACAGCTGGCTCTGCGTGAATTACTTTTTCTCTATTGTAATTCCCCTGTCTTGGTAAATTGGCCCTGTCTAGGCAGTGGGCAAGATGAACCCAATGGGAAGTTATAAATTCATTTGAATATATGTTTGGGCCTATTTATAGGCTCTCTGTTTTGTTCCATTGATCTATGTGTTTTTTTGGTGAGGTGAGGTCAATGCTATGTGGTCTTAATCATTGTAGCTTTACAGTAAGTCTTAAAATAAGATAGTGTGAATCCTCAACATTATTCCTCTGTTCCTGCAGGATTGTGTTGGTTATTCTGGATCTTCTGCCTTTTAATTTTTCCTATAGAGGCAAAAGGAAAGCTTCTCTTCTGCTCTCTGAGGATTTGCTGCTGAAAAAAACTGACAATAGATAGATTAACAAAAGAAAGTCATATAAATCTATTAATGTGCAGAAGCATGGGAGCCATGGAAAATATGAGTCTCAAAGAAGGGCCAGATGGCTGCAGCTTAAATAACACTCTCTTCATAGGGGGGAGGGAGATGGGAGTGCAGGCAATTTAGAGTATAGGCAATGATGTTTAGAGAAATGAATTAGCCTAAAAAAAGACAAAGTTCTTTTGAGATCTGGGCGAGGTGGTGGCAAGTTATGAGAAGGTGATGAGACGTTCACCATGAACAAAATTGGTCTTATTATGCGGATAGTGTCCCTGGTAATCTCTTGGAACTTCCTTCGGAAGTCTAGATGAAAAATCTCTCTGAGTGTGGTGATGACTTCAGATCTAGTCTCTTCTCCAGTGGTTAATCTTTCCTGGTTTACTGTTGAAATTTCTAGGAAGTGTGTTTTAAGACAATTTCATGACTTCTGGAGGAACTTTTTTTAATCAGATAAGGGAACTTGAGAGAAAGGTTTTCCTGAGGCTTCAATAAAGGAAGGGGTAAGGGGGGCCAGAGATTAAAGAGAGGCCATGGTCCTGAGGCTTATTTCTGAGGCCTTTCAACATTTTTTTTTTTTTCAAAGCACTCAGCATGCCAAACTGCCATATTTTGGGTTGTCATTTTCTGATCCCCAATAAAACTTTAGAATCAGCTTATCAATATCTCCAAAATAATGTACTAGGATTTTCTTTGAGATTCAATTGAATCACTTGAGAGAGTTTGGAAGAATTGTCATCTTAAGAATATTGAATCTTGGCTAGGCGTGGTAGCTCACACCTGTAATCTCAACACTTCGGGAGGCTGAGGCGGGCAGATCACGGGGTCAGGAGTTCGAGTCCAGCCTGACCAACATGGTGAAACCCTGTCTCTACTAAAAAAATACAAATTATCTGGGCATGGTGGTGGCTACGTGTAATCCCAGCTACTCAGGAGGCTGAGGCAGGAGAATCGCTTGAACCTGGGAAGTGGAGGTTGCAGTGAGCCGAGGTCACGCCACTGCATGCCAGCCTAGGTGACAGAGTGAACCTCTGTCTCAAGAGAAAAAAAAAAGGGAATATTGAATCTTTAAATTTGTAAATACGAGGCATCTCTCCATATATTTACACAAATCTTTGATTTTTTCATCATTGTTTTGTGTTTTTTGGTCTATAGATCCTAAATATATATGTGTGGTTATATTTGTATGTGAATACTTCATTGTTTCAGTTTGGGGGAGGCTATAATAAATGCCTCTTTTTTAAAAAAATTATAAATCCCAACTGTTCTTTGCTTGTATGTAAACATGGAATTGACGTTTGTGTAATAACCTTGCATCTTGTGAATTTCTATAATTGCCTATTAATTCTCACTGCAGCCTCCACCTTTGGGTTCAAACAAATCTCGTGCCTCAGCTTCCTGAGTAGCTGGGAGTACAGGCGCGTGTCACCAAGCCTGGATAACTTTTGTATTTTTAACAGAGATGGGATTTCACCAGGTTGGCCAGTTTGGTCTCGAACTCCTGACCTCAGGTGATCCACCTGCCTCGGCCTTCCAAATTGCTGGGATTACAAGATTGAGCCACTGAGCCCAGCCACTTGCCTATTTATTCTAAGTGGCTGCTGTTCATAGTTTCTTTGATTTTCCACATAGAAAATCATGTCATCTGTGTATTAAGACAGTTTTATTTCTTTTTTTCCAATTTGTATACCTTTTATTTATTTTTCTTACTCTTTTGTATCAATTAGTATTCCCAATACAAAATTGAAAAGTAATGATGACAAAACATCCTTGTCTGTTCCTGATCTTAAGGAAAAATTTTCCAGACACCCACCACAAAGTATGATGCTAGCGGTAGGAGGTTTTGTAATTTTAAAACACCAAATTAAGGAAAGCCCTCTCTATTCCTACTTTGATGTGTGTTTTCATGCTGAATGGGCATGGATTCTGTCACATAATTTTTTCGTTTCAATTGATACAAGCACATAATTTTTCTGGGTCTGTTACATTAGTTGATTTTTTTGAACGTGAGTTAACCTTGCATACTTGAAATAAACTTTCTGGGTTGTGGTGTATTACTGTTTTTATATATTCTCTTCAATTTGTTATTATTTAGTTGAGAAATTTTGCTTCTGTTCTTAAAGGATATTGGTCAGTAGTTTTCTTTTCTCTTAATGTCTTTATCTGCTTTTGGTAGGAGGGAAATGCTGATATTATGTAATAAGTTAGGAAGTGGCCCTTCTGTTTCTGTTGTGGAGAAATGGCATTATTTGTTTCCTAAGTGTTTGGTAGAATTCATTAACTGAAACCATCTGTTTCTCAGGCTTTCTTTTTTTAAAGTTATGAAATATTGATTGAATTTATTTAATAAATACAGGACAATTCTCATTTTCCTTTGTATAAATTTTGATAGTTTGTCTTTCAGGAGGTTTAACTATTTAAGCTTTGTTATCAAATATGTTAGCACAACATTGTTCATTATAATCATTTTTTTATTCTTTTCATGTCCATGGGTTCAGTAGTAATGACTCTTTTATTTCTGATATTGATAATTTGTGTCTTCTCTTTTTTATCTTGGTTAGCCTGGCTGTAGTTTTGTCAACTTTACTGAACTTTGCAAAGAAAAATATTTTGGTTTGTTTGATTTTATCTATTATTTCTCTGCTTTTGATTTCTGTTACTTCTGCTCTAATCTTTATTATTTCTTTTATTCTGCTTGTTTTAGGGTTAAGTTGCCCTTATTTCTATGGTTTCTTATAGTAGAAAGGTTATTGATTGTAGATATTTCCTCTATTCCAAGATATGCATTTAATTCTGTGAATTTTGAAGCACTATTTTCACTGCATTCTCAAGTTTAATAATTGCATTTGTATTTATTTCTCCTGCTTTTTATTTTTTGAATGTCCTTGATTTGTGGCTTAGTATTTGCCATTAATTTTTTAGATTTCTTGGTCATTATTACTTCAAATCTTATTCCTTCATTCTCTTTCTTTTCCTTCAAATAATATGCATATGATGCCTTTTAAAATTATACTGCAATTTATTTTTAGTTTGTTTTTGGTTTTTGTTTTATTACAATTTTTGAATGTTCTGTCTTTTTTTGTACTACTTTTCCCTTTGCATATATTTTGGGAATTCTCTCTAACAGCCTATTTTTAACCTCGCTGATTCTTTTCTGAGTTATGTGGAGTCTACTAATGAGCAATAAAAGGCACCTCTTCTTTTTCCTGTTAAGTATTTTCCTATTTCTAGTATTTCCTTTTGATTCTATGCAATTTTGATAGTCTCAGCTTTGGCTCACAGAAACATCAATTGTCTTTCTATGGGAGCAGAAACTTGAATGAGAGTCCCATTAAGTCAACAAGTAGACAATTTCAAATTTCTAGATTTTTGAAATTATGACATTTGACATTCAACCAGTTAAATTATTTTTCTGAATCTATTATTTGGTCCGTCTAAATATGTTCTCATACCTGACTTAGTAGAAAGTAGAATTTCTTTCTAGACATGTGTAGAACGACAACATGTGCTAAAGCCTAAATTTTATAGTCAGGAGTGGCCATTTGTATCAGGATCAAGCATATAATGAGAATTACTCACATTAAAATGTAGGAAATCAGAGCACCCGTATCTTTGATTCATTCTCAAGACCAAGTCAACTGGATCTAACATGAATATCAGGTGATGAAATAAAAGTGTGGCAAAATGTGAGCTAAAGACATTCTTATGAGCAGACATTGCTGTTATTCTGCTGTTAAAGCTAAGAACTCCTGCCTTGATGGATCATCTTTTTATAGATTAAAGTATAGTGTAAAGTACATTTTTGTATAGACTAAAGTACATTGTAAACAATAGTATCTGGTGATTGGTAAAGAATAGGCAAAGCCTACTTCAAGCCTTTCTTGAAGAGTGCCAACCATAAAAACAATATAGATACATAAACCATGTGAGCAATTCTAAATACTAATATCCCATGTTACAGTATGTAACATTTTAAACAAGTGCTGTACTTCAGTATGATTCATTATACTTACCAAATGCTCTTGAGAAATATATGTAAACAGTTTTGCCCATCATTCCTCCAAAATTCTCCTTTCAGCTCAGAGTGCACTGTTTAACAATCAAAGTTCCTCAAAGCATTGCCTTATGAAAAGGTTACCATCAGCATGACACATTGGGGAAACTGCAAAAGCAACTTTCAATTGCAGCATTTCATTTCAACACACCACTAACTATCGCTCTTTGCTAGGATTTTGAACTGAAGAAAAAAGAAATGTCCAAATACCAAACCTCTAAAATATTTTTGTTTCCTTTGAAATAAGAGGAAGAAAACACTTCCTTGCAACCACTTGAAACAATAATAAGGCAGGTGTAACCATTACAGGGTAAAATTCTTTGTAAAAACTGTCACTAGACACTCAGACTAGGTGTCCTCATGCAGTAACTTGAGAGATCATTGATGCCATTTTTTTTTAAAGCAACAGCGAAACTTTGGGTCTGACAAACGCCATTCTTTTCTCAAAAATTCAACTGCATAATAAGATAGCACTGCCTCTATACATCCATTTAATTTCTGCCAAAGGTATCACAAGCAATTTGCTCTCTAATGAAAGTCATGAAAGGGCTGTGTCTCATTTTGTAGGCCAGGCAATTTTTAGTAAAAACCACAAGGGACTGGAATACTGGCATCTTATTTTCAGCTGGTAGGATTAGTTTGTTGAAAAAAAATGTAGAATGCTGAGACTGGAGAGTGGACAGAACTAACAGAGCCCTGGAGAGGAAGCCATTGTGCTCAATTATTGTTTGTGGAATGAATGAGTGAATGAATGACCAAACTATGAAAATCCCCAAAAGGATGTTTGCTACAATGTTTAAATTAAATCTTCAAGTTGATTTTTTTTAAAATATAACCATGAGGGAGATACCAATGAAGTCACAGCTTGTAAGGTATAATTCTCATTTTATGGTGTCAAATGAGATGAGACCAATGGGAAAATCATTCTGTCATTTAATGAATATATATTAAGTCCACACTGGGTTCCAGGAAATGTACTAGGTTTGTGAGGCACATTTAATAACACTACATATATTGCCCTTCCTTCAGAGAGCTGCAGTATAGTGGAAGAGGTAGGCATTCATCAAATAATCTCTTACAAATACCATTAGAACTTGTGATTAGTACTTTGGAAGAACAGTATAGGGAACTGTGGGACTATGAGGGTAGGTGTGGGGTCTGTCATCTGATTGGGGAAGTGGGGAAGAATGCCATCCTTGAATATATGTGCTGGAGCTAATATATGCAGTTTGAAAAGGCATTAACTATAGTAGGGAGTAGGAAGGCTCATTAGTCTGCTTTCATGATGCTGATAAAGACATACCTGAAACTGCAAAGAAAAAGAGGTTTAATGGACTTACAGTTCCACATGGCTGGGGAGGACTCACAGTCATGGTGGAAGGCAAGAAGGAACAAGTTGTGTCTTACACGGATGGCAGGAGGCAAAAAGAGAGCTTGTGCAGGGAAACTCCTGTTTTTAAACCATCAGGTCTCGTGAGATTCATTCGCTATCATGAGAACAGCACAGGAAAGACCTGCCACCATAATTCAATCACCTCCTATTGGGTTCCACTCATGACACGTGGGAGTTACAATTCAAGATGAGATTTGGGCGGGGACACAGCCAAACCATATTGGAAGGAAAACGAAGATTCCAAGTCCTGAAGTAGGAGTCATTATGACTTAGAACAAGTACTTTGTTAAGCTGTGTATAGACTGAACATGTCAAATGGAACCAAGTACAGATGCCCAAGAGTGAGGCAGGCCCAGCATGCCCAGGCTCTGCCTCATTGTCTGAAACAGTGAGACAACCTCAGGCAGACCAGAGGCCAAATCATAGTCCTGCACCACACAAGGGAGCCACTGCTGAGACCTAAGCCAGGTACAACTGTGGCCTCCTACACAGAGGATTTTCAAAGTTCCACTTTTAATCCTTACCCATCTTCAGAGCTCATGTGTGAACACATTGGTAACTCTTCCATTTTATTTTGATGTGAAGTCCTTCTTTTCTCATAGATTTGCTCCATTTTCTCTATTAGATATCCTGAGAATGGCTCAGTGAGATGTCCTCCCACTTGGTCTGATGGAACACACATCAAATATGCAAATCCATCCGTGCAATTTCTCTATCTGAGCTTTTATAATTTTCTATGACTTGAGACAACTCCAGCTTCCTTGTTGGGCATTTGAACCCCTCACAATTTGGCCTCAGCCTGTCTCTTCAGTTTTATGTCTGCAACTTGCTCTGTGCAATGTGTAATCACATAACAAAAAATTCCTTTGGTTTTCATAAAAACATAATTTCCTCCCCTCAATTGGTGTGTAAATTACATTCTTCCTGATTAAGTTAGCTTCCTTACTCACCTTCCTTGTCTGCTTGATTTCATTTTACTTTTCAGACTTAGCTATCTTGTATCTCCTCTGGAAAACTTCCCCAGTGGCTAAGTAAGCAGATGTGGATTAGGGATTAGAAACATGGGATTTGGATTGAGGCAAATATGACAGTGAATCCTGGATCTTCCACTTACTATGAAAAAATATTTACCTCAGAGATCATTATAATTGATTTCAACTAGAGTAAGGACAATTGTACCTATATTCTTCAGTGAGAACTCAAGGAGTAACACATTACAAAGCACTTAGCAAGGAACCTGGATATAGAGAATATTTAGGATCATAAATCATGCTGCTATAAAGACACATGCACACGTATGTTTATTGCGGCACTATTCACAATAGCAAAGACTTGGAACCAACCAAAATGTCCAACAAAGATAGACTGGATTAAGAAAATGTGGCACATATACACCATGGAATACTATGCAGCCATAAAAAATGATGAGTTCATGTCCTTTGTAGGGACATGAGTGAAGCTGGAAACCATCATTCTCAGCAAACTATCACAAGGACAAAAAACCAGACACCCCATGTTCTCACTCATAGGTGGAAATTGAACAATGAGAACACATGGACACAGGAAGGGGAACATCACACACCGGGGCCTGTTGTGGGGTGGGGGGAGTGGGGAGTGATAGCATTAGGAGATATACCTAATGCTAAATGACGAGTTAATGGGTGCAGCACACCAACATGGCACATGTGTACATATGTAACAAACCTGCACGTTGTGCACATGTACCCTAAAACTTAAAGTATAATAATAATAAAATAAAAAAAAATATTTCATAGTTGGTACTAACAATTATTGCTATTGTTGTTCATCATTGTTGCTGTATAGATGACTATTCTATGGCTCTGATGGAACATTTATCATGACATTAAGCACAGTACATTGACAATATATTTTTGCACCCCCATGTTTCACTTCAAACTACAAGATCCTGGGTCACACACCCTGACACATAACAGACTGAAATACAGACATAGATGACGTCTGTTCAGTCTTTGCTGTTCTCTGAACAGCGAATAAACTTTTTCTCCCCCAACTTGATATCCATACTCAGAAAAAGCTCATAACTTCCCAACTCATTAGCTGTGTAGGTGTTAGAATTTCTCCATTAGTGTCAGGGAAATAAAGCCAAATCGAAAGCAATTAGCCAATTGTATTTGGGTAGTTTTTTCCTTTTGGCTCATTTTAAATACAGACAGACTAAATTACCTCTACAGCTTGTCTTTGAAGTGTTGTTGTTTTTTTCTTTTTTAAATACACAGATTGTATTTAGGTTATAAATAGAAAAATTGCATCTTTTCAATTTTTAAAAATATGCTGATTCAATAAAATTATAATGTGTATTTATGAATCCTGGAACAGATAATAAATGCTTTTAGGACAAATTCTTTGGCTAGTATAACATGTTAAAAAATAGCTTTTGGTACTAAAAACCTTAAGCCTTTTTTCAACCTTTCTACAAGTCTTCACTAAGCATTGATTCTGTACATCAGAAACTTAAGAAAACTAAAAGTCATGTATTGACAAAGTATTAAGCCATAGAAGTCAAAAATGTAGACTCAGAGACTGAAATGAAAGCCTTTGATATTTCCTTAGCAAAATTTTCAATATACACTAATGTATAGCACTAGAAGAATATAAGTGCCAAATTATATATTCCATTTCCTTTGTTAGCTTTATCAGAGATATTTAATTCAGCCCATTTTTGGGTCGCATGTGGGAATGGTTGGTTGGGCTGTGTAGCTCTCTTCCTAGGGGTAGAATACGTATCTCTCTTCCTCACCAATAAGTATCAACTGCACAATTATTTAGCCATCATTGCTCTTTATGAGAGGGAAAACCTTTTTAAATATTTTTCTGTCACTCATGATTTGAACTGTGGTTTTAATGGATTTTTATTCCGGTTGCTGATGGGTTTTCCAGTGCTATTATGACAGAAACGAGAAGAATGCATTTGTGTGTGTGTGTGTCTGTGTGTGTGTGTGTGTGTCAAGAAGCAAATGACTTTTAGCTGGAAAGAAGTGGAGTCTGAGGAAGATATCTAAAGGAAGAGCACGTGAATATCAGGATTCTTCTAGCAGAAAGATGGTCTCAGAGAAAGGACACTTAATAAAAGAACCTGGCAATAGAGAAAAAAAAATCTGCTGCAAAAACCATTGTTTTACTGATGAACAGCTTTGTGGAATAAATCTTCTAAGACATTCACTGTCAATCTCTCATTTGTCAAAACACTGTGCCAACCTCCCCCACAGCCCCCTTAAGCCTGTCTCCTAGACAATAGGCCAATGCCATGAGAATTTGCTCTGTGACCCAGTTTCTCTGAGTGAGGCTCCTCTATAGTTTATTCTTGAGAAACTAACTGTAAGATCAAAACGACCTCTGAGCACTTAGTGGGGTAGAAGAGAGGAGATTCTGTGTCAAATCTGACTGTGTATGACCCAGCACCTACAACTGAGACGGTGGGGAATGGACACTCCTGATGCATACTTGGTCAGTTACAAATCGTTGTATTAGTCTGTTCTCACGTTGCCATAAAGAAATACCTGAGACTAATCATTTATTAGAAAAAGACGTTTAACTGGCTCACGGTTATGCAGGCTGTCCAGGAAGCATAGCAGCTTCTGCTTTTGGGGAGGCCTCAGGAAATTTATAATCAAGGCAGATGGAAAAAGGGGAGCCAGCACATCACATGGCTGGGGCAGCAGGAATAGAGAGAGGAAGAAGGTGCTATACACTTTTAAACAACCAGATCTTGTGAGAACTCACTATCACAAGAACAGCGCTGGGAGGTTGGTGCTAAACCATTAGAAACTGCCCCCTCCCTGATCTAATCACCTTCCACCAGGCCCCACCTCCAGCATTGAGGATTAATTTCCACATGAGATTTAGGTGGGGACACAGATCCAAACCATATCAGTCATCATCATGGAAATTCATGTATTTTGTACCTCTATTTACAAATGATTTAGCAATAGCCCATGTAAAGCACAAGAAATATGTGTTATATGAGATATCCTACAGTTTTCTTTACACGATATGAGCATCAGGTGGATTATATATTAACAAAAAAAATTAATTTTTCGGTAATTTTAAGAAACTGAAATGCTCACACTTAAGATGTGAGAGAATAATCTACATACTCAAAGTGGAGCAGATTTATGTATTTCACATGCCAGCTGATCATCTCTAGTAAAAATAGACCCTGTTGTATTAGAGACAAATACTTCAAAGAAAATCTTTTGACAATAAAGTACAACTTTCTACTTTCTGACCTAAATCTTCACCTTTCAGTCCTGGAGAGTATTTATCGTAATCTTTTTTTCAGGGTGATGCACCGAACTACCCAGTTCTCTCCCTTAGGAGTTTTCCTCTTTTTTCAAACCTGAGAAGCAAAAGTGCCATAACAATTGTGAAACGATTCAGAAGAAGAATGTCAGCTTTTGACAAGTCAACTTTTATCTCACTTGAAGGGACAGGAAGAAATCAGCAGATGAAAGAATTGATGATTGATGAGGCCTTTGGCACAAAAAGTCATATCTAGGTTTGCTGCCCTTTATGGGTCACCCACTTTCTCTCTACTCCACCCGTTACTCCAACTCAATGCTCATAAAACACCCCTCTGATAATCAGTCTTGCATAGCCTGTTAATTCACAGATGATTGTAACTATAGCTCTCTCTTTTTTTCTCTCTCTTGTACATTGGCTCTCTTGGGCTGGCTGTGTGGTACTGAAAGTCTTCAGGGTAGTGATAAGTAACTGGAAAATTCATTTATAAAGAAAAATTAATTCCTTCCCCCATTCATTGGACTACAGTTTGACTGAATTGAACTAATCAATGATTGGTTTTAATAGAATGTAGGGAACAATCTTACCTTAATAGTTTTTCTTTAAATTTTAAAACTTCTTTTCTTTTTTACCAAGAGTCCCCAATTTTAATGCTTTAGTTAACAATGGTTTATGTAACCCATTTGCAAAAGTCATGTTAAATGTTAAATGTAAATATTGCTAAAAATTATCCTCGAGCTGGTTCAAGATAGCAGACTGAGCACAGAGTTTTACTGCCTCTTATTCCCAAACTCCCTTTTGGACTGTAGAAAGTTATAAAAGAAATAAGAACTACAGAAAAATAAGAAATCAGTAGACCAGAATATTTGACAAAATCTGGAAAATTCCAAGCAGGTGGGCTGATATTAATAGAGAAATTTAGAAACCAAAACACCGGCAGTAAGTACAATATTTACCCAGGGAGCCCTCAAGGCACTGAAATCTGAGCTAATTGCACAAAGGACAGACTTGGGACACAGGACAATTATGAGTGTAATTAATTAAAGAACTCTATCAGGAATAAGTGGGACAGTTACAATTTCACCCTTCAATTACCCTCTCTCCTATCTTCTATTATGTAAAATGGCAGTATTGTAGTCCCAAAATAAAAATATATTAACTCTTCTTTATAGAAAGGAGATGGATCCATAAAGATAGACTCAACAAATTTCAGATGAAGTACATTATTCAGAGTATGATCTCTAACCACAAAGGGATTAAGCTAGCATTTATTTATTTATTTATTTTTAAACGATAACCTCCAAATCCCAAACTCCATAGAAATTAGGATACCTCTAATTATTCCAGGGTCAAAGAAGAACTCAAAATGCAAATTGAAAATGTTTAAAATGAAAGATAATGAAGCTATAAAACATTTTAAAATGTGGAATACAGCTAAAGCAAATTTTTGAAAGAAATTTATAGGCTTAATCATATATATTAGAAAAACTATCAAGGCTAAAAATCAGTGGTTGAAATATTCATTCCAAAATTCTGGAAGAAGTAAGTCAAATGAAACCAAAGAATGTACAAGACAAGTACCAAAAAGAAAAAAAAATCAATGCAATTTAAGATAACTATGCTATATATAAAAACAAAGCTAAAACTTTAATCATTGAACATACCAATAAAATAAATAAATCAGTAGGAAGAATAATCAAGAAAATAATAAAATCATGAATTAGAAATACTAGACATGAAAAAGGGTAATGAATAATTACAATGTCAAATGATGAAAGGAATATATATATATATAGCATGACCAACTTCATAATAGCAAATTTTATAATTTGGATGAAATAGAAAACTTTACCGAATCATACAAGACTGAGAGAAATTCAATAGAAAATTTGATTACTTCAGTATTTGTTTAAAAATTGAATGCCTAATTTGAAATCTTCCACAATAAAACCTCAGGACAAGATGGCATTTCCAAAGAACAACACGAATCTTACCTAAACTTACACAGGAATAGAAAAAAGGGAGTAATTTCTGGCTCTTTTTTATAAGGCTAACATAATTTTTATTCTAAATATTGACATGTTCTTTTCAAGGAAAAAAAGATATATTATTCACAGATATTTCGTAAGATCTAAAATGCTGAAATGTAGCTGTTAAAAATATAAATAATAATAATATTTATCACATTAGCATTATTATTATTAATAAAATTTACCACATTAACAGAAAAAAGAAACAAATTGATAATTTTAATAAATATGCAAAAGGCAAAATCATTTGACAGTATCTAACATATTCATGGTTTTTTTGAAAACATTAGAAAATTAGGAATATAGATTTTTATCCATCTGAAAAAGAATAGCTCCAAAAACTTGCAGCATATATTACGCACAAAGGTGAAATATTGACACCTTTCCCTAGAAATTGGAAAAAACAAATGAGTGTCCATTATCGGCACTTCTAGTCCACATTTCTGTAAACCAAGAAAAAGGAAGAAACAGAAACATTTTAGAAGAAAAATCATAGCTGCCAATATTTATAGATTATATTATTATGCAGATTGATAACTCAAAGGAGTCTGTAAACTATTAAAAAATAATATGTTTAGCAAATTTGTTGGATACAAATAGGTATTTTAAAAATCAAATATAGCTCTATATACTAACATTAAATACTTAGGTAATAAATTAATGAATAACCATAAAAAACATTTAATATCTAGTAATAAATTTAACACTAGTTTTGAAAGAACCCCACCTCACCACCACACACATATATAAAAATCTATTGTTTAGAGAAATTAAAGAATCTCAGCAAATAGAGGGATGTGCAGTTTTCATGGATTCAAGCCTCAATATTGTAAGAATGTTAATTATCTCTAAAGTAAACCTCAATTAAACAAATTCTCAATAAAGAATTCCATCAGGGTATTTTACAGAAGTTGACAAGCTTAATTTTAATTTTACGAAATGCAATTAACCAAAAATAGCCAGGTCAGTCTTAAAGAAGAATGAAGTTGAAAGACCTATACTAACAGATCTCAAAAACTCTTATAAAACTATGCTTATTAAAACAGTGTGTTATTGGCAACAAATGGATAAACTGACTTTTAAAAGCAACTGGAGAGTACCAGACAAATTCAATCACATTTCCTGAATACATCAAAGTCTACATTAGTACAATATGTTGTACCAAATTATTATAAATTGTACAATATATGTTGCTGTGTCAATTGGATAGTCATTTGAATAAAAATGATTCTGAACATTTGTTTCAACCATAGCAAAACCAGTTTCAAATTAATTGTTGGTCTAAACATGAAAGATAATATAATAAAACTTTTAGGGGAAAATGTAGAAAACATCTTTCTGACCTTGGAATAGGCAAGACATTTCTTGACCAGAAACAGAAAATGATAATCATAAATGGTAAAATTGATAAATCGGATTATACTAAAATTAAGAACTATTTTTCATCAAAAGATACTATTGAAAGTAAAAATCAAGGCTCAGAGAGGAGATATTTGTAATATATATAGCTAATATTGAACTCAAATGCAAAAATCTATCTATCTATCTATCTATCTATCTATCTATCTATCTATCTTAAAAGAAGACTTCCATATCAGAAAAAAAAAGACTGACAACCCAATAGGAAAACAACAACAACAAATGAGCTCAAGACTTCACACAGGATAGCCAAATGGCAAATCAACATATAAAAGGTGTTCAACTTCATTAGCTGTCAGAGAAATGTGATTCCATATTCAACCATCAGATATCTACAATGTGAAAGACAATAAAATACCCAATGTTGGCAAGAATATGAAGCAAATTGCAGCTCTCATAATTGTTAGGGAGAGTAAAATCACTTTGGAAAGCTATTTAGTAGTATCTGCTGAAACGGAGTAATTTCATACTCTGATCTCGCAATTCCAGTTCTTAGTGTATACTGAGAAATGTTACATATATTCATGAGAAAGAAAAAACTAGAATGTTCATAACAAAACTATTGTTAATAGTCCTGAGCTGGAGTCTATTCACATGCCTGCTGAGAGAAGACTAGATACTTTAAAACACAACAGAATACTATTCAGTAATGAGAATGAAAGATTGAGAATGACCTAGAATGATAGTAAGGATATCCACAATACGGATAAATCTTACAAAGCTAACATAGAACAAAAAAAGTGAGACACAAACGAAGACATACTACAAGCTAAATAAAATAAGGTTTTATTTAGGATGTCAGGATAGTCAATACCCTTTACGGGAACAGGAAGCCTGTAACGTTGATAAGTGTTTATTAGAATTTTTCTTTACGTCTATAGGTGACACAGAAGGCTAAAGAGGTATACAGAAGGAGAAATGTTTCTCCCCCAGGAGGGTTAATTCTCTGGTAAAGTCTTCTCCACAGTGGGGCAGACTCAGCAACAAACCATTAACACAAATTAGCCAGGAAATGCAAGACTATGTGGCTAAGGATTTATTCTGGTTACGCCCTTATGATAAATGTGGCTATAAAAATCTGTACTTTCTGGTCTGGTTGTTTCTTTAGGACAGACAGTGTCTGAATATATCCTTACTATAAATTGCCAGGATGAAAGTTTCTGGGTTAAATTGTATAATATTTAACACTCTTAGTGACTATTGTTTTAAAGACTGAGACCAAGGCATACAATACTCTCTGTCTCCATCATCTCCTGATCGGGCCAACTTTCCCATTAAGGAGGGGAACTTGTGTAATTCACCACCCAAGCGCCTTTTCATAGCTACTTCTCTTTAATACCCATCTTTGCCTCCTGTCTAAACTGCTAAATTTGCTTTTTGTTTACTATTGGGCTCTTGTAGTTCCATCTTTAACCAACTTAGACACATTTTTTGTAATGCAGCTTTCAATAAATGACATTACTTTTTAGAAATCTAGATAAATACTCACTGTAGTTCAGTGTCTGTAACTTTCACATGTGTTTTAAACTAAACTTCTTTATTAAGATTGTCCAATGAGTTATTTCCCCTTAAAATGAAAATAAAAATCGCATCCAACTGATTCTACCTTTCCCAACTGACATGAAATGAAGCATACAAATAAAAGACTAAAAGAGAGTCAGGTCCACGTCTTAGTTCTGCTAAAACTCTTCCAGAAAGCCAGCAGCATCCCTGTTCACGGGTCTGTAATGCATGACTTTACTTATCATCAATTAGCCAGCTCTTGTTTGTTCCTGTATTTACCATGAAAAGGGTTCTGACAGATATTAAGAGCTGATTAAGAAAGTGAAGTGAGTGAGGGAGCAGAAGGTTGGAAGCTTGAAATAGTTAACAAGACAAGGATGAGGACAGCAGGAAGGACTGGGAAAAGAGGGCCGGGTGGTGAAGATATGGTGGAAGATGGATCCAGGTGAATCATAGGAAGAGATACAGAAGTTCCTGGCTTTTTCCCGAGTGTGTGCAAATCCAAGGGAGTTTAAACATCTGAGATTCTTCAATTACAAAAGTCTGACTGAGCATCTGAACCTCTCTATTGATCCAGACCCTACTCAAGGAGAGCACAAAACTTCATTTTGTCATTTGGAATTTTAAGTTTTCAGTCTCTAAAAATGGCTGGTCCAGAGGATAGCTAATGTCTACGTATGGTCTTCATATTCGTACATAATTTGTTTTAAAACTCCAGTGAGCACATGGGCTACTTTTTATGCTTTTCTGGTGGTCTTCATCTTGGTACTTATACAGTTTCTGGCATTCTTTAGGTAATTGTGGCTGATATGCTTTAATTCTTTTCCACATGCAAGTGGAAAGAAAAAACAATTGGAGGAAAGACCTTAGACAAACACTTGGTTTTTGTTTCCTCCATTTTGTGAAGTCTTCCACATTCTGCATGGAACATGACAGCAGTCCATGCAGGGACAATATGCCTTTCACACAGACAGGACTGAAAGAATTCCCAGCAGAGGTTCAGAATTCAACTCCAAGCTGTTGTTGTTAAGCACTAAACCAATGGAGGCCCTTACTCTTGGCAACAATTGGGCCTTTTCCCCAAGATACTGCCCCCATTTTTCTTTTCAACCACAAACTAGGACTGTGGTTCAAAATAGAAAAGCACACTTAAAAAATAAACTGAAGCCATTGAGTGGGTTTCATTATATTGTAGAATCTTGAGACCCTTTGATACAAAGACAGGTTTCAATACAGCATAATTGGAAATATTTTCTAGGGGTAGAAACCAGACCAATTCTTATATTCTTTTACTCAAGGGGTCTCTGAACATTTTTGATGACAATATTTATTCTATTCTATTTTGTAACTTTTCATTTGCTGATATTACAGAGAAACTAATCAGAAATAGGGAAAAATATTTAATTGCTCATTTTATTAGTTTCCTTGGGCTGTCATAACAAAATGCCACAGACTGGGTGGCTTAGACCACAGAAATTTGTTTTCTCACAGTTCTAGAGGTTGGAAATACATGATCAATATGCCGCCAGAGTTGGTTTCTGATGAGGCCCCTTTCCGTGGCTTGCAAAGGGCTGCCTTTTCATGTGGCCGTCCCCCTGTGCTGCACACTAGGAAAAAGCTGTGGGGTCTCTTCCCCTTCTTATAAGGACATTAGTCCTATAGGATTATGGCCCCATCCTTATGACTTCAGGTAACCTTAATTGCCTCCTTAAAAGCCCTATCACCAAAGCCAGCCACACTGGGGGTGAGAACTTCAAATATGAATTTGAGAAGGATATAATTAAATCTATAACACTGATATTTAATTAAATCTTTTTAAAAGCAGCAATAGAGTAAAAAGTGGATTATTTACCTATAGTTTTTTTTTTACATGTTTGGCTTTAACATAGAAAATTTTAGATTCAAATTTACTACCTTTTGATAAATTTCTAACTTTGTAAATCTATGTTCAATAAAGTATACTGCCTTTAACTAAGCAACATATAATTATTAAAGAAACTTGTCTCCAACAGTTCTCTTATAAGATCGAAGTTGAATAGAAGTAATTCTTATGTTATCCTGAGTTGACAAGTTGTATTAATCTGTTCTCACACTGCTGTAAAGATACTACCAGAGACTGGGCAATTTACAAAGACAAGAGGTTTAATCGACTCACAGTTCTGCATGGCTGGAAACTCACAATCATGGTGGAAGGTGAAGGAGAAGCAAATACCTTCTTCACAAGGTGGCAGGAAAGAGAAAGAGCAGGGGAAACTGCCACTTATAAAACCATCAGATCTCATGAGAACCCACTATCAGGAGAACAACGTGGTGGTCACTGCCCCCGTGATCCAATCACCTCCTACCAGGTCCCTTCTGTGACGCATGAGGATTACAATTCGAGATGAGATTTGGGAGGGACACAGAGCCAAACCATATCACAGGTATTAAACAGTAAGAAAATATTTTGGTGTTCATTTCCTTGAGACTAGTGAGAGGTGATGACGGATAACTTGACACTGAGAAATAAAATTTAAAAATTAAACCTTGTGTGTACATGTACACACGTGTGTGTGTGTGTGTGCGTGCGTGTGTGTGTGGCCATTTAGTGTAGGGGCCAAAAGTCCCTATAAAATCCTAAAAAAGTTATTTAATATTAATTATCCTTTTGGGAAGATCAAGTCAAAATTAAATTATGATTTAGAACAGGGGTCTCCAACCCCTGGACCAGAGACCAGTACCAGTCTGCAGCCTGTTAGGAACCAGGCTGCATAGCAGGTGGTGTGTGGTGGGCAAGCCAGCAAAGCTTCCTCTGTATTTACAGCCACTCCACATAACTTGCACTACTGCCTGAGCTCTTCCTCCTGTCAGATCAGTGGCACCATTAGATTTTCATAGGAGTGCAAACCCTATTGTGAACTGCACATGCAAAGGAAATAGGTTGCACACTCCTTATAAGAAGCTGATTCCTGATCCTCTGTCCCTGTCTTTCATCACCTCCAGATAAGACTGTCTAGTTTTAGGAAAACAAACTCAGGGCTCCCACTGATTCTATATTATGGTGAGTTGTGTAATTATGTCATTATATATTACAATGTAATAATAATATAAATAAAGTGCACAATAAATGTAATGCACTTGAATCATCCCCCACCCCCAACTGGTCCCTGGAAAAATTGCACTCCACAAAACGAGTCCCTGGTGCCGAAAAGGTTGGAGACCACTGATTTAGAGCCTTCAGTTCAGGCAGCTAGAAATATGTGAAATACATTTAAAGAAAAAAAAATCCCAACAGACTTTGAAATAAGTAAAGATATCATTCAACTCTCTGAAAAGCATGAATTACAAAAAAATTCATTCTCCAATAATGCTAGAGAAACAAGTATTTTATATCAAACTAAATTGATGAAACCACTACTGCTTTCAAAGTAGTGTTTCTTTCAAACTATGGATTGATACTGTTGACTACTAAAAACATTCCCTATGTCTTAATTTTGTTATTATCATAAACAGAAAACCACATAGCCAATGTTTCAATATTTGATGTTTTTATATTTTTCATGGAGATATTGTAGCATCTGTTGGATATTTCTTGAGTAACTTCAATTTATATCTGGTGTAATTTCCTCTAGATAAATTAACTATGTAATTTATAGTACTTTAGAGTTGATCTAAATTAAAATCATCTTATTTCTCTCTATCAATGCTCAGTGGAAGCTGCCTTTAATGGTTCAAACTTCATTTCTGTCTTCTAACTAAAATGTGCTTGTCTTTTTGCTCTGAAAACTTCAAGATGATTTAAATTCCCGAATAACATGTAGGAAATGTTTTAGGTGGTAACACTGATTATATGCTTAGGAAGTATGAGTTGGAAGTACTAGTAAATGGGGAAAATGGTTTCATAGCTGCAATATTTGTATACTTTGTTGCTGTACTTTCTCCAGTGAAATGACTTCTGTTGTGCTTAACTATTGGTTTATTTTGAGTGATTTGCAATATTCAAGATAAAATGAAGTTGTTACCACCATGAAATTCTAGCCTGGAAATTGAAAGAAAAATCTCTTGAATTCATAGAACTGGAATGCGGGTGGCATTTAAGGCCCTTCAGTTGAGAACATTGTTTTGGTCGGCAAAGCTGGGCTCAGTTTAGAGTAAATATAATTTGGAATAAATAAATCGCTTTCATAAGCAGGCTCAGATGGTTGGTTCTAGCACCAAAGTCACTATGGAGATTTTCAGGCCTGCAAAAATAATGCTCTGTTAAATTTATATCTCGTTTACATTTTGTAAGCCATTAACTTGGCTCTAGGAGGCACTGTTGCAGATAGATGCCAATTTAATGAGGCAATTAACTCAGGACCTTGTTCCTGCCATGCTTTTGGCACAGATGCCTACACAACTGCAGGAAAACTTACAATTTTGGTTGTTCCACAGAAACATTATGTAGAATAAAAGAATGTTGCTACTGGTGTCTTTTTATTATTTGGACACTTTTTTTCATGTATACTTTTATCTTTTCTCTCCCCCATCATTCTAATATAGAGTTTAATTGTATCACATTAACTTTCAAATAGCTTATAATTTTACAGGTTGAGAAGGTAACATATGATGCCACAGTTCTCATGGTTTTCTCCACATTCAATTCACCATCTAGAATCATAGATCTTTTTTTTTTTTTTTTTTGAGATGGAGTCTCGCTCTTGTCGCCCAAGCTGGAGTGCAATGGCGCGATCTCAGCTCACTGCAAACTCCGCCTCCCAGGTTCAAGCGATTCTCCTGCTTCAGCTTCCAGAGTAGCTAGGATTACAGCCACCTGCCACTAAGCCCAGCTAATTTTTGTATTTTTAGTAGCGACAAGGTTTCACCATGTTGGCAAGGCTGGTCTCGAACTCCTGACCTCAGGTGATCTGCCCGCCTCGGCCTCCCAAAGTGCTGAGATTACAGGCATGAGCCACCATGCCCAACCTAGAATCACAGATCTTTAGACAAATGTATGACCAAGGATCCTCTGCCCCCCGATATTTCATTTCCAAATGGGGAAGGGCTCAGGTGGAAGAATGGTGTGCAGCACTACTTTTTCAAACACAACCCCATGGGCATTGTCTGAATTCCATACTTTTCCTGCCCTGTACACAGTGTCTCTAATAGCTTTCCTGTCTTTTTTTTTCTCCCCATCACATCAGCTTGGCTATAAACACTAGTTCCCTAAATTCGATCTTTATTTACTTGCTAACTGTCCACTTCAATAGGATCTTATCTGCATCAGGCCAGGGATTTTTGTCTATTTTGCTTATTGCTATAGTCATCAAATATAGAATAGCGCCTGGCAAATAGTAAGCACTCAGTAAATATTATGTGAATTGAAAAGAGACGGAAAAACCTCTAAGAAGACTGCCTTTCACCAAGAGATCATTTTCATCAAAAATCATCCCACAGTTCCTTACAGATTCCTCTCTTTTCTGTTCTAAAGTAAGCCCCTCTTCACATATTTCATGAAAATATCACCCACCTCACCCGCTGAAAGTGTCTGTTGAAGTCAAACAGTCCAGAGTTTAAATCTTAACTCAGTTGTCTACTTAGCTATATGGATTCGTAAGTCACATAACATCTATGAACCTGAACCTCAGTTTTGTAAGCAGTCATAAATATGATTGACTTGCAGATATGGTATAAGATTTAGAGATAGCCAAGATCGTAAAACCTAGGCATCTGTGAGAGGCTCAAAAGGGAAAGGTAGTTATTGCTATTCCTTTTATTATTACTGGAAACTATTTTAATGTTCTTAATAAGAACAAGATTTAACTGATTTTTATTAATTACCTACCTATTTGAAGGTGTTTTTTTTAGGCTCTGTCATAGTGATGTTTACTTTTTCCTCTTGAAAGATGCTAGGGTAGAGGCAAATCATCATAATCCAGTTTGATTTGTGGGGGCACTGGTTTCCCTCTCTTCTTTGGATATAATACTTCAGGGTCTCCACGGAAACTGATAGTGTTTATCAGGATTCCTGCACCATGTTGAGCCCTGATTTCCAGGTTTTGTCTCCTTGAACCCTTAACAATTTTGAGAACTGCTTCCTTTGCTTCTCAGTATCGAGACCCCACACTTGTGGGTTAGCAAATGCCCCAAAGGGAAAAGCTACACTGGTTGTTGGGGAAACACCTGAGCTTTCCTGTTCTTCAAAACTTACATCTCTTAAGTTCAGGCTGTCTTGATTTTTCTGCAATGCCTTCGGTCAAATTTTGTAAAAAATATTTTCCCTAACTCTTCTTGTTTTTCTCATTGTAAGAGTTAGTCTGTAATAGTTTATCTGCCAATACCATAAGAAAAATCTGTAATATTAATATTTAGAAATGATATATTATTATTCACAAGTGTTTTTCTCAAAATCATCACTATTTTGAAGCAATAATTCCATATCACCTTTAACGTTTGTAATTTGGTAAATTTCACAAAATATGCTCTGAGACCACAGATTATGCAGCTGAATTTCTAAGTAATGTTGGTCACTAATTGTAATCAATGTGTTTGAAGCCCTTCTATTGTCTTACTATCATTGAACTTCAATTTACATTTGCATTTAAATATCCCATATTTCACCCAAGCCTATTTAAAAAATGGGGTAGTATATTACATACAAGTGATTCAAGGACGATTTGCAATAATATTGACCAGGTTGCCTCTCTGATGCTGGCTGCATAAAAAAGAAGAACCAGCTCTCCTTTGAGATTTGGGGTGAAATGCATCTGTGTGCAGACAACTTTCAGTGCAGATTTGCCTGTACTACTTTATTTACTTAACATGGCTGGCTGACTGTGAGCCCCTCAATGTCAGGCTACATTAGCATGTGTGTACATGTAAAATTAATCAACAGACACAGCAACTGGCAGCATAGTCCCCCTAGAGCCTGGGGTTAAACATCTGTCTGGAGTGATGTTTCCTGAAAAGCTTTATATAATGGCCAGAGGAGCTCCGAGTAGGCACTTAGTGTGGAAGGAAGGGCAAGACAGATACTTGAGGGGAAGTGCTGGGTTTCAGTGGACTGACAGCCTCGCCATTTTACCCAAAGGTTACAACCTTAGACTCCAAAAGCTTTTAAGGCTTCTTGCTTCTGTATTGCTTGACTGCCTTTAGCATTAAGCACTTATGACCAGGAGATTCTCAGCATATGTCTTTTTCAGCGTTTCTCTAATGGAGATGAAAGTGTCTGAATCTTTAAGAAATATTTACCCCATAGATCACAACATTAACTTTGTGATAGGGGGCTGAACTATTTGTTTGTTTTTGTTTTTTTTTCATGCTTTTTTCACTGTAAAATAGAACCAGTAGGGTTTAGATCTATTTTGAGGTGGCTTAAAACATCAGCAAGTTTTATTCCTAATATTTGACAAAGTTTGTGATGTGTTAGCAGAAAGCATGGTACAATTGAAAGAACATGAGTTTTGGTTGAATCCTGAGCTCTGCTACTTATTAGCTGTGTGACTGAATCTGTCTCCTTCATTGAATCACACCATGCCATCTCCTTAGGGACATTATCTGTCAATCTAGCTGGGCTCATATGGATTGTGTTCTATTTGGAAGGTGCACTATAAGCTTTGTCACCCTGGAATCAGACTTAAGAGCTCACTCTTATTTGGTTGGTTGTTACCATGAGTAATATTTTTAAAGAAATTGAGTTCTGTATAGATGCTCTACAAATATACAAGTTATTAATAGTGGGGTAAAACAAAACTTGAACAATGGCAAAAATAACTCCTTCCACTTAGCTGTTGAAGGTTGCTGAAGAAATGTAGCAAAATTACAACAAATCCATCTTAAGGCAATTTATTTAGAATAGAGACGTGCATGGGAGAGTTTCCCCAGGGTGGAAGTGAACAGATGCATCACCAAGTATCAGTCATTTGAAAGTGAGTCAGCTGTCATGGAGTTGAATCCCGGGGTTTCTTGTTCAATGTCTTTGCATTGAATGTCTGAAGGTGCTCTATTAGTGAAATAAGAAAAAAGTGATTAGGATTTATATGTGTTTCCTTAAATTAGTCTGATTTTAAATAACAGACTTTTTTTTTGTTTTTTTAAACCTAAAATCAACTCAATTTATACAGTATATGAGATCAACTGTCTTTCTCTGGGAAATGAATGGACTTGCAGTCATAAGCTTTGAATTTTAACAATATTCTGCTCCTATCACCTGTGACCTTGGGCATGTTAATTAAACTTCCAGAATATCATCTGCCTCATCTAAAATGTGAATTACAAAAGAGATTAACTTCTCAAAACAGCTTCTTGCTCAGAGAGTAGATGAAGTACGGTGTAATATTTAGATTATTTGCTGTCTTGATGGTGAAACAGCTAACTGGAATTTGGGGAGACAGTCACAGTCGGGTACAATTGTTGATCTCAAGAGTAAAAGTGGACACTATAGTTGTTTGTAGAGTAATGACCCCACTGCAAATGCCCAATTCCTAATCCCCAGAATCTGTCAATATGCTACCTTACTTTGGGCTTTGTTGAGGTAATCACATTAGGGTTCTGAGATGGGGAGATTATCTTGAATTATCCAAGTGAGCTCGATGTCATCACTTGGGTCCTTAAAAGTGGAAGAGGGAGCCAGAAGAAATCAGAGTGACGCAAAATGAAAAGAAATCAATCTGCCATGGCTAGCTTGATTATAGACGGAAAAAGGAGATCTTGAGCTAAGGAATGTCAGTGGCCTCTAGAACTTGAAAATGCAAGGAAATAGATCTCCCTGTAACCTACAAAAAGGAATACAGCACAGCTGACATCTTAATTTTAGTCCAGTGAAGCCAGGTCATGCTTTTAACCTACAAAACCATAAAATAGTAAAGTTGTGTTGTTTTAAGACATTGAGTTTATGGCAATTTGTTACAGCAAAAATTGAAAACTAATACAAGGCCTAACATGGTGACTAGCATACAGAAGCATCTCTATGATTGAAGGAAGGTTTGGATTTGTTGGGTAAATGAATGAATGAATGAATCAGTATGATAAACATCCATATGGAGCTTTTTGAGGAAAATGGCTAAATGGACCAAGAGCTTTTCACTTTCATGCTTCTTATGCATCCTTTACATTTACAATCAAGATTCTCTTCTTTGGGAAGGGTACCTCACCCTTAAGAGCTCACTTCTCTGCCTATCAGCACGTATGCATGCTTGCCATAGCAGACATGCTGTGATGCAAATACTAGAGTATGAAGCCATCTTCCTAGAATGGAAGTTGTTGGAGAGAAGGATTTTGTCATCTTCATTTCTCTCTCCCAGTGCTCAGCCCAGACTCCAGCCCAAGTCAGATTGTAATAGATAATAGGTGAAAGAATGAATGGAATGAAGGATGGAAACTGGGAAATGACTGAGGGCTCCATTTGTTCAGGTTTGATCAAATATCTTTGAAAATTGAAGCATATTTGAGTACTAAGGTGCTAGGAAGTTTTGAAGAATGCCAAATCCTCAGTGCCTGCTTCTCCAAGTCTGAAGTCTTTGATAAAGCTACTTCCTCCTTTTTTGAACATGTTTGTATTAGTTGTAGTATGCTAAATTCTGTAAAAAAACAATGCCAACATCTTTGTAGCTTCACACACAGAAAAATTGTTTCTGGTTCACAAAGGTTTTTAAGTGGTGTGAGTGGTATTGGTGGTGATGATAGGAATGTAGTTTCTCTCAGACAATCACATTCATAGGCAGTAGCTGAAAGAGGCTGTCTCTTCATTGCATTAGTTCTCTGGTTTTCCTGGCCATCTATGAATAGTCAAAAATCACGGAATATAATGAGAGCATTCATACATGCTCTTAACTACACCGGACCAGAAAAAGATACTACATCCACTCACATTTCATTATAGAGTGCCAAGATCATGCCCCACCAAAATGCAAGGGGTTGGGAAATGTATTTTAGCTTTATGCAAAGGAGAAAAACAGGCTTTGTGAACATTTTGCCAATTTCTTATTTAGTCTTCCTCCAAAACCACTTTAGTTTTCTGTCCATGTGTAGGAAACAGTAATTTCATCCCCTGGGGAGAAAACCTAATGTCCAATGTAAGGTCCGATGTACTCAAAATCCAGGCTCTTCAGGATTTGAAAATAGTGTTCTCCAGTTGTTCCAATTAGAGTTCCCTATTATCTTGCCTTTAATTTAGCTATATCTAATCTATCAATCAATCTAGCTAGCCAGCTACCTCTCAAAAAAAAAAAAACTATCTGTATCCAGCAGTACTCTTGGCTACATGGAATTTATCTCCAATGATCAATAATGCAAGTGTCTTACAAAAGCATCTATGGTGCTTACTTCTTTTTCGTCTACACATCACGTAGGCATGAGGTCATCAGTGTGTTAGACCAGCATGACATGATGATATTTACTGTGATGATCAAGATCTCTGTGGCTCAGCATGGTGCAAATTGGGAAAATTGATCTCAGAGACACAGCAAACAAGAGCTGTCTTACAGGAGATGAAAATTAAAAACAATAAAAACTCTGCTTGTCATGTTTTCTATTTATTGAAATAGAGATAAAGAAGTCTCTATGCAAACATGAATACAGGTATCAAGTATTTTATATCATTTATGACAACATCCAAGATCGTGGCTGCAATTAGAATTACTACTTGGTTAAGTTTATGGTAATCTGTTGCCGTTTTACAAAGTCTTGTTCATTGGCCAAACCGGATGATTGATTGATAGATTAGATATAGCTTAATAAAAGATTAAATGTATATATTTATGCAGATAAAGATATACATAGGTATATATTTGTTGCAGTAAATAAACTTACAAATAAAACAATTTATTTCAAGGAGTGAGAGCTTAGAAACAGATAAGCAGCATTTATATTCAGGATAATATTACAGATGAATTTTTTATATTAAATAAAAAAACTAGCCAGCAATTCAACAGTGTTGACAGGCGCAATCAGCAAGGGATAATATCTAGACATCAACAAAAAAGTTTTGAAACTTTGAAAACAAAGATATTATCTTATGAGCTGCCAGAAAGCAAGAAGTGATGAATTTTGAAGATAAATAATTTTGAATTTCAATACCAAGCCGCTGTTGAAAGAAGAATGTGGGAGAAGTTGAATAAAGATAATTGAATTTATGTCAATATAACTTGGTCAAAATGATTTTTACTTTAAAGGCAGAAAGTGAATGAATTTGAAATTTAGAGACCAAAATAATTTGTCAGTTGGTAATCTCTATTGCAGAGTTTAAAGCAAGAGATTTAGAACTTAAAGAGCAATATAAGTTTAGGGAATACAGTTGGTTTAAATGTTAATATAGGTTTAGTTTTGTTAAGCAAAATACAGTAATAAAAATAAGACAATATAGCGCAACATGTAAAATATTTTTCAAAACATTTGTAACCAAGATATAATAGAAAAATTTATATAAGGATTATGAAGCAGTATTAAGCTAGTTCCTAAATTTTCTTTAGCAAAAATTAAAAGATTTACTCAGAAAATAGTAATTGAAGACATAAAACAAAACAAATTATCAAAAGTTACTTACTTAAAAACTATTTGCTAAAGTATTTGAGAATATGAGGATGCTTTGTAGTATATTTTAAGAAGTGTAATGCAAAAAATAATTTGAGAAATTTAAAAAAGTACTGCAAATTTATATAACAATTTCTATGTATATGTATATTCCATCAGCTTCCGGGCTTATTGGGAGGAAATAAATAATCTGATCTCATTAAATACCAAATACATTTATAAAAAAATAAGAATAGTGAAAGGTAAATTTCCAAAATTGTTGAGGATTATACACACACACACATGCACATATATATATAAGTGTATACATGTGTATCCATATATACATACACACATACACATGTTTGTATGTGTGTATGTGTGTGTGTATATATGGATACACATGTATACAGTCATATATGCATACATATAAATTATATATGCATATATGTGTGTATGTATGAGTATGTAAGGTTAAATGTAAGTGTGCATATATAAGGGTAAATATACCTTATAGAAACATAAGTGGTGACAGACTAGATTCAGAAAACAAAAATTCACATAACTATGTTTATAAGAGGAAGACACAAATATACTAGAAACAAAAGAATAATATAGGATTTACAAGGCTTGTATGGGGATAACAGAAATGCATGCATTCCTAACCATGGAATCAGATAATACATATATAATAGAAAAATTAACTTAAAATCATTCTAAAGAATATATAATATACAGTAAGAACTAACAAAAACACTAACAAGGAATGTATATATCTCAAGCAATATAGCACTGAAATATCTTGAGGAAATTGTTAGTAAAGCAAATAGAATTACTTCTAGATACAATTGCAATTCCAAATTCTAATTTCTAATTAATTTATTTACCTAGATTATTAGACCAATATATCAAGAAAAATGTAATAGAGAAAGTGAGTCTGGACTCCAACAATGTATTGACCAGTGAACTCATAATAGCATTATGTTAAGGAAGGAGAAATGTGGCTGGATATAATAAAATAAATTGGGTTTATAAGTGATTGAACGACTGAAACCAAGGGACTTTGATTAAGAGATTAATACAAAAATTAAGGGAAGTTTCAAGAGACATTCCCGGAACACTTTTTTCCTGCCTTCCTCTATGCAACATTTCAAATAATAATTTGGAAGATTGCATGCTTATCAAATTTGAAAATGATAGAATCAGACTGCCAAACCCATTCATTTGTACATCTATTTATTCATCTATTCAACATGGTTTAATGATTACTATTTGATGGAATCACTAAACTGGATCAGTGTAAACCTATCAAGATGAAGTTTAGTAAAATTCTCAATATGCTATTTCACTTAGGAATGTAAGTTCAAATATATAACTATAGAACTTGTGAAATGACTTGGAAGCCTATCTGAATGAAATGTTAAATGTTGTAAGTGATAATAAACTCAATGTCAACCAATTGTGTCTATATATATCAAGAAACCTAATGTGAGCATAGGCTGCATAGATCACTATGAGGAAAAGACTCATTTTCTGGGCAAATAAAGTCTACGAATAATCAAGAAACATAGTGAAATGCTGTAAAAGTTGCTAAAATAATTTTTTTAAAGTATGTTTCAATGGATTCTCTATAGAATGGCTACAGATGCGTAAAGTATATTCTTTGGATTCTATAAGCAGTTTCAAATATATGCGTGTGTATACATGTATATATAAATTGTTAGAAAAACAGCCAAAATAGCCCTGAAAAAGGAGATTCAAATGTAATTTATGAATTTTGATAAAGTTAAACAGAATTCAATGCATTATTACTCTGAATGATTAAGTAATTTTAGTGAAGAAAGGCAAGACATGTTTAGTTCATACACATTTCTTGCTTTACAATCAAGGAAAATAAATGTTTTAATATGACTTATTATTATTATTACCATTCTGTAAGTTTATAGGTTGAACTCTATCAACCTGGCTGTAAGAAATTCAGTCATATTGTGGGTGAATCTCCCCTGTAGAGTTTGTGAAGGAGGAAAGGGTTATAAGTTGTTTAAAAAACATTTAGAGAAGTGTTTTCCGGGTTGCAGTCATTCCTCATTATGTCTTATAGGCTCACTGCCTAAACATTCATATTTCCTTTAAGGTCTGTGGTTTCATTGCTTCTTTGCCAAGTTTATGTGAGGATTTTGCAATGGCTTCCAAGATCTCAATTTTAATGATCTGGCCTCTACTTTCTTCCCTATCAAATTGCCTGTCACTCTTAAACACTATGTATTGGAGCAGGGAATGAGTCTCCACCATTTAATAAACTATCTCTGAATTTATGTCTTTTACTTACCTTGAGAAAATTTAGACAAGAACTCTGTCCCTAAATCTACCACTTTCTACCCTTAAAGTCCTCTATTCTTGGACAATTTGGCACCATCGTTTCTACAAGCCTGTCTTTCAGAACGAGAAAGGTATCATGTGGCATTTTACTTCTTGGTGCTTGGAAGTTTTTCCTTCTGGATCTGTCGCTCTTCAGCTTTTATCAATAGCCACCCCTATCCCCAAGTTTTTAGAGAAGAAACTCAAAGACTTGACGTAGTAGCCTTCTTAGACTAGTAGTGAAAAAACTATCAATATCAAAGTGATCTTTAATAAAACAATAAGGGCTCAATATAAAATGTAGACATGTGATGATAACCTTCAAGAAATTATTAACCTAATATGCCATATAAGAGATACACGTTTCATAGGTATTATGCTATCCATTTAACTATCATTTAGTAACATTTTACATCATTATATGGTAACATAAGAACCCACGTTATTTCTAAAGACGTATAAAACAAAAATATACATTAATATAATAAATCACTATCCATCATTCTAGATAATAAACAAGAACCTGTTATTCTTCAAAACAAGATATTGATTAGCATACAGACTGCCATTCTTTCTATTTAGTATTGCAATGGAAAAATCAAGCAATATCTCTAATGGAAAAACATATAAGAAATACAGCAATAGGAGACAAAGGAATGAAAATAGCACATCTTACAGATGAGGACTCTATAGAGGAATATTAGGAAAATAAAAAAAAATTAATAGGAAAAAATGTAAAATTAACCAAATACATTGCATAAGTAATGTTTCTACAGAAAAATGATGGAAACAGTAGCAAAGATATTTGTATTAGTTTCCTGTGGCTACTATAACAAATTTCTAGAAACTTAGCGGCTTAAAGCAACAGGCAAACTTCCTTTATGACTGTGGAAGCCAGATGTCCAAAATCAGTATCACTGGACCTAAATCAAGGTATCAGCAGAATTTCACTCCCTCCACAGTCTCTAGTGGTGAATATTTTCTTTGCCTCCTGTAGCTTCTGATAACTGCTGGCATTTCTTGGCTTGTGGATGAATCACTCCAATAATCTTTGTGGTCACACTGCCTTCTCTTCTTCTAGCTTAGTAGTAAATTCTCCCTTTGTGGCCCTCTTATAAGGACAAATGTGATTGCATGGATTGCCCTCCTGAGAATCCAGGGTAATCTCATCTCAAAATTCTAAATTATTTCTTCTAATTTTTATTTTTTATTATATTTAAGTTCTAGGGTACCTGTGCACAACATGTAGATTTGACACATAGGTATACATGTGCCATGTTGGTTTGCTGCACCCACCAACTCATCATTTACATTAGGTATTTCTCCTAATGCTATCCCTCCCCCAGGCCCCTACCCTGCCAACAGGCCCTGATGTGTGACATTCCCCGCCCTGTTTCCAAGTGATCTCATTGTTCAATTACCACCTATGAGTTAGAACATGCGGTGTTTGGTTTTCTGTCCTTGTGATAGTTTGCTGAGAATGATGGTTTCCAGCTTCATCTATGTCCCTGCAAAGGACATTAACTTATCCTTTTTTATGGCTGCATAGTATTCCATAGTGTATATGTGCCACATTTTCTTAAGCCAGTCAATCATTGATGGACATTTGGGTTGGTTCCAAGTCTTTGCTATTGTGAATAGTGCTGCAATAAACATATGTGTGCATGTGTCTTTATAGTAGCCTGATTTAGAATCCTTTGGGTATATACCCAGTAATGGGATTGCTGGGTCAAATGGTAATTCTAGTTCTGGATCCTTAAGGAATTGCCACACTGTCTTCCACATTGGTTGAGCCAATTTACCTCCCACCAACAGTGTAAAAGCATTCCTATTTCTCCACATCCTCTCCAGTATCTGCTCTTCCCTTTTTAATGATTGGCATTCTAACTGGCATGAGATGGTATCTAATTGTGGTTTTGATTTGCATTTCTCTGATGATCAGTGAAGATGAGCATTTTTTCATGTGTCTGTTGACTGCATAGATGTCTTCTTTTGAGAAGTGTCTGTTCGTATCCTTTGCCCGCTTTTTGATGGGGCTGTTTGTTTTCTTCTCGTAAATTTGTTTGAGTTCTTTGTAGATTCTGGATATTAGCCCTTTGTCAGATGGGGAGATTGCAAAAATTCTCTCCCATTCTGTAAGTTGCGTTCACTCTGATGGTAGTTTCTTTTGCTGTGCAGAAGCTCTTTAATTAGGTCCCATTTGTCTATTTTGGCTTTTGTTGCCATTGCTTTTGGTGTTTTAGTCATGACGTCCTTATCCATGCCTATGTCCTGACTGGTATTGCCTAGGTTTTCTTCTAGGGTTTTTATGGTTTTAGATCTAACATTTAAGTCTTTAATCCATCTTGAATTAATTTTTGTGTAAGGTTTAAATAAGGGATCCAGTTTCACCTTTCTACGTATGGCTAGCCAGTTTTTCCAGCACCACTTATTAAATAGGGAATCCTTTCCCCATTTCTTGTTTTTGTCAGGTTTGCCAAAGATCAGATGGTTGTAGATGTGTGGCATTATTTCTGAGGCCTCTGTTCTGTTCCATTGGTTTATATATCTGTTTTGGTACTAGTGCCATGCTGTTTTGGTTACTGTGGACTTGTAGTATAGTTTGAAGTCAGGTAACGTGATGCCTCCAACTTTGTTCTTTGGCTTAGGATTGTCTTGGCAATGCGGGCTCTTTTTTGGTTCTATATGAACTTTAAAGTAGTTTTTTTCCAAGTCTGTGAAGAAAGGCATTGGTACCTTGATGGGGATGGCATTGAATCCATAAATTACCTTGGGAAGTATGGCCATTTTCACAATATTGATTCTTCCTATCCCATGAGCATGGAATGTTCTTCCATTTGTTTGTGTCCTCTTTTATTTCGTTGAGCAGTGGTTTGTAGTTCTCCTTGAAGAGGTCCTTCACGTCCCTTGTAAGTTGGATTCCTAAGTATTTTATTCTCTTTGAAGCAATTGTGAATGAGAGTTCACTCATGATTTGGCTCTCTGTTTGTCTGTTATTGGTGTATAGGAATGTTTGTGATTTTTTCACATTGATTTTGTATCCTGATACTTTGCTGAAGTTGCTTATCAGCTTAAGGAGATTTGGGGCTGAGACGATGGGGTTTTCTAGATATACAATCATGTCATCTGCAAACAGAGACAATTTGACTTCCTCTTTTCCTAATTGAATACCCTTTGTTTCTTTCTCCTGCCTGATTGCCCTGGCCAGAACTTCCAACACTATGTTGAATAGGAGGGGTGAGACAGGGCATCCCTGTCTTGTGCCAGTTTTCAAAGGGAATGCTTCCAGTTTTGGCTCATTCAGTATGATATTGGCTGTGGGCTTGTCATCAATAGCTCTTATTATTTTGAGATATGTTCCATCAATACCTAGTTTATTGAGAGTTTTTAGCATGAAGGGCTGTTGAATTTTGTTGAAGGCCTTTTCTGCATCTATTGAGATAATGAGATAATCATGTGGTTTTTGTCTTTGGTTCTGTTTATGTGATAGATTACATTTATTGATTTGCATATGTTGAACCAGCCTTGCATCCCAGGGATGAAGCCCACTTGATCATGGTGGATAAGCTCTTTGATGTGCTGCTGGATTCGGTATGCTAGTATTTTACTGCGGATTTTTGCATCGATGTTCATCAGGGATATTGGTCTAAAATTCTTTTATTTGTGTGTGTGTCTCTGCCAGGCTTTGGTCCAGGATGATCCTGGCCTCATAAAATGAGTTAGGGAGGATTCCCTCTTTTTCTGTTGATCAGAATAGTTTCCGAAGGAATAGTACCAGCTTCTCTTTGCACCTCTGGTAGAATTCGGCTGTGAATCCGACTGGCCTGGATTTTTTTGGTTTGTAGGCTATTATTTATGGCCTCGATTTCAGAGCCTGTTATTAGTCTATTCAGGGATTCAACTTCTTCCTGATTTAGTCCTGGGAGGGTGTATGTGTCCAGGAATTTATCTATTTCTTCTAGATTTTCTAACTTATTTGTGTAGAGGTGTTTATAGTATTCTCTGATGGTAGTTTGTATTTCTGTGGGATCAGTGGTGATATTCCCTTTATCCTTTTTTAATTGCGTCTATTTGATTCTTCCCTCTTTTCTTCTTTATTAGTCTTGCTAGTGGTCTATCAATTTTGTTGATCTTTTCAAAAAACCAGCTCCTGGATTCATTGATTTTTTGAAGGTTTTTTTTTTTGTGTGTGTCTATCTCCTTCAGTTCTGCTCTGATCTTAGTTATTTCTTGCCTTCTGCTAGCTTTTGAATTTGTTTGCTCTTGCTTCTCTAGTTCTTTTAATTGTGATGTTAGGGTGTCAATTTTAGATCTTTCCTGCTTTCTCTTGTGGGCATTTAGTGCTATAAATTTCCTTCTACACACTGCTTGAAATGTGTCCCAGAGATTCTGGTACATTGTGTCTTTGTTCTCATTGGTTTCAAAGAACATCTTTATTTCTGCCTTCATTTCGTTATTTACCCAGTAGTCATTCAGGAGCACACTGTTCAGTTTCCATGTAGTTGTGGGGTTTTGAGTGAGTTTATTGATCCTGAGTTCTAATTCGATTGCACTGTGGTCTGAGAGACAGTTTGTTGTGATTTCTGTTCTTTTACATTTGCTGAGGAGTGCTTTACTTCCAACTATGTGGTCAATTTTGGAATAAGTGTGATGTGGTGCTGAAAATAATGTATATTCTGTTGATTTGGGGTGGAGAGTTCTGTAGATATCTATTAGGTCCGCTTGGTGCAGAGCTGAGTTCAGGTCCTTGACATCCTTGTTAACCTTCTGTTTCGTTGATCTGTCTAACAGTGGGGTGTTAAAGTCTCCAATTATTATTGTGTGGGAGTCTAAGTCTCTTTGCAGGTCTCTAAGGACTTGCTTTACGAATCTGGGTGCTCCTGTATTGGGTGCGTATATATTTAGGAGTTAGCTCTTCTTGTTGTATTGATTCCTTTACCATTATGTAATGGCCTTCTTTGTCTCTTTTGATGTTTGTTGGTTTAAAATCTGTTTTTTTCAGAGACTAGGATTGCAACCCCTGCTTTTTTTTTGCTTTCCATTTGCTTGGTAGATCTTCCTCCATCCCTTTATTTTGAGCCTATGTGTGTCTCCACACGTGAGGTGGGTCTCCTGAATACAGCACACTGATAGGTCTTGACTCTTTATCCAACTTGCCAGTCTGTGTCTTTTAATTGGGGCATTTTGCCCATTTATATTTAAGGTTAATATTGTTATGTGTGAATTTGATCCTGTCATTATGATGTTAGCTGGTTATTTTGCCTGTTAGTCGATGCAGTTTCTTCCTAGTATCGATGGTCTTTACAGTTTGGCATATTTTTGCAGTGGCTTTTACTGGTTTTTCCTTTCCCTGTTTAGTGCTTCCTTAAGGAGCTCTTGTAAGGAAGGCCTCGTGGTGACAAAATCTATCAGCATTTGCTTGTCTGTAAACTATTTTATTTCTCCTTCACTTATGAAGCTTAGTTTGGCTGGATATGAAATTCTGGATTGGAAATTATTTTCTTTACGAATGTTGAATATCGGCCCCCACTCTCTTCTGGGTTTTAGAGTTTTTGCCAAGAGATCCGCTGTTAGTCTGATGTGCTTCCCTTTGTGGGTAACCTGACCTTTCTCTCTGGCTGCCCTTAACATTTTTTCCTTCATTTCAACCTTGGTGAATCTGGCAATTATGTGTCTTGGGATTGCTCTTCTCAAGGAGTACCTTTGCGGTGTTCTCTGTATTTCTTGAATTTGAATGTTGGCCTGCCTTGCTAGCTTGGAGAAGTTCTCCTGGATTATATCCTGAAGAGTGTTTTCCAGCTTGGTTCCATTCTGCCTGTCACTTTATGGTACACCAATCAAACGTAGATTTTGTCTTTTCACATAGTCCCATATTTCTTGGAGGCTTTTTTCATGCCTTTTAGCTCTTTTTTCTCTAAACTTCTCTTCTTGCTTCATTCCATTAATTTGATCTTCAATCACTGATACCCTTTCTTCCACTTGATCGAATTGGCTCCTGAAGCTTGTGCATGTGTCATGTAGTTCTCGTGCCATGGTTTTCAGCTCCATCAGGTCATTTAACGTCTTCTCTACACTGTTTATTCTAGTTAGCCATTTGTCTAATCTTATTTCAAGGTTTTTAGCTTCTTTGCAATGGGTTCAAACATCCTCCTTTAACTCGGAGAAATTCGTGATTACCAGCCTTTTGAAGCCTATACTTCTGTCAAGTTGTCAAAGTCATTCTCCGTCCAGCTTTGTTCCATTGCTGGCAAGGAGCTGCGATCCTTTGGAGGAAAAGAGGTGCTCTGGTTTTTAGAATTTTCAGCTTTTCTGCTCTGGTTTCTCCCCATCTTTGTGGTTTTATCTACCTTTACTCTTTGATTATGGCGACCTACAGATGGGATTTCGGCGTGGATGTCCTTTTTGTTGATGTTGATGCTATTCCTTTCTGTTTGTTAGTTTTCCTTCTAACACTCAGGTCTCTCAGCTGCAGGTCTGTTGGAGTTTGCTGGAGGTCCACTCCAGACCCTGTTTACCTGGGTATTGCCAGTGGAGGCTGCAGAACAGCAAATATTGCAGAACAGCAAATATTGCTGTCCGATCCCCTCTGGAAGCTTTGTCTCGGAGGGGCACTTGGCTGTATGAGGTGTCAGTCAGCCCCTACTGGGAGGTGTCTCCCAGTTAGGCTACACGGGGGTCAGGGACCCACTTGTGGAGGCAGTCTGTCCATTCTCAGTGCTCAAACACTGTGCTGGGAGAACCACTGCTCTCTTCAGAGCTGTCAGACAGGGACGTTTAAGTCTGCCGAAGTTTCTGCTGCCTTTTGTTCAACTATGCCCTGCCCCCAGAGGTGGAATCCACAGAGGCAGGCAGGCCTCCTTCAGCTGTGGTGGACTCCACCCAGTTCGAGCTTCCTAGCTGCTTTTACCTACTCAAGCCTCAGCAATGGTGGATGCCCTCCCCGAGCCAGGCTGGCACCTCACAGTTCTGTCTCCAACTGCTGCGCTAGCAGTGAGCAAGACTCAATGGGTGTTGGACCTGCTGAGCCATGCATGGGATATAATCTCCTGGTGTGCCACTTGCTAAGACCATTGGAAAAGTGCAGTAATTGGGTGGCAGTGTCCCAATTTTCCTGGTACAGTCTGTCACACCTTTCCTTGGCTAGGAAAGGGAAATCCCCCAACCCCTTGCGCTTCCCGGGTGAGGCGATGCCCCGCGCTGCTTTGGCTCACCCTCCATGGGCTGCACCCACTCTCCAACTAGTACCAATGAGATGAACCAGGTACCTCAGTTGGAAATGCAGAAATCACCCATCTTCTGTGTTGATCACACTGGGAGCTGCAGACTGGAGCTGTTCCTTTTCGGCCAGCTTGGAACAGACCTCCAAAATTATAAGTTTAATCATATCTGTAATGTCCTTTTTGTTGTTGTTGTTCTTACTTAAGGTAACATTCAGCGACTCCAGGGATTACAATGTCATGGGCTATTAATCAGCCTACCAAAATATTCATCTACCAAAAGAACATAATTACCAAGCTGAAGTATTAATTCAATTAGAAACGCATAATTCATTTGTGAAATTCCTTGGTTGGCAGTTAGATAAATAGAGAAAAAATAAATAATTAAATAGATCTATTCTGGTTTTTTTTTGCGTGAGTGACTGATAATTAAAGTCTTTATGGAATATTTTATAGAACTTGCCAAATTATTAGAAAAATTAAAATAAGAACATATTAATTTAATCTACTATTAACATATTTTAAAATTAATGATGACAAACTTACCATGCAAGTTTTTCAAATATATTAATATTTTTAATGATCAAAATCTTTTGGCATAATAGTAAAAACCGTAGAAAGTGACCAGTGGAAAGAAAATTAAAATAATTGACAACGTAAGTCCTAACTATGATCAAAAAGTAATACAGAAAATAGTAAAACATTTTCTTATGGGCTTTAATTCTAAGTTTAAAGATGAATTAATGTATCTTCTTCTTCATTCCATATGTTGAAATAAGCTGCAAGGAATACACTTAAATGGAATCAATTTGTAAAATTAAGGATGGCAACAGAATGTAATGTTCTTTTCAAATCTTAAGAAGATTAATCAATAATGACTGTCATGATAACACTAAAAGTATAATGTATGGTTGTATAGTATGTCATTCATAAAGTTTCCCAATAAAATTATGCCAGGGAGAATTTTGGATGCAAGTAATAGAAAACCTTGCCTAGAGTGTCTTAAGCAATAACAACAGTTAATTATCTTAAATAAAAGGAAGCCTGGAGGTTGGCAATACAGGGTTAGTACAGCTCAATATTTTTACCAAGAGCATTTTTCTACTCCAGTGTCTGCAGCTTGTTGCTTTTTTGATCACAGGCATATTGAAATATGGTTTCCAGATGGCTGCAACACCTCCAGACATCATGACTTCATTCAAAGCCAATAATCGTAGGAGATGTTGATAAAAATGGGTTTTTCCACAAGTTATTATTTTTCCTTTTTGTTTTTCCCAGCAAATGAAAGAAACAATTCCCTGAAGACTTTTCAGGAAACTTGATCGTAGACTCAATGGCAAGAAATAAGTGATATGGCCACAGCTAGCTGCAAAAGTCTGGCAAAGAAAGATGAAGTCTATATGCTTAGATAGTCATTATTAATCTTTGGGATTGAGCACGTAATTCTTCTAAACGCAATTGGTGTATTTTAGCCAGGAAAAAATGAGTAGAATGGCTATTGGTTAAGAACTAAAATGTGTGTGGCAGAAATCTATTACATTAATGCAGTACACAGGGGATATTATATGATGATAGAATAATATATCAAAATGTGGATACAAACAAACTATATAATGCTAAAATGCACTTACTAAATAAATGAAGGTAAATTAAAATGGTGCTCAACATTCATTCATTTATTCATTCATTCGATGATTAATTACTGTTTACTATATATCAGGTATTATGCTAAATCCTCAGTGTATATTGTATTGTCAGTGAAATGGTCTCTGCCCTACAGAAGCTGAAATTGAATGGTTGCCCCAGTAAAAATTGAATAAACTCTAGGAAATCTAGAATACTTTTATGTCTCTGGTGACATTTAAAACAGAATCAGTCTCTTTGGAGATCAATCCTCAAACTTTTAATGGCATGTGTAAAACTAGAAGGTCAATTCTATGAACATATTTCAGTTTTTCAAAATTGTATATGATCATTTAATGAACAATTAGAAGCAACCAGGTATCTAATAGCAAGTGCATGGCTTATTCAACCATACTTTTCAATGCATTAAAATTCAAAAAGGGCATTAAAAGGTATGGTTTTGGACTATAAGCTTGTATAGAAATTTGTAGGTGAAATAACAACATGAAAAGAAGATAAAAACAATATATTGAAACTGACTACAATCTTACTGACCACAGGTCTGAGTACAAGTTTTTACTACTTACATCATATCTCCTCTTGAGGACCATCATCAATACCTAATCTGGAAAATTTCCCCTGCTCCTTGTCATATATTCAAAATTAATTGATATTTTTTCTCTTAACACTAATAAGTTTTTAATTACTTCCTATCTTATCTGTTATCACAATGAATCAAATTAGTTAGGTATGCTTATATATCTGGTTTTTCAACACCTCTTTAAGGGAAGAAACAATAGGCCATTCATCTTTATATTTCTGGGACCACAGACATAGCACTTTTGTGTCCTCAATATCCCCAAATATGACTATCACAGGGAAGGTGCCCACAAAATGTTTGCTGAATGAATCTAGTTAAGTCCTCAATAAATACCGGCTGAGTGAATGAATGGAACTTCATAGAACTATAATCATATTGATGATCTGCATTACATTTCAAATTGTTTGATACAATTTAACATTCATGATATGCATTTTTCAGGTAAAATGTAACACCTTGACTATTGTACATTAGGATGTTCTTGAAATGTGAAATCTAAATAAATATGTATACATATTTGGTATCTCTTTTCGTGGCAGCTCTCCTTGGCTGAGATTTCTGGATCCCCTGTGGGATCTACTGAACTCAGTATCACACGTAACTTAGCTTTGTTTGATTCAACCTGCCACACAGTTCACCAGCCTGGATCTTGTTGATGTAGCTCATTATCCGTAAATCACTCCCTGCATTGTCTAATTTAAGATCCAGGGTAACTGCATACTTGTGTTTCGTTGTTGTTTCTTTTTTGGGGGGGAGAGGAATTTACATGAAAGCAGAACAGAGAGTACCATGATTATACACTAAATAAAATAAGAGAACAGAGTATCATTACTTTTTATTCTCTCATTCTTTTCCTCTCAACAGATTACCCAGAAAGTGCTGTTCACTGATTTTGTCTCCTTACCTACATTACGAAATTATGTGTTTTATTTAAATATGCCACCAGCAAATCATCTGAGCATTCCGGTTGAATTAACACCAGGTTTATACACACAAAAAGAATAATGAATGGATGGTTCAAATAAAGAAGGTGTGCATACGTGTTTTGCTAGGGTCTCTGAAATTAACCTGAAGTAGCCTGGATCTCTGTTTCAAAGTGTTAATTACAGTGCCAGGGCATTTCTATTTTTTTTCTTCTTTTTGTGGAGGTTTTGATGTTTTCTCCAATAAGGACAACTATCTAGATTGCTTTAAGTGAATGTTCTTAAAAGCTGCTGGCAAAGATAGACAAATCTAGAAAGCCCTGATGTTGCATAAACAATATTATTTTCATTACATGTATTTCTACACATTCCCATGAAAAATTAAATTTTGGCTCCTTTTGAGAGCCAAAGGTGAGTGTGTGTGAAGTGAGGGAGATTTATATGAAAGGACACAATGCAAAAGATGAAAATAATTCTATCCCCTTTCCCTTAGACAAATGGTTTGGGTTTAACTGCCCTTGTTTTTGTTGGATGTGAACAGAAAAGAGAAGTATGTTAATCTTCTTTTTCAAAACATACAGACTTATGGAAATGGAAGTGAACATCTGTTCAACTGTCAAGTCACCAGCTAAATTCAAGTCTGAGAAAAGAAGACAATCTGTTTAAATGAAACTTTGTGTGAATGAAGGCCAGAGTTTTGGCACTTGTGTTTGCAAAAAAAAGAAAAAAATTTTAAACGATTGTTACTAAAAAAAAAATCTTTTTCTAGGATGACCTTTGTTTGTTTAAACTGTTGGAAAATCAATATTTAAAATGAAATCTAGAAACTGAAGTGTGCCCTCTGCAGGATCACCAGAATGATGGGAAAACTGAACACAATCAACTCATGAACTCCCCAAGGTCAGAGGTTTGGTCTAATTCAATAACTAATATCTAGAAGGTATTCTAGAAAAATGCATGTTGACAGAGTGAGCAAAAGTAACAGTCAAAGAAACCCAGGAATCACATTTCATGCCTGTATTAGTCTGTTCTCACACTGCTAGTAAAGACATAACTGAGACTGGGTAATTTATAAAGGAAAGATGTGTAATTAATTCATAGTTCCACATGGCTGGGGAGGCCTCATCATCATGGCAGAAGGCAAAAATGAAGCAAGACACGTCTTACATGGCAGCAGGCAAGACAGTGTGTGCAGGGGAACTGCCCTTTATAAAACCATCACATCTCATGAGACTTACTATCACAAGAACAGCATGGAAAAACTCCCTCCCATGAGTCAGTTACCTCCCACCGGGTCCCGCCCATGACACATGGGGATTATGGGGGCTACAATTCAAGATGAGATTTGGGTGCAGACACAGACAAACCATATCATATCCTCTGTTTTCCAAAGATCTTATATAATTTAGTTCTACTTTAGAAAAATTAATCCAATGATAGTTGGCAGTATATACAGTTGTGTAAAAGATGGGCAATTGTTTGCATACTCGTAACAGTTCAGAAAATTAAGATATAAGCTATTGGTTAAAAGAGGGAATAGCCTCTCTCATTATGACAAAAATTAATAGTTGATTATTTTTTTCATATATGATAAAAATCTTAGTCCATATGTGTTTCAATTTAAAAGACATGAGAAGATAATATGATTTTTCCTCCAAAGTTGACTGGTTGGCTGTTAGGCTGCAAATCTCGTAATATAATTACCTTGGTGGAAACATAGTAATTTAAATATTGGACATTAGATTTGCAGGTGCAGGAAATCAATTGTGTCAATATACAAAAATTTTATTATACTATTACAATGATTCACACTAAAAATATTTGGCGGGGATTGATATATAAATATACATGGCAGTGTATTAATTTATAATGGTGGTGATTTCTCTAACTACCTTCACCCCGGCTATATATCATATAGTCATAGTTGGAAACCACCGGGGAGGGTCACTCCAGCTGAGAGAGTCAAACTGTCAAGTCCCTACACTCTGACATCACCCTGCTCAAAAGGGTTCTCCATCCGCCGTTGCTCTCTTTTCCATCGGTCAATGCCTCATGTATAAGGAAACATGATCTTCTATCATTTACTGTACTGTTCTTCTCAATGTTCTGCACTTGCTTTTTTTGGACTCGGCTCTCTACCATATCCTCATCTTCAAAACTTTCCCACAGTATTTTCTAGAACTATCCATCTAGAATAATAATAATAATAAAAAACCTATCTTCAACTTCTACATTGCCTGCCATAAGTGAAACTTGACTCATCTGAAGATATCACCTGTACTGTTTCCCTCTTAATGCTAGCTGCTTATTTTCGGACACACACACACCCCTGGATGGTGAGGTGGTATTTCTGAACTCCCTAAACTGCAGTGGCACTTCTAGCAATGAGACACCATTCTCTTGTAAAACTAACAAAAAACACATGCACATACTGTATTGGTTTGTTTTCAAATTGCTATAAAGCAATACCTGAGACTGGGTAATTTATTAAAAAAAAAAAAAAGAGGTTTCATTGGCTCACGGTTCTGTAGCCTGTATAGGAAGCACAGCAGCTTTTGCTTCTAGGGAGGCCTCAGGAAACTTATAATCATGGTGGAAAGCAAAGGGGAAGCAGGCACATCTTATATGGCTGGAGCAGGAGCAAGGTGGTAGGGATGGAGCTACATACATGTAAACAACCAGATCTCTTGAGAACTCATTCACCATACAGTACCAAGAAGGGATGGTGCTAAACCATTCATGAGAACTCTGCCTCCATGATCCAGTCCCCACATCCAACAATTTGACTTAAGATTTGGTGGGACACTAATCCAACTCACCTACACACATACACACACACACACTCACACTAAACACATTTGAGATTCATTTGAGATTCATGACATTTCACTATACAATTCCAACTGCTTTCTTACTGCTATCATCTAACTTCTGGTAATTGGTTCACTAACATATCTTCACCCAAATTCTGTCATTGCCATCCTTCATGACACATGAACCCTCTATGCTTAACATACTCGTCTCTGAAGAATCTGTCCTCTGCCCTGTCATACATCCGTATCTCTCACACTATGAATTTTGTTATAAATGCAGATTATCTCTACTACAGAATTGCTAATTCAGTTATTACATTCTCTGAGTACAACTTGCTTTCCTAGCTATGGTCATTTCTGTACTTCAGTGAGAGTCCCAGTTCATGGCATTTCCAAATTCGTAGAGTTCTTTAGGCGTCTCATTTTTGTTATCAACATTACTTTCTAATCATAAATCTTGTTCAGAATTTCTTGTTAACAACTTCTTTTCATCATTATATTAAAAGTGTCAATTCTTCTCCACGTATTTTCAAACTTGAACTCAGCCTCCCAGTTCCCAGCCAAAGAACAATCTTATCTCTTCACATAGAAAATATGATATCACCTTCAATTTCTGCTTCCACCTATACAAACCTATCTACACTTACCTCTATTTTGTCCTGCTTCCTTCTGCTTAAGCATAGGTACTTGGGGACTGTTTCCTCTCACATTCAAAGAAATCTTTTCTTATGTGAGTTCTCCATTATCTCCTATCTATTCGTCAACATTCTCACATTAAGATCCTAATTATTCCAAGGAAAATGTTTCTGCTTTTTTAGCTTTATGGATTTTCTACCTTGATTCATTTTCATGTAAATAGAAAGTGTGAGCTAAACTTTTATCTACCTTATTGAATATTAAGTAAACTAAAATGCTTAAAAAGCGATTTTTCATACCGAAGAACTAAAGTTTTCTCTGTACTTGGACACTTTGATAAATCATAATTGGTAGTTTACAGATGGGAAGCTTACTTGCAAATGTTCTAAAGATGAATGCTTCCTTTTGTATGACATTTTGATATAAATTAAGATCCATGTGTTTCATATATTGCTGAAAAAAATAGTGTTAAAACAATACTTCCTCTGCTGAATATATGTGAAACTATATCTTTGATTAGTGATTCTGTCTCCTCTTCCACAGCAAAAAATAACCCTCAAATTTCTGTAATTCTTTCCTACTTCCTTTGCTTCTGCTATGAATGTTTTCTTATGACACTGGAAAAAGTTTTAGTAGCTAACTAGATATATTCACATACATACATATGTGTGTATACGTATATCTACATATATGTGCATATCATGTGTACATATTTATACATACACATTTATATCACAATGACAGTAGATATAGCATTATATGGCTCCTCTCCCACCTGTTATTTTAGGAGCAGCTGTAATTCTTAAATAAGCCTTTATTCTATTGATGTCCCCAGAGGTTGTCCCCATTTGCGCCCAGGAACTCATTCCTTACCCGTAATGTAGCATCTGCTGCTATTTTTGTTTCTTATTTTTCCTGTGAGGAGATGCTACAGGAACTACAGACCCAGGAAATCAACTGTTATGACTGACTCTCAATTAAAATCAGTGCCTGCCTCTGAGCTATTGATGATTCTAAAAAGTACAGCATCCACTACCATTACTTCCTTATGTATAAGACAGGCTATTGATCCTACTGCCATGTGCAGTAGTACTGATTCTCACAAGTTTTGGTGCTATTTCCCAGCTCTGCACATGCCACAGTAATTATCAGCATTTGCCTGAATATATGTTGGGTTGTCCCTTGAAATGAGAATTCTCATCTTCCCATTTACTATCTACTAAAAATCCAGGCCAACATCTGGCCCTTCTTGGCATAGATTGGGATTCAAAGGGCCTACCATGTATGAAGCAGATTATTGATTTTGGAGTAAGAAAGATCAATCGGAGTATATCCTGATCTCAAGAGTTTTATTACACAACATGGGAAAGAGATGTGTGAACAACTGTGTGGCCATGGCTCTAATGGAAAAATGTAGAAAGTTCTGAAAGCACAAAAGAAGAGATATCTTATTCTGTCTGAGCATTACAGTTTGTCACAGAACAGAAAGTCTTTCACTGGGTTTTAGATGGTGGAATAAATTCACTCAAGAGAGAAAAAAAAGGAAAGAAATCCCAAGCATAGAATTGTATGAGCAAAAGGAGTAAGCACGAACATTTATTCTAATTCTGGGAATCACAAAATACTCCCACGGCATTAGAGTAGAGGTTAAAAATCTCAAATGTCTCTATGGGTCAGGAGGTACCAAAGTCAAACCATCTAGATGTTGGGATGTAGAAAGAGATTTTAGTCACATGCCACATGATAACATTTTGGTCAATAATAGAGCATGTATATGATGGTGGTAATACCATGTTCTTACTGTGTTTTTCTATGCTTAGATATGTTTAGATACACAAATACTTACCATTGTTTTCTAATTGCCTACAGTGTTCAGTACCGTAGTATGTTGTAGAGGTTTATAGCCTGGGAAAAATAGGCTATACCATAGAGTGTAGGCATGTGGTAGGCTATATACCACCTAGCTTTGGGTAAGTATACTCTATGAGGTTTGCACAATGACAAAATACCCAATGATACATTTCTCAGAATATATCTCCATATTTAAATGACACCAGATTGTATTCATAAAGCACATTTGTAAAAGGCTTATGCACTTCTGTCTGTGAAAGAAGCAACCAGTGTTCAACTCCAAATAATGGTTGCCATGTTGGAATAATAGATTGGCAAAGACACATCTTTTTTTAAATTTAAAAAGTACATATTTTTAATATGAAATTTTAAATCTCAAATGTATAGTTTTATAATATTGGTACTAATTATATTTTTATTAAATTTTTTGAATCTCTCAGGGCTGCCACTCTTTAAGCAAAATAAACAGATTTTTGAGCATCATCTCTTTTTTGGATCATCATTTTGCAAGTGGAGATTGTAAGTGTTGGATGAGATGTCATATGAGATAGTTATATTAAGTTTGTTTCTCCTAGGTCTGAAGTAATAGGCCAATCAGGAACCGTTTTTTGCCTTACTCTAAAATGTTCCACCACTGTTATTGACAATTATTCTCTACTCTTTTTTTTAAGATTCTTCTTGACTTTGTCTCCTTCTATCTCTTAATCTTGGATTTATCTCTTGGATAACATTTTTCTTGGGTCCATTTGTTCTTGGTCTCTTGGAGACACTTTCTTTGTCTCATTGGCCAACATTAATTCTTTCTGCTGTTTCCTCTGGGTTCAAACTACATCAAGATGGCTTGTGTTTCATAATCATTCACTCAGAAATCAAGTTCTGTATTATTGTTCAAGATCTTTGTCAGAGAATGTGGCTTTCACATGGAAGAGGGGATGTATAGACAAATTTGTTCCAGGTTCAAAGCGGCTTTGCTTAATATTCTAAGGAAGTAGGAATATATGGATCTAAAAATAGAACATTATTGAGGATCTACAAACAAGAAAGTAGCAACATTCACTTTCAGCTTACATAGCAGTAGTATGAAAATGGATCATGAATGAAAAAATATCTAACTCTCAAGGAAATCGTTTTTCAGCAACTTCAACCTTTATCATTCAAACCATTTTTGTGAAGGCCTGCACCAGTTGTCTCCATCATATTTATCACTAAGTAATAGCAGTATCCTCTCTTCCTCTCTTCTCTCTCTTCCTCTCTTCTCTCTCTTTCTCTGTCTCTCTCTCGCTCTATCTATCTATCCTTATTATTTAATTCCACTGTGCTAGCAATGTATTTTAATTCTTTTAAATTTAAAAATTTAATAATGTATGATTGTGACACAGAATAGATTCTGTGTGTTCACAATATGAACATCTTGGTAAATGTCCTATGTTCACATAAAAAGAATCCATGTTCGGCCAGGTGCGATGGCTCACGCCTGTAATTCCAGCACTTTGGGAGGCTGAGGCGGGTGGATTATGAGGTCAGCAGTTTGAGACCAGCCTGGCTAACATGGTAAAACTCTGACTCTACTAAAAATACAAAAATTATCCGGGTGCAATGGCGGGCTCTTGTAATCCCAGCTACTTGGGAGGCTGAGGCTGAGGCAGGTGAATCGCTTGAACCCGGGAAGTGGAATTTGCAGTGAGCGGAGATTGCACCACTGCACTCTAGGCTGGGCAACAGAGCCAGACTGTGTCTCAAAAAAACAAAAGCATGTATTGCTGTGCTTCAGTGGAGTATTCTATAAATAAATATCAATTAGACCAAGTTGGTTGATAGTATGTTCAGGTCATCTGTGTACTTACTGATTTAATGTTCTATCAGTTGGTGAGTTTTGAAGCTTCCAAATATAATTGCAGATTTTTCTATTACATTCTCAGTTCTATCCATTATTGTTTCATATATTTTGAAGGTCTACTATTGGATCCATACAAGTATTTAGGATTATTATTTCTTGTTGATAAATTATGCCCTTAATAAAATTTGTAACATTCTTCATCTTCGCTGGTAATAACCCTTGTTCTGATGGCTACATTTTCTATTATTAATATAGAAACATAAGCTTTCTTTTGGTGTTTAAATAGTATTATTTTTCTCATCATTTTGCTTTTAATCTGTCTTCATGTTTAAAATTAGTCTTTTGTAGATAGCATGTAATTGAATCTTATATTTTTAAATCCAATTCAGCAATGTTTGACTTTTAATCGAGTGTTTAGGCCAATTGTACTTAATGTAATTATTGACATGGTTGGATTTTAATCTATTATTTTGCTACTTATTTTCTTTTTTTCTATTCCCTTTCCTTCTTTTCTGTTTACTTTTAGATTAATTGAATCTCAGGTTTCTTATTTTTTATTTTTTATTTTTGACACAGAGTCTCACTCTGATGCCCAGGCTGGAGTGCAGTGGCACAATCTCAGCTCACTGCAACCTCCGCCTCCCGGGTTCAAGCGATACTCCTGCCTCAGCCTCTCGAGTAGCTGGGACTACAGGCACATGCCACCACGCCCGGCTAATTTTTGTATTTTTAGTAGAGACGGGGTTTCACCATGTTGGCCAGGATTATCTCGATCTCCTGACCTCGTGATCAGCCCACCTCGGCCTCCCAACGTGCTAGAATTACAAGTATGAGCCAACACGCCCAGCTTCAGGTTTGCTTTTTATACTCACAATTGGATTATGGCTTCTAAAAGTATTTATAGCTATCTGAGAATTATTATTCTTTTAAATTGTTTTTGAATTGCCTACCCTAGAGTTTACAATATGTATCATTAATTTATCACAGGCTACCTTCAGGTAATATTATGCTACCTTTCAAACAGGAAGAAATTTACACAGTATACATTCAATTCTTCCCTATCATTCTTTGTACTATTGTTGATATAATTTTACTGTTACTTATGTAATAATTCCACAATATATTTTATTATTTTGGAGTTAAACAATTAGTTACCTTTAGAGTTTTTAATAAGAACATATATTTTACTTTATGTTTATTTTGAACATCCATGGATTGTTTATTTCTACGTGTTGATTGAGTTTCTGTTTTGGTATCACAGTCTTCCTGCCTGAAGAATTTCCTTAAGATTTCTTTTTTTTTTTAAGTTTATTTTAACTTTTATTTTAGGTTTAGGGGCGCATGCATGGGGTTCTTATAGAAGTAAACTATGTGTTGTGAGGGTTTCGTGTTCAGATTATTTAGTATCTCAGGTAGTAACTACAGTACCCGATAGATATTTTTTTTATCCTCTCCTTCCTCCCACTCTCCACCTTCAACTAGGCCCCAGTGTCTGTTGTTCCCCTCTTTATGCCCACGTGTCCTCATTGTTTGACTCTCACTTATAAGTGAAAACAAACAGTATTTGGTTTTCTGTTCCTGCAATCATTTGCTTAGGATAATGTCTCCAGCCGCATTCATGTTGCTGCAAAGAACATAACCTCATTCTTTTTTATGAGCATTTCTTATAGCCCAAGTTTGCTGGAAATGAATGATTTTGACTTTTACTGAGAAAGTTTTAATTTTCCCTTCATTTTGGGAATATTTTTGTTGGGTATAAGACTCTGGGTTGATAGATAGTTTTTCGAAATTATGTATAAACCACAGTTATCTATTACTCTATTGTCTTCTGATTTCCATAATTTTTGGATCTTTTCTGTGTCCTTCTCTTCTGTGTGTAATGTATCCTTTCTTTTTTTTTCCACTGGATGCCTTTAATATCTTCTGGTTTTTCTATTTTCAGCAGTTTGTCTATGATGAATTTCTATCCTCCCTCCTCCTCCCACCTTGCTGGTGCTTCTCTGAGATTTTTAGTCAGCAATTTGATGTATTTTATTATATTTGGAAATTCTGGGTCAAATATCAAATATCCTGTTAGAGATAGAAGTGGTCAGGTGGGAGAGAGAGATTGAGATTTTAAGGAATTGGCTTAGGCTCGCAGGCAGGAATTTCCAGCAGGTGTCAATGTTGCAGTGTTGAGTTCAAAGGCTGTCTGTGGACACATTACCTGTCTTTTTAAGGAACCTTAGTCTTTTCTCTTCAGGGCTTCAACTGATTGGTTGAGACCCACTCATGTTATGGAGAATAGTCTGCCTTACTCAAAGTCTAGTGATTTAAATGTTAATCACACCAAAAAATTTTCTTCAAAACAACATCCAGACTGATATTTGATCCAACAATTGGGCACTATAGTCTAGCCATGTTGACACAAAAGACTGACCATTACAGGCGGAAGCTAATCTAGTGAGAGTTGAACTGGATTAAGGTTCAGTTATTTCTACAGTTACTTTCCATGAACTTCAGCTTAAATTCTCCAAATGTTGCATTAGTGGTTAGAATGGAGGCAGGGTGCTGGAGGAATTCTTCTTATAATTGTACCTCCACCGTGTTCTTTCAGCCGTGCCAGAATGTGAACTACATAAAGCGTTCTTTTACTGCACTCTTGCTTCTCCCTCAGCATTAGACTGTTCTTGCTTAGTGCTCTGTGCTAGAATAATTTGTGGGGCAGGGAGAGTTCTCTGTTGTTCTACAGCATCTTTAATCTTAGTGAGGCGTTGTGTATCTTACCCTTAGGAGGAGGTTTCACTGTTTCTCTCAAGTAGAAGCCAGTTTCTGCTTTGTATATACAGTCTGCTAGAATGCTGTCTTCTTGTCCGTCTTCCAGTTACAGGAGATGACTACTTGTTATTAGCATGTAATCTTAGGCTCAAGGCATTTCCTATAATTTTCCCAGTATTTTAATTTTTTCTTTCATTCTTCCCTCAACAGCAATGTGTCTTTACCTGTGCCTTGTGATCAAGAGGGTTGGCTGAATCTTCCTCTGTAGCTTAAGATATTTGCTTCATCGGAGAAAAGGGTTTGGAGAAATGCATTGTGTCTTTTGCCTGTATCCTTGGAATTACTAACCACCTTTTTAATCCCAATCACCAGCAAGTGTGGGCTTCTTGGTTTCCCGCCCTGCCATCATTCTTTCTCCTTAGCACCTGGTAGAGGCTTGTGGAAAAGAGGTTATAAATAACTGCAGATTCCTTTTTGTTTCAGGTGCTCCCAGAAATTTTGGATTTCCATGTTATCCTACCTTTGAGTTGGAAGCTGATGTTTTATCTCATCAAGTTACATGATTTTATGCAGCTAGATTGGTGTCTCTTCTTAACACGCTCTGCTAGGGGAGACCACCCTTTGTTTCTTGCTTTCGAGGAGAGATTGTCCTATTTTTTTAGATTTTTATTGCCTTGAGAACTCACCTTTTAAAAAGTAAAAGTTATGATTTCAAAGTTTATCTGGATTTTTATTGCTGTCAGAACAGGAACAACATTCTTTGCAGCATCTACATCCTAGAGAGAAGTAGCATCTTTATATTTACTTGTTATTCCCCATATCACCAAATAAGATGTAGACAATCTTATTGAATATATTTGTTGCTTAATTATTCCCTTCACACCACATAATGCAGACTGAAGTCACGAGGCTAATTAAATGCTAAAAATATTTATTGATTGATTCAGTGTTAAAGATCATTTCACCATCTATGTATAAGATTTCCCCCCCTAAACTGGATCATCTAATAGCTAGAAGCTGTATTCTGAATTTTAAAATAAAATAGGCATTGGTTTCCTATTCGCAATCGGTTTTGGCCATCTAATTAGTTGTATTTGTTTTACAGAAACTTACAGTTTAACGAGCATTACCTTGATAGCTCATTTCTTATGGTGCCGTTTCATTATACCTCTGTGGTTTCCCCAGACTTTCCTCAAGTTTATGATCCAAACATCCTTTCTCTCCAAAGCTCTTTAGTCGAGAATAAAATTTTCATTATTTGCAGTGAGAGAGAGGCTAAGCAGCAACTGAAGCTTGTATTGTTGATTATGTTTTTAATGTTATTACCATTAGGAGTACTAAGCATTGATTAAATGTCCATTGTGCAATAAACTAAGTAAGATAGCAAAACCTGGTGTCCCTGCGTGGGAAACTTACATCCTTGAAAAACATGATAGACAGTTCCTCTTAAAAAATATCCAGTAGTACTTAAATTTGCTTTGTAACACTAAAAACCTCAGACTTGGTGGAAAGTTGGTTGTCAGCTGATTTAAAGTCCTCAGGTGGGTCTGAGTTCCTGTACAACATCCCTTTGCTTGAATGGTTTCTGTGCTTTTCCAGGAAGCAAGATCCATTATTAGATAGCTCTAAATGCTTTCTTCTCCTGAGATAAAGCCCAAGATAAGTTATGGGTGAATTTATCTTAGACAGGCGGTATGGTCAAGATAACCCCTGAATATTAGGGTCATTATTTTGAACACAAGACAGGAATTATTTTTACCCACCTCTTCTTGTGCAGAGGGGAAAAGTCAGGTCATAAGATTAGGTCAGTAGGATGGTTGGGAGGCATTTTAGCTGAGCAAGGCATTAAGGAAAGACATCTTTTTGGCTGTCATTCTGTAGTCGGTGTTTATTTCTTGGTCAAGATGGTAGGGAGGAAAAAACTGAGCATGATAAAGGTGATCATGTGTTTCTTGTGTGTAAACTCCTAACTCATCACTAAGTTTTGACATAGAGTGTTAAACTGAGCACATTTTATTTAAAGGACATGTCAGGGTGTGCATCCATTATTTATAGAGAGTAATATGTGCTTAGTAGGATGTGAATTCATAAGCGGTAACTATTTTTGTATTGCATTAGTTTTTGGGGGGCTGTGTGATACTGTGAAACATATATTTGGTCTTCATGCCATTTCCTAGCTTATGTTTTCCAAGAGTGTCTTTTGTATACTAATAAGATGGCTGGTAGCTGGGGGGCTCTAGATAGCCTCAGGTTCAGGGCTGGTTGCCATGTCAAACAACCTCGTGATTATCAGATTGGAATTTTTATTCTCTACCCCTACTCCATTGACCTCCATTGAGGAGATAAGGGCTGAAGGTTGAGTTGCCAGTGATGTCGTCAGTCATGCCTATGTAACGAAGCACCCATCAAAATCCAAAAGGATGAGTTCTGGGGCTTCCATCTAGCTGACCATGTTGAGGTTCCTGGAAGGTGGTGCACCTGGAGAGGGCATGGAAACTCTGCCTGCTTCTCCCATACTTCTCCCTCTGCATCTCTCCCATCTGGCTGTTCACTTGTATCCTTTGTAATATCCTTCATAATAAATAGGTAAATGCAAGTAAAGTGTTTTTCTGAGTTCACTGAGCCACACTAATGAGTTAATGAAATGTGGGCAGGCGGCATGGGAACACTAATTTATAACCAGCGGGTCAGAAAACAGGTCACAACTTGTGCTTGTGACTGGCATCTGAAGTGGGGAACAGTCTTGGGGGAGTGAACCCTCAACCTGTGGGATCTGACGTTTTCTTCAGGCAGATGGTGTCAGAACTGAATTGAGTTAGAGGACCCAGAGGACCCAGCTGGGTTTGCTGAAGAGTCATCTGCAGATTTGGTTATCGGTAGGGAAAACCCCTCACATATCTAGGGTGTAGTTGCAGAAACTGAATTTGTTTTTTCCTATGTCTTTACAGGCTGCCATAATAAAGTACCATGGACTCAGGACTCAGTGGCTTAAACAACAGAAATTTATTGTGTCTTAGTTTTGGAACATAGCAGTGCAAGGTCAAGATGGTGGCAGGGTTGGTTCCTTGTAAAGATTGTGATTGAGAATCTATTTTGTCTCTTTCCTAGCTTCTAGTGGTTTTGTTGGCACTTCTGGCTTTCCTTGGTTTAGAGCTGCATTACCCAGATCTCTGTCTTCATATTCACAGAGAGTTTTCCCTGTGAGTGTAACAGTGTCCAGATTTTTCCCTTTGCTAAGAACACTAGTCATACTGGAGTAAAGTCTCATCCTACTCCAGTATGACCTCATCTTACCTCATTGCGTCACCAGTAATCTTAAGATTGTTGCAGATGTCATGAGGTAAGATGAGGTCATACCAGGGTAGGATGGACCTTTGAGGCACTGGGGGTTAGAACATCAACATTTGAATTTGGCAGGTGATACACTTCGACCCACAACAGGTATGTAAGCAATAAGACTAATGCTTTAAACGATTCTGATCCATGAGCTTTGGGAATCCATCCTTGAAAATGCAATGGTTTAGAAATTACAAACAATTATAAGCAAAATTCCAACAAAGCATAGTTGTATAACGAATTAGGAGTGTCAGGACTAAGCTTTCTGTATAATGTTTTGAATTCTCAGATATAAGAGAGCACTCACCTTGTGGCTTTAACTTTAATCTTTGCAGGATACACGCAAAAGGAATAAAGATATTTTTCTTAAGGAAGATTGCAAAGAGTTAAGTTTTAGTTTTATAAATAAAGAGAAAAGTGGTGAAAATAATTCAAAACAAAAATAAATCAAAATGTCATGTGTAATGAAATGGCGAGAGATTTATTTTATCATCTACAGGTTGCTTAGCTTGTTTTTGTGCTACAGTAACTTTCCAGGGGCAGCAGAGAGAGGTGGAAAATGTATGGTTATGCTTTTTATTCATGATGTAACTTTGGGTTTGCTGTTTTACCTCTGAGTCTTTAAACTACATATGTAGCATTCTCACAAGTAAAATGGGAAAAGTAAATCAACTTGTAATGAAGGCTTGATGAAGCTTAGGCTATGCTAATGAAATATTAGTTCTATTCTTTCACTGTTTTTCCCTCCAGATTTTAACCCCTACTTTCCTGTTAATCAGGAACGTGATTAACAGGCACTGGCTTTGGGGAAAGGGCGAATTTGTAAAAGTACATTTGTGAAGGAAATATGCAAACATACTCATTATGAACATAGACACAATTGAGTAAATAAAATTTAGAATTTCTCATATTACTTCTCTAACAGAACCCAGTTTATAATTTTTTAAAAATTAAGATAATATGGAACAGAAACAAATTTGGAAAATCAGATGTAAAAGGTCTCTAGTACATTTATCTGCTTAAAGTTATATTTGTATTAACCATATTCAATAAAACCTTAAAGCTCCTAATATTTAGATTTTATTTTTAGATTTATGTATTTAAATAGCAAATTGATTAAAACTTTTTCTGGTAATCAAATCTAATGAGAGAAAAATCATAAAGATTCCTGTCACACAACAGCAATAAAAATCAATGAGTATCTTCAAATGTTTGCAAGAAAACTTCAAAACAAAACAAAACTTGTTAAGCTCTGCATCAATAAGCATTGATGCAAAAAATTATTGCTTATCCAATCACTAAGCCCTGTTGAAATTTTTCAAGTGCCTTAGGTCCTGAGAATCTAATGATACCTTAGCGCGAATCTATAATATAAGGAAGAATGAGAAATGGACTATTAAATTTCTAGAAAAATGGAGTTTTTTTTGTAACATGTGAGTGTGTATCTCTTGTCTTAAATAACATTCTCTTTTTTTGAATTTCAAATTTATTGACTGGTTTTAATGCAATCCCAATTTCATTAATGGGTTGGTCAGTGTCTGAATAATAAAAATACACATATTTCCCATTGAACAATTCCCCCTGCAGTTTTGTTTCATGATTAGACCCTGTGAAAAGGTCATTAGCAGATCTCCATTAGGCAATTTACAATATTTGCTTAAGCTCGCTTTGGTGAATGAATTATCTTAATCCCAAACTAATTTCCAAAATATCCTGTAAAGTCAAAGAGCCACTTCTATATTTTCAAAAAGACAAAGAAAAAAATATTTACTGGTTACTCATTACTAAGCAAACAAAAGTAGTTGAGAATATTGAAAATTCAACCCAAACTTTTAGAATGAGTTATGTCACCTGTTCATTGGACCACAACTAAAAGGAAAAAAATAGTAGGCCTATCAGTTTGACTTTTTTTATTGGTTACATTAAACTATTTTAAGATCCTTTGTCACATTGATTTCTTCACTTACTCATTATTTGTTTTTGTTCATTAAATTATGATTATTTTTGGCCCAAGTGCAAAAAAGAAGATATTTTATTAAATTGGGTATGCAAATCTAATTGCAAACACTACATCTAGAGGCATTTGGACAGTTTTTTTCCCACCTGGTTTTCAGATTTGTTTAAATACTGAACATAGGTATGAGTCCACAACCTCTTATCTATAATTCTTAAATCCAAAAGCCCTGAAAAGTAAATTAAAAAAATAATAATTTTTAAAAAGCAAAACCTGACCTTATGTGAATCAATGTGATGGTAAAACCTGAGGTCATTCCCACTAAATGTGAACAGTCAGATGTTTCACAGAAGAAATGGTGCTATTTTGATTACTGGCCTGCTGAAAAGATTTAAGGTAGATGCACTGTATTACATTTATAAACTCTCTAAAATTATGAATACATAAATAAATCTGGCCCCAAGGGTTTCCAATGAGAAACTCCAGACCTGCATTTTCTCCCTTCTTCCCTAGAAGAACCTATGTAACTTCCTAAATATCACGAAAGTATTAATCACAGTGTGTTTTGTACATTTATTTATTTGATATTTGCTATAGGAATGATGCTGACATCATAGTGACCCATTCTGTGGATAGGGAGACTGATACCTTTTGAAAGACTGAAATTATTTTTCCCCACTAGAGGACTTAAGTCATTACAATGAACTTAGAATAGATTTCCCACATGTTCATATGATAAGGCAGAGGGTAGGACCATCAATGTTGGTAATAATTTCAGTAAGACCTGTCTTCATTTTGACTATGGGTATTGTTATTATGTGGGTTAATGAAATAATTCATTTCTGACATGCAAAATAACTCATTAAATATAAGTGTCTTTTGGCTTGAAAACCCAATTCATTCTGCTAGAGTGATACATAGGTAAGAAAGTCTGGGATGCTACAGGGTCAGAGGAAATTTTAGCTTTTCAGATTGGAAAGTTCTATGTTAGATGGAACAGGTCTCCTGGGAGACAGTTTCATTATATCCTTGATGTTAGCAACATTTCTCTGATAGAATTTTCGTTTTCCTAGTTTCATTCCGCTGGTCTTGGGCATGTCCTTTTGCACTACTCTAAATAATTCAATATTTTGTAATAGCTCCTAGTAAAGGGCTCTTTTCACTTCCATTTCTTGCCCTCACATTATCCAATAAAACCTTTAGTTTAAATTTGCTATTCTTTAATATCTTTTAATTTTATTCTCTGGACCTTAGTCTATGATTCATCTGCCTTTTACTACCCCAGTTTCTCTACCAGATATGGTCAGAGCTATCTAATGAGAATAATAATATGCTTTTATACAAAAGTAGAACCAAATGCAGCAATGCATATCTTTTTTGCTAACAGTTCTGGGACATTATAGGTTGCTCTGCCAACAGCCAGTTGCCTCTCAATTCCCAGTAAGACAAATTAAACCTAATGAAAATGGTGACTAGAATATTTAAAAGTCAAGAAATAGCTGGATTTTTTCCCTTTAACAGATGCAGACACCAAACTTACTTTCTATCCTATAATTAGCTAACATTTGACATTTTGTTATTTTCTTTGTTTTCCTTGCCTGCATTTTCAAAACCACTGTTTTACATGTTCCGAAATATCTTACTTGGAATATTTCAAATGCGCCTTCTTGCGTTGTTGCTGTCCTCTTTCTTTTACCTTATTAATGGCACTAGGGAAAATGTATTGAGAGCTTTTCTGCTCTTTTTGTTGTACCTTCGACTTAGTAAATCATTGTGCAAGATAAGAGAGTGAACGTCACATGAGTTCTACTCCTATTGAAACTTTCAATATTGTAAAGAAACAGACATATACAAAAATTAGAAAAAAAATACCATGGCCCCTAGTTTAAAGTAAACATGAGTGACGGGAGACAGGGACCTGAGATACGAAGAGATGAGTGTAAACTACCATCAGACTTCCTAATAAAAATTATGAGGATGCCACCTTAAATTCACTTAACTTATAAATTGGTTAAGATTAGAGTCAATTTTTATATATGTAGCAGATTAAACATGACCACAAATTGTTTGCAGCTTCTCCCCTGGAGTTATGGAGACCATTTTTTCATACCCTTGAATCTGGGCTGCTTTTGCAACGTGCTTCGATCAACAGACTCTGATGAAAGTGATGTGGTAGTTCTGAGCCTAAACCTCAAAACTCTTTACAACTTCAGTTCTTGTCTTCTTGAAACACTGAAACTACCATGTGAAGATTGCAGACCTAGCCATGCTGAGGATAAGAGACCCTGTTGCAAGAGGGGTACCAGAGGGGGTACCTGAAGAAAACCGACAGCAACCATCAGGACTGTGACAGGCCATCTTTGCCCACCCTAGCTCCTAATGGCACATGAGTGCCAGCAGGCAAATGAGTGACCCCAGACATGACCAGGAGAAGAATTTCACCTCTGAGCTCAGACAAAATTGCCGACCATAGAATCATGGGCTAATCAGTTTATTGTTACTTTGAGCTACTACGTTTTGGGGTTGGTTTATTATGCAGCAAACGGTAACTAATATGTACAAAAGCAAACATATAGACAAGGCCAGAAAAATTTGGTTTAATAAGGGAATAATTTAAAAGTGTTTTGTATGATAATACACTGTTTGCAGTTTCCCTGGAGGTGTACATTGGTCCAACTCTAATGCTGATAATACCATCATCAAAATCAAGCCATTGTACCTCAATCAAGCTCTTGTCTGTGCAATATTCAAATGGTTGGGTCGAAGATATTTAACCCTTTGTTTTAAAAGAGTTATTAGAAGTTTTGCAAAGAGTTGAGAAGAATCAAATCCACAAAATAATTAAACTTGCTACTAGAAAAATCAAGTACTTACATGTAAATTTTCAGGTGCTTTCTAATTTAAATTTTATTTTCATCATAGTAGTAGATGTACACATACCTTTTTCACTCCTACCATTTCTGTTCCACTTCTCAGAGCCAACCACACTTAAGTCTTTTAGCTCTTTCTCCTATTTACTTTTATGCCTTCAGAGAGCATAGTTAAAAGTGATACATTTTGATGTTTCAATTTTAGATAGTATCTCTTGATTTCTTATCATGGCTGAAGAGGATGTAGCAGCCATACATAAATCACCACTCCAGCTATACATACTTCCCCTTTCCCCTTTTCCTGTGCTTTAAATTTAATTAATATTCAGCATTGATTTATGATTACAACATAAATATTCTTCAAAGTAAAGCCATGTAATGCGTACTTTCTTACTTACAATCTTCTGTATTTTCTCTAAAGTTAATAATTGCTTCCCTTATTTATTTTCTTAGTCTTCCATGTCTCCATTACTAATTAATTGCCAAATTATCTTCTGGACTTATAAAACTTGTCACAAAATGATAAAACACATCTGGGAATCAACATACTCAACTTTTTCCTTGTAGACAAACTATAGTTTAAGACATCTAGCTTCCTGTCCAACATGGACTTTTCTCCAGGCATAACAGACAGCTGTTATCCTAGTCTGAAAACTTTCCTTAACTACAATCCTGGGAATTCCTTTCCTCTCTGCCAGGCTGGTGCTACTGTTTCCTAGATCCTGGTTTTTCTTTCTTCCTTGGATTAATGCTTTTTTTTGTTGGATCTCATTCCCTAGTATCCTTCGCAAAGGATAAATGGTAACAGAACAACTCTGATTTAGAAACCCAGGAATTCCATACACCCTGCAGTCTAGAATTCGAACAGTCACACCTAAGGCAGGGCAGAGTACATTCTGCCCAGTTTTCTGGGCAGCTCTCACATGAAAGGACAGTTTTGGAGACACGGTCTGAAAATCTGTTAATGCATGCTCACATATGATTGTTGTTTTGTACTGAGTATAGTATTATAGAATGGATATCATATTTTCTCAGAATTCTGAAAGCATTGCATCAAAGTGATGTATCTTTTGATGTTATCTTTTTAAGCCAAAACTTTTTTTTTTCCTTCGGAAACATTTGGAAACTTTTACCCTGGTTTTCTACAATTTCTACATGGTGTAACCTGGCGTATGTCTCCTTTTATTCATTTTGCTGAGCTTTATACAATCCCTTTTTATTTTAATACTCGTGCCCTTCCAGAACTAAAAAAACTGTATTTATTTGTTCATTTGATGTATACATTTTCCTCTTAGTGTTTCCAGTTCTCTCTTCCTAGAATTCTTTTTATGCATATTCTGAGTTTATATTATGATTTGACCATTTTCTTCTCCAATTTTTTATTATCTCTTTGCCTTTTGTTTTACTGTTTTCTTAACTTGGTTTTCCCAGTGTCTATTATATTTTAAAAAATCTTTGTCATATTTTCAATTTTTTGCATTTATTCTTGTTATCTTAATGCTTATTTTAAATATTCTGTTGTTCAATTGATGCAATATATTTTTCTTATCTGATACTAATTATAGTATTTTTATAGGCTTTTTCTGCCATAGGCGTTGCCTCTGTTTCCTTGAAGTTCCTTTGTTTTGTAGAATTGGTTTGTTCTCTTTCATTTTAGAGGCTTTGCCTAAACATATCATAATCCTTGGCCAGCCATTTCTGGAGTCTTTAAAAATTGGAACCTGGCTTGTCAACTGGTAGCTTTCGCTGTAGAAAGATGAGTACAAAAAATGTGGCATTTTTATTGGAAGTTCCCCATATGTCTATTTTTATAGGTTTTACAAATCGTAACTGATTTCAGAGTTTGGATGTGAATTGTAATTTGGCCTCTACTTATGGAGGCGTGAGCTTCAGCTTTGAGTGGCTTTCTAACCATCCATTCATCTGTTCTCCAATTTCCCACATTTTATTTATATCTCATAATACTCAAATGATTCTCTCCCGTTCATTCTCTTCATTTGTGTGGATTTATGATTTTAAAAATAATTACTCATTTTTAATGGAGGTTCTGAGGGAGATTGGAGATTTACATACGTGGTAATCTACTATGTTTTACCAAACATGTTTTAATAGTTTCATTCTTGGTCCGATAAATATTTAACTTAGAAAAAAATATTTTTAGCTGGCAATACATTTAATTGGCATAGAATTTAAAAGATTATGCTTCTCAATGAACTATCTGGCCTCCGTTTTTAGAGGCACTTGTTTTCAGCTTCTTTTTTTATTTTTGAGACAGAGTCTCGCTCTGTCACCCAGGCTGGAGTGCAATGGCACAATCCCGGCTCACTGCAACCTCCACCTCCCAGGTTCAAGTGATTCTCCTGCCTCAGCCTCCCAAGTAGCTGGGATTACAGGCGCCTGCCACTAGGCCCAGCTAAGTTTTTTGTGTTTTTAATCGAGACGGGGTTTCACCAGGTTACCCAGGCTGGTCTCGAACTGCTGAACTCAGGTGATCCACCTGCCTCGGCCTCCGAAAGTGCTGGGATTACAGGCATGAGCCACTACACCCGGTCTTCCAGCTTCTTATATCATCTTCTGAGTATATAACACCCATTCTGTCCTTTGATGTTTGGCACTGGACAATAAGAATTAAAGATCCTTCCAGATTAGTTTATGTAGAAGTATATCAGTCCTTACATTAATTTCATTATTCCAATAAATGATTGTTGCATTGAATGAATATACCATAATTTATATGCATTTATATAACAATCCCCATTTTGATGAGTATTTCAAATTTTTTTGTTATAACATCTAATGCTTCAATTACTATTGCTATAGAAACAACATTTAGTCAAGGAGCATATATATCTGTAGGGCAACTTACTAGTAGAACTGTATTTTTAAAATGTAAGTTTCCATGGAAATTATTCAAATTTGGATTCCAAAAAGGATTAAGTGAAAATATTGTTTTCCAAAACCATTATAAACACTGGCTTCATAATATTTTCAATTTTTGCTAACAGATAAAAAAATTACATTGTAGCTTATGTGTTTTTTTCATCTTTTTATGAAGGAGGTTTGGTAGCTTTTCATATTTTTAGAAGCCTTTTATTTTATTTTATTTTATTTTGCTTTTCTATGAACTATCAGGTCACATTTTTTGCCCATTTTCTATTTGGTTTTAGACAATTCTCTTCTTGATATCTAGAGGCATTTTTTTTAATTAAAGCATTGTGATATAAGCTGTAAATTATTCACCAAATTTGTTGTCTTTCAATATTGTTTATGTGATGTTTTTGCTATGCAGACTTTAAAAAAATTGTTAAAATTAATTATATCGGTGTTTCCACTTATGGATTCTGGATAATTTTTTTCTAATATATTGAGGTCTTCGCCTCTCAAAAGTATTAATATTTGTCATGTATTATTCTAATCCTATTATGTTGGCATTTTTCCCTTCCTGGAAATAATTTTGAAGTAAGGCAGGAAGTAGAAATTCAATTGTTATTACTAATGGCTACCCTTTTTCCCAGAATCATGTATTAAATAATTTTTCTTTTTTTCCAGTAACTTGAAATTTTATTATTACCATATCATGTGCTAAATTCCTATATGAATTTGGCATACTTCTTGGACATCCTGTATTGTTCTATTGATCTGTTGGTCAATTTTTCAACTGGTGCCATATTATTTTAATTATTGCAGCTTTTACCCATGTTTTAATACAAATGAAAGCTAGTTCTCGTTAATATTTAAGTTTAGAATGTTGCTGTGTCTTCTTTCTTATTTAGTCATATAGTTATATGATAGAATAATCTTACCATTTTACAGAAAGAGAGTTTGTTGGTGTCTTCATTTGACTTTGTTAATTAGAGTTTAATGTGGGAAACTCCATTATGTGAACTATCTTATTATACACACCATCGTTTATCTTAGCATTTAAGTTTTTGTTTGTGTCTTCTAATAGCAGTATATACATTTTTAATATTAATCTTGCATATTTCTTCTTGTTTATTACCAAATATTTTATTATTTCCAATTGTACTTAATATTTCTCAGTGATTGTTGTTTACGTAACATGTGTATTTTTTCTGCAAGTTAACTTTGTATCGAGTCACCAATTAAACTATATTATCATATATATTATTTTCACTGTAGGTTTCCATTGCTTTTTTAAGTTAACAAACATGTTCTTCAAATAATATCATTTTAAAGTCTCCTTCCTTTTCAAGCTTTAAATTTAATTTAAATTTAAATTAACAAATTTTTGCTTGATTTGTTGTCTAGTACCTTCTAAAAATGTTAAAATCAGTTATTCTGCATATATATGTATACATGTATATAACATATAATATTATTTTCTTACCAAGCTTTAGAATATTCTCGATAGATTTAAAAATACCTCTTTTCCTCTTATATCTTTTTCCTCTCTCTTTTTTTTTTTTTTTTTTTTTTTTTTTTTGAGAAAGAGACTCACTCTTTGTCCAGACTGGAGTGCAGTGGCACAATCAGGGTTCACTGTAGCCTTGGCCTCCAGGGCTCCAGCAATTCTCTTGTCTCAGCCTCCTGAGTAGCTGGGACTACAGGTGCGCACCACCATGCCCGGCTAAGTTTTCTCTTTTTTGTAGAGACGAGGTTTCACCATGTTACCCAAGCTGGTCTCGAACTCCTGGGTTCATGCCATCCATCTGACTCAGCCTCACAAAAAAGTGGTAAGACTACAGGTAGGAGCCACTGAGCCCATCTCCTCCTTCTCTCTTTCTGAGCCGTCATTCTTCCTCTACTATTTTAATGTTGCCATGTATGGTACAAAGAGCAAATGCCAGGTGTTTGTCAATAGAAATGAATGTGGGAAAGAGTACCTGAATTTTCCCAATTTATGGTTTGTGATTTATAAACTGTGTTAATCAATTTCACAGTCACCTTTTGGCAGAGTGCTCCAAGGGAGAGAATTGGTGAACCCACCAAGAATGGGGTTGTAGGACACCTGACCCATTCTCTTCATTCAAACAAGGGATCAGATTAGTGATTATGGCTATATAATAACTCATTTAAAAAACTTTTTATTGAGGTAGGGCACATATACAATTAAATAATAAGATATATAATGTTAAGTACGTACACATTGTACAAATATATGTCTCTGACAACCACTACTGAGATAAAAGTATTGAAAATTTCCAGCATGGCACATGTATCACTTTCATCTCAAGAGCTCATCCTCCCTATAGCCTCTGTTAGTTTCACCTCTTCTTGAACCTCGTATAATGGAATCACAAAATAGGTACTTTTTTTGCCCAGCTTCTTTTACTCAACATAGTATCTACTCTGTGTACATCAGTAGTGTGTGTGTGTGTGTGTATATATATGTATATATACACACATATATATACATATATATACACATATATATACATATATATATATATATTTTTTTTTTTTTTTTTTGAGATGGAGTCTCGCTCTGTCTCCCAGGCTGGAGTGCAGTGGCGCAATCTCGGCTCACTGCAAGCTCTGCCTCCCGGGTTCACACCATTCTCCTGCCTCAGCCTCCCGAGTAGCTGAGACTACAGGAGTCTGCCACCACGCCCAACTAACTTTTTGTATTTTTTGTAGAGACGGGCTTTCACGGTGTTAGCCAGGATGGTCTCAATCTCCTGACCTCGAGATCCGCCCGCCTCTTCCTCCGAAAGTGCTGGGATTACAGGCGTGAGCCACCATGCCCGGCCAGTAGTTTATAATTTTTATTATTGTTTCATATTATATTTTATGAACATACAATGAATTACATAGATGCTATTGTCAATGGATATTTGATTGTTTTCAGTATTTGGATTTATTTTAAAAAAGGACCTTTTTTCTTTTTTTTTGAGGCGGAGTCTCGCTCTGTTGCCCAGGCTGGAGTGCAGTAGTGGAAAAAAGGACGTTCTTATACAAAATTACTATTACTTGAAAAAAACTGTTTTGGATATTTTTATTTACTTATGGATATTAACACATTCTTTTCTTGGCTATGTACCTAAGAGCGGTATTGATGAATCATATGGTAGGCATACATTTAGTTAGCTTTAGTAGATAATTCCAAATATTTTTTCAGTCTGCCTGTATCAATTCGCACTTCAACCAACGATGTAATAGAACTCCGGTAGCTTCATGTCCTTGCTACTTGGTACCATTCGACTTGTTAGTACCAGCCATTTTGGTGGTAGGAAAGGTACAGGCTGAGGTTTTAATTTGTTCTCTTCTGTTGAATAAATATGTTATGCTCAAAAGCCATTTGGATATCCTGTATTTTGAAGTGCCATTCACGTTTTTGCCTAATTTTAATTGAATTTGTTTTTACTTTTTTATGGTGGAATTTCTTTATTTATTCTGGATATAAGTCATTTATTAGATACATACATTGGAAGTGTATTTTTCTCAGTCTTTGAATTATCTTCTTGCTTTCTTAATGATCTTTTGATGAGAAGAAATTCTTAATTTTAATAAAATCCAATTATTATTATTTTTTTCCTTTTAGGGTTAGTTGCAAGCTGTTTCCTCCAATGTCATGAAGATATTGTGCTATGTCTTCTCTTAGAAATGTTATTATTTTGTTACTTTTAAATCTATGATTAATCTTGAATATTTTTGTGTATGATGAGAGTTAGGGCCTCAAGATTCACTTTTTCAAATTATCCTAGCATCATTTGTATAAAAGGCCATCTTTTCCACAACTGAATTGTAGTGACATCTTTGTTATTAATCAGGTGACAATATGTGTGGGCATCTATTTCTAGACTCTATTGTCTTCTTTTGTTGATTTCTGTATCTTGAGCCAATACCATAATTTATTTACTATTTAGTGTTTTACTATTTAGTTATTTACTATTTAGTGTTATACTAAGTCACTGTGTGGTAGTATAGATCTTTCAACTTTGCCCTTCTTCAAAATAATCTTGGTTAATCTAGGTCCTTTAAATTTCCTTACATCACCTTGTCAGTTTACACATCACACACACACACACACACACACACACATTCATACACACACGCACATACACATAGTGTGCTGGGTTTTTATTGGGATCAAATTGATTCATGAAACTTAACATTGGCTGAGCTTTTTTGCTAAGTACTTTTTATTCAATAATTTTTGCAATAGTTGTGTGACGTTGTTGCAACAGTTGTGTGACATTCATACTATGTTTATCATCATTTTACTAATGAGTAATCTATGCTTAGAGAGTGTAAAAAATACCCAGGTGAAGTCAGTATGCATCAAATAATACAGACATGATTGGCTCAAATACCTATTGCATAATTTCTTGAAAGGCAGTGCCTTTTTAAGAAGTTCTGTGAGATCTTTCATTTTGGAACATTGAACAAACAATTGAATAATGAATAAAATAAACAGTATGAATGTAATTCAAGACTATTTGCCCTTGGAGTTGGAGCATAACAAGGAGTTCCCAGTATCAGTTTAACACACTACTGGCTGTTTATGGTAGATAATAATTACATGACAAAATATATAATTTTAGATTATTAGTAATAATAAGAAATGGGCCTGTCACAAAAATAATTACCTTTCCCTTCAAGATAATATGACATAGCTGTGGCACTTAAGCTCATTTAGTTCTAAAGATCCTATGGCTAGAGTTCTATTTCACCTTAATTTTAAAACAGGTCAGATAAGAAGAATATAAGAAAATATTTGGTATTTCTTCTTTTTTCCCTATTACTTGCTTGACTGAAGATACTGGGCAAAATTGGGAGAACATAATTATTTTTTCAATCTGTATTTATTGATCTTGATAACTTCAACCTTAGCATCCTCATTGTACCAAAATAATCAGTGGGTGATAATTTTTGCTGCAAATAAGATGCTAATAGATTTTCAAAAATAAAGTGTTTTCTGTTTCCCTTTTCTTTATGGGCCGTTGCTGTATTTTCCACCTCCTTTATGTAATCATTTTAGTATCCAGTTGTGTCACAATGCCCACTGAATACCCAAGGTTCAGCTGTGACTCAATCCATGACTACCTTCCCACGCAGTTTGCACAGTCAAAGACAGCATTCTTTGCTTTGAGGCTAACTAAAAAATCCTCATCGTCTGATTGTAAATTCTTTTGACAAGTTTTTTTGACCTAAATTTTTGACCAAACTAAATTAATATTAAGAAAATTAGAATAGTGAGAGGGCCTGATTTTCAGGACATTAAATTTCTCAATGGAGATAAATTTCTCAGTTACCATATAAATGAATACAGTATTTGACACAGACCCTCTTCTCTTTCTCATTTCATTTAACTTTATTCTTTTGAATGTGCTGATATGCTTGATTTTATTAAATCATTGGTTCTCAAGCACTTCCTTTAAGTTTCCTAAGGAAGGGCTTTATACCTCCTGAATCTTTCCCTTAGACCCTTTACCTTTACTCCCCAGCAGTAAAATTTGCACTTCTGTGCAAAATTCCATTATCCATATGGTAGAAAATATACCTTTTCAGTTAAGTCTGGTTTTAGGTGAACATTTTAATGGTTGTGATTCTGCATAGTTTTTTTTTTCTTATTTTGCTTTATTGGTTCTTGGGTGGGTCTAAGCATGTACTTCTATGTGTAAACTCCATCTTTGGAGAAATATGAACAAGGATCTTCTGGAAAAGGCTATCATTAAAAATCTTCTGAAGGTAAATACATGTTGCACCAGAGAGGAAATAATGAAAAGTGAATCTAAAATCTTCATTCAAAGCATACTTGACTACAGTTGACAACTATAAAGAAGCTCCCTTTGAAAATCGCAATCATTCTTCATGAGGGACGTCAGAGAGGGAAAGCTTGTCTTGTCTTGTCACTGAAGCTTCCTCAGTCCTTAGAACAGTGGCTGGGACATACAGTAAAGGTCACTTGTTGACTGATTAAATTTATTTTCCATTTATTGGATTGTGATCGTGCAGTCCGACAGAAGTTGGAGAAACCTTTACAATTAAACTTATCATGGGGAAATGAGGGCCATGAATTTAGGTGGAAGCAAAATTGAGGAGAAAACTGAGTAAATTATTAAATAAGGTTGATCATTATTCTTCAAGTTCATCTGTTATTTAAGAAATAGCGTCTTCAGTAGGCAAGTACCTACTGAAGGCAGAGTTAGAAATGTAAAGCAAAGCAGTGATGAGAAAAAAGTTGTCAGAAGCAGAAGATCATGTAGTTTCCAGCTAAAATGATCTTCTAATTACTGCCCCAAGAATCATACTGAGCTAGTCCTATAGGGAGAAACATTCCTGTATAATTCCTTAAAGTCCTTAAAAATCATCATCATTATTATTATTAAAATATTATTATAGTTACTATTTTTGAATATGTGAAATATGGCAGGCATTGTGATCATCGCTTTATGTAATCATCACAAAATGTCCTGTGAATTATTATTCCCATTTACAGAAGAAGTAACTGAGACAAAAATTAAATAACTTGTTTGAGGTCATACAGCTGGTAAATGTCAAAGCCATGACCAAGGTTTTCTTATGACAACACTAATGCTCTTAAGCACTAAAGAGCTTTGCATCATAAGAGTAAAATCTCTGACAATGTACGCTTTTCCCTCAAGATTTATCAGCTCACCTTAGTTTGACGTCACCTTAAATTTCATAAGTTTAATGTGTAGATTTTAATAATATAAATAAAAATGTTCCCATTGGATGGAAATCAAGCTTTCTCCACCAGCCACTCTACCCTTCTTTCAAAAGAACCCTAGGAACCCCTGGAGTCTGGGATCAAACTAACGCTAGGTTAGAGTATGTAGTTTAGAGTATTAGAAATAATGGAATTGATCAGCCATCCCCAGAAGTTTCAGCTCTGGGAACAGAGTCATCTTCAGTCATACGACCTAGGTCTCTATAAATAATGAAGTGGTGGGTGTATTGTGGTATGGGGGGAAAGCATCAGAACTGCATAGTGATTTCTGAGAAGTTATTTAATCTTGAAAGAAACCAGGAACTTTTAAATGGTCTGTACTCTAGCCAGACTCCCTATATTATCTTCATTATTTATGAATTACTGGAATCTTAATACTTATTTTACACTTTTGTAAATCATCACCCTTCTACTCATTTCTTAATTATTTTACTATAAATGTGCATATTCTTATTCCTCAAATTTCCTTCTGTTTTGTTTTGAAGAAATGTGATAATATTTCAGATTACTGCCTTTGTCCCCAAGACATCTGCTTGGTACTAAGAATCCCAAGTTTGCATGAAGAAAGAGAAAATATCTGCTAAGTGGTATTATATAAGCAAGTGACTTCTTTAATGGATCCTGGGCTATTCTTTGTCTTTAAGGAAAATAAACTACTACAGCCATTAAAGCTTTCTAACATTACTGATGCCTAGGAAGTGTTAATCTGCAATTTGTCAATTAAGTGATATTTTTGCTACACTGAGCATTACTGTTTGGTAGTTTGACAATCTGTCTGTTGAAAAGGGAAGACAGCCTTTTGAGAAAACTATTTGTAGTCACTGGGTAACATTGATTATCTATGTTTGCCAATGCCTGGAGAAAGGAAAATCATTATGAACGACTCAGATTGCATATAAATATGTTGATAAATATGTTTGACAATGTTGAAATGTATTATTTCCCTTTACTTGAAAGAAAATTGTTTGCCAATCTAAGGAAGAGATAAATGACATACACAAGGCAGACTAGCTCCTTCTTTATCTTTCTTTATTTCCCTGCAAAGCTAACATCTCTACTCCTCTGCAAGATGACCTCCTCCTGCATGCACACAGCAGCCACTGGCTCATAGCAGCCCGAGAGCCCCCAGATCCCTCTGAAAATTGCTGTGAAACAGAGATTTGCCTCTCTTTCCTGAGAACCAGAATGAGTCAGAAGCCCAGTACACATGGGAACAGTTGAGCCTTTGGATCTTCTGTGCAGTTTCTCCTTTCTGATAAGTTATTCTTTTCCTGCAAATGATTCTCTCCCAGATAACAATCTGAGCAGGGAGGAAAAGAAGAAAGGGACAATTTGCCTATTGAGTCAAACTTCAAGCAGCATTTGATGTACCCTAGCCTTGGAAAAGGGCTAAAACTGCATTTAGTTTGTGGCAAATGTGAATTATCATCTTTCTATGTCAAGTTGTTCATGTCTTTTGATAACATAGCAGATGATAGTTACTCAGAGTATTAATCATGGCACTTAACCTACTCTGAAAGAAAACTCAAATACCCTTAGGGAGAGCTTCCATTACCAGGATATCCAATATTCATTTTGCCCTAAGTGCAACCTCCAAAGATGCAGTCCTATTTAAATAATCAATTCTTCTCAATCACCCCACCCAACAATGACTGGAAATTACTCCAAAGAAAAGAAGAATGGAATAATCAACTTTGAAAGAAAGCCCTTTTTATATTAAACTTGGAACTATTTTTTCTCACTCTCGTTGTTTATATTTTTCCGATACATATTGTAAGCAAACATATACATCAGTATCACTCGTTGAATTTGTCAATCAAATCTAAACATCTATAGGGGACTGGTATTTGTTTAGCCAAAAGAAGCAAAATAAAGAGAAATAAATTATACAAAGCAAGTTATAAATGTAGCTTAATATTTGTGATAATTTTATTAATCAACATAATTTGCATCTTTGCAACAGGTGTCTTGAGTATATTTTTGTTATTGAACATGGGTCAAAGAGTGAAAACTAACTCATAGAGTTAGAATTTGTATCTACACATTAGTATCATTGGTCCCAAGGCAAAAGCCCTCTTTCTTTCATTTAAAAATAAATACATACTTTGGAAAATTAACTGGTTATTCTAACATTGAAAAATATCCAAGTCTGCATTCACAGTGAAATAAACTATGTTTGGGCCTTGGAAGAGCTCCATGTAATGATAATGTGAATTACTTTAGTTCGTTATTTTTATTGATCAAAAAACTTGACAGTAACAGAATCCTGCTTCATTATAGTGCTGTATAGAGCAAACTATACCACAGCAACAGCCATCAGAGGAATAATTTATGATTATAATAATTCCAATCTTTTTATGACACTTTGCCCTATATTCTTTCAATTGATCTTTACACAAACTTTATGGTTTTGGCAAGAGAAAATAAAGACCTAGATATGGTCCTTTAGTGCTTTACAGAAAGTCTTTATCTTTAGTTACATGGATATATGTGACTTCAATGTTTAAGTAGCTTGACTTTAGAGAGTATTAGAGTAAATATTGATAAATCTGAATAGGTGTCTCCTGGCATTCTATGTCAATGTATCTCACTGGCATGGCCTGTACTTTCCTGAAATGCTAAGTCAATGTATAGCACCTGGATCTACACATTAGTATTATAGGCACTGAGGCAAAAACCCATTCCCTTCGAAATAACGGTGACCTTCCTGATAGAGGTAATGTCTCCTCTGTTCCTCCCCAGCAACTTTCCAGTCACCCACAGGGATCCGCTCAGCTAAATAGCCATCAGCTTCCTTTCTAATTTTATGGTGGGAGGATAGGAAAAGGACATACTCGCTGAGGCATTTGGAAAGTTTAATTGTATTTTTGAAGCTAGTTTCTCATACAGGATGCAAAATTTTTCAAAATATAATGAATTTAAATAAAATGTAAGATAAAATGAAGGTGGCCATTCCTGATGATTAAAACTATCTTATTAAGTGATTTGCAGTGTATGTTCTCTACACAATTGATGTGTATGATTATTTATTGATTTACCTGGGTTTTGTTGTGGCATCGTTTGTACCATGAAACCAAAATGCCACTTTTATTCTTTCACCTTAGTTAATTAAATAATTTCCTGGTTGATCTTGTTAATTCCATGGGCGTGAGGTTGAGGGGAGGGTATTTACTTTTTATGTTGCTATCTCATTGTTAGTGATTACGTTTGAAGTTATTTGTACTTTTTAAAGAGACATAAAAACAAGTAGTCTGAAGGTATTGTATGATAGATTTTTCCAGGTAAAATATTTCAGACCCCCAACTTATAAGTTGCAATGAATTTCTGTTTAGGGTGATCACTGTCCCTCGGGGTTATGTTAGCTGTAGCTGAAAGACAGTAAGGGGGAAGTGGGGCACCCAGAGTGTTGAGTGCTTATTTATTCTTAATGTGACGAGACAAGGGATATCATTGAAGGTCATGCAAAAAATGTGTTACTTATGTCAGTTGAATGCCCAGATATAGATAATATATGATTTAAGCATCATGATTGACTCTTTGTTCTCACTGTCAACACTTTAGGGTGACAATGGAGACAAGAGAACATAGGCCAATGTAGCACGTGCATTTTAAGCACAATTTTCTCTCTTTCTTGGATTGATAAACTTATTATGAGGGTGTATTAGTTCTCCAGAGAAACAACAAATTAGGAGCATATATGCATATATATGGCTTATATGCATATGGTATTGGTTTACGTTGTTACAAAGGCTGAGAAGTCCCAAAATCCGCAATCTGCAATTGGCAACTTGAGACCCAGGAGAGCCAATGGTATATTTCTAGTCTGAGTTCAAAGACCTGAGAACCAGAAAAGCTAATGATCTAAGTAAATTCCAGTCTGAGCTCCAAGGCAGAACACTCATGTCCAAGCTCAAACACAGTCAGTCAGAGAGTGGATTCTCCCTTACTCCACCTTTTGCTCTAGTCAGGCCTTCAAGGGATTGGATGAAGTCCACCCACATTGGGGAGGGCAAACTGCTTAACTCAATCTGTATTCAAAGGTTCATCTCATCCAGACACATCCTCACGGATACAACCAGAATAATGTTTAATGAAATATCTAGGCACCTGTGCCCAGGCAAGATGACACATAAAATTAACCATCAAAAAGGGACTAGCTATGGTCAAGGTTAAGGCTTTTGAAAGAATGATTTGCTTAAATTATCTTTCTTCTGTGTAATTTCTCCTTTGAAGATCCATGCACATTGCTCTGGAATGTGATTTGTCTCAGATCAATTCAATTCACCACACATTTATTGAGCCCCTATGCTTACAAGATATAATGCCAAGCTATATGGGAAACTGAGTGGCACAAAAGCCTTAAGAGTGTGTAATCTGGTATTGAGAGATGAATATCCCCAGTTGCAGTGAAAGGCTGAATATAATAAGCAAAATAAGACAGACATCAATTATTTCCAAAGGAGGACAAAGAAGGGAAGAATTTATTTCTACTGAATCAAGAAATACATAAGAAAAGGTTTAAATTTGCCTGGATTGTGAAAGATGAACACCAGGGCTTGAAAGTGGCTAATTTTATATTATAATGACTGTTCCAATTTGATACAAATATGTTTTTGAAGCTCAGAAAATTTCTTGAATGAGTGAACGTAAATTGTGGCAAAAAGCCAAAAGAGAACACTAATTTTATCACAGGATTTGCCCTTAGCCATTTTTGAGGCAGAACTATTTTGATGGAATTCCCAAGGAATTCCCTGAACATAAGACGTGCAGTTAAGGTATTTGTCATCCTTCTACCCAGCTTCTACCATAAAGGTATGGTCATTCAGAAGGTGGAGTATTCATTGAGTGTCACCCAGCAGGGAAAGAACATAGACCATGAGACATCTTAAAATATAAATTTCAACCATTTTTTTCTGCAGAAAGTACTTACTCTCTGCAAAGAACTAATGTTGTTTTATGAAGTATTGAACCAGGAGTAATGATATAATGTGCCTTTTAGTTGCAACCTGTCTGTGATAGGTCGTAAAAAATTATCTTGGAAACATAATTTTAATAATTAGCTTTCATATTAAGTCAAAAATTATTGCACAGACATTATTTCTATTAGCTGTATGTGTAATAGAATAAGACTGTACTAATAAACATTTCTGTAGAAATTAATATTTGATTTATATTGATCCTGACTCATAATTCTAATCCTTAACGATTAATGGGTACAGTATGTATGTGCAAGATGGCAGGAGGGGACAGGAAAGGTGGATTTTTAGCAGGGTAATAGGGAAGGGTAAGGAGTAAACAAGATATCAGTGTTCTTTACCACAAATAAAGTCTAAAAGAGAAAACCAAAGTTTTCTACTAGAATAGTTAACAATGATGTGTGTTATTCATGTAGCAGCCATTATGTATTAAGTTCTGTGCTAGGCATCTCAATATTGAGAGATCCCATATTATTTACAACCTTATATGAGAAAGAATCTGAGATTGAGACAAAATTTAGTAGTTTTTTCTTTTTCATTTTTTTAAATTTACACAGAAAGCAAATAATAGACCTCAGATTCAAATAAGAATTAATTTTACTTCAGTCATTCCAAAGCTCACACGCTTTTTAATATATCACATGGTTCTTATAGAGTAAAGCCTACATCAGTTTATTTATTTCATCATTGAGATGTCTCTTGCATTCTTCACCCCTTTATATACTTCCTCTGTCCTTGACTTGGCTTGAATGAACTCTTTCTTACAGCATTGCAATGCTTTTTTCAATCTGATTTTTCTGCCTCTAGTTTTCCATTTATGCCAGTTGTCTATTGATTGTCTCTCCACTTCAAATGCGTTCTTGTTTGTGCATTTATATCACCTAGGTTTGTGATATAGCTGAAACCTATAAACATTTCTCTTTTGCCCACAAACACAAGGTTTGCTCTGTTAGTCAAAAGTGCCACACAGACACTGCAAATCCATAGCAGAGGAAGAAGTTTGTCTTTCTTATCCTAAAGGGTTGTTTTGTTTGTTTATTTGATTAAATGCCCAGAAAATTGGCAATGCTTGGTGCACTGTAAACAGTAAGAAGGATGTTAACTTTGCTTTAATATAAATAATAATTTTATCACAACAGAGATGTCTCCTCAAGAAATGAGATACTTGTGCATGTACATATTTCCTTACAGAAAAATGTGTTCAATATAGTTGGCTATTCTTGTTGCAAGTGATCCTCCCACCTCAGCCTCCTAAAGTGTTAAGATTACAGGCATGAGCCACCGCACCTGGCCATTAGCTATTCTCAAACATAAGTCAGAGCAAGGCAGAGTGAATGTTAAATGAGTGAATATTGCAAAGGAACTCAAATTCCAAATAAGAAGTCTGGGAAAGGTAATTGTTAAGATCCTTTGACCCTTGATAATTTATTCTTGATTTCATAGAAAAACAATCCAATGAAACATTTACTGCCTGTCTTCTTAAATACTCACTTGTGTGTGTGTACCTTGTCTTACCATTGTGCTATTTTTCCTTCTAACAGTGTTCTCAAGGATGTACCAGTTATACAGTAGAGTTAATTTATTTGTAGTGAATAGGGATGCAAATTCCTACTTCTAATTTTCAGTTTTAATCACCAGAAAATGCATGGCTGCTTGATGGAAAATGCTAGAGTTTAATATGAAAACCTTCATGTCAACATTTCAGTTTTCCCTCATTGCCTCGTTTCCCTAACAAATACTCCACATTCTCCAGTGTTTAGCAGACAATAAATCAGTGCTGTGGCTCATTTAACACTCATATTGGAAGGGATTTATTCTCTCTAAAGCTTCAGAAGTTGGGCCAAATACTCAATTTTTATACATTCAACCCCTCAAATCCAAAAGATGTGATATGAGCCAAACTAACAACACCAACAAACTCTCTGGGGGAAAAATAATACAGTGGATTTAAAATCACTAATAGATAAAATGAGGACACATTCCTCTGGGTGGTATAGAATTTCTCTCCTCTGCTCCAGAGGGTGCATTGCTTTTCAGCTGCATAAATCTATCTCCTTTGGTCAAAGAGATGATTTAGTCTCCAGAGCCAAGACAAAAATCCTGTTGGATATTAGAATTTGGAGAGTTCCATGGCCTCCAAACAGGAATTTATATACCAGAACCGGTCAATGGTCCATCTAGTCGAGCCTCCTGCTTCCTCCTGCATCGAATGATGGATGTGTTAGAAGACAGGAGTAAACTCGCCATGATGCCCCTAATTGAGAAAAATAGCCACACCAAGGAAATTTCATCTTAACTCTGGTACTGGGTTAGTTTATTCCATCATGCCTGAGACCTGATAGCTATTTACCTCTATACTACTGTTACAGAGAAATTCTTTTATTTTATTTTTATTTTTGGTAGGAACACACTATTAAATTTCTCATAAGCATTTAATTCTTAATTGAATCTTATTAACTTCTGCTGATTAACAACTCACTGTAGAGTGAACAAGCAATCACATTCCACCTCTTAATTTTGCTTAAAAAATTCCAGCTAAATGTACATAAAATAGTGATACCTCTTACTTTATTTCTTAATATTATATGTCTATAAAAAATGTGACCCACTGGAAGTCAACACATAAAAAATTCTCTGTAATTAGTTATAAAATGTATTATTTGGTTATTAAACTACAAGGAGTGAAAGTTCAATTCATGACTTGTGAGTGTTTCAAGCCCACTCTGTATTATTTGCTTAAACCTTTTAAGAACCTCATATTTCTTTACTAGGAGAAAATTGCCACTGAGCTAGACTACATTAACATGAAATATGTTTAACGATATCCTTGCTTGGAAACTACTAACAATGTGTTAACAGTTTTCCAGGACACTGTGGACAGTGTATTTTATTTTTTTTGACAACAGGGCTGCAAACCACTTTATTCGACTCTGTATTACGTTGTTAAGCCTCCAATGGAAGGACTTTAAGTAAACAGTCTATGTCATCAAAGGACTCAACTCATTGTCATCACCTATAGAATGTTGAGCAATAAGGGCAAGGTCAAATCTTGCATTAGAAGTCTGTGCTACTGTGGGTTCACTGCTACTCAGGCTTTGAGAGCAGGCATTTATGCTTGTTGGCAGACTAATTAAGGGAAATGATATGCCAAAAGAGTTCTCGCCTCATCATTTTTTAAAATGTGTTTACTCATAACTGTGCTTGGATTGGTGGCCAGAAGGGCTAGAAGAAGCACTAATCCTCCAACAATTCTAATTCCTTTTGCACGAACAGCTTACATTATCACCTGTTTTGAGTGAAAAGCCATAAATTGGTCCCAGGTAATTGTAAATCATATAGTCAAATATGAAAGCTCGTTCCTCTGAATGATAATAGGTTAACAATCAAATATTTATTTATATGATTAATGTGACTAAAATGGGGTTTATTTAAAGAGCATAGAATGAACATCAAGAGAACAGGACTTCTGCCTGCATGCCCCAGATTTGAATCCTTGGCCCAAGCAGTCATTTCTATGTGCAATTAGGCAAGCCATGTATTGTCTATTAACCTACTTCGTAAGAGTGCGACGTGAAGATTATAACTTTTAACATACTTTTAGATCATTGTTTATATTATTACCACTATCATTATATTTTATGATTTATAAATTACGTGATTAATGTGAATAAATAAATTATGTGAACAGAGTATTCTACAACTAAACTGCTTTTAAAAACCAAAGCAGATTATGATTTGTTTGAAAGAGAGATAGAGAGAAAGAAATAAAACTTTGACAATAATATGTTGCTCTTACATAGCATATTCCATTGTTTTCCTTATTTGAGTCTCACAAACATCACGTAGGGTATGTTAATTATTATTATAAAACTTTGAGAAGAGTGTATTTTTCCCTCTAGGAACTAAGCTCCTTTAGAAAAATAATGTGAATGTACTTTTGTACTGTTACAAGGTAGTACTAGACTGATAAATATGTCCTCACAAATGGACATAGCACTTGAAAGGTTTTGGAGCTATATGGCTCTGTACATGTCATGATTATATTGTTTTTAAGTGAATATCATTTTCTCCAAGCCCATGCATATGTGTATGAGCTTCTGTTAGAGGTAAACAGGTAGATGACAAGTTGTTTCTTTGCTTAAATTTTAGTTGCAAGGCAAATTTCCTAACAGCCTCTGTTCCATGTACCTGAAGAGAAAAACAGAAGACAGGAAATGTAAAAACTGGCAAGAACTTAATAAAAATTTACGATGAACTCTGCATGCACTGACATAGGCAATGTGATGACCCTAGGATGTATACTAACACCCAAGTATGCAAAATCTACAGGGTCAAGAATAGAATCTGATATATAACGAATGCTTCATGAATATTTCCTTATACACACACACACACATCTATTACATTTTAGAGGATAATTTATTTTATTTACTGTGTAGTTTTAAAAAATGTTTCAGTGATACAAAATAATTGCACATATGCAATACAAAATAATTACAGTCATTTTGATACGTGTATATAATCCCATGAGCAAATCTGAATAATTAGCATATCCATCTCCTGAAACATTAATTATTTCTTTGTGTAGAGAACATTCTAAATCCTTTCTTCTAGCTATCTGAAAATATACAATAAATTTTTATTAACTATAATTACCTTATAATGCTATAAAACCTTAGACTTCTCCTTCTAGCTATAATTATGTATCCATTAAACAGCCTCTCCTTATCCTTCCCTCCCCACTACCCTTCTCAGCCTTGAAGAGCCACAATTCTACTCTTTATTTTTAGAAGCTAAACTTGTTATCTCTCACATAGGAGTGAGAACATGTGATATTTGTATTTCTGTGTCTGACTCACTTCACTTAACATAATGTACTCCAGGTTCATCCATGTTTCCATAAATGACAGGATTTTATTCTCTCAAGGCTGAATAGTATTCCACTGTGTATATATGAACATTTTCTTTATCCATTCATCTGCTGATAAAGACTTAAGTTGACTCCATATCATGACTATTGTAAAGAGTGTTTCAATAAACATGGGAGCACAGATATCTCTTTGATATACTGATTTTCTTTCCTTTAGATAAATAGCCAGTAGTAGGATTACTGGATCGTATAGTATTTCTATTTGTAGTTTTTTGAAAACTCCGATACTGTTTCCCATAACGTCTGTACTGACTGACATTCCCACCAACAGCGTATAAGAGTTCCCTTTTCTCCACATCCTTGCCAACATTTGTTATTTTTCATTTTTTTGATAAGAGTCATTCCAACAAAGTTAGCCATCTCATTGTGGTTTTGATTTGCATTTCCCTGATGATTAGTGATGTTAAGCATTTTTCCATATAATTGTTGGCCATTTATATGTCTTCTTTTGAGAAATGTCTATTCAGATACTTTGCCCATTTTTAACGGAATTATTTGTGAGGTTTCTTTTTGCTGTTGACTTATTTGAGTTTTTTACATAGTCTGGATATTAATCTATTGTCAGATGAATAATTTGCAAACATTTTCTCCCATTCTATAGGGGTCTCTTCACTCTCTTGTTTCCTTTGTTGTGCAGGAGCTTTATAGTTTGATAAGACTGCATTTATCTATCTTTGCTTTTGTTGCCTATGCTTTTGAAGTCTTATCCATAAAATTTTTGCCCAGAACAAAATTCTGAAATATTTTTCCTATGTTGTCTTTTATTAGTTCTATAGTTTGAGGTCTTATATGTAAGTCTTTAATTCATTTTGAGTTGACATTTGTACATGTAGAGAAATAGATGTCTAGTTTCATTCTTATGCATATGAAAATTCAATTTTCACAGCTCATCGTTTATTGAAGAGGTTGTCCTTTCCACAGTATATGTTCTTGGCACCTGTGTTAAAATCAATTGCCTTAAATACATGGATTTATTTCCAGGGTTTGCCATTCTATTCCATTGGTCTATTTTCTCTCTTTGTACCAGCACCATGCTGTTTTGGTTGTTATAGCCTTGTAATATATTTTGGAGCCAAGTGGTATGATGCCTCCAGCATTGTTTTGTTTTTGCTCAGAAATATTTTGGCTATTCAGAGGCATTTGTGGCTGCATACAAATTGTTATCTAGGATTTTGTTTTATTTCTGCGAAGAACACCTTTGGTATTTTGTTAAGAATTGCATTGAATCTGTAGATCAGTTTGGGTAATATGGTCATTTTAAGAATATTAATTATTTTAATCCATAAACATGAGATGTCTTTTTATTTTTTGGTGTACTCTTCAATTTCTTTTATCAATGTTGAGTAGTTTTCATTGTAGAGCTGTTTCACCTCCTTGATTAAATTTATTCCTAGGTATTATTTTTTGTAGCTATAGTAAATTGGATTGCTTTCTTTCTTTTTCAGCTATGTCATCATTATTGATGTATAGAAACACTACTCTTGGTGGAGGCAGTTCTAATGGCTTTCATCTGGCCTTTCTCACCATAATAGTCCTCACCCTACAGATCAGGGAACCAAGGTGGAGATTCTGCCAGCTGCTGAATAGGTCTATTCAAATTATGCATCTGGACCTGGGGAAATAACCAGAAGATGGGTTTGGGAACCCATGTAAATCGAACCTGAGCTTAAACTCCATTAATCACCTGACCCTCGTAACCCCCTATTTTAAATGGAGGGCCACAATGATGTTTCAGGTCCTGAAATCAATGTCAGTTCAGAGTCAGTGTCCAGCAGTCCCAAAAAGTTCTGATTATTTTCCTTTCCCCAGTATATATTTATCTAAGTAAAAGGTCAGAGTTTCCTTTGGGGAAGGATGTAAAAGATTGACAGTTTAAATTGTTGGCAGTATACTGGGGTCTTTCCTCAAGGGGACTCAGCCTCCCCTTCATTCAAGGGGTTCTGGGTCTATAAACTGGCTCAAGTCTGGAAATTGATTGAGGGTCTATGATTCTCTATTTTAATGTTTCAAGTTAGACTTGTGTTCACTTGATCTAGACGTTTTCTGCATATACAGATCAGGTAAGAATGTAACAGGCTTTCCATTTATTTTGCTTCAAGGAGCACCATGATTAATTAGACAATGTTTTAGGTCTACATGGGTTAGACTATTCTGATTGTTGTTTTGCCTCTGCTGTCTCTTGCTGTAACCATGTCCATCTTGCCTTTGGCAACTGAATGCTGCCATTTGGCCCCTGCCACCTTGGGATCCAGTTACTCCCATTGCATTTAGGTTTTAAAATTAAGTAACTGTGGTTCTCACTGTATGGTCTGGAATACATAGAAGAGAAATCTCAGATGTCTTCAAGGATGCTGGTTCTCTCTTCACAAATCTGTTTCTCAGAGTATTAATGAAAGGTGTATCTTCTGGACCTTCCCAGTGTGGGTGAGTAGGTTTTATGTGAAAAATCCACTTTAGCATTCTAACTCCCTAAGCCTTTGAATCTCTTCCTTTATATTAAACCAAGGAAGAGAAGGCATTTCTAGCTCTCATGGTAATCCATATTTCAGCCAACCAAACAAATAATTAGAACTTTTATTAACTCCCCAAGCTGCAACATTAAATCCCTGCTTAGTGAGCCGATGTTAATAAATTCAACCTGATCCAGCTTTATTTCCTTCTTCTATTATCCTGCAACCTTAATATCCCTTCCCATACAGGTTTCCCCAGTTTTCTGCTTGTATACAAAATAGAACACTCAGCTAGTTCTTTGGAGTATAGCACACTTCCTCATTGCACCTCACCTTTAGGGGCCTCTGGGACTTGAGTCCAGTCATTGTTCTAGAAGAAAAGAGGCATGGTGGGGGTGGGTTCCCAGGAGAACCAGCATTGTCTTATTTGTCAACTGCCTCAGCAGATGCCATTATTGTTTCTTCAGGCAATGCATGGTTAATTCCTCCAGACAGAGGCAGAAAGATGAATACCACTGTGAGGGCTGTTGCCACTGCCACTGGGAGTAGGGAGGCCACTTCCCCTGGCAAAAAAGGCTCATCAGAATTTAGAAGCTCATTGTCCCCAAGCTTCATCGGAGTCCTCCCATACATCCTTATTCCAATGTACAGTATCCTGTTCTTTTCCAATCAATGTCCTCATTTTAACAGTAGTCACACTACGAGGCTGAGAGTTCACCTTTTGTTGTAAGTCAGCTAATGACATGATGGGGGCTTGTGTTTGATTTTCAACAATCAACCTTGTGGCTACAGGAGAGAAGATTCTCCTTCAGAGAATACTTAGAAGCTTTTAGGCTATTTATGTGCATCTGCAGCTGAGAGTCCAAATCCCTGAGCTTGTCCTTTAATTCCATCTATTTGTTTAGTGATGTCAGGAGCAATCAACCAACATTTCTTGGTTTTCCACAAATATTTGAAGTAGAGTCCTTAGCATTTGAAGGTCTAATGAGATTAGAAAGCCAATTGTAGAAACCTCAAAACCGACTAAAATTCATCTTTAAAATTCCGTTCCTTTAGAACAACTTCTGGTACCAAAATCTCTATTAGTCAGGGTTCTCCAAAGGGAAAGAAACAATAGATCTATATAAAAGAGAATTGTTGGGGGGAGTTGGCTCACACAATCAGAAAGGTGAAGTACCATGATATACCATTTGCAAGCTGGAAAATGAAAGATGCTTGTAGCATGGCTCAGTCCAAGTCCAAAAGCCTCAACACCAGGGAATTGACAATGCAGCCCCTAGTCTGAGGCTAAAGGTTTGAGAGCTCCTGGAAGGCCACTGGTGCAAGTCCCAGAGTCCACAAGCTGAGTAATCTGGGGCCTGATGTCTAAGGACAGGAGGAACAAAAGGCAATCCAGTCTAAAAGGGAGAAAGAGAAGGAACAAAGCAAGTTGAATATCCACCCTACTTCCCCAAGCCCTGTTCTAGCCAGACCCTCAGTTTATTGAATGGTACTTTTCTAATTAGTGTCCTCACTTTAACAGTAAACACCCTACAATGCTGAGAGTTCACCTTTTGTTGTAAGTCAGCCAATGCCATGATGAGGGCTTGTGTTTTATTTTCAACAATTTCAACCTTGTGGCTACAGGAGAGGAGGGTCTTCCCACCTACTGAGGGTGGGTCTTTCTCCTCCAGTCCACTGACTCACACGCCAGTCTCCTCTGGAAATACCTTCATGGACAGGTCCAGAAACAATGCTTCACCAGCCTCATCTAGGCCTCCCTTAATCCAGTCAAGTTGACACCTAATATTAACCATCACACAAAGTGAAAGAAAAGTCTCAAAAATAATTCATAAATAATCTTTTCTGAAATATTTGGTTTACCAGAAGGAGGAAATGCATTGCCAATTGCAATTTAATTCACTGAATTAATTTTGACTTGATTACATCTCTTTATAGTTTTCTTCCTTTCTACATTCTTGCCCTTTCTCTTTGCATTTTGTACACATGAAGCACACTGTCTTTTCAACACTCAGTTACCTAGTATTTTTATAAAGGTGAAATATTGTTACAGAGAACATCAGGGGTTATCTTGAAATAATTACAATAATAAGGCTGAAGGTGATAGAAGCTAATATTTATCTCAGGCTTACCAGTATGAGATTTCACTTTATATCCATTACAATTGGAATGTCAGCTCAAAAGTGGCAGAGATTTTAAGAGTCCTGTGCATTGATGCTTTCTTGATGTCTAGTGCTTGTAGGCACTCAGTGAATATTTATTATATTGTCAAATGGTCTCAAATTCTACAAACAATGCAGCAATGAAGATATTATTCAATATTGTATCCTACTGCTTGGAGACTGATGGGTTGCACCATGCTACTGGCTTCTCTCATTTTCCAGCTTGCAGATGAGTTATGTATCTTTCCAAACATATATAGGTGAGAAATCAGATAAGCATGAAATCTGGATCTGCTGAAAGACAATCTTGGAAAATTACTTTCATTTCATCTAGACTGCTCAATGCACAGAAATTTGTAGAAGTATGTTGCATGATTACTTATACCTACTGAGCAGGTGGGCACACAGATTCTCTAGATTAATTAGGATTGGGGGATAGTAGACTTATATAAAAGGATCCAGAAATCAAACCTAAGTCTGATTATAACCATGTGTTTCCCTGTAATCTATATTCCCTGGCAAGGAGAAATTAATGGAAAGAGGGTAGAGTTAAGACATAAATTCTGAATGTTATCTAATGTTTATAGTGTTACTGTATGCGTGTGCACATGTTTGTATGTGTGGGAGAGTGTGAGAGAAAAAGTATAATGGAGATGGCTTGGAATGTATCTTAGATTCTTCTCTGATGAATTATTCATCTGTTAGAGTTTTAGTGATTGCATCTTTCATAATGTTTGTATAATTGCTTATCTAGGTAAACTTGATTTTTTACACATCTTTGCACAAACATAACTTTGCATATAACTCTGTTTCTGAAAGCACAATATAATGCTGATTTAATTATTTGGCTAGAAGTACTGCCCTTCACCCCAGATAGTGAATATCCTAATGAGAAAAGGAAGTGAGTCTTATTTCATACATGCCACAAGCATTGTGGGGCTTCAGTTAATGTGTGCTGAATTAAATTGCTAGAGATGTAACAACTACTTTAGTTTCAGAATAATAAAAGCAAACACTTACCGAACACTGTATGCCAAGCACAATAGTCTAGGTGATATATCTAGAGCATCTAATATCCTCAATAATCCAACCAAATAAGGACTATTATCATCATTCACATTTTCCTGATTAAAAAAATTAGGGTGAGGTAATATGTTCAAGGTTATGCAGGTAGTAAAAAGAAAAATGGAAATTTATACAAAGGCCCAATTCTTGTTTGTTTTTCTTGGGAGAAATGAGGCTCATCTCTTTATCTTCAGGTAGTTACTTCCTCTTAATGAATGGAGAAGCAGTGATCTGTGCCATGCTGTTTGTGAAGTACTTAAAAGTACAATCCGAGTCTTATGACAGCCAATCTAGTGATATTTCCACTACTTCATTAAACTCTGACCTACTTGTAGATGACAACACATCTGCCTTGTTGAAAGTCATATCACAGAACTTGGTATAGTGACCCTCATATTGTCTGTAGCCAATAAATATTTTCTGAATTAATGATTGAAACACAATAGAGCTCATTGAAAGTCATATTCCAGAACTTGGTGTAGTGACCATCATATTGTATGTAGTCAATAAATATTTGTTTGCTCAATTAATGATTAAAACACAATAGAGCTCCCTCAATTTCCATAAGAACTTGATCCTAAGTTAAAAGGTAACAATTTAAGACACACCATTGCAGTGTTAAGGCCTCCATCTATAAAGCAGCACATTCTTTATTGCCTTGCAGACCAATAATCATTAACAGACTGGATATCAAGTTTGAATAATAATATACTGAGCTAGGTTTTATAAGGACATTAATTCACATGCACAACTACATCAACCCCTGAGGACTTTGTAGAATGTGAATATAGACATTATGTGATTCATGCCTTAGCTAGGCACCTCTGGGGCATGTCATGATGGCCTGCATTTAGCCACAAGTTGGTGAGAAATATTTGGAAATGTCAGAACTAGCAAAGAACATAAAATGTGCAATTGAAAACTCACCCAGAGATTTCAGTGAGGCTAACTCTTCTGAGATCTGCAAGAGGCAGTAAGCCAAACCTCAGCACTGTCTCAGTGATCAGATAAACATGCGTTTGCACGTGACAGTAGCCTTTAACAGATGATCTGTGGGAGCCTGCCGGGGAAGGTGACCTGATTAGCACTTGACTGGGTGCTCTTCCCTGCTTTCTGCCCTGGGCCAATTTCTGGTTTTGTTGCTCAGACAGGCTTGCTTCCTTTGTAACACTGGTATGCAGCCACAGTTTGGGTCCATTTATTTCACACTCATCAATTTTTTTAGTGTGTAATGGAAGGCTTCACTTGGAGCACTAAGACGTAGGATGGGTGTAGCAAACCTGTGCACCACACGCACAAGGTTAAATCAACCTCATTGCCAGGTAAAAATTGAAAATTGTCAGGACCCTAATGCCAACTTTTTTTTCTCCCCTGCCTTTTTTTTTCTTTTAAAATTTATCATTGAAATGGAAAAAAAAATGTTTATTTCAATGTGCAGGTATCTTCATCCCTCACTCAGTTTATGACTATCAAGAAGGACAGTTTAAACCATTAAAAGAGAGTTAAAGAAAAATTCTGTAAGCATGGCTTCTATCTGTAGCTCTTCCATGAAGTAGCTAGGCACTCTGCCTTGTGTGTAAGGTAACTTCTGCAACATGAGAGATAAATGGTCTCTAGTGGTCTGTTTTATCCTCTATAGTTCAATAATTTTTTTGTTTGAATATTATCTTTTATTTTTTTCTGAAAGAATCACTTATTATGCTCAACATAGTAGCCCTACAGAAGAGAAATCTATAATTCTTAGAATCCATACCTCCCACCTTTTCTCATGCTACGTGGAGTTCTGGGGTTTAAGTATGACGTGGTTTGGCTGTGTCTTCACCCAATCCTTACCTTGAATTATAATAATCTCTATGTGCCAAGGACAGGGCCAGGTGGAGATAACTGAATCATGCAGGTGGCTTCCCTCATACTGTTCTTGTGGTAGTGAATAAGTCTCATGAGATCTGATGGTTTTATATATGGCAGTTCCCGGGCACAAGCTCTCTTGCCTGCCACCATGTAAGAAGTGCCTTTGCTTCTCCTTTGCCTTCCATCATGATTATGAGGCCTCGTCAGCCATGTAGAACTGTGAGTCAGTTAAAACTCTATCATTTATGAATTACCCATTCTCAGGTATGTCTTTATTAGCAGCATGAAAAAGAACTAATACAAAGTGCTTTGGTGTGTTTGAAATATTTGCTATATACTAAATATTTTTCAAGTATTAGATCTCTTGTCTGTTTTTTTTCTTATTTTCTTTTTCCCATGTAAGTTTAGCGCAGTGATGTTAAAAAAGTAAAAGTATTAAAAGCTGCTAACATGAACTGCACAATTAGAAACAACTTTGAGACTTTTGCATCTGACCATGCTGTATGATTTTATTAAACCTGCAATCTCACACAAAAAAATTAGAATTCAGGATACGATGTGTTTAAATATAGCTCCTTGAAGGCATCAGAGCATGTCCAAGGAGCCATGACTTGAGAGAACAAGATACCATAGATTAGATAAATTCACTGAAATGAGCCTGATGTTCCCTAATGCTTTTCTTCTTAAAACCAAGGGAATAGCAGATAATGGGTTAAAAATCTAATGAAAAGTTTCTGATGGTCTCAGGAAAAGAAGCATTAGAAATTAGCAAGTGAAGCTGGGTCATGAAGGTCATGAAGGCCCTCAGTGTGCAGCCTCTGTAAATCTGCTAAAACTATTCTATGGTAAGTGTTGTTTTATCAGCAGAGAGTTACTGAAATTCATCTCTTGTCCAATCAAAGCTGTAATTATGGTCTGTGAAATGGGGTGGAGCATCAATTAGTGAGCATCTGGTAGCCAGTGGGCTGCAATTGTTTCAATATTGTTTATCTAAAGGCTGCTAGAGGAAAAAGAAAAAAATCTTGTGGCAGTTTGAACATAGTTTATTTTTTAAGTGTGGAAGTGCATGACTTAACCCTTATTTGGTATGGCCTTTGGTTTTGTTTAGAATTCGATATCTTACTGTCACAAAAGTTTGTTCCATTTGTCTGATCTCTATTTTACCTTCTGTATACTATATATTTGGAAATCTACATAAAATGAACAAATATTTTGAAATACCATATCTACTAAAAATTGGATACTTCATTAACATACTTCTCTGTGATATTGTGAAATGTATATTTAGTCTTCAGTATCCTGGCCAGAACTCCACAAACCCTGGGAAGGTCTGCAGTGATGTGTGTCTTTTGTGTGCTAATGAGATGACTGGTGGCTGGGGTCCCTGGATAGTTTCAGTATGGGGGTTAGTCACCCAGAAAGACCTAGGAAAGATTAGAGAGTTGGGACTTTCAGACCAACTTCAGTCTCTGGGGGAGAGGGGCTGAAAGTTGAGTTGATAACTAACGGCCAATGATTTAATTAATCGTGCCTTTTTTTTTTTTTTTTTGAGATGGAGTTTCACTCTTGTTGCCCAGGCTGGAGTGCTGTGGCACGATCTCAGCTCACTGCAACCTCCACCTTCCAGGTTCAAGGGATTCTCCTGCCTCAGCCTCCCCAGTAGCTGGGATTACAGGTGCCCGCACCCATGCTCTGCTAATTTTTTTGTATTATTAGTAGAGTTGGGATTTCACCATGTTGGCCAGGGTGGTCTCGAACTCCTTACCTCAGATGATCTGCCTGCCTCGGCCTCCCAAAGTGCTGGGATTACAGGCATGAGCCACCGCGCCCAGCCTAATTGTGCCTTTTGTAATGAAGCCTTCATAAAAACCCAAAAGGGCTAAGACAGAAGAACTTTTGGAAGGCTGAACCTGTGAAGATTCCTAGAGAGTGGTATGCCCGGAGAGAGCATGGAAGCTCTGCCCATCTTCCCCCATGTCTCTCCCTACACATCTTTTCTATCTGGCTGTTTATCTGTATTCTTTGTAGTATTATTCATAATAAATCCATAAAGATAAGTAGAGTGTTTTCCTGAGCTCTGTGAGCCACTCCAGCAAATTAATAAAACCAAAAGAGGAGGTTGTGAAAACCCCAACTTATAGCTGGTCAGTCAGAAGCACAGATCGCAACCTGTACTTACAAATGGCACCTGAAGTAGGGGGCAGTCTTGTGGTACTGCATCATCAATCTGTGAGCTCTGATGTTACCTTCAGGTAGATAGAGCAAGAATTAAATTGAATTAGAGGCCACTCAGCTGGTGTCTGCTGCAGAATTAATTGGTTGCTGGTGGGTAGAAATCCCCACAGATTTTGGTGGCCAAAGATGCTGTGTTAAGTGGAGCTAGACGCATGAGAGTAAGAAAAAAAAAAAAAAGAGCAAAGAAACACTTCGGGTTTGTGTTTTTCCTTGAATCTCAACTTTTCCACAATAAAATACAGGCCCAGGAGTTCACCAGTGAATTTTTTCAAACATTTAAGAAAGAAACAACATAAATATTACACAAAATATTTCAGGAATAAATAATGTGAAAACAATTCACAAATTATTTTCTAGGGTCAGGAAAACATTGATATCAAAATACCTAGCAAAAAGAAAGGAATGTCACAGGCCAATCTTTCTCAGAAGCACAGTTGCCAAGTTCCTTAAAAAAATGAGAAAATTAAACTCAGTTGTTTCTACAAAGATAATTCTTTGGGGTTATGTTTGTTTATTCCAGAAATGCAAAGTTTCTCTAACAGTTCAAACTCAACCATGGAAATTAACTTTATCTACCCACTTACATACCAAAGTAGCAAAATAAACTAAAACAAAGTACTTGCAAGTAACAAATGTTGGTGAGGACATGGTACAACTGGAACTCTCATACACTGTTAGTGGGAATTCCATTGGGTACAACCATTTTGATAAATTGTTTTGTAACATCTTCTAAAGTTTAATATATGTATATTTTATGACCCAGTAAGTATACTCCTATGTGTATGTTCAACATAATTGCAGAATTATATTTAAAAATGTCTATATATGAGAATATACAAAGCAGCATTATTCATGATAGCCCAGAGTGGAAATAATATAAATGTCCACCAAGCATGAATGGAAAATATAATTTGTGGTATATTCATCCCATATATTGATAATACTATAAAATTAAAATTTAAGTTCATACAATGATATGAAAAAATCTCAGAGACACAAATTTGAGTACAAAAGCTAGATATGAGGGTGCATATGCTCTGCAATTTCTGTCATATAAAAGCAAAAATGAAAAAAGCTAATCAATGGTTATAGAAGTCAGAATAATGTTTATTTTAGGGGGGATAACATCTGGGATGGGCCTGAGGCAGTCTTTTGGAAAGCTGGTAACTTGCTATTACTCAATCTGGATGGTAGTTACACAGATGTGTTTACTTTTCAATAATTATCAAGATGAACTATTATGATTTATGCATTTTTCTTTCTATATGCTATATTTTAAAATAAAAGAAAATGAACAGGACTTTTCTTCCCCAAACAAAGAGATCATGTGATGAAGACTCACCAGAGCTGTTCTCTATAAGCTTGAAGAGCAATGGTATCAGGTAGGTCCAATTCCAAGTGACCAATTGGAAAATGGAAAATTATCTAGTTATATATCATGGGGAATTTGGGAATTCCCTATGAATTCTAGTTATATTTCATAGGGAATTTGTGGGTAACCAGAGGATTGAAATTGAGCCAGCCAATGTTTTTAAAAACATTGTAACAGTTTGGCTACAGAGATTTACCCCTAGGGAGATTAAATGGCTTTACCAAAATTTTAAATAAGATATTCAGCCATTTTATCATTGGCTGTATAATCAGTTGAGGGAAACTGAGGATGCTTAGATGAACAAAGAGGTGGAAGTGAACAGTGGGTAAAGAAAATCACATTGCCAGTAGGCTTACATCCTGTGCTCAAATTGAAGCCATATCCATCTTACTTTTTTGGCGTGATAATAGAACAATAGGTAATAACTCATAACTATAAATTAAAAGTAGAAACTCTGCAGCATAGTTGATGGGGCTACATATAACTTAAAGTTAAACCTACTCAGGAAAATAGGAAACACAACCTTATTCCTACATAAATATTTTCAGCTCATGTTATATGATGGCCATGTTTCACTTATACATCCATCAATTGTGTGACACATTTGGAAATTGAAGTACAATTAAGAACCAGAGAATGAGTAACAAAGATCTTAACAAGCAAAGTTTGTTAATTTGCTCACAGGAAACTATCTCCAAATCTAACCCACATCCTTTGATTCTTAACTTAGACGCAAGTTTAATACTTTTGGTTTATGTGCTCTCCATAAAATTGCAACACCAAGATTTGGGCATTCCGATATTCTAGAATGCCAGTATTTTCCTTAAGCACTTTATTTCAGGGATTGATTAGTAGCTTCAGTCATTCTCAGCAGGAGAGTGTTTTTTGGTTGGTTTGTTTGTTTGTTTTTTGCCCCATGTTCATCCTTCACTGTCCCTGAAAACAGAAGCCCTCTTTATGCTTTCACTCAGCTCTAATAACGACTTCCTCATGATTGTCTGTCCCATCTCCCATGCTGCCAAGCAAAAAGAAAAGTTTTGCTTGGATCTTGTGGGAGGGCCCTGTGAAGCAGGTGGATGCCTCTATAGAAAACAGATTAAATCAGGGTAATCTCTCCCATGTTGGTAGGTGAGAGAACATTAAAAGATCTGGGCAGAGGAGCTGCCCAGAAGCAGTGGTTCTAAGTGATCCAAACAGAGGTAATGAAGAATTCAGGAACACAGTTAGACCAGGCCACAGAGGTGGCAATGATGAGTAGGCACCACTGGTGGAAACACAAGTAGAAGAAAGTAGGAGAGTCAGTAAAGGCTAATACTTTCTATCAAAATGACTATGCTTGTTGCTTTAATCCGTTCTTGCGTCTCTGAAAAGGAATACTTGAGACTGAGTAATTTATGAAGAAAAAAAGTTTAATTATCTCACGGTTCCGCAGACCGTACAGGAAGCATGGCACTAATATCTGCCCTTAGGGATGGCCTCAGGGGCTTGCAATCGTGGCAGAAAGTAAAAAGGGAGCAGGCATACCACATGGTCGAGAGAGAGGGAGCAAACAGGAGAAGGGGGAGGTGCCACACACTTTTAACCAACCAGATCTCACATGAACTCAAAGCAAAAACCCAGTCATCACCAAGGGGATGGCACTAAGCCATTCATGAGGAATCTGCCCCCATGATCCAAACAATTTCCACCAGGCCCCGCCTCCAACACTGGGGATTACATTTCAACATGACGTTTGAAGGGGACAAACATCCAAATTGTATCACTTGTTGAACATTAATACTGCAATAAATTTGTGTTTTCACCACATTTTGGAAATGCTTATACATTTTTATATTAGAAATGCATGAATTTTTGACTCATTTAATTCATGAATAGCTTATTGTATGAATTATAAATATAAAAACATTTTATATTTATATTTTATAACTATAACAATACTGTATATAGATATAAAAATAAAACATCAATATTTAGGTGTCATACAAGAGAGATATATACATGTATACATGAATATATGTGTGTGTCTGCACATACTTGTGTACACACATCTATAATTAATACATAAATTAGTTAAATGCAAATCACTACTGGTACAGCAGAGTTTAGGCACCTAATAATAGTGGAAGGTAGGAAGAAGCAGGTTCACAGGTGTTAGTGAATAATGACTGTGAATCTAACAGATACAAAAGTGAAAACAAATACGTCAAAAGGAAATAGAAGAAATAAAGCCACCCAGTAAAGGGCAAATCCAGTCTCCGGAAGAGATCTCCACCATGGCCTGGATCAGTGTTAGTATTCACAATGATGACATGGAGGAATGTGAAAAACAGTTATTACACTTTTAAAAATTTAAGTACCAAATAGTATAATTCTTTACAAGTATAGCTAGTTTCCAGATGTGTAAAGAAAACTTCCATCATTAAAAAATAATTCAAAAAGCGATTTTCTGAATATTTAAAGAATGTGCTTATCTATGTCTTACTTTTAAAACTATCCCCTGGCAGAAGTTCATTGAGTTTTTCTATTTAAATAGAAGAGGCTGCCTTTTGTTAATGCACTTTTGTTAATTGCACGCTTAATGAATCTCCACAGGAGTCCCACCATGAGAGGCACGATCCTATTTCTCAAATAAATATTTCTCAAGCTTCTACTGACATGTGGCCCCAGATGAACTTTTCTGTTTCTACCAGGGCTATCATAATGTGAAATCTTGGAGAAAGTCAACAGAAGTTTAGGTCTCTCTGTTGAGAGATATTAAATGTGAACTCTGTGAAGCTCCTCTTTTGGTGGCAAGTTGAGTATCAAGAGAGATTTTTATGAAGTGTGAAATAAATCATGGATTTTCTGAGTTTTAATTTAAAATATTATAAACAGTTGTATATTCTTTGTTATTACATTTTCTTAAGGGAGGGCCCCATGATGACATCTCTGGGCTGGAGAGGCAAAACATATGAATATACTGGACCAATCAAATGATAGGCTTCATACAACTTGGACAAGTAAGTCTATAGTCAGGTGGATTCTCAATATTATCTGAAAAGATGAATAGAAATTTATGAGCTTATGTGAAATTTATCTGTGTTTTGTTAGCATAGATATTTCAGAGTTCAGCTCACACATCACTGCACCCATGTTGAGGAAGGCATATAGAAGGAATGTCTAACACATTTTATTAATTGGGTAAGTAGACCAGCGTGATTTAGCAACATATACAAATACAGTAATACATATTAGAAGCCTTTTCATTACGTTATAACAGGAGTAGCAGTAACTCAAAAATGGCATTATAAAAGTAAAGATCTTTGGGAGTTACTTTAATGAAAAAATGTAACTTGTAATTATCACATCTTTAATTATGACATTTAATTACGAGCTTAACATTGACCTTTTTCCTCAAGCATTTAAACATACCAACTGAGAATATCCTCAAATTACTAATTTTCTTGCTAATGTTTTTCTCATATTAAAAGAAAAAATAGTAAATTCTAGCCAAGTCAATGTCCACAGGTGTCAGATTTAAATTAGTGCATCCCTGAGGAATGATTTTTTGTTTTTCTTTAAAACATGTAAAAATAGTGAAAATTTGGCTTTATAAATATTGAACTTATCCCAAAATTCCATACAATGGTAATGACTGGGGAGCTAGTACAGGTTATTAAGGTGTTTTATCAGCCTTTGAGACACTACTCGACTGTAGAATTACTGAAAATGCACCTCCCTCTTGAAATGTCATTTTAAAAAAGATGATGCAATTCTGAAAGACCCATCTGTTTTTTAAAACTTCATGACTATTTTCTACATACTCACTGATCCTCTACTTGTTTGATGGGAGCAACTGTTCGAAACAAAACTAAAATCAACCAGATACTAGGCTCTATCTATTCATAGATTGATTTCAGATTGGTTGCCTCTTTAGATGTCATATAAGGTAGCTCTGCTAAGTTCATGGTCTCATCCCTGTTTGGGAATCTCATTGTGTGTGAATTTGGCAGGTGGAAGGAACTTAGAGGCCGAGGATATCCAGGATGCACATGCTGCCAGCAGCTACTATCAAAGTTTAAGGTAATCTAGGGAATACTGATCCCCCTAGGTGAAGATCTTCATAGCTCATAGTTTCATGATAGCATAAATTATGTTATCACTACTTCATCAGAGTACTGCTATGGGGCCTCCCATATTGGCAAGATATTTTATTATTCAAAGTTTATTGCAATTACTAGACACTTCCAAACCAGAAACCTATGATATCCCATTTTCCTCATTTGGGTCTTCTAATTTTATTTGCATGTATAACATCTGTTTAGCTCAGAGCAGTGAACAAGCTATTAAGACTTAGCTGATAATAGAAGCTTTGGGATTTTTATTTACATATGTTTCAAAGATTAACATAAATACACAGAGAACACACATACACGTAAGTACAAATGCACACATGTATGTGTTTAACTTTTAAACTATGTATATCCTTAATAATAATTATCAACATCTTTTACTCCCAGTGAATTGCCTTTTCATTTATTATGTTGTTTCTCAAGTGGGATATAAGTGTCATGGGGAGGATCTGAAAATGGACTCCATAGAAAGAGACTCTGAGATGAAAGGTAACTTGCAGATTTATTTGGCAGTGTTTTTGAGCCCTATATTACTAAGATAGTTAGAAAAGCAGCATTGAGCACATGGAGAAGCTGACCTGGAATGAAATTGCAACTGAAATTTTATTGGTTCTATAAGAAGCTCTGGAGTTGAGATGCCCTTTCACAGTGGTTGCTTCTAGTGAGGGTGCAGTAGGGGGTTGGAGAAAAGGGCAACCTAACCTTGGGCCAAGCAGTTGCAATGGCCAAGGCCAATCCCAGGGATCAGTGCAGCTATAAGCCGCTAGGGTGTGCTGTTCCTAACAGCTGGGGTATGCCTGTGTCATACTTGACACAGCACCAGTTATCACTATAGCTGGTTTTGGCTTTATTTATTTATTTATTTATTTATTTATTTACTTATTTTGATGTGTATGTCCCAAAACTTAGAATGGCACCTAGAAGATAGTATGTGCTCAGTAAAAATTTCTTAAAAGTTGTTTATCAAAATCGTATAACTTATAGCTTATTAGATTGATGAAACCCTAACAAAATAGCTATGAATCACAGTGCAGAGTGAAGAAAGAAAAATTTTATCACTGTTCTCCCAATTATAATAAAATATAGATATAACATTATGCTTAATATAAAACTAATTAATTGTTAGAGAGGTCAGCAGGAATGCTTTTTCAACATTCTTCCAGTAGATTATAAGGAAGTACTTTGGAAAATACTAATATTATAGTCTAAGAAATCTCATTATCAAATAGAAACAAAGAGTGTATAGGTGAGACCAATAGAAAATTTTGGAATTTTAATCAATGTCTGTGAATATGATAACTCTGGAAAAAGGTATGTCGAATTATACTAGCCTGCTTCAAATAAAAGTGTTTTAGGGGACTTCACTTAACACATGAATTATATATTACATTTTAAGCTAGTTTCTCGATTCATTGGTTAGAAAATTGTTATGTCTTTGATTTGAAAAGTCTTATTTCCTGTACCTGAATTGAAATTTTCAAATTATTTATGGAAAAATTCAACTAATTTAATCATTCTAATAACAATTAAGTCTATTCAAATATGACGAATGCTGATCTCTTCAGATACATATTAAAATTGGAATAATATGAAAGAGAATTTTATGGCTCCAGGACAAGCACAGAATACAAATATGTGAGGCCTTACATGTGTATCCTGTGTAGAAGGAAAAAAATATCTGGCTGATTAATTTCTCCCAGCAAAATTTAATGCCATGGAAAATACAGCAACACCAATCAGAAATTCATGGGAAAATTTTAGCAAACATGAAGTGCATAGTACTACATGTTCAACGAAGTCAAACTTTCCAACAATATCAAGCCTATGGAAAGTCATGTACCTATTAGAAATCAAGGAATTTTAACCCCGGGTTCTCTTCTTGAGAACAGTGCTTGAAGATAAACTACAGCCAATCAAGCGGTGTCTGATGAAATTATGTACAGAAGGACTGCTGTTGTTCGCACATTTGCCCCTCCCAAATTCATGCTGAAATTTAATCTCCAATGTGATACTATTGAGAGTTGAAGACTTTAAGAGGTGATTGGGTCTTGGGGGCTCTGCCTTCATAAATAGATTAACGCATTAACTGGTTAATGGGTTATAATGGGAATTAGATTAGTGGCCTTATAAGAAGAGGAAAAGAGATCTGAGCTAGCACACTTGGCTTCCTCACCATGTGATACCCTGTGCCACCTTGAGACTCTATAGAGAATTACTACCAGTAAGAAGGCCCTCGCCAGATTTGGACTCTCAACCTGGGACCTCCTGGCTTCATAACTGTAAGAAATAAATTTTGTTTTTTTATAAATTAGTCAGTTCCACATACTCTATTATAAGCAACAGAAATATGGACTAAGACAGGAAATTGGTACCAGAAATGGGATTGTTTCAGGTAACAAACACTTTAAAATGTGGAAGCAGCTTCGTAGCTGGGTAATGGGCAGAGGCTAAAAGAATTTGAAGGATCAGGCCCAGATTCTGGTGAGGGCTTAGAAGACAAAGAAGACTAAGGAAGGTTTAGAACTCCTTCGAGATTGGTTAAGTGGTTGTGACTAGAATGCTGATAGAAATATGGCCAGTAAAGGTCATTCAGATGAGATTTCAGATAAAACTGAAGAACAAGATACTAGAAACTAGAGGAAAGGCCATCTTTGTTATAATTTAACAAAGAACTTGGCCACACTGTGTCCATGCCCCAGGGCTTTGCGGAAGGCCAGACTTGAGAGTGATGAACTAAGGTATCTGGCCACAAAAAGTTTTGTAAAAATTCAGGAGAGGAAACCAAGGTTGGAGCCCAGTGATCATTTGCTAAAGAGATGAGCATGGATAGAAGAGAACTAGGTGCCATTGCTCAAGACAATGGAAGAAAGATCCCCAGTGACCTTTCAGAGATCTTTGAGGCTGCCCCTTCAATCACAGACCCAGAGTTTTAAAAGGGCAGAATTGTTTCAGAGGACAGGCCCAGGACTCTTCACAGACTTGCTGCCCAGCCTTTTCAGGACCCTGCTCCCCATACCCTACTACAGTGCTCCACAGCCACAGTTCCAGAATGTACAAGTCATAAACCTTAGGAGCATCCACATGTTAATTTTGAAGGCTTGCAAAAAGCAAGAGCTGTAGAGACTTGGAAGCCTCCACCCAGATTTCAAAAGATGTTTTCAAAAGCCTGAGGCCCCAGGCAGAGACTTGTCACAGGGGCAGAGCTACTGCATAGAGCCTTGCTAGATTGTGGGGTTGAAGTTGCCTCAGAGGGTCTCCACCAGGGCAACACCTAGTGAAGCTGTGGGAGCAAGACTACCACCAGGACACCAGACTGAGAAATCACTAGCAGCATGCAACACCCACCTGGAAAAGCTTTAGGCACTGAACTCCAACCTGTACAAGCAGCCATGTGGGCTGCATCCAGAAAAGGGGTTGGGTGGCCTGAGGCTTTGGGGGCCCAACTCCTGTCCCACTCCAGGAAGCAGCACATGAAGTCAGAAAAGACTATTCTCCAGGTTTAAGATTTAACGTCTGCACAGCTAGATTTTGGACTTGATTTGGGGCCTGTTATTCCTTTCTTTTCAACTATTTCTCCCTGTTGGAATGGAATTGTCTATCTTATGCCTATATTGAATGTTGGAAGCACATAACTTGTTTTTATTTCACATGCTCACAGATGAGACTTGGAATTTTGGATTTTGAGTTGGTGCTGGAACAAGTTAAGACTTTGGGGATATGAAGATGGAATGAATGTATTTGTATGTGAGAAGAACATGAGTTTTGAGAGGCCAGGGGTGGAATGCTATAGTTGAATATTTGTCCTCTCCAAAACTCAGGCTGAAATTTAATTCTCAGTGTGGTTGTATTGCGAGGTCGAGCCTTTAAGAAGTGACTGGGTCCTGAGGACTCCGCCCTTATGAATGAGTTCATCCATGCATGGATTAATGGATTATTGGATTATCACAGGAATAGAATTGGTGACTTTATATGAAGAGGAAGAGAGAGCTGAGTTAGCACACTCAGTATCTTCACCCCTTGATTCCCTGGGCTGCTTTGGGACTACTGCAGAGAGTTCTCACCAGCAAGAAGGCCTCACCAGATGTGGCCTTTCAACCTTGGATTTCTCAGCCCCAAGTCTGTAAGAAATAAACTTTGTTTCTTTATAAATTTCCCAGTTGCAGGCATTCTGTTATAAGAAACAGAAAATGAACTAAGACAGACAGCCATTAGACGCTTGAAAGATATTTAAGTAAGTGTAAAACTGATAGTGAAAAAAAAAGTAGGATTAGATTGCAAAACAAAATATAAATGTAGATTTTTTGACATGTAAAAATGACACAAAAAGCTTAGGAGAAAAAAGGTGTAAAGAAGTTAGGAGATAGAGTATGTTAGTGTTGTCTCTTTTCTAACAGCTGAGAAGGCAAGAGATAGATTCATAAACATATTTTAATGTACTCAGGAGAATGAATTGTTGAGAAATGGGTTACAGGAGTAGAAAAAACATTAAGAAAGAAGAAGAAGAATGTTAATTTATTAGTGCTTATATTAAGTAAATAATAGGTTAAAGAAATAGAGAACTACATTTGTATTAGGTAACCTCTTAGTGATTTATTGTATAAAAGATAATGTTAAAAGTACACAATAAATACAAATATTCCTATATATTAGAGGGTCCACACCCACAAACACACACACACACCCCCAAGCACACACAGCAATGCAATTTAAATACATGCCAAGACTTGTAAGTTAAAACTATAAAATAGAAATTATAACCTAAAATAGTCTGACAGAACTAATATGTAATATATCAGTCATATCATAAATATAAACTGAGTAAAGGCACATGTTTAAAGGCAAGATTTATAAAATAGCATACAAAATAAACCCAAATCTAGGCCATAAATCTAGAATAAAGAGACACAGATAAGACAATGACTTAGAATGTTTAAAAATAAAAGGAGAAACAAAGGTATATTAGGCCAATGCAAACAAAAGAAATGCAATTCACATTTTTATCCCAGAGTTTTTATGACAGTGTTCCAGATAATATAAACATTCATAAAGCAAATATTAAAGAATCGACCTTAAAAATACAGATAAACTCACTATTAATAGGAGACTGTAATTCTCTCTCAGTCCATGAAAGATTATATAACTAAGAATGTAAAATAGAAGCAAAATTAGAACTGACTGATACATAATTCCGAAAATGATAAAAATGGAAAATATAGCCTTATTTCAGGTGTCCATAGGACATTCATAAACATTAACCATACGTTACTTGGCAACAAATTCTAAGTTTTTAAATGCCAAAGAGTAAACATAGCAAAACATCTGTGATCACAATACCAAATTAAATTTGCAAATTAATAACAAAATCAGAAACAAAATGATCCTTTTATAGATAACATTCTAATAATCTTTATAAACTACTCTTAATTGAGAAAATACAAGCATAAATAGTAGAACTTAAGAAAAACAAAATAACAGATAAAAATACTATTACTCAGAACCAATTAGATCTAGTAAAATATATGCCACAAGGAAAATGTTTAGTCTTCAATTATTATATTAATTTAAAACATAAAGGAAATAGTGAAAACTTTAAAAACAAAAAAGTTAGAATAAAAATAACTAAAGACTTAAAGGGAATATGAAGAAACAATTAATAAATATAAGAGAGAAATTAGTAAGAAAAAAGAATAGAATTATAAACAGACACAAATGCTTTTTTGAATAAAAATAACAAAGTAAAAAATTGAACCTATTTAACTTATTTAAGAACAATGTAAAATCAAAATGCAAAAAAATTAAGAAAAAAATTCAAGTTAAATGAAACAGTGAAAATTTTAAATTGCATAACACTGGCAAATAAAGAAATAGATAAGAATAGGTAAGTTTTTAGGAAAATAGATTTTACCAAAATTGACTGCTGAAGAGATAAAAGTCTACAAAGATCACGTTCCACGAGGGAAATACAGGGTGCTATGTAAGAACTACTCTCAAAAGAAATAACACCACAGCCAACTATTTTACAAGGAAATTTTACCAAACATTTAAAAAGTGAATATTTCCATTGCTATTTAAACTATTTCAGAACATGGGGGAAAAATAAGGAAGGAAAATGGCCAAACTCATGTATGAAGCAACTATAATATTGAGCCCAACATTTAATATAAAAAAGGAAATTTAACTTATCACTATTAATAAAAATCCTAAAAGAAACACAAATGCAAAATCCTGTGAAACGTAAAAATAAAAACGTGACTAAGTGGAAATTATTCCAGGAATACTAGTGTATATTAATGTTTGGAAATCTATTAATAAAGCAGTGAAATGGCAAGGGATAAAATGCAATGATATATTCCTTAAGTAAAAATGAATGGATATTTGTTAATATGGCAAAATATATGTATTTCAAGCACAAAACCGAGAACATGCTTAATGAAGAAACACTTGATGAAGTCTTTCAAAAGTCAGGAACAAGAAATAGACACAATGAACACTAGTAACAAACATCAGACAGCAGGTATATAAGATAAAACCACAAAGATGTATAAAAATTGAAAAGGAAGAATTAGCATCTTAACAACAAATTCACATATAAAATATTAGATTATATATATACACACACATATACACACACACATATACATATATATATTTAGAAGGTTGGGGAATTTTATTGCTCGAACAAAGAATCTGACAAAAGAATCTGAATATATAATGCATTTATGGGACAACTTCACTGAAAAGGGTGGGGGAATAAGATACTGACCTAAGGAGCTTTGGAAATGAGTGAAATCTATAAGTCTAAAGACAAAAAGAATTGTACACAAGCACTGTGCTATAGTTGATAAAGTTATTTCCCACAGGGAACATAACTCTCCATTCCCTAAACTCAGAGTGTTCATAGTGCCATTCTTCCAAAAATTACAGTATAAAAAGGGAATAAAAGGTTAGCTTGATAGGAGATAAAGCTAAAAGGAGAAAAACTAGCCCAAAATCATTGACCAAGGTTAAGAATAAGAGTGATTAATTACATTTATTTTATTATACTTTAAGATCTGGGGTACATGTGCAGAATGTGCAGGTTTGTTACATAGATACACACGTACCATGGTGGTTTGCTGCACCCATCAACCCATCATCTACATTAGGTATTTTTCCTAATGCTATCCCTCCCCTAGCCCCCAACCCCTGACACGCCCCGGTGTGTGATGTTCCCCTCCCTGTGTCCATGTGTTCTCATTGTATAACCCCCACTTATGAGTGAGTATGCTGTGTTTGGTTTTTTGTTCCTGTGTCAGTTTGCTGAGAATGATGGTTTCCAGCTTCATTCATGTCCCAGCAAAAGACATAAACTTATCCTTTTTTATGGCTGCATAGTATTCCATGCTGTATATGTGCCGTATTTTCTTTATCCAGTCTATCACTGATGGGCATTTGGGTTGGTTCCAAGTCTTTGCTATTGTGATTAGTGCTGCAATAAACATATGTGTGCATGTGTCTTTATAGTATAATGATTTATAATCCTTTAGGTGTATACCCAGTAATGGGATTGCTGGGTCAATTGGTATTTCTGGTTCTAGATCCTTGAGGAATTGCCATACTGTCTTCCACAATGGTTGAACTAATTTACACTCCCACCAACAGTGTAAAAGTGTTCCTTTTTCTCCACATCCTCTCCAGCATCTGTTGTTTCCTGACTTTTTAATGATTGCCATTCTAACTGGCGTGAGATAATATCTCGTTGTGGTTTTGATTTGCATTTCTCTAATGACCAGTGATGATGAGCTTTTTTTCATGTTTTTGGCCACATAAATGTCTTCTTTTGAGAAGTGTCTGTTCATATCCTTCACCCACTTTTTGATGAGGTTGTTTTTATTCTTGTAAATTTGTTTAAGTTCCTTGTAGATTCTGGATATTAGCCCATTGTCAGATGGATAGATTGCAAAAATTTTCTCCAATTCTGTAGGTTGGCTGTTCAATCTGATGATAGTTTCTTTTGCTGTGCAGAAGCTCTTTAGTTTAACTAGATCCCGCTTGTCAATTTTGGCTTTTGTTGCCATTGCTTTTGGTGTTTTAGTCATGAAGTCTTTGCCCATGCCTATGTCCTGAATGGTATTGCCTATGTTTTCTTCCAGGGTTTTTATGGTTTTAGGTCTTACATTTAAGTCTTTAATCCATCTTGAGTTAATTTTTCTATAAGGTGTAAGGAAGGGGTCCAGTTTAAATTTTCTGCATGTGGCTAGCCAGTTTTCCCAACACCATTTATTAAATAGGGAATCCTTTCCCTATTGCTTGTTTTTGTCAGGTTTGTCAAAGATCAGATGGTTGTAGATGAGTGGCATTATTCCTGAGGCCACCGTCTGTTTCATTGGTTCATATGTCTGTTTTGGTAACGGTACCACGCTGTATTGGTTGCTGTAGCCTTATAGCATAGTTTGAAGTCAGGTAACGTGATGCCTTCATCTTTGTTCTTTTTGCTTAGGATTGTCTTGGATATACAGGCTTATATTTGGCTCCATGTGAAATTTAAAGTAGTTTTTTTCTAATTATGTGAAGAAAGTCAATGGTAGCTTGATGGAGATAGCATTGAAATTATAAATTACTTTGGGTGGTATGGCCATTTTCACGATATTGATTCTTCCTATATATGAGTATGGGATGATTTTCCCATTTGTTTGTGTCCTCTCTTATTTCCCTGAGCAGTGATTTGCAGTTCTCCTTGAAGAGGTCCATCACATCCCTCGTAATCTGTATTCCTAGGTATTTTATTCTTTTACTAGCAGTTATGAATGGGAGTTCACTCATAATTTGTCTCTCTATTATTGGTGTATAGGAATACTTGTGATTTTTGCACATCAATTTTGTATCCTGAGGCTTTGCTGAAGTTGCTTATCAGCTTAAGGAGATTTTGGTCTAGATAATGAGGTTTTGTAAATATACAATCATGTCATATGCAAACAAAGACAATTTGACTTCCTCTCTTCCTATTTGAATACCCTTTATTTCTTTCTCTTGCCTGATTGCCCTGGACAGAACTTCCAATACTATGTTGAATAGGAATGGTGGGAGAGGGCATCTCTGTCTTGTGCCGGTTTTCAAAGGGAATGCTTCCAGCTTTTCCCATTCAGTTTGATATTGGCTGTGGGTTTGTCATAAATATGTGTTATTATTTTGAGTACATTCCATCAATACCTAGTTTATTGAGAGTTTTTAGCATGAAGTGGTGTAGAATTTTATTGAAGGCCTTTTCTGCATCTATTGAGATAATCATATGGTTTTTGTCATTCGTCTGTTTATCTGATGGATTACATTTATTGATTTGTGCATTTTGAACCAGACTTACATCCCAGAGATGAAGCCAACTTGATCGTGTTGGATAAGCTTTTTGATGTGCTGCTGGATTTGGTTTGCCAGTATTTTATTGAAGATTTTTGCATCGATGTTCATCAGGGATATTGGTCTGAAATTTTCTTTTTCATTATGTCTCTGCCATGTTTTGGTATTATGATGATGCTGGTCTCATAAAATGAGTCAAAGAGGAGTCCCTCTTTGTTTATTGTTTGGAATAGTTTCAGAATGAATGGTACCAGCTCCTCTTTGTACCTCTGGTAGAATTCGGATGTGAATCCCTCTGGTCTTGGGCTTTTTTTGGTTGGTAGACTATTAATTACTTCCTCAATTTCAGAACTTTTTATTGGACTATCCAGGGATTCAACTTCTTCCTGGTTTAGTCTTAGAAGGGCGTATGTGTCCAGGAATTTATCCATTTCTTCTAGATTTTCTAGTTTATTTGCGTAGAAGTGTTTATACTATTCTCTGATGGTAGTTTGTATTTCTTTGGGATCAGTGGTGATGTCCCCTTTATCATTTTTTATTGTGTCTATTTGATTCTTCTCTCTCTTCTTCTTTATTAGTCTGGCTAGCCATCTATCTATTTTGTTAATCTTTTCAAAAGATCAGCTCCTGGATTCATTGATTTTTTGAAGGGTTTTTCATGTGTCTATCTCCTTCAGTTCTGCTCTGATCTTAGTTATTTCTTGTTTTCTGCTAGCTTTTGAATTTGTTTGCTCTTGCTTCTCTAGTTCTTTTAATTGTGATGTTAGGGTGTCTGTTTTAGATCTTTCCTGTTTTCTCCTGTGGGCATTTAGTGCTATAAATTTTCCTCTAAACAATGCTTTAGCTGTGTCCCAGAGATTCTGGTATGTTGTGTCTTTGTTCTCATTGGTTTCAAAGAACTTCTTTATTTCTGCCTTAATTTTGTTATTTACCCAGTAGTCATTCAGGAGCAGGTTGTTCAGTTTCCATGTAGTTGTGTGGTTTTGAGTGAGCTTCTTAATCCTGCTTTCTAATTTGATTGCACTGTGGTCTAAGAGACTGTTTGTTTGATTTCAGTTCTTTCCCATTTGCTGAGGAATGTTTTACCTCCAATTATGTGGTCACTTTTAGAATAAATGTGATATGGTGCTGTGATGGATGTACATTCTGTTGATTTGGGGTGGAGAGTTCTGTAGATGCCTATTCAGTCTGCTTGGTCTAGAGCTGAGTTCAAGTCCTGAATATCCTTGTTAATTTTCTGTCTTGTTGATCTGTCTAATACTGACAGTGGTGTGTTAAAGTCTCCCACTATTATTGTATGGGAGTCTAAGTCTCATTGTAGGTCTCTAAGAACTTGCTTTATGAATCTGAGTGCTCCTGTATTGGGTGCATATCTATTTAGGATAGTTAGCTCTTCTTGTTGCGTTGATCCCTTTACCATTATGTAATGCCCTTCTTAGTCTTTTTTGATCTTTGTTGGCTTAAAGTCTGTTTTATCAAAGACTAGGATTGCAACCCCTGCTTTTTTTGTTGTCTTTGCTTTCCATTTGCTTGATAAATATTCCTTCATCCCTTTATTTTGAGCCTATGTGTGTCTTTGCATATGAGATGGGTCTCCTGAACAGAGCACACTGATGGGTCTTGACTCTTTATCCAATTTGCCAGTCTGTGTCTTTTAAATGGGCATTTAGCCCATTTACATTTAAGGTTAATATTGTTATGTGTGAATTTGATCCTGTCGTTATGATGCTAGCTGGTTATTTTGCCTGTTAGTTGATGCAATTTCTTCATAGTGTCGATGTTCTTTTCAATCTGGTATGTTTTTACAATGGCCGGTACTGGTTGTTCTTGTCCATGTTTAGTGCTTCCTTCAGGAGCTCTTGTAATGCAGGCCTGGTGATGACAAAATCTCTCAGCATTTGCTTTTCTGTAAAGGATTTTATTTATCCTTTGCTTATGAAGCTTATGCTGGATATGAAATTCTGGGTTAAAAATTCTTTTTTTTAAGGACGTTGAATATTGACCCCCCATGGTCTTCTGCCTTGTAGGGTTTCTGCAGAGAAGGCCACTATTAGTCTGACAGGCTTCTGTTTGTGGGTAATCCGACCTTTCTCTCTGGCTGCCCTTAACATTTTTTCCTTCATTTCAACCCTGGTGAATCTGACAATTATATGTCTTGGGATTGCTCTTCTCGAGGCATATCTTTGTGGTATCCTCTTTCCTGAATTTGAATGTTGGCCTGTCTTGCTAGGTTGGAAATGTTCTCCTGGATAATATCCTGAAGTGTGTTTTCCAGCTTGGTTCCATTCTCCTCATCACTTTCAGGTACACCAATCAAACATAGGTTTGGTCTTTTCACATAGTCCTATATTTCTTGGAGGCTTTGTTCATTCCTTTTCATTCTTTTTTCTCTAATCTTGTCTTTATGTTTTATTTCATTAAGTTGATCTTCAATCTCTGATATCCTTTCTTCTACTTGGTTGATTCAGCTATTGGTACTTGTGTATGCTTCACAAAGTTCTCATGCTGTGTTGAGCTACATTAGGTCATTTATGTTCGTCTCTAAACTGGTTATTCTAGTTAGCAATTCATCTAACCTTTTTTCAAGGTTCTTAGCTTCCCTGCATTGGGTTAGAACATGCTCCTTTAGCTTGGAGGAGTTTGTTATTAATCACCTTCTGAAGCTTACTTCTGTCAATTCGTCAAACTCATTCTCTGTCCAGTTTTGTTCCCTTGCTGGCAAGCAGTTGTGATCCTTTGGAGGAGAAGAGGCATTCTGGTTTTTGGAATTTTCAGCCCTTTTGCACTGGTTTTTCCTTATCTTCATGGATTTATCTACCCCATGGTCTTTGATTTCGGTGACCTTATGATGAGGTTTCTGTGTGGATGTCATTTATGTTGTTGATGCTATTCCTTCTTGTTTGTTAGTTTTCCTATGAGCAATCAGGCCCTTCTGCTGCAGATCTGCTGGAATTTGCTGGAGGTCCACTGCAGACCCTGTTTGCCCAGGTGTCACCAGCAGAAGCTGCAGAACAGCAAAGATTGCTGCCTGCTTCTTCCTCTGGAAGCTTTTTCGCAGAGGGGCACCGCTAGATTTCAGCCAAAGCTCTCCTGTATGAGGTGTCTGTTGACCCCTGCTGGGAATCGTCTCCCAGTCAGGAGGTGTGGGGGGTCAGCGACCTACTTGAGGAGGCAGTCTGTCCCTTAGCAGAACTCGAGTGCTGTGCTTGGAGATCTGCTGCTCTCTTCAGAGCCAGCAGGCAGTAATGTTTAAGTCTGCTGAAGCTGCCCCCACAGCTGCCCTGTCCCCCAGGTGCTCTGTCCCAGGGAGATGAGAGTTTTATCTATAAGACCCTGACTGGGGCTGCTGCCTTTCTTTCAGAGATGCCCTGCTGAGAGAGGAGGATTCTAGAGAGGTAGTGAGGCTACCTCAACTTTGCAGAGCTGTGCTGGGCTCTGCCTCGTTTGAAATTCCTAGTGGCTTTGTTTATACTGTGAGGGGAAAACCGCCCAATCAAGCCTCAGTAATGGTGGATGCCCCTCCCCCCACCAAGCTCTAGTGTCCCTGGTGGACTTCAGACTGATGTGCTGGCAGCGGGAATTTCAAGCCAGTGGATCTTATCTTGCTGGGCTCTGTGGGGTGGGATCTGCTGAGGTAGCCCACTTGGCTCTCACTTCAGCCCTCTTTCCATGGTAGTGAATGGTTCTGTCTCACTGGTGTTCCAGGCACCACTGGGGTATAACAAAAAACTCTTGCAGCTAGCTCAGTGTCTGCCCAAAGGGCCGTCCAGTTTTGTGCTTGAAATCCAGTGCCCTGGTGGTGTAGGCATCCAAGGAAATCTCCTGGTCTGAGGGTTGTGAAGACCATGGGAATTCACAGCACAGTCCCTCAAGGCTTCCCTTGGCCAGGAGAGGGAATTCCCCAACCCTTTGCACTTCCTGGATGAGGTAATGCCCCGCCCCACCCCACTTTGGCTCACCCTCCGTGGGCTGCACCTACTGTCTAACCAGTCCCAGTGAGATGAGCTGGGTACCTCAGTTGGAAATGCAGAAATCACCCACCTTCTGTGTTGATCTTGCTGGGAGCTGCAGACCAGAGCTGTTCCTATCCGGCCATCTTGCCAGCTGGAAGTGATTAATTACATTTCTAATAGGTATTCTTGACATGATGTGATGTGAATTTTTCTTTACCTCTGTGATGTTCCTCCAGAAACATGTAACAGTATGACAAATCAAATATATTTTGAAAAACCAATGCTTCATATATATAGAATTTTCCAGTGAAACTCACCTTATAAACCATTGTTAAGGTCTAATATTTCATGAGGGAAAATGTATTATTGCAAGATAGTCTTACTAATCTTTTATGAAGTAAATAGATATCTTACAAATTAATTTGGGTATAACTGTTAGTGCTTTAGGATGAGTTTTCACCCATCTTCCCACCCATGGAATCACTTGCTAGTGCTAAACAAATAATATTTTATGGATTTTCACATTTCATAAAGGATAGTGATTGCAAAATAATGAGTTTAGTCTTTTGGTCAAAAAACTACTAATTTTAAAATATGAAGTTTTAAATGTAAGTTTTTACTTAAAACTTGTCAGACGACCTAATTGTATGAATTAAGCAAGTCACTTTTATTTCAACCTTTTTCAGTGGGTTGAGGCAAAGATCAGGTGATATTATGTGTGTAAGAGCACTTTGTAAATTTTAAGGCAGCAGAAAATTATAAGTTATTATTATGAAGCAGTCATTTGCTAAACTGTATGCTAGGATTCTCAAAACAATAAATACACTTTCTTAAAAAAAGTCACCTTTTGTTTGTTAGAAGAGAAATTGGTAAAACCTTTAACTTTGTTTTTGTTTTCATCAGATGCTGTCATGCTTGAGAAGTAGTCACGTTAAGAGTATGACAACATACTTTGGGGGACTAATGATTGTTCAGGGCAAGACTATGGACAAAAGAAATAAAAATTTAAAAGGCAGAGAGAATAAAAGAAGGTATATAGTGAGAAGAATATATACTTGACCTTCAGAGCCACAGAAATAGCTTATTTGTATAGATTTTTGGTTAAGAATATTTTTAAAATCATTTAAATAATTGCTTATTATAGTTGTAATCATATTAACTTTCCAAAATTTGGAAGAATAATGTGAAAATTAATAAGTTTTAAGCTTGTTCTAAGATACTTACATGAAATGCCATGAATAATGACAACATATAGTAATAGTTTATGCTTGTATTCTAGTGAGTTGAATTAGCTATTTTTTCTGGTAACACAGTCTTCTGAGATTGTGACATGATAGTTCAAGTCAGCATGGTATCTGAGTTTCTTATTCTATGGTTTCTTTTCCACTTAATATATTGACCCAACTCTATGATTGCTGATACATCATTCACTCACTCTTGTTTTTATATGTTAAGATTGATGTTTGTTTCTACATTCAGGATTCAGCTTCTTTTCTTACTTGCTGAGTGTCTTCTTAGGAGTTACGTATTACAAAATATGAATAAATAGAGTCTAACTCTATGAGTTTTTCTCAGGAAAGGAAATACTTTTACAGGTTTTGAAATTACAATGATAAATTTTTGTGTACAAGCATGATGTTATCACACCATAGGCAAAACAGAACAAGAGTTGACAAATCAGTAGTTCCTTCAGTTGATTCACAGCTTTTCCACTGAGGTTTGGATTTAAACCGAATTGATCGTTGCATACTTTTCATCAACTCAACTAGGCAAGTTCATAGTAAATAGAGAGAAGCAAAGAAATACTGAAGATCAAAGGATTTTTGCATGTCTGCCCTAACCTTGGGCTATGTCACTCTTAATAACAACAGATGGTATTCCCTCTGAAGTCCTGTTTGCTGATGCTATAAATGACTAAAAACTGAGGTTTTAGTGAAAGTGCTGACAAAGACTCTACTAGATCATTTCACAAGATGGCATTAACTTTTGTTACTGGTAACTGTAAAGGCAGTGTATTTTAGCTGTGTTATATTTACATTGCATTGCCTATAATTCAATATCCAAAAACATTTTAACCATTCATGGGAAAAAAGAGAAAGTTAACATTGAACAAATTACCAAAGATTATCATACCGGCAAAATGTATAGTCACTGATAACATTTTTTTCTTGTCTACAATAAAATTTGAAATCTTTAAATTTCAAAATAAAAGAAAATCAGGAAGAGTGTTAAACTGAGGTTCAGAAAGAAAAACTCAACTGACCTGGCAAAACTTTTCAGCAGCCATTTGCTTAGTCTTGGTAGATTCTGGTTTGAAAGTTAATTAGCATCAAATAAGACAGCTGGTACTGATTCAGCAGAGACTGCATACTCCCTCCTCCTGCATATTCCCACCTCCTGTTCCCTCTCCCTCCATTGACAGACTTTCCTAAATGCAGGAATTTGCCCCATCCATTGACGTCTTTCGGATGGCACTAATATTACTGAACATCCAATGCCTTAGTTGTAATTATAGTATGTTAGAATTAATAAAGATTTAATGCATGTAATGATATAAACATAGCTACAGATACAGAATATAATAATAAAGAAACTGATTACCAGAAATGAAAAGAATTCTCTATATAATGCTGTATCCCAATATTAGAGAATAAGTTAAAAATGAAGTACTCTTAGAACTCAGATTTTCTTATTCCTGGTTAAGCATTTTTTCAACTGTACCTTACTTCTATTGCAAGGGTAGTTGTAGTCCTAAGTGTGGTGGTGATTGTGAGTATTGTAATGGAAAAAATAGCATTTGGATTTGGCAAACTCTTAATACATATTATCTCATTAATATATCTCTGTGGATTTAATAATATGCTGCTCTCACTGAAATCCCAATGATGCTGATTAAGAACCTGAAGAAATAAAGAAACTAATAAATACACATTATGTGGGAGATATTATGCACAAAATTTTATAGAAATTTATTTCATTTTCATAATAGTTCTCAATTTAAGTTTTTGTATTAGTATTTTTATGCAAACAGGAAATAAGGTTCAGAGAAGAAAAATAACTTCTCCAAGATGTATAACAAGTAGTGATGAAATTGAATTTGAATCCACCTTATTGTCAACTTTCCATCTGAGCAAGCAAATAATGTGTCCAAGGTTAAGCAGTAGCATTAGAATGCAGTTTCAAATGCAAGATATCAGATTCACTATCACTGGCATTTTCCATAACATTGCACTTTAGACTTTTTAACAGGTTTCTCAGCATTTTTTTATGAGAAGAAACTATTTTTCAATTTTAAAACCTTGAAATTCTAAGTAAGGTATACTTCTTGTCAGTATGAATATATGCTGTATCTGAGAAAGGGGAATTTGTCAACATCAATAAGTTTGAACGCCTATCCAATGTAACACTCAGGTCTCCTTTGAAGATTTATATTATTTGATTAATAACTTTATTATATGTATTCTCATGTACATTAGATGATGTATATGTATAGTTTACCTATCTAATCTGTCGATCAGTCTTCTATCAAATAACTGTATTTGCTTATCTATTATCAATTTAACTCGATGGGGTTGACATGAGTTAAAAATGTAAATCTAGGCACATTTCTTCTATCTTCACTAAATTAAATGCTGTGAAAACATGTTCATTTACTATCTTCTGTAGCATATGATTCGTTCCAAAGAATTAATGATCCAATTGGCCACGTATAAAATTTAGTAATTTTTCCAAAGAAGGAGGGTGTGCATTGAATTTTCTAAGCATGCAACTCAAACTATATTCTCCTTGGAAAAAATACCAAGTTTTAAGAAAGGAATCGGAGGATATTCTAGGGTCTCAGCCACAGGAGATAAGGGGCTATTGTGTTTTGGTGAAGAAAAGTAAAAATAATAATATTATACTAACAATACAATGAAGAAAATGTTATCAAGAAATGGAATTTAAGCATGACCATAGAAAATTCTATGAAGGTATTGCTCCAAGGTGCATCTACAGAGAGGTATCAGATAAAGGCAGCCCAAGTTATAAAAAATATATATGGTTTTGGAATTCAAGAGGGATAAAATAAAAAATCCTGCATTGTGATTTGAAAAATCACTTTGACCTAACAGACATTAAAATAAGTTCACGTGAAAATGTTGAGAACACACTAATGAATAATGACCTCAAGGAGTTAAAAACTTACTGGAAGAGCTGGCCCTAAACGTAACACATAATAAATTAGTGAACATGTAAAAAGTGTTTTGAGGCAGGAAAATACAGAAGTCAAGAGTATCACTTGTGTATTAGTCAATTTTCACAGTGAGAGCTACATGAGATTGGGTAATTTATTAAGAAAAGAGGTTTAATTGAATCACAGTTCCACATGGCTGGGGAGGCCTCAAGAAACTTACAATCATGACCCAAGGCAAAGAGGAAGCAAGGCACATCTTACTGTGGCAGAGCAGGAGAGAGAGGGGAGTGGGGAACCACCACACACTTTTAAACCATCAGACCTCGTGAGAACTCACTCACTCTCATGGGAAGAGCATGGAGGAAACCAACCCCATGGTTCAATCACCTCCTACCAGGTCCCTCCCTAACATGTGGGGATTACAATTTGAGATGAGAATTGGGTGGGGACACAGAGCCAAATCATATCAACTTGAAAGATTATTTTAAGGTCATTGCTGATAATAATCCAGTTAACCTTTCTGAGAGATTACAATATGCCAGCTGCTATGCTATGGTAATTTGAAACGTTATCTTAAACATCACTTGAATAATCCAATGAAGCAGATGATTAAATTCCCAGATTGCAGTTCAAGATTCTTAGAGAGTTGAATTACTTTGTTCAGAGGTATAAGAGATAGAGATAAGACCAGACTCCAGGGTTGTGTAATGTGAGAAATGCTATTTTCCTGACAGAAATTCAACTGCTCTCTTTGCCACACAATTACTGCAAGGTGCCTGTTAATCCATGCTGCCCACACATTGAGCTGTTGATATTTATTAATGTTCAATACAATATAAAGAGTGAATTAGCTGTGGCTGATAAAATGCACATCACTTTAAAATATACCTGAATTTATATTAGATTTATTATTATTATGAATCAAGGATATTAAAAGTAGAGCCATATTAAGAAAGTTCTCCACTAGTCATATTTTGCTTTTTGTTGTCTAATATACATTTCCCCACTGGACCTTGTTTTTCTTTCTGGCAGTAGCCTCTCAATGACTCTCAGTGTATATGGTTTGGTGAAGCTGACACATTCATGCCTTCTGCCTTGTATGATCCAGACCTAACAAATGAGTATATTTTATCTCTTAGGTCATAGCAATTGTTTGAGGACTATTACTCAATTTGTTCCAATAAGACCCAATTGGAGACTTTAAGAAAAAAGACACTCGCTTTTCTCTTTAGTGACTAATCTGCGGGGCATACATTTAGAGATTTTGGTAAGAGTGGACAGCTGAAGAAAGTCCACCTGAGAACAATTTGATATTTGTGTCGATTTACAGGGGAAAAAAAATGACAACAGCAAGACTAAACATAGCATGTCCCATGGAATGTATGTGATACACTTATATTAAACATTCTTTATTGTCTCTCTGAAATTTAAATTTAAGGAGACATTATTTTATCTGACAACCCTAAATGCAAGGAAAGCAGAGATGAGACTTGAGTAAAGAGAGTCCAATGACATCACCTGAATTTATAATCTAATGTCACCAAAAGTCAGCTGACCCTTTAACCTTTAAGTTATATGATACAAAAGATCATTTATGTCACTGGTAACAGAAGAAGCACTACCTAAGAGGATGTTCTAAAAAATAAGAAGAAAAATAATTCGTATGCTTCAGACTGTTTGAAGCACTAATATAAATAGAAGACATCAAATCACATTTTAGTATGTTTGTGACAATAATGCAGAAGAGAAAATGGACTTACACAACATTTTGGAGTTTGCAAAAGGGCCATTTGAGATCGAATTCTAAAATTATTTCATATTTGATACATCTAGAATGCAAAGGTCAAGGTTATTTTTCATGAGAAGGGATTAAGCAGCCAAAGGAGAAGAGAATGTATTCCTCTATAAAGCCAAAAAGAATCCAAACAGAAAATGCATTGAGTATTTTATATCAATATCTGAAAAAAGCACAAAGTAGTAATGCCAATAACAAACATTCAGATAGAAAAATAATGTAAGAAAATACATTGGATAGGTAATGATGAAGCCTTTTCCAATTATCCTCCCCTCAGTAATTTCTCTCTCCTATATATTTTTATATCATTTATCATCTATACCATTATTTATCTCCCTTTACTGCTTTTCATGCAATGATGGCTCTCATATTATAAAACACATTTATTCTTTATTATGAGATTATAATTTCTGTAAGAACAGTGTCAAGAGGAAACATCTTGGGTGATGAAAATGCTTATTATCTTGATAGCAGTGATGGTTTCAAGGTTGTATGCATATGCTAAAATTGATTAAATTGTACAGTTTCAATATGTGCAGTTTATTGTACTTTAATTATACCTGAAAATATTTTTTTAAAGCATGTGGACTTGGTTGAAAGCTACCTGAAGACTCTAATACCAGGCTAAAAATTAGAGAATAGAGGAAAAAGTGAGGACCTAAAGGAGTTAGAGCAAGAGCTCAGCTTTAAAGGAGGCTTTCCTACAAAAGATGATCAATAGTTACAAACATCAGGAGCAATATATTCTGCGCTCCAAAATTAATGGACCCACATCAGGAACTTAGTGTCAGAAACCTTCAGGCAGTAGTCAGTCTTGTCTGTTTCTAGAGATCTGTTTTGGAGTTGATTCATGGATTGGTATATGGTAAAGATAAAGCACTTGGTTCCAATCCCTGGAGATTCCGGAGATTTAGAGCTAGAGGAAAATGACAAAAACAAGGGACATTGGGAAGTAGCTCCTGAGCTAGGAGAAAAGATCGTAGAGTTTTGAAATCCATAAGAAAAAAAAAAGGTATGTATTTTGTGGAATAGAAAGAGCACTATCAAGAGCTATTGGCAGATCAACTAAAACAAGGACAGAGTTGGTACTATATCCTGATATAAGACAGTGAGTTTCATGATAAGCCCCATCTGCTGGTGAGGATAAGATTGTGTAATGTACTGCCAGGTTTGATTGAGGATGGCTCAGTGGTTGGAAGAAGCTTGCACCTAAAACCTCAAGTTGAAAAGAGGTGGGACAGGAAAAGGCTAAGATGCAGAGCAATTTATTATGTTTCTATGCCTGTAAACTCCTGGCATAGTGTTACTGCCAAATCAGGCACTTAATAGATGTATGTCAATAGATTGCCACATCAATAGACTCAAGGAATTTGCATATGATAACAAGGTTAAATATTTCATATGACTCATCTGGAAAAATGAAAGAGAAAAGATATGATTAAAGTCTACGAGATTTGAGGGATCTGAATTGAGTGAATGCAAATGTCCTCATTAAATGCTTGATTATTAGTATGATGAGGCTCGCTTTAAACTTGAAAGAGACAATTGTGAATAAATAAAGGTAATAACACTAATTTTTTTAAAAAAGGTTAATAAACGTTTGGACCTATAATGGAAGAATGAGCTTGAGTGAAAAATTTAATGTAATTCAATTACATAAACATTTGGGGACAATCCCAAGCTCATTTGGGGTTGACATTATGCAACAAAATTATGTGCTCCTAAAAAATTCTTCGACTTTTTCCCTTAAGAACTCCATGATGAAATTCAGCTCATTTTTATCTTGTTTTTTTATTAAAAAATACTTAACTTGTTGTACATAGTGTTTTACTGAGTTACTTTCAGCATTTTCCTCAGATAGAAGTGATTTAATTACATATAAAATAACTTATTGACAATCAATGACATTAAGTAGTATTTCATATTTTTACTTAGTATTTTATTTGATTAAAAGTAATTCCTATATATTTTCCCCTTTGATTGCAGACAATAGTGAATTCAGGTTCCAAAATAGCTACAATAGTGATTTATGTATAAATTATATATAGATAATTTAGCACATACGCCTGTTTGTTTTTGTGCTATTTAATATAAAACTTACTAATAGTTGAATAGTTATGTCATGTTTCCATAAACAATAACTCTTCATTTTTTGTTTTTTATTTTACTTTAAGTTCTGGGATATATGTACAGAACGTGCAGGTTTGTTACATAGGTATATATGTGCCATGGTGGTTTGCTGCACCCATCAACCCGTCACATCTAGGTTTTGAGCCCCGCAAGCACTAGGCATCTGTCCTAATGCTCTCCCTCCCCTTTCCTCCCACCCCGCGACGGGCCCTGGTGTGTGATGTTCCCCTCCCTGTCTCCATGTGTTCTCACTTAAACAGTAACTCTTGATCAAAAGTATTGGACATCTAAATGGTTTTATCCAAATCCGCTTTACAGGAATCCAAGTACTTTTATTAAAAATATTATTAAAATGCAAAAAAATTCAGTTGGCTTAAAACTCCAGTTTTTTTGTGGGACTGTCATTCTGTGCCAATATGTGTGAATGACTTCTATTCTCTAAAAACTATCTACAAAAATAAATTACTGCAAAGGGGGGTTCACTGTCAGTATTTTAGTTGACCTGACAGGACAGCCAATGTCTTCCGCTTTCCAGTGTCAATGCGCCAGCATCCCCTAGTGGGCATTGTTAAAAATAAAACTTAATTCTACTGATAAGAAAGGTGAAGGAGGTTTATTAATGTATTAGGTTTATTTTGTTGGAATTCATTTGCATAATTAAAATAACTTTGCATTTATGAGTGCATATTGTCAATAAAACATTATGTAACTGCAAATACTCTGGTTGGGATGGTACCAGCTATCATCTATTGCCCTGAAATATTTGTGTATTTAAAAAGTTTACATACGCAATATTTTTGGATTTATATGTGTGTGTACAAAGTAATTTAAGCTATTCATCATTTATATTTGTTTGAATATTCATAATTTATATTTGCATGTTTGACAAACATTTTTAATTGAGGTTTGTGCTATGTATAGTTACAATTACAGACAGAAGTTTGACTCAACTGGAATTATTGTGGCATTAAAAATAAGCATTGATTTCTATATGAGACTGATTTTATTCAAATCCTAATTTCCCTGGTGATTAGCCTTGTGACCTAGAGAAATTTTTTTACCCCTTTGAAATCTTATTTTCTTCATTCATAAAACAAGGGTAAAAATATACATACTGGCTCAAAATTTTTAGGGAAGGTTTTCCAGAGTCTGGTAACACGCATGATTAACAACACATATGTTTAAAACGCATAAACATGTACAGAATTTTAATATTAAACATTAAGAACAATGTAAAAAAGCTAAGGAATTCTTTTTTTCTTTTTTCTTTTTGTTTTCTTTCTTTCTTTCTTTTTTTTTTTTTTTTTGAGACAAAGTTTCACTCTTGTTGCCCAGGCTGGACTGCAATGGCGTGATCTCGGCTCACTGCAACCTCCACCTCCTGGGTTCAAGCAATTATCTTGCCTCAGTTTCCTGAGTAGCTGGGATTACAGGCACCCACCACCACGCCCAGCTAAGGTTTTCGTATTTTAAGTAGAGAGGGGGTTGGCCAGGTTGGACTTGAACTCCTGACTTCAGGTGATCCACCCTCCTCGGCCTCCTAAGTGCTGAGATTACAGGCAAGAGCCACCGTGCCAGGCCAAAGCTAAGAAATTCTAAGCATAAAAATGCATTATAGATGGTGCTTTGGGCTGAAATAAACACAAAGTAAATAAGTGGATATTTATTTTTATAAGAATAAATTAAATACTTTTTCTGTGTTATTGAAGAATATCTGATATAGGTTAGCTGTTGAGAAGTTTACCATAAGTCCTTATTAATTAATTTATAGGATATACAGCAGCTCTAAAAAAAGCCAAATCAAGTGCTAGAGCTTATTCATGAAATGGTTTTGAAATTGGGCTTATAAAAATGCTTCTTTGTGAAACTGTTTGTAGATATGAAAGAAAACCCTGCTAGAATTCATTGTTAAGGCATTAGATTATCTCTATATGTAGAACTAGTTCTGTATATTTTGTCTGAATTAAGAAGATTTTTAGAAGGTTAAAATAAAATGTTATTATGGAAAGTGAGCGAAAATTTGAGATTATCAGGTAAATTTCTTAATAGTAAGGTTTTGAGAGAGATTTATTGAATGCCTGAAAAAGTGGGAACAGAAGAAGAGTGAGGCACAAAACACTCAATGGGTGCAGTTGACAGAAAAAAAGGCTGAAAAGCAAACTTCATCTTTTGCAGTTAAGCCCTATGATATCTGGAAGCTATCTGGAAACATTGTTTTGGTGAGTGCACTTCAGAATTTCTTGGTTTCATGCTTTATAAACAATCTGGTTTATGGTTCACTGAATAAAGCAGATCTTCTTTGACCACAGTGGTCTGTGGTAAAGTAAAGCCTTTAGCCAAATGGATTCCAGTATTCATTCCCGTTGGCTATGCGCTTAAGTTACCATATGTTACGTGGTACATTTACATATCTATTAATGCTTCTATGTTCTCCTCCCTGCAAGATGAGAACTTCCTTTGAGCATCAGCAATCTTTCCTTTATATGCAACACAGTAGAGATAACCAGGTCAGATTTTTCCAATAAGTTTGCAATAGTTATAAGGAAAATTTCCCAAATATTTGTGTCCGTAAGAACCACCTACAGTTATGTGAAAAATACAGATTTTTTTTCTGTATTTTCTGAGCACGGAATCAGAAATTTGTTTTAGATGTGTTTGGAAATCTATATTTATAAGATGCAACCAAATTTATTCTTATGGTTTTAAAAACTTCATACATAAATTCATAATCATAAATTGATTATATTTAAAACAAATGTATAATGAGAATGTGAGCTCAGAGAGTAGAATTTAAACATTAAAAACTACTAGAAGTCATTAAACAAACAGTGAAATTGTAGTGGTGATCTCTTTCCAATAACTTTAAGTATAATTGTTCATCCTTTAGATTAGGCTGATGAAACTGACTTTTTTTCCCCCCAGACTGCTCTTGGTTTTAAATAGAAAATGACCAAAAGAAAACTTGGTAATTCACCTTTCTTTTATCTTCTTATTTGATTTTAGCCTGATATAATATTTCCTGTGGCAAGGAAGAAAACCACTAAGCTATCAATAGCTCTAAATTTCTTAAATTTAGGTATATAGATATCCAGATTTCATGAAAACAAATGAAAGATTTGAAGTTATTTATTAGCAACTTTTTCTTTTGCTATGTAGCAAATTCCCATAAATTTAGCAACTTAAAGTGACAACATTTTATTATCTCACAGTTCCCTGGGTCAGAATTCCAGCAAATTTTAACTTGGCTCTCTACTTAGGATCTTATAAAGCTGAAAATAAGGTGTTGTCCAGATGTGTACTTATCTGGAGTCTTGACTAGAGAAAGATATGCTTCCAAGCTCACTCAGGCTGTTGGCAGAATTCATTTCCTTGCGGTAGTAGACTAAGGTATCCACTGCATTCCTGGCTGTCAACCAGGGACCACTCTCACCTTCTGGAGGCCACTCTTAGATCCCTGCCATGTGCCCCACTCCATCTCAGCAATGGAGAATCTTCTTCACATTAGTTCCTTCTTGCACTTTAAATTTCCAATTCCCATTCTGCTACTAGCCCGAGAAAATTCTGCTTTGAAAGGGCTCATGTGAGTAGATCAGTCTCAACCAAATGCTCTTCGTATTGTAAAAAGTCAACCACTTTGGGGCTTTAACTACGTCTTCAAAATCCCCTCACAGCAATACCTGGAGTCGTATTATTGAATAACCTGGGGACTGGAACATTGGAATGCCATCTTAGAATTCTACCACAGTAGCTCACTCACTGAAGCAGTTTTTTCAACTTGTAAATGTCTTGTAATATATTACAAAGTCTGTCTCTATACTCCTACTGGACTTGCACAATTTGTACGAGTCAAAATGAAGAACATTAGTTCTAAAAACAGTCAAGAACCATTGTGCAATGTTGGATAAAAAATGTTACTTCTACACAGAGGTTCAGAATCTTTTCTGGTCAAGAATCTCTTTGAGAATCTGACAAAAGGTTGTAACTTATTTTCCACTTCTTGAAATGCACACATTTCAGTCATTTTTTGAATGTTAAGAGATTCTGATCTAAGTGAAAGAGAACAACAATGAGATTATCCAATGTCTATATATGCCTCTGATACACCTATTAGAAAATAATGTTGGTCAACTAATGTTAACATAAGACTTGATTCACTTATCCAGTGCTAGTATGATGTATGTTTTAATCTAGCTCTCTTAGAAACTATTCGTTTGTCAATCAATAAAATAATTTCCATTTTTTTAATTCTAAAATATTTACTTGAAAAATAAAGATTGAATATATTTAGGACGTACAATGTGATGTCTTTATATGCATATAGATTGTGTATTCATTACTGCAGTCAAATTAACACAGCTATCATCAATACCCATGTTGTTCATTAGATTTCCAGAACTGGTTCATGTCAGAATTGAAAGTTTTTACCTTTTAACCGTCATCTCCCCATTTCACACACCCTGTCCAAACCCTGGACGCCATTGTTCTATTCTCTGCTTCTATGAGTTCAACATTTTTTAGATACCACAATATGAATGAGAAAATACAGTATTTGTCTTTTTGTGCCTGGCTTATTTCATTTAGCATAATGTCCTCTAGTTCATCCATATAATTGAAAACGACAGGCTTTCCTCATTTTGGCTGAATAATATCCCATTGTATCAATATACCACAATTTCTTTATCCATATATCTGCCAGTGGACATTTAGGTCATTTCTATACCTTGGCTGTTGTAAATAATGCTGCAGTGAACACGGCAATGCAGATATCTCTTCAACATACTGATTTAATTTCCTCTTTGACAAACTGATTGCATTTTCTTTGAATATATACTTACAAGTGGGATTGCTGAATCATATGGTAGTTCTATTTTAGAATTTTCCTAAAATAAAGCAAAACAAAACACAATGAAACAAATACTGAACTGTGTTAGCACGTGGGATAGACTTATGCTACACCCAGCTAAATTTAGACTCAAAATTTTTTAAAGGAAGGAAGCAAAAGACTGAATTTAGCCTGACCAGTTGTTGAAAGAAATGAATTAAATCCTCTGTTGTTTGCAAACCAGATTATGTGTCCATTCTGAGAAACTCATCCTGCTCTGTTTCTACTTTGCCACATAATATGTAGCTAAATATGTCACACCCTCATGACCAAAGGAATTATGATGCCTTGGAAAATACCTGAACTAGTCCTAAAAGACAGTTTAATCATCTGACAAAATAACAGTATCTGCTTTGCTGTTTGTAAAACTCGGGCTCTAAGTACTGTACTTTTCTTATTATTACTGAATAAAATAGCACATGAATGAAAAAACAGGGAAATGTACTGGAGAAATGTATTAGGTATCCTCAGTGGATACCCAGTGCCTGCTGCCTCAAAGGTCTGTGAAGGAAGATTTGATTTCTTTCTCCTGAGACACAAAATTGCAGCTCCAGGATGTGTGTTACTGTGTAACAGTGATTATCTTACTTCATGGCTCTGTGGCAAATGCATGCCTGGTTTGTGGAAAGATGAAAATTAAATACAGACATCAGAAGATTGAGAGTGAAAGGGATTTGTTAGGTGTTTTCACTAAAATGCTAAAGAACTTCCATTAAGCTACATGTTTTAATAATTAAAACATTGCTTTAAATTGGCTTCAAAACTTAAGAATATCCAGAGAAACTAGAAAGGGTATTAGGAACTAATTACATTAAAATATTGAAGATCAATTTCTCATGGTTTGGTAGCTTCATATTATTATTTCTTTAAAAACGATCAAGGCAAATATTATAGAAACATATCAAAAGATGCTTTTCTAGGGCTCTATATTAATAGTTAGTACTAAGAAATTTTTTTAATAGAATTTATTGAGTTAGCTCACCTTGGTTTTAGGAAAACACATGGCACCTTTTAGGAAGTTTGCGGAAGGAAACTTCTTGTTTTTCTTCCTGACCAGAAAAAAAAAAAGCCAAAATGACATTTACTTATTAAAAATGATCAGTTTGGAAGTGTGAAGGACTGGATTTCAAAACAGTACTTTCCAATCTGGATGAAAGATAATATTCATATATGATCAATACAATCTATTCAAATCCAATCAGCATGATTTTTATATTTTCCCTTTTTCTTCTTCTAGAAAAATCACATTAATATTTTGATTAAATCAACCACATAGAAACCCCGAGCTTCAAAATGAAGTGAATTTCCACCAGTTTCTTTGTGCAGTTAGAAAATTTTGGAGGTTCCTCTTGTTTTCCCACACTACAGGGAGAGGGCATGAGTGAGACTAGGCTGATCTCCACGCAGAGTGACATAATATTCATATCGTGACATCATTTCATGTGCTTTTCAGTGTAATTGGATTTCTTCCATCTTGTAGAATCTACAGTTTAGATCTTGACTCTTATTTCAGGGATTGATTCTAGTTTGTCACATATAAGATCAAGGTTGAAGAATATTTTCTTTAGCGAACCGTATCTGTGGCAACCATGCAAATGCTCCTTTCGAGCTTCCAACTGACGGGACTGTAATGGAGCAACGGCTCTAGCTGCTTCCTGCTGCATGGAACAAAAATCCATTGCCACACTGACCAAAACCTATATTTCCCATCGGCTTCTCCATGCAATGGACTGAGCAGGATGGGGATACCAAGACAAGTTTGTTTCTGGAAGCCACTGGACTCCCGAGCTGGTTGACTTTGGTTCAAGAACCCTTTGATGACTTTGCCAAACTGCCTTACTTTGCAAGCTGTTCAGAATATTTACAACATCTCCCCTTTTCTATCTTCTTCAGTTGGGTGTAAGACTCATACTGTGGATCAACAGCTCTCCTATTATTCCATGACTCTTTTTCTATCTTCTTCCTCAGGGGTTTTCCCTAACAAAACCACTGCATGTTTAATCTAGCCTTGGAGTCTGCTTCTCAAAGAACCTGAACTATCACAGTTTTTTATGTGAAGTTATATAATTATACTATTTATAAGGCAGAGAGAAAGAAAAGGAATATTTTTAAATTTTTATAGAATTATGGAGTATTTCAGAATTACGTATCTGTACAAACAAAAATGAGTCTAATAATAAAGTAAGATTGAGAAAATTTGGGTTCATCTTAACATTCCAGGACCCTATTATGGTGGTAACAGATTTAAAACTATAAGAATGTTTCTTTTCCTACTTACTGGATTTTATTAAATCAGATCTTTTCAGCTATGTAAACAAACTTTGTGATATCTTTACAAAATAATTGAATTTATGGTTTATATCTGAATTCACAGGCATGGCATGGATGAGTCAAGCTCTAGTATATCTTCAGTTTATTCCAACTGTGTTATTTGATGTGAGTTTTCTTTTTGCTTACCTCCAGCTCAGAAACCAACCTTAACCAAACTAAAGGTAAAACAACCTGCTAACATCAAACATGAGAGCATCCCCATCTAATAGGCTCTATTGACATCACCTTCCTCTGCATATAGAAAACAAGCTCAATATTGCATTCTCAGAGTTATGTGGAAAATATATTCTTCCTTGCTCAATATTATGGACAATGGTGAGCAAGAAAAGAAGTTTTTAAACATTTTAAAAGTAGAAATCCATTTACATATACAGTTTTATGATTATAACTCTCAACAGTTATTTCAACATCTTAAAGTTTTAGGAAACTCTTAAACTGAATGTAAAGATAATTTATCTTATATATTTTTAGTGAACAGTTCGGTACTTTAAGTTAAATATTTGAATATGCGTACACAGACACAAACGTATATTTTTTGTACATAATACTTTGTGTATGATTTTTAGTTATGATTTGTTTAAATTACACAAATTTTAGATACACATAAATTTGAAACAAATTTTAGTGGAAGCACAAAGTGTGTAAGTTGGTACTAGTATAGTTTTAAAAAAATCACTGTTGTTTATGTATATACACACACACATTTATATGTATAAAATATTTGTTATCCTTGATCACTTACTTTGTCTTAAAGAAATGTGCTGTACACAGACATGGAATCAACCTAAATGTCCACCAACGATAAACTGGATAAAGAAAATGTGGTACATACATGCCATGGAATACTATGCAGCCATGAAAAAGAATGAGATCATGTCCTTTTCAGGAATGTGGATGGGTCAGGAGGCCATTTTCCTTGGAAAACTAACACACGAACAGAAAACCAAATACACACTCTCAGTTATAAGTGGGAGCTAAATGATGAGAACGCATGGACACATAGAGGGGAACAACACACACTGGGGCCTTTCAGAGGGTGAAGGGTGGGAGGAGGGAGAGGATAAGGAAAAACAGCCAATGGGAAATAGGCTTAAAACCCGGATGATGAAACAATCTGTACAACAAACCCCCATGACACAAGTTTACTTATGCAACAAACCTGCACTTACAGCCCTGAACTTAAAAGTTAAAAAAAAAAGTGCTGTAAATTAAGAGTGTACTTCCAGGGAGGACAAAATTTGCTGAAAAATCAATTAAAATGGGAAATGGGATGAGGTATAGTAATTCAAACAGAGGTTTTGTCTATATTTTGCCAAATAAATTTTTTCTTTAGCTTAAATTGACATAGAATATTTATTATATGCATGTACCAAGCCAAAGTTTGATAGACCTGTAGCTCACTAAATTAATGTGTTTTCATGGTGTTGTGGAAACAGTTTGACTCTATTTTAGTGCTTTGCCAAACGACATTATCTCTTTTAGGCTAGCTCTCTTCAGTGTCAGTTAGCAGTTAGAAGCACAGACCTTAGAGTGTAACCTTGATTTCCCCATGTGCATATTTATTTAATTAGGCCAATTTTCTTACATATTTAATCTTTATTTAAATATACAGTATTACAGAGTGGTACATCTACAGTTTGTCACATGTGTATGTACATGTGTATGATCTTTATTTGCAAAAGTAATGCCACTGACAGTGGTTTTGATTAACTTGTGGATGTGGTTGAGAAAATGTACGCATCATTAACAGTGCTTTCCACATTGAACATATTACATTTGTGGTTGCAGGAGCTGTTTGCAAAACCTGTTGTGATTTGCTCTTGTCTTTTTCTGTTTGGTGTGAAATCTTTATCCAGAAAAAACTAATCTAGATTGTGGCAAAGCCTACCTCTAATAGGGGATTCTGCTCTGTTAGAAAGTAGGACATGTCACTGCAGTGATGCAGAGAGAAGGCTGGTAGTTTTTTTTTTCCATCATTATTGATCTTTTTAATTTTTAATTTTTGTGGTTACATAGTAGGTGTATTATTCATGGGGTATGTGAGATATTTTGATACAGGCATATAATGCATAATAATCACATCATGGCAAATGGGGTATCCATCACCTCATGCACTTATCCTTTGTGTTACAAACAATCCAATTATATGATTTTAGTTATTTTAACATGTACAATTAAATTATTATTGACTATAGTCATTCCGTTGTTCTGTCAAATAGTAAATCTCATTCATTCTTTCTAACTACTGTTTTTGTACCCATCATTATTATTGATAATAATCTATCATTACTGCAGTTTAGCAGTAGAATTTATTGAATGGATTGTTAAATTGTACAAAATAGTTTTACCAAACATAGCATGGTCTATCTGATCATACCATGCTAAAGTGCATCATAGTCAGATAGAAATTAACATAGTATGGAACGGGAAAAATATCAAAATGCTGTCACTTTTTGTGGAAATAACATATGAATACAACTCATAATTTTTAAGTTATTAAACTATGTATTCAGGGTGTACACAAGAAAAGTAAAATGCAATGTTAATGTTGTGTTACATGAATTATATTTTTGGGTTTTCCAAACTTCTTAGTTTATAGTGAAAGCATTATTCAGACATTGAAGCCACCGCTATTTATTGGTGCTTTCTGTTAATAACTCTATGACACTTCCACCTTCTAAGTCCTCACAAAGGCACTGTAAAGATTCACATTCATAACAAGTATGGAACCCAGAGTGGTGGGTTGTAGCTATGAAATTTACCTCTTAAACCCATAGCATATCTTTGGCAATGAAAATAAGTTACATTAAAATTTCCCCCAAGCCCTCCTCGCCTTTGAGAATAAGAATGTTCTTAATTCTACTAAAACATTTGAAAAGCTAGGACGAGTCCAAGAATCTGCCAAGAAGGGAAAACTACCAGGTGTTTAAATGGCGAGCATCCATGGGATACAGTTGAATGAATAAAGATGAATAGGGATGAAACATTTAGTTTGAAATAAATTTAAGTGAAAATTAATCCAGGCTATGACTGAAATATAATTTAATCTGTTCATTTTACTCTAGTTAACCCCTACATATAAAAATATGCACTGAGAAAACAGAAACTTGGTATAATATATATTGTAAAAACATATGGTCAGTATCCAACAAGAGCGTCAACCTCAAAACCAAGAAAACATACTGCTCCCACTAGACAAAAATTAAAATTGGGAAGCCTGTTAAGTGCACAGCCAGAAAAAAATATGATGTATATTATAGGAAATGGGAAAGATAAACCAAACAGGAAAAGATAAAACATAAAGTTGCCAACTTCGTAAGAAATTTCACCAAGATGGGTCCTTATCTTTCACAGATAGATAATCATACCTATGATGGAAACTGTAAGCAAAGGATTGAGCCAGAACAAAATACTTTTCAGTTTCTATTTATTCATTATTTTTCTTTTATAGGAAACAAAATATCAATAGAAGCATAACTGGAGGTTTTGGGGATTAAGCCCTCGGCCAGTCATGTCTGCAGAGAACATATTTTCCTTGTTTCTAGTGGCAAATTATTTAGACGTTATCTTGGATTTTCTGAAACTTATAATTTCAAATATTTTCTTTATTTTAGACCACGTATCAAGGATTGAGTTTTGGTACATAAATAGTTTAGCATTTGCTTTTCTCTGAAAGATAGTGTATTAGTGTTCTCTAGAGAACAACAAAACCAGTAGGGTGTGTGTGTGTGTGTGTGTGAATATGTGTGTGTGTGCATATGTTTGTGTGTATGTAGAGAGAAGGAAAAAAGAAGTTAATTTATTTTTAAAAATTTAAAGGAATTCCAGTAAGTAATGCATATAACATACAAAATATGTGTTAATTGACTGTTTATGTTATCAGTAAGGCTGCCAGTCAACAGTGGGTTATTAGTAGTTAAGTTTGGGGGAGTCAAGATTTATACACAGGTTTTTAACTGCTTACGGAGTTAGTGCCCCTCACTGCAATGTTGCTGAAGGTTAACGGTACTAAATTTAAAAAACAGTTATTCTTAAGTAGATCACATACACACATGTAAAATTACAACATGTGTTCTGTGTTCAAACATGTAAAGACATAACGCCGCATATTGTGCTTGATTTTAAATAATTAAAATTCTGCAGAAGTATAGTTTGATAATCATAATAGATATTCCTAGGAAAGTATAAAGCCCAATTATTTTATATTTAGGTTGTTTCCAATATTGTTTTAGTTGTAAACATATGTGAACTAAATATGTCTAGCATTGGCATAATCATATTAACAGTTCACCTCTTTAATATCCAAGATGTATGCTTGCTCATGCTCATCAGCTTCTTAATCTTATCGTAGGTAGGGATGCTAAACACATTTCTACTGATTTCAAATTATTTAAAAATATGTGAATAATTCTGTATATTTTTGTATTTAAGTGGAAAAATAGAAATTAATTCCATATATTTAATCATGATTTTAGTATAATATTTTATGACCACATATCATAAAATCATTGCTATAAATGTTCAGAATTGTTAACATACTTTTAAAAGACTATTGGAATGAAAAGGATGTATTTTGGATATGAGAATGACATAGGACATGAATTTTGGAGTCCAGGATGAAATGCTATGGACTGAATTGTATCTCTCCAAAATGCATATGTTGAGATCTATCTTAGACACCTCAGGCTGCTATAGCAAAATATCATAGATTAGCTGGCCTATAAGCAACAGAAATTTATTTATGATAGTTCTGGAGGCTGGGAAATACAATATCAAGGTGCCAGCAGATTCAATGTCTGGTGAGGGCCCGTTTTGTTTTCCATAAATGATTGTCTTTCCCCTGTGTCCTCACATGGCAGAAGGAGTGAGGGACTTTTCAGGAATCCCTTTCATAAGAGTACTAATCCCATTCATGAATGTTCTGTCTTCCAGATCTCATCATCTCTCAAAGAACCCACCTGCAAATACCGTCACATTGGTAATTAGGTTTCTACATATGACTTTTGAGAGGACATAAACCTGCAGTCTCTAACCATCCCTAACCCCTAGTGTCATGGTATTTGAAGATGGGGTCTTTGGGAGACTATTAGATATAAATGAGGTCATGAGAGTAGAGATTAATGTCCTCAATCTCCAACGATGGGATTGGTGGCCTTCATAAAAAAGGTGACAGAGTGCTTGCTGTCTCTTTCTCTCTTTGCCATGTGAGAACATAGCCAGAAGGCATTTCTGGCAAGAAACCAACAATGCTGGCACCGGATTTCTAGCTTCTAACCTGCCACCCAGTCCATGGAGTCTTGAGCAGACTAAGAAAGATACAGTAACAGAGAAGTAAGATTAAAATAAATATTCAAAAAAGCCAATGTTAAAGAAAAAATGAAATCCTTCAGTTAAATATCAAACCTGGTTATTGAAACTAAATGCTATGCAAAGCCACTGAGCTACTTGTGAAATATCAATATTGCATTAACAGCTGATTGAAGTGTCATATTTGCCCCAGTTTTGTCACTTGGATTCCATGTTCATAGTGTACATAGCATATATGGCCAGAAATTTTCAAAGTGCCTGAATATATGTTGCCAGTTGTAAATACAACTATGTATTTGTCATCAGTTGATGAATCTCGTCTTATATCTTACTCATATAGGGTAAATTTAAGATATCTTTAAATTTATTATAATGTCATTAAAATTAAAGAGCACCTTATAGTTTTATGCTTTACACATTTCATAATTTACTTAACAAAAGAATTTAGGTAAATAAACCACTAGATTAAAAAAAAAGTAATTCTAGTGGTTACACATCAGTCCCCAACCTTTAAATTTTCAGGTAAATTCTGTTATCATTCATGGTGGATGTGGTTCTGTCTTAGGCACTAGATATAGTTTCTTAGCCTTAACTTCAACAGCTGTGAAAGAAACCTTCTAGCCCTCTCTGATTTTAATTTAGATGTGGAATAGTCTATCCTGAAGCTTCTTCATCTATAGAGCCCTCTCCACTTAAAAAGGAGCATGACTTGGGATTAGGAAAAAATGTTCTACAAGTTCCTTAATTGTTCTACCGAATCTCACAAGAAGCAGATAGAAGATTTCAGTTGGGTTTAAAAGATTGATAAGCAGATTTCAAAATGGCTCCAGGGCAGATCTTCAAACCATAAATAATACTCTCACTGAGAAATCATGCTTCGAAATATTTTAACTATCTGGAGAGAGTGCTCCTTTCTCAGAAAATTATATGATGACCTCTCCTTTAAAATAAACTAAATTTATGTATACGTTAATAGTAAATAATTGGTATTCTCAATTTCATACATAATTGGTTTATTTTTCTGTCTTTGACTATTGACTAAGAAAGCACAGGCATCCATCTTAAAACGCCACAGGTAAGACGTCTTCAGAGGCCACCCCTCTAGACTGTGTCATGGAGGTATTGTCTGTGTGCACCCTCATAGAGGTGGTGGAAGAAGGTGCATATAATTTTCCCAGAAAAGGATATTGCAGTGAATTATATTTTGCTAGATAAGTAGATGACTAGAGATAAATAGAGATAGCTAAGGTAGAGGAAGAGATAGTCAGTGAATGGACTCAGATAAAGAATGCCTTAATTGTGTACTGGCTCTGCTACTCCTAACTGAACTTGAGCGCATCGGTTACTCTCTTTTTATGAAAATACGATTGTAAAACCTATGAGATGATGGATGACAAAGTAATCTAATATTAGTGACTCAAATGGCACATCCTTGTTTAAATAATCCTAATGCAGTCTGACACATCCTTTAAAACACATGGGGAAAAAGGAGATAATGAAACTCCCGGTTGGAATAATGTGTGTTTGTCTATTCACCTAATTCTTCTTCCTTGAGAAAGAACTGTATTTGACCCAGCATTTTGAAAAGTTGTACCAATATTTGTATACAGCTTTCATATTTTTTTTTTCTCTAATAGGTGCTTTTTTTTCTGAAGCTTTGGTAGTGTAACGGTAAGAGTCCTGGAATTGGAAAAGCAAATCCAGAAGTTGAGTTCCATGACTTTTTTGCTGTTTGCCTTTGGGTAAGTCTATGATATCCAGTTTCTGCATCTCTCAATTTTGTTATAAAGACTAAATAAGGTAGTATACATGTACACATGTACAGCTAGACTGTAAATCACTATTCAAGTATGTGTTGTTTTCATCATGTTTCTATAGAAAAGAGGAAACTTTTCTATTATGTAATAAGTTTTTAATTTACAAACTATAAACTTGATTACAATTTGTACTTGCCTTTGGCCATGCTGTGTTTTTTCTAATCGACGAGTAACTGTCATGCAAGAGGTTGGGGGGAAAAGAAAACCTGCATTCTTTACATAGCCCTTGCATTTAAGAGGTTAAAAAATTGTTTTAGGTCACAGACACCTCTGGTTTTCACAGTTTATCATGGTTTCATTTGAGCTTGGTGCCATGAAAGGTGTGATTGGTCTTAATATAGAGTTTTACTTCTAATTATTATTATTATTATTATTATTATTTTGAGACAGTCTCGCTCTGTCGCCCAGGCTGGACACTCTGCTCACTGCAGGCTCCGCCTTCTGGGTTCACGCCATTCTCCTGCCTCAGCCTCCTGAGTAGCTGGGACTACAGGCGCCCGCCACCATGCCCGGCTAAGTTTTCGTATTTTTAGTAGGGACAGGGTGTCACCGTGTTAGCCAGGATGGTCTTGATTTCCTGAGCTCGTGATCCGCCTGCCTCAGTCTCCCAAAGTGCTGGGATTACAGGCGTGAGCCACCGCGCCCGGCCAGTTTTACTTCTTAAAGAAAACATCCAAGACAGAAAGATGTGCTTTGTTGTTGTGGTAGTAGAAGGAAGGAAGGAAGGAAGGAAGGAAGGAAGGAAGGAAGGAAGGAAGGAAGGAAGGGAGGAAGGAAAGAAGGAAGGAAGGGAGAGAGAGAAAGAGAGAGAGAAAGAAAGAGAGGAAGGAAAGGAAGGAAGGAAGAAAGCAAGGAAGAAAGGAAAGAAGGAATAAAGGAAGAAAGAAAAAGAAGGGGGGGACAGAGAGAGAGGAGGAAAAGGTAAAAAACATATATTAAATGTTGACACTGGCACCAATATTGAGAAAAGTATCTTCTAAAATAGGAGGTAAACAATACTACATTTTACTGTGCTTAAGCATTGTTTTAATGTCCACCAAATGTAGGCACAGAAAAAAACCAACATACACACATTTTACAGACTCTGACTAAAGGGGAAAACAATTCTAAAGCAGATGTTTCTTTTCTCCCTTTTGAACAAATATTTTATTGAAATTCTTCACACCAGACTTTATTAATTAATCTGAAAAAGAGAGTGACGGGTGATGCTGATTCTAATCACAGGAAACAGATAACAAACTGTGGTCCATTTTTCCTGTCTCTGTCTGACATCAGCATCTGGTTCCTTGGCAGGCTCTGTCAACCTTTGCGCTGACATCCTAGGAGCTGCCTCAGCTCTGTCAGTTTCCTGGATGTCGCCGTTGGGCTGAGGCTCACCACAATCATTTTATTTTGTTGTTACTCGCACTGGGTCTTAATGAAATTCTTCCTTCTGCTTCTGCAATCATAGAAACATTATATGCAAAGTCAACTTAGTGATATTTTTCTTTAATCCTGAGATGTCCATTTAAGTGCTTTATTTTTTAAGGTTGAATTTTATCTTAGATATGCTTTGAATTAGCCTAGAAGGATGGCTAAATGCAGGAGAGTCAAATAACTCAAAAGCAAAGCAAGAAGTTATTTACACGGCCGTAGGAGTGCATAATGGGCCCACTGATGTGAAACCAAACTAAGGAAGGCTAGAATGAAAGGAAATGCCCCTAAATTTAGTCTCATTACTGGATTTCTTTGCTGAGGAAGGGGAGGACAAACCCAAGGTGGTGTCTAACACAATTGATCAAGAATTTAAAAACCTAGTACAGAGGGGAAATAGGAACAATCAAGGGATTACTCTTCTCACTTTCAAAAGTTTAAAGTTGCAATTAAATTGAATATAGTCATGGAATCTTGGAATGGTTTCAAGTGAAACACTATGTGTTGCAAATTAGACTATAAGACATTAGTAGCAATCATGTTAAAAATGTTGTCTTTGTTATGTATTTCGTATCATATATTTAATTTACATAATTTACTTAATGATCACAGCCATGCTACTGCTTCCTGGCAAGGAAAGATGGTATGAACCAAAGGGTATTTAAGTTATTAAAAATTTCAGTATTTTCACTTCAAAGCAGAGTTTTGGTCCTGGCTTCAAATTGTGGAAATGTTTTTTAAAATAGATTTGTTTTTGTCTTTTTATAGTAAAATACATATATTTTGCATTATAAAATATTCAAACTATATTGAAAGTCATAAATATGGAATCTTCTCCATTTTCTTTCCCTTATACAATCTCCTCCCAAGAGATATCTACTGATCAACATTCTTTCTATGCATTTACATGTGTACAATTTACACAAAAAATCTATTTTTTAGACGTAAATAGGATCATAATATGTGTGTTAGGACACTCGGTTTGATATACAACAAAAATGTTCTGGAGACGTTTTAATGTCAATTCATACTTTTTTTTTTATACCTGCATCATATTCCATATTGTGACTATTCTATGGATACATAACATACAGTTCCCCTTTTGAAGGACACTTGGGTCATTTCGAATATTTCAGAATGATGAGACAATATCACAATAAACCTTCTTATATATTCATAGGATTGTGCACATGTGTAAATATTTATTAAGAATAGAATTGGAGCTTCTGGATTTAAAGATAGAACCATTTAAATTATTGGTGTATATTACCAAATAGACTCAGTGAAATGTTTACTAATGTATTCTCCATCAATATTAGTTAGAGGTTCTGTTTCCCCACATCATTTTCCAACTCTTCCAAATGTTTATCTCTCTAATGAGATACCTCATTGTGTTTTTAGTATATATTTCCCTGATTATGAATAAAGGTGAACTACTTTCATTTTTTTCACTTATATTTATTCTACTGTGAATTGACTAATTAAATCTTAGACTCATTTTCCATTTAGTACATTTCATTTTCCAAGTTATATATGAGGATACTATGTATTCTGGATAATAAATCTTTGTTTATTAAATATGGTACCAATTTTGGCTTCAAGCCATAATTTATATCTTAATTTTTTGATAGTTGACTTTATCATAATGAAGTTTTAAATTTTGACATAGTGAAATGTGTTGATATATGGCTTTTGGTTTTGGCTCTTTTTAGGTAGAGTTTTCATAATTCAAAGCTACTCAGAATTTTATTTGATATTTGTCTTTAACAGTGGTTTGTTTAGTTGTCTCTTCTTTAAACCATTAGTGTGTATTGCAGTGTGTAACATGGAGTAGTGTTCTAACTCAATTTTTTATTCTTCACTTATAGCAGTAATTTTCCACCAATTGTTGACTAAGAAATAATTTCTTAAATTATTTAAAATGCCCTTTATCTTAAATTTAAATCTCTTTAAACAAGTTGTTTTATTTCATTCTATTTCCTTTGTTGATTTGTTTTACTGCAACCCAAAATGATAAATACTGCAGTTTTATTTATTTTTTGTTTTTTTTTTGTTTTTATTATTATACTTTAAGTTTTAGGGTACATGTGCACAATGTGCCGGTTAGTTACATATGTATACATGTGCCATGCTGGTGCGCTGCACCCACTAACTCGTCATCTAGCATTAGGTATAACTCCCAATGCTATCCCTCCCCACTACCCCCACCCCACAACAGTCCCCAGAGTATGATGTTCCCCTTCCTGTGTCCATGTGTTCTCATTGTTCAATTCCCACCTATGAGTGAGAATATGCGGTGTTTGGTTTTTTGTTCTTGCGATAGTTTACTGAGAATGATGATTTCCAATTTCATCCATGTCCCTACAAAGGACATGAACTCATCAGTTTTTATGGCTGCATAGTATTCCATGGTGTATATGTGCCACATTTTCTTAATCCAGTCTATCATTGTTGGACATTTAGGTTGGTTCCAAGTCTTTGCTATTGTGAATAATGCCACAATAAACATACGTGTGCATGTGTCTTTATAGCAGCATGGTTTATAGTCCTTTGGGTATATACCCAGTAGTGGGATGGCTGGGTCAAATGGTATTTCTAGTTCTAGATCCCTGAGGAATTGCCACACTGACGTCCACAATGGTTGAACTAGTTTACAGTCCCACCAACAGTGTAAAAGTGTTCCTGTTTCTCCACATGCTCTCCAGCACCTGTTGTTTCCTGACTTTTTAATGATTGCCATTCTAACTGGTGTGAGATGGTATCTCATTGTGGCTTTGATTTGCATTTCTCTGATGGCCAGTGATGATGAGCATTTTTTCATGTGTTTTTTGGCTGCATAAATGTCTTCTTTTGAGAAGTGTCTGTTCATGTCCTTCACCCACTTTTTGATGGGGTTGTTTGTTTTTTTCTTGTAAATTTGTTTGAGTTCATTGTAGAATCTGGATATTAGCCCTTTGTCAGATGAGTAGGTTGTGAAAATTTTCTCCCATCTGTAGGTTGCCTGTTCACTCTGATGGTAGTTTCTTTTGCTGTGCAGAAGCTCTTGAGTTTAATTAGATCCCATTTGTCAATTTTGGCTTTTGTTGCCATTGCTTTTGGTGTTTTAGACATGAAGCCCTTGCCCATGCCTATGTCCTGAATGGTAATGCCTAGGTTTTCTTCTAGGGTTTTTATGGTTTTAGGTCTAATGTTTAAGTCTTTAATCCATCTTGAATTGATTTTTGTATAAGGGGTAAGGAAGGGATCCAGTTTCAGCTTTCTACATATGGCTAGCCAGTTTTCCCAGCACCATTTATTAAATAGGGAATCCTTTCCCCATTGCTTGTTTTTCTCAGGTTTGTCAAAGATCAGACAGTTGTAGATATGCGGCGTTATTTCTGAGGGCTCTGTTCTGTTCCATTGATCTATATCTCTGTTTTGGTACCAGTACCATGCTGTTTTGGTTACTGTAGCCTTGTAGTATAGTTTGAAGTCAGGTAGTGTGATGTCTCCAGCTTTGTTCTTTTGGCTTAGGATTGACTTGGCGATGCGGGCTCTTTTTTGCTTCCATATGAACTTTAAAGTAGTTTTTTCCAATTCTGTGAAGAAAGTCATTGGTAGCTTGATGGGGATGGCATTGAATCTGTAAATTACCTTGGGCAGTATGGCCATTTTCATGAGATTGATTCTTTCTACCCATGAGCATGGAATGTTCTTCCATTTGTTTGTATCCGCTTTTATTTCCTTGAGCAGTGGTTTGTAGTTCTCCTTGAGGAGGTCCTTCACATCCCTTGTAAGTTTGATTCCTAGGTATTTTATTCTCTTTGAAGCAATTGTGAATGGGAGTTCACTCATGATTTGGCTCTCTGTTTGTCTGTTGTTGGTTTATAAGAATGCTTGTGATTTTTGTACATTGATTTTGTATCCTGAGACTTTGCTGAAGTTGCTTATCAGCTTAAGGAGATTTTGGGCTGAGACAGTGGGGTTTTCTAGATATACAATCATGTCGTTTGCAAACAGGGACAATTTGACTTCCTCTTTTCCTAATTGAATACCCTTTATTTCCTTCTCCTGGCTGATTGCCCTGGCCAGAACTTCCAACACTATGTTGAATAGGAGTGGTGAGAGAGGGCATCCCTGTCTTGTGCCAGTTTTCAAAGGGAATGCTTCCAGTTTTTGCCCATTCAGTATGATATTGGCTGTGGGTTTGTCATAGATAGCTCTTATTATTTTGAAATACGTCCCATGAATACCTAATTTCTTGAGAGTTTTTAGCATGAAGCGTTGTTGAAATTTGTCAAAGGCCTTTTCTGCATCTATTGAGATAATCATGTGGTTTTGTCTTTGGTTCTGTTTATATGCTGGATTACATTTATTGATTTGCATATATTGAACCAGCCTTGCATCCCAGGGATGAAGCCCACTTGATCATGGTGGATAAGCTTTTTGATGTGCTGCTGGATTCGTTTTGCCAGTATTTTATGGAGGATTTTTGCATCAATGTTCATCAAGGATATTGGTCTAAAATTCTCTTTTTTGGTTGTGTCTCTGCCCGGCTTTGGTAGCAGCATGATGCTGGCCTCATAAAATGAGTTAGGGAGGATTCCCTCTTTTTCTGTTGATTGGAATAGTTTCAGAAGGAATGGTACCATTTCCTCCTTGTACCTCTGGTAGAATTCGGCTGTGAATCCATCTGGTCCTGGACTCTTTTTGGTTGGTAAGCTGTTGATTATTGCCACAATTTCAGATCCTGTTATTGGTCTATTCAGAGATTCAACTTCTTCCTGGTTTAGTCTCGGGAGGGTGTATGTGTCGAGGAATTTATCCATTTCTTCTAGATTTTCTAGTTTATTTGCGTAGAGGTGTTTGTAGTATTCTCTGATGGTATTTTGTATTTCTGTGGGATTGGTGGTGATATCCCGTTTATCATTTTTTATTGCGTCTATTTGATTCTTCTCTCTTTTCTTCTTTATTAGTCTTGCTAGCGGTCTATCAATTTTGTTGATCCTTTCAGAAAACCAGCTTCTGGATTCATTAGTTTTTTGAAGGGTTTTTTGTGTCTCTATTTCCTTCAGTTCTGCTCTGATTTTAGTTATTTCTTGCCTTCTGCTAGCTTTTGAATGTGTTTGTTCTTGCTTTTCTAGTTCTTTTAATTGTGATGTTAGGGTGTCAATTTTGGATCTTTCCTGCTTTCTCTGGTGGGCATTTAGTGCTATAAATTTCCCTCTACACACTGCTTTGAATGCATCCCAGAGATTCTGGTATGTTGTGTCTTTGTTCTCATTGGTTTCAAAGAACATCTTTATTTCTGCCTTCATTTCGTTATGTACCCAGTAGTAATTCAGGAGCAGGTTGTTCACTTTCCATGCAGTTGAGCGATTTTGAGTGAGTTTCTTAATCCTGAGTTCTAGTTTGATTGCACTGTGGTCTGAGAGATAGTTTGTTATAATTTCTATTCTTTTACATTTGCTGAGGAGAGCTTTACTTCCAAGTATGTGGTCAGTTTTGGAATAAGTAAGTGTGGTGTGGTGCTGAAAAAAATGTATATTCTGTTGATATGGGGCGGAGAGTTCTGTAGATGTCTATTAGGTCTGCTTGGTGCAGAGCTGAGTTCAACTCCTGGGTATCCTTGTTGACTTTCTGTCTCATTGATCTGTCTAATGTTGACAGTGGGGTGTTAAAGTCTCCCATTATTAATGTATGGGCGTCTAAGTCTCTTTGTAGGTCACTCAGGACTTGCTTTATGAATCTGGGTGCTCCTGTATTGGGTGCGTATATATTTAGGATAGTTAGCTCTTCTTGTTGAATTGATCCCTTTACCATTATGTAATGGCCTTCTTTGTCTCTTTTGATCTTTGTTGGTTTAAAGTCTGTTTTATCAGAGACTAGGATTGCAACCCCTGCCTTTTTTTGTTTTCCGTTTGCTTGGTAGATCTTCCTCCATCCTTTTATTTTGAGCCTATGTGTCTCTGCACGTGAGATGGGTTTCCTGAATACAGCACACTGATGGGTCTTGACTCTTTATCCAATTTGCCAGTCTGTGTCTTTTAATTGGAGCATTTAGTCCATTTACATTTAAAGTTAATATTGTTATGTGTGAATCTGATCATGTTATTATGATGTTAGCTGGTTATTTTGCTCGTTAGTTGATGCAGTTTCTTCCTAGTCTCGATGGTCTTTACATTTTGGCATGATTTTGCAGCAGCTGGTTCCAGTTGTTCCTTTCCATGTTTAGTGCTTCCTTCAGGAGCTCTTTTAGGGCAGGCCTGGTGGTGACAAAATCTCTCAGCATTTGCTTGTCTGTAACGTATTTTATTTCTCCTTCACTTATGAAGCTTAGTTTGGCTGGATATGAAATTCTGGGTTGAAAATTGTTTTCTTTAAGAATGTTGAATATTGGCCCCCACTCTCTTCTGACTTGTATGGTTTCTGCCGAGAGATCAGCTGTTAGTCTGATGGGCTTCCCTTTGTGGGTAACCCGACCTTTGTCTCTGGCTGCCCTTAACATTTTTTCCTTCATTTCAACTTTGGTGAATCTGACAATTATTTGTCTTGGAGTTGCTCTTCTCGAGGAGTATCTTTGTGGCGTTCTCTGTATTTCCTGAATCTGAACGTTGGCCTGCCTTGCTAGATTGGGGAAGTTCTCCTGGATAATATCCTGCAGAGTGTTTTCTAACTTGGTTCCATTCTCCCCATTACTTTCAGGTACACCAATCAGACGTAGATTTGGTCTTTTCACATAGTCCCATATTTCTTGGAGGCTTTGCTCATTTCTTTTTATTCTTTTTTCTCTAAACTTCCCTTCTCGCTTCATTTCATTCATTTCGTCTTCCATTGCTGATACCCTTTCTTCCAGTAGATCGCGTCAGCTTCTGAGGCTTCTGCATTCTTCATGTAGTTCTCGAGCCTTGGTTTTCAGCTCCTTTAAGCACTTCTCTGTATTGGTTATTCTAGTTATACATTCTTCTAAATTTTTTTCAAAGTTTTCAACTTCTTTGCTTTTGGTTTGCATGTCCTCCCGTAGCTCAGAGTAATTTGATCATCTGAAGCCTTCTTCTCTCAGCTCGTCAAAGTCATTCTCCGTCCAGCTTTGTTCTGTTGCTGGTGAGGAACTGTGTTCCTTTGGAGGAGGAGAGGCACTCCGTTTTTTAGAGTTTCCAGTTTTTCTCTTCTGTTTTTTCCCCATCTTTGTAGTTTTATCTACTTTTGGTCTTTGATGATGGTGATGTACAGATGGGTTTTTGGTGTGGATGTCCTTTCTGTTTGTTAGTTTTCCTTCTAACAGATAGGACCCTCAGCTGCAGGTCTGTTGGAGTACCCTGCCTTGTGAGGTGTCAGTGTGCCCCTGCTGGGGGGTGCCTCCCAGTTAGGCTGCTTGGGGGTCAGGGGTCAGAGACCCACTTGAGGAGGCAGTCTGCCCGTTCTCAGATCTCCAGCTGCGTACTGGGAGAACCACTGCTCTCTTCAAAGCTGTCAGACAGGGACATTTAAGTCTGCAGAGGTTACCGCTGTCTTTTTGTTTGTCTGTGCCCTGCCCCCAGAGGTGGAGCCTACAGAGGCAGGCAGGCCTCCTAGAGCTGTGGTGGGCTCCACCCAGTTCAAGCTTTCTGGCTGCTTTGTTTACCTAAGCACGCCTGGGCAATGGCGGGCGCCCCTCCCCCAGCCTCGCTGCTGCTTTGCAGTTTGATCTCAGACTGTTGTGCTAGCAATCAGCGAGACTCCGTGGGCATAGGACCCTCCGAGCCAGGTGTGGGATATAATCTTGTAGTGCGCCATTTTTTAAGCCCTTCGGAAAAGGGCAGTATTCGAGTGGGAGTGACCCGATTTTCCAGTTGCTGTCTGTCACCCCTTTCTTTGACTAGGAAAGGGAACTCCCTGACCCCTTGCGCTTCCCAAGTGAGGCAATGCCTCGCCATCCTTTGGCTGGCGCACGGTGCATGCACCCACTGACCTGCGCCCACTGTCTGGCACTCCCTAGTGAGATGAACCTGGTACCTCAGATGGAAATGCAGAAATCACCGTCTTCTGCGTCGCTCACGCTGGGAGCTGTAGACCGGAGCTGTTCCTATTCGGCCATCTTGGCTCCTCAATACTGCAGTTTTATAAAGATACCCTCATTTGTAAGTAAGTAATTTATTGTTTTTCTCGTAAGTAATAATAGTGATATTATTTTTCATTAAATTAAAATAAGAAGAAATCAACTAGCTTATAAACCGTTCTATATTCCTATATCTTCAAACAAATCTATTTTGAAAGTGCAAAATAACAAAATTCGAGATGGTGTGGTAGACATGGGCGAGTTAAAAGTCAGTCTAACTTTCTTTTGTTATTAAGCTGAATCATTCCTAGTAAGCCAAGAAAAGCTTGGTTCTATCCTGTGCTGGCCTGTGTAATTTGAAAGTCAGGCTCTTTCTTGGTTTTCTGTCAGTTTCTGTTCAAATGGACGTGGTTTCCTCAATTGCCATATTAAAAGCTAAATACACTGAACAGTTTATGGGTCTTTTGTGAATGATTTACAAACTAACTGTGCAGCCAGACAACTATTGTCATTTCATCAGTGATGAAATTTCTCTCAGGGCAAATTTTGGCTGAGAGGAAACTTCAGTGGATGTTATTCATGTGTGTAAGTGTGCCAGAGAGCGATCCAAAGTATATTCCCGCTTATCACACCCCATTAATAGTAAAAGAAAAACACAAACTCCTGAGATGAATTGTCTTATTTCTTTTAGAGTACTCTGCTTGGAATAATATGCCTTTATTGGAATGATTTTACACCAATCAAAATGAAAAGAGCTAGTCATGCCGGGGATATTCCTATTCATTTTTTCATTCATTTATGCATTTATTTGAAACACATCAGTTGAATATCTGATATAAGTGGTATGATGTAATTGGGTGGTTATCACACCTAATGGGGAACTGAGGAAATTTGCATGGAAAAGAGGATGTTCATAAGGACGTCATTACTGAAGGGTATAGTGTGCTTCTTGGCGTCTAGAATCTAGAAGGGGTTTGGGACACTGAAAATCTCAGCATAAACTTCTGCTCTGATAGTCCAAGGGCAATCCTGTGACAAAGTTCATTGGTACTAAAGGCATTAGAAGGAAACACAAGCTAGGGGAGGGGCACACTAATTGGTAAAGAAATATGAAGAGCTCTTCTCACATCCCTCAGCGGACAGATACTACACCCAAAAATATGACTCTGTATTTTAAAAGTGCAGAGAAACATGAATGCAATTCACTTCTTTATTAGTTTCTTGTTGCTGCTAGAAGAAATTATCTCGAGTATAGTGGCTTAAACAACATGCATTTATGATCTTACAGTTCTGGAGTTCTGAAGTCCAAAATGGGCTTCTTCTGGAAGCTTTAGGGGAGAATCTCTTTCCGTTCTTTTTCCAGCTTCTAGAGGTTTCCTGGTCCCCTCCTCTCATCAGAGTCTGAAATTACATTGTTCTGATCTGAACTTTCATCCTCAAGGGCTTCTTACTTCCTCTCCTTCCTATTACATCTCCTGCACCCACTCAGACTCCTCTGCCTTCTTTCACTTACAAGGACCCTGGTGATTACATTGGGTCCACATAGGTCATCCAGGAAAATCTCCCATTCTCAAGGCCCTTCATTTAATCACACCTGAAAGGTCTTTTATCTACATAAAGTAACATATTCCCAGGTTCCAGGGATTCAGATTTGGACATCTCTGAGAGGCCATTATTCTCCTTACCATATGTATTAGGCCATTCTTGCATTGCTATAAAGAAATACCTAAGACTGGCGAATTTTTAAAGAAAAGAGGTTTAATAGGCTCACAGTTCTGCAGCCTGTACAGGAAGCATGATACTGGCATCTGCTCAGTTTCTGGGGAGGCCTCAGGTAACTTACAGTTAAGGCAGAAGGCAAAGAGGGAGCAGGCAGGTTATGTGGCCAGAGCAGGAGCAAGACATGAGGACAGCAGCAACTGGACAGTCCAAAACCATTAATCCAATCACCTCTCACCAGCCCCCACACCCAACATTGGGGATTACAATTCAACATGAGATTTGGGCAGGGAAACACATCCAAAATGTATCACCATACCCTCCAACAAGTTTACTTTCTGATTACATCAGCCAAAATCAGCTTCAGTTGTTTTCAGTGAAGAACAATGATTGAAACACCTGAGTTTCAGGTGTGCTTAGTGTAACCAAAGACCACCCTAGACCTACTGAGTAAGATTGTCTGAAAGTAGACAAGTGAATCTGCATTTATTTTTGGCCAGGTGATTCTGATGCATAGTAAATATATGGATCTATTATTTTAAAGTCACATTTATATAAAAATAGTTTTTAGAGTCTCTTTCAAGAATGTGCTTATAATTTGCATTTTCAGCTTACTGTAGGGCAGTTTGGAAAGTAATGGGATTTAGTGCAAAGATCCTAGACTTTGGAACCAGACTTCAAGTTGAATATCTGCTGTCATCCGGTTTTAGCTCTAATCCTTGTATTAGTCTGTTTTCATTCTTCATGCTCCTATAAAGATACTACCTGAGACTGGGTTATTTATAAAAAAAAAAAAAAAAAAGAAGTTTAATTGACCTACAGTTCTGCATGGATGGAGAGGCCTCAGGAAACTTACAATCACAGCAGAAGGTGAAGGGGATGCAAGGCATGTCTTACTTGGTGGTAGGAGAAAGAGAATGTGAAAGAGGATGCACTAGACACTTATTAAACAACCAGATCTCATGAAAACTTCCTCACTATCACAAGAACAGCGTGGGAGAAACCACCCCATGATCCAATTACCTCCCACCAAGGTCCTCCCTCAATACCTGGGGATTATAATTCGAGAGATTTGCGTGGGGACACAGAGTCAGACCATATCAATCCTTCTCAGCTCTTTCTATTCACAATTAAGATTGATCAAGTCCATTTCCCTCTAACAGCATGTTTTCTCATTCATAAAACGGGCCAATATCACCTACCCTCAGTATACTAATATAAAGGTGAAATAAGGTATTTATTCAACAAATAACAGTGCCTAAAGCATAATAGGTATACCAAAAATAGTTATTTAACAAAATGCTGTACAATACATATATCCATGTAAAACAATATCAACTACAGTATATAATTAACTTTATATACTGTAGTTGAAATTTTTCTCAACTTTCTTACACTTTTGCATTATCTAACTATCCTTTAGTGAGAACAGAGATCCAGAAATTATTTCAACCCCTCCTCTGTCCAGATGTCTTTTTTCTCTGCATTCTTAACTTCTACAACTTCCGGATGCAGGCTCTGTTGCCTGTTGATTTTTGCCCAGAGTCTTTGATGAAGAGGCTGTGGCATGTTAATCTCTGTAATACATTTTTCTGTGGGCTTTTTCAGCCAGTCTCTCTTTCATCTGGACCTCCTTTAGCCTTCAAAGGCACAATTCAGGGCCAAACCTGAGGTAAGTTTAAGGCCTGGAGTAAATCACACTGGGGGGGGCCCCTTCCTTTCTGGTTTAAAGGAGAAAGCGAGAGGTGATAAGACATAAAGAGAAGGGGTCCTTAAGCTTAAGAAGCATGAAGGCAAAAGCATCAGTATTCCAGGTGCCTGGATTCTGTGTTCTCTAACATTTGTGGGATAATTGAACACATTTGCTGTTACAGTCTCTGAAATTCAGAACTGGGTAATTGTTAAATATTTTTTAAAATAAAGAATTGGGATCAGAGGCTTTCCAATGGTATTTCTAGAAAACTATCAGTAAATTTCTTACTTGTCCTTCAAACATTATTTCATAGTCAAACATATGTTATTTTCAATTCCCCAAAACTGACATACACATTTATAGTTGGCATCTGATAAGGTTATTTTTAGAAAGAGAAACTGAACTGTATTAGTGCTGGAAAAAAAGAGCCAACCACAATCATAATACATCCAGGAAAATAAGTGAAACATCTGGTCAACCAGCTGTATTTTGATGTACGCATATCATAAGACTAAATTTACTAATTTTTGTGAATGATTTTCGCTCTCTGCCTAAATATATTGATTATAACTCCATTTTCTTTGGAATGTGTATGTATGTAATTAGAAATGAGTACAAAGACACCCTAGCAGGTGGACCACTACAGTGCTCTGTTGAGAGTTTAGGTCAGATTTCTATGACAGAATGTCAGGTATACTACAAAAAAATTAGTAACATTTTTTATGAAATGCCTAATAATTCATTTGAATTCAACTTTGATTAGGAAAAGTCAATTTCTTTGTTCCTAAACAAAGACTTCTAAATAAATTTGTAAACAAGATGTCTAAACAAATATGTAAAAAATCAACCTATATTCATCTCCCTTAACTATTTCCCAGTTAGAATTAACAGATGCTTTTGAGGGCAGTGTCTATAGAACTATTTATTTTATCTCACCTAATTAACATATTTCAGCTTTAGAGGGGCTAAAACACTCACAGAGTAGTTCCCGTGATTTTAAACTCGGTTTCTCAGTGTCTTGCCCTGCAGGAAAATGAAGTAGAGAAGTATATTTCTACTTCTTAAAAGGACAAGAACTACTCCTTTTTCTTTTCTTCCTAAATCTTTTTTTAATTCAAAATAAAGGTATTACATTAATGTATGCATATATTAGAAACATAAAGATTCTTCATTGATAAGTATAAACTGGACAGTGTTTCATGCTTTGACTACTCTCTATTTACAAATAGAGAATATTTACAAAGACAGAATGTTTTCTTTCTTTATTTTTCAGGGATATAAGAAAATCAAGATACTTAAAGATTCAAAACTAAAATTCTTCCTTCCACCTGATGTTCTGCTTTCTTTTAAAGGTATTAAGCATTAGGCACCTGCCATATGTCCAATATAGTATTATACACAATGAGAGACACAAAAAAAATCTTGGACAAGTTATTTGTTCATTGAAAAAACAGAAGAAAACAAAATTTCTTGTTTCTTAGGTGCTGACTCCTCTAGAAGTCATTCAAGTCATGAGGTACTATCATAAGGTAGTAAGGAACTTGTTCCAGACAGCATAGAGAGAAGTCACCATTCCTCTTTTCTTTAATGTGGCTCCCCCAAGGTGTGTAACATCCTGCAATTTGCCATTCCCCAAGACATGAATATGAATCCTGAGCTTCCAGGCACGAGAGGGAAGGATTCACTTTCCTAGTGAATATGAGCAGAGGGTACAATGTGAGAGGTGACTGTTGGCAAAAAAAAAAGAAAAGAGAGGGGCCTGGTAAGTTAGAGTGTCCCCACTTTACCTCTCACTATACTGAAAGGGGCAGACAAGGTGTGGGGGGATATTTGGAATATCCTTTCTCACTGAAGCTGGGAGAAAGGCAATATGTTTAGGGCTACTCTCTTGTCAGAGGGCAGGAGTTGGAAATCATGGGTAAAGATGTGGCTGGTTTGGGATTAATGTGGGAGATATTGATAGCTGTACCAGACTGGTGAGAGAGGATGGGGAGTAAAGCCCTGGGTACCAGTCCCATGAGAGGGGCTCCAGAAAGAGGAGGGTCTGACAAGGATGCCAGGGAGGAGACATCTGCATTACATATGTTCCTTTTTTTTGTATCAACAAGGAAATATTTACTTTTATATTTTTTAAAAAGCAAGTTCAAAAATTATATATATATTATAATTTTAAAAGCTAAGTATATTCGTATGCATAGAACATACTTTATTATTTTAGTTTATTTTTATTTTTTATTATAGTTTAAGTTCTAGGATACAAGTGCACAACATGCAGGTTTGATACATAGTATACATGTACTATGTTGGTTTGCTGCACCCATCAACTCTTCATTTACATTAGGTATATCCCCTAATGCTATCCCTCCCCCAGCCCCCCACTCCCTGACAGGCCCCGGTGTGTGATGTTCCCCGCCCTGTGTCCAAGTGTTCTCATTGCTCAATTCCCACCTATGAGTGAGAACATGCGTTGTTTGGTTTTCTGTCTTTGTGATAGTTTGCTGAAAATGGTGGTTTCCAGCTTCATCCATGTCCCTACAAAGGACATGAACTCATCCTTTTATGGCTGCATAGTATTCCATGGTGTATATGTGTCCATACGTTTCTATTTCTTCTGTACTGCTGCCTTTGAGGGGGATGAGGCCATTTGAAGTTATATTTTAGCATATAATTTCACCTTAAAATGCAAGACAGTGTTGGTATCCATGAATTAAAGAGTCGACTCCATTAAGAGTCTACTCTATTAGATTCCATGCCTATCTTTCAAACAATCTTTGAGAGAGAAGTACACTCGCCCATCACATTAATTTCTCAATTTTATTAAAATGCAGTCTTATCATTTTGACTACTTTATAAAATTTACACAGATATGCATTTACACTTTATTTTCTATCACAACCTCGATTTGACAGGAGAAAAAATTTGTCAACATTTTTCCAATGAAAAATAAATACAAAATGCATTGCTCTCAGAAAAGCAATGAGAAGAAAATGTGAAGGGTGAAATACGAAAATATACTATGACCTTAATTGGCACAGAAAAAATTAAAATGTTGAAAAATGTAGCATTATACTTAAGATTTGAGATCTATGTGATGAATTCTGTATTTCCAACTAGAGGAAACTGCCTTCATGCTAGCAGCAAATAACTGGGCTTTCTGTTATTTGGTGAGCAAATTACTAGGAGTTGCAAAATAAGAGGCATGCAAAATCATCTTACAGCTGACTCGTTCTGCAAAGTTCAGTGAATGTAAGGGGTGAACGCTTTGTCTGGCAAGGAATAAGAGAGATCCAGGAGGTTAAAAAAAGTGGCTGCCACCCACTGCTGCCTATTAAATAAGTATTATAATATTGGCAGCAGCACCTGGATTTTTGGGGGAGAGAAAACTGAACCCCTGGCAGATTAAAGCAACGGTCATGCTGAAAATGTGAATACACACACACACACACACACTCACACACACAGAGAGTGTATAATTTTTTTCATTTGTTTCTCTTCAGGCAAATTAAAGTATGAACTTCCCAGCTAATTACTCTTATCCTGAGTCCCAGGGAGTCGACCACCTTCACAATAATTTACAGGTTTTCTCCCTGCCAGTTCTGTTCTGTGTTTCATCCAAAAAGGCAGATACCCCATTTGTATCAAATTATGCATGACAGTTTGGGAAGTAGGTTGGGTACTTCTATGAAAGCCACAAAAAAACAAGCTATTGTGTTTCATTACCAACACCGCTTTCAGTTCCGGAGGCAAGAGCTTTTGCTGTTTTCAAAGATATTTTATCTCAATTTCGTGTGCCTAGTTGTGAAGAATTCAAAGTTTCCCTCAGAAAGGTTTAAAGGGTTTGTAAAAAGTACACCTCCCAGGATGCCTTCTGTTCCTTGGATTTAGAAGAACAGAGAAAAGCAAAAGATGAAACCAAACAGAGACAATGAAAGAGATTAAAAAACAACAACAACAGAAACAAATCATGGTATATGAAACCAACTTTAGTTATTCTGCAAATGAGGAGTTTTTTCTCACTTCAGTTAACAGTTCATTTGGAATGCAGTTAACTTGCATTGTTGGGATCTTTTATGAGTTTTATATATGTATGTATGTATGTATAACTTTATTAACTTTTATTTGTTTCTGGGCAAAGAATATGGGCAATATCACCTACCTCAGTAGGCTAATATAAAAGTAAAATAAAGTATTTATACAACTTATTTACAACATAAATAAGATATTTATGCTGAACTTCAACTAGTTCGGTGGGGGAGCATTCCATTCTTGGCTGACTGCTGAGGCTATGTGGTCTTATATGCAGCCTCTACCAGAGCCAGAACTTTGTCTCAAAAAGAAAATAAACTCATGCCCAATAAAGCATAGCTTTGCCTCATAATCTTATAAACTTCATACAGCCTTTTTTTCAGCATTTTCATCAGTCATAGAATTAGCTGGGTCAAAAAGAAGGGCAGTTTGCACTTTAATCAAAACCAGCTGAAGATATTTTTCTGGCCCTGGGTCACACCCATAGTTGACAGCCTTCTTGGTTACTGGTTAATGTAACCAAGCTTCTCATCCAAATGCGTTGCATGTTAACTCTAAATTAAGGAGACCATTACATAACAATAAGTGGTCCAGGAGCAGCGATGAGTCCTTTACTTTACAGATAGTATCCTGACACAACACAGATTCCTTGATCCCCAGAAACTTTAGAGCTAGCAAACACCTCTATTTTTTCATGATGTTTAATCACTCTGCCTCTTGAATGTGTCTAAGACTTGATTTCTTCACAGTCTCAAAATACAATTAAGATAATATGGTAAATGATGAAGACTTGTACAAGGTTCTATGGATTGGATTGTGAAATGGTCAGGGTTCCTGCCAACTAAATTGTGTCTCAGAGTAAGAGAGCTGAGATGATCCTGAGACAAAATAATCAAAATATATATTCCTTCGAAATGACAGTAAAGTAGATATAGAAAAAAGAACATACTTCCTTCATGCCAGGTATCAAGATTTTACTCATTTGCAGCATCAGCTGCAATTAAAGTCTTTATCTGACTATGTTTATTGATAGTCCTTGCTGGTCTCCGAAACCTGTCTACTTCTGTACCAGCTAAGCTGGAGAGCTAGAAGGAATGTGATTGGAGTCCTGCCTTGCAAATTTTACATCTTTGATATTGGTGGTAATGTTTGTGATTCCACTAGAAATATAATCACAATTGACCCTTGCTCAATGCAGACATTGGGGGACTGACCTCTTGACATTCAAAAATTTGTGTATAGATTTTGACTAAGACCTTTACTAACAGCCAACTATTGACCAGAGGCTTTCTGATAACATAAACAGTTGATTAAAACATAGTTTTTATATATATTATATGCCGTGTTACTACAATAAAGTAAGCTAGAAAAAAGTATTATTAACAAAATCTAAAAGAAGAGTAAACATATTTGGTATTCATTAAGTGAAAGTGTATTATCATAAAGGCCTTCATCTTTGTTGTCTTCATGTTGAGTAGGCTGATGGGAAAAGGAATTGGTCTTGCTGTGTCACATGTTGCAGAAGTGGAAGAAAATCAATGTATAATTGGATTCATACAGTTGAAACTCATGTTATCCAAGAGTCAACTCTATTATAGTATTATTTACTTTGACTTTTAAAAAACATTCCAGAAACTTCTTTATAACCTTTCACATCAGAACAGCTTATGGTCCAGGGGGCTAATATGGGAACCTGCCAGTTTCTAAGGACATACTTCAAACATGCATTTTTGAATTGAGTAAGTGTGCATGTGATATTTTTTGACTCCTAGTAAGCCTATAATATTATAGACAAATATTATAATGCAGTTTGTTGCTACCCCTTATAAGTTGCATCTCTAGGTCACATTGACTTTCTGTAATCTCAAGAGTTAATGGAAGCCAGGAGATCCAGCATCCCCTACTGCCAAAAACAAAAACAAACAAACAAACAAAAAAAACCCATTTTCTCTGTATTTCTCCATCTCCTTCCTTAAGGAAGAAGATTTATAGAACCTTTATAGAAGCTTATCATTACCATTTGTGAAGATAACAGTTACTTTCTCAAAGTTACCAGGCCTTTTCTGGGTTTGTAGGTACATGGAATAATTTTAAAATAGAAATTGGGTGAGAAGTCACAAGCATCTACCATGATTGGTTATAAAAATCAAGTAGGACCTCGATGGGATGCCCATCTTGATGATACGTGCTCTACAGCCCCTATAATTACTTAAGTGCTGTCAATTACCTCTGCAAGCCTCAACATTTAGGTTCCCTTGGTGGTCTGCTGCCTCTCATGGCCCCCACACTCAACTTACCTCTGAAAGTCATGTTGGTCTTCGACCTCCTCAACTCTGGAATCTTTTTATTCCCATTATGTCAGGGAGACCATTTTGATGGCCCCATCACCTACCAGCTACTAAAATAATTTTTAGAAACGTTTGTTCTTTTCCTACCAATGCATTTTAAAAGGCTTTGGTGTAGAAGGTACATTCTGGGTTCTCACTAACCATAGTTAATGGTTGAATGACTGAGCAAGAAAATTTCACTCAGTTTTTATAATCTTTCTTGGCTTCTTGATTTCTTATTCTGTGATCTACCAAATGGTATTTATCATCTCAGTGATGTAATGAGCTATGATGGAATCCAGATTGTAACTGCTAAAATCAACACGTGGAATCAAGTCTTTGTTAAGTGCAATCATGGTGATGAAGTCAACTTAACTCAACTTAACCAAAACATTATATTCTCCTATCCTTCATCAAATACTCTCAGGATCTATTTTGATGTTTTCACCAGAATTTTGCAAATCAAATGAACAAACTCCACTAACATTTTATTTATTTATTTATTTGAGACGAAGTTTCTCTCTTGTCACCCAGGCAGGAGTGCAATGGCACGATATTGGCTCACTGCAACCTGCGCCACCCAGGTTCAAGTGATTCACCTGCCTCAGCCTCCCAAGTAGCTGGGATTACAGGCCCCTGCCACCACATCCAGCTAATTTTTATATTTTTAGTAGAGACGGGGTTTCACCATGTAGGCCAGGCTTGTCTCGAACTCCTGACCTTAGGTGATCCACACTCCTCGGCCTCCCAAAGTGCTAGGATTACAGGCGTGAGCCAGAGTGCTCGGCCTAACATTTTAAAAATGTAAACATTTGTTTCCAAAATAAACTGGGAGCTTATTCTAGCTATAGAAATGGAGACAAAAGGAGTGGGAGACTGGCTGAGAACTCATGAAGAAGATTTGGTTCTAGATTCAGGGTAATTCCTTCAAGTGAGGAAGTCATAAACATTTTCAAGCAAAGCAGAAGTTCTTTGGGTGACAAAGGCGGTTTGGTGGAGTCTGGGCATTGGAGCATCCCAAATGCACTACATTGTGCCTTGTAACTCTGTGTCAATATCAGGATCCCACCTTTTATCAATATCTGAAATTTTGCAGACGATATTAGGAAAGACTATGAATTTGACTGCTTTTATAATTCAGCAACATGAAGCCTTGAACTTTGCATTTAGATTTTTATCACTTTTATTCTGTAGCTGCTAAGAATGAGAGATTCTTTATCATAGTCCTGGAAGATTCTTAGAGTTTAGTTATTTTACCAGGTAGTTAAAGGTTGTAGCATGGTGGGGTATTCAGCTGTTTAGACTTGTTCAAAGCAATGCTCCACAATCAGAGTTCTCAAAATTTCATGTTCTTTCTATAGCAACTATCATTTTGTTTTCTTAAGGCCAACCCTCAGTAAGCACTTAATTTCTGTCTATAACCAGTGAGAACTTAGCTTTCTGTTTCATCTCCTATCTTTTCTCTAAATAGTAATTATATTTTCACTTGGCAGGTAAACAATACCAGATTACCTGTTTTCCCTGAGGGTTTCTTGCCTGCAACCCGCTTTCTGTACCCAATTTCTATACCAGTGACGGTTTTTTAATGCATACATCAACAAGAGATGCTGCTAATTTTAATAAGAAAGGACTTCTTAAGGAAGTAACATAGATAGGTCACAGAATCCATTGGGAGGCTGAAGAATCAACTTCAGATAATGAGAAAGAAACTTGAGGAGCTGGATGCAAGGTAATGACTCATCCTGGTTTTCCCAGGGATCTCCCTATTTTAGCACTGAAAGTTGATACCTTGAAAAATCCCTCAGTCCTTTGCAAACTAGAACCACTGGTTACCCTCACTGGGTGGCTACAAAAATAGCTAAGGACACAGCACAGGAACAGTCTGGCTAAATTGCCACTGTCACTACCACAGATGTCAGAAACTGTCTCTGATTCCACTGTGACCACTGATTCTAGAAATAATGTACCATTACCCACTTCCAAATTCTAAATGGTCACACAGAGTCTATGTTGGGCACTAGCTGCAGAGTCAAAATTTATATCCAGATCATCTCTTTTAACCTCTGGCCTCTTCCTACTAAATGCCAAAGGTCAACTTTTTTGGGTTTCTTAGCTTCTTTTATCAGAGGCTTAGCTCTTGGCTTTCACTAGAACTCTCATGAGGATACGCAGACCCCAAAAAAGAAAAAAAAAGACATTCTATTATAGGGATAAGTAAACAAGATGAGTGAAGAAAGGTAATATGGTTTGGCTGTGTCCCCACCCAAATCTCATCTTGAATTGCAGCTCCCATAATTCCCACATGTTCTTGGAGGGACCCGGTGGGAGGTAATTGAATCATGGTGAGTAAACAACAAGATGAGTGAAGGAAGGTGATATGGTTTGGGTGTGGTCCTCACCCAAATCTCATCTTGAATTGTAGCTCCCGTAATTCCCACATGTGGGAGGGACCTGGTGGGAGGTAATTGAATCATGGGGGCGGTTACCCCCATGCTGTTCTCATGATAGTGAATAAGTCTCATGAGATCTGATGGCTTCATAAAGGGGAGTTCCCCTGCACAAGTTCTCTCTTGCCTGCTGCCATGTAACATATGACTTTGCTCCTCCTTTGCCTTTTGCCGTGATTGTGAGGCCTCCCCAGCCATGTGGAACTGTGAGTCCATTAAACCTTTTTTTCCTTATAAATTACCCAGTCTCAGGGATGTCTTTATTAGCAGTGTGAAAACTGACTAACACAGAATGAAACCAAAAGAACACTGGAGTTATCAAAAATCATATAAGATCATAGTACATGAAAACCATCAGAATATGAGGAAGCTTATTGAGCAGTTTGGTATAAAGCTATGGGGGTAGATAATACATAGATTATAGTATACTTCATGAGTGAGCATAAGGATAGACTAATTCAGCATTTACCACCTACGAATTTCCAAATGGGTCAGAGTGTGAGCTTCTCAACTGAAGTCATTGATGTGTTGGGTTCATTTCTTTTATTATTTGATCATGCTATTTTCAATGGATATTGTTTAATGTTTTAAGGAAAAACAGAATACAAAATTAAAATTAAATTGAAAATAAAGAAGTATCTCATATAATTTTTCTGAAACATTGAATTTGAACTTCTGACTAGTAAGCCTTAGAGATAATTATATAAAACTGATGATCAGCTTGAAAACAGCTCAGTCTCAGTTTCATGGAGAATAGTCTGCACCATCTAGTCTTGTGTACATATGTTTTCTCTACATTGACATTCACTTGTTACATCGTGGTAGAGGATGCGAATTAAAAAAAAAATTTTAAGCAATCAAAAACCTGTCTAGTTTCCCTTAACTTCTAATTAACTTTTTTGGAGTTGTTAAGGTACTGGTCAGTCTGGATAAATGATGAGTTCTAAGAAATAACCTCCCTCATTGTTTATCTTTTACCTGATAAACTGAAAATTAATAGTGACTTTGAAATCATCTTCAAAAACTCAGACAACAACCTTTATGGTTTAATCTCCACATACTGCATTTCTAAGACTTTTAAAATGCCATCAACTTCAAGAGAAATTATTGAGAATATAACTTAGCAAAACAGTGGCATGCATAGTTGTAATAAAAATATGTATATTTATATGTCTTTAGAATACAAAATTGAGCATTTTGTATAAATTACATTGAGACACAGTGCAACATTTGTTCAATTTTAACAAAATAAGCTTCAAGCATGAAATCAGAAGCAATATTATTAGAACAAAGATGACCTGATGACTTTTAATCTTAGGCCTTTTTACTTGGTGAGTTTTGTAATGAGAGACTGATAACCCCAGCTCAACATTTTCAACCATAGAGTCCAGATGAGTAAAAGATAGGTCTACAATCTTTTCAAACATGTATGTAGATGTTTAATAGATCTTTTAGTTGCCACAGTCGCTGTGTACTCTGTTGCTGACCTCCAGCTTGCATCTGAGAGATGAGGTGAGATTTTGTTATAAACTGGCTCCAACCTTTGCCTGGGAGGAACAAAGGTGTTTATAAATAGCTGTTCTTTTGATGCCTCCTGCACTGAGCTCCAGAAGGATGTGCATTTATTATGACACTCATTTTGTGCATTATTAAATGAAATAGTAGAGAGAAGTGTATGACATCACTTACATGGCAAAGCCATTAATAGGCCAATGGCAGAGGCCACATTTCCTCTTCATCAAATTCTGACAGCTTTAGTGTCTATAATGTCACTGTCTATTTTAAAAGAGTTGCACCTATTCAGGCTGAATTAAAAGTCACCAATAGCAAAGTGTAGCCTATCAATAGCTAAATATTCATCATTAATCAACCAATTAATGTGTCATACTTCTGTGGACATGTCAGCTCTCACTTGAATATTTTTCTTTGTTTTAACCAAGAACTCAACACAGCTCCTTGATGTGGTAAAACTACTAAAGAAGAAGGCAACACAATTGTATGCTGAATGGTTTTTTCTTTATTAATCCTAAGAGCAGTTATTGAATTAGTTTTAAACATTTGATATGAGATTGACTGAATGTTTACTAGACTTGACCTTTTAGGCCAATCTTGCTGGCTTATCTGGTTTTCTGGGAGAATACAAATCCATTGTATTTTACAAAAATGTGAAAAATCTGTTTTACAGCTATTACATTGTCAACAGTTACCAAAAATGTAAAATATAGGCATGAAGAATAATAATGTTTATGGTCCATTTTATTTTAGCAGGCTTAGCCCAAGAATCAAGTAAAGTATACGGAAGATGAGAATTTGATCATGAGGAGAGTTTATTTCTCAAAATCAGAGTGAAGTACATAGATTAATTTTCTTTCCATGAATTTATATTTTGATGTTTTACTTTCAATGACATTTTCTTCTTGGGACATCTTGGAGATACTTCTATCTAAATATTAAAATTACTCTTCCTCAAACATTAAAATTGTTATCAACTTTCTTTTTTTTTTTTTTTTTTTTTGAGATGGAGTCTCGCTCTGTCACCCAGGCTGGACTGCAGTGACGTGATCTTGGTTCACTGCAACCTCTTTCTCCTGGGTTCAAACAATTCCCCTGCCTCAGCCTCCTGAGTAGTTCGGACCACAGGCGTCCGCCACCATGCCTGACTAATTTTGTATTTTTAGCAGAGATGGGGTTTTATCGTGTTGGTCAGGCTTATCTTGAACTCCTGACCTTGTAATCCACCCACCTCAGCCTCCCAAGGTGCTGGGGTTACAGGCCACCATGCCCTGCCAACATTCTTATTTTACATAAAGGATCCAAGGAATTATGTGTTTCCTAAATACTAATGTAATATTTAGGCACTTATTTTATTTTATTTTTCATTTGTTTTTTTTTTATTATTATTATACTTTAAGTTTTAGGGTACATGTGTACAATGTGCAGGTTAGTTACATATGTATACATGTGCCATGCTGGTGCGCTGCACCCACTAACTCGTCATCTAGCATTAGGTATATCTCCCACTGCTATCCCTCCCCCCTCCCCCCACCCCACAACAGTCCCCAGAGTGTGATGTTCCCCTTCCTGTGTCCATGTGTTGTCACTGTTCAATTCCCACCTATGAGTGAGAATATGCGGTGTTTGGTTTTTTGTTCTTGCGATAGTTTACTGAGAATGATGATTTCCAATTTCATCCATGTCTCTACAAAGGATGTGAACTCATCATTTTTATGGCTGCATAGTATTCCATAGTGTATATGTGCCACATTTTCTTAATCCAGTCTATCATTGTTGGACATTTGGGTTGGTTCCAAGTCTTTGCTATTGTGAATAATGCCGCAGTAAACATACGTGTGCGTGTGTCTTTATAGCAGCATGATTTATAGTCCTTTGGGTATATACCCAGTAATGGGATGGCTGGGTCAAATGGAATTTCTAGTTCTAGATCCCTGAGGAATCGCCACACTGACTTCCACAATGGTTGAACTAGTTTACAGTCCCACCAACAGTGTAAAAGTGTTCCTATTTCTCCACATGCTCTCCAGCACCTGTTGTTTCCTGACTTTTTAATGATCGCCATTCTAACTGGCGTCATGTGAGATGGTATCGCATTGTGGTTTTGATTTGCATTTCTCTGATGGCCAGTGATGGTGAGCATTTTTTCATGTGTTTTTTGGCTGCATAAATGTCTTCTTTTGAGAAGTGTCTGTTCATGTCCTTCACCCACTTTTTGATGGGGTTGTTTTTTTCTTGTAAATTTGTTTGAGTTCATTGTAGATTCTGGATATTAGCCCTTTGTCAGATGAGTAGGTTGCGAAAATTTTCTCCGATTTTGTAGGTTGCCTGTTCACTCTGATGGTAGTTTCTCTTGCTGTGCAGAAGCTCTTTAGTTTAATTAGATCCCATTTGTCAATTTTGGCTTTTGTTGCCATTGCTTTTGTTGCCATTGCTTTTAGACATGAAGTCCTTGTCCATGCCTATGTCCTGAATGGTAATGCCTAGGTTTTCTTCTAGGGTTTTTATGGTTTTAGGTCTAATGTTTAAGTCTTCAATCCATCTTGAATTGATTTTTGTATAAGGGGTAAGGAAGGGATCCAGTTTCAGCTTTCTACATATGGCTAGCCAGTTTTCCCAGCACCATTTATTAAATAGGGAATCCTTTCCCCATTGCTTGTTTTTCTCAGGTTTGTCAAAGATCAGAAAGTTGTAGATATGCGGCATTATTCTGAGGGCTCTGTTCTGTTCCATTGATCTATATCTCTGTTTTGGTACCAGTACCATGCTGTTTTGGTTACTGTAGCCTTGTAGTATAGTTTGAAGTCAGGTAGCGTGATGCCTCCAGCTTTGTTCTTTTGGGTTAGGATTGACTTGGCGATGCGGGCTCTTTTTTGGTTCCATATGAACTTTAAAGTAGTTTTTTCCAATTCTGTGAAGAAAGTCATTGGTAGCTTGATGGGGATGGCATTGAATCTGTAAATTACCTTGGGCAGTATGGCCATTTTCACGATATTGATTCTTCCTACCCATGAGCATGGAATGTTCTTCCATTTGTTTGTATCCTCTTTTATTTCCTTGAGCAGTGGTTTGTAGTTCTCCTTGAGGAGGTCCTTCACATCTCTTCTAAGTTTGATTCCTAGGTATTTTATTCTCTTTGAAGCAATTGTGAATGGGAGTTCACTCATGATTTGGCTCTCTGTTTGTCTGTTGTTGGTGTATAAGCATGCTTGTGATTTTTGTACATTGATTTTGTATCCTGAGACTTTGCTGAAGTTGCTTATCAGCTTAAGGAGATTTTGGGCTGAGACAATGGGGTTTTCTAGATATACAATCATGTCGTCTGCAAACAGGGACAATTTAACTTCCTCTTTTCCTAATTGAATACCCTTTATTTCTTTCTCCTGCCTGATAGCCCTGGCCAGAACTTCCAACACTATGTTGAATAGGAGTGGTGAGAGAGGGCATCCCTGTCTTGTGCCAGTTTTCAAAGGGAATGCTTCCAGTTTTTGCCTATTCAGTATGATATTGGCTGTGGGTTTGTCATAGATACCTCTTATTATTTTGAAATACGTCCCATCAATACCTAATTTATTGAGAGTTTTTAGCATGAAGGGTTGTTGAATTTTGTCAAAGGCCTTTTCTGCATCTATTGAGATATTCATGTGGTTCTTGTCTTTGGTCCTGTTTATATGCTGGATTACATTTATTGATTTGTGTATATTGAACCAGCCTTGCATCCCAGGGATGAAGCCCACTTGATGATGGTGGATAAGCTTTTTGATGTGCTGCTGGATTCGTTTTGCCAGTATTTTATTGAGGATTTTTGCATCAATGTTCATCAAGGATATTGGTCTAAAATTCTCTTTTTTGGTTGTGTCTCTGCCCGGCTTTGGTATCAGCATGATGTTAGCCTCATAAAATGAGTTAGGGAGGATTCCCTCTTTTTCTATTGATTGGAATAGTTTAGTTTCAGAAGGAATGGTACCAGTTCCTCCTTGTACCTCTGGTAGAATTCGGCTGTGAATCCATCTGGTCCTGGACTTTTTTTGGTTGGTAAGCTATTGATTATTGCCACAATTTCAGCTCCTGTAATTGGTCTATTCAGAGATTCAACTTCTTCCTGGTTTAGTCTTGGGAGGGTATATGTGTCTAGGAATTCGTCCATTTCTTCTAGATTTTCTAGTTTATTTGCTTAGAGGTGTTTGTAGTATTCTCTGATGGTAGTTTGTATTTCTGTGGGATCGGTGGTGGTATCCCCTTTGTCATTTTTTTATTGCGTGTATTTGATTCTTCTCTCTTTTTTTCTTTTTTAGTCTTGCTAGTGGTCTATCAATTTTGTTGATCCTTTCAAAAAGCCAGCTCCTGGATTCATTAATTTTTTGAAGGGCTTTTGTGTCTCTATTTCCTTCAGTTCTGTTCTGATTTTAGTTATTTCTTGCCTTCTGCTAGCTTCTGAATGTGTTTGCTCTTGCTTTTCTAGTTCTTTTAATTGTGATGTTAGGGTGTCAATTTTGGATCTTTCCTGCTTTCTCTGGTGGGCATTTAGTGCTGTAAATTTCCCTCTACACACTGCTTTGTATGCGTCCCAGAGATTCTGGTATGTTGTGTCTTTGTTCTCGTTGGTTTCAAAGAACATCTTTATTTCTGCCTTCATTTCGTTATGTACCCAGTAGTCATTCAGGAGCAGGTTGTTCAGTTTCCATGTAGTTGAGCGGTTTTGAGTGAGATTCTTAATCCTGAGTTCTAGTTTGATTGCACTGTGGTCTGAGAGATAGTTTGTTATAATTTCTGTTCTTTTACATTTGCTGAGGAGAGCTTTACTTCCAAGTATGTGGTCAATTTTGGAATAGGTGTGATGTGGTGCTGAAAAAAATGTATATTCTGTTGATTTGGGGTGGAGAGTTCTGTAGATGTCTATTAGGTCCGCTTGGTGCAGAGCTGAGTTCAATTCCTGGGTATCCTTGTTGACTTTCTGTCTCATTGATCTGTCTAATGTTGACAGTGGGGTGTTAAAGTCTCCCATTTTTAATGTGTGGGAGTCTAAGTCTCTTTGTAGGTCACTCAGGACTTGCTTTATGAATCTTGGTGCTCCTGTATTGGGTGCATATATATTTAGGATAGTTAGGTCTTCTTGTTGAATTGATCCCTTTACCACTATGTAATGGCCTTCTTTGTCTCTTTTGATCTTTGTTGGTTTACAGTCTGTTTTATCAGAGACTAGGATTGCAATCCCTGCCTTTTTTTGTTTTCCATTTGCTTGGTAGATCTTCCTCCATCCTTTTATTTTGAGCCTATGTGTGTCTCTGCACATGAGATGGGTTTCCTGAATACAGCACACTGATGGGTCTTGACTCTTTATCCAATTTGCCAGTCTGTGTCTTTTAATTGGAGCATTTAGTCCATTTACATTTAAAGTTAATATTGTTATGTGTGAATTTGATCCTGTCATTATGATGTTAGCTTGTTATTTTGCTCGTTAGTTGATGCAGTTTCTTTCTAGTCTCGATGGTCTTTACATTTTGGCATGATTTTGCAGTGGCTGGTACCGGTTGTTCCTTTCCATGTTTAGTGCTTCCTTCAGGAGCTCTTTTAGGGCAGGCCTGGTGGTGACAGAATCTCTCAGCATTTGCTCGTCTGTAACGTATTTTATTTCTCCTTCACTTATGAAGCTTAGTTTGGCTGGATATGAAATTCTGGGTTGAAAATTGTTTTCTTTAAGAATGTTGAATATTGGCCCCCACTCTCTTCTGGCTTGTAGGGTTTCTGCTGAGAAATCCGCTGTTAGTCTGATGGGCTTCCCTTTGAGGGTAACCCGACCTTTCTCTCTGGCTGCCCTTAACATTTTTTCCTTCATTTCAACCTTGGTGAATCTGACAATTATGTGTCTTTGAGTTGCTCTTCTTGAGGAGTATCTTTCTGGCGTTCTCTGTATTTTCTGAATCTGAATGTTGGCCTGTCTTGCTAGATTGGGGAAGTTCTCCTGGATAATATCCTGCAGAGTGTTTTCCAACTTGGTTCCATTCTCCCCATCACTTTCAGGTACACCAATCAGACGTAGATTTGGTCTTTTCACATAGTCCCATATTTGTTGGAGGCTTTGCTCGTTTCATTTTATTCTTTTTTCTCTAAACTTCCCTTCTCGCTTCATTTCATTCATTTCATCTTCCATCACTGATACCCTTTCTTCCAGTTGATCACATCGGCTCCTGAGGCTTCTGCATTCTTCACATAGTTCTTGAGCCTTGGTTTTCAGCTCCATCAGCTCCTTTAAGCACTTCTCTGTATTGGTTATTCTAGTTATACATTCTTCTTCTAAATTTTTTTGAAAGTTTTCAACTTCTTTGCCTTTGGTTTGAATGTCCTCTTGTAGCTCGGAGTAATTTGATCGTCTGAAGCCTTCTTCTCTCAGCTCGTCAAAGTCATTCTCCGTCCAGCTTTGTTCTGTTGCTGGTGAGGAACAGCGTTCCTTTGGAGGAGGAGAGGCACTCTGCTTTTTAGAGTTTCCAGTTTTTCTGCTCTGTTTTTTTCCCCATCTTTGTGGTTTTATCTACTTTTGGTCTTTGATGATGGTGATGTACAGATGGGTTTTTGGTGTGGATGTCCTTTCTGTTTGTTAGTTTTCCTTCTAACAGACAGGACCCTCAGCTGCAGGTCTGTTGGAGTACCCTGCCGTGTGAGGTGTCAGTGTGCCCCTGCTGGGGGGTGCCTCCCAGTTAGGCTGCTTGGGGGTCAGGGGTCAGGGACCCACTTGAGGAGGCAGTCTGCTCGTTCTCAGATCTCTGGTTGTGTGCTGGGAGAACCACTGCTCCCTTCAAAGCTGTCAGACAGGGACATTTAAGTCTGCAGAGGTTACTGCTGTCTTTTTGTTTGTCTGTGCCCTGCCCCCAGAGGTGGAGCCTACAGAGGCAGGCAGGCCTCCTTGAGCTGTGGTGGGCTCCACCCAGTTCGAGCTTCCCTGCTGCTTTGTTTACCTAAGCAAGTCTGGGCAAGGGCGGACGCCCCTCCCCCAGCCTCACTGCTGCCTTGCAGTTTGATCTCAGACTGTTGTGCTAGCAATCAGCGAGACTCCGTGGGCGTAGGACCCTCCAAGCCCGGTGCGGGATATAGTCTCCTGGTGCGCCGTTTTTTAAGCCCGTCGGAAAAGCGCAGTATTAGGGTGGGAGTGACCCGATTTTCCAGTTGCCGTCTGTCACCCCTTTCTTTGACTAGGAAAGTGAACTCCCTGACCTCTTGCGCTTCCCGAGTGAGGCAATGCCTCACCCTGCTTTGGCTCAAGCATGGTGCGTGCACCCACTGACCTGTGCTCACTGTCTGGCACTCCCTAGTGAGATGAACCCGGTACCTTAGATGGAAATGCAGAAATCACCTGTCTTCTGTGTCGCTCACGCTGGGAGCTGTAGATCGGAGCTGTTCGTATTCGGCCATCTTGGCTCAAATATCTAGTCACTTATTTTAAAGGAGTTTGCTGTATTCTAGTCTCCTTGCATATATATATATATATATATATATATATATATATATACACACACACCAGGGTGTAATGTTTAACATTGATGTAAATGTTTAACATGTTTGGCAAACAAAGAACCAGCTCTTTCATTTTATTAAGATAGATATCTGTACATATCTTAAATGTGTGTTTTGAGGCATATGGAAGAAGAAAGGAGGTGACGAGTTGCAAATCAAGATAGTATTGAAGATGGTATATCCACAGTGCTAGATGTCAAGCATCTATCTATCTGTCATCTATCTATCTATAATTATATATATATCTATATATGTATATATAAATTTGATGCAAAAATAATTGCGGTTTTTGCCATTAAAAGCAATCTTAATTTTTAACCTGTCACCTGTTTTATTCTTCCATATGCTCCAAAACACACATTTAAGATATGTACAGAAATCCATCTTAATAAAATGAAAGGGCTGGTTCTTTGGTTGCCAAACATGCTAATATACTTTGTATATGTGGATGGGAGTGCAGGCAGACTCTAGGAGCTGGAGAATGGTTTCAGATTGAGAGTCAACAAGAAAATGAGAACCCTAGTCTTACATCCACAAGGAAATGAATTCTGGCAATAATACTGAGATTGGAAGGGGACTCAGATAACATTGCAGTTTTGGCCAAGAATTCAATTTCAACCTGGTAAGACTGCACAGAGGACCCAACTAACTAGTTTCTGGACTTTTGACCCCCAGAAAAAGTAACATCTGAAATTTGTGTTGTTTTATGCTGCTAAGTCTATGCTAATCTGCTATGTAGCAACAAAAAGCAAATACAAAATATATAATCCTTCCTATATCTTGTAAACATTTTATTACTCATGAGAACACGGTTGGCCTATCCACTGAACAGCAAGACAAATGTAGTAATAATTAGTTATTGCTGATGTTTGACTGAGTGTGTTATGTAAACACCATAGATGTACATGTATTTGCTATTATGTTGTTATGGATATACAGTGAAATCTATTTTATTTAACAGCTTGTTACTTTGACTTGTAAGTTTTAAATATTTTGACATATGATATATATGCTTCCACTTGTACTCTAGCTCAGGGTATAGGAAATGTTGGTGATGGGCATGGTCAACTTCCTGTTCTAATATTCAAAGTATTTCCACTGTTTCCAGTATCGAGTTAGCATCTCCGTTCTCTGTGCTTCCTCCAAACACCATCTCCATACCCAGGAATCATATAAATCATGCCAAATTATCATTTATTTATTAGTGAGTTTCTCTTTCTACTAGATGAGCTTATCTCAGTATCTTTAGTCAATAGTAACAAGCACAGTGCTTGACATCTAGCACTGTGGACATACCATTTTCAATACTATCTTGATTTGCAACTCGTCACCTCTTTTCTTCTTCCATATGCCTCGAAACACACATTTAAGATATGTACAGATATCTGTCTTAATAAAATGAAAGAGCTGGTTCTTTGTTTGCCAAACATTAAACATTTGCATCAACCAGTCCAAACCATAGGGTGTTGTTGCATTGAAATCTGATCCTTCGGGAAATATTTATTAATGAAAGTGATTATTTCTATTCCTTGCAAGGCAATTGATTATTAAGTGTTTGGCAAGCTTAATCTAATTTCCATAAAACTAAAATTGAGGCCCTATAGTCCCAAGTAATGTAGACCGAGAATCAACATTTAAAAAGCAGAAAAAATAAATATCATTTGGAAGAGTAATGGAAAAGATTTTTTTTTTGTCTGAGAAATTTGTATGTGACATTTGCACATGAAGAATCTCAAATGAACTTGACAAATGTTTTAATATTTTTATTGTCCACATAAATGCTTCCAGTAATTATTTGTCTTGAGCTAAAAATTTTTCATAACTATTACTTCACATTTTATTCTTGTTAATAATAATAGTCATTTATTATAGTAAAATGTTGACAATAAAACCAAAGGCATACTGAAGAAAATAAAGATCATTCATGCGAACAGGACTTCACAGTGGCTTTGAACAAGGGTAAAAGAGTTTGTCTGCCTGCGTCTAACACCATGACCTCAAATTATCAACTTAAACTCTCTCTTTGTTTCATCAACATTTGACAACAATATTCACATAATTGTATTATTCTAAAGATTTAAAAATTAATGAATTTAGAACGGAGCCTGGCATATAATAATTACTTAGTAGGTTTTAAATATGTTGGTGGTGGTGATGATGATGACGATGATATTGGCAATTGAAAGACAGTTACTTTTCTTGAATTTAAATCAATGAATGCTACTACTATTATTACTTGTATTGTTGTTATCAACAATTTCACTGGATTAATCCTAGAGCAATTAAAGATATAACTTCAATAAAAATTATATCATAAACTGTATAAACTATATGTTCTGATCTTTTTCTGTTATATTATGAAATATTCTTTAAAATGCACATTATCTTATAAATGGAAAACATTTTAATTTTCTTTTAATCTAGTTTAATTTTTTGGATGTTTAGTCATTACTATCTAGGCATGAATAATACATAGGAATCAGTTTCTACATCACAACTTTGAAAGTATCATCAAATAGTAATTATTTGATAACAATTCCATATGGAGAGTTGGTTCTGATTCAAAACTCAACCCGGTTGTTTATATCTTCCCTACCCCATCGTTAGCAGAATTTTTACTGAACACTACAATGACTGCATAAAAAGAAAAATTGATAGCAGAGTTGGAAACTAGCAAAAGATGACATCTCTAAGCCTGAAAGCCAGAAGGAATGTTGGGAATATATTGTTTAGAGGAAAACTTTGCAGAAAGGTCAGCAAACATGCAAGCTACAACATGAGAAGAAATCTGTTCCAGAGCTCAGAGTGGGTGGGAAGGACAAAGTGAGAGCTGCCAGGGCAGAAGGGAAGGCTGGTGAATAGTCTATAATGGAGATTCTGGCTACAATTAAATCACTTGAAGACATTTTTATTAACATACTCATTTTGAGAGCTCACCCCAGAGGAATTAAATCAGAATCTTGGTCGGGAAGAGGGGTGAGGTTGGGAGTAGCCCACACATTGCCTTTTTGTAAAAACTTTCCAGATGACTGTATGTGTGTAAAAATGGTTGTGAATCATTGGTTTAGGAAGCAAATATAAAATATGCTTGTGTTTCCTGGAAAGTACAAGTTTGCCACAACAGAAAGAATGGCTGTTACCCTTGTTCTCAGTGTCTACACGTGTGGGTGGTAGGCTAAGTAAACTGAAGGTACTTCTACAATGAGATTGACAACTAGTATCAGCATGCCTGTGAGGGAAGACGAGGCAGGGTTGGGCAGTGACCCAGCAAGTATTTGTTATGAAATATGAAGCTTTTATAGGAAATTCTTTTTTTTCCTTTTTTAAAATTTATTTATTTTTATTATTATACTTTAAGTTTTAGGGTACATGTGCACATTGTGCAGGTTAGTTACATATGTATACATGTGCCATGCTGGTGCGCTGCACCCACTATCTCGTCATCTAGCATTAGGTATATCTCCCAATGCTATCCCTCCCCACTACCCCCACCCCACAACACTCCCCAGAGTGTGATGTTCCCCTTCTTGTGTCCATGTGATCTCATTGTTCAATTCCCACCTATGAGTGAGAATATGCGGTGTTTGGTTTTTTGTTCTTGCGATAGTTTACTGAGAATGATGATTTCCAATTTCATCCATGTCCCTACAAAGGACATGAACTCATCATTTTTTATGGCTGCATAGTATTCCATGGTGTATATGTGCCACATTTTCTTAATCCAGTCTATCATTGTTGGACATTTCGGTTGGTTCCAAGTCTTTGCTATCATGAATATGCCACAATAAACATATCGTGTGCATGTGTCTTTATAGCAGCATGATTTATAGTCCTTTGGGTATATACCCAGTAATGGGATGGCTGGGTCAAATGGTATTTCCAGTTCTAGGTCACTGAGGAATCGCCACACTGACTTCCACAATGGTTGAACTAGTTTACAGTCCCACCAACAGTGTAAAAGTGTTCCTATTTCTCTACATCCTCTCCAGCACCTGTTGTTTCCGGACTTTTTAATGATTGCCATTCTAACTGGTGTGAGATGGTATCTCATTGTGGTTTTGATTTGCATTTCTCTGATGGCCAGTGATGATGAGCATTTTTTCATGTGTTTTTTGGCTGCATAAATGTCTTCTTTTGAGAAGTGTCTGTTCACGTCCTTCGCCCACTTTTTGATGGGGTTGTTTGTTTTTTTCTTGTAAATTTGTTTGAGTTCATTGTAGATTCTGGATATTAGCCCTTTGTCAGATGAGTAGGTTGCGAACATTTTCTCCCATTTTGTAGATTGCCTGTTCACTCTGATGGTAGTTTCTTTTGCTGTGCAGAAACACTTTAGTTTAATTAGATCCCATTTGTCAATTTTGTCTGTTGCCGCCATTGCTTTTGGTGTTTTAGACATGAAGCCCTTGCCCATGCCTATGTCCTGAATGGTAATGCCTAGGTTTTCTTCTAGGGTTTTTATGGTTTTAGGTCTAATGTTTAAGTCTTTAATCCATCTTGAATTGATTTTTGTATAAGGGGTAAGGAAGGGATCCAGTTTCAGCTTTCTACATATGGCTAGCCAGTTTTCTCAGCACCATTTATTAAATAGGGAATCCTTTCCCAATTGCTTGTTTTTCTCAGGTTTGTCAGAGATCAGATAGCTGTTGATATGCGGTGTTATTTCTGAGGGCTCTGTTCTGTTCCATTGATCTATATCTCTGTTTTGGTACCAGTACCATACTGTTTTGGTTACTGTAGCCTTGTAGTATAGTTTGAAGTCAGGTAGTGTGATGCCTCCAGCTTTGTTCTTTTGGCTTAGGATTGACTTGGTGATGCGGGCTCTTTTTTGGTTCCATATGAACTTTAAAGTAGTTTTTTCCAATTCTGTGAAGAAAGTCATTGGTAGCTTGATGGGGATGGCATTGAATCTATAAATTACCTTGGGCAGTATGGCCATTTTCACGATATTGATTCTTCCTACCCATGAGCATGGAATGTTCTTCCATTTGTTTGTATCCTCTTTTATTTCCTTGAGCAGTGGTTTGTAGTTCTCCTTGAGGAGGTCCTTCACATCCCTTGTAAGTTTGATTCCTAGGTATTTTATTCTCTTTGAAGCAATTGTGAATGGGAGTTCACTCATGATTTGGCTCTCTGTCTGTTGTTGGTGTATAAGAATGCTTGTGATTTTTGTACATTGATTTTGTATCCTGAGACTTTGCTGAAGTTGCTTATCAGCTTAAGGAGATTTTGGGCTGAGACAGTGGGGTTTTCTAGATATACAATCATGTCATCTGCTAACAGGGACAATTTGACTTCCTCTTTTCCTAATTGAATACCCTTTATTTCCTTCTCCTGGCTGATTGCCCTGGCCAGAACTTCCAACACTATGTTGAATAGGAGTGGTGAGAGAGGGCATCCCTGTCTTGTGCCAGTTTTCAAAGGGAATGCTTCCAGGTTTTGCCCATTCAGTATGATATTGGCTGTGGGTTTGTCATAGATACCTCTTAGTATTTTGAAATACATCCCATCAATACCTAATTTATTGAGAGTTTTTAACATGAAGGGTTGTTGAATTTTGTCAAAGGCTTTTTCTGCATCTATTGAGATAATCATGTGGTTTTTGTCTTTGGCTCTGTTTATATGCTGGATTACATTTATTGATTTGTGTATATTGAACCAGCCTTTCATCCCAGGGATGAAGCCCACTTGATGATGGTGGATAAGCTTTTTGATGTGCTGCTGGATTCGTTTTGCCAGTATTTTATTGAGGATTTTTGCATCAATGTTCATCAAGGATATTGGTCTAAAATTCTCTTTTTTGGTTGTGTCTCTGCCTGGCTTTGGTATCAGAATGATGCTGGCTTCATAAAATGAGTTAGGGAGGAGTCCCTCTTTTTCTATTGATTGGAATAGTTTAGTTTCAGAAGGAATGGTACCAGTTCCTCCTTGTACCTCTGGTAGAATTCGGCTGTGAATCCTTCTGGTCCTGGACTCTTTTTGGTTGGTAAGCTATTGATTATTGCCACAATTTCAGCTCCTGTTATTGGTCTATTCAGAGATTCAACTTCTTCCTGGTTTAGTCTTGGGAGGGTGTATCTGTCGAGGAATTTATCCATTTTTTTCTAGATTTTCTAGTTTATTTGCATAGAGGTGTTTGTAGTATTCTCTGATGGTAGTTTGTATTTCTGTGGGATCGGTGGTGATATCCCCTTTATCATTTTTTATTGCGTCTATTTGAATCTTCTCTCTTTTTTTCTTTATTAGTCTTGCTAGTGGTCTATCAATTTTGTTGATCCTTTCAAAAAGCCAGCTCCTGGATTCATTAATTTTTTGAAGGGTTTTTTGTGTCTCTATTTCCTTCAGTTCTGCTCTGATTTTAGTTATTTCTTGCCTTCTGCTAGCTTTTGAATGTGTTTGCTCTTGCTTTTCTAGTTCTTTTAATTGTGATGTTAGGGTGTCAATTTTGGATCTTTCCTGCTTTCTCTTGTGGGCATTTAGTGCTATAAATTTCCCTCTACACACTGCTTTGAATGCATCCCAGAGATTCTGGTATGTTGTGTCTTTGTTCTCGTTGGTTTCAAAGAACATCTTTATTTCTGCCTTCATTTCGTTATGTACCCAGTAGTCATTCAGGAGCAGGTTGTTCAGTTTCCATGTAGTTGAGCGGTTTTGAGTGAGATTCTTAATCCTGAGTTCTAGTTTGATTGCACTGTGGTCTGAGAGATAGTTTGTTATAATTTCTGTTCTTTTACATTTGCTGAGGAGAGCTTTACTTCCAAGTATGTGGTCAATTTTGGAATAGGTGTGGTGTGGTGCTGAAAAAAATGTATATTCTGTTGATTTGGGGTGGAGAGTTCTTTAGATGTCTACTAGGTCCACTTGGTGCAGAGCTGAGTTCAATTCCTGGGTATCCTTGTTGACTTTCTGTCTGGTTGATCTGTCTAACGTTGACAGTGGGGTGTTAAAGTCTCCCATTATTAATGTGTGGGAGTCTAAGTCTCTTTGTAGGTCACTCAGGACTTGCTTTATGAATCTTGGTGCTCCTGTATTGGGTGCATATATATTTAGGGTAGTTAGGTCTTCTTGTTGAATTGATCCCTTTACCATTATGTAATGGCCTTCTTTGTCTCTTTTGATGTTTGTTGGTTTAAGGTCTGTTTTATCAGAGACTAGGATTGCAACCCCTGCCTTTTTTTGTTTTCCATTTGCTTGGTAGATCTTCCTCCATCCCTTTATTTTGAGCCTATGTGTGTCTCTGCACATGAGATGGGTTTCCTGAATACAGCACACTAATGGGTCTTGACTCTTTATCCAATTTGCCAGTCTGTGTCTTTTAATTGGAGCATTTAGTCCATTTACATTTAAAGTTAATATTGTTATGTGTGAATTTGATCCTGTCATTATGATGTTAGCTGGTTATTTTGCTCGTTAGTTGATGCAGTTTCTTCCTAGTCTCGATGGTCTTTACATTTTGGCATGATTTTGCAGCGGCTGGTACCAGTTGTTCCTTTCCATGTTTAGTGCTTCCTTCAGGAGCTCTTTTAGGGCAGGCCTGGTGGTGACAAAATCTCTCAGCATTTGCTTGTCTGTAAAGTATTTTATTTCTCCTTCACGTATGAAGCTTAGTTTGGCAGGATATGAAATTCTGGGTTGAAAATTGTTTTCTTTAAGAATGTTGAATATTGGCCCCCACTCTCTTCTGGCTTGTAGGGTTTCTGCCAAGAGATCTGCTGTTAGTCTGATGGGCTTCCCTTTGAGGGTAACCCGACCTTCCTCTCTGGCTGCCCTTAACATTTTTTCCTTCATTTCAACTTTGGTGAATCTGACAATTATGTGTCTTGGAGTGCTCTTCTCGAGGAGTATCTTTGTGGCGTTCTCTGTATTTCCTGCATCTGAATGTTGGCCTGCGTTGCTAGATTGGGGAACTTCTCCTGGATAATATCCTGTAGAGTGTTTTCCAACTTGGTTCCATTCTCCGCATCACTTTCAGGTACACCAATCAGACGTAGATTTGGTCTTTTCACATAGTCCCATATTTCTTGGAGGCTTTGCTCATTTCTTTTTATTCTTTTTTCTCTAAACTTCCCTTCTCGCTTCATTTCATTCATTTCATCCTCCATTGCTGATACCCTTTCTTCCAGTTGATTGCATCGGCTCCTGAGTCTTCTGCATTCTTCACGTAGTTCTCGAGCCTTGGTTTTCAGCTCTATCAGCTCCTTTAAGCATTTTTCTGTATTGGTTATTCTAGTTATTCGTTCTTCTAAATTTTTTTCAAAGTTTTCAACTTCTTTGCCTTTGGTTTGAATGTCCTCCCATAGCTCAGAGTAATTTGATCGTCTAAAGCCTTCTTCTCTCAGCTCGTCAAAGTCATTCTCCATCCAGCTTTGTTCCGTTGCTGGTGAGGAACTGCGTTCCTTTGGAGGAGGAGAGGCGCTCTGCTTTTTAGAGTTTCCAGTTTTTCTGTTCTGTTTTTTCCCTATCTTTGTGGTTTTCTCTACTTTTGGTCTTTGATGATGGTGATGTACAGATGGGTTTTTGGTGTGGATGTCCTTTCTGTTTGTTAGTTTTCCTTCTAACAGACAGAACCGTCAGCTGCAGGTCTGTTGGAATACCCTGCTGTGTGAGGTGTAGGTGTGCCCCTGCTGGGGGGTGCTTCCCGGTTAGGCTGCTTGGGGGTCAGGGGTCAGGGACCCACTTGAGGAGGCAGTCTGCTCATTCTCAGATCTCCAGCTGCGTGCTGGGAGAACCACTGCTCTCTTCAAAGCTGTCAGACAGGGACATTTAAGTCTGCAGAAGTTACTGCTGTCTTTTTGTTTGTCTGTGCCCTGCCCCCAGAGGTGGAGCCTACAGAGGCAGGCAAGCCTCCTTGAGCTGTGGTGGGCTCCACCCAGTTCGAGCTTCCTGGCTGCTTTGTTTACCTAATCAAGCCTGGGCAATGGCGGGCGCCCCTCCCCCAGCCTCGCTGCTGCCTTGCAGTTTGATCTCAGACTGCTGTGCTAGCAATCAGCGAGAATCCGTGGGCGTAGGACCCTCCGAGCCTGGTCCGGGATATAATCTTGTGGTGCGCTGTTTTTTAAGCCCGTCGGAAAAGCGCAGTATTCAGTTGGGAGTGACCCGATTTTCCAGGTGCTGTCCATTACCCCTTTCTTTGACTTGGAAAGGGAACTCCCTGACCCCTTGTGCTTCCCAAGTGAGGCAATGCCTCGCCCTGCTTTGGCTCGCATAGGGTGCGTGCACCCACTGACCTGCGCCCACTGTCTGGCACTCCCTAGCGAGATGAACCCGGTACCTCAGATGGAAATGCGGAAATCACCCGTCTTCTGTGTCACTCACGCTGGGAGCTGTGGACCGGAGCTGTTCCTATTTGGCCATCTTGGCTCCTCGATTCAGGAAATTCTTGAGGAGAAAAAAAATAAGATGCCAAATAGTCAAATATACCAGGCAGAATAATAAATATAATGGATTTAAAGTTTTAGTAGTACCATTCATACAAGGACACATAAAAACGGTTATGCTCTTTGTAGAAGTAAAACAAAATCATAGACAAAAAATGTTAAAAGTGAAAAAATATATATTCAGCAAATGCAAATATAATATAGTAGTGGTTGCCATACAATATCAACATCATATAAAATTAAATTCAAAGAAAAACCACTCGAAGGGACAATGATGAGTCATTTTATATTGATAAAGGGTGCAGCCTACAAAGACATTTTCAAAATATTTTAATGTACTGAATAAAGTTGCTTCAAAATATTTCAGAAATGTTATTTAACACCTATGAAACTTTTTATAGAAAAGTTTGTAGAATATCAATATTTCAATATCATGGAAATATAATAATGCAGAAAATCCATTAGAAAAACAAAGTAAACTTCAAATTTGAATGGAATATAAAATACTAAAGACAAATATTTCTGTCATTCTTTATATTATTAACATACTTTTTAAAGGAAAGGCAAGTTTCATATATCTGCAATTAATTTACTGTTGTATTTGTCAATCTACCAGGACAGAGTTATGAGATTACAAAGAACACAACATTCATTAGAATAAAAAATATACCCTTGGTTGTCAAAATTTATGTTTCATGTGTAATAATTCATTGAGTTTTATATTCTTAAGCCACTAAAGGTAAATATATTTCCAGTAAAAACAAATAAAATTTGCTCTCCTAAACTGGTGTCTTTCAGATAACCAATTATCTTATAATTTACATTTTAAACACAAAGAAAGCAAAATTTTAAATCAAATACACTGATTAATTAAGTACTTGTAAAATTGTAAGAAGTCCATCCACTGTGAAATGAGGAACTATAGGCTGCCTATGTAGTGCAATGACTGGAATGGTAAAATATGTTACCAGTGGAAAAACGTAAAAGTATTTGGAAGTATTTCAAAACTCTGGTTTTAACCTTTACAACCACCATCCATGATAGAGGAATCATAGTTGCAGGTGGATCGGCACCTAAGAAAGGGGCTAGCTAGCCAGCCCCCTTCCAAGGAAAAGATGGGGTGAAGATTGTTAACGTTTTCCACCTGTGGTATTAAGAAGACTGCAGACTTAGTGGAAATCTTGATATTCACCAAGATCCCAGAGCAACATGGTATCTTGGTGATAAAATTCACATCTAGTGTGTCTAAGTGAATAGTCTCAAAGAATGTATACATACTCTAACTTTGTATAGGCAAATGTAGCCAGTAATTTCTAAGCTCCTGAAAAAATGGGACAGTAGGAAGAGTTGGGAGGGAGTGTATCTCAGAAGAGGGTGGGACTAAGAGGACATGGAAGACATGGAGCTCACAGTCACTACTGAGGGCCACAACAGGGACCATTGACACCAGTAACTGACACCAGTGCAGAATGCTGAAACACTATCAAAACACTATCACTTCAACTGATGCCGGCACAGGATACTCCAGTGAAATAAAATATAAGACAGCAGATGTCAGAAAGAACATAGGATGGCATGAAAACTGATTTCAGAACAGTATCAATTTCCTGCTGTCTCCCTTCGCTCTTCTGATAGCCTCTCCCACCAAGTTCAGTAAAATTGATCACCTTTGGGGGACAGATAAAGAAAAGGGGCAAGAAATATGTTAAATTTGATTAATACTTTTACAAAAAAGTGACTGTATATTGAATTTGGAATTATTGAATTCCCTTGAAATGCCGTTAATCTGAGTCATTAGTAAAATACAGAGTTACTTGTAGTTACTTACCAGAAAATTAGGAAAAATATATTTCTGGACATCTGAGTAGTAACTGAAAATTTGAAAGCTACCAGGCATTTATCCCTCTTGATTATCTGACCAATAATTGTTAATATAGCTCTCACTGGTGATGCTTCACGGATGTTGTAAAAAATCTGCCAATCCATTGCAAACATAGTATAAGTGAATTGATAAAATGTGATATTATAAATGTTGTAAAATACACAAAATTTTAATTAATAAAATTTATATTGGAGGATATGTAAGAGCACAGACACAAGTAACTGAAATACATATATTTTTGATATTGTAATTTTCCAGCGTCAGATTTATTGAGGCATAATTGAAGTACAGTAAGAGTCACCTTTTAAGGCATACAGTTCAATGCATTTTCACAGATGTTCACAGCACATCACCAGTACCACAAGCAAGTTATAAAATATTTTCATCCCCAACAAAGTTCCCTTGTGCCTCCTTATAGTGTTTACCTATACTCTTAATTAACAGAACTAGAACTAGACAACTTAAAAATTGAAGAATAAAAGGAACACACAAAATTGATGAAAATAGAAAACATTAGAAATCAGTGAATGAATTCAGTGCTAGTGGATGAAGATCAACCTGCTGATATTAATACAATTTTTTAAAATTTTATTTCACGAATATGATTTACATTTTTATTATGTTTTGAAGTTGAATTCCTTGACGAAGTTTTTTATGCCAAAATGCTGAAGTGCTGTGGTCCTTAATAAGGGGACAGAAGTTCTTGTGTTACATCCATGTCTTATATATTACCTCAAAATATCAACATCCTCCTCCTCCTCCTCACCATCATCAGTCGCTGAATCCCACTGTACTCCTAGAGTGGCATAGTGAAAACTGAAGCTCTGAGGTTAACAATTGATTCCAAAACAGTTCCCACTATAGTGGCACTGTCATCATGCCAAGCTGCTTCCTTAACCCCTAAGTGTCCTTAAGGAGCTGATTCAAACTTACAAGGTGATTGCCTCATATCTGAGGTATGAGACCTTCAAACCCTGAGATGATTTGTTTTATTCAGTGTCAAGATAAGCAAAAATTTAGGTGACTCGAAGTCGCAAAAATATTATACTTCTAGAAGTGAGAATGGTTGATGCATTAACCTTATTTTTAACTTTTATTTTGGGTTCAGGAGTACACATGCAGATTTGTTATACAAATAAATTGCATGTCATGGGGGTTTGGTGTACAGATTATTTTGTCACCCAGGTAACAAGCATAGTATCAAATAGGTAGTTTTATGATCCTCAACATCCTCCACCCTTAACCTTCAAGTAGGCTTCAGTGTCTGTTCCCTTCTTTGTGTCCATGTGGACTCAATGGTTAACTCTCACCTATAAGTCAGAACACGCAGTATTTGTTTTTCTGTTCCTGTCTTAGTTTGCTTAAGATTACATCCTCCAGCTCCATCCATGTTGCTGCAAAAGACATAGTTTTATTCTTTTTATGGCTGCCTAGTATTCCATGGTGTATGTGTACTATTTTTTTTTAATCCAGATTACAGTTGATGGACATTTGGGTTGATTCTATGTCTTTGCTGTTGGGAATAGTGGGGTGATGAACATATGCGTGTATGCATCTTTATGGTAGAACAATTTATATTCCATTGGGTGTATATATATATGTGTATATATATATGTATATATATATGTGTATATATATGTATATATATGTGTATATATATGTATATATATATGTGTATATATATATGTATATATATGTGTATATATATGTATATATATGTGTATATGTATGTATATATGTGTATATGTATGTATATATGTGTATATATGTGTATATATGTGTGTATATATGTATATATGTGTATATGTATGTGTGTATATGTGTATATGTGTATATGTATATGTGTGTATATGTGTATATATATACACATATACATATATACATATATATACATATATATATACACACACAACCAATGGAATATAAATTGTTCCACCATAAAGATATATATATATATATGGTGTGTGTGTGTGTATCTATATATATATATCATATATATATATGGTGTGTGTGTGTATCTATCATCTATCAATCTATATATCTACTGATATCTATCTACTGATAGATGATAGATCAGTAGATAGATAAATATAGATATATAGATATAGACATAGATATAGATATAGATGTAGATATAGATATAGATACAGGATTGCTGCGTTGAACGGTAATTCTGTGTTAAGTTCTTTGAGAAATCACCTGATTTGGTTTGGCTCTGTGTCCTCAACCAAACCTCATGTTAAATTGTAATCCCCATGTGTCAGGAGAGGGGTCTGGTGGAAGGTAATTGGATTGTGGGGGCAGATTTCTCCAAGCTGTTATTGTGAAAGTAAGTTTTCACGAGATCTGGTGGTTTAAAAGTGTGTGGCACTTCCCATGTCACTCTCAGTCTCTCCTGCCACCACGTGAAGAAGGTGCTTGCTTCCTCTTTGCCTTCTGCCATTATTGTAAGTGTCCTGAGGCCCTCCAGTGATACTTCCTGTTAAGCCTATGATGCTGTGACTCAGCTGAACCTCTTTTTTTTTCATAAATTGCCCATTCTCAGGTAGCTCTTTATATCAGTGTGAAAACAGACAAACACAGAAAATTGGTACCAGAAGAGTGGGGCATTCCTATAAAGATACCTGAAAATGTGGAAGCAACTTTGAAACTGGGTAATTGGCAGAGGTTGGAAAAGTTTGTAGGGCTCAGAAGAAAACAAAAAGATGTGGGAAAGTTTGGAACTTTTAGAGATTTGTTTAATGGTTTTGACCAAAACACTGATAGTAATATGGACAAAAAAGTCAAGGCTGAGGTGGTCTCAGATAGAGATGAGGAACTTGTTGGGATCTGGAATAAAGGTGACTCTTGCTATACTTTAGCAAAGAGACTGGTGACATTTTGCCCCTGCCCTAGAAGGGAGAAATGGTTTTGTGGGCCAGGCCTGTGCAGCCTCAGGACATGGTGCCCTGAGTCCCAGCTGCTCCAAATCCAGCTGTGGCTTATAGGGTCCAAGGTACAGGTTGAACCGTGGCTTTACAGGGTGAAGCCACAAGCCTTTGTGGCTTCCACATGGTGTTGGGCCTCTGGGTGTGCAGAAGGAAAGAGTTTGACAACCTCCACCTAGATTTCAGAGGGTGTATGAAAACACCTGGATGTTCAGGCAGAAATATGCTATAGAGCCAGAGCCTTCATGGAGAACCTACACTAGGGCAGTGTGGAGGGGAAATGTGGGGTTGGAGCCCCCACACGAAGTTCCCACTGGGGCACTTCCTAAGAGAGTTGTGAGGAAAGCGCCACCGTACTCCAAACTCCAGGATGGTAGATCCACTAATACCCTGACCCCAGAATGGTAGATCCACCAACAGCTTGCAGTGTGTGCCTGGAAATGCTGCAGGAACTAACCCCAGCATGTGAAAGCAGCTGCAGGGGCTGTACCCTGCAGAAGCATGGCATCAGAGCTGCCCAAGGCCTTGGGAGCCCAGCTATTGCATCAGCATTTTCTGGATGTGAGGCATGGAGTTAAAGGAGATTATTTTAGAGCTTTAAGATGTAATAACTGCCCTGCTGGGTTTCGGACTTGCATGGGGCTTGTGGTTCCTTTGTTTTGGCCAATTTCTCCCATTCTGAATGGGAGCATTTACCCAATGCCTGTACTCACATTGTATCTTGGAAGTAATTAACTTGCTTTTGCTTTTACAGACTCATAGGTTGAAGGGACTTACTTTATCTCAGATGAGACTTTGGACTGTAGACTTTTTATTTATGCTGACGTGAGTTAAGGCTGGGGGACTGTTGAGAATGAATAAATGTATTTAAAAATGTGAGAAGGACATGAAATTTGCAAGGGGCCAAAGGTGGAATGATATGGTTTAGATTTTTGTCCCTCCCCAAAGCTCAAGTCAAATTAGAGGAGGGCCCTGGTGGGAGGTGATTGGATCCAGGATGAATTTCCCCTTTCTGTTTTCATGATAGTGAGTGAGTTATCAGGAGATCTGATGTTTTAAAAGTGTGTGGCACATCCCCCTTTGTTCTCTCTCTCTCTCCTGTCTCTATGTGAAAAAGGTCCTTGCTTCCCCTTCCCCTTTTGCCATGATTGCAAGTATCCTGAGGCCTCCCAGTCATACTTCCTGTTAAGTCTGCAGAACTGTGAGTCAATTAAACCTCTTTTCTTTATAAATTACCCAGTTTCAGGTAGTTCTTTATAGTAGTGTGAAAACAGACTAATGCATCACCAAACCGCTTGCCACAATGGCTAAAGTAATTTCCATTCCCACCAACAGTGTATAAGCATTCTCTTTTCTCTGCAAGCCCACTAGCACCTTTATTATGTTTTTTGAATTTTTAATAACAGCTATTCTGACTGGTGTGATTTGTGATGTTGAGCATTTTTTCATGTTTGTTGGTTGCTTGTATGTCTTCTTTTATCTGTTCATGCCCTTTGTCTACTTTTTAATGGGATCGTTTTTTGCTTGTTAATTTAAGTTTCTTATAGATTCTGGATGTTAGACCTTTGTTGGATGCATAGTTTGCAAATATTTTATCCCATTCTGTAAGTTGCCTGTTTACTCTGTTGATAGTTTCTTTTGCTGTGCAAAAGTCCTTTAGTTTAATTAAGTCCCATTTGTTTATTTTTGGCTTTGTTGAAATTGCTTCTGGCATCTTCATCATGAAATCTTTGGCAGATCTTATGTACAGAATGGTACTTCCTAGGTTATTGTCCAGGGTTTTTATAGTTTTACATTTTACATTTAAGTCTTTAGTACATCTTGAGTTGATTTTTGCATACAGTGAAAGGAAGGGGTCCAGTTTCAATTTTCTGCCTATGGCTAGCCAGTTATCTCAGCACCATTTATTGAATAGGGAGCCCTTTCTCCACTACTTGTTGTCAACTTTGTTGAAGATCAAACGGTTATAGGTGTGTGGCATTTTTACTGGGCTCCCTATTCTGTTCCATCAGTCCATGTGTCTGTTATTGTACCAGTTGTGTGCTGTTTTGGTTACTGTAGCCTTGTAGCATAGTTAGAAGTTTGGTAATGTGATGTCTCCAGCTTTTTTCTTTTTGCTTAGCATTGCTTTGGCTATTCAGGCTCTTTTACGTTCCCTATGCATTTTAAAATAGTTTTTTCTAGTTCTGTGAAGAATGTCATTGATAGTTTTATAGGAATAGCATTGAATCTATAAATTGCTTTGGGCAATATGGCCATTTTAACTATATTGATTCTTCCTACCCATCAGCATGGATGTTTTCACAATTTGTTTGTGTCATCTCTGATTTCTTTGGGCAGTGTTTTGTAATTATTATTGTAGAGATCTTTCACCTCTCTGGTTAGCTGTATTCCTAGGCATTTTTTTCCTTTTGTGGCTATTGTAAATAGGATTGCATTCTTGATTTGGCTCTCAGCTTGGATTTTATTGGTGTATAGAAATGCTACTGATTTTTGTACATTAATTTTGTATCCTGAAACTTTGCTGAAGTTGTTTATCAGATCAAGGAGCTTTTTGGCAGAGAGTATGAAGTTTTCTAGGTATAGAATCATAGCATCTGAAAACAGAGATAATTTGACTTATTATTTTTTCTATTTGGATGCTTTTCATTTCTTTCTCTTGCCTGATTATTCTGGCTAGGACTTTTAGTACTTTGTTGAATAGGAATGGTGTGAGAGGGCATTCCCATTTTGTTCCAGTTTTCAAGGGGAATGCATCTAGCTTTTGGCCATAAAGTATGATGTTGTCTATGGGTTTGCCATAGATGACAAAGTTATTATTTAGAGGTACATTCCTTCAATGACTAGCTTGTTGAGGTTTTTTTAACATGAAAGGATTTTGAATTTTATCAAAAGCCTTTTCTGTATCTATTGAGATAATCATGTGGTTTTTGTTTTTAGTTCTGTTTATGTGATAAATCACATTTATTGATTTGCATATGTTGAACCAACCTTGCATCTCACGGATAAATCCTACCTGATCATGGTGGATTAAGGCTTTGATGTGCTGCTAGATTCAGTTTGCTGGTATTTTGTTGAGGATTTTTGCATAGATATTCATCAAGGATCTTGGCCTGAAGTTTTTATTTTTTGTTGTGTCTCAGCTAGGTTTTGGTATCAAGATTATGCTAGTCTCATAGAATGCGTTATTGAGGAGTTCCTCCTCCTCAATTTTTTGGAATGGTTTCAGTAGGAATAGTACCAGCTCTTCTTTTTACATTTGGTAGAATTTGGCTATTAATCCATCTGGTCCATGGCTTTTTCTGATTAGTAAGCTTTTTATTATTGATTCAATTTTAGAACATATTATTGATCTGTTCAGGGATTCAATTTCTTCAGGGTTCACTCTTCAGAGGTATGTTTTCAGGAATGTAGCCATCTCTTACGGTTTTCTAGCTTGTGTGCAAAGGGGTGTTCGTAGTAGTCTGTGAGGGTTTTTGTATTTCTGTGAGGTCGGTGATAATGTCCTCTTTGTAACTTCTGATTGTGTTTATTTGAATCTTCTCTCTTTTTATCTTTATTAGTCTAATTGATAGTCTGTTTACCTTATTTATTGTTCCAAAGAACCAATTCATGGACTTGTTGAATCATTTGTATGATTTTTCACATCAAAATTTCCTTCAGTTGCATCAACCTTTTGATAACTGAGTGGTAAAGAATAAGCCTGTCCATTTTATCCACATAGTTTCTATCAGTGTTTTGTTTTGCTTTTTGTTTTTTGCAGTTTATATTTCCCCTCTTTTTAAAAATTAATTCACTTCTGCTAAACTGTAAATTGTTTCTTTTCTTTTTTTTTTTTTTTTTTTTTGAGATGGAGTCTCGCTGTGTTGCCCAGGCTGGAGTGCAGTGGTGCGATCTAGGCTCACTGCAAGCTCCGCCTCCCAGGTTCACGCCATTCTCCTGCCTCAGCCTCCTGAGTAGCTGGGACTACAGGAGCCTGCCACCACGCCCGGCTAATTTTTTATATTTTTAGTAGAGATGGGGTTTCACTGTGTTAGCCAGGATGGTCTCGATCTCCTGACCTCATGATCCACCCACCTCGGCCTCCCAAAGTGCTGGGATTACAGGCATGAGCCACCGCTCCTGGCCACTGTAAATTGTTTCTAAAGACAAAGAGAATCGTTTTAAATTTTAAGATAAATATAATTTGACAGGGAAATCAAGGTCACCCTAGATACAATTATATATGCTTAATCCAGAGAGGAACCTTGTTTCTGCCATCTTTAATTTTAAAAGACAAGTCCTAACTCAATTTGGGGAAGAGAATTTGTTGTCACTTTTTCATAGCTTTCCCCATAATCAATTGCTGTCAAACCAAAGTACAGCAAAACTTGAAAAATAAAGTACTTTGGTTTAGTAAAAGTGATTTTTTTCTTATAAATCTATTTTCAAAGTCTGAGTGTGTTATAATTAGGATGTATTAAATTATTCACTAAAAACAACTGCTGCATCTCATCAGATTAGTACTAGTGACACATACAGCTATAAATGTAGCTCTTCAATGAGGTAGGCAACAATAAGAATATTTCATTTTCAATGTTGAATGAATTATATGTTAATTAATTTTGATTTATTTATATATTAAATTTCTACTTTAGAGACAATAATGTTGGTGTAGAAACAAATATAACATAATTTTTGTTATTGTTATACTCACAGAAGACTTTGGGAAGCAAAATAAAGTTTTACCTGGTTAAACAGCAATGCATCAGGTAAACTGAAATTCAAAGCAACCCAAGGACTGAGAGAAGGAAGATCATAATAGTTGAATAAACATTACACAGTGTTATAAGAATCAGATATGGAGACATTTACGAGAATTGAAATAGACTGAAAACATTTAACTCGGAGAATAAAGGATCTGAGCTGAGTCTTGAAGAAGACACAGCTTTGATGAGTATCAGATACAGCATTTGCAGGTAAAATGTAGTAGATAATGGGGTCTAATAATTATTTTTCCTAAAATAGTATATAGTCATTCAATGGCAGGCTCTATCCTCACTTTGTCTGGATAGAGGATGTTAGGGTACATCAAAGACAATCACATTGCCCAAGCTTCAGCTGCTAGTTTATGCCAGAATCAGTTATGGCATCTAGGGTAAAACCTCTTCTCATGTCATCATGGCCACCCTGGTATCTTGGGGATAACCTAGTGAAGGCAGAGATGAGTTTGAATTATAGAATATTGGATTTTATTCACCTAAATATTTACACTAATATTTTGGAATAAGCAATGTGTCTCAAGTACAGCTCAAATAATGTGTTTCCCAAGGCTGTCTTCAGATGAAGCCCATTTAGACACTGGAGCGCTTTTCATGATCAATCAACACTTCCTTCCTCTGCTTCCTATGCCTATAACCATATTAGTGTACCTTATGGTATAAGGGACAATAGGCTCTGGAGTCATTGTTTGGATTTTGATTTTGGCTCCTTTCTTCATTATTTTCTGTGTAATACTGAGGATATTAATCTCTCTGTGTCTTTGTTTCTACCATGATATCTACATGAATGAGATCACTTTATAATACAGAATACATTAAACCATAAATGTATGTTGTTTATTATATCTCCTAGTACGTACCGAATGCTTGCTATCAGCCATTTATATTTTGGTCGTTCATAAATGCATTAAGATAAAAGACAGTGCTAAAGGTCACCAAACATCTAAGATGCCTGATTTATATTATTCCTACAAAAAAGAGCAATGGTTATCTTAGTTAATAAAAATTTTACTTAACATACTATACTCTATGGAAAATATTGTTTATATTATTAATAATAATGGCTACCTTTTAGTGAATGGTTATCACATGCCAAGCACAATACTAAGCATTTCAATTAAGATAATATTCAAAAGAAATGGTTATCTCTGTTTGGTGATATTATGAATATTTTTTCTTGTATCACATCTGTATTTTAGAATAAATATGTGTTACTCGGTTTAAAAAAAAAGGTTATAGAAAGATAGTCTAACGATCCAGGAATACAAGACACTTCGGAGCTGCAACTCATATTGCCTTCTTTGTGATGCGATACTGAATATCTGTTGTACTTCCAACCACAGATGGTATCATTCAGTGGTGTTTAAAAGGACTTCTCTTCATAAATTCTGTAAAGTACATAAAGATTCTTTTCATAGGGAATGTAGTTGTGTGTTACTCTATGATGAGTGTTAATGTACACATTTGTTTTGCTAGGAAGCCGAACATTTTTCAAAGATGTGTGAATTTATAATTTATTATGTGGATGAAAGATGTTCGTACATTATAACTCTTTTTCCTTCTAAAATTTACTGAAGGAGAAAAAAATTCCAACTCTTAAATCATTTCTGAATACTAAAATGTAGAATTATGGCAATTCAAATGGTGTTTATTATATATGAAAAAAAGAAAATGGAAATAATAAATTCACGGAAAGCTTAAACTAAGTGATAAAATAATTTCTAACCTGGAAATTTCCTGGTCTTGGTGTCAGTTAGAGGGATTGGAGGGGAAAAGGTACAGAAAGAAGATAGATACAAGCTGAGAAAATGAAGACATTCTCATGATTAACAGGCCATTAGAAGTGAATTATAAAACATATCCTGGAGCCAGAATATCATTTTACTTACTGTTAAAAATGGAGAATCTATATTTCAATTGAAAGAATGTTCACTATAAGCAAGACTTTCCTCTGTATCCTTAAATATGTGTCTGTGTAGTGAGAAAAATTTTAAGTTTATCATACTTTAAATTAGAAGGCAAGAAGTTTAAGTCAGTAACTTATTTATTTGACATCATAACTAGAGATGAAAATGAAAGATTAAAAATAACATATACCTATAAATTGTAAGTTGTTCCTAAAATCATCAGTCTGTAAAAGTGTAAATTCATTATAAAGGTCGTCAATTTATAGAAGTAGAAAAGTGAGTCAACTTAACTCTTAGGAAATATACATAGTGTAAAATATTATTGATACATTATTTATTTAGAAATTTAAATAATTGCATGTATATGATATAAAATATATATAGACATTCATACTATGTACTGTTAAAGAAAAATCAATATATGCATATGTGCATATATGTGTCTGCATATATGTATATACACACATGTATGAAATTAATGTATACATTATATACAATATGAGCATGTTCTAATTTTAAAAAGAGTTAAAATGTCTTGAATTCAGTTCTCAGGCATGCCCTGTAATTTTTTAATCAGCTCACTTCACTTGATTTTTTTAAAGTGCTTATTATCATCTGAAAGGCTTCTTTCCTTACAAGTAGGTTTACTGGCTTATTCTCTGTCTACCCTCAACTAAAATGTGAGCTTCCTGTGAATTTTTTTGAGTAACAAATAATCAGCTCCCAGGATAGGGCTAGGATCATAATAGAGACCTCTAGAAGTATGATTTGAATGAATAAATAAATCTAACATTGAACATCAATGCATAAACTATAATTTGTGAGCCTACATTTTATTGTCTTTTTCTTTTAAATCCCTAAGGCATATTGAAGGAATCTTTAATAATCCAATATTATATTAGTGAAGGAAATATTACTTGATTGTGGTAATTATTTCACAATGTACACATATATCAAATCATCACACTCTGCACCTTGAATATATTCAATTTTTACTTCTCAATGATACATAAATACAGCTGAAAAAATAAATTATTAATGAGAATATTGCACCACTTGAATGATTCCTCTCACCACCATGAGGGATGAGTAGGGACTGTACCCCTTTCATTTAAGCATAATGAAAGACAAATTTCAAAAAGATCCAGCCAAAAAAATTAATATGTGTCCTGGGGAACATGTGAAAAGTTGACCAAAAAAATCTAAGGGTGAGAGGCTGACTGTGGTAGTGGGAAGAAGCCTGTGATTTGAGGGATAACTGAACTCTTCCCATTAAGTGTCCAAGTTTTGGCTATACTTGATGTCATGTGTTCAAGGAAGGACATTCAGGGTGGGAACATTTACAGAGACTGAAGAGACAGAGGCTGGGGTTGTAGAAGCTGAGTGAGAAAGGTGATAGCATCCAGATTATAGACTTCCAAAGATTTTAGCTTTTATACTCGGAAAGTGGGGAGCAGTTAGAAGATTCTGAGCTGATGAGTGGCATGATTTATGCTTGAAATGGGTCGCCCTAGCTTCTGTGTTGAGCATGGAAAGTAGGAGAGAGAAGTGGAGGGGAAGACTAGTGTAATAATTCCAGAGATATTTATGATATCTGGCCCAGGTGGTAACCGTTATCATGTTTCACCTGGAACATTACATATAGTCCCTGCTCCCTTTAACTGTCCTTCTTACTCTCTTCTCCTCAATCAGTGATGTTGGATAGAAACTAAAAGTGAAAGAAAGAATGTGGAAGTCAAATGTAGAGTCTCAGTTCAGGCAGCCAGCTCAAAGCAAGACCACACTGAGGGCAGGAAAGAGCTTCAGTTTAAGAGACGTTTGGATTATTTTGATCATTACATTGGATTAAATTAATTAATAAATAAACTGAGACCGTTCTTGTGACTATAACTGACCATAGATATATTTTTTAATTTCTTGGCCGGGCACAGTGGTTCATGTCTGTCTGTAATCCCAGCATTTTGGGAGGCCAAGGCAGGGTTGAGGGGCAAGGGAAATCACTTAAGGCCAGGAGTTCGAGACCAGTCTGGGCAACATGGTGAGATCTTGTCTCTAATAAAAATACAAACATTAGCCAGACATGGGGCAAGTGCCTGTAATCCCAGCTACTCGGGAGGCTGAGGCAGGAGACTTGCTTGCACCTAGAAGGCACTGTTGCAGTGAGCTGAGATAGCGCCATTGCACTCCAGCCTGGGTAACAGAGCAAGACTCTGTCTAAAAAAAAATATATATATATATATGTATTTTTACATATATATGTAATTATATATATAAATACATATATATAATATATATATATATATATTTAGTTTCTCAAGAGAGGACATAAGCTATGAGATTCAACTGATATTTTATCTGAGGGCAAGAGAAAACCAGTTTCAAGAGAGCTTGAATGGTAGCCAGAATTAAGAAAAAAAATGTTTTTTGCTTTTTATTTTTTTCATTACATCCAATAAGTTCTGCTCTTTTAACAGATTGGCTAAATGGGAGTTGTATTTATGTCTGTGGTGCTGTTTTTCCTTGGAAATGTTACAAACTCTTGATACTGGGATATTAAAGGTACTAGGAAGCCCTGCAGTAATAAAACCTTATTTTATATTTCCTAAAATCTGAACATGAGTCCTTTTGAAAGTATTACATAAATGAAGTGAAAAAAGTATACTCTTGAAACTCATGATGTACATGAGATTGTCTTCTAGCTTTGTCAGTTCCTAGCAGATTATTTCATATTTAGACCTTCTCTTATCTGTAAATGGCAAGTAATATTTCTATTACAGGTATTTTTGAGAAGAAGAATGCAAATTATAATGTAGAAAAACTGCATGGTGATTAATAAAACCTTATTCATCTAATGTCTAACATCAATGAAAAAATTACCTTTTCTTTCTATTTTTGTTAGACTTTGAGTGTAACTGCTTGAAGTAATTACATCTCTCATTTCATGGAAAATTATCAACATTGATCTATACAAGACCCATCTCTTGTTGACTAAATGTTTTATTCATTTTTAACTTCATTCCCTACTCTCAGTCAACATTTACTTTTCAGAAGTATTTTCTATGCATCATTTTGTTGATATATGCTTTTATAACATGTCTATTGTTGGTTTTGGTGCATATTATTTTAATTTATAAATATGGTATTGTATTGTAGATTTTATCTCTTTCTCATTGTTATTATTATTTTTCATCTCCCCATTGTTTCCTTCTTTAGCTCTGTCTACGTCTATATGACCACTATCTACTCTTGCTGCATTATCCTCAATGATGTGCACCCGCCACGTTTTTCAAATACATTTCCCCAGTCATAGACAACCACACTACTTACAACATCTCATTCTCCAAAATAAAACTGTGATTAATATCTACACTCATGTCTCCCGAGGGGCCAATATGAGAATTTCTTTGGGATGTAAACCCAGGTGTAAGCAAATATTTCAATTTACTCAAAATCGTGCCGTAAATTGTCCAAAATGTTGCACCAGACTTGAATCCCACCAGTAATACAGAGTGTTCCTGTATTTCAACATCTGCTTATATTCCAACACCAACTTGACTTATCCAGCTGTTTAAAATGTGCGAGCTTAAGAAGTATAAAGCAATATCTGCTTGTTTTAATTTACAGTTTTCCATTTCTAATGTGGTTTAGAGTCTGTTGTTTTGATGCTTTCAGCTTTGTCAAATGCTTTAATGTAAGCTTTATTCATTTTTCATTTGTTTTCATCTTTCTTCTGATTATTGTTGATAATGATGATTTGCAGGAGCTCTTTGCATATTCTTAGTCAGTCCTTGATATTTTTTGATATTGCAAATATTTCTCTCAATTGGGCGGAGGGAAAATGTATGGCATAGGGGTAAAGAAGATGGATTCTTCATTTACTTTCCAAGTAAGCTTAGACAAGTTACTTAACTAGATTTTTGTTGGTTTTCTTTTTGAGTCATCAGCAAAATGAGCATAAGTACTCCCTGGCACACAGTAAACACTATATAGGTATTAGCTCTTATCATCACTTGTTTGATTTTATTCATGGTGTTTTTGTTTAAGATAAATTCTTCATGTTGAGTTGTAATTGAATTTTTTATAGTTCAGTGTTTGTGGATTTTGTTTAGAAAGTCTTACTTCACTCCTATATCACAAGGTGTTACACTATCTTTTCTTCTGTTAAATTTGTTGTCTGACTTTTCACTTGTGGACCTTTAATCTATTGAATATATTGTAATTTTAACATTGAATGTGGTATTAGATAAGGATCCAGTTTTCTTTTTTCTCCAGATTGAGCCATTTGTGACAATCTCAGCTACAAAGCCCCGTTCATTCGTGTGGCCACCTAACCATTTATATTTTTAAAATGTGACACAAACAAACTGTAAACTAAGAGTGTAACAATAGCTTTGATATTAGTGTTGAAATGGAGAATACGACTTGGAATAAGTAGGAAGGAGCACCTGAGTTTATGTTCTAATCTGCCCCCAGAGAAACCAAGGATTTTGTGAGCTATAATTTCTGATTCTATGATATTTCTATGATATAAGCAATCATTTGACTCTAATAAAATAATGTTGTCACCTTTCAAAAGGAATCTTGATTACATGCTAAATGACTGCATCCATATGGTTTTGGAATTGCTATTTAAAAGACAAAGCTTTCCTTTTTAAGCTCTCTCTGTGTTCCTTTCCCTCCTCACCCCAATATAATCTGATTTAGTTAAGAGTGGACGTGAATGGATTCTATTTATTTCTTCAAGGAAATAAAAAAAATCTCATTCACAATTACTGTAATTAATTATTACGTATGGAACAGAGAAAGAAGAGAAAAGGAATGTAAGATGGTGATAGGTTAAAAGGATCACGGGCGTTGAAGGTAGATGTCTTTGGGATGTAAGTCTTGGCTAAATAATTTTTAATATACATGTCTACTCCCATACTCAGTTTTCTCATCCCTACTGCATACATTTGTGGTGTTATTTTAATAAAAGAACGGACCTCTTAAGTTTCTAGCCAAATGTTTGGTAATATAATAGTCAATACATGTTAATCTTCCTTCTTTTGCTTTCTTAAATATAAAATTAGAAAGTCAATTTACAATTATAAATGCAATTTTCTTTATAAAGATAATGTTTTAACTGGCTTACATTTTATGTTTTTCAGACTTGCATCGTTTATATTTTTAATTCATCGAGGATGAGAAAATTGATTAACACAAAATCTTTTCATGTCTTTTCTGATGACAGACTAGCTGAATCCAAGAAGAGAAGCCCTTGAAGAGTGTATTCTATTCTAGTCAAGCATTCACACATTGGCTTCTTTGGTGCCAGGTAATTAGAATTTGTAATTTGGTCTTAATTAAATTGCAGACTACCCAAAGGCCTTGATCAGTGGCCTTTTGACTGCCTCCACCCTGTTTGGAGGAAACAAACAAAACACAAATTAGCCTTTAAAAATATGCCCATTGATTTCTCCTCATCTCCCCAAACATATACAACCCCACCAGAAATATATTTATGTTGGGTATAATGTCAACATATATCAAATGTGCCAATTAAACACAGAGCTCCTCTAAACTACCAAGCATGTTATTATTATTATTTTAATTTTTAAAACATTTCTAACTTAACAGAAACATTGGCTGGGCAGCACTAATTACTAATTGTATCATTCCTATGTACTACCAACTTCTCACCAGTATTGAACTTGATCTTCAAAACTCTTCCCAGATAGGGCTGTTTTTCCACTGGCTCTATTGTTATTCCTTCCCGTTTTCCCTCCTCTGTTTTTGATGCTTTTTATTTTGGTTAGCATGTTTCTGATCAGCATGAAAACTGCGCAGGAGCTTTTCTGTCTTGCAGAGCTAGTTAATGAGATTGTTGCTGCCTTCAGATTCTATAAAGGACTTCTCCAATTTTGGGTGAGATTAAAGTCAAAATCAAGAGAATTTATATTTCAGTTGAATCTATGTAAGTCTGTTAAAAAAGTAATGGGCTCAGGGTCAAACATCAGTAATTGACCCTCACTCTACAGATTATTAATTGTATGACTGTATTTCTCAGTATCCTCATCTATAAAACCAGGTTAGCAAAAACTGCCTTCCTACTTCAAAAGGCACAAATAAAAACTAAACTAAAAGCCATACAAAACAAAGTGGATAGCTCATTTGCTTTACTTGGAATGACAATTCAACATAGTATTTTAAATTCCTGTCTTTTAAAACAGTGATTTCACACATATTGGCTCATTAAATTCTTCTTATTATCAAGCGTTGCTTAATACATTTGAGAACACAAAACAATGGCCTTTTCTGTGCCTTTTTTAGATGGTAATTATTCTTTAGTAAAGTCGGGTTGTTTTAATTGAAAATGAATTTAGGTTTTTAATCAGGATTAGCACAAGTCGATGTGTTCTCAGTTGTTGAAAGTTAAACTAGTATTGCTATATTTCAATGATTGCTAGAATAAAGAAATAAAAAATAAAGCATGTTGAGTAAAGCTTTATGAGTTATATAAATGCATAATTATATTTGCATAGGTAAACAATAAATTTTTTTCTATTTTTGGTAAGTAATAAGTTAATATATTATGTAAGAATGAAAATGATTCAAATATTTGCCTGTTTCTAATCTTAGATTAAAGAATGAAAAAAGGATCAAATTGAGACATCCAGGGGGGAAGAGTTCCCTGGCAAAACTCCAATCTGCCTGAGCACTGAGGTGGAGCCACAGAAGTCCGGGTCATTTGCACCTGGGAGGAGCCTGGCCCCTCCTCTTCCTGTTCCTGTATGGAACCTGGGATTTAATCTGTGAGGATGGAAGGCCAAGGGCAGGAAGCACAGGCTCTCACTTCACTAAGAGTCTCTGTTTCCCCATTTTTTCCTTTATGCCTAATAAATCCCATTTTTCTCACTCTTCAAATAGTCTTCAAGCCTAAATTTTCATGACCATGGAACAAGGACCCCATCTTTAGCTGAACTAAGGAAAAGTCCTGCAACAAAATTCTTTGCTAAAAATACGAGGTTGCCTTTTCCTTCTTAATCTTAAAAGAAATATATTTCAATGGTTAACGTTTTAGTAATTCAAAAATTATCAAGCATTTGTTCACAACCATAAGATGTGCATTGTTTTATATTCCTACTTAATAATAGACTATAATTGTCTAATTAGACTGCCGGTGTTGATCTTTGTGGATCATTGCATTGATTATAAGCAGTGTTTTGGGTTTGTGTGTGTGTGTGTCGTCAAATTTAGGGTTTTTTGATGTGGCTGCTGGTAGCCTGTATCCAGTATCCTGTATTAATTCTAATATTTGCATTTTGAACATATTTACAAGTTGCTAAAATAGCAAAGTTTCAAGATGAGCCTGGCTGATATGGCAAAACCCCGTCTCTACTAAAAATACAAAAATTAGCCTGGTGTGGTGGTGCATGCCTGTAATCCCAGCGACTTGGAAGTCTGAGGCAGGAGAATCTCTTGAACCCAGAAGGTGGAGGTTGCAGTGGGCCAAGATCGCACCACTGCACTCCAGCCTCGGTGATAGAGCGAGACTACGTCTCAAAAATAAAATAAAATAAAAATAGCAAAGCTAGTATGGTTTCTCTGAGTTTTGTAATTTATCATTGTTAACTGCAGAAATTTATTATATGAGACATATAAATGAATTTGGATTGGGTTTAATTTTATATTTTTGAATATAGTTCTTCAAGATAAATTTTATCTTAGACCTCAAGAAATAAAAATAAATTAGATATACAAACGAACACAAATGTATGCAGTCCTTGCCTAATTTAAGACATTAACTTGGGATAAGTCAAAGGTATATGTTGCAATGCCTGGAGTAACCACTAAAAATAATACAATACTATTATATCTATCTAGAAATCTAATAGAGTAATTAAAAAGTTTTATTAATCCCCAAAAAGGCAGAAAAGTTAGGACATACACACATACACACACACAGACAGATATACAAAAACAATAGCAGTTAGAGACCTAAATAAAACAATGATCATAATTATACCAAGAAAAGATTGCTAAACAGAATTTTAAAAGGATCGATTTTATCCTGTCTATAAGAGATGCATGTTAGAAACAAAAATACAAGAAGATTGAAGCAAAAAGATGAAAAAAGATACACTAAGCAAACAACAGTAAGTTAAAGAAAGTTGGATGACAATACCAATATTGGAAAAACATCAACTTCAAGATGAAGAGGAATATGAAAGAAGGACATTGGAATAATGATAAAAGGATGGATATATTTTCAAAGTATAATAGGTATAAATATATGAGCCCAATAAAAGATTATCAAATGTAATGAAGCAAAAACTGTCAGAATTAAAGAGAGATGTATAGAAATTCACAATTATAGTTGTTGACTTTAACTTCTCTCATTCAATAATGAATACATTACTAGACAAAGAACCAATAAAGATATGAAAGATGAAAATGACACTACCAACTCCTTAACCTAGTTTTTATTTATAGAACGTGGCACCCAACAACTACAGAATGAATATTTTTTCCAATCTCATGTAGAAAGTTCATCATGATAGACCATATTATGGGCTATAAACAAATCTCAATAAATTTCAAAAACAAAATAAAAATAAAATAAGTAAGTTTTCTGACCACAGTAAAGTTATAATAGGAAACATAACCTTAAAAATGTTTTGAAAAGAACGAAACATTTAGACATTAATTAACTCATTTCTAAAGAACTTATGAGCAATTAGCAAGTATTTTTTAACCAAATATTAATAAAAGCACAACACATCAAAATTAGTGGAATACAGTTAAAGCAGTGCTTTATTTCAGAACTTGTGACTTTAAATTCTTATATTAGAAAGAATAATAAACTAAAGTCAAAGATACAAACTTTCATCTTTGGGAAGTACAAAAAATATCAAATTAAACTCACTCAAGGAAAAAAATAGGTAATGAACAAAAAAATAGAAATGACTCATGCTATAGAAAAATCAATAAAAAAGTAATTCTTTGAAAAATTTAAAAAATAATATATATAAAAGTCTAGCTAGATAGTTCAAGATTTAAAAACAAGGAGAATACAAGTTACCAATATTGGGAATGAAGACAGGGATACCATTTCATACTCTGTAGGGATTAAAAATTAAATACTATAAATAAATTTATGCCAATTATTTTTTCAACTTAAATGAAATGAACAATGAGAAAACACAATTACCAAAATACATATAATAATGAATAGAAAATTTAAATAATTCTTGTATTAGTTTCCTGTTGCTCGTATAACAAATTACCACAAACCTAGTGACATGAAACTACACAAAAATTTGTCTTATGTTCTGTAGGTCAATATCTAAAATGAGTCTCAGTGGACTAAAATCAAGGTGTCATCCCGACTGACTTTTTTCTAGAGACACTAGGGAAAAAACTGTTCTGCCTTTTCCATTTTCTAGAGAGGATCTGAATTAGTCGGCTCATGGTCCCGTTGTCTATCTTCAAAGCCAGCAATGACCAATTAAGCCTTTCTTGAATTGCATCACTCTGATACGGGCTTTTCTATCTTCTTATTCTACATTTAAGGACACATGTGATTATATTGAGCCTTTCCAGATAATCCAAGATAAACTCCTTATCTTAAAATCAGCTGGTTAATATTAAAATTGCTCTCATAATTCTACTTTGTTATAAAAAGTAGCAATTCACAAGTTGTGGAAATGAGGATGTAGACATTTGTGTGAGGTCACTATTCTGTTTACCATAGCTCACTCTATATATTAAATCAATTAAATTAAAACCTCAGAACTTTGGCTTAGACAACTGTAAGCCCAAATGCTTTCATACTCAAAATCTATTCAACATTTATGGGAGAAATAAATTTTCCAACAAATTATTCAGAATAAAAATATATTTACCAACCCCTGTTTGTAAAGTTCATGTTCTTGTACAGTAACACTAGATCAGGACATTACAAGGAAAGAGTAGTATACACCAATAATGTCATAAGCATAGATATATAAATCCTAAACAAAATATGAGCAAATCAAATGCAATACTATATGAAAGGAATTACACATCATAACCAAATGGAATTTATATCAGGAATGCAAGTTAGTTTAGTATTTGAAAATTAATCAATGCATGTCACAAAATTAATGAAGAAAAACAGAAGAAAAAACATATGAGCCTATCTATAAATGTATAAAATGTATTTGACCATACTCATTCATAATAAAAGCCTACTAAAATAGAAGAGAACTTTCTCAACTTTATAAGAGATATCTGTAAATCTACAGGAAATGTACTTAAAAGTAAAAGAAGATTTTCCTCTTAAGATTGGGACAAGGCAAGGATCCCCCCTCTTTTCTCTTTTATTCAACATTATTTGGAAGTCCCAGTAATTGTTATAAGAAAAAAAAACAGAATGAATGAAGTAAACCTCTTTATTCATAGATGACAGGAATGATCATATTAAATAGCCTAAGAAACATTCAAAAAACAAGTAAAGAAAAAACTATCAGAGAGTGATTTTAGCAAGATTCTAGGACATACGGTAAATAACCGAACATCAATAATATTTCTGTGTACTAATAAACAAATCATTAGAAGTTTTAAAAGCTATTTAATATAAGAGGGTATCAAAACATGAAAATACTTAGGGATACATTCAAAAATATTTGTGCAACAACTGTACCCTGACAACTCTATCAATATAAATTCTGTTGATAGATATTAAAGAAGACTTAAATAAATATAGAAATATACTGCATTCATGAATTGGAAAGCTCAATATTGTTAAGATGTTAATTTTCCCCAAATTGAACCATAGATTCAATGTAATCCCAGTTACTTTTTTTCTTTTTGGTAAACAATGACAAGCTGATTTTAAAATTGAATTAAAACACATGTGTACACAAAAATTTACACAGAAATGTTCATAGCAGCATTATTCATAATAGCTAAAATGTGGAAACAATCCAAATGTCTATGAACCGATAAATGGATAAGCAAAATGTGGTATATTCATAAACTGGAATATCATTTATCCATAAAAAAGTACTAGTACATGCTACCACATGAATGTACCTTGAAAACATTATACTGAAATGTTTGCAGTGAAAGAAACAAGTCACAAAAGACCACATATTAAATGATTCCATTTATGTGACATGTTCAAAATAAGCCAGTCTACAGAGATGGAAAGTACCTTGGTGCTTGCCTAAAGCTGGGAGAATAGGAAAGTTGGGGATGATAGCTAATGAATATGGGGTTTCTTTTTGAGGTCATGAAAATGTCCTACAGTTGACTGTGGTGATAGCTGTACACTTCAAATGGGTGAATTATATAGTATGTTAATTATATCTTAAGAGATCTGTTACCCCCAAAAAAGAAATCACAATAAAAAAAATTATACAGCAATGTAAATGGTATAGGATACCCAATGCAATTTTTTAAAAGGAGAGCGAAGTGAAGGATATATACTGCCTTATATCAAGATTTAATATAAAACTATAAGATCACAATAGTCATGGTGCATTCTTGGGATAAGAATAGACATATAGATTAATGGAACAGAATAGTGAATCCAGAAATACACTCACAACATATAGTCACTTGATTTAAACAACATTCAAAGGCAGTTCAATGAAAAAAAACAAATGTCTTTCTAACAAAAGATAATGGAACACCTGTGTGTTTGTATGGGCAAAAATGAACTTCCACTATTACTTTACAATAATTAACCAATTTATAAACCTAAATATAAGAGCTAAAAGAGTTTCAGAAGAAAATTTAGGAGAAAATCTCTGTGTTCTTAAGCGTGTTTAAGAATTCTTAGATAAGACACAAAGAATCATTATCCATAAATAAAAAGGAATGATAAATTGGTTTTAATCAAAATTTAAAATGTTTATACTTGAACGATAATGCTTAAGGGATTCCTACATATGGAACGACAATACTACCATCTTGAAAACCCATGAAAGTACAAAACTCTCTAGAACAGAAATGTTACATAATGTACATAAATGAAAAAGAGAAAGGAGTCAAACATCACAACAAAAACCCACCACATTGTAAAGGTAAAAAAAAAGAAGAGAAGGAAAAGAACAAAGAATACCTATAACAATCAAAAACAATAAACAAAATGAGCAAAGTAAGTCCTTACCTATCAATAACAACTTTGAATATGAATGATTAAAATTCCTCATTAAAAAAATATAGATGGGCCTCACCACCACGCCCGGCTAATTTTTTTGTATTTTTAGTAGAGACGGGGTTTCCCCATGTTAGCCAGGATGGTCTCGATCTCCTGACTTCGTGATCCGCCTGCTTCAGCCTCCCAAAGTGCTGGGATTACAGGCATGAGCCACCGCACCTGGTCGACCGAGAGATATTTTTAAGAAAAGTCTCATAAAAGCATAAAATTTTATGTATGGCAAAGGCAATCAACATCTATAGAAAACTGATAAACACATATGACTCAGAGGAAGAAATTTCCCTCTGTGTATTATTTACTATTAAACTTAATATGGCTTATAAGGCCTTGATCATCGAAAAAAATATATAGATGGGCTGATGCGCTGAATGGTAAAAAAAAAAAACAACAAAAAACCAAGACCCAACTATATGCTTTTTACACAAAGTCACTTCAGTTGTAAAGACACAAATAGACTGAAAGTAAAAGGATGGATAACATCATTCCACACAAACAGAAATCAAACGTTTTAGGAGTAAGTAAACTTATATTAGTAGACTATAATCAAATAAAATAACAAGAGACAATGAAGGTCATTATATAACAACAAAGAGATCAATTCAGCAATAGGATGTAAAAAGTGTAAATATAAATGTCCAATACTGGAACACCCAGATATATAAATAAAGTATTATCAGAACTACAGAGAGATAGAGACCTCACTACAATAATAGTTGGGGACCCTGACACCCTGCTTTCACTCTGGACAGATCATCTAGACAGCAAATCAACAAAGAAATGTTGGACTTAGTCTGCACTATAGACCAAATGGACCTAACAGACGTTTACAGAACATTCAGTTAAACAGCTGCAGAATACACACTCTTTTCATCAGCACATAGAACAACATCCAGAACAGACGATATGTTAGGCCACAAAACAAGTCTTAGCAAATTTTAAAAATTAGAAATCATACCAAGTATCGTTCGAGACCTCAATGAAGTAAAACTAGAAATCAATGACAAATAGAACTTTGGAAACTGAACAAATACATGGAAATTAAACACATGCTACTGAATGATCATTTGCTCAATGAAGAAATTAAGAAGAAAATTAAAACATTTCCTGAAAGCAATGAAAATAGAAACTCAACATATCAGAACCATGGGATATGGCAAAAGCAGTGTTAAGAGAGAAGTTTGGCAATAAACCTCTACATAGAAAAAGTAGAAAGATTTCAAATAAACAACCTAATGATGCACCTCAAGGAACTAGAAAAATCAATACACCAACCTGAAATTAGTAGAAGGAAAGAAAGAGTAAAGATCAGAGCAGAACTAAACAAAATAGGCTTAAAAAAATACAACGAATCAACAAAATGAAAGGTTGGTTTTGCAAAAAGATAAAATTGATAAACTACTAATTATACTAACCAAGAAATAAGTAAAAAGACCTAAACAAATAAAATCAGACATAAGGAAGGAGACATTACAACTGATAACAAAGAAATTCAAAGACTCACTACAAACTTTGTGAACAATTATGCACTAACAAATTGTAAAACCTAGAGAGAGCGAATAAATTCCTGGACATAGGAAAGCTACCAAGATAGAACCAGGAATAAATAAAAAATCTGAACAGACCAATAATGAGTAACAAGATTGAATCTGTAATAAAAGGTTTTACAACAAAGAAAAGTCCAGTACCGATACATTTATTACTGAATTCCAACAAACTTATAAAGAAATACTAATACCAATTCTTCTCAAACTATTCCCAAAAAGAGATGGGGAAGAATTTCTTCCCAAATCATTCTAAGAGGTCAAAATTACCATGATACCAAAACCAGACAAGGCCAATCAAAAAGGAAACAAAAGCTAATATTTGTGATGAACATAGACTCAAAAATTGTCAACCAAATAGTGGCAAACCAGATCCAACAACACATTAAAAAGACTATATCATGATTAAGTGGGATTTATACCAGGGATGCAAGAATAATTCAACATATGCAAATCAATATGTGACACATCACATTAACAGAATGAACTACAACACCACATTATAATTTCAACAGACACAGAGAAAAAATTTGAGAAAATTCAACTTTCCTTCATAATTAGGGCTCTCAACAATGTAGGCATAGAAGAAGCGTATCTCAATCTAATAAAGCCTACATATGAAAAACCCGCAGCTAATATCCTACCAAATGGGAACTAGACCTGGAAAAAGAATGCCCACTTTTACCACTTTTAATCAACATTCTACTAGAAGTCTTGAAAAGAACAATCAAGGAAGAGGAAATAAAAGCATTCAAACTAAAAAAGAGAAAGTGAAATTGTCCTTCTTTGCAGAAGAAATTTTCTTATATATAAAATATCCTAAAGACTACCAAAAAAGTCTTCAAACTGATACATTCAGTAAAGTTTCAGTATATAAAACCAATAAGAAAAAATCAGTAGCTTTTCTATGTACCAGTTATAAACTAGCTGAAAAAGAAATCAAGAAAGCAATCCCACTTACAATGGCTACAAAAAGTACCTAGGAATAAATTTAAATAAGGAGGTAAAAGACCTCTACAACAAAAACTATGACACATTAATGGAAGAAATTGAAGAGGGAAGAAACAAATGGAAAGACCTCCTATGCTTATAGATTAAAAAAAATATTGTTAAAGTGATAATACTACCCTAAGCAATCTACAGATTTAATGCAGTTACTATCAAAATACCAGTGACATTCTTCACAGAAATAGAAAAAAAGTCCTAAAATTTGTATAGAACCACAAAAGACCCTGAATAACGAAAGCAATACTAAGCAAAAAGTACAAAGCCAGAGGCATCACAATATCTAACTTGAAAACATAGTACAAAGCTATAGTAATCAAAACAACATGATATTGGTTTAAAAACAGGCACATAAACCAACGAAGCAGAATAGAGAACCCAGAAGTAAATCTACATTATTTACAGCCAAAAGAGTTTCAACAGAGAAGATGCATTGGGGGAAATAATATACTCTTAAATAAATTGTTGCTGGGAAAACTGTATCTTCAGATGCAGAAGAATGAAATTAGACTCCTACCTCTTAGCATATACAAAAATCAACTCAAAATATATTAGAGATTTAAATACAAGACCTCAAACTATAAACCTACTAGGAGAAAAAAAAAACATAGAGAAAATACTTCAGGACATTGATCTAGACAAAGATTTTATGGCTAACACATCAAAAGCATAGGAAACGAAACAGAAAAAATAGACAAATGAGAATATATTAAACTAAAAATCTTCTGTAAAGCAAAGGAAACAATCAATAGAGTGAAGAGAGCCTATAGAATGGGAGAAAATATTTGCAATCTATTCATCTGACAATGACTAATATTCAGAATACACAAATGACTCAAGTGACACAATAGCAAAAAGAAAACCCAAATTTTACCATTAAAAAATAGGCAAAGATGGGCAAATCATGAGGTCAGGAGTTCGAGACGAGCCTGACCAATATGGTGAAGCCCTGTCTCTACTAAAAATACAAAAATTATCTGGGCATGGTGGTGCATGCCTGTAATCCCAGTAACTCAGGAGGCTGAGGCAGAATCACTGGAACCCGGGAGGCGGCGGTTGCAGTAAGCCGAGATCATGCCATTGCGCTCCAGGCTGAAAGACAGAGTGAGACTCTGTCTCAAAAAAAAAAAAAAAAAAAAGTAGGCAAAGAATCTGAAAATACATTTCTCAAGAGAAGACAGAGACATGGCAAACAGGTATATGAAAAAATGTTCAACATCACTACTTATCATGGTTATGCAAATTAAAATCACAATGAGACATTTTGCCCAGTTAGAATGATTATCATCAAAAAGGCAAAAATATCAAATGCTGGCAAGGATGCAAAGAAAAATGAACTCTTAGACGCTGTTGGTGGGAATGTAATTTAGTACAGCCATTATGGAAAACAGTAGGGAGGTTTCTCAAAATATTATAAATAGACTACCATATGATCTAGCAATTCCACTACTCCTTATTTATCCAAAAGAAGAAAAACAGTGTATGCAAAAAAAGTATGTGTATGTGCACCCCACCCACGTTTATTACAGCACTCTTTACAATAGCCAAGATATGGAAGCAACATGGGTGTCCATCAACAGATGAATGGATAAAAATTGTGGTGTATCTCCACAATGGAATACTATTCAGCCTTAAAAATAATCCTGTCATTTGCAGCCACATAATGGAACAAGGGTTTGTGATGTTAAATGAAATAAGCCAGGCACAGAAAGCACCCACTGTCACTCATAAAATAGTTGACCTAATGGAGGTAGAGTGTAGAGTACTGATGACCAGAGGGTGTTAGTGAAGAGTGGCAATGAAGAGAGGTTGGTTGATGTATACAAGCATACAGTTAGAAGAAACTAATTCTGGTGTTCAATAGCAAAGTAGGGTGACGACAGTTAACAATGATTTGTTGTATATTCTAAAATAACTAGGAGAAAAGATCTGAAATGTTTCAAACACAAAGATATGATAAATATGTTAGGTGATGGCTATCCTAATTACTCTGATTTGATCATTATGTATTGTATTCGTGGATCAAAATACCACATGGAGCCCATAAATATGTAAAATTATTGTGTATTCATAAAAATAAATAAATAGGGATTGGGGATAGGAGGACAGAAGTAGGTAGAGAAGTGATGGGACTGAGGAAATTAAATTAAAAAATACAATTTATATACCTGGGTCAAGTTACTTGAACAAGGCAGTTATGTGGGATGATGAGGGCATGTATAAATGGGATTATTTTGATGCATGCAGAGTGCAAAGTCAAAGGCAAGTAGGAAAATATAAACTGCTCACATAGTATCCCCAGGTAAAGCAGATGGAATATGCAACTCCCATCTCAACAGATGTGAAAAAAGCCACATATGCTCGAAGCTGAAAGCACAGCGTACTTTTGATGACACATTGAATAGACAAAGAGTGTTGAAACCTTGATTTGTAATCCCTGTTGTGGCAGACATATTTGTGTATTTGAGCAAGTCACTTTTCTCTCTGAGTTTCTGATTTCTCTGAAAAATCAGAAATTTAAATCAGTTTCCAAGCTCTTTCTATACTTTAATGCTTCTTTCATGTCATCTTTACATCAATGCCACTAAATTTATCTTCATTTTATTTGAATTTCCTTTTATTTTTATATATTTTGCTCTTACTTTTGAAAAGGGCAATATGTTGAGAGTTTTAAGATCTTTGTTGCCTTCCTTTAATTAGGTTTGTTTTGAATTCAATATAAATATTCATTAATGGCCTTTGACATTTTGAGAACACGTTGAGGCTACATTGGTGACCAGGTTCCTGTCCTCATGAACCACTTTCTAGTGGAGGAGACAAACACAGCTCAAATTTTAAGTTGCATAAAGTTTGTAATTCTTTTACAAAATACAATTGACTAGCTGTTTTTTAGAAATTTGAAATATTAAAGAATATTATATACAGAGATTAAGTAAATCTCACAGATTATTAGAAAAATTATTGTTAATTTTTGAATATGTGAACACAAAATGGTCACCAACCCTATACTGCCAACATATCCTCTTAATGGATACAATAAAATGGCAGGGGTCAGGTAAGGAAGAGAAAATCTCCCAGCATGATACAAGAATAGGCAGTGTCCTTCGCCCAGCCGTGGCCATGTCTTTGAATCCTGCTGATAATCTCTCCCACTGGAGGCAGTTTAACTAAAAGAGCAAATAGGCTCAGCATATGGTTAGCCTAATTATCACTGGAAACAGTAAAACTCATTAACATTTTAATAATATATGTTTTAATGAAACTTGCAAAGGTAAGAGGAATATGCACATGTGGTCATATAAATGAAAAATACAAAAACCAGTAGAGTTATTATATTTTCTTACTGCCAGGGCTGCCTTGCAGCCAGGGTAGCTAAGATAATGTCCATCTTGAGAACCAAAGTTCCTTTTCTTTCTTATTTCATTCATGGAAATAGTCACTGTTATCGTTCATGTATTCTTCCGCGACCCTGTTCTTTTGGTGTATCTAAATCTATCTCGTATTTTAACAAGCTAAAATTCTCCATCATCTGTGAAGACTGCCCATATGGGCTTCTTTTGAATTAGTGTCTTGTCTCTCTAATTCTTTCAGTGGTAACTGTCCTCTTATGATAACTTAGCCTACCGTCTTAATATATATGGTATGCTCTCTTGCTTACTCCTTGTTTCATGAGGGTATGTTTTATTCCCCTAAACAGATTTTAAGGTTACGACATGCTAATTAGGCTGATGAAAATTATTGGTTGGCTGGGATGCTGTTTAAATATTTAGCCTTATTTAAATTATTATTCGTTAAATTCGGTATTATACAAAGTGGGATTGCGGAGTTAGAAGATGTCATTTTACTGTGCATTTTATATCACTGCTCAGGTGAATAATGTGAATGACAAGTTAGGATCTTCTAATATTTGCATTTAAAAATATTTCTAATTCTTCAATGTTTTTTTCTGAAACATGATAATTAAGAGACCAATTAGTGGAATTAGGGCTGCTGGTGTTCAAAGATTTTTTCTTCTACTACCCGTGTGACCAAAAGCAAATTTCTTTTCTGTGCTTCAGTCCTAGTCTTTGATTGTAAAATGGGGAGAATAATATCACTTTCCTCATGAAGTTATTATGAGAATTAAATATATTGATACAAATAAAGCACTTAGAATAGTTCCAAGAAAAAGGTTAATTGCCAATCAATGTTAGGTATAATTACAATTTTGGGATTTGGAACAAAAAGTTGTTTTCATGATTTTCTAGAGCATGAACATATCAAATGCAAAAACTCCAACTTCAGTTTATGAATAGTTGAAATGAATCCTATGGCAACTTGCAAATGTGTTCTATGGTTTTGTCCACCCGAGTCCCTCCTCTGACAGCAAGTTGGTGAGTGCTCTGGATGGAGCCAATTCTGTGGCTGGCTGCCCCCAACCCTTTGCCTTCAGTTACTGGCTCTCTTCTCACACAAGTTGTATGGGGTGTTCACACACTCAGTTGTTAGCATGGTGTCTCCTTATGAGAACATTCACTGCCCAGCCTGCCAATGTTTCTAAAAGCCCTTTTCACGATCTTTGTTTCCTGTATGATTTTATTAGACACATTTCATTCCATTCTCTGGAAAAGCTTATTTATTTTTCTTTTACAATGGTGTTTTCCTGTCCTGCTGAGTGCTCTCACTCCTTCCCCTATGGCATAATTTCCTGAGTCTGACTTTAAATAGTTCCTCTGACACATGTGCCCTGTGTACTTTCCGTGGAAGCTCATCATGAAATTTGCTTTATGTCACTGGTTAAATCATTTTATCATTCCGCAAATACTTGCTGAGTAACACTATATGCCAGGTCCTGTGCTTGGAGATTTTGATAGCAAGGTGAGCAAGAACCAGTCCTCATTTTTTTGGGTTTTTGAGCTGAGAAGAATGGGACAAATATTAAATACATACATACATACATACATACACACATACATGATTCAAAATTACGGTAACTTATTTAAAGGAAAAACACAAGACCATAGGCACTGTAATTGAGAAACCTGATTCAAATACAGTTTAGCTGGACCAAGGGAGAATGTTATGCGAAATGCTTTAGTTTAAGGTGTCTCTGAGTCAACAAAGTTGTGATAACAAGGAGGAAGTTTTTTGAAGCTTAAGAAAAGTACACACGGTTTTTTTTTGTATATACATATATATGTGTATATATATATATACTTATATATATACATATAAATGAAAGAGATGATGCTAAGATAGAGTGTAGAGGGAAGAGAGGGCCCAGAACCTACCCCTGGGGTAATTCTAACTTTAAAAGTTTGGAAAGATAAAGAGCCATTATAGGAGACAGATAAAAAAATAAACGTGTGCATGTCTGAGGAGTATTGAGTTTGACAAGTCACAAGAGATGTCCTCTCAAGAAGGAGCTAATCATCAATTATCTGCTACTGAGAAAACTAGTTGGCAGGAAAAGAATGGAGAGGTATGGTAACAAAGAGATTACTAGTGACCTTCGCAGTAACAGCTTCAATGATGGAGTGGGGATGAATGTCCGGGAGAGAATGACAGAGGAGAGGTGGAGGGAAAAGTAAAAATGTATCTTCAGAAAAGTGATGTAAAGATGATAGTTACTGCCTCCATATTTTCTCTTATTTCTTAGAAACTCAACCCACTAAACTGGGCAAACCCCATGGTTACGTGGAATACAGATTTCCTTCTCCATCTTCTTTTTCAGTTGATTATGGCTTTGTAACCAACAATTGGCCATTGAGTTATAAGAAGAAATGTTGGGTGAGGGCATCCAAAAAGTCTTCCTGAAAGAACACTGCCAAACACTGATTGTTGTCCTTGTCCTTTGTCCTGTCTTCCATCCTGTCATCTGAAATGCAATGCAATGGCAGAATATGGAGCTGTTGTTCTTGGCCAAGATGATGAGAACCACATCCTGTCATTGTGACTGCAGTGAATTGGAAGGGCACAGTTCCCTAACAATCTTACAGAGCTGTAATACCAGCCCTGGATTGTAAGCATTCCAATTTCACTTTAAGAGAGAGAAGTACATTTCTATCTGCTAAATCTCTCATATTTTTGAATTTTCTATCCTATAAATTTGAATATTATCCTAACTGAGAAAAAAGCCTGGCTGTAAAAAGGAGCAAATAATTTTTGCAATAAAATTTTAAAATGTGTTCAAATGCAGAGAATGCACAAAGAAAGAGTTAAAAGGTAAAAGGGGTTAAGAAGTGTATTTGTTAAAAAAAAAAAAAATGTAGATTTTGGCCAGCTACGGTAAATTACAGCTGACACCTGTAATCCCCACATTTTGGGAAGCCGAGGTGGGAGGATTGCTTGAGCTCAGGGATTCAAAACCAGCCTGGGTAGCATAGTGAAACCTTGTCTCTAACTAGAATTAAAAAAAAAGAATTCTGGCCGGGTGCGGTGGCTCACGCCTGCAATCCCAGCACTTTGGGAGGCTGAGACGGGCAGATCACGAGGTCAGGAACTGGAGACCATCCTGGCTAACATGGTGAAACCCCGTCTCTACTAAAAATACAAAAAAATTAGCCGGGCGTGGTGGTGGGTGCCTGTAGTCCCAGCTACTCGGGAGGCTGAGGCAGGAGAATGGCGTGAACCCGGGAGGCAGAGGTCGCAGTGAGCCGAGATAGTGCCACTGCACTCCAGCCTGGGCGACAGAACGAGACTCTGTCCGAAAAAAAAAAAAAAAATTCCCTAGGTGTGATGATATGCACCTATAGTCCCAGCTACTTGGGAAGCTGAGGCTGGAGGATTGCTTGAACCCAGAAGATGGAGGCTGCAGTGAGCTGTGTTCATGCCACTGCACTCTACCCTGGTGGCAGAGGGAGACCCTCTCTGGGAAAAAAAATCTAGATAGACAGATAGATAGAACCTCAAATCCAAATAGTAGATGAAGTTGTTATCTTCAGAAAGGAAAGAGACAATTCATTAAGAGTAATAGAAGAAGGGAATATTATGGGAGCAGAAGCAAGCCGTTTGTGAACTTGATGTTTGGAAAAAGAGGGAATTCTAATTTGATGGATTCTATCCTTTTAATGAATGCTTTTAGCTGATTGTAGGTATGGTACTGTTACTGCAATTCCACTCTTAACTATGTATGCCAGAGAACTCTTAACAATGAACAGATGAGTAAGAATACTTACGACAATCACTTCTAACTCGCTGGTTTATAAATCTCCAGTTGGATTATCGTCTTAACTGATTCTCCACAGCTTGTAGAGAAATGATTATGTTTTTGTCAGTAAATTAATGAATTCTGAGAAACGAATGAATTTCTGGCAGATCATTGCCCTTAGAAACAAGAGAGTCCCTCCCATGAAATTCCTGGTACTTTTATTTTTCAAACAATATCAGTGAGCCAATCACTTTCTGGGACAGTGAGTATCAAAATATGACTTTTTTTCTTCACTGACATTAGGTATAGATTACATTGACCAAAAGAACCCCTAGGATGTATTTTCAATGAGCACTAAAGTACAATAAGAATGATATTTCTTCAGTTGAATTCAATCATATTGTTCAATGTATAAAACTATGAAGAAAATAGAAAACAACCTCATATTTAGGGATTAGGAAAGTATCCTATAGCCTCTTTATGTGATCTTTGATAATAAGAAAAATGTAATGAATATCTTGGCTGACTTTCCATTGATTGATAATGCCACATAATGGTAAATGGCTCACTGGCTGAGACAGTGGTTTCTATTTCTCTTGAATTTAATCATTCCTTAAGCTTCAAACTTATGCTGTGTATGTACTATTTCTAAATTGTCCTTAGTAATGTCAGCAACGCATGTAATATAAAGAGTTTGACTCATAAGAAGGGTCAGGGAAAATGAAATAGGTTGATCACAGTGCTCTCTTTTAAGCCCATAATAAATATAAATTGTGAACAGGTACCTCAATTTTTAGAGTTAGGTTCAATTTCTTTTCAGTAGGAATTGTATTACCTTAGTAATTCTGACTACTGAAGATAAAAGAATGTTAAGTAGAGTAAGAAAACATATTCTGATAATGACACATCTAGAGAAGACTTTTTGTACCTAAGCTTTTTGAAATGCTGAAATTTTAGAAGGAAAACTAAGATAATACAAAGCAATGGATTTTACCCTGGAGGTTTCTGTTGTATTTAAGAGTAACAAGACAGACTCTGGTTGGGACTCAGTTTTTCTGTGTAGCACTAGGGTGGTACTTACTTCAGCAAGTGCTGAAATTTAACTGCCTCAGTCCAATAAAGGGTGATAGGTTCTGGGTAAGTAAGTTAGCTGAGTCATCTCAGTAAGATACTCTTTAATAAAGCACTGAATAGCATTTTATAAAACATACCAAGTATATGGATAAGTAGTAGACTGATACGATTTGGCTGTGTCTCCACCCAAATCATCTTGAATTGTAGTTTCCATAATCCCCACATGTTGTGGGAGGGACCTGGTGGGAGGTAATTGAATCAAGGCGGTGGTTACCCCCATGTTGTTCTCATGATAGTGAGTTCCCAGAAGATCTAATGGTTTTATAAGGGTCTTTCCCCACTTCTCTCTCCTAATGCTGTGTGAAAAAGAATGTGTTTGCTTCCCCTTCCACCATGATTGTAAGTTTCCTGAGAAATCCACAGTCATGAGGAACTGTGAGTCAATTAAACCTCTTTTCTTTATAAATTATCCTGTCTTGGGTATTTCTTCATAGCAGCGTGAGAACGGACTAATACATAGACAGATGATAGATGGATGGATGGATAGATAGATAGATAGATAGATAGATAGATAGATAGATAGATACTGACCAACATGATGTGTCTTGTTTGGCTAAAATCCATTTTTTTTTTTTTTCTGAAGGACTGCCTTTTTTTTTTCCACCAGTGAGAAGCTATGTCATTCATTTCTGGCAAATCATTGAGTCAATGTCTATTTATGGTAATATCTCTATATCATTGCTTTCATTATCATTTTGACCTATTAGACTTCATATCTGAACTATCCCTTCAATCTATTCAAATACATTGAGTGTTTTCTTTATGCAAAGCACTGCCTTAGGTCCTGGGGGCTGTGTAAAATTGGACAGCAACACTAAATAATGTGACAGCCATGCCAATTGATGATAATTTCTCCAAAATTTTAAGAAAAGAGTAGATTTCTTTGAAACAAAATAATTGGGCAAGTATTTTCTTTAACTCATTAATCAACTAATATTGATGATTCATTATAACCCAAGCACCACACTAAATTTTGAGGTAGCAAAGCAAGATAATAAATATACAGCAATAGGGGAGATTTTTCAGTTGTCTTTTATTGTAGACATCTTGCAAATTAATAGATATCATGCACACATTAATGTAGGTGTGATAGTCAATGAAGTTGAAACTAATTCCAGAACCAAAGTTTTAATTTAAGCCTAAGATATAACACAATACATGGATCTTTGAAAAAAATAAGATAGTGCCTCTGTAAAGTAATTAGCCAGTGCCTGGTATTTAACAAAAACTCATATTTGTGTCCTTTTTCCTTAGTAAATAGAGTTCCTATGTATCTAACACTATAAAAATAGTGTTTTCCAAAACTTCGTTCTGAAAGATTATAAGCCATTACATGTTCTGCTAATATTTAGTTACTGTGATATTTTATTTACATTTATTATGTGATAAAAATTAAATGCACTTTAGAGCTTTCTCTGAAATACAGGAATTCTTCTTTGTCCCTCTGTCAGGAAAATCACCCTTAAAGTTGTGAGGAACCTAAAGTGGTCAGGTGACAGATTAAACTTTCAGTTGACTAGAACCATTATTTATTTGTGGAAATATTCCACCTTTGTGCAGTAAGATGTCTAAAATAACAGGATCCTAAGCCAAAGTTGCAGAGACAGGTAGGAAAACTTTCTAGTTTCTGAGCCATATTCTGGTAATGGTTCACTCAGACAATCAAGGGTAATCTCCCTATTCCAAGATCCTTAATTTAATCATATCTACAAATTCTCTTTTGCCATATAAAGTAATATTTACAAGTTCTGAGAGTAAGGAAGAAGGCATATTTGGGGGCCATTTTTCAGCCTACCATAAGTTAGTTCTAAGTGATGACAATAGAAAGATCAACAATGATGAGAAGAAATATATGCCACGTAGCCCAGGGGTCATCTCTGTTTTTCCTAGTGTAACTTTCTTGAGCCCATTGTACAAGCATGGAATGGGGGGATGGCAGCAGGGAAAGAAGTTTACACATTTAGAATGAGTTTTTCTGACCACCAGTTCTACACTGGATATCTTTTGTAATGGTTTTTGTGAGTAACTGAAATAGAACACAAAGATCCTCACACCCAATGCCCATTGTAGAGAGCCCATTCATACCGATCTTCCCACAGAGCTTATTGTTATTAGTATTCCATCTTGTTCTTGTCTTTTCCTTGACCATTCCAACAAACACTCATCATTGCTATGAATCAAAGTGGAAACTTAACTCTCATTATTTCTTCTTTGAAAGAGAGGAGATAACTAATTGTGCTGTTCAATGTTCTCCCACTGGTTTCTCTTCTCCAGTGTAGGGTTGTAAAGTTGAAGTAGACTGCTTTTGGGTGATGTGAGAAGTTTATCTGCATTTTTATTCATTTTTAAACTTTATTAGTGAATTTATTGAAAGAAAATTCCCAAGGTCACATTACGTATGGATAGAAGAAAAGATGGCGATTTTGGTGGTTTAGGAACCATAGAAATCTAAGGCATGCAACTTACTTCTGTCTATAGTATCTAGTGAAACCCAACACCATATATATGATTTCTACTTTGGCAATGAAATTCTGTTGCCATGGCCAAGTCTATAGTTTTGTAGATTAGATCAGATAACACTCCATTCTGGATGGACAGCTCATTTTCCATAAGCTTGGTATCTCTGAGACAAAGATTAATCTTAACCAGGACCTGGCAGTATGCCAGATGCTATGTAACAAAAGTTTCGCAGTAAAATGATATTCAGAAGAGGGAGTGTGCCCTGTGATCCCACAATTGTGGCTTGACAGAAGGATCCATATCTGCTTGGGTCACACTAACCACCAGTGAATCTCCTGGTTATAAGACTTGTTTAAGACTGCTTTGGGCTGATGTAACAGAATATTTGAGACTGGAACAGACATTTATTTGAGACTGGAACAGACATTTATTTGGCTTACAATTCTGGAGGCTGAGAAGTGCAAAGTTGAGGGGCCCATCTCTGGTGAGGCCTTGCTTGCTGTGTCATCTCATGCAGAAGGCAGAAGGGCAAGAGAATAGGAACATGTGCACACATGTGAGAATAGGAACACGTGATGGAAAGAGAGACAGAACTAGATGCCTTAAGCCCTTTTGTAATCAGCATTAATCCATCAAAGGTGGCTGAGCCCACATGACCTCAACACCTCTCAGTAGACCCCACTTCTCAGCACTATTGCATTGGGGATTATGTTTTCAACACATGCTTTAGGGAGGACACATTCAAACCATAGCAAGGCCTAAATGAAAAATCAATGTTCACTGAGTCTCAGCCTAGTTTAGAATCTTCTCTTGCTTCTCATAGTATAAGTGATTATTCACCACACCAAAATACATGTTCCCTACATACACTCCAAGAATATCAAGCATTGTGCCTCTTGCTCAGCAATGAGATTGGAAATTTCAGCATCTATCCCTCATTTTGAAGAAGATATCTTCTTCGAAATGTGTGACATGCCCCACATCACCACATACCTAGAAACTTCACCAAAATGGCGGGATTCTTGATTTGTTTTAGCTTCTCACTCAGCTCTGGCATGCATGTCACATTCTTTTACCAACCACGTATGTTATTTAATTTTCTTCAATTGCAGAGGAAAATACAAAAGGGAGAGAATATGATGCTAAGCTGTCAACAATCTGTGGTTCAAATATATTTAGAGGCAGGAATGTTCTTCTACATCTGTGTTTTTGATGTTTAAGCCAGATGAATGAATGAATAAATAAATGAGTAACAGCCTAGCTCATTTTGTGCACAGTGAGACTAAACTTTTATAGTATTCTTGAACAGAAAGCGTGACTTGCTTTTCCAGATTGCCTTCTTTGGAATAGATCTACTGCTTTGGAGTCAATGATTTTACCTCAGGGCTTAACAGTGTAACAATTAAATGACTCAAATCTATCACAGCTCAGGACCTATGTGAAAGCCAAGATGATTTTACTGTCACTTTGACATTTTGTCAATGTCTGTGAATCTGAGCCACCTAGGTCAGCTGTTGATTTGCAGATTTGTTCTCTACATCAAGGGGATTTCACTTTCAATTAAGTTGAAGAGCCACTGAATCTGGACTTGATGCCTGTTGCCTTACCATGTTTTAAATGACTGAAGTAAACTTTCAGCGAACATTTTAAGGTGCCTGTGAGAGCATTTCTAACTTTCATTATGGTGTTAAATTTCCAGACATTTCTGGAATTTGGGAATCTGTTTAGTTTATCAGTTAACCAATTTGTTTATTCAAATTATCATTTAATTAATTATTTTGCCTCGTATATTGCTTCTTTAATACATACCTAAAGAAGTCACTTGGATTAAAGCAGCATATGCCCTCTGAGATGGTTGTTATGTTCATTCTATTTATTTATCCATTAATTCAATAAATATTTCTTGAGAATCTCCTATGTGTCTGGCATTGTTATAAGAAGTTATGAAGACCAAAAACTTTCTTCTGTAGGAGAACTTACATTTCAAGAAGAAGAGATAATACATAGATAAATGAATAATTAAAATGTTAAATATAACATACAAGTATATAATTAAATATCCTATGCATAGATTTAAATTAGATAGTGGATAGAGAGTAGCTTTATATTGACTGTTCAACCAAATCTCTATAGGGCAATATATTTTGCCAGGAATTCGAATAAAATGAAGAAAAAAGAAAAAAAAAACTATGCAGAGTTGAGGGAACTGCACTACAGATAGAGGGGCCAGCCATCGCAGACGCTGGCAAACTATTTCTATAAAGAGCAAGATAGGAAATATTTTGTGATGGGACAGTATCTGTCACAGCCACTCAATTCTGCTGTTGTAGCACAAAATTAGCCATCAAACATACAAAAATAAGTGGGTGCTGCTGTGTTCCAACAAAATGTTATTTACAAAATCAGGCAGTGGGCTTGATTTGGCTCTCAAGCTGTAGTTTACCAATCCCTGAGCTAGCATAAGGGTCCTAACATGCAAACAAACTTGACATGTTAAAAGAAATCCAAAGAAGACTACAATGATTGTACTCTTATAGCTTAGATAAAGAGTGGTATGAAATAAAGCAGAAATCACAGTTGTGGTAGGTTTATATGGGGAAAATCAAAATAAAAAGATTGGATCATATTTTAAGGTCATGACAAATTGTAAATTAGGTCTCAAATTCTTGGTATACAGGTATCCGTAATTCCTTTTGTATGCTCGGTGTGCCCCTCCTGTCTGTTTTGGGCTTGGACTCACGCATGTGTTGGCCAATGGCATGGTAGCAATTGTGACACACGAGGAAGCTTGACCAGCTCTTGTCCAATGGAGCAAATTTTCCTTTCTGCTTCCAGGAAGCATTTTCATTTATAAAAGTTCAAGTTCACTGTGGCCGCTCAAGGAATAATTGATTACAAAGTGACAAGAGTGAAAACACGGTGACTTGTTAAGTCTATCCCAATAGTAGAGAAAGATTATGATGACCCAGATTTGGGTCATGTTGGAGTGATTCTATAGATTTGGGGGTATAATCAACAACATTTTACGGTGGGTTGGATGTAAGAAGTAAGAAAATAAGAGAAATCTGGGATTGCATAAGAATATCACAATCAATGTAATAGAATGGTAATGTTGGATTGTGAGATGAAGAAAGTCTGAGGGTCAACTATTTTTGAAATCAGTTACAATTAAGAGATATGTTCTAGTCCATTTGACTTCGATGATCACTGTGATACTTAGAACCAAAACGAATTTGTAGTTTCATGGATAATTTAGTCTTTCTTCTGAGTCACTAGAGCCTATACCCTTTAGGTCTTTATGGAAAGATGCCAAATTTAGTCTAATACTTAACGTTTCCAAGAAAATAATATTAAGATGTTACAAATGGAACAGTGAAGAGAGAATGGATGCTGAGGTAGAAAAAGCTGAACTCCTTCAGAATTACACCTAAAAGTTTTTGTCATAAATCTAGTTTTACTCCTGTTTTTAGCTATATTTATGTACCTCAAAATGTATACTTTATACATAATAAGTGCAGTTTTGGGGAATGAGAATGTAATCTCCTTTTACAAGAAGAGACTATGGAAAATACTGAGAATCCTGGCTCCACTATTAACTGACTCCGATCTTAGACAAGTTGTGTAACCTCTCCCTCTCAATTTCCTTCTATACATAATAAAATTTATTATTTAAAGTTCTTTTGAGATGTTATGGTTTTAAATTTATTTTTTTTTTTTTTCTTTTCTTTTGGAGACATGGTCTCTCCTTGTCTTGCACAGGCTGGAGTGCAGTGGCGCAATCACAGCTCAAAACCAAAGAACCAACTCCTGGACTCAAGGGATTCTCCCACCTCAGCCTCCCTAATAGCTGAGACTACAAGCATGTATCACCATGCCTGTATACATACATACATATATATATATGTATTTGAGAGGGAGTTACTCTGTCGGCCAGGCTGGAGTGCAATGGTGCGATCTTGGCACACTGCAACCTCCACCTCCTAGGTTCAAGCGATTCTCCTGCCTCAGTTTCCTGAGTAGCTGGGATTACAGGTGCCCACCACCATGCTGGGCTAATTTTTGTATTTTAGTAGAGATGGGGTTTCACTGTGTAGGTCAGGCTGGTCTCAAACTCCCGACTCTCAAAAGATCCACCCGCCTCGACCTCCCAAAGTGCTAGGACTACAGGCTTGAGCCACCATGCCAGGCCTGAATATATGTATTTTTTATTTTCGTAAATACTGGGTCTTGCCTTAGCCTCTCCTAGTGCTGGGATTATATTTTTACTTTTATTAGATACCATTTATAATATACAAAGTTTCCCCCTTATTAATTAGTATAAAATTCAACTTTTTGAACATGACCTGAGGAGTGCTTCCTGATTGGGCTTGTGTCCACATTAATAACTCCAATTCTGTTCATTTTCCTTCTTTCTTATTGCCCTTCAACCACGGAGGCTTTTGTCTTTGCCTCTGGAACATACCCCTGTGTTCCTTATCTCTGAGGCTTTGTACTCTGCTCAGTTTCACGTGGTATAATTGTCCTTGATCTGTAGGATGCTAATTTAAATATCACCTACTTATGGAGGTTTTATCCATTCACTCAGATGCTCTATTCCAGGACTTTTCTATTTAGAACTAACTCATTAGCTGATACTATTTAATCCATTTAATAGTGCCATCTTTCTTTCTCACTGGACTATAAGTTCTATGAGACCATGGAAGTTGGTCTTGTTTATCAAAAAGTGAGGGCAGAACAAAGCCTGAATCATGATAGATAATATGTATCGGATGGTAAATGAATTGATGAAATACCCCATCATCTTCAATACAGTTATTTACATCATACATATAGTTAATATTATTTCTGCTATGGTTATCATTTTGAGATAGAATTTCTATATTCTTCATTGGTTTTCACGTTAAATAGAATGCTCAGGAAAAGTCTCTCAAAGATGCTGTCCTTATTTATTTCTACTTCCAGTGGAACTTATTTTCTCTGTAACAGAACCAATTAGTCTAGCAAGCTTGGGTTTGACAGAACAGTGTTCCAGTCGTCAACCATTTCTACAATTTAGCAAGCTGTCTTAGATATTTGGGCCCTGATTTCTACTTTACTGGTACAAAAATCTTTTTCATAGTCCCTTGCCACTATAGGCCACATTTCCACTCATTCACTTCATTTCTCCCTTCTTCTCTCTCTCCTCCCCTGCCTTCCTTTCTTATTTCCTGCACTTCTGCCTTCCTGCCACTAGAGATAGAACAGCAAACAAGACAGAAAACCCTTCTGCTCTAGTGGAGCTTGCATTCAAGAAGAAAAGACAGGCAACCAAATACATGAGGGAACCACAGATCTCTATTAGTAGAAAGCATTCCCGGCAAAGGGGGCAGGAAGTATAAGTATCCTGAGGTGCCAGTGTGCTTGGCATATTCAAGTCAAACAAGGATGGCAGCTTAGTAAGTAGGGAAGGTGTTGGAAATGCTGTTGGAGATGTAACCAGTAGTTAGACCATGTAGGACCTCTGTATTTTACTATAAATTTACAGAAAAAGATTAAAATGTTTTGACAAGAAAATGGCTTAATCCGATATACATTCTGACAGGATTGCTCTGGTTACTGTGTAAGCCACAGATGTCAGGGGGCAAAGGTAGAGGCAAGAAACCAGACAGGAGGCTCCTGCAGTAGTCCAGGCAAGAGATGATAATGGTTATGATCTTCAATCATAAAGATGTTGAGTATTGGAATACATTTTTAAGTTACAACCAGCAGAATTTGCTTACGAATTAGTTATGGGCTATGAGAGAAAGATAAATCAAGAATGATTCTACCATTCTTACCATTTCTCAACAACATGGTAAATGGCAATGTTATTTATTTAAAAGGGGAATAGTTGATTTGGCTAGAAAATCAGGAGTTCAGTGTTGACATGTTAAGTTTGAGATGTTTCGTAGATTTGTAGTTCTATGTAAATCTAGAGTTCAAGAAAAAGATGGGTATGTAGCTGTCAATTTGAGAGACATCTGTGTAGAGATTGTGTTAAAAATCCATGGGATTGAATAAAGTCACAAGAAGTGTAGCTGAGAAAGAGGCTAGAGGATTAATTCTGGGCTTCTCCTTCATAGAGGAAGAAAATGATATTGACTGAGACAATAAGACAAATGATGAGACTGAGACAATAAGCCATTGAGATGGAAGGAAAACCAAGAATGGTTTTCAGTCTTGGTAAGGAAATACATGTGAAGGTTGAAGCCATGAGAAGAGGCTGCTCGACTGTTTTCTCTCTTACTAGGTACTATCCAACCATTCTACCTGCGTCTCTCTTTCTCACCATGTAATTACTATGGCTAATTGACCTTCTGGTAGATTCTATGTTCACTAGCAGAATGAGTTGTTGGCAGAGAGCCAATCCTCTGACAACTTCACCTGAGATAGTTTTTTATTATCTCTAACATATGAAAGAATATAAGATGCAATTTTGAACAACTGGATATGTTACCTGAATTACCTCTTCTACGGTTGGGGATCATTGTGCTTTTCTAACTAAATCCATGCTAGTCCAATGAGATGATACATTTCAAAGCTCTTGGAATATTATAAGTAATGCCAGGATTCATTGCTATATTTGTAAAAGAAGATAATGGTAGTGAAGAAAGACAAGGAAAAGGGAATTATAAAGTTTATTTATTTTTTTATTTAGAATGAATCACTGACTGTGCTTAGTTTCTGTTCCTTTTCTTTAACATGAGTTTTCAACTTTGCTACTCATAAGTTTAAGTCTTATAAAGTGTTTCCTGCTGAAATGCCACGCTGACTGGAATTCGGCAGCAAATAAATATTGCTGTCCTCACTAATTTGAAACAGTATGAGTTTTAAACCTCTAGCTGTGGGAGATTTATTAAGATTACAATTTTCATCACCATCCCTTCAGTCCATCAAGATAGGTCAAAGCTGTATAAACTTAAAAAAAAAAACCTACCAGCAATTTCCATTCTTTTAGACTATGTTTGCTGAACCGGCAATATTGTTAGAAGCACAAACTTGAAGTCAATGAAACACATATTCACATAGCTTTGTAAATAAGTGAATCTGTTTTTGGATGGAATAAAAATTGTTGAATATTTAATTTAATTATAATTCTATGAACACAAAGTTCCTGTTGGTAAAAAAGGCATGTTGGTGACACATCAAATTATGATTATGCTTATTTTCTAAATAGTCACTTTAAAATAACTAAGTAAAAATAAATATATATAATCCTGTTATTTATTCTGAAATGGTGAATATTAGAAAGGTATTCTTTTCAACTATTGTGACTTTCTAGGTACCATTTCACTAAGTTATCCAATTATTTTACGTATTAAGTTAGAGTAATTGGCCTCTGGTAAATAATCAAATGGCTAATAACTCGCGTAATCTACCACTTGAGTTCATTAATACTCAAGTAAAATGTGTTTCAAAATACTTTAATATTTATAATGGGCAAGGCATAGAAATATCTTGAGCGGAAAATACTAGAACGGTTTGAGAAATACAACTTTTGGAACAAGAGCCAGCACCTGACCCCTATCTTCTTGGATAGGTTTAATTAAAACACAAGTAAGTGTTAATCTATACCTAATAGACCAGTCATAATCATTAAATTTTGTGAACAAATTGGATCTTTATGTAAACAATACAATGTTAAAGGCATTGATTGAGTCTTTTTCTAAGATCCTACAGTGAATACTTTTATAAGACAAAAAATTAGATACCTTTTAAAGCTAGTGATCAATTAAATAATTCAATAATCCCTGATACATAACATTTTAGTCAATATTTATTCAGCAAGTGAATACATCTATCATATGTCTAAATTTTCAGATTGAAATTACTTACTGTTAGTGACATATGCATATTTAGGTATTGAAATGAGCAGTAGATTTCAAGAAAATTATCCTATATATTTTGTGAAGGTAATATTTTAATTGTATTAATAAAACTTAAGAGAAAGTTTTTCACTTGTCAAGTTTACCTTTTACCCACATATCTTTTCCCTCTGGAAACAACTGTTTTATTTTTATAATTTTTGAGATTGCTTAGGCAAGTAGGAACAGCACTGACCCATTTGTCACTTGTGACCCTAAATAAACCACTTGACTTTTTTATGCCTTCTTTGTTGCCTTTGAAAACTGATTAAAAAGGTTCAAAATTTGTGTGGTAAAACTCCTCCCACTCATTACTCTTTTGCTTACTTTCATAAACTGCTCCATAAACTCAAGAAGTAAATATAGCAGCATAGCATTAACTGCCATAGCTCCTTTATAACTTATGAAGAGAGAATCTAATACTGCAATATCGAGCTGCTCTACTCTTGAATTGTCCAAGAATTCCAGGTACCTGGTAAAAGGGTCACTTCTATTTGTGCCTGTCTTTTTGAGGCAGGCAGAGAGGAAAGCAATTTGGATACATTTCCATTTTTTCTCACTGTCCAAAAGAGTCTGCATTGAAGACTAACAGTGCCTCATCTCATAAACCTCGTCTACTCGTTGAAGATGCCAGGTCCGTGGGACCAAACACAGGGTCTGCATTTATCTCTCACTCTCTCTCTCTCTCAGTTCTCATTCATATTCTTCCACAAAGTACAACATCTTGGCCTGACAGCTGTATTCAGAGGACTCCTCTGCCTCAGCTGTGCTGGGTGACAACACTAATCTTCACCCTGGACCCTTAAGCCATTGTAATGAGCCTAGGTTACTAGTCAGTTTTATTTACTCAAAACATTTTATTTCAGGATTCTGTCATTGAATTTTGATTGGGTTCACTCTGCTTCACTGCAAATTTTCATTCTGGGAAGCAGGATCTGCTATCTTGTACTTTAGGAGTCACTGAGATTTGAAGCAAATTGAGCTGTCCAGAAGGTAAGTATCTCAGGTAACCTCATCAAAAGTTTCCATAGTCATCCCAGCACTTTGGGAAGCCGAGGCAGGTGAATCACCTGAGGTCAGGAGTTCGAGACCAGCCTGGTCAACGTGGTGAAACCCCGTCTCTACTAAAAATACAAAAATTAGCTGGGCTTGCTGGCATACACCTGTAATTTCAGCTACTCAGGAAGCTGAGGCAGGAGAATCGCTTGAACCCGCGAGGCGGAGGTTGCAGTGAGCAGAGATCGCTCCACTGCACTCCAGCTTGGGTGACAGAGTGAGACTCCGTTTCAAAACACTAATAAAAAAAAGTTTTCACAGTCAAATTTAAATTTGATTGAGAGAGAGAGAGAGAGAGAGAATCTTGCTGTCACCCAGGCTGGAGTGCAGTGGTGCGATCTCAGCTCACTGCAACCTCCGCCTCCTGGGTTCAAGCGATTCTCCTGCCTCAGCCTCCTGAGTAGCTGGGGTTACAAGTGCATGCCACCATAGCTGGCTAATTATTTGCATTTTCGTAGAGATGAGATTTTTTTTATGTATTCTATGGCTAATGAATATTATCTACACGAGAAGGTCTGTTTCAAGAGGCCCTCAGTCGCCACTATGGTCATAAGAGATTTTCTTTTTTTTTTTGAGACTGAGTTTCACTCTTGTTGCCCAGGTGGAGTGCAGTGGCATGATCACGGCTCACTGCAACCTCTCGGGTTCAAGCAATTCTCCTGTCTCAGCCTCCTGAGCTGTGATTACAGGTGCCCGCCACTATGCCTGACTAATTTTTGGTATTTTTAGTAGAGACGGGGTTTGACCATGTTGGCCAGGCTGGTCTCGAACTCCTGACTTCAGGTGATCCACCCGCCTTGGCATCTCAAAATGCTGGGATTACAGGCATGAGCCACCGCGCCCAGCCAGAGATGTGGTCTTTCAAGTAATCCCCTCAATAAGTACCTCATTTGATCTTTCCTTAAACTGTTATTATGAGTTGTTTATATCAGAACATTGTGAATTCTAAAATGTTCTATCTATTCATACTAAGAAAATTCAAATTCTATCCATATTACCAAGTAGTGTGGTCCACATGGGGAAATGAGTCCTTTAGTCAGTGACTTTCCTCATCTGCAAATTACAGATAGAATTTATGCAAGTACAGAAAATGATTGGTCTGTAATAATTAAAGGATGTTGTATATACCTGTCTTATTCATGTTATTATCTTTAATGTTTAATATTATTATATGCTAATTTTTAATTCAATGAAATTTATTTAAAAGTTTAAATGAATGATTTAAGATGATTATTTTCTTAGCGTACCGAGTTTACTCATTTTTAAATTCAAACAAGTTTTAGGTAATTCTTATAAAACATTAAAAAGTGCTGGCTCCAGTCAAATCAAACTGTCAGCATGCTAATAGCGGCCTTTAAAATAAACTACCAACAGTTACTTCTTTTAAGTAGTGATGACACTTGAAAGCAAATTATAATAATTTGAGTATTTCAATTACAGTTGAAAATACTAGTCTGTAGAAAAATAGACAGTTTCCTACTGTATGTGTATGACTAGAGCTTCATCCCCATATTATAAAGTGTCTCTTGGGATTTTATAACTTCACCTTATTACTTTTGTCCTGCAACCTAATTTTGCACCCACACTTTCTTTTTAAAATTATTTTTAAAAGAAAAGTATAGTGTTGCTCATTACTACAGCTCTGGGTGAACATATAGCAACCCTCTATGGTACCGCCTCTACTTCAAGTGGCTGAATAAGGGAAATTTCCAACACAGATTATGTATGTCAGGACGGGGCAAAAAGTACTCCAGGTGGTATCAAGAAGCTTTTGTGAGTATGTGTGGTGGGAGTGGGGGTGGCATATACAAGGACAGATAACAATTTCACAGATTAGCTCTATCTCTTGATTTTTCTTGAAAATTAGCCGCCTTCCTTTCCTTTCTTTCTTGCACCTTGTCTTTTGTCAAAAGGTTAAACTTTGGTTTCCTTCCCCAGATCTCCTTCTTTTTTTATCAGTTGTATAGTATAAAGCATTGTGTAAGTGTGAAGGTGGTAGCACTGAACAAAATGATTAAATTTGAAGTCTTATCCCACCATTTATTACTTCATAACATTAAGAAAGTTTTCACCTTTAATCTCTTTATCTCAACTACATGACATTACTCCACTGGACATCATCTTCTTCTTATATGATGTTACATTAATTGTGAAAATCCTGCTTCATGGTTAATTTCCAATGAATGTCAGCTGAATATAAATAGGCATTGGTGTATGGTTATATAAATAATGTTGGCTATATTTGAAGAGGAAGTATTATTTGTATTGTATGTGATTTTTGATGGGTTTTTAATTATATGTCTTGTCAAATTTTACATCAATTTAAACTGATTAATGTATTTATCAGATATTTCCCAAGTCTCTGGTATTTATTACACTGTGCTGCAAAACATGGCATAGGAAACTCAGCCTGAAAAAAATAGCTATGAGTGTTCTCCCCATTTCTGTCAGCTTTACCTCTTCTTTGCTCCCAGAGATTATTTGAGCTTAGGGATTGTATTTCTTTCACTGTCTTATCCACAGGTTTTGTCTCATCACACATTCTCAATAAATATTTATTTAAAGAAGAGATGGTTGAATAAAGCTGGGAGAGTTTAAGGGAGTTACTGATTTAGGACAGATGTGAGTGGATGCTCAGGCAGAGCTGATGTGCCTCAAGCTTTTTTTCTTCCAAAGGCTTGAACTTTTTTTTCTGCTATGAATTTAAGCACCCAATTGTATCAGCTACAATTTGAGCATCACTTTTACAAACAACAGCACCTACAAAGGAGTTGAAATTGACTATACTTGCATTAATAAAACTAATATATTTGTGTGCATTTTCTTCTCCACATTGTAGATACCAGAAGTATTGTAATTAAAACAAAATTAGTTTTCTTTTCTTCCTACCCCTCACTAAACATTGCCACACTAAAGCAATGGGATTCTAGGGAGGAGATTAAGACCAATTTGAGATCCTTGATGGAACTGGGTGGACTTTTTAGTGAGACTCTCTGTGCCATTTAAGTGAAGAGCTTAACCAGTTTGCATTCAAGTTTAATACAAACAATGGTCAAAAAGGACAAAGAAGGGCATTACATAATAATAAAGCATTCTTTTTTATTTTTTAATTATGGCTATTCTTGTAGGGGTAAGGTGGTATCTCATTGTGGTTTTAGTTTGCATTTCCCTGATAATTAATGATGTTGAGTATTTTTCATATGTTTTTTGGCCATTTGCATATCTTCTTCTGAGAATTGTCTATCCATATCTTTGGCCTTTGATGGGATTATTTTTTTTTTCTTGCTGATTTGTTGGAGTTCATAGTAGATTCTGGATATTAGTCCCTTGTTGGATGCATAGTTTAGCAAATATTTTCTCCCATTCTGTAGGTTGTCTGTTTATTCTTTTGATTATTATTTTGCTGTGCATAATCCTTTTAGTTTAATTAGGTCCCATGTATTTATTTTTGTTTCTGTTGCATTTGTTTTTCAGATCCTGGTCACAGATTTTGGTGTGGATGTGGTAAAAAGGGAGCACTTTTTACACTGCTGGTGGGAAGGGAAATTAGTACAACCACAATGGAAAACTGTATAGAGATTCTTTAAAGAACTAGAAGTAGAATCACCATTTGACCCAGCAATCCCACTACTGAGTATATACCCAGAGGAAAACAACTTATTATATGAGAAAGATAAGCACATGCATGTTTATAACAGCACAAGTTGCAATTGAAAAAATATGGAACCAGCCCAATTGCCCCTCAGTGAACAAGTGGATAAAGAAAATGTGGTATATCTACACAATGGAATACTACTCAACCAAAAAAGAAAAAAAACAATGACATTTACAGCAACCTGGATGGAGATTGAAGACAATTATTCTATGTGAAGTAACTCATTAATGCAAAACCAAATATTGTAGGTTTTCCCTCATAAGTGGGGCCTAAGCTATGAGGACACAAAGGCATAAGAATGATATGATGGATTTTGGGGAATTGAGAGGAAGTTTGGGAGGGAAGTGAGGGGTAAAAGACTACACGCTGGGTACAGTGTACACTGCTCAAGTGACGGGTTCACCAGAATCTTAGAAATCACCACTAAAGAGCTTTTCCATGTAACCAAAAGCCACCTGCTCCCAAAAGCCATTGAAATAAAATTTTTTAAAAAACTACCTGTTGGATATTATGCTGATACCTGGGTGACAAAATTATCTGTACACCAATCCCCTATGACACATAATTTAGCCATGAAACAAACCTGCACATATAACCTTTGAGCCTAAGATAAACATTGGAAAGAAAAAAAAAACGGAGTGGAAGAGTAGGCGGCAAGTAATCTAAACACTGTAAATGATGAGATTGGAATTGTCAAGAAAAGCTTAATGGGCACGCTTAATGGTGGAGGCAGGATTTGAGTGGGGTGTTGAAAGATGAGTAGGATGCAGATAGACTAAAAGAAAGGAAAGAATTTGTACAACAAGCACAACATAAATGATCTGTGGGGGTAAATAAGCTTGATGCTCACTAAAGCCATTGAGAATATCCTGGGAGGGCATTGTGTGCACTCCATTATTTTGCTGGCTGCAAATCCAAAGCAAAATGTTTTAAGAGGTGCTTCCTGAGCTTATTTTGCAATTCCTGCTCTGAATGCCCTGATGCCATAAAGTTATAGCAGTTGGAGCTATCTCACCTCTACCCTGCCTCCATTTGGTATACAATGCTATTTATCTTGATTTCTTGAAAGCTTTCTCTTACACACATCTTCAGAATTCTCCAGGGGCCTTTCTGATGAAAAAGTTTTCTCACAGCTTGAGAAACAAACTCCAATTTGGCTTTTACTAAATAGTTCCAGTATGCCACGAGCTTTTGAAAGATATTTGTTCATGGATTATATTCTGTAGAATACATGTTTCTATTTCACAGAATATACTCCATGGACAAATAGGTTTGGAAAGCACTGCATACTACACCATCCTCTGAGATCAGTCTCCAATAATAGTAAGTCAATCAAAATTGAAGCAGAAAACATATTAATATTCTCCAACTCACGGTCTCCTAAATTCATTTGATTATTGAACACCTTTCTGTTGTTTTTGAGGTTCTTTAAGAACTTTGCTTTCTAATTTATGGTTTATGAAAAGAAGCTTTAACTTCATCAAACAACCATAATCCATAGCACTTTTTCTAAGGAAAGCATTTTGCTTCCTAAATTACCACTAGACAAAATCAGAGAGGGGTAAGTAGCTAATAATTCATCTGCATTGATATTTTGTTGGCATGTAATCAAATCAATTTATGTGTCACTGAAAAGCTATTAGTATGTTTAATATCATCTCGCATTTTTGTATTATTTTAATTGGCCCATCTAGTAATCAACTATGAGAAAACCAATCCTATTAGGGAGAAAACTTGTGCATGCATTTTACTTTTTAATGCGCCCCTAAAATTAAAGTTGAAGTTTAAATATCAAAAATATATTTCTCTACCTTTTTAATATATATCTTCAAGTTATATGTTTAAACTGGTATTCTTTTGTACTATGTATATTGTGTAACATTTTAAGGATTGATAGTTTTTCATAAATTAAGCTTAAATTTTCTTTTTCAATATGTAAATTCATTAAGATCTCTTCTAGGTCAAGAGTTCTTCAATTTAGCCATATATACACTTGTAAAAGATTTCAAACAATTTTTTGAAGTGTAGTCATTAATGTATCTTTGTTTTATATTAAAAAATTTGCTCTGTTCCAAAGACATGAAGTATTAGATTCGTATGAGCTTGGTCAAACTTGCTTTGTCTTGCTCATTATGTCTTGAAGTGTCCCCAAAGTTGCCAAAAACTTCATATATCCCATGTTGGGATCATCTCTTCTTTTTTTTCTAATTTGAGATTTCTGGCCTTTCTTTTGCCATTCAAGTTCATTTTTAAATAAAAATACCTCCATTCTCAAATACTTGGAGAAATAATGATTTTTGATGTATTTTCTTTATATTTCTTTCAAAATTAATCATATACTACATTATAAATCCTTTCCAGTTCATATTTGGGAGACATTATTAGAGAATCAATATTTGTTGAGACAAGAATCATGATAGTGATATCATCCAAAAATGTCCCAGAAATCCTTCCATACCTTGGAAGTATATAGATGTAAAGTCTGGGGCCCTAAAACTTGCCTAATATCAGGCAGCTGAAAGGAGCAGAGCCCTGCCTGTAATTCAAGTTTGTCTGAGTCCAAGTATGTGATCATATTTCTGTAAAATAATGCCTTATTTTATTAATAAAATGCTAAGGATGACTCAATTTAGTATTAACCAACGAAATATTACTTGTCAGACTTTCCAGATAATTCCTTAATAACCCAACTAAGACCACAATGGCTAAGTGCTACGCCATGTAAGGGTATGTGTGTGTGTGTGTGTGTGTGTGTGTGTGTGTGTATACACTCATCTATAAGATGCATGTGCGTGTGTGCATATATAGAGAGAAATAAATATTAGCTGATATTAGAAAAAAGGAAATGATATCACCCTTATCAACAGATGTTAGCTAATTGCTAAATATGATAATTTGTGTTTTGATACACAATAAATTTGAATTAGCAAATATATTATTTTTGTTTGACTTTTTTTCTATTTGGGGAAGGTTATCATATTGATTTCTTAACTAGTTTGTGTGTGTGTGTGTGTGTGTGTGTGTCTGTATAAGAAATACCGACAGACGTTATCATCATTTAACAACCAAGAAAACATGCAGGGTTTTCAAAGTTGGCTAACCCTGAAAGAAGGACACGTAAATAGATACTCAATAGTCTCAGCTTAATGTAAATTTGTAGATGAGAAAAAGTGATGTAAAGTTGTTACACTTAAGAGTAAAGGTTGGAGCTGACAATTAAATAGGGTCCCGAGGAATGGGAAGGAGTTATTCAGAAACTTCACTGAAAACAACTCTGCTCAGGTAGAATGACAGATGTCAAGAGCTTACAAAAAACTACCTTGGCCTGTTTAAAGGACATAAAGAAAACCAACATCTTAAGCTGCAGTGAGCAAGAAGGGGAGTGATAAGAAGCATGATGAAAAAATTGGCACTCTAGATCTTGTTGGGACTGGTAGGATATAATCAGTTTTGTTGTATTTTGTACACAATGGTCACCCTGAAGGTTTCCAAAAGGGAAAACAATATAATCTGATTTACATTTTATAACTATTACTCTGGCTAAATGTAGAAACCTGATTACAGGAGGTATGGCATAAACAGTAGTTTCAACCAAATATTCAATTTGTTATATTTCTTGGAGTTGAATAGGGTCATGTCACTTGTGGGCTCAGTCAGCAAAGATTCTCTATTCTTCACTTCTAATGGTGTGGCAATAAAGGAGGTGAAGTCTCGGTCATTCTGAGACTCTAAGTGACTATGTGCAGCAGAGTCTCTTGAAAATTTATATGAGACATAATACATGAGCATGAAATAAATACTAGTTGGGTTAAGCTATTGCAATTTAAGGATTGTTGGCAACTGCAGCGTAACCAAACATACAGATAATACAAAGAGCAAATTGGAAAGAAGAAAGCAAGACAACTATCATACTAGTCCAAGTGAGAAACAGTCTTGAATTACAGTGGTTGCAGTGTAAGAAGGTCAAAGTAAAGTGAATTTAAATTGCATTTTGTAGGTAAACCACACAAAACTAGTGGGTGGATTGGATTGGGTTGTTAAGTGGTTCCTATGTGGAATGAGTTTGTTTCATGAATAGTCTATTGAAGTCTCAGGTCAATTCCCACACTGTTCTCTGCTATCACTTCTGTTAGAGGAGCTAAAAGCCTGGAAACTACATTTTCTAGACTCTCTTGCCATTGGGGTTCCAGTTTTTGCTCTGCAAATGAAAAACTCCTGTTGACGATTTAAACAAAAATTGAAGAGATGGAGAGTTGCATTGGCATTAGTGGGCAGGCATGAGGAATTTGGAAGACAGCAGGTAATAGATTTTGCCAGTAGCTTTCCAGTGTCAAAATGTGAATCAACCCACTTAAAACTAAGACCTTTATTTGGTTTCATCCGTGATTTCTGTACTTCAAAATTTCTGAAATGCTATCAGCAGTTCCCCTGACCTTTATAGCCTTGGCTCTTCCAACAACGTCATAGCCTTCCCAGAGCTGATTCCATTTTCCACGCTATTTGTTATGCAGTATAATATAGCATACTACTATTTTACAACAAGTCATCTCAGTAGTTAGAGGAAACCATGACACAGAAAGTTAAGGACATTGTCTATAACCTTTCATTATAATTGGTATAACTGGCCCATAAACCTAGTTCATGACTTGTGATTCATAAGTTGTGGTCTTTCTACTATAGCCTAACTCTCTAAATCTTAATATTCTCCAACTTAAAATGGGATTTTAAAAATTCTCTTGTAAACCTTAGAGCTGTGATTGACATTATTAGATTTTTTGCTATCGTTTTCTGGCAGTGAAATTTCTGCTTATGAGGAAAATAACGCAACACCTCCTGGTTCACTTTTCTTGGTACATTTTTATTTCAATGTCTTTTCCATCTGATTGCCATTTAGCATAATGCTACAAAATCAAATTTCACAATTTGAAACTCTTTGAATTTGTTGGTTTAGCTTACAGGTAAATGATACTATGCAGAACTGCTGCTACGAATCAAATAACACTACTGTAGGAAATGAGAAAATAGACATTATTAAAGAAGTGAGGAAAAAGAGAGTTAAAAGAACTGACTTTTGAGTCAAATGCCTTTTATTACAGAGTCAGGAACATTAGGGAAATGCCTAAGGTAAGCAAAATATTACAGCTGTAGATTTTTTTTTCTGCAATAATAGTGTGCTCAAATATCCTAGGAACATATTTTTAAAACTTATCAACATAAATTAACTTTCTTCTTTCTTTTTCAAATTCAAAAATGTCTTTTTTATTTAAGACAAGTCTCAGGAATAAGGGAATGGACAACTGCATCGTTCAAAATAATGGATTAGATAATGCAAAGAATCAGACAAACATACACTTAGATACAGACACCATGGGTAAATAGGACACATGGATACAAAAATAGAAGAAAACAGATCATGTTTTATGTTTTATTAAGTGGCTAACATGTTTGCATTCCACACCCACAATTGAACTGTGAAATCCTAATAGGCAGAAGATATATTTAAGTACAGTTCTATTTGGAGCATATACATTGTATTAGTCTGCTCAGGCTGCCATAACTACATACCAATGACTGACTGTGTAGCTTAAATAACAGAAACTTATGTTTTTACAGTTTCGCAGGCTTGAAGTCCAAGAACAAGTTGCCACCAGCAGTGTTGGTTTCTGGTGAGGCCTCTCTTCCTGGCTTGTAGGCAGCTGCCTTTCTACTGTGTCCTTACATGGCCTTTTCATGATGTGTGCAGAAAGAGAGAGACCTCTGGTGCCTCTTTCTGTTTGTATAAGGTCAGATTTGTGAATGAAGATAGTACTTAGTTTATCTCATGTTGGGCACATTCTCATCCATTCAAAATATAATTGAAGAAAAAACTGAACAGAATAGTATTGAAATACAATGCCTCTGATCTCTGAAGATAAGAGATATTTTTAGCCTTTGACAAAAGCCTGGATCAGTGTATGTAAAAATTAGAATATCCTTTCAATAATTTCCAATTAAAAAACTGTACAATATACTGAGAAAGGAGATGACAAAAGATATGATGTTTAAAAAGCAGAAAATTAATAAGCAAGCACACAGAAAACTAGTCCTCCTTATTGACAATGAAAAAGATAAAATCTATACCTTATTTCTCACCTATAAAAATCAAAGTGCAGACAATAAAAGGAGTGTCTTTATACATTGCTGTGCTGGATGTACATAAGAATTATGACTTTGGAAAACATAATAGCAATGTATATTGGTGCCTTAAAGTTTTAGCCCCCATCAATCTGGTTTTGCTAATTCTGAGAAGAAATAACGAGTAAAACTGTAAGGGCAGTGCAGTAGACTGAAAAACCACCTCCAAAGATATCCCAATCACTGGAACTTTTAAATGTTACCTTGTGCGGCAGAGACTTTGCAAATGTGAAGTCAAGGATCTTGAGGTTTGGATATTAACCTGAATTATCTGGTGAGTCCCACATGCTCTCTGAAGTGTATTCTTTATAAGAGCAAGGCAATGGAAGATTCAGCAGAAACACACACACAAGAACAGAGGAGAAGGTGAGGTGGAGGTGGAGCAGAGAGAGATTAAAAAATGTTGACATTGAAGACTGCAGTGATGTGGTGACAAGCAAGGAATGACAGCGCCCACCAGATGTTGGAAGAGGTTACGTGCAAGTCCTCTCCTAGAGCCTCCGGAGGCAGCGGTGCCCTGCTTGCCCCTTGACTTCAGCTCACTGATACTGATTTTGGACTTCTGGCCCCCAGAAGTGTAAAATAATAAATTTGTGTTGTTTTAAGTTAGCAAGTGTGTGGTAATTCATAACAGTGGGCACAGCAAACTAGTACATTTTGATAAAAATGTTCATCACAACATCAGTTATAAAAGTAAAAAAAAAAAAAAAGTCAAAGAGTTCAAATTCCAAAACTATATAGATGGTTAAATTAGTTATGGTACATTTGTCCAATTGGATATTATTCTGCCAGTAGGAGTAAAATTTGTAATGCATTTTAAATGACAGAAAATACCCATAATTAGTAATAAAATTGACAAAATCTATGTAATGGTAATTTCAAATGGTAAAAAGAAATAAAACACTATTTATTATAATAACCATTTTCTAACTAGATGGAAATTAATAATGGGCTAGTGTGATGCTCTCCAACCCAATTTTGGAGGTGCCTTAGATGTTGAAAGTTCAGTGTATGAACTGGGAAATCTCTGAGAAATGTGTGGGGTAAGGGAAGTAGCATGCAAGCGACACATTTTGCCTACCCTCTAGAGGATCAGTTCCAGTGTGTCATCACTGTACAATTTGCAGGTGTTGGGGTTTCCAAGAAAGACACAAGTCACACAAGCACTGGGTGAATCAATAGAGAAAACACAGAGAAAGATCTTCAGTAGTGACCACCAGTCCCCTGTGACCAGCAGGTCCTGGCTCATTGCCATCTCAGGGACATGTTCTGCATGCATCCCTCTTGTGCTGCAAGTGAAGAACCCTACTGCCTCCCTGCCAGGAACGGATATAGCACCGAGGATGGCCACGTGTCATATGACACACACCCATCAGCAAAACAAAGGAGTACACATCCAGACAGAGAAAGTTCCTTCCAAACAAGGTCACGTGCAGAGCACAGTCTATGAGGACTCCTCATTTCTTTATAAGAAAATGTCTCAGGCCTGGCGCTGTGGTTCACACCTGTAATCCTAGCACTGTGGGAAGCCACGGTGGGTGGATCACCTGAGGTCGGAGTTCGAGACCACCCTGACCAACATGGGGGAAATCCCATCTCTACTAAACATACAAAATTAGCTGGGTGTAGTGGCGCATGCCTGTAATCCCAGCTACTCAGGAGGCTGAGGGTGGAGAATCACTTGAACCTGGGAGGCGGAGTTTGTGGTGAGCCTAGATTGTGCCATTGTACTCCAGCCTGGGCAACAAGAGTGTAACTCCATCTCAAAAACAAAAACAAAAACAAAAAAAGAAAGAAAATGTCTCAGGCCCAAGGCCACACTTATGCTACTGTGCAAGGGACAAGAAGCTGCTCGTCATTGCCTTCTCAGCAGGAAGGCAGTCTTGACTCAGCATTTTAAGGGTGCAACAACTCAGTGCTAAAGAGGTCATCTATCACAGCTACGTGATGGCTGAAAGAGAGAGCATTGGCTTGTATTCTGTTCTCTCTGCCACATAGCACGGGACACATCCCTCCCTGCCCTTTACCACTTTAAATGAAGAAAAACAGCAGAACTAGCCTAATATCCTTGGGGTCAAGAGTGCATCCAAAAAAGAGCACAGACACCTGGACAGCATGAGAAGGATATTGACAGATGAAGTCTAACTGTTAGCTTCAATAAAGGAAGGACTGAACTCCGAGGGGAGCAACTACAGAGGAATTAATAGGGAAGGCTTTGCAGAAGGGGTCTGGCAAACTATTGAGAGTACAGCACAACAAATTTGCTAAAGGCAGTGACATAGTTTTTATATTTGTCCCCTCCAAATATCATGTTGAAATGTGATCCACAGTATTATATGGGGGGCCTGGTGAGAGGTATTTGGATCATGGGGGCATATCCCACAAAAAGGGCTTGGTGCTTGATATGGTTTAACTACGTTCCCACCAAAATCTCATCTTGAATTGTAGCTTCCATAATTACCTTATGTCGTAGGAGGGACCTAGTGGGAGATAACTGAATCATGGGGTTGGTTTCCCACATGCTGTTCTCATGGTAATGAGATCTGATGGTTTTATAAGAGGAAACCCCTTTCATTTGGCTTTCATTCTCTTCTCTTGTCTGCCGCCATGTGAGCTGTGCCTTTCACATTCCACCATGATTGTGAGGCCTCCCCAGCCACATGGAACTGTGAGTCCATTAAACCTCTTTCTTTTGTAAATTTTCCAGTCTCGGGTAGGTTTTTATCAGCAGTGTGAAAATGGACTAATACAGTGCTGTTCTTCCAGTAATGACTGAGTTCTCTATTTGTTCACACAACTTTTGGCTGTTCTCTATTTGTTCCCACATGATCTGGCTGTTCCTCTCTTTTCCCTCTTGCTTCCTTCCTCTTCCGCATGTGACGCCTGCTCCCCTTTACCTTCCAACATGAGCGGAAGCTTTCTGAAGCTTCCACTAGAAGCAGGTGCTGGTGCCATGCTTCTTGCACATCCTGCATAACTGTGAGCTAAATAAACCTATTTTCTTTATAAATTACCCAACCTCAAGTATCCCTTCATAGTAATGCAAAACAGATTAATAAGGGCAAGTTGTAGAACTTCTGCGGCTACTCTGAAATCATGACCCCCTTTAAATCTACTAGCATCCACAAAAAACAGAACCAGAGATGTGCCCCTCTATTCTGTTGATGAAAGCAGATAACTAAACTCATACTAGGGATCATATAAATAAATTCACAATATTAACATGGTCAGTTTGGTTTGCAGGATGTATCTGAGAAAAAAAGGATTTTTTTGTTTTTGGTTTATAAAAAAGTTTAAAATATTCACAAAATCAATAAATTATAAGGGAAAAAACATAATTATGGGTATTAAAGATTTGCTATGGGAAAAATGAATAAAATATAAACCCATATGCAGTACTAAAAAACACAAAGCAACACACTATTTGCACATATAGCAATGTGCCTAGAAATCCCTAGAGACTCATCCAAAAAGCTACTAGTTCTGATAAATGAATTCAGTAAAGTTTCAGGATGCAAAATCAACATACACAAATCAGAAGCACTGCTATACACCAACAATGACCAAGCTGAGAATCAAACCAATAACTCAACCCCTTTTTCAATAGCTGCAGAAAAAAATACTTAGGAATATACCTAACCAAGGAGTTGAAAGACCTCTACAAGGAAAACTACAAAACACTGCTGAAAGAAATCATAGACGACAGAAACAAATGGAAACACATCCCATGCTCATGGATGGGTAGAATCAATATTGTGAAAATGACCACACTGCCAAAAGAAATCTACAAATTCAATGCAATCCCCATCAAAATACTATCATCATTCTTCAGAATTAGAAGAATACTATCATCATATCAGAATTAGAAAAAAAGAATTATGAAATTCACATGGAACCAAAAAAGAGTCTGCATAGCCAAAGCAAGACAAAGCAAAAGGAACATATCTGGAGGCATCACATTACCTGATTTCAAACTATACTATAAGGCCATAGTCACCAAAACAGTGTGGTACTGGTATAAAAACAGGCACATAGACCAATGGAACAGAGTAGAGAATCCAGAAATAAAGGCAAATACTTACAGCCAACTGATCTTTGACAAAGCAAACAAAAACATAAAGTGGGGAAAAGATACCCTATTGAACAAATGGTGCTGGGATAATTGGCAGAAGAATAAAACTGGATTCTCACCTCTCACCTTATAAAAAATCAACTCAAGGTGGATCAAAGACATGAATCTAAGACCTGAAACCATAAAAATTCTAGAAGATAACATCAGAAAAAACCCTTCTAGACATTGGCTTAGGCAAAAACTTTATGACCAAGAACCGAAAAGCAAATACAACAAAACCAAAGATAAACAGATGGGACTTAATTAAACTAAAACTGAATTAAACTGTAAATAGAGTAAACAGACAACCCACAGACTGGGAGAAGATCTTCACAAAATATGTATCTGACAAAGGACTAATATCCATAGTCTACAAGGAACTCAAAAAATCAGCCAGAAAAAAATCAAACAATCCCATCAAAATGTGAGCTAAAGACATAAATAGGCAATTCTCAAAAGAAGATATACAAATGGACAACAAATATATGAAAAAATGCTCAACATCACTAATTGTCAGAGAAATACAAATCAAAATCACAATGTAATACTACCGTCTTCCTGCAAGAATAGCCATAACCAAAAAATCAAAAATAACAGATATTGGCATGAATATGGTGAAAAGGGAACACTTGTACACTGCCAGTGGGAATGTAAACTAGTACAACCACTGCAGAAAACAGTGTGGAGATTCCTTAAAGAACTAAAAGTAAACCTAGCATTTGATCCAGCAATACCACTACTAGGTATCTACCCAGGGGAAAAGAAGTCATTATATGAAAAAGGTACTTGCACATGCATGTTTATAGCAGCACAATTCACAATTACAAAAACATGGAATCAGCCCAAATGCCCATCAATCACTGAGTGGATAAAGAAGCTATGGTATATATATACTATGGAATACTACTTGGCCATAGAAAGGAATGAAATAATGGCATTCACAGCAACCTGGATGGATTTGGAGACTATTATTTCAAGTGAAGTAACTCAGGAATGGAAAACCAAACATTATGTGTTCTCACTTATTAGTTTTATGCAAAAACGTAAGAATATACAATGGACTTTGGGGACTCAGGGAAAAGTGTGGAAAGTGGGTGAGAGATGAAAGAATACACATTGGGTGCAGTGTACACTGCTCCAGTGATGAGTTAACCAAAATCTCAAAAATCACTGCTAAAGAATTTATGCTTACAACTGAACACCACCTGTTCCCCAAAATCTGTTGAAATAAAATAAAATAAAATAATTAGAGCTTAAGAAAGTGTCAACTAGTAACACAAGGCACTGACACAAATTACAAAACATTACCGAACACTGCAAACTGATGCCAGCCAGAAATTACTGGTATGTCTGAAACAGTGATTTTTTAAACTAATTATCAGTCTCCCTGATATTTGCATAGAAAAAAATATTTTCACAGACAAAAATAAACTGTTACTGAACAGCTTGCTATGAAAAAAATATTGATTATATTAAGGAGGATGTGGAGTTAAAAATAAAGACTCCAGTGGAAATACTTGATATTAAAACACACTATTTTTAACAAAGAAGCTATTACATTGAAAAATATAGCCATAAAACACACCAGTAAAATGGAAGATTACATTTAGAAAATTTCAAAACGTCAGTGTGAAGAAGTAAGGCCATAATTCAAAAGTATACATACATACGGAGAGAGAGAAAGAGTAACAGTCTAGAAGTATTGGTGTGGCCAGGCACGGTGGCTCACACCTGTAATCCCAGCCCCTTGGGAGGCCAAGGTGGGCAGATCACGAGGTCAGGAGATCGAGACCATCCTGGCTAACATGGTGAATACCAGTCTCTACTAAAAATACAAAAAATTAGCTGGGCATGGTGGCTGGTGCCTGTAGTCCCAGCTACTTGGGAGGCTGAGGCAGGAGAGTGGTGTGAACCCGGGAGGCGGAGCTTGCAGTGAGCTGAGATCACACCACTGCACTCCAGCCTGGGTGACAAACAGAGACTCCGTCTCAAAAAAAAAAAAAAAAAAAAAGTATTGGTGTAAACAGAATTCCAAAAGAGGATAAAATAACAGTAGGGGAGGAAGTATTTGAAAAAACTATTACTGGGATTTTAACATTATTAAATAAAGAAGAAAATCCCTAGAAAACGCGTGGAGAGCAAAATATAATAGAAAAGGAAATGCGTACCTAGATATAATATAGTTAAATATGTTTATCGGAACAGAAGAAAAATCGAGTTTCTGAAAATTAGACACAGATTTCTTACAAAGAATAACATTAATACTTAAGGTAACTCAATAAAGAGTATTATTTTCAAATAGGTGTAAACTTAACTTTGACCTTAGTATCAACACATACAAAGTTTCAAAAGTTTTACTGTAAAAAGACAATCTTGGGTGAAAATAAAAACACTTTTAGATGAAGATCTCCACTAGGAAGACAAACACGTCCTATACAGGGCTAAGAGATAAAAATAAATGAATATAATACATAACCTATAAAAGTTTATTGTGGTAAAAGAAAAAGGAAGGGAGGGAGGAAGGAAGGAAGGGAGAGATAGATATGATTTGGCTCTGTGTCCCCACCCAAATCTCATCTTGCAGCTCTCCTAATTCCCACACGTGGAAGAGCCCTGGTGGGAGATGATTGAATTATGGGAGTGGGTCTTTCCCGTGACATTCTCGTGACAGCAAATAAGTTTCAAGAGATCTGACGGTATTATAAGGAGGAGTTTCCCTGCACAAGCTCACTTTACCTGCTGCCATCCACATAAGATGTGACTTGCTCATCCTTGCCATCCGCCATGATTGTGACACCTCCCCAGCCATGTGGAATTGTGAGTCTAATTAAGCCTCTTTCTTTTGTGAATTGCCCAGTCTCTGGTATGTCTTTATCGGAAGCATGAAAATGGACTAATACGGTGGACTGGTACCAGTAGAGTGGGGCATTGCTGAAAACATACCTGAAAATGTGGAAGTGACTTTGGAACTGGGTAACAGGCAGAGGTTGGAAGAGTTTGGAGGGCTCAGAAGAAGAAAGAAGAATGTGGGAAAGTCTGGAATTTCCTAGAGACTTGTTTAATGGGTCTCTGTGCTGTGTGCAGCCTAGGGACTTGGTGCCCTGCATCCCAGCTGCTCCAGCTGTGACTAAAAGGGTCCAAGGTACAGCTCAGGCTGTTGCTTCAGAGGGTGCAAGCCTCGAGCCTTGGCAGCTTCCACGTGGTGTTGAGCCTGCCGTACACAGAACTCAATAATTGACATTTGGGAACCTCTGCCTGGATTTTAGAAGATGTATAGAAATGCCTAGAGTCCAAGGTAAAAGTTTGCTGCAGGAGTGGGGCCCTCATGGAGAAGCTCTGCTAGGGCAGTGTGGAAAGGAAATGTTGAGTTGGAGCCCCAACACAGAGTCCCTACTGGGGCACTGCCTAGTGAAGCTGTGAGAAGAGGCCCACCATCCTCCAGACCCCAGAATGGTAGATCCACCAACAGCTTGCACTGTGCACCAGGAAAAGCTGCAGACACTCAATACCAGCCCATGAAAGCAGCCAGGAGGGAGGTTGTAACCTGTAAAGCCACAGTGCCAGAGCTGCCCAAGAACATGAGAACTTACCTCTTGCATCAGTGTGACCCAGACACAAGACATGGAGTCAAAGGAGATCTTTCTGGAACTTTAAGATTTTACTACCCTGCTGGATATTGGACTTGCATGGGGCCTTAGCCCCTTTGTTTTGGTCAATTTCTCCCATTTGGAATGGTTGTATTTACCCAATGCCTGTACCCCCATTTTATCTAGGAAGTAACTAACTTGCTTTTGATATTACAGGCTCACAGGCAGAAGGGACTTGCCTTATCTCAAATTACACTTTGAACTTGGACTTTTGGGTTAATGCTGAAATAAGACTTTGGGGGATGATTAGGAAGGGATGATTGGTTTTGAAATGTGACGATATGAGATTTGGGAGGGTCCGGGGCAGGATGATATAGTTTGGTTCTGTGTCCCCAGCCAAATCGCATTTTCTAGTTCCCATAAATCCCATGTGTTGTGGAAGGGACCTGGTGGGAGATGACTGACTTATGGAAGCGGGTCTTTCCCATGCTGTTCTCATGATAGCGAATAAGTCTCACAAGCTCTGATGGTATTATAAGAAGGAGTGCCCCTGCACAAACTCTCTTTGACTATCAGCATCCTCGTAAGATGTGACTTACTTCTCCTTGCCTTCGGCCATGATTGTGAGGCCTCCCTAGCCACATGGAACTGTGAGTCCAGTTAAACCTCTTTCTGTTGTAAATTGCCCAGTCTCAGGTATGTCTTTATCAGCAGTGTGAAAATGGACTAATACAGGGAGGAAAGAAGGGAAGGAGGGAGTGAGGGAGGAAGAGAAGGAGGGGAGAGGGAGGGATGGAGGAAGGGAGGGAGGGAGGGAGGGGGGAGGGAGGGAGGCAGAGAGAGAAAGGAGGGGGGGAGGCAGAGAGAGAAAGGAGGGAGAGAGGAGAAAAGAAAATCCATAATAAGAAATAAAACTTTACACAATATTAGGGTATCGTGGTCAGTTTCGTTTATAGGATATAGCAGAGAAAGTTTATAGGATTCTTTGTTTTGTTTTTGGTTTATAGAAAAGTCTAGAATATTCACAAAGTCAATAAATTATAGGGGAAAATGAACATAATTATGGGTATTAAAGATTTGCTATGGGAAAAATTAGTAAAATTTCAATCCATATGCAGTACTAAAAAACAGTCTGAAGCAACAAAATATTTGCACATACAGTAAAATGAATACACAAAATAAACTTTTGCCATTTCTGGTATGGCTGACCCTCACAAAGATAATAACTATAAACCCTGAACAATAAACAAAGAGGAAAGCTCTTTGAGAGTAAACAAAAGCATGGAGAGTTGGAAGGAGAGTTCAAATTTGGGAGAAAGAACTAGTGCAGAATGAGTTTTCTGTTTTATGATTTTTAACATGAAGGCAGGCCAAAATTTAATCAAAGGGTGATTGCAACTTTGATAGAAAACTTACAGTCTTTCTGACCTGAAGAACCAGAGGATAGAATGTGGGGTAGCCCACAGGTGCTGGAAAGTGAAGAGGACACCTAGGAAAATAAGAGAGCCAGAGAGGTTGACAACCTGTGTTTAAACTGTGACCACCTCTCTGACTGACCCCTGACACATGCCTGGGGTACAGCTGACTGCAAACAGCTCAGTTAGAGATAAAAAGAGCTGAACTCTGTTTGTCCTGCTGCTCAAGACACAGACTTTCAGTCTGAGTCCAACCGGGTTATTTCCCTTCTAAAATAAAAACATCACAAGTCTTCAGAGAACATGTAATTCATATATGGGAACTAAAAAAGTTGATGACATGGAGGTACATAGTGGTATAATAGACACCAGAGACTGGAGAGCGTGTATGTGGGTGGTGGGCGGGGCGGGGGGGGGAGCGAGTTGGGGGGAGATGGGTGAATAGAGATTGGTTAATGGGAAAAGCAAACCAACAGTTAGGTAGAAGGAATGAGTTGTAATGTTTGATAGCAGATTGTATTAGTCCGTTTTCATGCTGCTGATAAAGACATACCTGAGACTGGGTAATTTATAAAGAAAAATAGGTTTAATGGACTCAGAGTTCCATGTGGCTGGGGAGGCCTCACAATCATGGCGGAAGGTGAAAGGCACATCTTACATGGCAGCAGATGAGAGAGAATGAGAGCCACGTGAAAGGAGAAAAAACTCTGATAAAACCATCAGATCTCATGAGACTTATTCACTACTATGAGAACAGTGTGGGGAACCCACCCTCACGATTCAACTATCTCCCACCAGGTTCCTCCAACAACATGTGGGAATTATGGGAGCTACAATTCAAGATAAGATTTGGGTGGGGACACAGCCAAACCATATTACAGAGTAAGGGGGATTTATAGTTAAAAACAATGTATTTCATTTTTCAAAATATTTAGAGAAGTGAGTACTTGAAATTTTCCCAAAACATAGAAATGGTAAATAATCTGGCGATGGGTACCCTAAATACCCTGACTTGATGATGACACATTCTATGCCTATAACATAATTATGTACATATACAATGTATCAAAAATTTCTTCAGAGAACTAGGTTAGATGTTGGAGTTTCCACAACAAAACATTCCTAATGTCCAAGACACAATCCAAAGTACTCAAATTAATAATTAGGAAAATGTGGCTTATTCTCAAGAGATAAAACAATCAACCAAAATAAATATTTAAATGCCTCCAGATTTTGAATTAGAGTTTTAAAGCACATATTATTACTATACTCAATTAATTAAGCTACAATGTGCAACGTACTTAAATTTATTAAAAATAAGAAAAAATGCAGCAGATAAATATAAACTACTAAAAACAAGAAAAGAAAATTTCTGGAACTGAAAACAAACAGTATCAGAAATTTAAAAATTCACTGGATAGCTGTATAATAGAATGGAGAATCTGTGAATGTGAAGGTAGATTTATAGAATGCATCTAATATGAAACGAGATCAAAAACAATGGTCAAAACCTCAAGGAACCATGGAGCAGTCACAAAAATTCCAAATACACTACAAGATGCTGTGAGAAAGATCTCTCACCTGAAAAAGCACATATTGTAAGAATCTGTTGTTTAGGATTCTAGAATAGGAGAGTATAAAAAAATCAGAAAAATTATTGTCTTTAGCAGAAACAGAATAGTAATGTTTGGGAAGAAAGATGGGAGAGCTTTTTAAGGTAAACTAATGTTCTATATCTTGATACAGTTTTTCAGTTAAACACATATATACACTTGCCAAAACTCAGCGAATGTACAATTAAAAATTTTGCCCATTATTTTTAAAGTTTTATGTTAAATACTGTAGGCAAATACTAAACTCTAGGTAATGATACACATATTATATAAATAGACCAAAGTGTGCTGATACCTGCAATGTGCTTTGAAATGACCCCAATATGATAGATTAATGGATGGAAAGAAGAATAAATAGATGGATAATAAACATTAATGGTTGAATCTGGGTAATGGGTCTATGGATACTCACAGTACATTTTGTACAACTTTGCTATACATTTGACATGTCTTATAATTAAATGTTGAGTGATAAAATTAGAAATTTTGTATTACAGCATTATTTTTGTAGATTAAAAACATAAATACAAAGCATTTCATATTATGCAGCAATATCAAATAAGAAATTTAAAACAACGTAGTGTGTGCTTATTACAGGGGAGAGAAAGAGAAAAGTTGAGATGATAAGGGGAAAAACGTATTTATATAATTCGAGATGACCAGTGGCAATGAACAGAGGAGTGAGATTAGATCAACTCTTTGCATCTGAGATCCAAAATGGTGGTAATGCTTTAAAAGCCTATGAGAGATAATGTTCAATAAGGCAACCATCATATATCAGGTAGCCAAGTATGAGGTGAGAAAGGATTGTTGGTCTATATTAGCATGGCTTAAAACGACTGAGTGTATTTTTGTTACTAGCTCTAAATTTATGAACTGGCTATATCCATAATGGTTCAGTCTGGTTCTGATGAAAACATTTAAATCTCTATGTAGGTCCCGTATTAAGTAGTGTTACAAAAAGAAAAGAAATATGGTTCCTCTGATAGAGTCAGAATACATAAATACACACACACACACACACACACACACACACACATATGAACACACAAAAAAATATATTTTCAGTCCTTTGTGCCATGTGACTTTTGTACTATAACTTAACTCCTAGGTTTTAAATGTCCTTATTTGTAGAATGAGAGAGGCAGGATCGAATACTTCCTTAACTCTTTTTGTTAGCTGCATCATTTTCTGGGGCAGGTCAGGGGACATTAGTGTAGATTAAGCCCCAAAATAATTGAACTTGGTGCTTTTCTAATTCCAACTGTGTAATATACTTGTGATATGACTATGGACAAATTACTCTATTACACATGACCTGTATCCGTATCTGTAAAATGGAACAAAAAACGTTCAGGCTAACGCAGTTGTGAAGATTAAATAGTATCAGTAAAGCACTTGGTAGACTACCAATCATGTAATACACTTTCAACAAATATTTTAGTTAATAAAAATTTCCATCTAGTTTTTTTTTCTGTGAAGTTTTCTCAGATCATCAAAAGCTCACATTAGCCTTTTAACTTGTGCCTGATTTGAACATGCCTCGGAGAACTCAATAAACACTTGTTGTTAGCAGCTCATTAGATATAATTTTTCTCCTGCTTCATGTAAGTAGAACCCTTGTTCTGATTCACCTGACAGATGCTGAACTCCCAAAGAGAGGCTTGTTAAACATCCAGCCAACTGGAGCACTTTTCAGTTCCAACTTCAAACACACCCACCAAACAAGCATTTATTTAACAAGAATCTCAAAGCATTTGTTAGCAGTCACTGTCACCTGAGTTCTGAAGCAATCTTTCTGCCAAAACTAACTCACTCTGTCCCAAACCCCTGCACCAATCCTACGATGTTTTCTTCTTTCAATTTTACATTTTTCTTAATTTAGTTTTAAACTGCAAGGACCATTTTATAAATGGTGAGCTTTATGTAGCTTTTTTCTTTTTTTTTCCTTGTGTTGCAAGAGTGCTGACTAGAAACTGACAACTAGGTACTGGAAGCCAAGATTTTTTTTTTTTTTTAATTTTATTTTGGATTCTAGTTCCCCAGAGCTAGGTAAATCTTAGTCCATCACTCATCCTCCATGAGCTTAACGATCTCTATGCTTGTCTTTGAAATGCAGCCTCATGTGGTCATGCCCTGAAAATGGAGGCTTTGTTTCCCGACTGACACTTTTGTGCAAGACATAAGGGTCATGCTTATATTCTCTTCTTGCTGCCAGAGAAGCATTGTAAGTTACAATTGATGATGGCCCTACCCTCTGTGATCCGATATAATTTACTGTGAAATCACTATCCATTTTTGACACTTAAGCTCTGCTTGCCAATTTGCAAGTCTGCTTACAGACCATCTAGCCATGGGGTCAAGCAATTATTCCGCAGGCCATTGTGAATTCTCTGATGTGGCTGCTCTCTATGTTATTTGATTAAGAGTGTGGCCTGGGGACATATACACACTCTTTTTAACAATGAACAATTAGGTAGAGAGGATTTGAGCATCAATGGTGTGATTTTAAGGACCTAAGACAGCCCTTCTGTCCTTTCTTTTCTACCTTAAGATAATTCCCTATTGATACTTCAAAGCGTTTTAACAGGTAGAAAAAAGTATTTTATTTTACTATTCATGTTTATTCTACTGTTAGAGATTAGTATTTAAAAGCAAATGCCCATGAGTTAAGGAAGATTATTGGAGCTAAGTTGAACTTGTGTTGAGCAAAGTTAGTCCGTGTATGGGTGGCATAATGTCCCCCCTTGCCACCCACAAATTCATGTCCTTCCTGGAACCTCAAAATGTGACTTATTTGAAAGTAGGTTCATTGCAGATGTAATTAATTAAGATGAGGTCAAACTGTGACAGGGTTGGCCCTTAATCTAATCTGACTGTTGCCCTCTTAAGAAAATGAGGTCAGGCAAGGTGGCTCACACCTGTAATCCCAGCACTTTGGGAGGCTGAAGCGGGCAGATCACGGGATCAGGAGATTGAGACCATCCTGCCCAAGATGGTGAAACCCCGTCTCTACTAAAAATACAAAAATTCGCTGGGTGTGGTAGCACGAACCTGTAATCCCAGCTACTGGAGAGGCTGAGGCGGGAGAATTACTTGAACCCGGGAGGCGGAGGTTGCAGTGAGCCGAGATCGTGCCACTGCAGTCCAGCCTGGGCAACAAGAGAGAAACTCCATCTCTCTAAAGAAGCAGAAGCAGAAGCAGAAGCAGAAGAAGGGGAAGGGGAAGAAGGGGAAGGGGAAGGGGAAAGGGAAGAAAAGAGACATGCAGGTGGAGGCATGTGACAATAGAAGAGATTGGAGTGATATACCCACAAGCCAAGGCATGCAAAATTACCGCTGCCCATACCAGAAGCGAAGAGAAAGCAATGGAATAGATTCTCCCCTCAAGCGATCAGCGAGAGCCGAGTCCTGCCAACACCTTGATTTAGGACTTCTAGCTTCCACAACCGTGAGACCAAAAATTCCTGTTATTTTAGCTACCTGTTTTGTAGAAATTTTTAAGGCAGCCCTAGGAAACTTATTAGTTCAATTGTATATGCAAATCTTGATAACATAAGGGCTCTGAGCCCCAGGCTAAAGGACAGAGAAAGGGGTGGGTACCCTGAAGAATAGCCCTTTGTCCCATGCTTAGTAGCCTACCAAAACCTTTTAGAATTGGGGATATTTTAAATGTAAATTTTAAGAATGAGATCTCTTTCTCTTCCCTTCATTTTTATCATCTCCATTTCTTCCTCATTCTCATGTAAACTTCATAGCCTTCACCCATGTTTTGTTAAGGTCATTTTGGGCCATGTTTTAAGAATTATGTTATTTCTATCTCTGTAATTTTTTGAGCTATCCAATATAAATGTCTCTATAGTGGCAATGATTAGTAAAACATTTGATACAATAGTGTTCTTTGTTTATTCATTGACTGATACTGTATAAATAAACAGTTACTGTGTATATCACATTTCAAAGCAATCATTTTTAGTGGCCATTTGGATGTAGACAGTTTCATCTAAGATATTTTGATACAGACTAATAAAAGTCTTTATTATTTTTATTTCAAATTTATTTTAGATACAGGGAGACATGGAGATTTGTTACATGGGAATATTGGGTGTTGGGTGAAGTTTGCAGCACAGATCCTGTCACCCTGATAGTAAGCACAGTATGTGATAGGTAGTTTTTATACCCCACCACAACCCTTTAGTGGTCCACAATTTTTATTTTTCTCATATTTATGACTATGTGTGCTCAATGCTTAGCTCTCACTTATAAGTGAGAACATGTGATATTTGGTTTTCTGTTTCTGCACTAATTTGCTTAGGATTATTGCTCTAGCTCCATCCATGTTGCTGCAAAGGACACGATTTCATTCTTTTTTATGGCTGTGTAGTATTCTATGGTGCATTGTACTACATTTTCTTTATCCAACCTACCACTGATGGGCATGTGAATTGATCCTATGTCATTGCTATTGTGAATAGCACAATGATAAACATTAAACTGCTTGTGTCTTTTTGATAGAATTATTTCTTTTCTTTTGAGTATATACTGAGTAATGGGATTGATGGGTTGAATGGTACCTCTGTTTTAAGTTATTTGAGAAATCTCCAAACTGCTTTCCACAGTGGCTGAACTAATTTACACCCTCTCCAACAGAGTATGTGTTCCCTTTTCTCTGCAGCCTTGCCAGCATCTGTTATTTTTTGACTTTTTAATAATAGCCATTCTCACTGGGGTGAGATGGCCATCTCACTGTGGTTTTGGTTTGCATTTCTCTGATGATTAGTGATGTTCACCATTTTTTCATATGTTTGTTGGCCACTTATATATCTTCTTTTGAGAAGTGTCCATTCATGTCCTTTGACCATTTTTGAATGGGGTTATATGTTTTTTGCTTGTTGATTTTTTTCAGGCCCCTATATATTTTGGATATTAGGTCTTCGTTGAATGCATAGTTTGCAATTATCTTGTTCCATGCTGTAGGTTGTCTTTTTGCTCTGTTGGTAGTTTCTTTTGCTATGAGGTACCTTTTCAGTTTAATTAGGTCCCACTTGTCTATTTTTGTTTATGTTGCAACTACTTTTGTGGACTTAGCCAAAATTTCTTTGACAAGGCCAATGTCAAGAAGAGTATTTCTTACATTGTCTTCCAGATTTTTATAGTTTGAAGTCTTACATTTAAATATTTCTTCCATCTTGAGTTAATTTTTGTACATGGTGAAAGGGAGAGGTATGACTTCAATCTTCTACATATGGCTAGCTAGTTGCCCTAGCATCATTTATTGAATAGGGAGTCCTTTAAAATCTTTTAATTGGCGTAAGTCAACACTTATCCCCACGTCAACACTTATCCCTACCCTGAGTCTTTTCTCATCCCTGATTTATGTCAATCCTTTGGTGATCCTCAACTAGATGGTAACATGGGATTTGAATTAGGAGTTGGTGATGCACGATGCCTTTGATGAATTGTCAGTCATGGATACAATTAGGCAAGGATGAAGATCAGAAATGAGATAAGACTAAATTTTGTCCAGTGTTTTAATTTTGCACACTTTTTTTTTTTTTTTTGAGATGGAGTCTCTCTCTGTCGCCCAGGCTGGAGTGCAATGGCACCGTCTCGGCTCACTGCAAGCTCTGCCTCCCGGGTTCATGCCATTCTCCTGCCTCAGCCTCCCGAGTACAGCTGAGCTGGGTGGTGAGCTGGGACTACAGGTGCCTGCCACCACACTTGGCTAATTTTTTTTGTATTTTTAGTAGAGACGGAGTTTCACCGTGTTAGCCAGAATGGTCTCGATCTCCTGACCTTGTGATCCACCTGCCTCAGCCTCCCAAAGTGCTAATTTTGCACACTTTCAACTATATTTCTCACATAGCACCTAAACTGTATATTTTTAAATACAGTCTAACAGAGGAAGGGTTGCAGGGAAGAAGTCATGTTCTTTCCTTTACAGAATTAACGTTTACCTTCTATACAAACGTGTCATGAAAGTATCATTTCTGACACTTAAACCCATTTAATTCACCACTCTTCAGTATACTTTTTAGCAAACACACTTATTATAGTGTAAATAAATCTATTTCCTTGTACTATGTGACTGGCATCTGACGTCAAGGATAATCCCATTCACCTTTGGTATTTACCAGAGTCCAGTGCAATTTAGATTTTTAATAAATGTTATTTAATTTGATCCAATAAAAAACTTCAAAAAAGTTAGAAAAGGCATACATCCAAAATTTAACAGTGCTTAACCAGAGCGTGTTACTTCTGTATTGTCTGAACACTTTACAATGTGCATGTTTTACTTATTTTAACATAAAAAGTGAAAAATAAAATGAGAAAAGGTTAGGATCAAATCTTTTGATTTCAATTTGCTGAATTCTTATACAGCTAAATTTCTAAACTTTGAGTCACACAGGAAATGTGTAGAAAGGAAAGGAAGGAAGAAAGGAAGAGAAAGGGGTAGAGAAAAAGGGAGGGAGGCAAGGTGGAAGAAAAAAAGGAAGATGACTCAGAATAAATTCACTGATTCTGATTTGGTTTATTATATAATCATAAACTAGAAATTCAGTTTTGTAATATTTGTGTGACCCAGGTAAATGAGCATATTGAAATAAGCTATCTTAAATTATAATTTGAATTATTTGTGCAGTTGTTGAAAATCACAGTTTCACTTGTACTCATGGAGAGATACAAAAAAGCATTCATAACGCATCCATAAAATGAGTCAATGGTCTCCCTGAAGCAACTCTAATAGGTGTCTAGAGTAATTAGTAATCATCCCTAATTGACTGCCTCTTAATTGTGTAATAGTTTTATTATTCAGGAGGTGCAGATGGCACAAATGATGGAGACCAGTTTAACAATTACATGTCCTAGTTACATGCCACGGGTTTGAACAGACAAAGCCTGTATTGAAAACAAATCCAAAATGGAGAATTTGAGCAGGATATTGGGATACTTAATGATTACTTGTAGTTTGAGTTATAATTTTTGCATTTTGCTGATGGTTAAGAAAGTAAGGCTTTGAATAGAAAGAGGTGAAGTCTTTCATTTAATGAATGTGTCAGAGCATGGAGGCCTGTGACACAGAAACCTTGGATAAGATATGTGTGTTTCCATTTATATTCGAGTAGTAGTGATGAGTAAATGTTTTTTCTTTTCCTCTGTTGACTCTGAATATGTGGCTATTTCTTCTAAACATGAATGGATAGTATTCACAAAATTTTGAGCTTTGGTCTTAAATAGTGTTTAAAAGCCATTATTCGTATCCATGATAGATCTGATCCAAGACTCAGCCAAAGAAAATCATGTCAAGAAAGGAGTGCTATACAATGTTTATTTTTCCATGGTTGTAAGAAAGAAAATATGATAGCAATTATGCCTTCTTCTGCTGTCTTCATAATATTTTGTCTTCTCTCTCAGAATAAAGATGGAAGAACAATGAGAACGTAAAGCATTCTCTTATTTTTGTTATCCCCAGTGACATATATTTGGCCAGAGATAACATTTCACAAACACTTTTTATCTCCTTGGCATTGTTGCATTGTTCCATAGTCATTTTTACTAAAATCTTAAACACTAGTATTTCTGATATATTAAGGTGATTTTTATATTGTAGCCTCTTTGGTTTCTAAAACTAGCTGAGTAATCCTGAGAGCCCTGGTTCTTGTATACTTAACTGTAAATTTGTTGGCATTTTACATTTATATGAACGTTAGTGAGCCTAAAATGACATGTATGTTAATATTTGTGGGGTGTATGTTTAGTTGTGTGTGAGTGTGTGTTGACCATATCTACATTTGTATGAGTGGGAGTAAGTAGGTGGGTAGTGACCTGTTAGACTCTGGAATGTGAGTGCAGAGAAGAGCATGGAATTCCTACTTATGGAGATCTTCCAGGAAGAATCTAGAGCCCCTGTTTTTCCAAGATGTTTAGATGTAATTTCATCTGCAGGCAGTAGTGATGCCATGTGTCCCTATCTCTCTTCTCTTTCCTTCCTTTCCCTTCCTTCCTTCCTTCCTTCCTTCCCTCCTTCCTTTCTTCCTTTCCTTCCTTCTTTCCTTCTTTTCCTTCTCTCCTTCTTTCCTTCTTTTCCTTCCTTCCTTCCCCCTTCCTTCCTTCCTTCCTTCCTTCCTTTTTTCCTTCCTTCCTTCCTTTCTTCCTTCTTTCCTTCCTTCCCTCCCTCCCCTCTCCCTGCCTCCTGACTTTCTTTCCTTCTTTCTTTCTTTCTTTTTTCTTTCTTTCTTTTTCTTTCTTTCTTTTTTCTTTCTTTCTCTTTCTTTTTCTTTCCTTTTTTCTTTCTCTCTCTCTTTCTTTATTTTTTTCTTTCTTTCCTCTCTCTCTCTCTTTCTTCTTTTCTTTCACTCACCTGCAGTCTACTAAAGCCATAAAATTCTATGGCTGTATTATAATATCAAATTTAGAATAATATAAGGAATTTTATTTTAAAGTCTGAAACTTTTCCATAGAAATCTTACAGAAACTCTAATGGCCTCATACAAATTCCAGAATGAGGAAATTATAGATCTTTAAAGTTTATTCCTGGTTTCCTTTATCATTATTTTCAGCAACACCTACACCCACCTTTATCAATGTCTTTCAAGTCCTGGGAAAAAAATTCTACCTCTTCAAGGAAGTACTATGTTCACTTCTCTCAAGCTAAAAGTAATCTCTTTTTTTTTTATTTAAAAGATACTTTATAAATAAGTATAGAATATTTACTTCTGATCCTTTTAAAATTGGTTTTCATTGTTATATATGTGCCTGTCTTTCTTATCCTGCTACACTAGGCTTCACAGATTCAAATGTCCTCAGGTGCCATCCTATAAATGAATGAAGCATCCAGTACAGGCAATAGGGAGTGGTGAGGACTATGACTGAAGAGAACAGGTTCAGTCTAAATCAAGTTGTGTTAAAATGCTGTCCTAGACCATAAAAGAGGATACAAACAAATGGAAGAACATTCCATGCTCATGGATAGGAAGAATCAATATTGTGAAAATGGCCATACTGCCAAAGGTAATTTATAGATTCAATGCCATCCCCATCAAACTACCAGTGAATTTCTTCACAGAATTGGAAAAAACTACTTTAAAGTTCATATGGAACCAAAAAAGAGCCCACATTGCCAAGTCAATACTAAGTCAAAAGAACAAAGCTGAAGGCATCCCGCTACCTGACTTCAAACTATACTACAAGGCTACAGTAACCAAAACAGCATGGTACTGGTACCAAAACAGAGATATAGACCAATGGAACAGAACAGAGCCCTCAGAAATAATGCCACATATCTACAACCATCTGATCTTTGACAAACCTGAGAAAAACAAGAAACGGGGAAAGGATTCCCTATTTAATAAATGGTGCTGGGAAAACTGGCTAGCCATATGTAGGAAGCTGAAACTGGATCCCTTCCTTACACCTTATACAAAAATTAATTCAAGATGGATTAAAGACTTAAATGTTAGACCTAAAACCATAAAAACCCTAGAAGAAGACCTAGGCAATACCATTCAGGACATAGGCACGGGCAACGACTTCATGTCAAAAACACGAAAAGCAATGGCAACAAAAGCCAAAATTGACAAATGGGATCTAATTAAACTAAAGAGCTTCTGCACAGCAAAAGAAACTACCATCAGAGTGAACAGGCAACCTACAAAATGGGAGAAAATTTTTGCAACCTACCCATCTGACAAAGGGCTAATATCCAGAATCTACAAAGAACTCAAACAAATTTACAAGAAAAAAACAAACAACCTCATCAACAAGTGGGCAAAGATATGAACAGACACTTCTCAGAAGAAGACATTTATGCAGCCAAAAGACACATGAAAAAATGCTCATCATCACTGGCCATCAGAGAAATGCAAATCAAAACCACAATGAGATACCATCTCACACCAGTTAGAATGGTGATCATTAAAAAGTCAGGAAACAACAGGTGCTGGAGAGGATGTGGAGAAATAGGAACACTTTTACACTGTTGGTGGGACTGTAAACTAGTTCAACCATTGTGGAAGTCAGTGTGGTGATTCCTCAGGGATGTAGAACTAGAAATACCATTTGACCCAGCCATCCCATTACTGGGTATATACCCAAAGGATTATAAATCATGCTGCTATAAAGACACATGCACACGTATGTTTATTGTGGCACTATTCACAATAGCAAAGACTTGGAACCAAGCCAAATGTCCAACAATGATAGACTGGATTAAGAAAATGTGGCACATATACACCATGGAATACTATGCAGCCATAAAAAAGGATGAGTTCATGTCCTTTGCAGGGACACGGATGAAGCTGGAAACCATCATTCTCAGCAAATTATTGCAAGGACAAAAAAAACAAACACCACATGTTCTCACTCATAGGTGGGAATTGAACAATGAGAACACTTGGACACAGGAAGGGGAACATCACACACCAGGGTCTGTCGTGGGGTGGGGAGAGTGGGGAGGGATAGCATTAGGAGATACACCTAATGCTAAATGACGAGTTAATGGGTGCAGCACACCAACATGGCACATGTATACATATGTAACAAACCTGCACGTTGTGCACATGTACCCTAAAACTTATAGTAAAAAAAAAAAAAGTGCTGTCCTAGACCAACAAAACTATGCTAATTCCCAGTCTCAGTCTGCAAGCCGGCATTAGAGATTACTGAAACTATCCTCTACCATAATAGTACATGTATTGCTCAACTTTATTTTATTTTAAGTTCTGGGATACATGTACAGAATGTGTGTTATATAGGTAAAGATTACATAGTGTGTCATGGGGGTTTGTTGCACGTGTTTCATCAGCCAGGTACTATGCCTAGTATCCATTAGTTATTTTTATCCAGTAGTTATTTTAGTTATTTTCCTGATCCTCTCCCTCATCGCATCCTCTGCCCACCAGTAGGCCCCAGTGTGCATGTTTCCCCTCTCTATGTCCATGTGTTCTCATCAGTCAGCTCCCTCTTATAAAGCGAAAACATGTGGTATTTGGTTTTCTGTTTGTTATTTTGCTGAGGATAATGGCCTCCAGATTCATCCATGTCCCTGAAAGGACATGATTTCGTTCTTTTTCATGGCTGCATGGTATTCCATGGTGCATATATACCACATTTCCTTTATCGAGTCTATCATTGATGGACATTTAGGTTCACTTCACGTAATTTTATTTCATTTTATTTTGAGATGGGGTTTCACTCTGTCACTCAGGCTGGAGTACAGTTGTGCAATCTTGGCTCACAGCAACCTCTATCTACCAGGCTTCAGCGAGCCTCCTGCCTCAGCCTCCTGAGCAGCTGGGACCACAGACATGTGCCACTACAGCTGGCTAATGTATATATAGAAAGATATACTTTTTGGTAGAGATGTGGTTTCGGCATGTTGCCCAGGCTAGTCTCGAACTCCTCTGCTCAGGCAATTCACCTGACTCAGCCTCCCAAAGTGTTGGGATTACAGGCATGAGCCACCACGTCCCACCATAACTTTGTTTTCAATGTAGTCATACATTAGCATGCTAACCAACGTGTTAGTTCTTTAAGTTAGCAGAGTATTAATTATTGTCTCAGATATTTCTTTTATCTTTTGGTCCCACCATGTTACTTTTCTCATATTTTAACTCTTGGTTCACAGAACTATCTTCTCCAAGTTGAGGGTTTCTTAAGAAGGTGAGGGAGAGAAACGTGACATACTAATAATGTTCCTGGCATGGAGTTTACTATTGAGAAAATACTCCACACATACTTGATGATTTTCTAAAATAATGAAGAAATGGAATTCTAGTAAAAGGACTATCATAAATTACAATGGTCAGGGGTATCATTTTGTGTGCTTTATGCAAAATCTTAGGTTAGATGTTAGGGAAATGTAAATACAGAGATAAATAGTTCTAACATTACCTTTATAAAGATCAAACTCTGTTAAAGAAAACATGAAAAATGAATAATATATATTGTTATGACTCCTTCATTTAATATTTGAATGAACATGAGCTAGTGGCTTTATCTGTGTAGGCCTATGTATCTTTATTCTCTAAGAATAAAAATATGATGAGGTGGAGGAGGAATGGGCTAAATAAAGTCAAAAATCCTTTCCGGCCTGGAAGTCCAGTGAGAATCACTTGCAATATGTTTTTGTGGTAACACAGAAGGAAAAACTATTTGTGCACAGCAGAAGTGCAATGGATTCCAATGTAAATATTTTTAATGCTTTTTGTTTCACTTTTTACTTTGAAATAAATTTGAACTTCCAAAGTCTCAAAATAATGCAAGTTTTTCCCATATAATCTTCACTTAGATTCTCCAAATGTTACAATGTTATTACATTCGCACTCGTTTTTTTTTGCAATTTTACTCCTTCTATCTTTATCTTTCTCTCTTTTTTTCTGAAATGTACTTTATAGTAACAGAAAAATATTCTAGTTCCAGAACCAATCCAGGATCATATGTTGCATTTAATTACCATATCTCCTTAATCTCCTTTACTTTGGAAACGTTTTTCTGTTTCTCTTTGTGTTTCAAGGTATTGACAATTTTGAAGAGTACCAGGGAGTTTTGTACAATGTCCCTCAGTTAGCATGATGTTTGCTTAGGATTGTATTCAGGTTGTGCACTTTTGGGCAGAAATACCAGAGTGGTGATGTTTTTGCTCTTTTTCGTGCATCCTATCAGGAGGCACATGATCTTATTACACATATAATTAATTTTGATCACTTGAGTAAGGCATTGTCTTTCTGCACTAAAATGTTTCTCTTTTTTGCTATGAAACTATTAAGGGTTTTGTGAGAAGATATTTTGAGGTTATGTATCTTATTTCACATCATAATTTTGCTCACTAGTCTTACATGAGAGGAGTTTGATGTCAAATTTTATATAATACTCAGATCACATAAAGTACAGTTACATACCAGTTTTATCTAGATCTTCTAATCATGAATAAACCTATCCAGTCAAGAAACTGAGATAGTATTAATTATCTCCTTCCATAGCTTGAGAAGGTCAAGAGCCTCCTGAATAATTCAGTAGGGTTACTACTACACAGGCTGATGAATATTTGAAGAAATAACAGGTAGTCTCTTAGGAATCTTAGCTATTTAGCACATTTTTGCCACCTCATGTTTCAAAAGTATTTCAAAATGTATCACACATGTGGAGCATTTGTTTTTGCTTTGTTTGGTTATTGGCTGGTCTTTTGGCTTGTAATTCTATGGAATATGATAAATAGTTCTATGTAGACACTTTTTTATTTTAAAAATATCCTTTTTTGGAGTATGAAGATATATATAGAGTGTTCCATTATGTTTTTGTCAGTGTTGGTGATGCAAACGCTGATACATGAAGATGCAAATCTATGCATTACTTTGATTTACCAAAAAAACAAAAGCAAAACAATTTAATGCTTGGTTTACTGACTGATTGCAAAGATTAGATTTGATTTCCTTTTTTTTCTTTTTAAAATTATCATTCTTTCAAGCATTAGCTGACAGCTTAAATCTCTGTTAAACATTTTATTAATGATATGAAGTTGGGGTAATCAGAATATTTATAATGGAAGATGCAGCTTGCCTCTTATTCATAGACATCATGAACATCAATTAGCCTGAGTAATAACATAAATGACCCTTCAAAAATACAGACAAGCGTAATCAAATGAGATTTAATTTAAAAGTAAAAAAAAAAACTAATCTGAATTACTTGAGACCCAATTATCCAGGAAACTTGGACAAAAGTCAATCTATTTTTCACAAAGCATATGGCAAATCATTTACGTTTGCAAAGTGACAGCAAAGCTAAACATTCCAATCGTTAAAATTAAACTATCTTAAGGCAGCATGTATATAAATATTAGTTTTGGGAAAGTGTGTTTTAGAGTTAAAATACATTAAAGCATAAAGTTAGATAAAGAACTTTCCTGATATCTCCTTGCCCTTAACATAGGATGATTCATTCCCAGGCCTCTGAGGTCATCGTTTATTAGTAAAAGAATTCATCACTGTTATTGTTTTCAGGAGCTACTTGAAGAACTATTGGAAAAGCTGTTCAAAAATTTGAAACTGTGTGACAGTCAAATCATATTTTAGGAAATCCGAATATTTGTTGTATTAATCTGCGCTTTCCAGAAAAAGAAAAACTAATAGTTTACATATATGCAACTGTGTGAGTGTGTGTGTGTGTGTGTGTATAGAAAGGGACTGACTATGTGAGCACAGGCTCACATGATTTTTGAGGTTGAGATGTCGCAGATCTGTGGTGAGCAAGTTGGAGATGCAAGAGAGCCAATAATATAGTTTCAGCCCAAGTCTGAGGCCTGAGAACCAGGAGAATCAAGCAGGTAAGTTTCAGTCTGAGTTCAAGTCTGAAGGCTGGGGGAAAACAGCAACAACAACAATGTCCCCGCTTGAAGACAGGCAAGGAGAAATAAAATTTTCTTAGTCAGCCTTTTCTATTCAGGCCTGCAAAGGATTGCATGAGGCCCATCTGTATTGAAGAGAAATATTCTCACAGACATACCCAGTATTCTCACAAACATACCCAGTATTCTCACAGACATAACCAGAAATAATGTTTGATCAATCTGGGCACTCTGTGGCTCAGTCAAGTTGGTGAAAAAAAAATTAATCATCATATTTGTATTCAGTACTTATGCGGTATTAGAGGGAAAATATACTTGGAGACACGTAAAGTTTGGAGAGTATACTGAATATTAAAATGGAAATATCTTGCAGTCTTTCCAAAAGAGTTCACAACTTTGAAGAGAATTTCTAATGAACCTTAAATTTTGTGAAGCATTTTCCCAGAAGTTATGGCTGATGTTTCAGACACATTTGTGATTGCTTAAGAGTCAAGAAAGAGGTGAAGTAGTCTAAAAGTGGGTCTTTGCGGGTGTCACCACGTTTAATGCATGAGCAGGTACAACCTGAACCTTCTGTGAAAATAAGGAAAACTGGGACAAGATTTGATGAAAAAGAATACAGAGTTCCGGTGTCACAGAGTCAATCCAGAAGGGCATGTCTAGCTGGGGGCAGAGGGGTGGGGAACTCCAACTCCAAGGAAATGTCTATGGATGGCATGCAGAACCATCCTGATAATAAGCTCAGTATTTACGTCAGATAGAAAACAATGGCATGAGCCAACATTTTGTGGTTCAATCCTATAGTTTCAAACAATACCTTTCAATTTGACATTCACATATATTTTTCTGTTTCTTTAAGATTGGTTGATAGGGTGTGTTTTCATAAAATTAGCTGTCACCAAATAGATTTAGGAAGAAAGCAAATGTTTTCAAATATAGTAATTCACAATAGAAACTAATAAATAAATACAAGTGGCTCTTTTGTAATACAGAAACAAAAGAAAAGCAAAGTCCCTGATAACCAAGAATGGTAAAAACTAATTTTGCATTTTAATATTTCTTTTGCTAAGGCTAAAATGATTTTAGAGATTGATAAAATTCCCTTAAAAATATATTAGGAATGCGGCAAAGAAAAATTTTAAAAAGTTTCACAGACACACACACACACACATACACACTCTGAAAGAGGAAGGTTAAACCCATTCCAGGTTTCTTTGTGAAAGAAATTGTGTTTTCTTGTGGTTTTTCATTGGGAATCTAAAATTATATGCACACATTTTAAAAAATGCTTATGACAACATCCTTGAAAAGAGATGCATAAGATCAATGTATTTGCCTTCTCTGATTTTTCCTTGATGTCATTATTATTATTTTCTCTTGATATATTTTTGCACAAGGCAGAAAAAATAATATTTATTATTGGAGGGACAAAATCAAAAGCAAATACTTTCATTCAAGGTCTAACATACTATGCTTAGGATGATTATGTCACTAATAAATTCATGATAAACTGGCCTAATATTTACCCATGTTAAAATCAGCAAGGGATATTTTTTCATCAACTTTATCAGGATAAGTTCCTACTCATTCGAAAGATGGCAATGTCTTCTAGCAACCTCCTTCAATAATACTCACTCTTCCATAATTCCCTCCAGAATATAGCTCATCAAGTAATTTTTTTTTGAGACTGAGTCTTGCTCTGACTCACAGTCTAAATCCTCTTCCCTTCTCCTTCCTTTATAATTCCACTGAATATTATGTGCTGTGGAATTTTATCTGAAGAAAAATCATTCATACTTTAGTAATTTGGAAAATAATTATTTTATGGTCATTCTCTCTTAAGCATGTATGAAATCGAAGCCCATACTGATGTCGTTTTATTTAGGGCAACATTAAATGTCTCTTAAGGGAATATCTTAGTGTAATGTATAAAGTACACAATGGTAATTAATTATGCCTACTTCTCTTTCTATGTTTTTCTGCTCCCTTATCAGAAATTCAACATTTATAAACCCATTTTTGTCTTCAAGATTTATCTACTTAAGAATTACTTGCGTGGCTCAAGCCTGTAATCCCAGCACTTTGGGAGGCCAAGGTGGGCAGATCACGAGGTCAGGAGATCGAGACCATCCTGACTAACACGGTGAAATCCCGTCTCTACTAAAAATACAAAAACAAAATTAGTCGGGCGTGGTGGGTAAGGTCTTATATACATGGATTTGATTACAGAAACTAATATAATATCTTCTAAATAATGAAAACCAAACTAAACTAATCTGACTATCCACACTGAGGCTACCCTCACCACCTCCAGCATTGTAAATACCACAGTTTGTGTCACCATCAACTTTTACCTGGATCCTTGCAACAGCAACCTCTCTAAGTCTTTCTATTCTCAACTAAGTGCCTTGAGTAATGAGTTAAAATATAAGTAACACTGTGTCACTGTTTTGCTCAAAACTTTTCAGTTTTTCATTGCTTTCAAAGTAAAAGACAAAGTTCTCCCAAAGGCTCAAAAACCCCTTCTATGATCTGGTTTGCCATGATCCCTTGCTCGCATCAACTATCTCTCTCCTCATCTCTCACTCCAGCTTCACTGGCCTTATGTTGCTTTCCAAAAACCACAAGCACAAAACTGCCTCAGGGCCTTTGCATTTGCTGTTTACACTAACACCAAAAAGTCACATGGCTCACTATTCCATTTCATCCAGTTCTTTGCTCAGATTTTACATTTGTAAGAACTTTCCTGATTTCTCTATGTAATATAGTAGCCACTACTCCCTTTCTAGCTCCTCTATTTCTCTTAGCACTGCCTCATTTTTCCTAATAGAAAGCAGGCTGCAACAAGGTAGGAACATTGTTTTGCTTACCATGGGTCAGTGCCTGACCCATGGGAAATGCTCAATAGATAGTAAATAAATGAATGAAGATATGAATAAACGAATAGGTGGATGGATACAGGAAAAAAGATATATCTTCTAAGTATATTATCTTTTTAAAGCTGTATATATAAGAAATATTTTATCAAATTGCATTTTTGTTATGTGCAGTTCATTATATGTCAATTATACCTTAATAAAGGTATAAAAAACAGTAAACAAATTCAAAATTTTGTATATGAGTGGAATTCATCATGATATATTCAGGTGGTGACTAGCTACATGAATTGAATCAATTAACTTATTATTATTTTCATTATCTTTTCTTCTTTTGCTTTTTCTTTTTTTTGAGATGGAATTTCACTCTTGTTACCCAGGCTGGAGTGCACTGGCACTATCTTGGCTCACTGCAAACTCCACCTCCCGGGTTCAAGAGATTCTTTTGCCTTAGTCTCCGCGTAACTGGAATTACAGGCAAGTGCTACCACGCCCAGTTTATTTTGTATTTTTAGTAGAGTTGGGGTTTCTCCATACTGGTCAGGCTGGTCTCGAACTCTCAACCTCAGGTTATCCGCCCACCTTGGCCCCCCAAAGTACTGGGATTACAGGCGTGAGCCACTGCACCTGGCCTTCATTATCTTTTTCAAGGAGTGAACTTTAGCTAAGAGAAATCTTTGTTATTTCACATAGCCACAAACACAATATTCTTTGTCAGTAGATTCTGTCATCAGCTCTGACACCGCAGAGTTTGACACTAGAGTCTTTCTGACAGCAGTCACATTTTCTGGTCTTCACTGGTAGTAATACAAACAGAAACATAAAAGATACAACATAAAGTTAGAGACAGCACCTAAAAATTCAATAATTTTCTTGTTACTAGGATCAAAAACAGGGTTTAATTTAACTTCCAGGCTTCCCGTTTTTTTTTTTTCTTTTAAACAGGATATGTTTGAGTTTATTCTTTAAAAAGATTTAAAAAAAAACCTCTTTGAAACTACAAAATAGTATTGAATCTTTAAGGAGTGCAGTTTATTTCTTCATGTCTGATTGATCAGAAAGTTGAAAAAGTAAATTCTGTTCTGTTCTTTTGTGTTTTATAGTTTATGAGTATGTACATATATATATATAACTTAAGTCTTTCTAGGATTTGGGGAGATGAGCAAGATGGGCATTGTTATTCTTGCTTTGTAATCAAGTAGCTGAGGCACAGAGAAGTTTGACGTCCTGACGGTCAAAGAGGTATTAAGCATGGCTAAAACTGAGACCCCTGACTTCTCTCCTTAATGCAGGACAACACTGCTAAAATACGGTCATGTGTCCCTGTCCTAATCAGAAATTCTTAGCAGAAGTTCAGTTTTAGGACAGTTCTTAAAAAGTGGGATGATTGAGTGGAGAGCGACAGTGGCTTATCTTAGGTGACCTGGTTTGTTCATCCATAAAAATCACTGAAGGAAGAAGAGATAAAGGCTTGAAATGTAAAATAGAAAGTGGGCTCAGCATAAATGCAAGCCCTGAGCACTAAGAAAAATGAGTGGCAGGCAGCCAACAAGAACTGCTAACTCAACATCTTTTGAGAGTGGAATGAGATTCAAAAGTCTGCTCCCAACCTGCGTGGATATTATGCCAGGGAGCATTCTAATAGCCAGGCGCTTTTTGAATGCAGCTATCTGCTGGAATTTTAAGATCACCTGGAAAAAGGTTGGGACACATTTCTAGAGAAGAAAACATTTTTATTGTACTTCCCAAGACTAAAAAGCATGAAGATAAATTAAACACACTAAAAGTAAGTGAAAACTCTGCAATGTTTACAATCGTAGTCAATACACAGATAAGGAAGGATGAGAGAGAGACTGCTAAATTTTATGACAAATTATATTGATAAGGTTTCTGTCACATTGGTTTCCTGATATGCAACTGTTTCAGGTACACTAGAATTTGAATAGCAAGAAAACCAGTAAGATGTCTTTGGTTAACAATCTATTATGATATCGTTTCAAGATGGACAACAACCCTGTAAATATACTGTTTTAGGAATTATTTTCCCAGGGAATGAATTGGATAAAGGCAGATTTACTAGGTGACTTTTATGTTTAGTTTCTCTTTATTATTGCCATTATTATTGTTATTTTAAATAACTAACAGCATTCAGCTATCTTCGGTATATTTTATTTTTTGGAAATAGCATAAAGAGAAAAAGTAGGAAACATGAGAAAAAATAAAGTTATAAAACAAATATTATTACTTGGAGTACTTTTTTCAGACTTTAGTTTCTCAGCTGCCTAAAATAATTTTGAAACTAGAAGATAAACAAATTTTCTATCAGTTTGTGATTTTTATGCTCAATGTACTAAAAATATATCCTTAAAAATAATCATCTAATTTATTATTTCTTCATCTTAGTTCTACTTAACTGATAATCTTGGAAGAAAACACTTGAAGATATAACAAAATGATTAAGTATTTAAGTTTATTTATTCAGCCTAAGAGTAATAGAACAGAGAAATTTGATGTTTAGTTGGTAAGTGAATTTATTTGCCAACAAACCTATCTGTCCTGGCAAAAAATTTGAGTACTGAAAGTGCTTAAAAAACATTTTGTTCTCCACTTGGACACAGGATGGGGAACATCACACACCGGGGGCTGTCGTGGGGTTGGAGGAGGTGGGAGGGATAGCATTAGGAGATACACCTAATGTAAATGACCAGTTAACGGGTGCAGCACACCAACATGGCACATGTATACATATGTAACAAACCTGCACATTGTGCACATGTACCCTAGAAGTTAAAGTATAATAATAAAAAAATTTTGTTCTCAATCAATTATTTGAATTAATAGCACTAAAAAACACACCATTTGTGATTATTGATAATTTTTACAACGGTTTTCTATGAAATAATTAGGAGCAATATTCTAAACCTAACTTCCTTAAAAAGTTTTATATTAAAATGTTATCTTGTACATACAGAGTGACTAACAATATCACCTATAGTGTCTGAAAACCAAACAATGTTAATACTGTTAAATGCATAGCGCTTCATTCAATTAATGCGATTGTTTCTCATATTCAGCCTTAATTAATTTCTTTCTTTCTTTCACTTACAAGCTTGAAAAAATTAGGTTTTAAAAAATCAGATGTGGAGAAAGTGCATTCTGCTTTTAAAATCTATTGTCCATGCTGATAAATGATAACAGCATGATTTGATAAATGCTGTAAAGATATCTGGTGCTAAGATCTAAGATGGAAAAACTATTCCTGCCGGGAGGAATAGGGAAAAAAAGAAAAAAAAAAAAACTCCTTCAAAGAAATCGTGTTTCACATGAGCTTTGTTTGTTTGTTTTATTATACTTTAAGTTCTAGAGTACATGTGCACAACGTGCAGTTTTGTTACATAGGTATACATGTGCCATGTTGGTTTGCTACACCCATCAACTTGTCATTTACATTAGATATTTCTCCTAATGCTATCCGTCCCCCCGTTCCCCACCCCCTGACAGGCCCCAGTGTGTGATGTGTCCCGCCCTGTGTTCTCATTGTTCAATTCTGTTGCCATTGCTTTTGTTGTTTTAGTCATGAAGCCTTTCCCCATGCCTATGTCCTGAATGGTATTGCCTAGATTTTCTTCTGGAGTTTTTATGGTTTTAGGTCTAACGTTTAAGTCTTTCATCCATCTTGAATTAATTTTTGTATAAGGTTTAAGGAAGGGATCCAGTTTCAGCTTTCTACACATGGCTAGCCAGTTCTCCCAGCACCATTTATTAAATAGGGAATCCTTTCCCCATTTTTTGTTTTTGTCATGTTTGTCAAAGATCAGATGGTTGTATATGTGTGGTGTTATTTCTGAGGCCTCTGTTCTGTTCCATTGGTCTATATATCTGTTCTGGTACCAGTACCATGCTGTTTTGGTTACTGTAGCTTTGTAGTATAGTTTGAAGTCAGGTAGCATGATGCCTCCAGCTTTATTCTTTCTGCTTAGGATTCTCTTGGCAATGCAAGGCTCTTTTTTGGTTCCATATGAACTTTAGTTTTTTTCCAATTCTATGAAGAAAGTGATTGGTAGCTTGATGGGGATGGCACTAAATCTATAAATTACCTTGGGCAGTAAGGCCATTTTCACGATATTGATTCTTCCTATCCATGAGCATGGAATGTTCTTCCATTTGTTTATGTCCTCTTTTATTTTGTTGAGCAGTGGTTTGTGGTTCTCCTTGAAGAGGTCCTTCGCATCCCTTGTAAGTTGGATTCCTAGGTATTTTATTCTCTTTGTAGCAATTGTGAATGGGAGTTCACTCATGATTTGGCTATTTGTCTGTTATTGGTGTATAGGAATGTTTGTGATTTTTGTACATTGATTTTGTATCCTGAGACTTTGCTGAAGTTGCTTATCAGCTTAAGATTTTGGGCTGAGACAATGGGGTTTTCTAAATACACAATCATGCCACCTGCAAACAGAGACAATTTTACTTCCTCTTTTCCTAATTGAATACTCTTTATTTCTTTCTCTTGCCTGATTGCCCTGGCCAGAACTTCCAACACTATGTTGAATAAGAGTGGTGAGAGAGGGCATCCTTGTCTTGTGCTGGTTTTCAAAGGGAATGCTTCCAGTTTTTGCCCATTCAGTATGATACTGGCTGTGGGTTTGTCATCAATAGCTCTTATTATTTTCAGATACATTCCATCAATACCTAGTTTATTAAGAGTTTTTAGCATGAAGCACTGTTGAATTTTGTCAAAGGCCTTTTCTGCATCTATTGAGATAATCATGTGTTTTTTGTCATTGGTTCTGTTTATGTGATGGTTTAGGTTCATTGATTTGCATATGGTGAACCAGGCTTGCATCCCAGGGATGAAGCCGACTTGATCGTGGTGGATAAGCTTTTTGATGTGCTGCTGGATTTGGTTTGCCAGTACTTTATTGAGGATTTTTGCATTGGTGTTCATCAGAGATATTGGTCTAAAATTCTCTTTTTTGGTTGTGTCTCTGCCAGGCTTTGGTATCAGCATGATGCTAGCCTCATAAAATGAGTTAGGGAGGATTCCGTCTTTTTCTATTGATTGGAATAGTTTCAGAAGGAATGGTACCAGCTCCTCTTTGTACCTCTGGTAGAATTTGGTTGTGAATCCGTCTGGTCCAGCACTTTTTTTGGTTGGTAGGCTATTAATTATTGCTTCAATTTCGGAGCCTGTTCTTGGTCTATTCAGAGATTAAACTTCTTCCTGGTTTAGTCTTGGGAGGGTGTATGTGTCCAGGAATTTATCCATTTCTTCTAGATTTTTGTAGTTTCTTCTAGTTTATTTGCGTAGAGGTGTTTATAGTATTCTCTGATGGTAGTTTGCATTTCTGTGGGATTGGTGGCGATATCCCCTTTATCATTCTTTTATTGTGTCTATTTGATTCTTTTCTCTTTTCTTCTTTATTAGTCTTGCTAGCAGTCTACCAATTTTGTTGATCTTTTCAAAATAAACCAGCTCCTGGATTCATTGATTTTTTGAAGGGTTTTTTGCGTCTCTTATCTCTTTCAGTTCTGCTCCGATCTTAGTTATTTCTTGCCTTCTGCTAGCTTTTGAATTTTTTGCTCTTACTTCTCTAGTTCTTTTAATTGTGATGTTAGTGTGTCATTTTTAGATCTTTCCTGCTGTCTCTTGTGGGCATGGAGTGCTATAAATTTCCCTCTACACACTGCTTTAAATGTGTCCCAGAGATTCTGGTACATTGTGTCTTTGTTCTCATTGGTTTCAAAGAACATCTTTGTTTCTGGCTTCATTTCGTTATTTACCCAGTAGTCATTCAGGAGCAGGTTATTCAGTTTCCATATAGTTGTGTGGTTTTGAGAGAGTTTCTTAATCCTGAGTTCTAATTTGATTGCACTGTGGTCTGAGAGACAGTTTGTTGTGATTTCTGTTCTTTTACATTTGCTGAGGAGTGCTTTACTTCCAACTATGTAGTCAATTGTAGAATAAGTGCAATGTGGTGCTGAGAAGAATGTATATTCTGTTGATTTGGGGTGGAGAGTTGTGTAGATGTCTATTAGGTGTACTTGGTGCAGAGCTGAGTTCAAGTCCTGGATATCCTTGTTAATCTTCTGTCTCATTTATCTAATATTGACCATGGGTGTTAGAGTTTCCCATTATTATTGTGTGGGAGTCTAAGTCTCTTTCAGGTCTCTAAGGATTTGCTTTATGAATCTGGGTGCTCCTGTACTGGATGCATATATATTTAGGATAGTCAGCTCTTCTTGTTGAATTGATCCCTTTACCATTAGGTAATGGCATTGTCTCTTTTGATCTTTCTTGGTTGAAAGTCTGTTTTATCAGAGACTAGGATTGCAACTCCTGCTTTTTTTTGCTTTCCATTTGCTTGGTAGAGCTTCTTCTATTCCTTTATTTTGAGTCTATGCGTGTCTCTGCATGTGAGATGGGTCTCCTAAAGAAAGCACACTGATGGGTCTTGACTCTTTATCCAATTTGCCAGTCTGTGTCTTTTAATTGGGGCATTTAGCCTATTTACATTTAAGGTTAATATTTTTATGTGTGAATTTGATCCTGTCATTATGACGTTAGCTGGTTAGTTTGCCCATTAATTGGTGTAGTTTCTTCAATATATTAAATAGATGAAACAGTCTTCTGTGAGAATACAATAACATCTAGGATTTTCATAGCTAGAGAAGAGGAATCAGTGCCTGGCTTTAAATCACCAAAGGACAGAATGACTCTCTCATTAGGGGATAATGTAGTTGGTCACTTTAAGTTGAAGACAATGCTCACTTATCATTCTGAAAATCCAAAGGCCCTTAAGAATTATGCTAAATCAACTCTCCTGTACTCTATAAATGAAACAATAATTCCTGGATGACAGCATAGTTTACAGCATGGTTTACTGACTATTTTAAGCCCATGATTGAGACCTACTACTCAGAAAAGATTCCTTTAAAAATTGAACTGCTCATTGACAATATGCCTAGTCACTCAAGAGCTATGATGGAGATGTACAAGGAGATTAATGTTGTTTTCCTGTCTGCTAAGGGAACATCCATTCTGCAGCTCATGGATCAAGGATTAATTTTGACTTCCAAGTCTTATTATTTGAGAAGTACATTTAGTAAGGCTGTAAGTGCCATAGATAGTGATTCCTCTGATGGATCTAGGGAAAGTGAACTGAAAGTCCTCTATAAAGGATCTACCATTCCAGATGTCATTAAGAACATTTGTGATTAATGAAAAGATACCAAAACACTAGCATTAACAAGAGCTTGGAAGAAGCTGATTCCAACCATCATGGGTGACTTTGAGGGGTTCAAAACTTTAGTGGAGGAAGTAATTGCAGATGTGGTAGAAATAGCAAGATAACTGGAATTAGAAATGGAGCCTCAATATGTGTCAGAATTGCTGCAATCTCAACATAAATATTGAACAGATGAGGAGTTGCTTCTTATTAATGAGCAAAAGAAAAAAGAAAAAATTTTTGAGATGGAATCCACTGATGGTGAAGATGCTGTGACCATTGTTGAAATGACAACACAGGATTTTAAATATTACATAAACTTATGTCACTAGGAAATAAACCATTACTATAACATAAAGCACTGCTTAATAAATCAGTGGCACAGTTTGAGAGGATTGACTCCAAATACAACTTTCAAGTAGAACTTGAAAGAAGTTCTACTCTAGGTAAAATGCTATCAAACAGCATTGCATGCAACAGAGAAATCATTCCTGAAAGGAAGAGCCAATTAATTTGCAAACTTCATTTGTTGTCTTATTTTCGGAATTGCCATAGCCACCCCACCCTTTAGCAACAACCAGCCTGATCGGTCAGCAGTCACCAACAGTGAGGCAAGACACCCCACCAACAGAAAGATTACAACTTGCTGAAGCCTCAGATGGTTGTTAACATTTTGTAGCAATAAATTATTTTTTATTAAGGTATCACATTGATTTTAGACATAATGCTATTAATAAACACTTAATAGATTACAGTATCATGAAAACATACTTTTTTTATACACTGGAAAACCAGAAAATTCATGTGATTTGCTTGATTGCAATGTTTGTTTTATTGTGGTACTCTAGACCAAACCTATCCATCTTGGAGGTATGCCTGTAGTTCCCTTTAGATATAGAAATGTATTCTATCTAAATAGGTTTCAAATAAATTTGTAAATGTATTGAAATTACAAATTATTGAGCTACTGAAGGAGTAAATTAACAAGCCCCTTCCTTTTCCTTTTTTTCTTCCTTTCACTAGTTTAACTTTCATGGATTTCATGTAATTTACTTTTGTACTGAAAAATATCCCTGCCTTTTCTCAGGGCTAACAGAAACCTAAATATGTAGTGCATGGTTACTGAGCAACCCAACACTTGATTTCTAGGACTCCGTGTCTCCAGAATTAACAGTCACTGAAACTAAATTTAGTTCAAGGAGTTTTGGACTTTTGTGACTTATTATAATGTTAAACGAAGAAGGGGTTTAAGTAGCGGTATGTTCCGGTAGCTTTATGGAAGGAAAGGAAACAGGATAAACATTGGGAAGATATATGCTTGAGAAATTGGCTTGAACACTCAAAGGTGTAAGAGAGATACTGCTTTACTGACTCACTGGTTTTTAAAAGCAATCTGGAAGAGAACAAACACATCTGTAGAGTAATAATACAAAAGTAAATATATATTTAATGTAAAGCAGTTATATTTATTATATATCAAATAAGAACTTCACCAATATTCGAACCCTACATTTCAGTTACATTTTTTGAAATGAGAGATGCCTATTAAGTGCCTATTAACATTACTTCTAAAGTCCACACAGCTGTAGACTCATGTGACCAGCAGGAAGTCCCTTTATGTGTGTAAGCAGAAGGTCTTAGAGGTGGAGTGGGGTAGAGTGGTTTCAGAGAAGTGATAAGGAAGGGGAAGTGGTTCTTGGTCTCTTTGCTCTATAAGGATCCATGTGCAGAGGGTGGAAATCTAGCAAGGCTTCCCAGCTGTCACTGCCTCTGAGACTTCTGGATCTAGTCCAGTTGTATGCTCTCTGCAGGATCTCTGGAGTCAGAGAACAAAATATGGGGACCTGTAAGACTGTTTTTGCGTGTGATGCTAACTTCAGGTTTAATGTTACAAGATGAAGCTGGCCCTACTGTGGCAAGAAGGTCTGGGGGGTCATCAGTGTTACAGTATAAGTTCAAGTTATTTAAAGAATTGTTGCAGAAAGCTTTTAGAGAATTTTCAATTTAAACTATATTCTGAACCAAACTTGAAACTGAAACTATATAGTTCTAAGAAGATCCTTTAATTGAATATAGCAGTGGATTAAATGTGTGCTCAGAAAATAATTATGATGTTATTGATCAGTTGCTTTAAAGTAAAATCATGTGTTACTCCCATTTGTATTGTTGGCCCATATGCAGTAACAGAAATTGAAAATAAGACCAGCCTACTAAGTGCCAATCGCCAATAGAAAGGTTATTATTAGTATTTTTGCTGTATTTTCTGTTTGATCTCTGAATCTCACCAGGAATTGCTACAAAGGCTTTCCAGGCCACATAGTCATATTTAAAGATATAGAGTTCCTCTGTTTGGGATGCAGCCCTACTCCTAAGGTTCATATGACAAACGTAGCCCAGTTTATCTTCTTTACAATAAATTAAATTACTGCACTGATAAGCTTTTGCAAAGAAGTCCCCGGTCATTAAAATATTGTGTATTTTGGACCACATTTAATTCAGCTTCGCTCTTCAAATTTCTGGTATTTTCTCATCCACAAACATAAATGGAAAGATTAATTCTCTGCCAATGTTTTTGTTTCATGTCGTCCAACAAACCATGTATATGTTAGTTCATAATTAAGAAAGAGAAGCTTTTTTTTTTTGTCATTTTCGCTTGCCTTATCATTATATCATCATCACTGGAAAAAAATATTTCTAGCACTGACGTGTGTGATGCCAACCTAGAACTATAAGAAATGCACATAAAAGGTCATATAATTCTTTCCTTCAAAAAGATATCAAGCTTTACATCTTCTAATGAGTTTTATCTTTAACTATCAGTAACTAGGCACCTACTCCAATGAGGCAGTTCTTGCCCTGGACTTAGTTGTTGACTTCAATAAATTATTTTTAATATCTTCAAAGAGGGTAAATTTTTGTCATTTAATATGTACTTTGTTATGGTTCCCTTGAGGGCATATAGAGATGAGATCAGAGTCATGGGGCCTCCAGTTCCTGGGACCCAATCCCAGTCACTATATGTACGGGCTGTGCGGCCTTGACTTTGTCTCAACATTCCCCAGCTTCACTAATGTCACTTGCAAAATGATAACATCAAGATTAGTTAGCCCATGGAGTGTAGGAAGTAATACAGGAGGAAATATAACACGTGGAAATCACTTCATAGAGTGACCAGTCCCTAATCAAGGTAATTAAGTGTTAGGTTTAATCATTCTAAGTCAAGTTGGGTAATTTGGGGTAGGTTCAGTAATACTAAAGTTGAATAAAAGATGCTTTTACTTCTTGAATTTGTTTTATACATTAGAAGAATTTTTCAAGAATAATCTACGAAACGAATTGCATAGTTGGAACAAGTATATGGACATCCAAGATCATGATGCTAAAAGACATAACATGGGTTACAAGTATCCTATCGATTCACTGGTTAATAAATTCTATTTTAAACTTTTTAGTTACAATTTCTACATACTGCTTAAGAGAGCAAAGTTGTTCTGCCATCTTGGAGCTGCTAATCTAGAAAGGATTTAAACAAATTTAAAATGTTTAATGATGAAGTTGGGTGTTGGTCCTGATTTCGTGTATTTTGAGACACCAGAGATGACGAATATGTGTGAGAGAATATTTGACTCTCGACATGACAGTTTCATAAATTTTTAACAGCAATTGTAGATAGTGTTTTTGAATTCCATTTTACCATAAATTTTACTGTAGTATGTTGTTTTTCTCTAGACATCTTGACAGCTCATTATAAGTTGAAAATTCTCCCACCCTCTCTAATGGGTAGCCATAGCACAATTTTCCTTAACACATTGTGGTCCTATCACTGGTGACATTGTTTCTTTCTATTTTTAAAGTTCTCTGGTCATAGAGGTTGCTTATTATTTTCTTAACTCCCTGGGAACTGTGCACTTAAACCATAAAAGCCTCTCTTCTAAACAGACCCTCACGTTGCTACCTTTGCCAAAGGCTAGGAGGGATTTATCATGGTGCTACATCATGCGTTTGAATAGGAGCTGACACAGATATATAATACGGTTTAGTCGAAGCAGTTGATGTGGTCGGAATGATAACTCTTGATCTAGGAAGCTCTGAAGTAATGAGGGGGGATAAATTTGCATGATTTGTGCCATAAGCAATATTTATAATGTGAAAAGGATTTAAAGATTAATACATTCCCAGAGCCACACATGACAGAGACAGGAAAGGTTACTTGATGATAATCCAAATGCTCTATTTATTTGCAGTGCTTTCATCTGAAACATTTTCTTGCATTTATTTTCTTCTACCCTCATTCATTTAGTATACAAAGAAGACAGTGATATCTTCCTAAGTTCAAGATATTTGCTGCAAGTTTAACTCTTTTAATTAAGAAGAGGAGACACAATGCTAGTTGAAGAAATCATTGATTGCCTCTCATTAGTTAATGGCCTACAGTACTTTGTAAGTTCTTATGTCATTAACTCCTTGTTTTGAGAATCAAATAGCTTGAAGTATTTTCCACAAAATGTCTGAATTATTGTTTTGTCTAATTATCAATTCGTAGAAAAAGAAACTGATTCTGTAGCCCCTAAACTATATAATTGCGAAGTTCGATTATTGAATTCTGAGATTGACAACACTATGAAAGATCTTAGAATAATTTCTTAGGAATTGTCATGCACATGTCCAATAATATAGAAAGTTTTCAAAATGGCTTAATACTAAGTGCTTTCCTTTCCCATTCTTTCCCTTTCTTTTTAAAAATCAAATGAATCTGAGGTAGCAGGAGGGAGTCAACTCTGGAAGCAGGACTCAGATATTAGACCAAATTGACAACAAGCTAAAACAAGGACACGGCAGAAGCCACTCTCCATAAGACATGACCGCCAGTGTGCCCCATCAGCTTACCATTGTGACAGCAACACCAGGAAGTTATTGCCCCTTTCCATGGCAATGACCCAATAACCTGGAACTTACCACCCTCTTTGTAGAAATATCTGCAAAATCTGTCCCCTACTTCGCATACAATTAAAAGTGGGTATAAATATGAGTGCAGACATGCCTCTGAGCTGCTGCTGTGGGCACACCGCATGTGGGGTAGCCATGCTTTGCAAGGATCAGGACCTCTGCTGGTACTGTACACTGCCGCTTCAATAAAAGTTAGACAGTTTACTATCTAACACCACCAGCTTGCCCTTGAATTCTTTCCTGGGCAAAGCCAAGAGCCCTCCCGGGCTGTTATTAGTCTGTTCTTGGATTGCTATAAAAAACTACCTGAGATTGGGTAATTCATAGAGAGGTTTAGTTGACTCACTGTTCTGCAGGCTTTACAGGAAGAAGCATGGCTGGGGAAGCCTCGGGAAACCTACAATTATGGTGCAAGGGGAAGCAGGCACATCTCACATGGTGAGAGCAGGAGAAAGAGGGCGAAGGGGGAAGTACTACATGCTTTCAAACAACCAGATCTCATGAGAACTCACTCACTATTATGAGATCAGTAAGGGGGAAGTCCACCCCTGTGATTGAATCACCTACCACCAGGCCCCTCCTCCAACACTGGAGATTACAATTTGAATAATATTTGGGTGGGGGCACAGAACCAAACCATATCACAAGCTAAGCCCCAATTTGGGGGCTTACTTGCTCTTCATCAACTCCAGGTGCAGTGTAAAAATTAAAAACTTGTAAGGAAAGCATTCAAATGTGGGTTCAAGAGAAACCAAGAATTAAATTTGCGGGCCTGACGTGGTAGCTCACACCTGTAATCCCAGCACTTTGGGAGGCCTAAGCAGGTGGATCATCTAAGGTCAGGAGTTCGAGACCAGCCTGGCCAGCAGGTCAATACAAAAAATTAGCGGGTGTGATGGCGAATGTCTGTAATCCCAGCTACTTGTGAGGCGGCCGAGGCAGAAGAATTGCTTGAACCCAGGAGGTGGAGGTTGCAGTGAGCTGAGATCACGCCACTGCGCTCCAGGCTGGGCGACAGAATGAGACTCTGTCTCTAAAAAAAAAAAAAAACACACACAAAGAATTAAATTTATTTTGATATCTACATATATTCTGATTTTAATTCCTGTGGCAAATGATGTTGTGATGGTATAGTTGTGTCTGCGAACTTCTAAAACATTTAAAACTAATTCAAAAGTAAGGGACTCTGTCAGTCAAACATAAGATTTTTTTTATGGTGCCAAATTGCATTCACTGCTATGAAATGTAATACTTATTCTCGAAGTCTGGACAGAGACTGAACAGTCAATGGTATGATTGGCCTCAGCATCAGAGGTGCCAAATAGGCTCACACTCTTGCTTGACTTTTCCATCACAAGTCTTCTTGCATAGTTTTCATTGTTTTTTTGTTTTGTTTTGTTTTGTTTTTGGCAGATCGTATCGCAATCAGAAATCTGGATATTATGACTTATTTTATAATATTCCTTTCAGGCAAAAATGAAGAAATTTATTCTCCCTTATCTCACGTCTCATGAAGCATGACCTAATATTACATCTATTTTACAAATGAGGGGACTCATTTAGAAAATATAGGCAAGGTAATACAAGAAATAAGCAAGGCCAGAACCAGAGATCTCCCAATTCTGCAATTTTTCTTCCATATTGAAACGGTAATTTTTCTCTGGGTAATTTTTGTGAAGAGAAATTTAGATAAAAAATTATATTTTCCCTTTAAAGGCACACAATGCATATTATAAAATGCAATTGATTAAAGATAATTATTTGGTTCATTGATAGACATGTTAAAAACAGTTAAGGTTCATATATACAATGTAAAGATGTATTCAATCATTAACAGTTATTATAGCAAATTAAATGGATCCAGATTAAATTGTTTCACAAGAATAGTGCTCTTGACTTTATAATCAAAAGTCTATTTTTTCCGCATATAGTCTCTGTTCCATTTTAGTGGCTTTGAATGGTTGCATGCTTATTGATGTTTATGTAGATCCATTTTCAATTGAGCACTATAAACTCATTGGATAGGTTTCTCAGCCTTACTGACCTACACTTAAAAGAAAAATTAATGATCTGTCTATTTTGTTTTCTTCACACCTGATAATATATGTTGTAACTAAAATTCCCAGCCATAGAGTCAGTCGGGGCTCAATTTCAGTACTGAGGCTCCACTTTCTAGCTGTCTATTGAGTAGGTTACTACCCTCTGCTTAAAGACTGTTTGCTGGGTAGTAACTTCCCTGGTGAGCAGTCATTGTCTGTAAAATAAGGGTAACGTTGTCCTTGTGCTACAGAATTATTGTCAGCATTTGCATAATACAATGGGACAATCCTTGCTACATAGTAAGTGGTCAAAATGTTGATACTCTATTACTACTTTTGCCACATCTCCCTATGTCCTGCAGCAAGTGTAGAATAGTTTATACTGAAGATAGGAACTGCATCAAAATAAGGACCTCTGCAAAGCCTTATCTTACCACCCTAAGGCATGAGATTTCTTCCTTTTGACAATAATCATGACTATTATTTGCTCATTAATTTACCATTGACTTGCATTGTTTGTCGTCATATATATTTGTGTGTCCTATTACCCCAACTCTGAAGAAACTATTTGAAGCAAACTGTCTGTACCTTTAAATCTATGTAAATAATATGATATATTGTTTTTGACTCTGATAGATTATCAGAAAGTATTCTGTTGAAAGAATAGGCCACTTACAAAAAGTCATATGACCTTATTTCCAGCCATGGTTCTTAGGCTCAGTAAACTACTTTTTCTTAGGCAAGTCACTTGATCGCGTCAAGTGATATTGCCCTCATTTGTAAAATTGTAACCCAGTCACCCTACCACTGATGATTATGAGTAATGATTCATTATCTTGAATCATACAAGGTAATGCAGATGGAAGTACTTTAAACTTTAAGCATGTGCCAAGTTAAGAAGTTAAAGATCTAACTTGAAAGTAAGAATGAGAGTTAGCTCTTATCATGATGTCTCAATGCATAATAGTAAAACATTTAGTTGCATTTATGTACTTATAATTACAATGTGATTTTGAAAATCCACTTGAATACAATAATGTACAGATGGATATGATCTGCTTATAAACAATAGCTACTGTTAGTACTATTCTGTGTCTCCTGAAGTCTACTGTTAAGTAGCAAGGAGGTATATGTGTAAATGTGAAGAAAATAAGCATGGAAAGGTAATTACTTGCATGAATGCTATGTCGCCAACACCACAAACCCCCATTAGGAACGAGGAGGTCAGAGTGAAGAAGAACTGAAGGGGGATGAGAATAACTTTTGTTATTTCTTCACTTCCAGATCGACCTTTCACTCTACTGGAAGAATAGTCTTGAAATCCAACCTTCCTTCTAGGGTTATAATAAACATAGACAAGGTTTATTTCCATTTCTTTCAGAGGCTGAAGTGAGAAATGTTGAAATACCACACGAAAGACCTTGGTTATAATGTTTCCAGCTGAGTCTGGAGGCTGAAGTGCTGAAAATTCTCACAAGGGATCCAGACTTCATATTTCCAGACAAACTCTGTAGCCTCTGGAGTCTGGGTAAACTTAAGTTCCCCTCACAGTTGTTCCACCCAAAGGGAATTATTAATGGAGAGCTTTAGGCAAGTTTTCTTAATGATGTTTAGTATATAGTATATTATTTTTTGTGAAGATTGCTATGCTTTGGATAGGAAAGGAATGAATATTTTTCACTTAATGTCAAATGTTAACTGCATTACAGAAAGTGCTGTTTCTTCTCCTAGTTTTTTTTTTTTTTTTGACCTCTCCTCAACAAGAGGCCTGTGGAAAATGAAGCGTTACCTGACTTAATAGGTTTCAATCTGCACGAGCTGCTTCAGTGATATTTTTGAGTCTATTAAAAGGGACTCAAAATTGCACAGCAGGAAGGCACCACGAAATATTTCCTTGCAGCTCTGTTTTCTAGATTATCCAAAAAGAAAAAAATGTGTCATTTATTAGTTTCTTTTGTTGCTGCTCAATTAATGTAGAAGAGGCTGCTTCACACTAAAAAATTACTAGGATTACTGACATAGCCATGCGAATAATCAGAAGTGCTAAGGGAATGACCAGAAGGGCTAAAGAAATGAGACTCAAATAATAAAGTCATGATTATTTAAATAACAAGGCAGGAAAAAGCAGTGTTTAGTTTGAAAACTAAACTATTACATTCTAATGAAATATTTGGTTATTGTTTTGTAATAATCTAGACAACATGACTTAGTATTCTTTATTTTGTTATTTTATTCTGTTAATAAATACTTTAAAAATTAAATATTAAAAATCTACTTCAAATGATTGATACAATTTTTAAAATTATGTGATACAGAAGACATAAGCAAATCATTTCTTTCATATTCCAACTCTGTCTATATCCTCGTATCATTAATATTTTGGTTGATATCTGATGTAACACTGAATCAGCTCCTATAGGTTGACTTTGTTATGTACAAAGATCTTGGGAAAAACAAGCCTTTCCCTTGCTGTGTGTTTTGGATATAAAACAGAATATATATATAAAATTGATTTTATTATTTGTCCTAAAATTGTAGAAAAACACAGAAATACTATAAAAGAATGTAAGCACTGATTTCCATATAGATACCCATTACATAATTGCTAAGTAAATCTTGTCTTTTTAAAGACCATTCTCTTTCAAAGAAATGTGTTTATTTTACCTTAAATCAGAGTCCTGTTTTTGCTTTTGTGGCACCAAATTAAGCAGAATAAATATTATGTGCAATATTACAGTGGCTAAAATATTTACTTCACACCTTTCTGTTACTTTAGGCAAAGACATAGGGGAAGTGACATAGAAAAGTATCACAATTGTTTCTATAAATATATATAAGATATATATGGACAGGCAGAATCCTCACAGTGAGATTAAAATTTCTTTTGTTTAAACTTTCTTCACACTCTTCCCAGCATGGTTGGTAATTGACTGAATTTTTAGCCAACAGATATACAAGATAAGTAGAAGTTATTTACTGAATGAACTTCTGCAGGCAGAAAGTAAATTTATTGTTCTTATGACTTCATTTTTAACTTTAAAAATTTGCTTTTGATTAAATAAACCGTCCCCATTCTCAACTTTGTGGTTGAAATATTTGTTCTCATAGTTTTCCGTTATTTATTTCATTTAACAAAATTCCCAGTACAGCTAGGGGAATGAATAGTCCTGGTTTACCAGGACCCCAGGACTTCCCGTGCTAAAACTTCCAGTGCTAAAACAAGGAGTCCCAAAACAAACTGAGATGATTGGTCACGCTAACTGTACAGGCGAGAAATCGTGTGACTATAGACTTCCTCAAGTCTAACTCAGAATTCTGCACTGCCAGAGGCTCTTGTGGTCATATTCCCCACTATTTCTCTCTTTGTTATAATATCTCTCCTTCCCCACTCACATAGTTATGTTTGGCTCCTCCAGGTTTGATGTGGAAAGAGGCAGAAAGATCTGATCAGATAGTTAGAGGTGAAATCTATCTCAGTAAGCTCTGAGATGAACTTGCTTTCTCTTACACCTTCGAATTCAGTTTTACCAGATGAAAAGAGAAGATCTGCCTCATACATTCTTTCTGATATTTCCCTGTAGCATGTTGAGGTTTTGAGAATAAATTACTTTATCTGCAATAGTTTATTCTCATGATTAGAAATGTAGTACAAATTAAATTTGTATTAGCCACAAGCTACACTGCCTTAATGTGAGCCTTATCTAAGACCTCAAAAATATAGTGGCACATTGAGATGCATTATTGAAGTTATTGGAATTATTCCTTTGTCAACTTTTAATCAATAATTTCAAAACCTTGTATTTGTTGGGGAAAAGTGGGGAAGGAGAGAATATTTGGGGAAAAACATGGGCTCTGTTCAGCTACAGTTCTTCCATTGGTAAACAAAGCATAATTCTAGGCAATGGCTATGCTACATTTCATTGGTTGCTAAAGAAATGTCAATAACTAACGGACAAAATGTAAGCCTTTCCTTCTGGACTTATTATAAATTGACTGTAGATTTCATTTTGCTGTAGGTTTTCCGTATTTGCAGATAATCCAAGAAACTCACTAACTATGGAAAGATTCGTATTTTAAAATATTATCTAAGGTGTCCATGCTTTACTTCCTGGAAGGGAAAAAAATAATCTTTCAGATTTCTAAGTGTCTTTTTTGTCTTTCTCTGCATTCACTCAATTCTCTTCTGAATTGTTTCAAGATTTTACATTCCCTATTGATTGCTTAAATCACTGTGCCTTTACAAATCCCTGATACAAAAACATACACATTTGTATGTGACTCTCTTTGAGAAGAGATTTGGTATAAAGAGAGTGAAATCTAAGACAAATATTTACCTCTATCCAGGCAGTGGAAAAATCAAAGCTATATTTCAGCTTAATATATTGGCTATATTTATACCACAACTAATTTTAATTCTCTAGTTTTAACTAGTTTCTATACACAAATAATTTTAGATCATTACAAAATATTTAAACATCTTCTGCTACAGAATTTAAATTACATTTTATAGAAATAGATAATAAATTATATGTATATTCTTATTTTGACACCATTCACTTTGTACTAATTATTATTCAATGTGGAGGTACTTATCTTTGATCAATGGAATTGGCCTACATTCTCAACTGTGAAATATGCCTAAAATAACTAGGGTAATCATTTCTGCTTTCCTATAAAGCAGAGAAGTTTTGAAATAAAAAGGAGCACTAAAAATATTTAAGATCAAATAGTTTTTTAACATTTGTTAGTCAACAAATTGTTTTACTATATCAGTAAACTTATAAAATACTTGCATTTATATTTGAATTTGTGTAATAAAAATATAAAAAATCACATATATTGTATTTTAAAGCAAAACCAGAAACTTCTTTATATTGACTTTCAATATTAAAAAATAAGCACTCTAATCTCAGTTCTTATTTCTATACATTGCACAGTTCTTAGCTGTATCTTAGTTTCTCAGTTATCCTACACATGTCCATGGTATGTTTTCTAATCAATATGTTTAACATATTATTATTTTGATATATTTGCAAAATTGCCTGCAATTTTCTATAAAGTTGCATTTTATGGTCAATTAATTTGCAGTTGTTAAAAATTTCAACTGATTACTTTCTGTCCACCATAATCTTTTTAATTCAGAAAATTTTCACTTTATAAATGTTAAGATATCTAGTAAGCTCAGGAAAAAGTTTACTAAATAGAGGCTATTCTCCACCCTAAATTTTTATTAAAATATATAAATATTTCAGCTGAAAATTTTTACAGCTACTCATTTCACTTTCTTTCAGTGGTATTCAACAATTACTTTCAATAGCCAAAACTTATCAAATGAATTGTCTCTACTTATTCTTTTGAGTGTTTAATCAAATACAGATTTTGCATTATTAAAGGTTGTCTCAATTCTATTCTAAAGACAAAGAAAAATAAGGAAACACGCATGTACAATGTGAGTTAGGTTTGGCGCTCAATATATCAGCTTCGTTACAAAAATGTAGTAGCATGGTTATCCAAATTTTGTAACATGGACAACTACAGCTTTAGGTTTTAGAACACTACAACTTCCCCAGACACAATTATACATTACATCCGCATGAAATTCAATCATTAAGTACATTTATTCTCAAAATATTTCTTAATTGGTATACATTTTATTATTATCAAACCAAAATACTTTCTGATTATTGAACTTTAAACTGAATTTAATGTGTATCGTCACCTCAAAACTAATTTCACCAACTGTTAACTTTTTAACTAAATTACAAAAGCATTCAAAAAACTGTTAGACATTTGTCTTTAACAAAAGCTATTTCAAAAAATTAATTCCATGAAGAGAATTTTAAAATTGAAACTTTATTTAAACCAATTTTCTACTTAAATTACCTCAGATAGGGACATAAACTTGACATATTCAACTGTTCGCACATTTCTGATGTTAATTCAACACATTAACAAATATTACTTTTTTCTTATGCATTCACAAGAAAACTTGAAATGAAAAAATAAGACAAGTTAGAAGGACAGTTACTTTATCTAAATAAACTGTCATGCTTCACAGAAGGGTATGCAAATGCAATTTCTGTAGCTGTATGTGTTAAATAATTCGTGCACGGACTCCTTTAAACAACATATCGGTTATCTATTGCTGCATAATAAATTACCCCCAAATTTAAGTAAAACAGCTCAGTTTTTTTCTGCATAACAGACGACCCCAGATTTAAGAAAAACGATTCCATTTCTGAAGGTTAGAAACCCAAGAATATCTTAGCAGAGTGGTTCTGGCTGAGTCTCTCACAATGTTGCAATCAAGCTGATGGCAGGGAATAAAGTTATTTCAAGTCACGCCTAGGGAGGGCTGGAAAATTTGCTTCTAAGCTCACTTCTACAAAGGCCTCAGTATCTGCCTGTGGGCTGGAGGCTTTAATATCTCTCTATGTGGGTTTCTCTCATAACAACAATTTTTTCCCTAGAGCAAGCAAAGAGAAAGAGAGACAGAGAAACAGAGAGAGAGGGAGAGAGAGAAACAGAGAGAGAGGGAGAGAGAGAGACAGAGACAGAGACAGAGAGACAGAGAGAGAGAGCTCACGTATGTGCAGGAGCTCAAGATAAAAACCACAATACCTAATGTTGAATACCATGACTTCTGCTATTAGCCACACTGACCGACCTTTCTATGAAAGGACCATACGAGGTTGGTAATCCCAGTCAGAAATCCCTGAGGGACTTCTCAGAAGTTGGCTCCTACAACTACTAACTTCTGAAGTAGATGAAAATGTGAATGTTCTAGATTTCAAGTGGTAATGAATAATACCACAACCCTCATGGAATGTGGGAAAGGTTGACTGGCATTTGTACAAAATACAAATGGCAAAATACAAACTTTCTAGAGAAGTAGAAACTCAGTGCCTAATTTTTTCTCAAATATTTGTGTTTTTCCAAATGCATTACTATCAGAGTTTCTTAAAAAATAAAATATGTTACCACACAATGAAATAAATAGCAATAGATGATGCCATGTAAAAAATGACAACACACACACACCTCTGTAGCAGCAGTATTCCGACAACTTCCTATGTTCCTCAGCTGAACAGATCAGCCCATATTTCCACATGGATCTCAGAGAAACCAAACCTATAATTGTCCATATTTACCACTAAACCACCAGATGGAGACAAGGCAAATGTATGCATGCCGCAGTCTGTAACTTGGACAAGGACATAATTGGCTGGTACAAGTGACCAGCCAAGGTGAAGACGTCTCCCTTATGACACCAGAAGAGTTCACTCCTTCTAGGTGCTGGTTTCTGACAGTACTAGTTCTTTTATTCAAGTGTTAGTGTAAAAACTGTAACCTAAAAGGAGTTGTTAGTACTTTGTATGGAGAAAGGACAGAGAAAAGAGAGTTGCATTATTACTAATCGTCTTTTCCATTTAATTATCTGTTAGTGAGAACTCAAGTACATTTGATTTTCAAACGTTATTAATGGAGACTTTGTAAGAAATTGGAAGTAATACAAAACCCATCCTTATTTATTTTAGTGTGATAATGATGACAACAACATAGTAAAAATGATGTATTTAAAATATAGAATAATTCCAGGAAAAATTATTACACGGAAGGATATCCCTGGCTGATAGAAATCAACCAAGATGGGCCTGGCAAACTCAGCATATAATCCCACATCACCTTAAAAAGAACCTTATATTTAGACTAAAGAGTAAATAGAAAGATAGGGTAATATAAACACTGTAGGCCTAACATCTTCTAACGTTTCATAGTAGTAGTGAGAAGTCTGTCACCAGTATTTTTCTTGGTAAATGCATTGTCACTAATTCAAAGTTATGAAAAGACTGGCAAAGACTTTGGGTTTTCCAAGTCCGATTTGTAATATCAGTTACTTCTGAAAATACAAGCTAATTATCCCTATTATACACTGTTTGTCTCAGCAATAGAAATATTTTTATACAATGAGAGGGTGCTGTTAGTAAGAGTGTAAACAATGGATAAACTGGCAGATGGTAAAACGATTTGAACAAACATCAAGTAATAAATGGCTATTTTGGCAAATGTTAATGATGTACCTGTATCTCGCACTTTTAAAGAGTGTTCAGTAAGCCTGGAGTTGTTTTGAATGGTTTCCAAGAGCATCTTGGTGCTTCTCCAGAGAGGAATTAGGATTCAGGGCATAGGATTTCTAGTGGAAGTGCTCTCCAGTCAGGAGACCTTAGACAGCTTCTTCCTCTGCTGTCTCAATTTATTCAGTCAAGAGATTACTGCATTTCCTCAATGTGATGGCTCATGAATTTAAAAAAACTCATTGTATAGGATATCATTTTAAGACCAGCAGAGGCAGCAGCCGGAGCAGCGGCAGCCTGCGCCCTCTCTCGCCCGCCCTCCGCCGTTCCCCACTCGCCCCGGGGTCTCTTTCCTCCTTCTCCCTCCTCCTCCTCCATCCACCCCTTCCTCCCCTCGCCTTCCCGCCCGCCCCTGTTGGTTCGCCCCCGGCCTCCCGCCCTTAAGAAAATTATACAAAATAAATATAAAATAAAATAAAATAAATCATTGTAGAAAATCTTAACTATAGAGAAAACTTATGTACCTGCTACCCAGATTTAGCAAATAAAGAAATTTTGTTCCCTATCGCATACATTCGTCCGTTGAAATTGATGGATTAGCGAGTCTTTCTAATATTACAAGATATTAAAGGGTAGCCTCTATTATAGTAGGTTGGTGCAAAAGTAATTGTGGTCTTTGCCATTCGTTTTCATGGCAAAAACGGGAATTACAGTTACTTTTGCACCAACCTAATATATTATACCAATATATTTTTGCTTGCTTTTTCTGGAATATTTTATTTTTCTACTAATTTATTTAGTATAGTTTCATATTAGCATGAATTTCCCTGATGTTAAAAAAGCTGATATATCTTTATCAAGCTAACGGCCTGCAGGATTTTCATTTCTATGTCTTGCCTGTTTATATCCTTAACTTTTTAAATTTACGTATTCATCTTTTTTTCTTTATGTGTAGGAATTTTTATATGTTTTGTATCATAATTCTCTGAACGCTGATACAGTTTAAGTCTCCTTTCTATGTCAATGGTTTGTTTATAATGTTGGGTATAATATTTATTGTTGTAAATAGCTTGGCAATTTAATGCAGTTCTATATGTCACCACTTTGTTATATAGTTTATGCTTTACGTTTTTTATTTGTGAGTCCTTCCTTCTATCTTGGGATAATCAATATATTCTCATATATTCTCATATATTCTCCTCTATTATTTCTAGAAAATTTGAAATTTTACTTTTCAGATTCATAGCCTTAATTATTTACTTTAATGACATAAGTAATAATTGACATTTTACCTTATGGATAAACAATTTCCTATATGCCATTTAATGATCCACCTACCTTTTTCTTAGCACTTTTAAGCTACCTACTCATACACCAATATTTGATATAAGCATGTTTCTATCTCTGGATTCTCTATATTGTCTCTTCTCTTTCAATTTTATGTCTATCTTAAACTAATATCATGTTTTAAGTATTACACATTATAATGCACTGGTAGAATAAACGCTGCATCCATATCTTTCTCTGTGTTCTTTGGTCGCCTTAGCTTTTTATCATTCTACTTGGATTTTAGAATCAGCTCAAGTAAAATAACAAACCTCCATTGGACCGTTAATTGAAATTGTAATTAAATTTGTATGTCAATTCAAGGAAAACTGTTATGTTTATAATAGTGATTATTTTCATTCAAACACAATCATTTTCATTGATTTCCTTGTATTAAACTATCGTATTTTCAGACACATTTCTTTTGTTGAATTTATTGTTTTGTCGATTTACATATATTTTCTCATTGTGAAAAGAGCCTATCTTAAATCGTATTTTCTGATTTGTTTGTATTAAGTTTGTTTTAACATATTGATCTTGTAACCAACAACATTGCCCTACTATTTTATAGTCATCATATTTTGTATATAGATGTTCATGGATTTTCAATGTTAACAACCTTCTACCAAAAAGAGCAAGACTGTTTCTTCCTGTTTAATCCTAATATTCCTTACTTTTCTTTTTCTTTCTTACTTCACTGCCTAGAACTTCAAGTGTAAAGTTCATTTTTAATTGATTTTTTCTGATTCTAATGAAAATAGTTCTAATACTTTATCAATAATATTATGTCTGCCATATTGTCTTGCTAGATACTCTATCCTGTTAAAATATTTCCTTGTATTGCAATTTTAAAAACTGTAAATGCATTCTGAATTGTATTGAATGCTTTCATAAATTGGTAGCACTGGGTTTCTAGTCATCCAATGTTTTATTAACATTATTTAATTTTGTTTACTACTGATTAGCATTTTAGGATTTTCATACAGTCCTTTTGACATATTGATATCAAGATAATGCTAACCTCACAGATATTTGATGAGTTTCTTCTCTTTCAATTATCTCGAAGAATTTTTGTAAAAAAAAAGGATTAGCTAATCCTTAAACATTTGTTCTTGCAAGTCTTAGCTGCCTTATTAGCTCTCTGATCTATTCAACTAGGTATTTTTACGTAGCTGAATAAATATATTAGTTGAATTGGTAGTAATGCTTTTCTGAATTGTCTAACGTACTGTTCCCTAGGAATGATAGTTGCCATTGTTACTTGCATCCTTCTCTTATTTCTTTGTTGAGTTTACATATGACTTTGTGGACTTCTTTCAACAAAATTCTCTGAGTCATAAACTCAGTTTTTAGATGTATGCAAATTATGTTAATTTTACTTTTGTTCTAAAATAATATACTAGCTGAGTATCTAATTCTAGGCGGATATGATTAAATTTTGTTATTATCATAGATGAGGGGTCAACCATTCTTCCAATAATTGTTTCTATGAAGATATTTTAAAATTTCCTTATATTTGCTTTATTATTTTTTCAGCATTTTAACAATATTATTCTATTGTCTTCTTATGCCTGCCACTCTTTGTAAGCATTAAGGCAGTGAATATTTGCATTACTTTTTCTTTCTAATTTGTCAATTTGCATTTCTAATTCTGATGTAACATTTTTATTAAAGCATACACTTTTAAAACGATGAAATTTGGGGGTCTTTAGGTTGCAGCTATGATCTCTGTCTTCAATAGTTCAACTGTAGGCCAGTATTTCTTGAACTGCTTCCTACTCCTCTAAGACAAGTTGATTTTTCTCTTTCTCAAATTTTGAACACTTTTGATCAGATGCTAATTTCAATCATATCTCAATTTAGTATTTTCTTTCTTTCCTTTTCTTTCTTTTTATCACATTTTATGTGTATTTTTCACATTTAGCTTATAATTTACTCCAGGGTTGAGTCCATATATGTATATATACATAGATTTATTTCTTTAAAGAATTCTGCACAGTGCTTTCTGTGCATACATACTCCAAAACTATTGTTTTGTGTGGATATTTAATGAACACTTACTCTAGAAATACAGCATTTTTTTTCAGCATGAAAATCTGTGTCTACCTCCTCTATTGTCTACTATAAGGACTGATGTGCCCTATCTGTACCCAGGTGGAAGGTCTTCTGCTAGAACAAATGTCCTCAACCTTTTTGGCATTGGGAACTGGTTTCGTGGAGGAACATTTTTTTCTGCAAACAGAAGTGGCGGAGCTGGAGGTGGGTGGTTTGGGAATGAAACTGTTCCACTTCAGATCATCAGGCATTAGCTAGATCCTCACTGGGAGCGCACAACCTAGATCCCTCAGGTGTACAGTTCACAACAGGGTTTGTGCTCCAATGAGAGTCTAACGCCTCTGCTGATCTGACAGGAGGCAGAGCTCAAGTGGTAAATACTTGCTCCCCTGCCACACACCCCCTGCTGTATGGCTGGGTTCCTAACAGACCATGGACTGCTATCAGTCCCTGGCCTGGGGGTTGGGGACCTCTGTGCTAGAAAACATGACTCAGCAGGCTAGAAGGGAGGTGAGACCTGGGGCTTTGGAAGAGGCTCTTTTTCCAAACGAAATTAAAATGTATAAACAAGGCTTTCATGTTTACTGCAATCAAATGGAGAATTCCATTTACATTGGAGGACATTTAAATTTATTTACTCACATATTATTAGAGGAGGTAAATAAAGAAGTCTGAGAAATTTGAGGTGAAATTATTAGATTTAAACCAGAACGATATTACACTAAGTTCACATTTTGGTAAAGCTAAAACTTGATTTGTTTCTTCTGCATTTTGTCTTTTCATTATGATTGCCAGCATTACAAGATAGATTTGCTGCTAAATAGTTAAGATATATTTATTTGAAATCTGTCTTGATTATAATAAATTTTCTGCCTCTGTCAATATGAAATCTAACTTTTTGTGACTGTTGAATTTGCTCTTTCTTTAAATACAAAGAAAGAAATATGGGTGGAAACAAATATATTCATTTTCATGTCTCATCCCACCCTCTCAATATCACTGGCCTCACCAGCCTGGAAGGTAATAATCAAACAGATGCCCATAACACTGAAAAATATAACACACACTCTCTGTCTGTGACTCCCACCTTCACCAGCTCCCCTGCGCCCCAGTCTCCTGCCTGCCCTTTCTGCCAACGCTCATCTAATTTTGGCAAGGTCAAACAATGACTCGCATGTTCTTAGAGTCATTCCATTTGTTCTCTAGGCAACGGCTCTGCTCTCTCTGGGGGTGTTCACTCTTGCTGCACTGTTTTTAGCCCTGATGATGTGAGCTGGACTTTGGGTTATCTCATTTGCCCCTCAGTCATGATTATTGGCTTGTCAATACTTTATTGCTTCCTGTATACGTGTTCTTACTCTTAGTCTTCCATCATTTTATTCCTACTCCTAGTGTGGCTGTTCTGAGGTTAGAAATAAAATTCTTACAATGCCCCTTCTACTATAAGGCTTTAGTTGGATGTATATTTTTATACCTTCACAGCTAGCCTCCCACCTCTGCCTTCTCATCCTTCCAAACTTGTCTCCAGGATAAGCTACAAAATTAATTATTTAGTTAAATTTAATTAGTGGAAGTAATAATAAAAATTTGGTTTGGAAAATAATATAAATTTGGAAGTAATAATATAAAGTACCAACTGGGCATCATCCACATTTCATTAGCAGAAAACTTCATAAAACCTGTTCTCACAAAATACCTTCAGTGACAGTGGGACAAACTCTGTTAGAGAAACTCAAGCTATGGGGACTTGAAAAGTTGTTTGAGGACACTAGAAGACAGACAATTATAGCTTCCCCCAGATCACTATGGGAGAAGAAATAATTGATCTGAAAAACTAGTGTAGGAGGTAGTATCACAGTTTAGTGAGTGGTTTTATGGAGAAAAGTAGAGAGAGGGAGAAATCAAGCTGTTGATCATTCATTCAAGTTTCTAGTGTGAGTGACATGGTAGGTGGTGGATTCGCCAAGTAAGTCATGAGAAGGAAGACCTTTAGTTTGGAAAATTACAGCTCTGTACCCTCAAAAATACTATACTTTTTGATTGCATGATCCTTATGACCTCCAGAGAGATAACCAGCAGTCACTACAATTATAAAACAGCAGTAGGAGAATTATAGGTTAGAGTTATAAATTTTGGAATCACTCTCACGTAGGTGAAAGAAAAGACTTGAAATTTACTTCAAAGCTTATATAGAGAGACACACAAAAAGCTCAAGGATTCTTGATATTTCTCTAGAAAGAATGCTTTTATATAATACTGCTTCATTATCCAACAACTAAGTATATTATTTATTCTACTTCATATTAATTCTTTTAAGTTATTTTTTAAAAATATATGTCAGATTCTATTTGTTTTCTGGGGTTATCAGAATAATTTTCTGTCTGTCAACATTAAAGAAAAGCACGGGCAGGCCATCTAATAATTATAACAAAACAAAGCCCCACAGCTACAAATGTTTTTAAAAGCACCACATGCTTTTTAATTCTTAATTTTTTTTTTGTTCTTAAGTGTCATAACATGCAGCAGCAAAAACCACCAACTAGAGAAAGAGGGAGGAAAAACATGTCCACAAAATAATTTGATCCAACCATTTTCTTTGACTGTTTCTAAATTAGATACTAGCAGAAGAACTTAATCTCTTGGAAATTTGTAGAACTAAGTAACAAACACCACATTGCATTTTTAAACTACTAATTGACTACCTATATATACTACAGCCAGATTCCTTAAGAAGAAGTCAGGCTTTGACCTGGTTATGGAATAAACCCAGTGTAAGGACCTAATATTCTATCTTCATACACACCCCAGGGCCTTCTGCTGGAGAACATGGACCAGTAGGCTGGAGTAGAGTTAAGGCTCAGTACAATAATCTCAGACAGTACTAGGTGCATGTGTTGCCTGTCTTCTTACTTCTACTATTCCTTTGTTTATTTCAAGTGCTTTGTGCAGTCTGACTTTATCAAAATGTTCAAAATATGTTGTCTGAATGAATGAATGAATCAATGAATTTTACTTTACCAGGAATGACTTTTTCACCATCATTTCTGAAGTCTAAAATGTCAGTTTTCTCCAATGATATGTCCTTATCTCTCTGTTTTTCTTATATTCTCCAATATCCCTGTGTGACTTATGTGACTTCTTTATAGAACTCTCTAAAAATTTCAAAAATAGGGCCTGAAACTTTTGTACACTCTAAATTAACATTTCTTAATGGATAAATAAATGGATATATTCTACTATTCTGAATAGCACCACTAAACACCCAGTCCCTAGATACAGAAACAATTTTATTGCTATTATTTTGATACCACTACTATTACTATTATTACCAACTTCTGAAAGGAAGTTGATATCATCCTTTCAGAAGTTGGTAATAATAGTAACAGTAATGCTATCAAAGAAAAAATCTCTTTTGATAGATTATTCCATATTCATTAAGCATGTAGTTATCTTAGTCTCTCATCTCTAAGCCAGTATTTAAAAATATTTAATAAAAAGCCAAAATATAGCCATGTTATGCTATGTTTAGATAGATTCAGTTAATCCCTATAGAACTTCAGTTCTAGTAGTTTAGTAGTGGATACCATAGTTATCTTCATCTTATGTATGAGGAAACCAAACCTCAGATAAATTAAGTAACATAGCCAGTATCAGAGACAAGATTTAAATTAATATCTGAGAGTTCGTAACTGGATCTTTAATATTGTCATATTCTGGAGGAGCCTATCTTATATGAGAGTAAAATCATCAGTACTCTAACTTCACAATTCCCTGAACTTCTCCATGCCTATGTCCTAGTTCAGAGCTGGGCATTATTTCTTAGAATTGCTTTGCATCCGGAATCTAACATGCGTCTCTCTCTTTTTTTTTTTTTTTTGAGACTGAGTCTCGCTCTGTCGCCCAAGCTGGAGTGCAGTGGCGCAATCTCGGCTCACTACAAGCTCCACCTCCCGGGTTCACGCCATTCTCCTGCCTCAGCCTGCCGAGTAGCTGGGACTACAGGCACCTGCCACCATGCCCAGATAAGTTTTTGTATTTTTAATAGAGATGGGGTTTCACCATGTCAGCCAGGATGGTCTTGATCTCCTGACCTCATGATCCACCCGCCTTGGCCTCTCAAAGTGCTGGGATTACAGGCGTGAGCCACTGTGCCCGGCCTCTAATGTGCATCTGTTACACAGTCTCTTATCATTCCAACATTATCACAGCTTTACCGTCACCTCACCTGATCTTAGCTTCTGTAGACATTACTCATCCCTTTTTCTTATTATTCGTCATCCCCTTCTTGGCGTTTTATATTTTACTACATACCAAAGGGAATGAGTTGTGACACTTTTAGTTGTAAGAACAGGGTCCTAACTCAAATTATTGAAGCAAAAATTAATTTATTGTCTCCAAACCACTGTGTCCAGAAATTTATTGACTCCAATGACACAGTCTAGGAGCCCAACTGATTCTGAGCACAGCTCAATTCAAGGGCCCAAATATCTCATTAGGACACTGTCTTTTTGATCTTTCAGTACAACATCCTGCCTTTTGTAGGTATATAAATTCCTGGGTATCACAAACAAACAAAAAGAAAACATTCTAAATTTGTGGTCTCCAGACTCCATAATCGCTTCAGCACCTTTTGAATCTCCTGTTCCTTGAACACATGCTACTCTTTCTCATTTCTGACCCCAAGAATCACCAGTCTCCTCTAATTTCTTGCCCATCTTGTTATTCGTTGTTGATGTTTTCGTTTGGTTTTTGAGACAGGGTCTCTCTCTGTCACCAAGGCTGGAGTGCAACGATGCAACCATAGCTCAGTGCAGCCTCCACTTCCTGGGCTCAAGCAATCCTCCCACTTCAGCCTCCTGAATAGCTGGGACCACAAGAGCACATCACCACACCTGGATAATTTTTTTTTTTTTTTTATTAGAGATGGGGTTTTGCTATGTTTCCAAGGCTGGTCTTCAACTCCTGGGCACAAGCGATCCACTGGCCTCAGCTTCCAAAGTGCTAGGATTACAGGCATGAGCCACCATGTCTGACTTCCTTCCTGTTTTTAATCTTCCTTATTCTCAGAGAATGTCTTCAGCCAACTTAGATTAAGGTCATGTAAGTGTGGGCTCTTTTAATTTCTGACTACCCTCAATTTTCAAGCTTTCTAAATGCAGCTTTCCTTTTCAGAGGTTGAGATGTGTTTCCAGTCATTATTCCCTTAACTTTAGTAGTTATTCATCACATCTTGTTGCTTTTTCTAAGTTTCCTGTTTTAGGCTTGCTAATGACTTCTTTCCTCTGCCTTACATATGTTCTCAAACCTGAAGAGCAGTCACAACAGATGTTGTGACTCCTGTTACTGTACTGCTGTGACATCACCCTCCCTTACTACTCAGATGGGCTTTTAGAAGTCAAGGCTCCAGTAACATCCCTGATTCTTGGTTTCTCATATGCTTTTTAGCTCATTGCATTATTGCTTTTGCCTCTTCTCTATTGAAATTATCTTGGCAGTTATTGCCAATAATGTCCTTATTGCCAAATTCAATTCACAAATTTCAGCCATTATCTTCTTACTGGAGACATGAGTTGGTTTTCTTGCTTTTTTTTTTTTTTTTTTCCATCTTGGCCATCATGAAAACTCTCTTACTTTTCTGACTACCCTTTTCTGACTTTCTTTACAAAATTCTTAAAAATGGGTCTTTTCCATGATTCTGTCATGGATCCATTTTTGTTTTACCCCAAATATGCTGCTTGGGAGAGAATATCTACAAGCCAAGCACTGATCATGCCCTTGAATTCTGGGTTTTCATCCATTTGTTGCTTGGCCTCCTTCGTGTATGCTCCACAAATACTTCAGATTCAACATATCTAAGTTCTTCATTCATTTCTCCACCTGATTTCACCAGCGTGGATGCTCACCTTCACACCAAGTAAAGATTAACTACTGTCATCATTCCTGTTATCATGGTTATCAGCATCTTCACATGATATTACTTATATTTCTGAAATCCCTTAGAATACAGGCATACCACAACAACTTTTATAAGAGTACACCAGGTTAATGTATTTATTTCCATCTCTTAAGCAAACCTTATATAATTCTCTAAGGTTAGTATCATTATTCTAATCCCCTTCCAAAACAAGACTGTACATGGTTTGATGGTAGGACTATCACTAACATATTATTATATCTCCGCTTCTTCGCAGTGCCTGCATTTAGTGAGTTTACTAAATGTTACTAATTAAAACAAGTAAAGCTATAACTGCAACAAGCTTCAGATTTTAGCCTAATTGGGAAAAAACCTTCTGTTTTGTTTCTTATTTCCTTCTTTATCATCCCTTACTCACTTGGTTATTTCATCCTTCCCCATGGTTGTAAATACATCCAGCACACACTACTCCCAATTTTTTTTATCTCTTGGCTGGGTCAATGTCCTGAAATCCAGTTTTGGCAACCCTACCCCCCCTTTTCTTCAGGAGAAATTTTCTGAACTCCTCTGTTTCTCTCTCCTCTTCTATTCAGTTCACTAATAAATGGTGGCCTTCCTCCAGAACGTATGCAGATTCTGACCAGCATTTCCCATTTTTCCCTCCCCAAGCACTGTACTCCAGTCAACCAGCTGCCATCCACTGTATTGTTGTAAATGCCTTCCATCTCCCCCTGGCTTGAACTTCTGGCTGTGTTCTACCCTTAGCCCCCAGTAGTCTTTCCTCAACACAACAGATGGAGTAATGATCCCTTTAAAAATGAGTTCAGATTACATTACTCCTTACTTCAAAGCTTCCAGTAGCTTTCCATCTATCCCAGGGTAAAACTCAATGGTAAAATGGTTTGGAGGTCCCCAGATGATTGCCACCCCATTACCTCTTTGACTTACTCTTCTATGACTGTGTTATTTGATCACGCTCCTCTTGCCACAATACTTCTTTGTTTCTCTCCTACCACATCAGGTATGTTTCTACCTTAAGGACGTTTCCCCTGTAGCTCTCTCTACCCTGGAATACCACTCTCCATGGTATCCTCACCATTTGTGTTTTCACCTTCTTCAGACCTTTACTTTTTAGTGATGTCATCAATGATTTAAAATCACAGACAATCCTGACGTTATAGACTGAATTTTGTCCCCCACCTCAACTTTATACATTGAAACCTAATTCTCAATTTGATGTTACTTGGAAAGGGGGTGTTTTTGAGGTAATTCGTGTCCTTATAAAAGAGGCCCAAGAGACTTTTCCTTTCTGCTCCTGTAATGTGAGAACACAGCAAAAAGCCTCCTCTAAATTAGGAAGCAGGCCCTCACAAGATACTGAATCTGCTGGCACCTTGATCCTGGACTTCCAGGCTCTAGAACAGTAATACATAAATTTATGTTGTTTATAAACCACCTGGCCTATAGTATTCTGTTACAGCAGTGCAAACAAACTAAGAAACCCTTTTTATTGAGGGTTTGATCTCGGCTCACTGCAACCTCCACCTCCCGGGTTTAAGTGATTCTGGTGCCTCAGCCTCCTGAGTAGCTGGGACTAAAGGCATGCACCACTACACCTGGCTAATTTTTGTATTTTTAGTAGAAATGGGGTTTACCACATTGGTCAATCTGGTCTCAAACTCCTGACCTGAAGTGATCCATCAGCCTTGGCCTCCCAAAGTGCTGGGATTACAGGTGTGAACCACCGCACCTAGCTCCTATTGTTATTATACATTTATTTTATGTTTTATTTGCCCCCAGCCCATCCACACATACTCTCACTAGAATACAAGTTCTGTAGAGGAAGTAATTTTTTTATCTGATTTTTTTTCACTGTTACATGGTCAGTACCCAAGTACCCAGTACAAGGCAGGCAACCATAAGCATTTATTGAATGATGACATCTGTATACATTTCTATTATTTACAATATTTTAACTGTCTGCAATGTGGAATGGCTTTTTGAATGATATGGCTGATAACTTGAATGAAAATTAATGAAAGAAGGAGAAAAAAAAAACTTTTCTATTGAGAAATACCCGAAGAGCCATAGGTTATCGTAGTAATCCAACTTTGTTCTGCTCTTCCAGAATTTTGGTTTGTTTTTTTATATTGTTTTGCATGTGTTTTATCTTTGTTTGCCTTTGTTCTTTATTAGAAGCAGCAGTTAGTGTTCTCTGCAATTAATAGCTCTACTTTGGGTCAGAGAAAGAAAGCACTCAAATCCTTAAACCTTCCCTAGACGTGCTAGAGCTGAGAAGTAAACAAATGTGCTTGTTAGCTACAGCTATCACAAATAATTGGCTTTCCGAAAACAAGAAAATACAGAAAAGTTAAGAGGAAGTGAATTAATGTATTCATGTATATATTTTTTCTAATCTGGACAAAAATTTAAGGTTGAATTCATAGCCAACAGTAATAAAAATATGTTAATTCCTGAGATTTTAGGATTGTTACTGGTGATATTCTGAGACGTTATTGTTTTCTGTAGGCTATACTTTCATTTTTGCAAATGTTTATGCAGACGGATTGTTTCTGAGATCTGGTTCCAAAGCTTACATTAAATATTTTGTAAATATTACTTGTAAATGATGATGTAAGTAACACCTGATTAAGAATAAGCCAAATACCGTGACGTTTCCTATTTTGCGGAAAGATTAAATTATGATTACTCAAAGAAAAGTGAACTTTAACTAGTTTCTCCATGGATTGTCAACTTTGAAGCCTAATTATGAGTATTTATGTGTCATCACCTATCTTTTGTGACTCAACCAGTGCAATCTAGTTTAACTAGTCTTGATATCTCTGTCATGCTTTTACTTATTGGAAGATACGCTTGTAAGTACTAGATCTAAAGTTTGTGAAAGAGATGAACAAGGTTAGTCCTCAGGTCATCTTTCTGTGGCGAATAGGCTATATTAAAAATATAAATTCCAGTGCATGAAGCCAGGTATCCAATATATTGAACAATACTTCCTGGTCTTGAGTGAGTTTGATGTTTTACTGTGAGTTCTCAACCTGTCCTGGGGACATGAAAGATAATCTCATTTTTCCCTAAAATCTTTTTGCATCCCAGGATAGTGCAAATTCTCAGTGGCCTAAAATAGCACAAAGGCACCTTCAGCCCTTGGCTATTTGTCTGCCTCAGTTACCGCAAAGCCTCCTGTCCCTGTGTTCCCTGGGGCCTGCTAGCTTTACTGTTTCTGTGTCCCACATAGAGCCCAAGAATCATTGACAAGCATAGATTTAAGTAATATTTCTCTTGATGTTATTCCCTCCCAGGGCAAAGTCAGGGAAGTGGGACAGAAAGTAACAGACCTTTCTTGATTAGGAAACTCCTTCTTTCTCTTAAGAATGTTTCTGCTTCTCCGGTCCTTACAGGACATTCAGCATAATCTCCTCAGTGCCTTGAGGTTTTGAAAAAAAATTAGTGGCCTTAAAGATAATTTTCTTTTTCTTTCTCTTTTTCTTTTTTTTTTTTTTGGAGACGGAGTCTCACTCTCTGTTGCTCAGGCTGGAGTTCAGTGGCATAATCTCGGCTCACTGCAACCTCTGCCTCCTGGATTCAAACAATTCTCCTGCCTTAGCCTCCCAAGTAGCTGAAACCACAGATGCCTGCCACCACGCCCAGCTAATTTTTTGTATTTTAGTAGAGACAGGGTTTCACCATATTGCCCAGGCTGGTCTCAAACTCCTGAGCTCAGGCAATTCGCCCCTCTCGCCCTCCCAAAGTGCTAGGATTACAGGCGTGAGCCACCACGCCCAGCTGAGAATTTTCTCATGGGCAATTTCTGCTTTTTTCCTTGTTACAAGCTTCCTCTTGGCAAGAAAACCCACAAAAATAGTTTTCCCCGCTTGGATGAGACACATATAGGAAAATAAAGAGAGAAAATATATATGTAAACACCTTTAAAAAGTTACTGCACCAGATTTAATTATATTTGGGGTTTAGATTACCTTAACAATGAAAAAAGCACTACTGAATGAAGTAAAGGTTTTAGACTTTCATCAAAAATAACTGAAGATACTTAAGCTAGTTATACTTATTTTATTTTAGATACAGGGTCGCCCTCTGTCACCCAGGCTGGAGTGCAGTGGCACAATTACTGCTGACTGCAGCCCTGACTTCCTGGGCTCAAGAGATCCTCCAACCTCACCTCCCCTCCCACCCCAAGTAGCTAGGACTACAAGTGTGTGCCACCAATTCTGACTAATTTTTTTTTTCTAGAGATGGGATTTTGCTATGTTGTCCAGGCTGGTCTCAAATTAGATATTATCAAGAAGAGGAAATCATTTGTATTAGGATTCTCCAGGGAAACAGAATAGGAGACCCACATAGATATACAGATATAGATGTTGCAAATTGGTGGATTTATTTTAAGGTATAGTATCAAGAGGCTGAGAATCTCCAGGACCTGCAGTTGGCCAACTAAATACATAGGGAAGCTAATGGTGTACTTCCAGTACAAAACCTGGCAGGCTTGAGAAGAGCCAATGTTTCATTTAGTGTGAATGCAAGAAAGGACTGTCATCCCAGCTCAAAGCAGAAAGGCAGGAACAGTTCACTCTTACTCATGGGAGGGTCAACATTTTTGTTCTATTCAGGCCTTCAACTGATTGGATGTGGCCCACCCACATTAGGAGTAAAGATAGTACATGTATTACTTTCTTCAGTTTTCCTCTCTCACTGCCACTTAATAAATGTTTATATGTTCCCCCAAACTTCTATATTTTAAGATTGAAAGTACTGTGTTCAGGTTATGGTATCAATGAGCAGTAAAATCTATGGCACATACTGTTAAGTGAGGAAGAAAGAAATTAATCATAGTGGCTTAACTTAACGTACAACAGTAATGGTGAAAAAAGCTATAAGGAAAAATGTGTTGTGCTTTGAATGGAGTTGTGATAAAAGGCTAAAATACATTCTCAGACAGTTAGGTTTGGTGTCACATGTATTAGGCAGTTGGAATCAAAGAGACAGGTAAAGTCCTCGAGCTGAGGCAGGAAGCTTCCAACATTAGGACCTGAAAATGAGTCAGTGAAGACAGAAGGCAAAGGAGGGAGGAGAGACGAGCTCGAAAAGAGTAAGGAGGCTCAAACTATCTAGAGATCTGAAGAACAATAATTGTCAATGTACTCTAAGATGAATAATATGGCAATATTGTTTTATTCAGTGCCATAGGATTGAGATTTACTCAGATTTGTAAAATGTCCATATTGGACTTCATAGAATATTTTCAGTGTGGAGATAATACTTGAAAGTGTTCCAAAGGACCATACTAATGTCAGCTGTTCTTAACAATTATAAATGTTCTAAAGTATAAACCAATGCATTTTACAGTAGACTATTGCCATACTTGTATATATTTAAATAAAAACTAAATGATCATCCATTTGGAATGTCTTTTGGGTTGTTTTGCTTGGGAGAGAGTTTAAAACTCTAGGAACATTTTCAGTGTTGGACTCTCATTCTTCTTAGAGACATCCTGAGAAGAATCTCGCCAAAAAGAATCTGGCAGGGATGCAGAGACAAATTTAGATTATTGAGGACTGAAACTCTGGTAAAAAGGAAGAGAAATCTGAGCTGAAGCTTTTGACAGAATTTTCCTGCAAGATGTTTTTCTACATTGGAATCTTCAGAGGTCAAAATTAAAAAGCACATGAAAAATCTTTTAAAAATAAAAGTTTCACAGTATTAATATTCTGAGGAGACAATGATTAGTGTTCAGGACATGCCAGTGTCAGGATCCTCTGCGAATAATACCACAGGTTCTCACCTACAATTCTGTAAGCAAGGAGACTTAGAGTTGAAAGAACACTGCTAAATCTACAACCCAGTCTCAATTCAGTTTAGCTCCTGATTGAATTAAAACGACCAGCTCCACTGTACTTTCCTGGTAAAAGAAAGAAAGAAGAGTAGACCACAAAACAACCAGAAAACAAATAAAAAAATGTCAGGAGGGAGTCCTTACCATCAATAATATTATTGTATGTAAATGAACTAAACTTTCTAATCAAAAAACACAGAAAAGCTGAATGGATAAAGAACAAGACCCAACAACAATGTATTGCCTACAAGAAACACATTTCACCTATTAAGACACAGGTAGATTGATAATAAAGGGATGGAAAAAGATATTCTATGCAAATGGAAACTAAAAAAGATGAAGGGTAACTATACTTATTTCAGACCAAATAGATTTCAAGGCACAAACTTTAACAAGAGACAAAGAAGGTCATTATATAATGATAAAGATGTCAGTTTACCAAGAGAATATATTAATACCAGCTTTATATATACATGCCTCCAACATTGGAGCACTCAGATATATAAAAAATATTATTAGAGGTAAAGAGAGACCTAGACTCCAATACAATAATAATAGGTGGAGATTTCAATACCCCGTTTTTAGCATTGGACAGATCATCCAGGCAGAAAGTCAAGAAAAAAACATCGGACTTCATCTGCACTGCAGAATAAATGGACCTAATAGATATTTACAGAAAATTTTACCTGATGGCTACAGAATACATATTCATCTCCTTAGCACATGGCTCATTCTCAAGGACAGACCATATGTTAGGTCACAAAACAAGTCTTAAAATTAAAATTATATCAAATGTCTTCTCTGACCACAGTAAAATAAAACTAGAGATCAATCAAAACAGGAATCTTGAAAACTATATAAACAAATGGAAATTAAACAATTTGCTCCTTAATGACCAGTGGCTCAACGAAGACATTAAGAAGGAAATTGAAAAATTTCTTAAAACAAATGAAAACAGAAACACAACATTCCAAAACCTGTGGGATACAATGAAAGAAGTAATGAAAGGAAAGTTTATAGCAGCAAGAAAAGTGAAAAAACATTTTTCTATGTCAGAAAAGTGAAAAAACTTCAAATAAACAACCTAAGGACCTAGAAAAGCAAGCACAAACCAAATCCAAGATTTTTAGAAGGGAATAATAAAGGTTAGGGCAGAAATAAATGAAATTAAAACAGGAAAACTCATGTAAAAGATTAACAAAACAAAAAATTGATTTTTTGAAAAGTTAAAGAAAATTGACAAGTGTTTAGCCAGACTAAGAAACAAAGAGAGAAGACCCCAATAAACAAAATCAGAGATGAAAAAGGAGACATTACAACTGCTACCACAGGAATTGAAAAGACTATTTGAGGCTATTATGAGCAATTATATGTCAATAAATTAGAAAAACCTAGAAAAAAAACCAGATAAATTTTTAGGCACGTATAACTTTCAAGATTGAATTGTGAAGAAACCCAAAACCTGAATGGACAGATAACAAGTAGCAAGATTGAAACTGTAATAAAAGCTCTCCTAGCAAAGAAAAGTTCAGGATCTGATGGTTTCTCTATTGAATATCAAACAGGTAAATAAATAACAGCAAACCTACTCAAACTACTCCAAAAAATGGAGAAAAAAGGAATACATCCAAAATAATCATATTAGACCACTATTACCCTGATACCAAAATCAGAAAAAAACACATCACCAAAAAAAAGAAAAGAAAACTACAGGCCAATATCCCTGATGAACATTAATGCATACATTCTTAATAAAATACTAGCAAACTGAATTCAGCCACACATTAAAAAGATGATTCATTACAACCAAATAGGATTTATCCCAGGCATGCAAGGATGGTTTAACATATGCAAATCAATTAGTGTGATGCATCATAACAACATAATGAAAGATAAAAACTATATGATCATTTCAATCGATGCTGAAAAAACATCTGTTAAAATTCAACATTTCTTCATGATAAAAATCCTCAAGTAACTGAATATAGAAGGAACATAGCTCAACACAATAAAAATGATATACAACAGACCCACAGCTAGTATTATACTGAATGGGGAAAAACCGAAAGTCTTTCCTCTAGGATCTGGAAGAAGACAAGGATGTCCACTGTCACCACTGTTATTCAACATAGTACTGCAAGTCCTAGCTAGATCCATCAGGCAAAAGGAAAACAAAGGGCACCCAAATTGGAAAGAAAGAAGTTAAATTATCATTTATTTGCAGATGTTATCTTATATTTGGAAAAACCTAAAGGCTACATCAAAAAAAGTATTAGAATTGGTAAACAAATTCAGTAAAGTTTCATATACAAAATCAACATACAAAAATTAGTAGCATTTCTATACGCCAGCAACAAAGAATCTTAAAAAGAAATCAAGAAAGTAATTTCATTTATAGCAATTACAAATAAAATTAAATATATAGGAATTAACTAAAGAAATGAAATATCTCTACAATGAAAACTATAAAATATTAATGCAAGAAATTGAAGAGGACATAAAATGGAAAAATATTCCATCTTCACGGATTAGAAGAATAAATGTTGTTAAAATGTCTATATTACCCAAAGCAATCTACAGATTTAATATAATCCCTATTAAAACACCAGTGACATTCTTCACAGAAATAGAAAAAACAATCCTAAAATTTATGTAGAACTACAAAAGACCCAGAATAGTCAAAGCTACCCTAAGCAAAAGGTATAAAATTGGAAGGATCACATTACCTGACTTCAAATTACACTACAGAGCTACAGTAACCAAAATAACATGGTACTGGCATAAAAGGAGACAGTAAAACAGAATAGAAAATCTAGAAACAATCCATACATCTTCAGTGAATTCATTTTTTAAAAAGTTGCCAAGAACATGCACTGGGGAAAGGACAATGTCTTCAATACATGGTGCTGGGAAAACTGGATATCCATATGCAGATCAATGAAACCATATGCAACAATCAAATCAAAATGGATTGAAGACTTAAATCTGAGACCTCAAACTATGAAATTCCTATGAGAAAACATTGGGACACCCTTCAGGACATTGGTCTTTGCAAATATTTCTTGAGTAATACCTTATAAGCACAGGCAACCAAAGCAAAGATGGACAAATAAGATCACATCAAGTTAAAAAGCTGAACAGCAAAGAAAAAAAATCAGAAAAGTGAAGATACAATCCACAGAATGGAAGAATATATTTTCAAACTATCTGTCTGATAAGTAATTAATAACCAGAATATATAAGGAGCTCAAACAACTCAGTAGGAAAAACATCTTTCCTGCTGATTAAAAATGGGCAAAAGATATGAATAGACAATTATCAAAAGAAGACACACAAATGGCAAACAGGTATATAGAAAAGTTCTCAATGTGATTGATCATCAGAGAAATGCAGATCAAAACTACAATGAGAAATCATCTCACCCCAGTTAAAATGACTTTTGTCCAAAGACATGCAATAACAAATGCTGGCAAGGATGTGGAGAAAAGGGACCCCTCCATCTCCATACACTGTTGGTTGAAATGTAAATTAGTACAACCACTATGGAGAACAGTTTGTAGGTTCTTCAAAAAAATTAAAAATAGAGCTGCCATACAATCTAGCAACCCCACTTCTAGATATATACCCAAAGGAAAGGAAATTGGTATATCAAAGAGATAGGTATCTGCACTTCCTCTCATGTTTGCAGCACTATTCAAATAGCTGATATTTGGAAGGAACCTAAGTATCCATAAACAGACCAATGGATAGAGAAAAAGTAATACATGTACACAATGGAATGATATTATTCAACCATATAAAAGAACGAGATCCTGTCATTCATAACAACACCATGGAACTGGATGTCATTATGTGAAGTGACATAAGCAAGACATCATGAAAAATTACATATGTTATCACTTATTTGTGGGAGCTAAAAATTAAAACAATTGAACTCATGGAAATAGAGAGCAGAATAATTGTTACTAGAGACTGAAAAAGTAGTGGGGCGAGGGTGGTGAGGGAAATAAGAATGGTTAATGGATACAACAGTATAGTTGAATAGAATGAAGAAGATCTGGTATTTGATAGCCCAATGGGTGACTACAGTAAACAATAATTTATTGTACATTTACAAATCACTAAAGGAATATAATTAGATTGTTTGTAATACAGAGAAAGGATAAATGCTTGAGGTGATAGATACCCCATTTACCCTGATATGATTATTATGTATTGTATGCCTATATCAAAAATGACATGTGTCCCATAAATATATCCACATATTATGTACATATAAAAATAAAAAAAATGTGATACCTACTGTTTCATTCCGGATATTGGTAATTTGCATCTTCTCTCTTTTTTCTTTGTCATTCATGCTAGATGTTTGGCAATTTAATTGATCTTTTAAAGGAACTGGCTTATTGATTTGTTGATATTCTTCAGTGATTTTTAAAGTTTTGTTTTAGATTTCATTGATTTCTTCTCATGGATTTTTGTTCCTTTTCTGCTGCTTGCTTTGGTTCTATTTTGCTCTCATTTTTCTACGTTCTTAAGATGAGAGCTTAGATTGTTAATTTACTGCTAGAAATTTTCCTCAACACTACTTTAGCTTTTTCTCATATATTTTGACATATTGCATTTATATTTTCATTAAGCTCTACTTTTTAAATTATTATTTTCTTTGAGTCTTTCTCTTTGACGCATTGATTAGTTTCCAAGTGTTTAAATATTTTCCTGCTATCTTTCTGTAATTATTTTCAGTTTGGTGTTGCTGAATTCTTCTATATCTTTGATTTATAGTTGGAAATTATATTTTATTATTTTAAAGATTTTACTTTTCCTTTCTGTTTTTCATTATTTCTATTAGAAATTCAGTCATCATAATTCTAATTCCAGGAAGATGGATAAGATATAGTTTTCCCTATTTCTCCTGCAATGAACACAAATAACCTTGACATTATATGTAAAATAAACATAAGATTCTGAAATTTGAACAGAGGACAGGAAGATGGCTAGGCACCGAGGAACCCACGAAACAAGGAATAACAGGACGCTGAGTTTTCTGGAGTTTCATTTATCCTATATATCCTTGACTTGGATCAAAAGAATTTGACAATATGAACATGCCAATGGGTACAGATTTTTTAAAATCTCAAAAAGCATGCTTTCCCTAGACAAGTAACAGGAAAAAAAAAAAAAGAATTCTAGCAAGACCAAAAACTTATAGATAAAAGCCACCCTGCTACAGCCATGTGCTACACAAAAATCTGTGGCTCACCTTCCTTCATGCCAACAAAAGCTGAGTGGGGAGCCTAGACTTCTATCCCTGCAGTCTGTAAAAAGATTTCCAATACCACCACTGGGGTGAGGACAAAGAAGTCAGGTGGGGAGCCAACACTTTTGCCTCTGCCCAGTGGTAATGAGGTAAAGTTTTTTTTCTGTCTTGTTACCGTATAAATGGTTGGGGGAAGGGTGTTGAAATCTCCAGCTGTGACTGTAGAGTTGTCTATTTCGCCCTTAAGTTCTGTTATACTCTGTTCTGCATGGTTTGCATCTCTGTTGTTTGGCACATGCTCATTTAGGACTGTTGTTTTCTCAGGGGATTGAACATTTTTTTGGCATTATATAATGCTCATCTTTGTGTCTGATAACTTTTTTGTTCTGAAATGTAACTTGTTAAATATTACTGTGGCCACTCCTGCTGTACTGTATTACTGCCTATATCATTGTGTTTGAAATGAGTTTCTTATAAACAGCATATAGTTGATTCACATTTGTTAATACACCTTGCCAAGTTTTGTCTTTTAATTGCTGGCTTTGGATCATTTAAGGAAATTACTGTTATGTTCTTAAATATACTATTGTCTTTTTTATGTGCAGAAACCTTTATTTTTGTTGGTATACAGTACCCACATATATATATATATATGGGGTACATGTGATGCTTTAGTACAAACATACAATGAATAATAATTCACATCATGGAAAATGGAGTAGCTATTCCCTCAAGCTAAGAATCTCACTTTAATTTGATTACTTCTATAAAGACGTATCTCCAAACAATGTCACATTTTGAGGTACTGAGGATTATAACTCCACATACACTTTCTGGGAACACAATTCAACCTACAGTATTTCATATAGTTTTTTTAGTGGTTGTTCTAATTATTACATTATACAAACGCAACTCATCACCATCTATGAGTGTCATTATTTTTACAGTTCATGTAAATTATAGACATCTCACTTTACATCCCTTTACTACCTGACTCAATTTATAGTATAATTGTTTTCACTGTTTCCTCTACAAAAATGTAGAAATGTATCAGACAGTGTCAAACATTTTGTGTCAAACCTCAAGCATAATTTAGAAAAATAAAAAGGAGGAGGAAAATCTATTTTATTTACCCATAGATTTTTGCTTACGTGGTTTTTTTTTTCTGGATATTCCAAATTTCTTTTATTATTTCCTTTGTGTTTAGAGAACTTCCTATAGTCATTCTTTATGAGAAAGTCTGCTGATGACAAATTCTCTTAGTGTTTCTTCTTTTATGAATGCCATGTTTTGCCCTTTATACCTGAAGGACATTCTCACAGGACATAAGATCATGGATTGACAAAACGTCTTTTTGGTCCTTTAAAAAAGCTGTGCCACTTCTTTCTGGCCTACAAGGTTTCTGATGAAAAATCAATGCTTTTTAAAATCACTCTTCTCTTACAAGTGAAGAGTCATTGTTCTTTTTCTGGTTTCAAGGTAATTTTTTGCATTTAGTTTTTAGATATTTGACTATGATCTTGATAGATCTTTTGGTGGATTACCCTGTTGGTGATTTGCTTAGTTTCCTAATTCTGTAGGTTTATGTCTTTTGCCAAATCTGGGATGTTTTCCGTCATTATTTCTTTGAGTACCTTTTTACCCCCACTGTATTTGCCCTCTTCTCCTGGATCTCTGATGTCTCAAATGTTAGATGTTTTGTAATAGTCTTACAGGTACCTGAGGCTCTGTTTATTCTATTTTATCAAAGTATTTTCTTTCTGTTGTTCAGATTGAGCAATTTCTATCATTTTCTCTTCAAGTTCACAGTTACAGAGCTTTTTATTTTAAAAAAAATCAATTTATTTGTTTCTTTTTTGTATCTTCTTTGCTGATAATTTCTATTTTGTCATTTGTTTCAAGAATGTTTATAAGTGCTCATTGAGGCATGCTTATGATGGTTGCTTTAAAATCTTTCTCAGATAGTTTTAACACCTCTGTCATCACAGTGTCCAAAAATATGAATTATCTTTTTTGCTTCCAGTCTGACATCTTCCTCGTTCTTTATCTGAGAAGGGGTTTTTAATAAAAATAAAAACATTGTTGGTATTATATTGTGTGACTTTGGATCATATTAAGCCTTAGGTCATAGCTGGATTTTTCTGATACTACGCTGGCAGAGAAAGAGGAAGCACCACCTTTTTACTCCTATGTACAGGTAGAAATTTAGGTTCTTCACTCAGCCTCTGTTGGCAGTTGGGAGTGGTGAAGCTTCTTGTATCCACTGGTTGAGAACAGAATTCATGGCTCCCCCTCGGTCCCACTGATATCTCCCTCCCTGTGATGGTTAAGGATGCTTTGTCACTTCCTCCGACATGGTCCACTTGATACTCCAATAGAAGTGAGGAGGTGTTTGACCTCATTACCATTGGGCAGAGGCAAAAGTGTTGGCTCCCCACCTGACTTCTTTGTTCTCACCCCAATGGTGGTATTGGAAATCTTTGTACAGACTGCAGGGGTAGAAGTCTAGGCTCCCCACTCAGCTTTTGATAGCATGAGTGAAGGTGAGCCACAGATTTTTGTGTAGCGCATGGCTGTGGTAGAGTGGCTATTTTCTGTAAGTTTTCTGTCTTGCTAGAATTCTTTTTTTGTTGTTGTTACTTGTCTAGGGAAAGCATGCTTTTTGACATTTAAAAAAATCTGTACCCCTTGGCATTTTCATATTGTCAAATTCTTCTGATCCAAGTCAAGGATATATAGGATAAATGAAACTCCAGAAAACTCAGCGTCCTGTTATTCCTTGTTTCGTGGGTTCCTCGGTGCCTAGCCATCTTCCTGTCTTCTGTTCAAATTTCAGAATCTTATGTTTATTTTACATATAATGTCAAGGTTATTTGTGTTCATTGCAGGAGAAATAGGGGAAATTAGATTTTATCCATCTTCCTGGAATTAGAATTATGATGGTTGAATTTCTTTCTTTTTTTTTTTTTTTTTTTTTGAGATGGAGTCTCGCTCTGTCGCCCAGGCTGGAGTGCAGTGGCACCATCTCGGCTCACTGCAAGCTCCGCCTCCCGGGTTCAGGCCATTCTCCTGCCTCAGCCTCCTGAGTAGCTGGGACCACAGGCGCCTGCCACCACGCCCGGCTAATTTTTTGCATTTTTTAGTAGAGACGGGGTTTCACCGTGTTAGCCAGGATGGTCTCGATCTCCTGACCTCGTGATCCGCCTGCCTCGGCCTCCCAAAGTGCTGGGATTACAGGCATGAGCCACCGTGCCCGGCCCAATGGCTGAATTTCTAATAGAAATAATGAAAAACAGAACGGAAAAGTGAAATCTTTAAAATAATAAAATACAATTTCAAGCCATAAGTCTATATTCAAAGAAAATACACTTTAAATAAACAGGTGAAATAAAGCTATTTACAGATAAACAACACTATAGTATTTACCACCTATAGTCCCATGATAAAATAATAATAATAATAGGAGTTCTTAAGATTTCAAGATAATAATTATAGGCAGGAAATACAAGTTGATGGCAATGTTCTACTTCAGGGTTGCTGATTTCATAACATATTTAATAAAAACTATTTGAATGGACATCATATTCTTAGAACAAATAAGTAACTATAGCAAGATTGTAGGCTACAAAATTAATTCACAAGGGTCAATCATGTATTCATATGTCTGAAATAAAAAACTGGAATTTGATACTAAAAACACAATGCCATTTATATTAGCACCTTTCAAAATGAAATACTTATGTATAAGTCCATCAAAATACATGCAAAAACTATATAAAGACAACTACAAAGCTCTCATAAAATAAATCAAAGAACTAAACTAATTGAGAAATAATCCATGTTTATTGATAGAGACTAAAAATTGTCAAAGAAATCATAAATGTTTGAAGTGATGGATATTCTAATTATCCTGATTTGCTCATTACATGTTTTATGCATATATCAAGATATCACATGTGTCCCAAAAACATGTACAATTATTATGAATCAATTAAAATATTTATTACACATTAAATTAAAAGCAATTAAAATCTCAGTAAGACAACAAACATTCCTTAAAAATTTATTGTTGTTTCAATAGTTTTGAGGGTACAGGTAGTTATGGATAAGTTCTTTAGTGGTGATTTTTGATATTTTGGTAAACCCGTTACCTGAGCAGCGTACACTGTATCCAATATTTAGCCTTTTAGCCCTTACTCTCCTCTCACCCTTCCCCTTTGAATCCCCAAAGTCTGTTTTATCATTCTTATGCCTTTGCATCCTCATGCCTTAACTCCCACTTATAAGTGAGAAAACACAATATTTGGTTTTTCATTCCTGTGTTACTTCACTTAGAATAATGGCCTCCAGCTTCATCTAAATTGCTGGAAAAGACATTATTTTATTTCTTTTTATGGCTTAGTACTAATCCATGTTGTATACATACTACATTCTCTATATCCACTGGTTGGTTGATGGGTACTTAGGTTAGTTCCGTATTTTTGCATTTGCAAATTATGCTGTTATAAACATGTGAGTGCATGTGTCTTTTTCATATAACGACTTACTTTTCTTTTAGTAGATACCCAGTAGTGAGGTTGTTGGATCTAATGGTAATTCTACTTTTGGTTCTTCAATGAATCTCCATACTGTTTTCCATAGTGATTATACTAGTTTACAATCCCACCAGCAGTGTAAAAGTGTTCCCTTTCCACCACATCCACCCCAACATCTATTATTTTTTAACTTTTTAATTCTGGCCATTCTTGCAAGAGTAAGGTGGTATCTCATTGTGGTTATAATTTACATCTCTCTGATATTTACTGATGTTGAGAAATTTTATATGTTAAACAAATATATTTTTAAGTGAGCAAATGATCTGGGTGGACACCTTACCAAAATATAAGTGGTGATATACAGATATCAACCATGCATATGCTCAACATCATGTGTTAGGGAATTGCAAATTCAAACAACTGTGAAAATTGCAACATATTTACTAGAACAGCTAAAATACAAAAAAACTAACAAAAATCTAATTATAATCAATGCTGTCAAGGATGTAGAGCAACAGGTACCTCATTCATTGCTGGTGGGAATGCAAAATGGTACAACCCCTTTGGAAGAGATAGTTTGGCAGTTTCTTACAAGGCTATGCATAGTCTTACCACATGATCCAAAAATCACACCCCTAGGTATCTACCCAGTTGAGTTGAAAACTATTGTCTACACACAAAAAGTTTCATTTGAATGTTTATTTATTATCACCAAACACTGGAAGAAACAAAGATGTCCTTCACTAGACAAAGGATAACAAGCTGTGGCACAATCATACTAGGGAATTCTATTCAGTGATAAAAAGAAATGAGTTATCGAGTCAGAAAAAAGACAAGGAAGATGCTTACATGCATATAGCTAAATGAGAGCTATCAATCTGAAAGGGCTATATATTGTATGATTCTAATTATAAGACATCTTAGAAATCATAAAAATATAGACAGAAAAAAAATCAGTGGTTGCTAGGGGTCAGTGGTGGGGAGTCCAGAATTTTTAGGGATGTGAAACCCAGAATGAATAGGTGGAGCCCAGAATTTTTAAGGATGTGAAACTACTCTGTAAAATATTGTAATGGTGTATACATGTCACACATTTGTCAAAACCCATAAAGTATACAACAGAATGAACCCCTAATGTACCGTAGATTTTAGTTAAACGCATCCATATTATGTTCATTAATTATAACAAAGGTACCATACTAATGCAAGAAGTTAGTAATAGGGAAAACATGAGGGGTGAGTATATGGAACTTTATGTGCTATCTTTTCAATTATTCTGTATGTATATATATGTCTGTGTATATATAAATATATATATGTAACTACTAAAAAATAAAACCTGTTGATTATTTACAAAAAATACGTCAGTTATTCCCTCCTTTTATAGACTCAACAAAGTCACAATCAAAAAAGACCTCAACATATTGAGTCAGAAACATCCACTTTTCTGTGGATGTTGACAAACTGATTCTAAAGTTTACATGGAGAGGCAAAAGACTCAGACTAGTCAACAAAATATTAAAAGATGAAAATGAAGTAAGAGAAATGACACTACCTAACTTCAGGAGTTACTATAAAGCTACAGTAACCAAGATAGTGTTCTATTGGTAAAATAATAAAAAGATATATTAACGAAATATAATAGAGATTCTAGAAATACACCTACATATAGTCAAATAAGCTTTGACCAAAACAGTAAAGGCAATATAATGGAACACAACTAGTCTCTTCAACTAATAGTTCTGTAACAACTGACATCCACATGCAAAAAAAAAATAAATCTAGACATACATAGACTCAATACTTTTCACAAAGATAACTCAAAATGGATCAGAGACCAAAATGTAAAATGCAAAACTATAAAATTCCTAGAAGATATCAGGAGGAAATCTAGGTAATCTTGAGCATAATAATGACATTTTAGATACAACATCAAAAGTACAATTCATGAAAGAAATAAATTATAATCTGAACTTTATTAAAATTAAAAAGCTTCTGCTTCATGAAAAATATGGTCAAGATAATTAAAAGATAATAAACATCAAATAAAATTTAAAAGAAAGCCCCAGAATGAGATAAAATATTTGCAAAAGATACATTTGATCAGAAACTGCTATTAAAATATACAAAGAACCCTTAGAAGTCAACGCTGGGTGTAAGGAAGGGATCCAGTTTCAGTTTTCTACATATGGCTAGCCAGTTTTCCCAGCACTATTGATTAAATAGGGAATCCTTTCCCCATTGCTTGTTTTTCTCAGGTTTGTCAAAGATCAGATAGTTGTAGATATGCGGTGTTATTTCTGAGGGCTCTGTTCTGTTCCATTGATCTATATCTCTGTTTTGGTACCAGTACCATGCTGTTTTGGTTACTGTAGCCTTGTAGTATAGTTTGAAGTCAGGTAGTGTGATGCCTCCAGCTTTGTTCTTTTGGCTTAGGATTAACTTGGCGATGTGGGCTCTTTTTTGGTTCCATATGAACTTTAAAGTAGTTTTTTCCAATTCTGTGAAGAAAGGCATTGGTAGCTTGATGGGGATGGCATTGAATCTGTAAATTACCTTGGGCATTATGGCCATTTTCACGATATTGATTCTTCCTACCCATGAGCATGGAATGTTCTTCCATTTGTTTGTATCCTCTTTTATTTCCTTGAGCAGCGGTTTGTAGTTCTCCTTGAAGAGGTCCTTCACATCCCTTGTAAGTTTGATTCCTAGGTATTTTATTCTCTTTGAAGCAATTGTGAATGGGAGTTCACTCATGATTTGGCTCTCTGTTTGTCTGTTGTTGGTGTATAGGAATGCTTGTGATTTTTGCACATTGATTTTGTATCCTGAGACTTTGCTGAAGTTGCTTATCAGCTTAAGGAGATTTTGGGGTGAGACAATGGGGTTTTCTACATATACAATCATGTCATCTGCAAACAGGGACAATTTGACTTCCTCTTTTCCTAATTGAATACCCTTTATTTCCTTCTCCTGCCTAATTGCCCTGGCCAGAACTTCCAACACTATGTTGAATAGGAGTGGTGAGAGAGGGCATCCCTGTCTTGTGCCAGTTTTCAAAGGGAATGCTTCCAGTTTTTGCCCATTCAGTATGATATTGGCTGTGGGTTTGTCATAGATACCTCTTATTATTTTGAAATATGTCCCATCAATACCTAATTTATTGAGAGTTTTTAGCATGAAGGGTTGTTGAATTTTGTCAAAGGCCTTTTCTGCATCTATTGAGATAATCATGTGGTTTTTGTCTTTGGCTCTGTTTATATGCTGGATTACATTTATTGATTTGCGTATATTGAACCAGCCTTGCATCCCAGGGATGGAGCCCACTTGATCATGGTGGATAAGCTTTTTGATGTGCTGCTGGATTTGGTTTGCCAGTATTACAAAAATCAATTCAAGATGGATTAAAGACTTAAACATTAGACCTAAAACCAGAAAAACCCTAGAAGAAAACCTAGCCATTACCATTCAGGACATAGGCATGGGCAAGGACTTCATGTCTAAAACACCAAAAGCAATGGCAACAAAAGACAAAATTGACAAATGGGATCTAATTAAACTAAAGAGCTTCTGCACAGCAAAAGAAACTACCATCAGAGTGAACAGGCAACCTACAAAATGGGAGAAAATTTTCGCAGCCTACTCATCTGACAAAGGGCTAATATCCAGAATCTACAATGAACTCAAACAAATTTACAAGAAAAAAACAAACAACCCCATCAAAAAGGTGAAGGACATGAACAGACACTTCTCAAAAGAAGACATATATGCAGCCAAAAAACACATGAAAAAATGCTCACCATCACTGGCCATCAGAGAAATGCAAATCAAAACCGCAATGAGATACCATCTCACACCAGTTAGAATGGCAATCATTAAAAAGTCGGGAAACAACAGGTGCTGGAGAGCATGTGGAGAAATAGGAACACTTTTACACTGTTGGTGGGACTGTAAACTAGTTCAACCATTGTGGAAGTCAGTGTGGCGATTCCTTAGGGATCTAGAACTAGAAATACCATTTGATCCAGCCATCGCATTACTGGGTATATACCCAAAGGACTATAAATCATGCTGCTATAAAGACACAGGCACACGTATGTTTATTGCGGCATTATTCACAATAGCAAAGACTTGGAACCAACCCAAATGTCCAACAATGATAGACTGGATTAAGAAAATGTTGCACATATGCACCATGGAATACTATGCAGCCATAAAAAATGATGAGTTCATGTCCTTTGTAGGGACATGGATGAAATTGGAAATCATCATTCCCTGTAAACTATCCCAAGAATAAAAAACCAAACACTGCATATTCTCACTCATTGGTGGGAATTGAACAATGAGATCACATGGACACAGGAAGAGGAACATCACACTCTGGGGCCTGTTGTGGGGTGGGGGGAGGGGGGAGGCATGTCAGTGGGAGATATACCTAATGCTAGATGACGAGTTAGTGGGTGCAGCACACCAGCATGGCACATGTGCACGTATGTAACTAACCTGCACAATGTGCACATGTACCCTAAAACTTAAAGTATAATAATAAAAATAAATAAATAAATAAAAAATTTAAAAAAAAAAGAAGTCAATGCTGGGAAAACAAACAACTTGATTAACATATGGACACAGATTTGAACAGACACCTCACTGAAGAAGACATGCAAATGCTAAATAAGCATATTTTTTATATGCTTAACATAATACATCATTTGGAGAATTGCAATTAAAACAAAAATGTGATACCACTACACATCATTATAATGGTCAAAATCTGAAACACTGACAAGCAAATGCTGGTGAGGATGTGGAGCAACAGAAACTCTCATTCATTGTTGACGGGAATATAAAATGATATAGTCATTTTGGAAGGTGCTTTGGTGGTTTCTTATAAAACTGAACACGCTAACCATACAATTCACACAAAAACTTACACACAGATGTTTATAGCAGCTTTATTCATAACTGCCAAAACTTGGAGTCAACTAAAATGACTTTCAATAGATGAATGGATAAACTGGTAAATCCAGAGAGTGAAATATTAAATACTAAAAAGAAATGAGATATAAACCCATGAAAAGACAGAGAACTTAAATGCATGTTACTAACTGAAAGAAGCCAATTTGAAATGGCTAAATTCTCTATTATTCCAACTATATGACACTCTGGAAAAGCCAAAACTATGAAGACAATAAAAAAAATCAATGATTGCCAGGGGTTAGCGGAAGGGGACATGAGTTGGTGGAGCACAGATAATTTCTCCAGCCCTGAAACTATTCTGTATAATATTATAATAGTGGATACATGCCATCATGCATTTGTCAAAACCCATAGAATGCATAACAACAAGAGTGAACCCCATTGTAAACTATGGACATTTTGTGATAATGATGAGTCAATGTAAGTTTTTCTATTATAACAAGTACACCAGTTTATTGTAAGCTATTGATAGTCGGGGACGCTATGCATATGTGGAGGTAAGGAGTGTTTAGGGATTCTCTGTACCCTCTGCTCAGTTTTGCTGTGAACACGTAACTGCTCTAAAAAAATTAAAATTATTTTAACTGCATATTTTATGCAATTATCTGTATGTGTAATTATCATGCTTGGTTAACAAAACATAAAAGTGGACCAAAAAATTGAACAAGGACTTCCTCAATGAACATGTTCAAAAGGATAGTAAATACATGTAAAGATAATCAAGTTTATTAGTTATGAGTCAAGAGTAAATCAAACAAGATAGAAACACTACTGCACATCCTCCAGAACAATGAAAATAATCTACAGACACTGCCAAATATTGGTGAAGTGCAGGTCAACTCCAACTTTTGTATGTTGCTGGTGAAAGTACAATTTAGTAAACTTCTTTGGAATACCACTTGGCAGCATCTACTAAAGTTGAATATGTGCATATCCTAACCCACACCGATTCCACGTGTATGTGTATATACGAGTTTATTTATGTATCCATGATTACCAGATACATGTGCTCAAAGGGTCATAACAGCACTTTTATGATATTCACAAACTGGAAACCACTCAAATGTCCATCAGCAATTGAACGGTTAAATTAATCATGGTATGGTCTTACAATGGAATACCGTAAAGCAATGAGAATGAACAAATTATGCACATAAATATGCATAAATATCATAGAATAATGTAAGCTGAAGAAGCCAGTTGCAAAACTGTACACATTGTCAAGTTCAAAAAGAGTTAAAGCTAATCCATTATGTCAGAAGTAAAGATAAGGGGCCTAGCAGAGACTTCTAGAGTACAGCAACGTTCTCTTTTGTGATCTGAGTGCTGGCTTCATAGGGATGTTCACTTTAAGAAAATGTTTCAAGCTGTGCACTTACAATTTGTATTTTCTTATGTAGGCATATTATGTATTCATTAGAATAAGGTAAAATAAAATTCATAAGAGAACGTACTTGTATGCCATTGGGAAATTGTGATATTATAAGAGAAAATGTCTTTTGGGGAAGAAAAATGTAGAAGTAGAGATATTTTCTTGACTAAAACTATGAAAGTTTTTTTTCCTGTTGTTTGTTTGATGTTATTGTTGTCTTAATATAATAATTTCTAGGTAAAAGTTACTAGCAAATATGTTAGGAATGTATATATTTCAGTACAGTGGGCAAAGAAACATGTTCTGATGACTTCTAATGATTTTCCGATAAAGAACTGGTTTTTCACATTGTGGAAATTTAATGATCAGAAAGAGGTCAACATGTCTGAAATACTTTAGTGATGGATTTTGATTCATTTTAAATAAAAGAGATCACTAAAATTTTTAGTCATAGAACATTAATAGAATTCATTGGCACTTCGAAGACAGCCATAATGCTGTCATTGAAACCCCCATTAGTAGCTTCAAGGATATTGAGGTGACATGGTGATCCAGGTGACATTTGAAAGTTGCTTTTTCCTTTCCTGCAGGAAGATAAGGCACTAGTGCTCAGGGAGTATAGTATGGTTTGAATTAAGAAGTCTAAATGCCGAGAAGAGAATCCAAATCTGAAATTTCCAAATGACAGCTTAGATACTAAGTGCCAAATTTTATCCCTCTTATGCTGTGCTACTGAAAGCCAAGAAAAACTAGATCTCAACAAAGGGACTTTTCAGGCTATCTCTAGTGATTCAAATCAAGAAATCTATTCACACTGGGGGCCATTAAACCAAACGCTGCCTGCTAGGCCATGAATTGGCTAATGCCAGAACCGTTTGTACACATATCAGAACAACTGGTTGTGCTTCACCACTCTGGATTTGGAGAAACGGGCTAGAAGAAGGTGCTAGTTTGACTTGCTATATTTATGGGATCATAATATTTTCATTAACTATGTGAGTGTAATTCAGTGAATGTGTTAACACTTGGAAACATCTGAATCACATTAAGGGATAAAGTGCAGGCTCAGCATAGACAAAGATTGCCAGTTGCCAACATATCCAGATTACTTTGAAAAAAAAAATCGATACCATGCCTGAATACCTCCAAACATCTGGATATTCATAAATAGATGTAGGCACAACCTTATGTTTTGACATCATATACAATTTGATGACACTGATGGATTAATCCTGATCATTATTCCTTGGGAACATTGACTAAGAAACATTATGATTTCATCATTGTAACATGGATTTTTATTGTGTTTTTTTATTTTTCAGAATATTATCATATGCACTATTTTAAATGCTGTATATGAAACCTTTTTTAATTAAGCAGAGATTTGTTTGTTTGTCTTACAAGGAGGTGAAAGAATAAGGGTAATCGACTCCATTAAGATCATAGTTGGTTATGTACAGATGAGAATCATTTTAATAAATATTCACGTTTACTTCCTGAAACTATAATACTTTGGAATTGAATATAATGTATAGGAGTTGTGGAATCATGTATTTATTGAAACAGCAAACACAATAGTACATTTGGATGTGTTCTGACTTCTAAGAGATTATTACCATGATACTCTTTCTGAGATTACACTGTAAGGAATATTCCATCCACACACTTAAATAACATTTCTATAGAATTAAAATAAGGGAGTTTTTGAACAAGAAAACCCTGCTATTCATTTCTTGATCGATGATGAGAGAAAAGCTCAAAAAAGCTTTGTAACCTGCTTGAAGCCACTTGATAACTTGGAACCGGTATTAGAACTAGTTTAGTAATTTGGGTTAGCCATCATTCCCAGAGAGTGCACACTGACTTCTTTGTCTAAAGACAAAAGAGAAAAGAAATCCTACAAAAAAAGAATGAGATGCTTCTTAAAAATTATTAATGACTGTATTTGTGTTGACATTTTGCCAAGATTATTAGAATTTTAGTCACATTTGGAATTTTGAAAAAGTTTTGATAGTTTCTTTGCTTCTGTCCATCTGAACAGCAACCTTGCAATAATAACACTATTTTGTCTTTTCAAACAGGAGGCAGGGCCAGAAGCACCTTAATCTAGAAGGAGCATTTGTTGTAATAATTTAGGGATAAAATTTATGTTTTTTCTCTATAAATCTTAACCGAATTGCTTCAGTTTTAGTCATCCCTCATGATGCTAATTTTGTAAACTTTGTAACTTTTCCATTTATATAAACATTTTTACTTAAAATAAAATTCCTCCATGAGATATGAATTTGATTTTAGTGCATACATAAGTAATGTGTAAAAAAATATTTAAACCTCAGGGACAAGTTAATGTGAAGAGCAAAATTATAAGAAATGAAAAAAGTTCCTGATTGCAAAGTAAAGCAGTATCTGTACCTTGGAGTGCTTAACAAAACTCTACTTGTTATAAATCAATACTGTATTTTTCAATACATATTTTATTACTCTGCATATATAAATATGTAGTATATATATTAATCTTTGTAATCCTTTCCTACTCAGTTTAATTAGTTGCCCTGGTATTTATGGGTGAATATTATCAATCCAATACTAGTAATTGCATAATCTATAAAATAATATGACATGTTTTTAGGCCCATAAAATTAATTGATGTCAAATGAAAATATTTGAGTGGCTTAGCATTGTTTATTAATCAAAGTGCAGCCAATGAACTTCAGTTTCTTCTTACCTCTTTTCCAAAGTGTATTCATTTATTTTTCCACATGAATATTAGCACAAAGGAATCCCCACGCTGATTCTGTCTTTATTGACGCAATAAATGGGTTTTTCCTACTGATTACCCATAAGACTAGTTCAAATAAGGTGACACTTTTTACTTTCTCAAACATTCTCACTTTAATAAAATTAAATATATGTTGCTATTTTGATATTTTTAATGTATATGAAGATCTTTTTATAGCTGTTTTTGAAATGTTCAGCTTCAACTTTACTTAATTTCTTAAATGAGTTGATTTCTCATTGGAATCACAATTGGAAAAACACAGTATCTTTTGTTGATTTTTGTCTGTGTACATATATATGCCCGTGGGTGTATATCTGCATTCATATTACTTTTTGACTTTTTTTAGTTACAGAGTCTTGCTCTGTTGCCCAGGCTGGAGTGCAGTGGTGCCGTCATAACTGACTGCAACCTCAAACTCATGGGCCTAAGCAATCCTCTCAACTCAGCCTCCTGAGTAGCTGGGACTACAGCTATAGGTGCTTACCACTGGATCTGGCTAATTATTATTAGTTTTTTATTTTATTTTATTTTTTACTTTTTGTAGATGCAGGTCTCACTGGATTGCCCAGCCTGGTCTTGAACTCCTGGCCTCAAGCAATCCCCCTGCCTTAACCTGAAGCCCTGGGATTACTCTGCCTCTATTACATTAAAAAAATACACATAAGCTGCTGCTGTTTTTGTAGAGGTACAGGTATATAAACTCTTGTGGTTTTGCATGCTACCAGGCTTGATAACTACATTACTTGCCTTATTCCTGTCAGTAATTACAATTTCTGACTATAGACCTTAATTTCTCTGAATTTCATGTGGCCCTTTTTTTTCTACATTATGATCTTGACTTCATTCTCATTTTTTAAAAAACATATTTATTTACTAACTTTTGCCATGATTCAGAGTAAATTTATTAGTACGCACATTTTAATTTTATAAGCCATGCACACACAATTGTTTCACATTGATAATAAAAAGGGAGGGACCCAGAAAGCCTGCCCTTTCAGGCAGGACTTACTCTGTCTCAGAACACGATATAATTTGTAACACTGCATCTGATATGATTCTGACAAAATATAGATCGTAGACTTTCTAAGCGACTTTGGCTGTTCTCAATGCTTCCTTTCACAAGGAATAGTTACTAATGTCTAATTATCAGTAAATCAATAGGTGTTTGCATCTTATTAACTCCTACACAAAGCAATTATTTAGGTATGTGAATCTCTCTCACATGGGTCCATCTCTCTGCTAGTGAGCTTATTTTTTAGTAGAGGTAAACCTGTGCAGTATTCTTCTGGCTATCAGCTTAAACACCACTTAATTAATTTTCGTCAGAAAGTAGATTAACTGTAGGGTTAGAAAAGTGATTATTTGATTATCATGAATCAACATGTTTTGGCACTGTTACTCCTTGTCGGGAATAAGAAGTTGACTGATTTGAGGCAGGCTAGATTTTGCTTCTTAGGGCCAAAATAAACAAACAAAAAGATCGATGAAAATGTGATCGAATTATCTGGGTTTTGTAGATTTTTAAATATTAGCTACTTACAAATGTTTTGGATGCTTGTCTAATCACCTTTTTTATACTCTGAATTTATAAGGAATCGCTTTAGCATGTTAAAACTCGTAATGTTAAAGCTGAAAATGCCTGCTACTATTTTTTTCATGTATATGTATCTATTTACTTTGGAGATATCTGGGGATATTTACTCGTAGGATACCCACTGGCCTCCTATAAAGTGCAAAGAATCAGTAAACACTGAAACAATTACTGTGTAAGTGTTGGACCAAATATGCTAACATATTGATTACTCTGGTGGTTTTTATAACAGAGGATTCAATATGGCCATTTTGAATATATTAAAATTTAATAACTACAGCTTATCAGTTGAAATGCTGTTGGTGATTCATTAGTGTGGATTCAGCCACGCATTTGGAAAATACTTAAAGCTTAGAGAAACATACAAAAAATACTATACTGACATATATCAACCATAGAAATTTAATATATTTCATCATGTTGTAATAGTTTTTTAGGTCATTTTTGTTTTAAAAGATAAATACTTAATATTCTTTCTTTGTATCCTAATTTTGTCTTTCCCTTGCAAGAGATAACAATTATCCTCAAGCAGATGGATGTGTGTGTCTCACAATTTGTGACTTTATAGGTAGGCATCTTCAACATCACATGCGTGTGCTGCGTTTTACGTACTTGTAGTTGACTTCATTCTGTATGTAATATTTCAAAATTAGCTTTTCTTCACGAGTTTTGTTTTTGAGATGTAAACATATGTGATACACATAGATCTAGTTAACTTTAGAATTTTACTGTATGACTTGTGATAATGTATTTATTTAATATTTAGTATCCATATGATGCAGTATGTTTGATCTTTTCAGTTATTCACTGATGCACATATGCTATTAAAGGTGAATATTTTTCTAGTGTATTTACTTGGAAATTAAAATTTTTGGTAGTAAGGTTTGTATATCTTTGTCCTTACCAGACTCAAAGCATGGATTCTATTTTTGCTCAGATTAAGAATTAGAATACTGAAAATGTATCAGTAACTTTTATTGGACAGAAAAATGCACTATGTCATTTAAAAAGAAACAAATCATATAAAACTAAAATCATTTCAAAAGCTTCAGTCTAATGTTCATGGTTTCTTCCATAAGGCACATTCAATGAAACCAGATTCACCCTGAATCTGTTTTATTCTAAGCAATAGAAGTGTCTTTTGCTTAAGAGGGTGGGTGTTTCCACCTAAAACATGGGGAAGATCGCATTATCAATCAATCCTAGAGGGAATTTTCAGCAGAGACAAATCTAGAAGGAGGTCCTCACCCCATTAATGCCAGTGAAATGCCACCCTCGCTATCACACTTATGGTCTTCATCAATTTGTAAAGCTGGACCCGTGGTACCCTTTCTAGCTTTAGAAAATGCAAGTGTAACATGCTTTATATTCTGAGTCCATTTGGATCTTTCTGACTGTCTTAAAAGTCAGCATCTTTGCCAAGAGAACATAGACAACTTAGGTACCTAATATACACATCATCTAATGTTAAGCTACATAGTAAAAAAATAAATTTTAATCGTGTTGATTTTGAAAGTTTTAACTGGTTGTACACATGTCCCCCAATTGCGTTTTTCTTCTTAGCTCAGGCTATTGTGCAGGCCTTTCTCTCCAGGTTTCTATACTTATACTTTAGTGTCAGGGAGGCTCACTTGCAACCTGATGTTTCATTTCCTCAAGCACATCCAGAAAATAATATAGTCTGAAATGAAATTGCCCAAATTTTCTGTTCCAAGAGTTTTAATAGAGAAAGAGATACAAGAAAAAATTGTGTTCACATTTGAAGACAGGTCTTATGTATTAATCTTTCATGTATCACTGGCAGCATACTCTGCAAATCTGGACTCCCATTAGAAGGGCCACTGTATGGAATCCACTAAAGTGAACTGATTTAACAATAGATAAAGCCTCCTATCTCACTCTCCTGCATCCAGCCTCTTCTATCCCACATCTCACTTGCTGCCAGGATTCTCCCCAAAACAGAAATACGATCACACCAAGCCCTAGCTAATCCTCCAATTCACAAATCTGGTTCTAGCCGATATTAGAATCTCTCTTTTTTTTTTTTTTTGAGATGGAGCCTCGCTCTGTCGCCCAGGCTGGAGTGCAGTGGCACCATCTGGCTCACTGCAAGCTCCGCCTCCCGGATTCACGCCATTCTCCTGCCTCAGCCTCCCGAGTAGCTGGGACTACAGGCGCCCGCCACCACGCCCGGCTAATTTTTTGTATTTTTAGTACAGACGAGGTTTCACCGTGTTAGCCAGGATGGCCTTGATCTCCTGACCTCGTGATCCGCCCGCCTTGGCCTCCCAAAGTGCTGGGCTTACAGGCGTGAGCCGCCGCGCCCGGCCGCCTATATCAGAATCTTAAACTGTTCCCTTTCCGTTTTTATTCTTCTCTCCTCACTCTAAACTTTACACTTTTGAACTTTAATTTTGAATTATTCGTAAGGCTCTGCACAAGACATGCTTCCTCACAATGTCTATTCCTTGGGACATACGCCTTCTCCTGCCTGGAATGCCCCTGCACTCTTCTCTCTATCTAGCAACTCCCTTCTAATCCAGAGAAAGTTCTGATATCACTTTTTCTATGAAGGCTATCTGGTAGCTCTCTGCGGGTAGAATTAATCTCTTGACTATGACTTTTTTTTTTTTTAACCCTGTAATGCCTAACCTGGTTTTTACTAACTCTGTTTTTAGACTCTCCCTTTCCTTTCATCACCTAGCCTTGTTTCCACCTGAATTGACTCTCCCTTAGCTAAGAGAGCCAGACAGACTCCATCTTGGCTCTTTCACTGGCAGCCCCTTCCTCAAGGACTTAACTTGTGCAAGCTGACTCCCAGCACATCCAAGAATGCAATTAACTGATAAGATACTGTGGCAAGCTATATCCGCAGTTCCCAGGAATTAGTCTGATTGTTAACGCCCAAAGCCCAGAGTCTATCACCTTATAATAGTCTTAAAGCTCCTGCACCTGGAACTGTTTACTTTCCTGTAACCATTTATCCTTTTAACTTTTTGCCTACTTTATTTCTGTAAAATTGTTTTAACTAGACACCCCCCCCCCTTCCTAAACCAAAGTATAAAAGTTAATCAAGCCCCTTCCTCGGGGCTGAGAGAATTTTGAGCGTTAGCCGTCTCTTGGTCGCCGGCTAATAAAGGACTCTTAATTCGTCTCAAAGTGTGGCGTTTTTCTAACTCGCTCAGGTACAACCACCCCAGGATTCTGAGCTTCAAAGGTGGCTTATTTAACAAAATATAATTCTAAAACATTAAGAAACAGTGATTATACCTAATTTTATCTTTGTAAATTTGAGATGCTCAATATATATATTATATATATGTGCTCAATGTATTGATGATGTTTCTAATGTTTATTATTTGTTTTATGTTCATTAAACAAACATTTATGCAAAACATACCATCTGCAAGTTTGTGTTCTACTTGATGGGAATATAATTTTCAGTTGCTTTTTCTTCCCCAAAGATTGGGAATTTTTTATCTTCCCCCTGTATTATTATTGCCTGTTCTTTGAGTCTCTGGGTCACAGGATAAATCTATGACTAGAGGACATGGTAAAACTAAGTGGCCTCTTCTGGAACTGAACTAGTGACAGGCACATCTTTCGGGCACTATCCTAAACAACTACAGTGACAATATTTCCTCAGTAAACTGTGAATACATAAAATTTATGAAATAATTATCTAGTTTACCTCCTAAACTCAAGGAAAATCACTTGAATGGATCACATTTTGAGGGTAATAGTAATGCTGGAAAATTGGATCCCAGCCATTGAAGACCTAGTGCTGCTCTAGCTACTACATTTCACCTCACACTGAAATTTAGCCTTGCCTTTTATAGGATCTCCAAATACCACACAAACATATTTATGACAGCAGAGAATGCAGCTAACTTTCTCCAAACACTTGTACCAGAGATCCTTCCATTTGCAGGGGGCTAAAAATCCACACACAACAGCAAAACTTTTCAAATCATGTTGTCTTGGACAGACTACAAAGACCTCATCACAGTTCCCTTGTCATTTTTCTCCTTTTAGGAAATATAACTTTAAACTACTTTTGAATTATGTGAGAGGAGACAGTGTATATTTTCTAGTTTAAAAGCAATTTAAGGTAGAGTTCTCTGGCACAAAGGCAATTCAAAAATAACTGAAGCTTAAGAGTTGAAACTCCCCCTTGTCTGGTGTATATATTGAAGAGAGTTATTAGCAATCAGAGCTGTTTTCAAATGCTCTGTGCAAAGTTGCATAAGTGTTTACTTTTATAAATATTTTTCAGGCAATGGGCATGCCAAATTGAGGGCACTATTTGTTCACTTAGAAAATCGAGTGATGATCCATTGGGTGCCATTTTAATTGTTAAGTCCTTTCAAATAACTAGAGGGGGAAGACCCTTAAATGCAAACAAAATAATGAAGTAAGGGCATCGTGTTACTTCATGTGAAGTGTCATTCTGATGCTACCTTACTTGAGAGTCATTAAAATTCAGTGCTTGGTGTGAGAAACATTTTAGCATAATATACAGATAAATTCTTTGGACCCAGAAAGACCTTGTTTCAAATCCTGTTTTCAACATTTTTTTTTTATTTACCTTGGCAAGTTCCTCAACCTATTATGCCTCAGTTTACTTATATCTAAAATATATGTATACCCATAATTATACCTTTCAAAGGCAGGGACCCATTTTTATTGAAATTATTCTTCCATATTCCCCCACCCCAAAATTAATTCATAGTTTTTAGAACATAAAGTGCCTTCCACATTAGAAATGAGGTTCATAAGAAATATTAGAAAATATTTTGACATTTTAAAAGATTGTGTGTCTTTCATAAGGTGATAAAATAACCGTTAGGTTTTGAATTTCTATAGCATATAGAGAAATAATTTACAGCGAAATATCATGCCCCAAATTCTCAACAAACTCTCAACCGAGAGACATAATAGTGTACCTTATGTGGGCATCTCTGCACATAACCTTAAGATTCAATTAGTTCTTAAGGAGCAAGACAAAATTACTCTATGCAAATGTCAAGGTGGCTCTCTTTAAGAAAACCTTCACATTTAAGGTTTCAGATCACTTTTAAGAACAGGAAGCATCAAATACATGCTGTATCACTCTGAAAAAAGGTGAAGTCATATGCATCAAGATAAGAAAAGTTGATAATCAATTAGAATGAAAAACACACACATACCTAGATGAAGGTAGCTGGAGAGTTATTAGGAAAATGAGTGGCTGTGTATGTAAATGAGGAGAAGTAAATTAATGAGATGGATCTCCAATCAGAGATGCCACCAGAACTGTCAGTCTGGAAAACATAGCTGAAGCATATCTTAAAATGGCATACCTAAAAACAGGCTGCTTAAGAAATTATATTTATTAAAACATTTGTTCTATATATGTCACAATTTGAAAGATCTGAAACTTAAGACTTATGCTCAATTATAAAGTAAACCTTGAGTTTAATATTACCTTTGTAGTCAGCAGGGGAAAAATATCATAGTGATTTCCTTGAGGAACACTTTGCCTCTCTCTGCTTTTATCTGCCGCTGATCCTAAAACCACAGTTTGGGCACCCATGGAGTAAAATGTTTGCTCAACTTTAATTTTCCAGTCAGAATTGTGTAAGCTGAAACAGTTGAAATGACTGTGGTATGAGTTATTGTTTGTGTTGTTAATTATAGGTCCCCTTCAATTAGGGCACGAACAAGATTTTTTTTTCTTTTGAATTGATGTGGATGGTCTGCCTCTGTGGGCTTCGTCTTCAACATCAACTCCTTCCTTCTTTAATGAGTTATCTATTCATAAATTGCTAATTTCTTGAGGTATTTTCACCATAAACTTTCATAAAGCATCAATGATTTTATGATTCTTCCATGCTAGCTTCACCAAAAATTTAACATTTGTTCTTGTTTCAATTTTAGCAGAATTCATGTTGCTCTGATAGGGACTCTTTTCCAACTGATGTCTTACCCTTAGTGCCTCCAACTAGTTTCTTTTCATGACATGTTATAACAAGTTAGTAGAAGTTTATTTTGGTGCAAAACATTTCTGAAATCCAGGCATAGCTTTTTAATAATATGCATTTTCCATGAACCTTTTGAAGTCCCTTTATTTATTCAATTGCTTGGAACTCAGGCCTGTGGTTAAAGATACAGCAAGTGTCACTGGGAAATCTAGTCTATTTGTGGTCAGAAAAAGAAGATAAAATTAGTTTGGTGTCCAGCTAACTATTTCTGCTATACAAAGCAAAATGTTCCTTTGCAGTGGGCTACAATCATGACACTCCATTCCAGCCTGTGTGAGAGAGCAAGACTCTGCCTCGAAAATAAATAACAAAATAAAAATACAGTTGTGTACATGAGAAGTAAACATCTATCATATTTAAGTCATTACATATTTTTAGTTTGTCTGCTACAAGAGCTTTTACTGCTTCCTTATTAAGAATAATTTATATGTATAGAAATACGCACCCAAATATGATTTAGAAATTTCCATAATCTGAAATAGGTTCCTTATAAATTGGTCTAGTCAGTCACCCATCCTCCTTATAGGCAATATATTAGTTATATGTATATTAGAAATTCACACAAATAAAACTGTGCAGCACATACCATTTTGGTTTGGCTTCTTTTGTAAATATTAGGTTTGTGAGAGTCATCCATGTTGTAGAGAAAGAAGTAATACATTCTTTTTTATTGTTGAGTTATAGTAACCATATTAAAATTGCCTACCCATTTTCCTGTTTATAAATATTTGGATTATTTTAAGATTAGGCTATTATGAACAAAAGTGCTATGAGTATTCTTGTATAAGTCTTTTGTGAACATGTATTTTCATTTCTCCTAGGTTAATACCTAATAGTAGAATGTCAGAGTCATAAGAAAGATACATGTTTTGATTTTTTTCTTGTAAAACGTTGCCACAATTTTGTAACAGATTTATTGTATTATAGTCAAATTCCACCAGTAATGTAGAAGATTTTCATGTTTTCCATACCCTCATCAAAACTTGGTAATAATCACTTTAATGTATCCATTCTAGCTCATATAGGTATCTCATTGTTGTTTTAACTGCACTTTCCTGATGATTACAAATATTTAAAATCTTTTATACTGCTTAAAGTTTATCTTGTGTATAATAATATTTAAAGCATATGTTTTCAAATTTTTGCCCATTTTTTAATTGGTCTGTTTGTCTTTTCATTGAGTTTTAGGTGTTTTTTATATATTTTGGATATAAGTTCTCTGTAAGAATATGCACTGAAAATAGTTTCCAATATATAGCTCATCTTTTATACCTCTTAAGGATGTCCTTTAATGAACAAAAAAATTCTCAATTTTACTGAAGTCTAATCTGTCAATTCTTATGTTTTGTTTTTTTGAGTCATAAGAAATTTCTGTCTAACCAAAGACTATATTTATCTGTAATAAATATATTTATATTTTTACTGTAGGTAATGATATACACACTATATTTACCTATAGTATATAGCATTTACTATGCCATATTTACCCATGGTATATAGTATTTACTATACTATATTTACCTATAGTAAATACATTTGCAGCCTTTGTTGGAAATTTCTAGAAGTTATATAGCATTACATTTTACACTTAAGTTTATGTTCTATTTCAAATTGACTTTTGTGTACTGTGTAGGTACAATAGAGGTTACTTTTTTTATTCTCAAAAGAATTATCCAGAATTAATAATCCAGAATGATTTATTGAAAAGAACCTCTTTACCCTATTTCATGTTTTCGATACCTTCCTAAAAGATAAATTTATCATGTTAAGTGTGGGTCTACTTCTGGACTCCACATTCTGCTACATTAGTATAAAACCAATACCACACTGTTTCAATTACTATAGTTTAACATAAATTCAATTCATATCCTGGTACTCTTTTTAGTGATTATTTTTGCTATTCTAGGTTCTTTATATTTCTAATAAATTTACAATCTAATTGTGAATTTGTATTAAAAATAGCTTGCAATGATTTTAAATGAAGTTGTGATGAATCTATAGATAAAATTTGGAAAAAGTCCACTTAACAAAATCGAGTCTTTCAATTTGTATTTAGTTCTCATTTCATTTACTCCAGACCATTTTCATAAAATTTTAATTTTATGGTCTTATATTCTTTTAATTAAATTGCCCCTAGTATTTTACGGTGTTGATACTATTATGAATGGTATTTTTAAAAATTTTCCAATTACACATTACTAGTGCCTAAGAAGACAATTTTTACATACAACTCACCCTTGAACAACACAGGTTTGAACTGCACAGGTGCACTTATATGTGGATTTATTTTTAGTAACTATACTGAAAACCTTTTTGGAGATTTGTGACAATTTGAAAAAACCATCAGAAACACTAAATAGCCTAGAAATACGAAAAAAAGAAAGAGAGATGTCATGAATGCATAATATATATATAGATATTAGTCTTTTAAAATCGTTTACTACCATCAAATATACACAAATATATTATAAAAAGTAAAAATGTATCAAAAAGCACCAAAACATAGACTATACATGGCATGGTGCCGTCTATGTGGAGAGAAATTTAAACAGAGGTAAAGATGAGTATTAAGTCATAATTGCATAAAATTAACTGTAGTACACACTGTACTATTGTAATAATTTGGTAGCCACCTCTTGTTGCCATTTCAATGAGCTCAAGTATTGGAAGTATCTCTTGTATGAGGCTACTCATCTCTGTGTGGACAGTTTTCCTCCCAGTAAATTATATCACAGCGAAACGTGATCTCTCTAATGGTTCTCTGTGTTTTTCACACTGCTTGGTGCAATATCCGTGAATGTTGAATAACACTGTGGGACACACACAAAAGTTCTACTAGTGATGCTGGAAGGGCTCCCAGGAAGCACTCTTAACATTACAGAAAAAAGTAGAACGCTTGATATACACAGTAGATAAAGGTCTGCAGCCTACCACTAAGATGGATGATTCCTCTTGTAAACAGAATGTGTAAACTTACAGAATGGGTAGTATAGTACAGTCCTGTAAATGTACTTTCCTTCCTTATGATTTGCTTAATAATTTTCTCTTTGCTGTAACTTACTTTTTTTGTAACAATATAGTATATAATACACATACAAAATACATATTAATCGACTGTTTATGTTATCAGTAATGTTTCTGGTCAACAGTAGGCTATTAGGAGATGAGTGTTGGAGGAGTCAAAAATTACACATGAGCTTTTGACTGTGTGGGGAGCCAATGTCACTAACCCCTGTGTTGTTCAAGGGTCAACTATATAAACTTTATTTCTGTGACCTTGCTAAAGCATCCTATGTAACTTATGGTAGATTTTTGTTTATTCCTTTGAATTTTAATGTTAATAATCATGCCAACTCTGCTTGAAGAGTTTTATATTTGTTCTTTTCAATCTTCATACCTTTTTGTATTGTTTTGTTTGGTTGTATTATATGAGATGTACTTTCCAGCACAAGATTGAATAGAAATGGTGAAGGGAGAGATTCTTGTCTTGTTCCTTTACTTAGGGAAGAAGCCTTTAATGTTTCACCATTATACTTGATACTTGTAGGCTATTTGTAGATGCTCTTCAATAGATAACACAAAATGGCCTTTTTATTCCTAGCTTGCAGCAAGTTTTTTTCAAGAGTGTGTTGAAATTTTATCAAAGGACTTTTCTGTATTTCTTGAGATGATTGCATAATTTCTTCTGATTTTTAATATTAAACTACCTTTCTTAGGATAAAATCTGCTTCTTCATGATGTATCAGCCTCTTATGTATAGACGGATTTGATTTGCTAATATTTTGTGGAAGATTTTATATCCAGGTACACAAGACATAGTAATTTTTAATTTTATTTTCTTATAATGTATTTGTCAAATTTTTGTATTAAGGTTATTCTGGCCTGATTAAAAACATTGGAAATCTTTGCTTCTTTATATGCTGACAGTTTGATAACACTCAATGTTCTTTCTTGTTTCTAGAAGACACATTAGGCTTAGCGTTCTTTTCTTCTGTCTTCATTTTTTTTGTTGTCGTGTCATTATGTTTGTACACGTAGCATAATATTTACTATCTTAACCATTTTTTAGAGTATATTTGAGGTTGCTTATTAGCTTAAGAAGCTTTTGGGTTGAGACAATGGGGTTTTCTAGATATAGGATCATGTCATCTGCAAACAGAGACAGTTTGACTTCCTATCTTCCTATTCGAATACCCTTTCTTTCTTTCTCTTACCTGATTGCCCCGACCAGAACTTCCAATACTACACTGAATAGGAGTGGTAAGAGAAGGCCGGTTTTCAAGGGCAATGCTTCCAGCTTTTGCCCATTCTGTATGATATTGGCTGTGGGTTTGTCATAAATAGCTCTTATTGGTATGTTCCATCAATACCTAGTTTATTGAGAGTTTTGAACATGAAGGGATGTTGAATTTTATTGAAGGCCTTTTCTGCATCTATTGAGATATCATGTGGTTTTTGTCTTCAGTTCTGTTTATTTTATGAATTATGTTTATTGATTTGCATATGTTGAAGCAGCCTTGCAACCTGGGGATGAAGCTTACTTGATCGTGATGGATAAGCTTTTTGATGTGCTACTGAATTCAGCTTGCCAGTATTTTATTGAGGATTTTTTCATTGATATTCATGAGGGATATTGGCCTGCAGTTTGTTTTTGGTGTTATATCTCTGCAAGATTTTGGTATCAGGATGATGCTGCCCTCCCAAAATGAGTTAGGGAGAAGTTGCTGTTTTTCAATTGTTTGGAATAGTTTCAGAAGAAACAGGACAAGCTCCTCTTTGTACCTCTGGTGGAATTCAACTGCAAATCCATCAGGTCCTGAGCTTTCTTTTGTTGGTAGGCTATTTATGACTTCCTCAATTTCAGTACTTGTTATTGTTCTATTCAGGGATTTAACATCTTCCTAGTTCAGTCTTGGGAGGCGTATGTGTCCAGGAATTTATCCATTTCTTCTAGATTTTTAGTTTATTTGCATAGAGGTGTTTATAGTATTCTCTGATGGTTGATTGTATTTCTATGGGGTCAGTGGTGACATTCCATATCCGTTTTTATTGTGTGTATTTGATTCTTCTCTTTTCTTCTTTATTAGCCTAGATTACAGTCCATTTTATTAATGTTTTCAAAAAACCAGCTGCTGGATTCATTGATTTTTTTTGAAGGGTTTTTCATGTCTCTATCTCCTTCAGTTTAGCTCTGAACTTAATTATATCTTGTCTTCTGCTAGCTTTGGGGTTTGTTTCCTCTTGGTTCTGTAGTTTTTTTAGTTGTGATGTTAGGGTGTCAATTTCAGATCTTTCTAGATTTTTAATGTGGGCATTTAGTGCCGTACATTTCCCTCTTAACACTGCTTTAGCTGTGTCCCAGATTCTAGTATGTTGTCTTTGTTCTCATTGGTTTCAAATAACTTCTTGATTTCTGCCTTAATTTCATTATTTACCCAGGAGTCATTCAGGAGCAGATTGTTCAATTTCCATGCAGTTGTGTGGTTTTGAGTGAGTTTTTAAATCTTGAGTTCTAATTTGATTGCACTGTAGTCTGGGAGACTGTTACAATTTCATTTCTTTTGCATTTGCTGAGGAGTGTTTTACTTCCAGTTATGTGATTGATTTTAGAGTAAGTGCCATGTGGCACCGAAAAGAATGTATATTCTGTTGTTTTTGGGGGGAGAGTTCTGTAGATATCTATCAGGTCCACTTGATCCAGAGCTGGGTTCAAGTGCTGAATATTCTTGTTAATTTTCTGTCTTGATGATCTGTCTAATATTGACAGTGGGGTGTTAAAGTCTCCTGCTATTATTATGTCAGAGTCTAAGTCTCCTTGCAGGTCTCTAAGAACTTGTTTTATGAATCTGGGTGCTCTTGTACTGACTGCATATATATTTCGAATAGGTAGCTCTTCTTGCGGAATTGATCCCTTTACCATTATGTAGTGCATTTCTTTGTCTTTTTTTGATCTTTGCTGGCTTAAAGTCTGTTTTTGTCAGAAACTAGGATTGAAACCCCTACTTTTTTCTGCTTTCCATCTGCTTGGTAAATTTTCCTCCATCCCATTATTTTGAGCCTATGTGTGAGCACATGAGATGGGTCTCTTGAATACAGTACACCAATCTTGACTCTTTATCCAGCTTGCCATTCTATGTCTTTTTAATTGGGACATTTAGCCTGTTTAGATTTAAGGTTAATATTGTTATGTGTGAATTTGATCCTGTTATGATGATAGATGTTTATTTTGCAGACTTTTTTATGTAATTGCTTCACAGTGTCATTGGTCTTTGTACTTCAGTGCGTTTTTGCAGTGGCTGGTAACAGTTTTTCCTGTCCATATTTAGTGCTTCCTGCAGGAGCTCTTACAAGGCAGACCTGGTGGTGATGAATTCCCTCAGCATTTGCTTTGTCTGAAAAAAATTCTATTTCCCCCTTGCTTATGAAGCTAAGTTTGGCTAGATATTAAATTCTGGGTTGGAAATTCTTTTGTTTAAGAATGCTGTATATTGGCCCCCAATCTCTCCTGGCTTGTAGGTTTTCTGCTGAGAGGTCCACTGTTAGTCTGATGGGCTTCCCATTGTAGGTGACTTGACCTTTCTCTCTGGCTGCCCTGAATATTTTTCCTTTCATTTTCACCTTTGAGAATCTAAAAACTATGTGACTTGGGGTTGATCTTCTCATGGAGTATCTTACTGGGGTTTTCTGGATTTTCTGAATTCAAATGTTGGCCTGTCTTACTAAGATGGAGAAGTTCTGGATGATACCTGAAGTATGTTTTCCAACTTGATTCCATTCTCCTCACCTCTTTTAGGTACCCCAAGCAGTCATAGGTTTGGTTGTTTTACATAATGCCATAGTTTTCAGAGGTTTTGTTGATTCATTTTCATTCTTTTTTTTCTAATCTTGTCTGAATATCTTATTTCAGCAAGATAGTCTTCAGGTTCCAAAGTTCTTTCATCTGCTTGGTCTATTCACTTGTTGATACTTGCAGTTGCATTATGAAGTTCTCACGTTGGGTTTTTCAGCTTCATTGGTCATTAGTGTTCCTCTCTAAACTGATTATTCTGGTTAACAGCTCCTATAATGTTTTATCATGGTTTTTAGCTTCTTTGCATTGGGTTAAAACATGCTCCTTTAACTCAGTGCAAGTCATTATTACCCACTTTCTGAAGGTTACTTCTGTCAATTAATTCATCTTAGTCTCTACCCAGTTCTATGCACTTGCTGAAGAGGTGTTGTGATTGTTGGTATGAGAAGAGGCACTCTGGCTTTTTGGGGTTTCAGTGTTTTTTCACTGATTCTTTCTCACCTTTGTGAGTTTATCTAGGTTCGATCTTTGAGGCTGCTGACATTTGGAAGGTTTTTTTGGTAACATTTTTCTTGATGCTGTTTTTGTTGTTGCTGTTTGTTTGCTTTTCTTTTAATAGTTAAAGTCTCAGGATACAAAGTCAATGTGCAAAAATCACAAGCATTCCTATACATCAATAATAGACAAGCAGGGAGACAAATCATTAATTAACTCCTATTCACAATTGTTACAAAGAGAATAAAATATCTAGGAATACAGCTAACAATGGAGGTGAAGGACTTCTTCAAGGAGAACTACAAAACCCTGCTCAAGGAAATAAGAGAGGACACAAACAAATGCAAAAACATTCCATGCTCATGAATAGGAAGAATCAATATAGTCAAAATTGCCATACTGCCTAAAGTAATTTACAGATTCAATGCTATTCTCATTAAACTACCGTTGACATTCTTCACAGAATTAAAATAAAAACTACTTTAAAATTCGTATGGAACCAAAAAAGAGCTTGTATAGCCAAGACAATCCTCAGCAAAAGGAACAAAGCTGGAGGCATCACACTACCCAACTTCAAACTATACTACAAGGCTACAGTAACCAAAACAGCATGATACTTGTACTAAAATAGACATATAGACCAATGGAGCAGAATAGAGACCTCATAAATAACACCACATATCTATAACCATCTGATCTTTGACTAACCTGACAAAAGCAAGAAATGGGGAAAAGATTTCCTGTTTAACAAATAGTGCTGGGAAAACTGGCTAGTCATATGCAGAAAATTGATACTGGACTTCTTGCTTACATTTTATAAAAAAATTAACTCAAGATGGATTAAAAGACTTAAATGTAAAACCCAGAACTATAAAAACCCTAAAAGAAAATCCAGGCAATACCATTCAGGACATTGGTACAGGCAAATATTTTATGACAAAAACATCAAAAGCAATTGCAACAAAAGCAAAATTTGACAAATGGAATCTAATTAAGCTAAAGAGCTTCTGCACAGCAAAAGAAACTATCATCAGAGTGAACACACAACCTACAGAATGGGAGAAAATTTTTGCCATCTATTCATCTGACAAAGGTCAAATGTCCAGAGTCTACAAGGAACTTAAACAAATGTACAAGAAATAAACAACCCCACTAAGAAGTGGACAAAGGACATGAACCCACACTTCTCAAAAGAAGACATTTATGGGGCCAACAAACATATAAAACAAACCTCAACATCATTGATCATTAGAGAAATGCAAATCAAAACCACAGTGAGATACCATGTCACACCAGTCAGAATGGCGATTATTAAAAGAAACAACAGATGGTGGCAAGGCTGTGAAGAAATATGAACACTTTTATCTTTGTCTCCAGCTCTTCTTGTCTCTCTGGGTCTTTGCTGTCTTCCCACGGCCTCATCTCCTATTTCCCTGGCAGAACCAAAATACCAAAGGGGCCATTTGGGACAGATCAGCTTGAGCCTCCCCCTTGATGGAAATGTAAATTAGTTCAACCATTGTGGAAGACAGTGTGGCAATTTCTCAAAGACCTAGAACCAGAAATACAATTTAACCCAGCAATCTCATTACTGGGTATACACCCAAAGATATATAAATCATTCTATTATAAAGATACATACACACATATGTTCATTTAATCACTATTCACAATAGCAAAGACATAGAATTATCCCAAATGCCCATCAATGATAGACTGGATAAAGAAAATATGGTACATATATACCATGGAATACTATGCAGCCAAAAAATGGAATGAGATCATGTCTTTTGCAGGAACATGGATGGAGCTGGAAGGCATTAACCTCGGCAAACTAATGCAGGAAGAGAAAACCAAACACCACATGTTCTCATTTATAAGTGGGAGCTGAACAATGAGAATACATGGACACAGGGAGGGGAACAACATACACTGGGGCCTGCCAGGGGGATGGGGGGAGGGAGAGCATCAGGATAAAAACCTAATGCATGAGGGGCTTAATATCTAGGTGATGGGTTTCTAGGTGCAGCAAAACACCAAGGCACAAGTTTACCTATGTATCAAAACTGCACATCTTGCACATGTATCTTAATATAAATTACTTTTTTAAAAAAGTATAGTTCAGTTGTATTAAGTATATTCTTATTGTTATGCAACCATCCTCACCACTAACCATTTTCCAAACTTTTCATCCTGTAGAACTGAAACTCTATACCCACTAGTGAAAAGTTATTGTGTAATAGGGTTATTTTTGCTTGTTTATTTAATGGATGTAGATTTTTCATATTTTCTATTTATTCTTGTATAAATTTTGGTAAGTTGTGTCTTTTAAGAAAGGTGTCTGATTCATCTACAAAGTCAATTGTAATGAAATATATTTGTTAATATGGTCTTAACATTTCAAAACCGGTAGAATCTGTAATGACTTCCTTTCTTTCATTAATGATGTTGAGATTTTGTATTTCTTCTTTCTCAAATCATTTTTTAATTAATTTTATTAGTATTTTAAATAAACAATTTTGACTAGTAATTTCATCTATTTCATTCTCTGTCCTGTTTCCTTAAAAAATAAGCTAATTTCTATATGGTTTTCTTGTTTTGTATATTGCATTTGCTTTGCTCTTTTGTTCTACTTTCTTATTTTGGAAGATTCGATAATTAATTTTAGGTCATTTTGAATCTTTTCTAATATGAGAACTTAAGCTGTGCCTTTTCATCTAAGATTTATTTCAGCTGTTTTTAATAACTTTCATTTGAAAACTTGTCTAGTTTTTCATATGATTTTTCTTTTAACCACAGTCTAATTTAGAAAGATGTGCATTAATATGCACATATTTAGGGATTTGACATTTATTTCTACTTTAATTCCCTTGAAGTCAGGAAACATAGCCTTCCGAATCCACTGAGACTTTTTTATGAACATAAACAGTATTTGGTTTATATTTTTGAGTGTTTTTATTCACTTGAACATGATGTATTCTGCCATCGTTAGCTGCAGTTTTCTATGTATATTAATTAGTTCAAGTTGGTCAATAACTTTTTTTCAAATACTCCAGATGCTTATCTGTTCCACATTTGTAAATTTTCATGTCTCTCTTTAGTTCTGTCCATTATTTCGTGTATATTTTTTGAAGCACATGTTAATTAAAATAAAATTTATTCTTCATGAATCACCTTTGTGTCATAATTACATGCTGTTCTTTACCTGCAATATTTCTTGTTTCAAAATGTACATTTTCTGGAAAAAGTGCACACACATATATATTCAGATTTTGTGTGTGTGTGTGTCTCTGTGTGTGTATACTGAAATTAATTTATTATTTACCTTACTTTGGATTGTGTTTGCATTGTATATTATTTTTCCATTCTTTTTGGTCTTGTCTTTTTTTGTTTTGTTTCTTTTGAGACAGAGTCTCCCTCTGTCGCCCAGGCTGGAGTGCAGTGGTGCGATCTCAGCTCACTGCAAGCTCCGCCTCCCGGGTTCAAGCCATTCTCCTGCCTCAGCCTCCCGAGTAGCTTGGACTAGAGGTTCCCGCCACCATACCCGGCTAATTTTTTGTATTTTTAATAGAGACGGGGTTTCACCGTGTTAGCCAGGATGGTCTCAATCTCCTGACCTCGTGATCTGCCTGCCTCCGCCTCCCAAAGTGCTGGGATTACAGGTGTGAGCCACAATGCCTGGCCGTCTTTCTTATATTTACTGTAAGTCTCTGCTAGAAAGCATACAGATGCATCTTGATTCATTTTACCCATCCTGGTAATCTTTCCTGTTCATTTGGAGCAGCTACTCCATTTACATTTGAATTAATTATGAATAAAGTTGAATTTAATTCTATTATTTTTCTAATTGTTTTCTATTTTCCCATTGCTTCCTTGTTCCATTTTTTCTTATATTTGTAAAATCGATTTTTTTAAACTTTTACTTTAAGTTCAGGGGTACAAGTGCAGGTTTGTTACATTAGTAAACTGTGTCAGGGAGTTTGTTGTACAGGCTATTTGGTCATTCAGGTATTAAGCCTAGTACCCATTGTCAGGCCTCTGAGCCAAAGCTCAGCCATTATAACCCCTGTTACCTGCACATATATGTCCAGATGGCCTGCAGGAGCCAAGAAGTCTGGAGCAGCCAAAAAAACCACAAAAGAAGTGAAACGGCCAGCTCCTGCCTTAACTGATTGACCAACCTTACGACATTCCACCACTGTGACTTGTTCCTGCCCTGCCCCAACTGATCAATCAACCTTGTGACATTCTTCTGGACAATAAGTCTTATGATCTCCCCACCATGAATCTTGTGACCCCCGCTCTGCTAATAATAGATAACCACCTTTAACTGTAACTTTCCACTGCCTACCCAAGCCCTATAATGCTGCCCCTCTCCTATCTCCCTTCACTCACTCTCTTTTCAGACTCAGCCCACTTGCACACAAGTGAATAAACAGCCTTGTTGCTCACACGAAGCCTGTTTAGGTGGTCTTCTATACGGATACTCATGACACCCGTTAGTCCTTTTACTTGATCCTTTTCCTTCTCAAACTCTCTACCTTCCAAAAGGCCCCAGCATCTGTTGTTCCCCTCTATGTGTCCATGTGTTTTCATCATTTAGCTCCCAGAAATGAAAACATGTGGTATTTTGATTTCTGTTCCTGTGTTAGTATGCTAAGAATAATGGCCTTCAGCTTCATCCATGTCCCTGCAAAGGACATGGTTTTTTTTCATGACTGCATAGCATTCCATGGTGTATATGTACCACATTTTCTTTACCCAGTCTATCACTGATGGACATTTAGATTGATTCCATTTCTTTCCTTTTGTGAATAGTCCTGCAATAAACATAGGTGTGCATTTTTTTATACTTTATCTGCTCAATTGGCTTTCAACTGTGTCTACTTCTTTGTGTTTCATAGGGTTTACTTAGGGATTGCAATATGCGTTTTTACACATCACACTGTATTATCTTGAATTAATATTTAATCGCTATGTATAAGAACCATACAAGACTATATTTCTGTTTACACCCTCTAATTTACTTTGTTAGTGTTGTCATACATTCTATTTCTATGTATCTTATGAACCCTTCTATATTTGTTATTAACTTTGTTCTATTCAGTCAATTGCTTTTTAACAAATTCATGAGCAGAAGAATGTTTTACATTTATTAACTTATTTGCTCTTTCCAACCTTCTTCATTGCTTCCAACAGATTCAAATTTGTATTTGGAATAGTTTTTATTTGGAAACTATCTTTGGCATAGTTTATTAGTTGAGATATTCTAGAGAAACAGAATCAGACCAGTAGAAAAAAAATATATCTAATATATCTCAATGTTTATGTATGTACGTATGAATGTATATATGAGTGTATGTATGTATGTATGTATGTATGTATGTATCTAGAGATATTTAGTTTTAGAAATTGGCTCACATAATTGTGGGGTTTGACAAGCCTGAAATTTTTGAGGTAGGCCAGCACACTGGAATTCATGAAAGAGTTGATGTTTCAGTCTTTAGCCCAAAATGTGCAGGGCAAGTGAGCAGGCTGGAAACTCAGTCAGGGTTTCTGTTTTGCAGTCTTGAGGCAAAATTCTTTTTTTTTTTTTTTTTTTTTCAGAGAAATTGTCTTTGCTCCTAAGGTCTTCAACTGATTAAATGAGACCCATCACATTATGGCTAGTAATCTGCTTTACTTAACGTCTTCTGATTTAAATGTTAATCACATCTAAAAATTACCTTAATAGCAACGTATTAGTTTGTTTTCACACTGCTAGGCCTCCTAGGCCTTTAGGCCTGTGATGGGAGGAGCTGCCACAAAGGTCTCTGACATGCCCTGGAGACCTTTTCCCCATTGTGTTGTGATTAACATTTGGCTCCTTGTTAATTATGCAAATATCTGCAGTCAGCTTGACTTTCTCCCAGAAAACTGGTTTTTCTTTTGTACTGCATCAACAGGCTGCAAATTTTCCAAACTTTTATGCTCTGTCACTTCTTGAAGGCTTTGCTCTTTAGAAATTTTTTCCACCAGATGCCTTAAATCATCTCTCTAAAGTTCAAAGTTCCACAGATCTCTAGGGCAGGGGCAAAATTCTGCTAGTCTCTTTGCTAAAGTATAGCGAGAGTCACCTTTATTCCAGTTCCCAACAAGTCCCTCATCTGCATCTGAGACCGTCTCAGCCTGGACTTCATTGTCCGTATCACTATCAGCATTTTGGTCAAGGCTGTTCAGCAAGTCTCTAGGAAGTTCTCAACTTTCCCACATCTTTCTGTCTTCTGAACCCTCCAAGTCTCTAGGAAGTTCCAAATTTTCCTGTGTTCTTTTGAGCCCTCCAAACTGTTCCAACCTCTGCCTGTTACCCAGTTCCAAAGTCACTTCTACATTTTTGGGTATCCTTATAGAAGTGTCCCACTACTTCAGTACCAATTTACTATACTAGTTTGTTTTCATGCTGCTATAAAGAAATATCTGGGACTGGGTAATTTATAAAGCAAAAAGGTTTAATTGACTCAGTTTCCACATGGCTCGGGATGCCTCAGGAAGCTTACAGCCATGGTGGAAAGGGAAGCAAACATGTCCTTCTTCACATAGCAGCAGGAAAGAGAAGTGCAAAGTAAAGGTGGGGAAAGCCCCTTATAAAACCATCAGATTTTGTGAGAACTCAGTCACTATCATAAAAACAGAAAGTGAGAGCTGCTCCCAAGATCTAATCAACTCCCACAAATTCCCTCCCTCAACGCATGGAGATTAGAATTCAGATAACAATTCAAAATGAGATTTAGGTGAGGATGCAGAGCCAGACCATATCAAGCAACATCTAGACTAGCGGTTGACTAAACTACTGGCCACCAGAGTCTAGCTAAGTTGACACATAAAATTGACTATCACTCATTTTTTACAGTGAGAGTCTCTAAGAGACAAATTTCATGGTTTTTCTGAGAAACACTTTTTTGGCTTCCTTTTATAAATATAATCTTGCCTAATATCAGATTCAAAGTTAAAGATTCCCTTTCTCTTTTGTGTTTTTTGTTTGTTTGTTTGTTTTGTTTTTGGCTTGCAATATTTCTGATGAGGAGTCATTTGTCATTCTTTTTTTTGTTTGTTACTCTTTATGTTAATAGAACTTTCTTTTTTTCTTTCTTTTCCAGTTTGACAATAATATGTTGAGCTATGTATCCTAATTGTATGTGCAATATTTTATTCCTAAGATTTATTGATGTTCTTGAATATGTAGTATTACATATTTGTTGAAATTTGAAAAATTTTCTGGATTATTTCTTCATTTTTCTACTATTATTTTCTTTCTTTTGTTCTATAATTCCAATTACTTATATAGAAGACCATCCAATGTTATTCCATAGATAATTGGTGCTATTTTAATTTAAAAGTTTTTTTCTATCTTTTCTTCATTTTGGCAATTTCTATGGAGCTGTCATCATGTTTACTGATCTTTTATATCACAGTCTAGTTGCCGTTAATTCTAATTTTCTTCAAAAATTATTTTCTGTGTCTTAATTTTGTACTTTTCAAAATTTTTATTTATTTTCTAAAATGTTCCTTCTCTTCTCATATCATAAAATCTATTTTTACCTTCCATAACATATGTAAAAAAATATTAAAGTCAATGTCTTCCAATTCTGATAGGTGAAGTATCTGTGAGTCAGCTTTGTTATGGGACACATTTTTTGGCTTCTTGTCTTGAATTGTTTTTGTTATTGTATTCCAGATATTGTGAATTAAAAAACAACGGCAATTAGAGTACGGCCTTTTTGCTTTGTTGTGGTTTTCCCCAGAGAGCTCAAGCCTTTCTCTCAACCTGTTAATTATGGTGAGAAGCCAATCATTCAGAAGCTTCCTAAAGCTGAGTCAATCTCATGCTACAACACCACTTTTATTAAACTGATCTGAAATGTGATTAGTTCTACACCTAACCTCTATTCCAATGACCATCTTTTGGAGTTTGTTGATATATGAAATAGAGTTATATTTCACTATAGTTGCACAGTTTGGGTTCATTTTTGTATTTAACTCCAGCAATCTTTCTGAACCCACGTGTCACCCTTTGTGCAAGAATGAATCTTTTCTACTTTACTGCTGAATCCCTGGCAAAATTCACGGAGACGGGAGAATTGTCTGATTGAGCAATTTATATTTGAGTTCAGGGCTTTTTCTTTTTCCAGTTTGTCATGCTAGCCCACACTGTCATCTAAGGCTTAGCTGATTTCACCTCCTGCATACATTTTTACATTTTTTTTCCTGTCTATGGCAAGCCTTTCTTATATTCATATTTAGAACCAAGTTTTCTTTTTTTTTTTCTGGATGAAATCCACCACAGCTTTCTACTCACATATAAAACGTTTGTTTCTATATGGTATTCAGTTTACCACTCTTCAGTAGCGCTACGATAAAGTTTGTGTTTTTTAATATGTCTGGATTTTTCTTATTGTATACCACAGGATTGAAGGTCTTCTGTATCAATGTACCAATTTGAAGCAGAAGTTCCAATATCCATCTCTATTAATGGTTTTTACATTTTATGTGCTTTGGTTTGGTCTTGAAACAGGAAGCTGTTGTATTTCAGAGTCTAAGAAGAATATTAAAATACTATACCATAAGCATTTATCAAAATTATATATTATAAATAGTGTAAGTTTGCCAGATTAGGAGAGAAATTATAAAATATTGATTTGTTTTCATTTCTAAACTACGAGTTTTCACATTAAGTGGGTTCCTTGCTAAATAGAAGAGCAAATGTAAGGAATAAAAAACAAACCTTTAAATATATGTGTAGTATTTTAAATGCTCAAATTATTAATATTACTTTAGGGAGAAATGATTAAAAATATTAACATCCAGTTGACAGATACATTGAAAAATATAACACATACTAGATATACAACTTGAATGGTGTCTAGATACTTCCAGCTGTAAAGTTGCTGGCTATATGATAGTTCATGTACCCTGTGGAAGTGACTAGGATGTCTGAGACATCAGAGAGTCACTTGGGAGGTCAAGGTAAACTATTTCCATATTTTAATAATGAGTAAACTAGCGCATTGTGGTGTACTTTTATGTTACTCAGCCAGCGACAACCAGTGGAATATTGGTAAATGGTAATCCCTTTTATTACTTATTTCTTTGGGTTTCCACATTCATTGTGGCATATCCAATGTCCTTGAAAATTCTGACAAATGTTTGTCTATGTGTCAAGCTAATCTTCTACAAGATAAGGTCTTTGTGGTAAGAGAATTCTATATTGTTTGTTCATTTTGCATTTCATAAATGAAATTAATACAAGTTTAAATGAATATATGTTATTAAATAAAATTTGCTGGCATGGACTTAGAATTAAAAAGAAAACTTGAGCAACAAAACTAAGCACAGTAAAATATTATAACAAAGTTTAATTTTGTATTTTTGACAATTTGAAATGGTTAGTCCTAAATTGAACTCTGTAATGTCTATTGCTACAGAAAGGCTTGTGTATAATTTTACTGCGAACAAGCTTGTTTAACTTCCTTATATAATTCTTGAAACATTTTCTAAAACCCTTACTTGTTTCAGGAAACAGGGAAGAAGCAACAGTGAAATTTTTCAGTCTCATTGAATGTCTTTTTTAAAAATAAGGCAATTAGAATAGAAAAAAAAAATCAAGGGATAACATTTACAACAGCCAAAAATAGAAGGCAATTTCTATCCAATATGCAGGTGTGCTCAAAAGACCAGGAAACAATGAGATTTGATGGTGTTGGACTACCTTGATTCCTATACTTTTTCAAAATAACTAACTGAACTCTAAAGTGCTGACGGTAAATGTTCCAGTCTTCGCAGGCTATATGATCTAGTTCTGAATTCTAATGCAAAATTAGCAGAAAAAAATAAGTGAACAAATGGGTGTGGCTATGCTCCAATTAGACTTTATTTATACAAAAGGAGGCAGGTCAGATTTAATCTGCAGTCTCTAGTTTGTCCACTGCTGGTCTATACCTATCCCTAGACCACAGTGCGCCCACATCATCACCTCATTCCATTATGGTTTCTTTAAGCTCATCTTCAAATTTAATATCTAGAAACCCCTTTCAAATTTTGTTTCATGTCTCCAACTACCTCTTCTGTTGTTTTCATGAAGCAATAAAAAGTGTATACTTTGGCTTTATGAGATCTTCCCTTTCTTCCCTTGTATCTATATATTGTAACTCTTTTAAACATATTATCCATAGTTTGAACAATTTAAATTCAAATTCCAACCATTTTTTGTCAATGTTCAATTTTGTTTCATTTAAAAGTTCAGTGCATTAATTTTAGTGATTATGGGAACCTTACAAGAAGGAAAGCAGACCAATAATACATGCTCACAAGGTAGATTAAAATAGTAAACTGACATTTCAAATGAGCTAAAATGTACTAGGAAAATAATGGAAACTAACTACAGCTTAAATTAAAATTAGAATACTCAGAGATAAGATTATTAGAATAAGAAATGAACATTTAAAAATTGAGTTTAAAACCTGAAAAGAATTAATATGAAATAATTATAACCATAATAAAGCAAAAGGAAAAAGAAACTCAAGTTAATAAAGAGCCAGATTATTATTTAGTGCAACATGAACTATTAAAAAACAGTTTAAATCAAAACGAAATAAAGAACAAAATGAAAAGGCCTTGAGAAAGATACATATACAATATAAGCAAAGAAGATAACACATTTGTATGACAGGGATCTTCAAGAAAGAAGAAACATCAATGGATCAAAATTCACACTAAAACTTTAAATTTATTTTTGTTTAAATTGAAGAGGATTTTAAATTACTTTAAATAGGGGTACACCATGTGGTTTGGGAAATTGGTCAAAAACAGCCAATTCTAAGATTAATTCTAGTAAAGTTATTATACTTTAAATAAAACCATCAGGTCTTGTGAGACTTAGTCACTGTCAGAAGAACAGCACAGGAAAGACCTGCCCCCACAGGGTCCCTTCCTTAACACATGGGAATTCAAGATGAGATTTGGGTGGGAACATAGCCAAACCATATCAGTTAGTTTGTTCTACTATAACAATACCACAGATTGGGTAATTTATAAAGAACAAACATTTATTTCTTATACTTCTAGAGGCTGGAAAGTCCAACTTCAGGCTGCCAGCAGGATGCATGTCTGGTGAGTGACTTTTACTATAGCAAAAGTAAAACCTATTCCCTCAAACCCTTTTATAAGTACCCCAATCCCATCCATGAGTGCTCTGCCCTCCTGACTTAATCACCTGTTAAAGAGTCCATCTCTTAATATAATCATATTGATGATTAAGTTTCAATTTGTGAATTTGGAGGGAGACATTGAAACCATAGCAATAATATATTGCTATGGTGATTGTGTATGAATATATTTTACATGTAAATTTCTAACAGGGGATAATTAATCAGGTGTGATCACAATATTGGAGTCATTCAAGAAAATATTGGCTGGGTGCAGTGGCTCACACCTGTAATCCCAACACTTTGGGAGACTGAGGTGGGTGGATCATGTGGTCAGGAGTTTGAGACCAGCCTGGCCAACATGGTGAAACCCCATCTCTACTAAAAAAACAAAAATTAGCCAGGTGTGGTGGTGTGCACCTGTAATCCCAGCTATTGCAGAGGCTGAGGCAGGAGAATTGCTTTTAACCCAGGTAGTTAGAGGTTGCAGTGAGCTGAGATTGTGCCACTGCACTCCAGCCTGGGTGACAGAGTGAGACTCCATCTCGAAAAAAACAAAAAGAAAATGTTATTTTTCAGAGATGTACTCTGAAATATTTAGAAATGAAATATCTGGAGGTTACTTTAAAATAACATTTTACCAAACAAAAAAATAAAGGGTGAATCAAATATGACAAAATGTTGGTAATTATTTAATCTTAGGTTAAGTTTCAATGTACTATTTTATCTACATTTATGGATGTTAGAAAAACTCATTATAAAAAGTTTTAATATAAAATAATATCATTATGAGTCTTAGCAAAATTCTATCATCACTAGCATTCAGATGATTAATGTTTATTAAAAGTCACTATATTTAAATTGATCTGGAAATAACAATTCCTAAAATAATAATTTGTTAACTGTTAAGATTTATCAGTGTGTGTGCATGCTTAAAAGTTATTAAAAAACATTATTTTTAGATTGCCACTGATATGGTTTGGATTCGTGTCCCCACCAACATCTCATGTTGAATTGTAATTTCCAGTGTTGGAGGAAGGGCCTGGTGGGATGAGATTGGATCGTGAAGGAAGACTTCCCCCTTGCTGTTCTCATGATAGTGAGTGAGTTATCATGACATCACGTTGTTTAAAAGAGTGTAGCACTTCCCCCCTTACTCTTTTACTTCATTTTCAGCCATGTAAGATCTTCCTACTTCTCCTTAGCCTTCTGCCATGATTGTAAGTTTATTGAGGCCTCCCCAGCCATGCTTCCGGTACAGGAACTGAGAGTTAATTAAACCTCTTTTCTGTATAAATTGCCAAGTCTTAGATAGTTCATTCTTACATTGCTATAAAGGACTAATACAGGAAATTGGTACCAGGAGTGGGGTATTGTTATTGTTATAAAGATACCTGAAAATGTGGAAGTGTCTTTGGGACTGAGTAATGGGCAGAGCTTGGAAGAGTGTGAAAGGCTCTGAAGAAGACAGGGAAAGTTAGGAATTTCCTAGAGACTTGTTAAATTATTGTGACCAAAATGTTGATAGTGATATGGACAATGAAGTGCAGGCTAAGGGGGTGTTAGGTAGAGATGAGGGACTCATTGAGAACTGGAGCTAAGGTAACTTTTACTATGCATTAGCAAAGAGGTTGGAGGCATTGTGCCCCTGCCCTGAAGATCTGTTGAATTTTGAACTTGAAAAGATTATTTAGGTATCTGGCGGAAGAAATTTCTAAGCAGCAGAGTGTTCAATAGGAGGTTTGGCTGCTTCTAACAGTGTACACAGGCTTATATGTATGAGCAAAGACATGAACTGAAACTGGAACTTACATTTAAACGTGAAGCAGAGCATAAAAGTTAAAAAAAATTGCAGCCTAACCATGTGTTAGAAAAGAAAAAAAACATTTTCAGGGGAAGAATTCAAGCTGGCTACAGAAATTTGCATAAGTAAAGAGTAGCCAAATGTTAATAGCCAAGTCAATGAGGAAAATGCCTCAAAGCCATTTCAGAGACCTTCAAGGCAGCCTCTCCTTTCACAGGGCCAAAGGCTTAAGAGGGAAAAATAATTTAATGGGCTCAGCCTAGGGCCCTGCTGCACAACCTCAGGACACTGTTCCCTGTGTCCAGCTATTCCAGCTCCAACTGTGGCTAGAACGTCATTGGATACATCTCAGGTTGCTCCAGAGGGTGCAGGCTATATGCCTTGGTAGCACATATGTGGTATAAGCCTGTGGGTGCACAGAAGTCAAGAGTTGAGGCTTGGGAGTCTTTGCCTAGGTTTCAGAGGATGTATGGTAATGCATAGATGTCCAGGCAGAAGTCTGCTAGAAGGGAGAAACCCTCATGGAGAACCTTTACCAGGGCAGTGCAGAGGGGAAATGTGGGGTTGGAGTTCTCACACAGAGTCCCTACTGGGGCACTGCCTAGTGAGCTGTAAAAGAGGACCACCATCCTCCAGACCCCAGAATGATAGATCCAGACAGCCTTCACTGTGAGATGGGAAAAGCTGCAGGCAGCTGAGGGGACTATACCCTGCAAAGCCACAGGGTTGGAGATGCCCAAGGCCTTTTTTGGCCACTCTTTTCATCAGTATGGCTTGAATATGAGACATGGAGTCAGATGAGATTATTTTGGAGCTTTAAGATTTAATGACTGCCCTGTGGGCTTCTGGAGTTGCATGGGGCCTGTAGCCCCTTTGTTTTGCCTGATTTCTTCCTTTTGGGATGGTTGTATTTACCCAATGCCTGCCCTCCCATTTTATCTTGGAAGTAACTAACTTGTTTTTTTTTTTACAGGCTCATAGGCAGAAGGATCTTGCCTTGTCCCTGATGACTCTTTGGATCGTGAACTTTTGAGTTAATGCCGAAATGAATTAAAACTTGGGGAACTGTTGAAAAGAAATCATTGTATTTCGCAATGTGAGAAGGGCATGATATTTGAGAAGGGCCAGGGGCAGAATGATATGGTTTGGATTTGTGTCCCCACACAAATCTCATGTTGAGTTGTAATTTCCAATGTTAGAGAAGCAACCTGGTGAGAGATAACTGAATCATGAGGGCAGACTTCTCCTTTGCTGTTCTTGTGGTAGTGAGTGAGTTCTCATGAGATCTGGTTTTTAAAGTGTGTAGCATTTCCCCCTTCATTTTCTCCCTCCATCTCCAACCAGGTAAGACATGTCTATTTCTTCTTCACCTTCTGCCATGAGTGCAAATTTCCTGAGGCCTACCCAGCCATGCTTCCTGTACAGCCTGCAGAACTGTGAGTCAATTAAAGCTCTTTTCTGTATAAATTACCCAGTCTTAGGTAGTTCTTTATAGCAATGTGAGAAGGGACTAATACAACCATCTAATATAATTCAGTCAAATTCCTAACAATTCTGAACTGTTAATGGTTACCTTTAACAAATAACTCAGACTAAGAAATCAATTTTACAAAAAAAATAAAATAAAACTGAGTGTTGATATCTATATATTCTTATTGCATGACGGATACTTCTCTTTATTAAATGTTTGTTTTTTCTTAATGTAGACAACGAGATTTTTTAATCATTGTTGGTGGCTTTAACAAAAATGGTATCAGAATAAGGCATTCTGATTCATGCAGTCATTATGAATACACCATAAAATAAAGTCATCTTGCTAAAATTTCTTGGAAAAGAAGGCAAAGTTATCATGAGTGCAATATCTTCGATAGCAAAAAAAATCAATATAATAAAAGTTTTATACCCACATATAAATGCCTTAGATACAGTCTAATCATTCCCCACATTATTGTAAATTTCCCTAATGCAGGCTGTTTATGTTCCTCTATAAACAAATACTTTCCAGATAGCTAGGTTTTTTACGTTAGCACATAGTTAACTATAATATTTTACATGCCATAAATTTACACCTAAATCATCCTTCATTTATAAAGATCTAGTCACATTTAAAGTTAATTGAAAATTTGCAATGTCCCCTAAAGCTCAAACCATATAAAGGTCAGTGAAGAAGTAATAATAATTATTGAAAAAATAGAACACGAGGTGAAGATGTTAACAAAACACTTTATCTAGATCTCATTACAAATATATTTTTAAACTGTAAGATCAGAATAAATAAGCCTGATAATTTTTAGAAATATCTACATAAGAGTCAAAAACAGCTAGGATGCTTAGTTTGTGTTTTTAAACTACTCAGTTTTATTAACAGTGACAGCAATTTTGTTATTCAAATGAACACAAAATTGCTTAGAGAAGGAGAGCTATGGAGATAGAAACATTGTTCTTATTTGAGATAAATAAACTTTGGTAAAGACGTCAGCTTAGTTCCTTCTTCTTTCAAATTATTATTAATATATTAGGATTTTAAATTCAAATTTTCTCCTCTGTGCTGACATTGGGAATCTATCTGTCCTCTTTGACCTATACCCAGGCATGGAATTCCCTGAGCGTCCCTCACCCCTTACTTGGGGTTTGCCTGATGGTGTGAACATATAATTTACTTTCCAAATGAAAACATATTTGATAGTGAAATAAATAATTTTGAATAATTACACTAGTACAATAAACATAAATGGAAACTGCCTTGGACAAACTGGAACATCTGTCATCCTGTGTATGATACCTCTTTTCTGAATCACAGTCCATCAACACATTATATAGCACTATTGTTTTGTCTTCAGTGCCAGAGCATGAGTGCGGGGCACAGATCTTCACTACAAAATCATCTGGATCCCAGAAAATCTGTCAGGTGTTCACTGAAATGTGGAGTTTGAACCCAAATGGAGACACTGAACACAAAGGCAGCTCAACTTAGCGCAGATTCCTTAGTTATCTCCTTGTTTTTAGGTTTGTTATATTAGGTTAGTGCAAAAGTAACTGGGCAATTAGTTATATATCCCTAACCTGTTAACTTGCATTCTCAGGGATGTCCCTTCCCTTGTTTCCCCTTCTTCAATTTGAAGACTTCTACCCAAATGTGAAGGAGCAAGAGCTTGGGTCTGTCACCTGAGAGCTCTAACTAGATGTCTTTCCTCCAACATGATGAGATATGTAAATGAATGAATAGTATCAGCCCTTCTTCCTCTGTTTTCTTGATAATTGCAAGAAAGTCTGCCTAAACCTGAGAAGTCCATTTGGGAAGCTATTAGCCACATATGTCCATGAGCACTTGAAACTGGCTAGTCCAAACTGAGATATACTATAAGTAAAATACACACCAGATTTGAAAGACGTGGTATGAAAAAATAATGTAAATATCTCATTAATAATTTTTACATTAATTACATTTCAAAATGTTATACTGGATACATTTGGCTAAATAAGAAATATTAATAAAATTCACTCACCTGTTGCTTTTTTTTTTACTTTTTAATTGGCTACTAGAAATTTATTTGCCTTCTGTTGATAACATTAATGAGTGCTTTTTTTTCTGTCTTTTACTTTATATCTCATTCCTTGAGACAGTACCATAGCAGATTGTGCCTCTCGGTCAATATGTTTCCTTTTCTAGCCTATTGAAAAATTTTGCCATGCAACAATATCTCGATAATCTTGAACTCCCTATAGTATCAGTGAGACTTTTAAAACAAGACCGAATGCTCCTTGTGGTCATGACTACATAGATCATCAATAGAAAAGCCTAACACTCAGCACAACCGCAAGCACTACCAGTGATTGGAGTGGTGTCTTGCAAGGCAGGCGGATTGTGGTCTGTGCAATAAAATTCTGGTTTTACATTAATTTATGAAAAATATCTCACATAACCTTGATTGACACTAAACCACGCATTGCTTTTTCTAATTGAACTTGTTAGATGTACAGTATACCCATGACCCTCATTTTGTATAGTTCACATCTGCCAAAAAGCAGTCTCATTAATTGTAGGACTTTTTTTCTTCCTCCTCATCCTTCATTATCAATTGCAAAGGAGGCTCTTTCCCTGCCCTGAGAGAATATGACAGTTCCCTTTTTATAGTCTACAAGCACTTAGAATTTTATCTGTCATACTTTGCATCTTTTAATAAGATATCATTCATTATATATGGTATCACGTGTGTATGTATGAAGGTGTGCATGAGATCCAATTTAAATTACATTATCTCCATCTACTTTCATCAGTTCATGTTGTTCACTAAAAGCTACTTACATGGCATTTCATACTTTCAGATGACCATTAGTAGATGTCAAGAAATAAATTACTATCAGAGGTAATCTGACAGTTACTAATGTAACTACATCTTTGCCAAATACATTAATATATGACTCTCACATTACCATTCATAAAATTTAGAAAATAATAATCCCCTATCTTGATTTATGGATAGAAAATTCACTTCTGAATTCACTACCCACTACTAATAAATAAAGTGATTTTAAAATCCTGTTAATTCTTCACTCTGCTTACATTAGTTTCTGATCAATTTAATCCATCCCAGAAAATACGCCTGCATAAACATGACTCATAAGAAATGAACTATTGAAATTCATTCCTTCACACACACACATACACACACACACATACACACACACACACACACACACACACACACAACCCCTGAACAGTGATGGCTGATGGCTCCGCCATTATCTCCCCCATGTACAATTTTTGGTTTCATTGTCCCTAAGAAAGCTGAAAAAAGCCATTTAGAAAATTGCTGATGGCTTAGAAAACAGAGTGTCGCAAAATACATTCTGAGGCCTAAAGACTGCATAACAATGGAGAGAACAAAGAGATGCAGGTAGAAAGTATTCATCTGTAGAGCTTGTTCTCCTGCTTTTTTAAGCCATATAACTCTCTTGTGTGAATTTATTTCACATATTTATATGCTAAGAAAATATTTATACAGCAGGACAACCTGGTGGGAACTTCGCGCAAAGATGAATTGAACATGAGCCTTATCCCTTATGACCCAACATCCTCATGTGTGTGATTTGCCCTGTTCCAGAAATGGACTGCACAAAATAAGGTAAGTGCCACATGTGTGGTTCAACACGGCTCAAGCAGGGAGAGTTAGAGGTTATGAATATTAAAACAGATTGGTTTTTCTTCTTCTCAGCAATATACATGAGAAGTAGGAACATTGATGAACGCAAGAAGATGTCATCAGGCTTCTCCAAATACACTGCATGAATATAGAATGAATATGCTCTTTTTTGAACATTGCCAGTGAACTTTTAAAATTAGTTTTTAAAGAATTTAAACAAAGATTGTTATGACTGTGAGATGTAACATATGCAGTGGCTGTGGAGGCCCCCTTTATGGTTGTTGGTTTTATTTTTCTGTCTTTGCCACTGTGAACTATGTACTAATAAGGAGGAAAATATAACTTGAGAAACGTTGGTAGATGATCTGCAAATATATGTTTTTTTAACAAGGAATATAACATACCTATATAAACAGAAACATTTATTATGTGAACATTTTTTGAAACTACAATCCATTTCCCCATGATTTCCTTCAGAAACAATCTGGGAGGATAAAAATCCATTATTTACAGAAATGCCTCTTAATTCTGCTGTAATTAACTGTCATTTACAACTTTATAAGGCCTCAACTGATTAGGGGCATGTTTTGAGTGGGAACAGAGAAAGAATCACTTCATGTAATGTAGCATAACAAGAAGGAGAAATAACTAAATGTTCCTCTTGCCTCTCCTTTGTACCAGTTTTGGCATTATGTAGACAAAACATGGAAACCTAATGCAGCCAGGTGTCATCAGCCTTCTTTTTGCCCTGTACTCTGCCCACTCTGTTGCACTGAATTCATTCCATTGGCAAGGGATGCTTCAAAAGTGGAACCATTCATAGCCTCCTTATTCACCAAAGGGACTCTTACACTGAAGACATTTGGCTAATTGCAAAACAATGGAAATGTAGACATGGTCAAATGAGGTCAATATAAAGTCAAAATATTAGTGATAAAACTAATAATCACGCATTGTATTTCCAGGCTGCAAAACCATGGGATCTACCATTGATTGAGACTAGGCTAGGACTGATATTTCATCATTTTGCTGGAGTTAATTCTTCTCAGTTTTTTTTGTCACCAGACTTTTTAAATAGGCTTTATAGATAATTACTCCAGGCTCTGACAAGGTGCATTCTTAGAGGAAGAAAATAAAAGTGGACTGCAAAGAAAAAAAAATATGAACCATCATCTCAGTCATCAAACAGAAAAAAGCAGCAAAATTAGAATTTAATGCTTTAAGTGGATGTTGCTTTAGGGTTCCTCTTAATTTAGGTCACAGATATAGAAGAATAAGAATACTATATTTTGCTGTTTTCTATCTTCTGACCTAACACTATCCTCACATCTATTTAGGTAGAATGCAGAAAAGTTGGCATAAATGATATTACTTTATGAGCCCTTCCTAGGTCCCTTGAGAAATAATTTTTATGGTCAGAGGTTAAATCTTGAAAATCAAAATAAACCCTGGACTATAGCAGGTAGTTTCCATTATATGTTTATTTTTTCATTAACTATAATGCCAAATGGTTTGCAAGAAACTCATTTAAATGAACCTTCCCCCAATCAATACATTTTAGTTCATTAAAGACAACATAAAAGTACTATATTTTTATAAAATGAGGTAAAGTTTAGGTGTGTTTTTGAAATGCTCATTCAAACTATGTTAGTCTATTACAAAGGCACAGTTTAGAACACATATTACACTATTTTCCTTATGAAATAACACAAGATAATATAGCCGCTTAATTCATTACTCAGAAAGATATGTCTATTTCTCAACCCAAGTGTTGTTTTACTTATGTCTAGATTTTGTTAGTCATCTCAAAACCTGATTAAGTGTAGAAATAGATGGGGTATAAACGCAAAGTAAAGTTATTACATGCTCTGTAAACTCTCTACATATCTCTAAAGAGTCAGTGTCATTGAACAGGCAGTGTGATCTGCTAAACACTTTCTGAACTAGAAGTCAGTAAACTTTTGCCTGAGTTCCAAATTTATCGTTAATTAGTTAAGAGCCTATAGGCAAGTTTAGTCATCTACCCAGGCTTGAACTTTGAAAATAAATAAACTGGACTATATCATTTTAACATTCTCTTTTTCCCTGTATTCTCTGAACTACATTTCCTGTGCGATCCATTCTTTGAACAGACCCTTATAAGCTTCTGCTATGTTTTGGCCATTTGTCCTTCCAGGTGCAGGGGAAACAACCATGAATCTGTCACACAGCATCCCTGCTTTGGTAGAAAGAAACAAATGAGAGTCTATGAGGGTTGGGATGTATGCTATGAAGCAAACGGTGTGGTTCTTTGGGAAAGAATGCCTGGTGGGGGTACTATTTTAGATTAATTAACCAGGAAAGATCATCGAAGGGGTAGTATTTAGACTGAGAAATGAAGGGAAGGAAAAACGACCTGGGAGAAAAGAACTCAGAGCTGAGAATCTACAAGTACAAGAAATGAGAATTAAGAAAAAGGGGAGGGAAGGGAAGGGAAAGGAAAGGAAGGGAAGGGAAGGAGGAAGGGAAGGGGAGGGAAGGAGGAAGGGAAGGAAAGGGAAGGGAAGGGAAAGGAAGGAGGAAGGGAAGGTGAGGGAAGGAGGAAGAAAAGGAAAGGGAAGGGAAGGGGAGGGAAGGAGGAAGGGAAGGAAAGGGAAGGGAAGGGAAGACAAGGGAAGGGAAGGGAAAGGAAGGAGGAAGAGAAGGGGAGGGAAGGAGGAAGGAAATGAAAGGGAAGGAAAGGAAAGGGAAGGGAAGGGAAGGAGGAAGGGAAGGAGAAAGGGAAGGAAATGGAAGGGAAGGGAAGGAGGAAGGGAAGGAAAGGGAAGGACAAAGGGAAGGAAATGGAAGGGAAGGGAAGGGAAGAAGGAAAGAGAAGGGAAGGGGAGGGATGAAGGAAAGAGAAGGGAAGGGATGAGGGAAATAGAAGGGAAGGGAAGGAGGAAGTGAGGAAGGGAGAAAGGGAGGGAGGGAGGAAGGAAGGAAAGAAGGAAGGGAGGGAGGGAGGGAGGGAGGGACAGATCTTAGTGAGCCTGGAACCTGGTGGGTGAGAGGGAACACTGAGGTTACAGAGACCGGCAGAGGGCAGATTGCCTCATAAATCACCATACTTTAGTGTGTGAATTTTAATCCTAGAAGCTTGGTGATTGCATGAACTGATTCACAGTTTTTAAACATCATGCTGGCTGTTGTGTGCAGAAGTCATTAGGAGAGGGAGGGTGGAAGCAAAAAGGCCAGTCAGGAGATGATTAGGATACACGTGAGAGCTGATTGGGGTGGCAGTGGAGACAGAGAGAAGTGAACTGATTCAATTCAGGAGATGTTTGAAATAAGGAGTTGGCAGGCATTGCTATGATATCTCAAGGTGGGGGAGAAATCTAGAATAAAGTCTCAGTTTTTAGGCTTGAGCAAGTAAGTGAATAAGGGTGTCATTTACTTTAATGAGGAAGTACTGGAGAGAGTATTTGAAGGGTGAATCTAGAGTTCTGTTTTAAGACAATTATTCCTGTAGAGATGGACTTAAACATCCTAGTATAGATCGATAAGTCTGGAGCTAAGAAGTTTTGAGCTTTAGGGTTTCTCAATAAACTCTTATTTCTATATGTATGATGATAAGAATTTACTGAGAAACCCTGAAGCCAAGAGACTGAATAATAACTGATCACTTGTAGCAGATCTTGCAGAAGACAAAGATGGTGTGAATGGTTTATTGGGAACTTGGTCAGGATTGGATGTTTTCAGAAGAGGTCAGTCTATCTAACTTGGGGTATATACTTCAGGATAGATCCAGTGCTCAGATTTTCATGGTCAGAAATTTGGTATGTCTACATGTTGAGAACCAATTCCTTTTTCAAGGAAACATTCACACCAGCTATGTTCCTGCAAACTGAAATATGAAACCCCAATTCTAATTTATTAATTAGTATATGCCAGTGATATGAACCAGACACTTTTTTAAGCAAAAGTAACCTGTTATTTTCACAGTAGGAAAATAAGAAGTGAGACTAAATTTTGCTCAGAACCCTTCTTAGGCTAATCCTTTAATACCCCTGTTCTGATGCCAATCCCATTATAATTTGGCTTCAAGTATAGAATTTCCTACAGTGAAAAGAATGTCACTAATGCTAAAAGAATTAGCTAGAGGTAGTCTTCCTCTCTTCAGACATGGTTTACCAATAGCACCACACATATTTTAGAGAAGACGTTCTTTCTTGAAGAACCTTTGATTGTGCTTGAATAAATGCTACTGATACTTGTCTCTGCAAATTATGTTATAAAGCTCCTTTTACTGACCAATCTCTTTTTTATGACTAAAATATTCTTTCTCTGAATATATTAATAATCTCACTAAGGTTTTTCTCAGGATTTTTAGGTGTATTTTCATATATCACAAAGTGTGTATCAATTGAATATCTGACCTCCCCTGTAGCAATGCTGTTTCTCTTTGGTGAGTTCCTTAGAGGAAATCTGTTGTTGCCCTATAAGATAATGATTCATTCAAGAAAGTTTTGGTAGTGCTTACTTGGCTATATCTACTGAAATAATAACAAAGACTAAAATTATTTTCCACAACATTAACGAAAGAAAAATATAATATGTTCATGATAAATGTGAATTATCCATATATTCAATTAACCATATTATTTTTCAACCCCAATGCCAGTGCAACACAATACTTTTATGGTAATTTATTTCTTCAATTTGAGAACTGAGGTGACATTATTTAAATGTTTATTTCTTCTAATCTGAGAACTCAGAAGAAATTCAAAGTAATTTTAATTCATCTAACAATTTACAGATTTGAAGTTCAAAGCCATACTGCTGTGTGTGGGATTTCCAGGTTTGTAAATGTTAAGACAGGATTTAGAAATGTCTGTCTTCTAACACTCAGTCTTTTAATAATACTGATATCCCAGATTCTCTGGGTCTTTTCTGTGAGCCAGGCACTTTGCTAGATGCTTTATAGAAAATATCTCATTTAATCCGCACTCAAATGTAACCCTTATATAGCAGAATAAACTGAAGGATGTAGAGAGAAATCCTTTACTGCCATTCTTAGAACTATAAGACGTGGCTCAGGCTTTGCACTAAGTGAGTGTGAGTTTAGAGTTCACAGACCTGAAGCCGTGGCAATTGATGATGGATATCCCAGTGCTCCAAATGTTCTTCATTTTAATGGCACCTCTGAAATGTGAAAATTCACCAAGGTTTTTTTTTTTTTTTTAACTCATTGAGCCATTGCTCATTTCCATTTGTTACTCTCACATTATCTATATTATCATGTGAGTGGATAGTGTTACAATTCTTAATAAGATGACTTACAGTCATTTTACTTACAGTCAATTTTACAAATAAAGTACTATACAATCTGTCCTGGAGTCATTATAAGGTTTGCATAATATTACACTGCATATACAGCATCCACAGTGTGCTGAACAACCCAGAAGGAATTCATTTTGATTTTTGTTTGTTTGTTTATTTTTAATTTGTTCAATATCTTTATTTTGGACTCAATCTTTGGCCACAGAGGTGTTCCAGTTGAACATTATTCCTCACGCACTCAGACCTTCTGTTTCCTTTCTTCCAATTTCTCCCCACAGTGTTTTAGTCCACTTAGCCTCCTTATTCCTCATGCCCAGAAGGCCAGCCCACTGTGTCTAACATCTCTCATGTGCGATTCAACATGATTCGTATTTCACATATTGTCAAGTTTGGAGGGGCAGGGATGATAGGAATTCTAAGAGTGAAATATGTAAAAGAAGGGAAGAAGCCTCTGAGAATGGTCTCAGCTTTGGTTGGGCCAGCTAAGAATGCTGATAAAAATCAGTCACTGCAAAGACTAAGCTCCACTTAGTATATATCATGCATTGTATTATGCTAAAAGGGTCTTACATGGAATCATACAAGTTCCCTTCCTATTCTAGTCCTTGCCATGCAGCGTTTTACCGTAGCCTCTAGGAGAGGGTAGAGTGGAGAAAAATACGTCTTAGCACACAAGCACCAAGAGTAAAGTTTACAACCTGAAATACATGCTCTTCAGATACCCTGTTCAGATGCTAAAGGCATGATAAGCTGATGAAGCCAGAAAAATGAGCTCTAGAATTTATTTATTATTTTTGTTTGGATCCAGGAGGCCTTCAGCCTCCTTCATTTTTTGATCTCTTTATAAAAACAACACCAGGCAGACATATATCTTACAATGAGCTCATAGCATTATCTTCTTGTGTAAAAAACAGCATGCTCATGTTGCTTGTTTTTCTCAATCATTGTCACAATAAGTGGCATCTACTTTTCTGTTATATCACATATAGTCATCAGTATTTCATTTACAAAGGAAAATACTTCATTAATTCTTATGTTACCATTGTTCAACCAGGATATGCCCTCAATATGATGCATAGATGGTTTCAGAAGTCTGGATAATAAATTATCTCAGGTATTTTCTCTGAGAACTGCAGCAATGCTGGAGTCCCTAGCCATAAGGGCTTATTGCTGTTGCTGTTTCTGATTACCTTGTTTTTTGATTCTGATAAGCTGCATGCAGCTTTCACTTGCTTTCCCCATCACATCTCATTCAGTACCCTGTTGTATTAGACCCTTATAATCCCATTCTGGCCTGCCTCTCTTTCTTTTCTTTCTTCCTTCCTTTTCTTCCTTTCTCCCTCCTTCCCTCCCCCCTTCCTTCTTCCTTCCTTCTCTCTTTTATCTTTCTCTCTCCTTCTTATCTTTCTCTCCATCTTTCTTCTCTTTCTCTTTGGTTCTCTCTTTCTCTTTCTTTCTTTCTTCTCTCTTCCTTCCTCTCTTCCTTCTTTATCTCCCTCTTTCTTCTCTCTTTCTCCTTCCTTCCCTCTTTCCCTCCCTCTCTTTCTTTCTTCTCATTCTCTCTCTGTTCTCTCTCTCTCCCCCTCCCTCTCTCTCTCTCTCCTCTGTTCAATCATTCCCCTCTGCCAAGCAACTGTAAGCAAACTTCCTAAAAACTAGAATTTTCCTCTGAGATATCAATTTGTCCTTTGCAAAAACTTTCTTCTCTGCCACACACAGAGTGATTTCTTGCAATGGATACAGTCCTCCGCAGCTTGACAAGGTCTTTCCACAGAAGCCTTCACTTTCATGAAGTTCTTCCATTCTGCTTGAAAATCTTCTTGACTTTTGCCTTCTTGATATATAGAAGACAAATTTCTGACTTGGTAATCAAAAGTTTTTAAGGCAAATATGGTGGTAAAATTCTTTCTGTGGTAGACAATTCTATGTGTTCATCTAATCCTCTGAGTACCACCTACCAATAATAGGGTAGGATTCAGCTATTTTTGTATGACGTGATCCCACCCTTAGTTGACCACTGATGATTGGACCAGGCACCAAAACAAGATGGAGTAATCTGTTTAGAAGTTAGGCCTGGGCAGTGCGACTCAAGAAACTGATCATTAAGTACAGAGAGATTCAAGAGAACTAAATTAATAGTATATTTCTGAGTTCCAGCATCAATTTCTATGTTAAGTAACATAGTGTTTTGTCTTTCCCAAACATCAATGTTCTTGTCTATAAAATGAGGCTGAACTAGATGTTGCCAAAGGTCTCTTGCTTGAGTTTATATGAATCCATTTTTTGTTGTGTTTTTTTTTGTCTTAGGTTATCTTTTCCAGAAATTATTTATTGAGCCTTCATAACCAGTCTAGGCACTCCTCTCCGCTGCCACGGTACCTTGTACAAAGCTCTAGTATTGTAATTTTCTGTTTACAGGTGGAATGCCACCATTAACCTATGAGTTTACTGAGACTGAGGACTTTGGTGGTAGCACACAGAGGAGTAGTATTTTTAAGTAAACAATTAATCTCTTAATGATTACATACGCAGAAATATTTGGCTCTTAAACATAATTTACATTAAAATTACAGATAATTCTGCTTTGACCAGAGTTCTCTCTCTTCTCTGAAATATCTGCAATGTACTACAAGACTACAAGAACTTTACCAAAAGCAGATGTTGTAAAGTAAGATGAAGCCATCATTTGGACATGTGGAATGTCCAAAATTCTCTGTCACTTTTTGGCAGCTGGGACCATATATCTGCTTTGAGGTCTCGATTCAGAGACATGGACTCTTGTCAGCAGGAATATATTATAAATAGTTTATTTAAATCTCAAGATCACAGAGAATATTCAAACTTGTATTTAGAGTTTAATATGGGTAACTACCAGTTCTGTTATTCTATTTTTAACGCTGATAAGATTGGCAAATAGTGTGTATTAGATCATATTAAGCTTTATTTAATATTATGAAAACTATTTTATATGTTTCATGTGGATAGCATATATTTTTGGATGGTAAAGTATGTTAAATTTTGGTACATTATTATTAGTGTTTTCAAGTCATATTTGAAGCCATACTTTCAAATTCTAGCTGTGGCCAAAATAAACTAATAAAAAGCACAATATGATCTTACTAATTAAAAAATTTTTGCTTAAGTAGTTAAAACCATGACTAAATGGTAGCCATGAATATAACTGTTTAAGCAAGATACTGTCAATTAATACTTTACAATTACACTTGAAAAAAATACCAGAATTCTGTAGAATATTTCCAGTTTTGCCTAGATACACACCAAAATTAATTTTTCATCATATAAATATTCTATTACAACCACTTCTATAAAGCAAATAGAGTAATACTTCTAAGGATGCAGAAAATCCTGAAAATTACCATTAAATTCCTGTTTAAGTGATAAGTGGCAAATCCACCCAGTTAGATGAAGTTTCATCCCTCCTGGAGATATCCTATAATTGAACAATAGAGATCTGGATGTTGAGAGGTTTGACAAATGATAAAACCTGGGAACAGACCCACGGACACACCTCAGTGAAAAAAAAAATTATCAAGACATTTTATGAGCTATGGGAAGACCTGAAGACATTTCAAAGTATTAGAGAGAGACAAGTTATTGAGAAAATAATCATTAATTTTCCCCCTTTTTACCTTTTCTGTGTAACCCTGTTTTCTTCTACCTCCCTGTCTTTCTTTTTTCCCTGTTCTGTCTTTCTACTTCTTAAACCATGCCCATTTTCATCACAGGAATGCTTGAGTTTAGAGGACTAAGGTGATCTTCTAAGTTCTGGGATTCCAAATTCCTCAAAATTGAAGTCCTTTTTTATAAGACAATAAGTGGTGTCTATGCTGAACATTTGAAACAACTATCACATATGATTCATTTGTCCTTCAGCTAAAATTCACCTCATACGTGTCTAAAACAACGTATCCTAAAATGGAATCTTGCAAAGAAGACAATCCGTTTCCTGAATTATTTCAGTCTTCAAATGTCTAATTCAACTAAAGATGTTCAATGACATTGATTAGAAACATACAGAAGACTTTAGATAACATTATAAATCTAGATAAATATAAATAAATGGCACAAAATACTTTTGATTTCTAACAGAGATGTTTTGATTTATTGCATTTCATCATAGAATTTTGACTTAAACCTTAGAATCTGTGGGATCTTTGCAAAAGTACTTCATTTCTGAGCTACAAACTTGAAATCTGATGTTCCTTACTACCAAAAGAATCAATGTAGATGGGCTTCTCCAAATATATCTCTCTTGTCATTTCTATTCTACATTAATACTCTTCATTGGGCTTCACCATTATGAAGATAAATTTTGAACTTTTTGTGTGACCTACCATGCCTTCTCTATTGTAGGACCTGGGAGCTTTTCTAACAATGTCTCATTTTGCTGCCTTCCTTTAACTAGATCCTCCTTGGTAAAGAGAGGTGTACCTAGTGTGCATTTTGACCAAATATGAAAATTTGGGTATTGACATCGATATGCAGGCAAAACCAAGGGGAAAGTCAAATATCATCGTCATGGATAGAATTAAATGCTGTACTACCAAAATAATCTTAAATTGTCACAATTAATTATAGCAGTTTTATCAAAATGTTAACAGACACATTTTTAAAATTCCACATTGTTATTCAAAAACAATAATTTATTAGCATGATCAGCTACTGAATTATTTCTGTGGTTATTATACTACACACTTTCAATATTAACTAGACATTCATTTTCCTTTGATGCTGGAGCAAAAATAAACTGTTTGTTCTGGCTCCCCACCATAGGATACTAGATTGTTGTGACCAAGGCATTATGCCATTTTTTTCTCTCTGAGATGACTGAGGTATAATCTTGTCACCTTTTTAATTTCTGTACTGGAAAATGGGATTGATGATGGGACCTTTCACTGACGTGATCTCAAAAGTGAGGCTTAATATATCAGGTGACAAAATAATTTTCAGGAATTTTCAGGAGCATGCCTATTATATGATCTTCATTCAACATTTCGTTTTGCTTTATTTTAATTTCTAATACTTTTTTCATGAATTCAAATAATTCTACACAAGCCTATGGGGAAATGTCCTGATACAAGAGGCAAGTATGGTCTTGGAGCAGTGATTGGTTTCAAGATAACAAAACAATATGCTAACCTCCACTTGTGAAACTGTTCCTATAAACTATAAAATTAATGAAGGAAGAAGGGAGGGAAAAAAATAAAAATAAAGCAAGCTTGCAGCATATTCGGCATTAATCATGGGTCAGCTTACTCTTTGCCTCATAGTCGTTTGCTGCCTATTGCCGCAGAATCAGGTAAACCCTGTCACAAATTATAGTTTCTCTTAACTACTAAATAGGTGCCATTTTAAGCATCAGGAAACATTAAGTTTCCCATTTGAGATATTCTTTCAGGTCTCACCTATGGGCGAAACTACTGATACAAGCTGGTCTGAAGGACCCCAGGAGGAGCTGATTCACCAAAGAATGCAGTTTGCACATCCTAATGATTTCATCCCGTTTACGCTCAAAAATCAATGACTCCAATTTTCCAGCCCCTCACTTTCAATGATGCTCTTAAAACCCCCAGCCCAGAACTCCTCAGATAGATGGATTTGAGGGCTCCTCCTGTCTCCTTGCTCAGCTTTCCTGCAATCATTAAAGTCTTTCTCTGCTGCAAACCCTACTGTCTCAATGTATTTGTTTGTTACTGTGTAGTGGGCATAGGAAGGTGGTGGTCCTAAAACACTTGCATCTCAGCACCATATCATGTACACTTAGCTGTGCCTTTGTATAGATGATAGCAGCAGTTTTAGAGTACAAATAAAAAAATACATACTGTAGAGTCATATTAGTTCTGGATACTTGGAAAGTAGTACTTTGTCTTCAATTAACTATTAGTAGTAAACAATACTGAGAACATTAGAATAGAATATACAAGCTTCTATCTCTTTTGAATGTCATATAGTTCTTTGGCTATAGGAAAAATATGTAGCAAGTAGTTGCTTCTCTTTCTACTCATAATCATTAATTCTGTTTTATATAAGCTGTTCAATAATTATTTTCTGAGCATTCAACTCAAGAATATGCATACAACTTTGTAAGCTACTGATCACTAAATTATTCACAGCCAATAACAACATGAGACTTTTGTATTGATTTTTTGTTGCATTCATTCCCTTGTATCAGATTCATTCATTCTCTCATTAGCTCTGGGAAATTCAGTAGTCATCTGTCTCTCAGTAAGTAAGCAAAGCAGAAAGAATGTTGGATTTATCATTAGACCACCAAGTTCTCAAGCTAAAATAAAAAATAATCTGTTTTCCTACACAAGTACAAATATTTGATGTGTGATGTAAAGAAGTAATATATTTGAAAATATTATTACTTTATACACAAAAGGAAAATGTGTCAGGAAGGAAGTATGTGATTTCCAAGTTAAGGCTTTAAGAGGTATGTCTCTCTCAACCCCCATCATTCTGTCTCTCTCCTTTCCCTGGCTGGAGGCAAATAATGACATATCTCTAGGGAAATGGGGAAGCCAAGCTATGGAAAGTCTGGGCAGCTGAACCACCATCTGGAGGAAAGCCATCTGCTGCCATAGAACACCCTCTGTGAATCAGCACATGAGCAAAAACAAACTTTAATTGCAATTCTATTGTCACCACCCATTTGAGGTTATTTGGTTACACAGTCCAGTGCTCTCTCTCTCTCTCTGCACCCCCCACCACACACAGAGACACGCACACACACACACGCACACAAACACATAGTGATCCATCTTCTGTAACAGTGTTTTAATATTTTTATATTCTTTGTGTTTAAGGCTGAATTAAATATACTTATCTTTTTTTAATTAATTAATTTTTTTGAGACGGATTCTCCCTTTATTGACTAGGCTAGAGTGCAGTGGTGTGATCTCAGCTCACTGCAGCCTCTGCCTCCTGGGTTCAAGCAATTCTCCTGCTTCAGCCTTCTGAGTAGCTGGAATTACAGGTGCACGCCACCATGCCCAGCTAAGTTTTGTACTTTTAGTAGAGACGAGGTTTCACTATGTTGGCCAGGCTGGTGTTGAACTCCTGACCTCATGATCCACCCACCTTGGCCTCCCAAACTACTCGGATGAGCCACCGCACCAGGCCTAATTTTTTTAGTTTTAGTAGAGATACGGTTTCACTCTATGCTTATTTTGATATTGTATATGAACTTAGAGTTTTTCTTTTCATGACATTTTTAGGTGACAATGTTGAAATCGTGTTAAATCGTCCTCTCAAGAGGAAAAGAACTCTCAATTCTCAAATAGAATTTTTTTCTTAAAAGTGTTTTGACTCAGTAAAATTAAATGACAAAACACTTAAAAGTTATGTTTAATGTTGTAAATGCTAGAACAATAAACACTTTTGTTTGTTACTGGAAAAGGGTCCCGATCCAGACCCCGAGAGAGTTCTAGACCAGATAGGGTAACTTCCTGATGTTGCCATTGCATTTGTAGACTGTCATGTTGCTGGTGAGAATGTATTTTAGCATGCTAATGCATTATAATTAGTGTATAATGAGCAGTGAGGACGAAGAGAGGTCACCTTCGTCACCATCTTGGTTTTGGTGGGTTTTGGCTGGCCTCTTTACCACAACCTATTTTATCAGCAACGTCTTTGTGACCTGCATCTTGTGCCGACCTTCTATCTCACCCTGTGACCTAGAAGGCCTAACCTTCTGGGAATGTAATCCAGTAGGTCTCAGCCTCATTTTACCTAGCCTCTATTCAAAATGGAGTTGCTGTGATTCAGACACCTCTGACATGTTGATGCTAGAACTTTGATGCACTCTGATCTCCGTCAATCATTATAACTTAAAATTATTTAAACATAGTTAACTCCACGAGGATATATTGATCTTCCAAAAATTATTCTGCTGGGATAAATTCTTGGAAGTTATACTATTCTTTAAAGTATATAGTTGTATAGTTAATCAACAATCTTAATCACTGGAGCATTTAACTTTTGCAATAATAGACAGATGTTTATATTTTACCTTCTATTATTTTTGAAGAAAATGTAGTTAAACAGATTTTTTTCCTAAATATATCCAGAATGTTAATATATATTAGAAACATTGGGGTATTAACTCTAAACCCAAGTGAGGTGCTTTGGTTGTATTACTCGAGGTTATTGAACTGATTGATAAGAATTAGAAATGCAATCACAGCGTTATTGCTCACACATGAGTTTAGGCATGCAGGAAATGACATTGGTGTGGGTCTCTGACAGATTTTTCGTACAAAGTCTGAAGTCAACACTGAGTGGCAGGTTTTTGCCAAATGCTAAAAATGAAGCTTAACACTTTGATAAATTATTACTCCTTCCATTATGTTGTATAACACCTTAAATCTCACCGACTTTGCACACATTGTTCCTTCTCCCTTCATTCACATCATGTGTCTGATAAACCTGTCTTTTTAAATGCAGTTGAATCATCTTCTCTTTTCAAGAAATTTACTTTGAATGGCACTTCTCAATCTCTCAACCTATAATACTATGTAGCACACTTAATTTAATTATTTGGGGTGTAGGTGTGTGTGTATACTACAGTAGGTCAGTAAATATTTGTTGAATAATAGTGGAATCGTTTCTGTTTATTAGGCTTGAATACAATGACCATCAGGAAAAAAAAATTGCAGGCTTCTGGTTAGAGAGAAGAAAATGAGCCCATTTGTTGTCTTAGCTCAATCACTACTTTGTACTGAAATGCACATGTATATGCCTCAACAAGTGCTAATTTACAATATCAAGGAGAACTGAGCATTTTGTAGAAATGATAGGCTCATTGGTAGGTCTGAGGCATTTACTTGGCTTCTGGAAAGCAGGAAGCATGAGGGCAAATATTTACACATAAAAGAACAGAGGAAGCCTTGTAGCTTTGGGAAGAGCACAGTAACGGAGTTGGGGGGAGTATTATACAAGCATTGCCTTACAGAGTCCCCAGCAGTAGAGCTCGCTGCTGTGAGTAGGAGTGGAAATTTGGATACGCAGCAAAAAAATTTCCTGAAGAGCTAAGTGTGGTTCAGTTCTGGCACCAGTTCTCTGCACTGTTTATCTCTTTAACCCCTCTGGAGAGTGCTGATCACCGGGCATTTAACCCCTGGGTCCTGAGATTTAAAAAGATAGATAAAAGCAACAAAATGTTTGATGTCTCTAGAGTTAGCTGGGATGGTTTCAGTTTCTGTGCCTCATTCTGGCATTTGGAAGAGGCCCTGGATGGTTTTGGCCTTCATCATCTAAAGTAATACTTAATGATCACCACTTTCTGTCTAGAAATAGTTATTTCTGCTCGTAGCAAACCCACCCAGTTAAGAGGCCAGCTCGGGAAATGGCTTTGCCTATTTCATAGCAGATGCTACTCAAGAGTAACTTAACTAACCAGGGCTGTCACAGTAAAATACAAAAGGACATCCCAGAAGCCAAGCCTATTTGAAGAAAATCCAGGGCACGCAAGAAAAAAAATCCAAGATGAGCAAACAAACAAACAAAAATAGAGCAAAAATGCTAGAATGTTTAACTATCTCTAGAAAAATGTAGTAAATCTACAAGACAAGAATAGACAAATAGAAGAGAAACAATAAAGTATTTTGACTGGCAAAATTACAGGGAAAAATTGATATGCCAAAGAATACAATTGAACTACTACAGACAGGTAAAAGATGTATAAGAAAAACAACACAGTAGTTAACATCTTAGTTACAGCATTTAAAAAAGGAAGGAAGGAAGAAGAGAAGGGAAGAAAATAAGGCAATAATAAAAGAAAATGCAACAGAACTAAAGTAAGGTTAAAAGTCTTCAGATCCAAAGGACCCATTTAAGAGCAAACATTCCGAATGCAGACAGACATGCACGTGGAGTTTCATAAACTGAGGTTAAATACAGTAAAATTCTGAAAAAAAGATTAAGACAATATATTCCCAGTGGAAGGTATCCGAGTTACCAGCAGTGAATTCATACGGCTCTGAAGCAACCTCAATTCTTGCCTGCTCAGAAGAAAAAATTTGGCTGAGGGGCCTAAGAAAGAAAAAGAGACGAGGCAAGTTTCAGAGCAGGAGTGGATGTTTACTAAAAAGCTTTAGAGGAGTAAAGAAAGGAAAATGCACTTGGAAGAGACCCAAGTGGGCACTAAGAAGGTCAGGTGCAACATTTAACTGTGATCCTAGGATTTTATAAGCTGGCCCACTTCCAACATCTTGCACTCCTTTCATCCTTCCCTTAGGGTTGGCTGCCTGCATGCACAGTGCCTTCTTTACCCTTGGGAAGTGAGCATGCACAGTGTGTTTGGGAAGCTGTATGCAGCCTATATGAGACTTTCTTCCCTTTTCCAGTGGAGTGCCCCAGAAAGTCATACTCCACCATTTTGTCACTTAATGCACATGCGCAAGAAGTTGCATCTCCCTGGTGACTGCATTCAATTAACACGTTAGTGTGACAGGTGTGGACGGTCAGGAAATGACCTCTCTCTGGCACCAGCTGCCAGTTTATTATGTTTAGAGAGGCAATATGATACTTGCTGAACCATCACCCAACATTCTTGATGGTGAGGGAGAGCTCTCTCCTGCCCTGCTCATGCCTGTCTAACTACCTGCAACAAGTTTACATACAAAGGAAATGGAACCATAATGGAATCTGAATAACTGTCATTAAACTGGATATACTAGGAGTAAAAAGATTATAAAGAGGCCGGGCACCGTGGCTCAAGCCTGCAATCCCAGCAGTTTGGGAGGCCACTGCAGGTAGGTCACAAGGTAAAGAAATCTAGACCATTCTGGCCAACATGGTGAAATCTCATCTCTACTAAAAATACAAAAATTAGCTGGGTGTGGTGGCGCGCGACTGTAGTGCCAGCTTCTCGTGAGGCTGAGGCAGGAGAATCGCTTGAATCCGGGAGGCAGAGGTTGCAGTGAGCCCAGATTGCGCCATTGCACTCCAGCCTGGTGATAAAGTGAGATTCTGTCAAAAAAAAAAAAAAAAAAAGACTATAAAGAAATATTTTGAAACAAAAATGATTTTGAATCAAAAAAGGAAACTATTTTGAAGATAAAATAATGATTTTATGTATGGGTAGGTAAGGGCAGGCAAAAAACTTATTTTTAAAATACGTTTTTGTGGGAAAAATAATCTTACATTTATAAGGAGAAAAAAATCCTATAGAATTACAAGAACAAGAAGGCATGGAATTAAATAAATTGAGAAGCTACACGAGGTTCTCTAGCTGTGCATCCTGGTGGTTGGGAGCAGAAAGTCATGGGCTCTAGAAAATATGTTTTTCCAAGAAAGCAAGTTTCGCTCAATAGATAGTTTAATTTTGATGACAGAGGATCTATGCTACATTAAAAGGTATAAACTGAGAAGAAAAATAGGAAGGCAATTTAAAACACAATGAAATGCAAAATGAAATACAACACGGAATTATTTTGAATTTCTAAAACATAAGAATCCATGAAAGTTTTGTTTTCTCTGAGTGATTCGTTTACAAACAACATTGACTTTTTTTTTCTACATAAGTTTATTCAGACTTGGACGGAATACTATATTCAGTTTTCAAAATCAATCTACGGTCAAACATTAAAACATTTAACTTTTGACAAAAATGTAAAATAATTTATAGTAAGTAGAAATTAGAAGGTGTAAAGAGGGAGAGAAATAGAACCAAGTTCTGTCTGCTAATTTCTTTATCTTAAATAGTGAAGAGTCAAGAAATACTACTCAAAGTAGTGAAATAATCAAGATACACACATATTACTAAAAGACATAATGGTGACATTTAAAAGTCCTACAAGTAAAAGTATAAATATATAAATGGGGAGCATATTCGAGAAGAAAATGTCAGGGAAAGGGAAAATGAGCTAATTCAGTATGATTCATTATTGAGACTCAATAAATAGTCTTTACTTCTGAAAAATCAAGAAATGAATGTAAAAGCATATTACATATACCTTAGAGTTACAGAGTTGCCCCTCCTTAAAAAGAAACCAAAAAACATAACAAAGCAAAAGCCATCAAAGGTAAGTGTCTCTGGGCGGTGAACTACATTTGGGCCGTAACATGTTTAAACTTTATGTCAAGCTTTTCTACTGTGTGCATATTCTCCTTCATGAATTAAAAAGCATCATTTGTCTGAAACTATTCTACATCTTTTGGTCTCAACCATTTTCTTAGCGCACTTCCTGCTTTATCCACTAGGTATTTAGGGTATATAATGATTTGGGGTCATTAAATAAATTGCAGATGATTAGTAAACACCTGAATTTAGCAAATGTTTTACAACAATAAAGAGCAAATTAAATACAAACCCTTGTGCTGAGCTATCATCAAAGGCCAAGCATTTCAATGATATTTTTCTTAATTTTAAAAATAATCCTGCCTAGTATAGCCATTTTACAGATGGCAAAACAGACTCAGAGACTGAAAATGACTTTCACAAAACCGCAGGCTCCATTTGCAAGTTTTATTTCCCCCGCCTGCCCCTTGCCACTGTTTTTTTACTTTAAGGTTCATAACTGAGATGTTAACTTGCAGAATTTATTTGGGAAATAGTCTCATATCCACAATGAGACCAAGAAAGATAAAGATTTCATGGATTCTTATGTTTTGGAAATTCAAAATTATATATATATATATATATATCTCCCATATATAGATATATCTCCTATATCTATATATGGGATATATATATCCTCCGATATATATATCAGAATATATATATATATATCCCACAATCTGGGCTGAATTAAATTAAAGGGTTCACACAACTTGCAACATGTGTTCTCTGCGGATGATATGAGAGATCTGGAGGAGACATCCCAGCAGTCCAACATGCACTGGGGAAATAAATGGTGGCACCACCCAGCCCCATTCTGCATGAGTTACAGTAATTTATTAATAGACATGACATCTTGAGGGGTTTCAGCTGAGGTTCCTGACAGAGAAATTTCATGCGTTGGATGCCTAAATATACTATTTTGTTTTTATACTTTATGTTTTGCATTTGGGGTTGTCTAAAATATTTAAACAAAGCTACTAGCTAGTTGGAGTATATTCAAGAAATTTGCTCAGAGAGTATCACAATTAGAAATCATAAGCCAGCTCAAAACAGAGGATGCTTTTTGATTACTATATTTGCATGAATTGATGCAGTGGATCTCTGTTAAAATAACTGACAATTTTCAACTGCGCCTAAAAGCTCATGCTCCAAGAGACAGAATGAGTTAAGTAATTTGTAAAGCCCAGTGCAAAATTAAATTGTGAAGTTACTTTTTAAAAAATGCTTAAGAATTTCAAGAGAGTGACTACAGAGCATTAAACAACGTGTGGAACTCTTCCACGTGTGGGGTTCCCTTTTATGGGACCCACAGGTCCTGTGTCCTTGGGGAGCTGACCCTGCCTAGTTAGTCAGCTTGGGAGATGCCTGTGATGGTGATTCAATTGCTAAAAGAGGGCAGGCAGTACCAAGGCTGTGTGTTCCTGCATCTGATGCTAAATGCTTCTATCTGTCCCGAGCTCTCTGTGGATTTATCAGATCTTTTAATGCTAAACTTTCTGAGCAATATATCACTCAAACCACCTTCGGTAATACCCTACACCAGTAATTTTCCTTCCTGTATTAGAAATTGTCTACAATGTTGAGGACAGCCTTTTGGTAGAGACACTTCTGCTCTACTCTGATTTTTGTCTTTTCTCTTTCTCTTGTTTATTCTGAAAATCACCCCTTCCTTTTGTAATCAGTGACTTCCCTATACATTTGTTGGTATTGGTCTTTCTTTGACATTTACATAAAGCAAGTACCTGGATTATATAAATTTGTTGCCCCACAATGTGGATCCACTTATTATTTTTCTTATTTATTATAGAGATACAGAAATTCCAGCGAGACCTACATTCTCCCAGGTAGAACGAAATCTCAGTTGTTACTCTGATGTTCTTTGCTGCCTCACTCTACATTGCTTTGATTGTACTGATGTGAACACTAAGACACAATAAGGGTAAGTCACTTAGCAGAATCCTACAGTGCCTTAAGGTAATGTTGTTGGTCAGCCCATGGTCTCTGGCCACCAGTTCTGTGACCTTCCCTTCCCCAGACTTGTCTGTCTACTCTAATTCTTGTTAATGCAATAAATGAACACTGTGCAAGATTTTTTTTATTTTTGGAGATGGAGTCTTGCTCTGTCGCCCAGGCTGGAGTGCAGTGGCGCTATCTTGGCTCACTGCAAGCTCCACTTCCCGGGTTCACGCCATTCTCCTGCCTCAGCCTCCCCCCGAGTAGCTGGGACTACAAGCGCCCGCCACCTTGCCTGGCTAATTTTTTGTATTTTTAGTTGAGACGGGGTTTTGCTGTGTTAGCTAGGCCGGTCTCGATCTCCTGACCTTGTGATCCGCCAGCCTTGGCCTCCCAAAGTGCTGGGATTACAGGCGTGAGCCACTGCACCTGGCCCCAGCAAGATTTGAATGTACGCTGTAAAGGCCCATTTCTGAAATTCTTCCTTTCTTTCTTTTTCTCCAGGCCTAGTAAAATAATCTTCCAATCTTCAATTTCATCTTCTGTGAAAAGTAGTTTAACTCAATAGGTTGGAAACAGTGCTATGAGCCTCTTGATAGAAATGACATGAAAAACATCATGAGATGTTCTGACAAATCTGCTGCATGAATATGATGATTTCAAATAATAATTTTGTTCATTAATTCTTATAATTTTTATGCCATGGTCTTATATTCTAATATTCTTTCTCATGCCAGGCACCATTCAAAAGGTTTTATATATGCCAACCTATATAGTCCTCACAACAACCCTAAAAAATAGTATACTTACTCTCCCCTTTTTAAAGATGAATAAATGGAAAATTAACTAACTTGCTCAGGTGCTGATAATCCCAATACTACACCCATCTCCTTGTCATGAATTCACTAATCGTTTTGATATGACATAAGTCTTCAATTCCCCTATGAATGCAATTTTTCTGTTCTTGATTTGATTTAAAACATCTCTAGAATCCTTTCTATGTCTAAAATTACAGTGTTGGAGAAGAAACTATCAGCTGTAAACGACATTCAGATAATTCCCATTAACTATCAACTATGTAATTTTGTGTTATTTTTACATCACTCTTGTACTTTTTTTGCTTAAAAAATTAAATGATTGCATACAAAATGAGACAATTTTGTTCCTATTTAATCCTTACTGTGAATACAGGCACAACAATTACATTATTTTGAAGCTATTGATTGCTCTTTAAATGTCCTGCTTCTGTAATGAGGATCTGCTGTAATCAACCACATTCTAAATCTTCCCCTCAATAACATTTATGGCTTTAGTTTTCTGTTGTTTTCTGTTGTTCACCTTTAAAAACAATAGTGCCTCACAAGATTTGAAATGTTCAGATAAAGCATTGTTTATTTGAGTGTTCTTGTTAAAGAACCCTGACTCAAAGTAAAATGTGTTTCACTAAGTTCCTTTAAGGATGGTTTTTTATATTGCTCATTCAACCCTCAAAAAATTTCTCTGTGGGGTGACACTGCATAAATTAAACAGTGCTGATTTATGCTATAATTAGTTATCTGATGCAATATCTTAAAATAATGTCTCAGAAAAAAATTTCCTTGTCTTTTAAAAAAATTGGTTTAAGTGGTCTTAATACTTAAACTCAAGTTAGCTGAAAAAGTCAGTAATTAAAGGACAAAATGTCACATGGATAAAGATACCATTACAATATATTAGCCAACAAGCTTAGGTCTCTTTGAGACCCTGTTGTATAAAGAAATCAGGCCTGGCGTGGCGGCTCACGCCTGTAATCCCAGCACTTTGGGAGGCCGAGGCAGGCAGATCACCTGAGGTCAGGAGTTCCGAGGCCAGCCTGGCCAACATGGTGAAACCCCATCTCTACTAAAAATACAAAAATTAGCCTGACGTGGTAGCGGGCGCCTGGAATCTCAGCTACTCAGGAGGCTGAGGCAGGAGAAACCCTTGAATCCAGGAAGCAAAGGTTGCAGTGAGCTGAGATCACACCACTGCACTCCAGCCTGGGCGACAGAGTGAGACTCTGTGTCAAAAAGAAAAATAAAAAAGAAAAGAAATGAATAACTTCTCAAAATATTTTTAAAACCCTAATAATTAATGTTCTTAATTCTTTTGTTATTGGCAATTCTTTATTATATTTCTAAAAATTATGTACAGATACATATACAAACACACACACAGGTTAAACAATTAAAATATACATTTTGTAAGTCAAGTATCTATTTCATATTTCTATATATTCAGTAGAAATAAACTGTGACTTAACAACTTTTGCTTTGCAAATTACTGTGCTAAAAAAAACAAAAGATGAGCTACAAATTAGGAGGAAATATTTGCAAGTCACACATTTGTCAAAGTACTTAAATCTAAAATGTATAAAGAATTCTCTAAAATCGATAGTAAGAACACGGGCAAAACATTGAAGCGGTATTTTGAAGGATATATGGATGACAAATAAGCACATAAAAGTATGTTCACATAATTGGACATTATGGAAATGCAAATTAAAGATGTGATGAGATACTACTACCCACATGTATGATGGTTAAACAAAAAAATAGAGACAATAATCCTTGCAGTTGAGAGTGTGTGACCCTCATACATGGCTGGTGGGGTTGTAACATTTTACAGTTGTTCAGAAGTTTTCTAAAAAGCTAAACATACAACTCAATAGAAATAAGTTTGACATTTGTTTATAAAGTTAAACATATAACCCAGTAGTCACACTCCTGGGTATTTATTTATTCTAACAAAAATAAAAATTCATGTTCACACAAAACCTGAACATGAATATTCTTTGCAATTTTATTTGTAATAGCCAAAAATGGGAAACGGGGCAATAATAAATGCCTTTCAATGGGTGAATTTTTAAACGAGCTGTGGTATATCCATAAAATGTAGTAGTACTCAGCAATTAAAGAACAAGCTATTGATACACACAATGATTTGATTGTCTCAAGGACATTTCACTGAGTGAAAAAAAAAATGCCGATCGCAAAAGGTCATGTAAAATTCCATTTATATCAGTCTGAAAATCCCTCTCTCTAGTGACAGAGAACAGCTCTATGGTTACCAGGGGTAATTGTTAAGAGAGGATGTTTACATAAAGGAGTGACAAGAAGGAATTTCTTTCTGTTAATGGAACAACTCCATATCTTCATCCTGTGGTGGCTAAAAAAATCCATACCTGTGATGAACATCACATAGATTTATACACACAAAGAAGAGTTTAATTTAAAACTAGTAAAATGGAAACAAGGTCTGTAATATAGTCAATAGTATTTTACAAATGTCAATTTTCTGGTTTGGACAAATACGCTACGATTATGTAAGACACTATCATTGGGAGAACTTGGATGAGGGATACATAGGAACTCGCTGTGCAATTTTTACAACTTGTCCATCTACAATTATTTTAAAATCAAAATCTTAAAAAGAAATGAACTGAGAATATTTATTCAATCTTAATCCATGCATTATGCATTTCAAACTATGAATTTCAAACTATTGCTTACAATGAAAAGTATTAAAACAGGTAGACCCTGGCCAATGTTGTCTCTAATGCCTATTTATTTCTGTCAAAAATATACTTAAATAACTTCCTGTGTAATGTCCAATTTTTAAAGTTAATAAGTATATGAATGAAAAGATATATATGTGCCATCATTTCAGAAGCATTTTTAGATTTGGAATTTAGTAGGTATTTTAACTGAATTTAAATAAAATTATGTATGAGATGAAAAAACGTTTGTTATGTATGGTTTATATATTCGTATTTTTGGTAGTTAAACACATTTCTAGCTATCTGTTATTATATAAATTGGTTCATCTTAGACATAAAGAAAACCATACATTTTAATAAATAACATAATTTACTAATTTTGCTATTACTGATTTCCTTCATTTGTGGTAGACTAAAAAATTTCTTTCAAAAAACTTTGTTCCATTTTTTTTCGTAGCTGATTTCATGGGCTGGATTTCTGAAATGTGGCAGGCAGCTAGGCAAGTTGATAAGTGTTCATTTTTGCCTTAACTTCTCCCGCCTTCCTGAGACTGTCGATTTCCATAGTAAAATGCATTGTGTTGAATAGTTCTTTTGTGAAAAATCTATTATAATATTTTTTTCCAGACAGAATAATTACCTAACAACAGGAACAGCATGTTACAAAAACTCACTATTATCTTTTTTGAAAAGAAATAGAACTTTTCAGAAGAGAGAGGAAATAAATCAACAGAGCACACCAAGCAATATGTTTTGGGACAAAGGAAGTTTAATGAAAGAGACACCAGGATGGTTGGTTCTTTGTTATGTAGACGGATGATTACTGTTAGGATAAAAGGGCAAATCATTATCAGAAATTTTAGGTAATTATTTCAATGTATTATTTCCTTTCATATTGAAGACCATATCTGACTTTAATGAGATTTTTGCAATGTGTGCTTCAAAAGATTGAGGTTGGCAGATAAAAAAGGACTCATCAGAACTCAACAGCAGAAGATATCATCCAAGTGATTTTAAGATAGTAGGTTTAAGTAAGTCAATCCATAACAATAAAGAATTCCTGACCATTAGGATACAAACTATTATTTACAATAGAAACCGTGGCTGTGTCCTTGAATAAAATACTTGACATCATTTTTAAGCTAATTGATTCCAAGGTATTTCTCTGGAAACTTTATAGTGGAACATGAATAAACATAGCTCCTTTCCTTGAGAAAAATATACTTAAGTAGACAGCAAATGATTCTATAAACACACTGTAGAATTGTGTTTTCTTAAAAAAGATATGCCCAAGTCTTTACTCCTTATTTCCGCAAATGTAAACGCCATTAATTTAATGATCTCAAGATGACATTCTAGATTTAGAGTGGGCCTTAAATCCAATAACTTGTGTTCTTATAAGAAGAGGCAAGGGGAAAGAAATCAGAGAAACAAAACAGCCAGGTGAAAATGGAGGCTGGGAAGCTCTACTTCACATCTTTTTTATCCTGGTAGAAGCAAGCGAGTCCAAACATGCTGTTGTGGCAAAGGGAGATGCACAAGAGTGAAAATAACACCTGCAAATCCTCTAAGGCCTGGCCATGGAACCAGCACACTCACTTTTCTGCTTTATTCTACTGGCACAACAAAATCCAAAGCATGGAGAAATGCACTTTACTCCCGCAGTGGCAGGAGCTGCAAAAGAACATGGATACAGAGAGATTTGCTAAAACAGACCAGTAACACAGCTTACCATACTTGACTTCACAGTGCAACACACTCCCACATTTTCTGTTGTATTTCAGGACATTTTTTTTTTCTGCAGACTCTCCGCTCTTCTTTTTCATCTCTTAATCTTGAATCAATGGATTGCCCTTGGGCTTCACCCTTGAATCCCTTTTCTTTTCTATATACGTACTCTGTTTAAGCTTCCCCATCTAGTCTCCTAGGCCACAGGTAATATATGTCCTACATGGGCAGATTTTTTTTTTTTTTAACTGATATGGTCCATGTGTACATACAAGAGCTTGGCACATATGGTGCTCATTCAATAAAATGTGTATATTTTGAATGAATGAATCAGTAAATCTGTATAATGATGACTCTGCAGCTCCTGCCTTGATCGCTTCTTTGAACGCTGGACATACATAGTTCACTGCCTATTCTATATCTGTATTCAAATGTCAGTAATTTCAAATTAACTTTTGGAAAACTCAACTCCAAACCTTTCACCTCAAACTTTCTACAAATAAGTAAATGCCAAATCCATCTCTCTCCTTGTTAATGCCCAAAACCTTGATATCATATTTGATTTCTCTCCCCTCACACTTATACTTGTAGTACATATGTATATATCTGTAACCACTTTGGAAGTTGGTTTGGAAATTTCTCATAACGTTAAACATGTTCATAGCAGCTCTTTCATACTAGGCCCAACCTGGAAACAACCCAAAACAATGTATCCCCGAACTAGAAACAATCTCTCCATTAACAAGAGAATAGATAAACGAAGTTTTGATTTTTTGCCATGGAACACTACCCAAAAATAAAAGGGAATGAACTCTTGATCTATGCAAAAACATTGATGAACCTCAAAAGCATTATGCTGAGTTAAAGAAGCCAGGATAGCAAAGAGTACATACGATTTCATTTATATAAATTTCTAGAAGAGACATGACTGATCTACGGGGAAATAAATCCAAATGGTGGTTGCCTGGGGTGGATGGTCAATGATGGACCAGTATGGGAAGGAACAAGATGAATAGTTCTGTAATGGCTGAAATGTTTTTATATTGCTATAGTAATATATAAATGACAATATATAATATAAATTATATAGTATATATAGTTTACATATTATCATATCAATATATAAGTATATGTAATTGCCAACATTCATTGGATTCTGTGCTTAAGATCTATATATTTAGCTGAATATACTTTATACTTCAATAAAATGATACAATGCTATATATAGTATATATAATTAAGGTAGTGATAATATAATTAGAATAAAGTTCCTAGACTATTAACCACCAAACTTAATAAATTCAACATTAATAATATTTTAGAATTTTTACCTGTGCCTTTGAATGTATCATCTAACCTTTCCCCAAACCAAACAGTACCTGGAAATGTGTGTTTATACTTTGCTTGCTTTTCTTTATATTTTTAGTGGATCTACAGAGACATACCTCATTTTATTGTGTTTCACTTCACTACACTTCACAGATATAGCACTTTGTACAGATTGATGTTTTGTGGCAATCCTGCATCAAGAAAGTCTATCAGTGCCATTTCTCCAACAGCATGTGCTCACTTTATGTATCTGTGTCACATTTTGATAATTCCTACAAAATTTCGAAGTTTTAAACTATTAATTATATCATTTATGGTGATCTGTGATTAGTGACCTTTGATATTACAATTGTAATTGTTTTGGGATGCCACAAACTGTGCCCACATATTACAGTGAATCTCTTGTGAAAGGAAAAGTGAATCGATGCAGCAAATGTCATTGTTGTCTTATTTTAGGAAATTGCCACAGCCACCCCAGCCTTCAGCAACCACTACCCTGGTCAGTTTGCAGCCATCAGCATCAAGAAAGACCCTGTACTAGCAAAAACATTATGATTCCCTGAAGGTTCAGATAATTGTTAGCATTTTTTAGTAATAAAGTATTTTTAAGTTAAGGTATGTAAATTTTTTAAAGACATACTGCAGTTGCACACTAAATAGACCATAGTAGCCTATTAACTTTTGTATGCAGTGGGAAACAAAAAAACTTGTGTGACTTGCTTTATTATGATATTCACTTTATTGTAGTGGTCTGGAACTGAATCTGCAATATCTCCAAGATATGCCTGTGTGTGTGTACATATTTATATATGTGTATATATATGTACACATACTCATACACACAAAATACTTATAGTCCTAATATATATAAAATATATACATATATATCTCTTCATCCCTAAGTAATATTTTGCATATACTTGAATGTTTTAACTATACAAAACTATATCTTATAGGTATGATTCTGCAATTTGCTTTAAGTTTCCTGGATAAGCAGAGATATTTGATATTAACGTAATCAATGTATCCATCATTTCCCTTACAGTTTGCTTTGGTTGTACCCTGTTTATACCTTTCAATGCTACTGCAGATATGTGAACATATCTTAAATGTGTTGATTTTTTGTTTAAGTTTTGCTTTTCAGATGTAAGCCCTCTGACCACCTGAAATTGATTTTGATGCCTGGTAATGGTAAGGACCTGATTTCATTCATTTCCATTTGGATAACAAATCATACCAGCAGCTAATCATTGAATAGGTCACTTCTTTTTCCCTGTGAAGCGCAGTGCTGTCATATATCAAGCTTCCCTGTATGTGTGGTTCTGTTTCTGGAGTTTGATTCTGTTGCACTCTTCTACTGTTTTATCCTTCTGGACTATCACACTGACCTATAATCTAAAAGTTTAATAAGCATCAACAACTTATGGGTAAATGTATCTCCTCTCCTACCCTTCTCTGTTCCTTCTGCACTTTTTTGACAGTGCCTTAACTTTACTTCACCTTCCATTTTAGAATCCATTTGTCAAGTATCATCATTTTGGATTTTGATTAATATTGTATTGACTATACAGATCAAATAAGTAGAATTAGCATCTTCCTCGTATGGTATGTTCCTATTCATGATGTATGTTGAAGTTTGTTTAGGTCTGACTTAATATTAAAAATAGTATTTTATAACTTTCTTCATAAACGCATTGTCCAATTTCTCTCAGACCTATATATAGATAATATTTTAGCTTATATTATAACTGACATTTTTATATTAGATTTTCTACTTTTTATTTATTGGTATATAAATATGTGATAGACTTCTCCAGATTATAATAAAAATTAACTTTTATTAATTTAAATAATCTATCTGTATCCATTTTAAGTTCTCTGTATAATCAACTATATTATTTGGAAATAATTAAAATGTTTGAGCCATTCGTTTTAATTCATTTTTTATTTTTTATTTTTTTGTCTTTCTGCACTAGCTGGGGACTCCAGTTCAGTGTTAAATAGAAATAGTAGTCCAAAGCAAATTGTGTTCTTCTTGATTTCAGATAAATGTTTTCTAACATTTTACCATTACATATAATGTTTACTAGAGATTTTTAAATTTGTCTTTTATCAAGTTAATTTAGTTTCCACCAGTTCTTAAGTTGCCACGACAGCTTACCAAGAATGGGTTGATGCTTTTTTATTGCATTTATGGAAAAGATGATATGGCTTTTCATCTTTAATTTTTAATATGGCTGTTTCCAATTTTAAACTAATGTAGCATATTCCTTTTCGGGACAAAATTAATTATAAATTCTTTTGAATTTTGGTATCAAGCTTTTTTTTTAAGCTTCTTAGAAGGTGTTTGGATATACAGTCCTGCGTCACTTAATAACATGGATATGTTTCAAGGAAAGGATTGTTAGGTGATTGCATCATTGTGTGAACATCAAATAGTGCACTTACACAAACCTAGATGGTATAGCCTAATATACACCTAGGCTATACGGTATAGCCTTTTTCTTCTAGGCTACAAACTTGTACAGCATGCTACTGTACTGAACACTGGAGGTAATTTTAACACAATGGTAAGCATTTGTGTGTTAAGCATATCTAAACACAGAAACAGTACAGTAAAAGTATGTTATGATAATCGCATGGGACTACAATCATATATATTGCCTGTTGTTGAGTGAAACACCATTATATGGGGTTTGACTACACTCTCTACTTTTTTCATTCTCTGAATAGGGTCTTATAAGATGGAAATCACCTGTTTGAACGTTGGGTAAATGTTTGAGCCTGGTATTTTAATATTTGAAATATTTTAAACTATTCAAAACAGTTGATGGTTATATGATTATCAATTTATTTTATTTATCTCTCAGTCTGCTTATTTTTCGATTGGCAATTTGTGGCTGTTTGTCCAAGAGAAAAGTTTGAATAGCATAGATCTAGCCAAAGAGGCAGAGAAAGTCTATACAGTGCTTAGTTTTGTGTCAACTTGATCAGGCTGTAGTATCCAGTTATTCAATTAACCAAGAATCTAGCAGTTGTGAAAGTATTGTGTAGATGTGGTTAAATTCTACAATTTAGTGACTTTCAGTAGAGGAGATTATTCTCTATAATGTGAGTGAACAACATCCATTCAGTTGAAAGGACTTATGAACAGTTGAGGTTTCCCTGAGAAAGAAGAAATTATGCCTCACGGCCTTAATATCAACTTTTGCATAAGAGTTTTCAACCTGCAATCCCATACATATTTTGGATTTGCCAGTCCCCGTGATCCCATAAGCCAATTTCTTACAATGTCTTTACGCCCACTGCTTCTGTTTCTCTGGAGAACGTTGGCTGATACAGTGCCTTAGTTAACCTCTCCTTCCCCATACTCTATCTCTGCCCTCCCACCTCCCTCATTGAGAAGCTGCTACAGAAGCTATTAAACAACAAACTTTTACAGCCTTTCCTCTAAACATTTTTTGATCTAGTTCTCTGAGGAGAGACAGATAAGCACTTTTCTTCTTCCATACAACAGAAGAGCCAAACTCCCGGTCCCCACCGCTGCTTATAGAACCTAGCAGGCTGACACCTCTAGCAGTAAACTTTGGATTTTAATTCCTCAAAGATGTTAATCTTAGTTTTGAGGCTGGACATGTTTTCTTTCCTATGTTCGTAGTAATCTATGCAGCAATGTTTGCTGCATTATCTTCCCAATTCTCTCTTTATACAGCTACCTGGTTGTACAGTTAGGGAAAGATTATTATTTTTCCCTGTTTTCAGAAAAATAATTCTAAACAGTTTTCCATTGAGTAAGCTCTCCAGATTTTCTCTCCATTATGAATGTTTAAAACTAAATGAAGAGTTTGGAGTGAAAGTTTTTAATGATGTTCCATATGAAGAAAAAATTTTAGGTAAGAGTTGGCCAGTAAGGGCAGGTAACTACACACTGTAATCTCCCTGAGTTCTAACCTTTTACTCATTTCTAGTGTCTTGTGTACAGACCATAATAGCATAGGCTACTGATAATGGGAATTGAACATTTAATTGAGGATATAAAATGTTTTGAGAATCCTCAAGGTTAACTCAGAGTGTGTCTGTAAGCCAGGTTTCTCCATTTGGAGGGAAGAAAAACTATAAAAACATCCAGCAAGGTCTCCTTAGACTTTTATTATCAGTTTGTTTCAAGAGCTTTCCTTTTAAAATGTTACTGTGGGTAATGACAGAAGATGAAAAAAATATGCATTTGGGCCTGAAACAAGGAATAAAACTCTCTGCTGGCCATTTACAGGATGAATAGAACACAGAGATTTGCTCTAAATTGGCAGGGGCCACAAACTGCTAAACAAATTAGCATCAAGTCTGTAGCATGAGGATGGAGTTTGTCAGGTTTGCCTCCATAAAAATGCGTTTCAAAAATATCCTTCGTATATGAGGTTAGACTTGTGATCACCACGTCGAGAAAACTGAGATGCAGAATTGTCCTTTGTAACTCATCAGTAAGTGTTTGACAGTGAGACAAGAACTTAATTATTGGCACATAGATTTCACTAAAGCCTTAAAATGATATATGTCTAAAGCATATGAAACTATATTTTCCTGGAGTCATTCATGTGATTTATTATAGAAAAAGACTGACTAGATAATAATCCAAGTGTTTAACTGGATATCACCTTAGGGCAAGCAACTGTGGATTATGATCTCAGGAAACTGATCTGTGTGTGTTTGTTTGCTGGTTTGACTTCTCAAAAATGTAAGAATTTAGAAATTTATAACGAACATTACATTTCTGGTGATTTATTCCAGCTAAAAGTTTCAAATATACTTGCTCTCAAATATACTTGTTCTAAAGTTTAACATATGTGGCTCCTCAAATTTACTCATTTTCAATTTGTTTATAGCCCAAGAACAGCAATCTTTACAAAATAATGCATATTTAAATGTAAGTATACAGAGAAAAGTAAACTTTCTGTTATTTTCAAATATTACATACATGTTATATTACAGTTAAATTCAACTGTTAAATACATATTACTTATATTACCTCTATTTTCCAATACATAGCAAGTTTATTTTATAAGAAGGTGTTTTTCTTGAAAAATGATGAAATTATTCCATCTCTCAATTAAAACATTGATCATAAGCTAAGGGGACAAAGGAAATTCAATAGTATAGGATTTAATATATTCAGTGAAATAACTATACTTACAAACTACCAAGTGTGATGAAATATGGAAACCAATTGATGTATCCTAATAGAATTAATGTATACAAAGTGAGATTTGTAAAATCTCTCACCCTTAAGGTTTAATATCCATGGGTTCCTCTTTGATAACAAGCCTCTGACCTTGTATAATTGAGCTTATATTATTTTATAGTATCATTTTATTATTTTATTTTATGGAAATTACATGAAAACAAAAGAAAATGTATAATTTTCTTTTAAATATGTTGTATCAGAGTATGGAAAATGTGCACAGCTCTTTTAAAAGGCTGTGGTTCCAATATTCAAGGTGACTTTAATTTACATTTCCACCAAAAATGAGAATATATATCGTCATAATGTGTTTCCATGGTAACCACTTTTTATGCTGAAAATAAACTAATGAATCTCTTAAGAAGATTGCCCTTCACCAGCTTTGGACAAATGAGTGTGTCTTTTTATTTATCAGTTCTCAAAGTTCATTATCTGTTCTTCTGATCTTTGCCCATTTATAACAACCAGAAGCATAAAGGGTGTCTGTGGCTCTAGTTAGCAAGCAGCAACATGCAGCTAACTAAGTTGGTTAAATAAGCAATAATCTAAGAATATGTCAGAATTAACAGTATTTTAAGACTCATTAAAAAGCAAGGTTTCCAGAGCTAGAAACCATGAAGATGTGGAATGGAACTTGGGCACGAATGCTAGGAATTTTAAGTAATGAGAAAGGATTCTCTCAGTTACTAATGACCCATAATTGCCATAACTGATGAAATTTTAGTGTTACATTTATTAGCTATTACAAATAATTAAATTCACATTTAAAAAACACATAAGGCGATTTCAGATCAAGTTTCCAAAGCTGGTACCAAACAAAGCACAACAGGCCAAAATTCCAAAGGTCTCGCTTCAAAATCGTTCCGAGTTTCCTTACTTCTCAATGCCCTAATTGTTCCAATGCAAAATGGAAACAATAATATTTCTCCTTCTTACTTGATGACACTATTTTGAGAGTAAAATAAGAAAGTGAGACAGATCCTTTCACTAACAAATATTCCTTGGTAACCACCTCTGAATGTATCTAGTGCTTTCAGGTGAACTAAGTTGTTCTCCATGTCAGTCTAAGGACTTGTTCCCAGAGTACACAAGAATTTCTATAATAGATAGGGAAAGGCAACACAGCAAAGGATCTGTAGTATTCAAGATTAATTGCTTCTGGTGATAATGTCTTCAATTTAAGAAACTGATAGTGAGTCTTGGCACATTTAGTCATGTAACTAATGTCTCATTACATTGTGGTAAACATCTCATTGAGATAGCAATTCTATCTTCTCTTTTGTAAAAAGAAATGTCTTCAATCCCAATCACAACACCCTATTTAATTTGTTGGCACTGCTCTTACTCAGAATTGCCTATACTTCCTTCCTTTGTCATCTAAATCAGAGGTTGTATAATAAGTTTCTGAGGCTGCGTATTTAAAGACACAGTGTCACCCAACACTCAATCTTGGAGCCCTGAATTGCCATGAAGGAGATCTGACTATCCTGTGGTCATCCTTCTGGGAGAAAGCCAAGCCACATGGAGACGTGCTGTATAGGCACTACAGTCGGCTGTCCTAGCTGAGCCAGCCTTTGCATCCTTCCAGCTAGCCTCCAAACATGAGTGAAAGAGAATTTAGTTTAGTGCCTAGTCATTGAGTTACCCCCACACCACACTTTGAGTCTTGCCAGCTGAGGTCCCATTTATTGTAGAGGAGAGAAAGGCACCTCCTTATCCTGAGTGTGAAACCCTGACTTACAGATTCTGTGAGATAATAAAGTGGTTGCTTTTAACAACTGCTATAGGGTAATTGTTATGCAGCAATAGTGACTGCTACAGAAATTTTGCTATAGAGGCAAAATGGTGAGATTTTCAGATTTTGAACTGATGCCCTAACAGGATGAGATTGTGGGAGTGTGTGGTGGGAAATGAGGTGGGTTATCTTCCATGTGGCAGGAATCGATATTGGTTTTGGTCAAAGGATGTAATGCAATAAAAAACATGGTCCCAAATTTCTTTGACACTCCTCCAATTGATATTGGGATTCGTATTAGTCCATTCTCACACATACCCGAGACTAAATAATTTATAAAGAAAAGAGGTTCAATTGACTTGCAATTCCCCATGGCTGGGGAGGCCTCAGGAAGCTTACAATTATGGCAGAAGGCAAAGGAGAAGCAAGAAACTTCTTCACAAGGCAACAGGAATGAGAAAGAGTGAAGGACTGAGGAAGTGCCACGCTTAAAACCATCAGCCCACGTGAGAACTCCCTGAGTATCATGAGAACAGCATGGGGGAAACCACCTCCACGACCCAATTACCTCCACCATGTCCCTCCCTCAACGGCTGGGAATTACAAGTAAAGATGAGATTTGGGTGGGGACACAAAGCCAAACCATATCAGGATCTATGCCTGTTCTCAGTATTCTCATCAGGCTTCCATGAATAAAGTACATTGAAAATAATACCATGTGGTTTCTAAAATTGGGTCATAAAAAATGATGCTTCTTCTGCCTTGCTCCTGAGGAAACCTGCTTTAGGGGCCCTGCCCCACCATGTAAGGTGTCCGACTGCTTGACTCAGCCATGTGGGAGAGATCACAGGTTGGTTGGCAACCTGAGCTAAGCTCTGAGGCCACAGGGAACATCACCTTCCAGCTATGTGAGTGAAACATTCTGGATGAGGGTTAGTTCAGCCTCAACAGAATGTCAACCCTAGAATGCTCTCTGGAATCCAGTGGTCCTTTCCATACAGTCTTCATTTCCTTTCCAACCCCAGCCCATCCAAGCAACCACTGTTCTGAGTTCTATTATCAAAGGTTAATTTGGTAGAGGAATTCTTTTATTTTACTCAAGTCTTACAGTCCTGTCTCCATGATACTTATATATCAATAATAATTGATCTAAGTTTTGACTTTAAAAAGAATGACCTTATTTCTCGCTTTATGTCCTTAGGAATATGTCACGATTACCTTTCAAAACATCATTGGAGAAAGAGCACTAAAATACCAGTATTTTTGCCTTAAATATAACTGATGACTAATACTAAGAACAGTAGATTGTGATTTGAACTGCTCTTAAGGCCTTTAACATCTACTGTTTAATCGCTGATGGGTGATCATTTCCTGTTTATTTTGCTAAGGCTCAATCTGAGGTCTTAGCACTAATGTGCTTGCATTAGCTTGTGACATGTCAACATTTATCAACTAACTAGGGCATGGTAAATTTTTGGTGAAGTTTTAATTTTCAGTTTAACTTGCTAATGGAAAAAGAATTTAAAATTGCTCTCTAAATTATCTCAAGTCTAATAATATCCTCTCAAGAAATTGAGTTTCATTTTTAGCTTTAAAAGGTAAGCTCAGATAATCAAAGCAGACAACGTAAAGTCTCACTGTTAGTATAAAATAATTTGGGCATGAGTACATCACTTGAATTTTACTCTCCAAATAACTCAATATATTATTTGGTAAATCTTTGTATTATTCTTTAATTTCACAGAAATATATTATTAAATATAAATTAAAGGAATAGAAGAATGATGTTTGAATTTAATTTACAAGGAGATAATACTTTTTTCTTTCTCGATGTATTATATAACCGACAAGTAAAAATTGTATATATTTAAGTTATATTATGTGACGTTTTGATATACGTATTGTGTTAGACTGTTCCTGCACTGCTATAAAGAAATACCTGAGGCTTTTTCATTTATAAAGAAAAGAAGTTTAGTCGGTTCATGGTTCTGCAGGCTGTATAAGCATGGCACCAGCATCTGACTGGCTTTTGGTGAGGCCTCTGGAAATTTACAATCATGGTGGAAGGCAAAAGGGGAGCCGGCATATTACATGGCAAAAGAGAGAAAGGGAGAGGTCCCAGACTCTTTTAAACAAGCCAGATCTCTTAAAACACACCCACCAAGGGGATGGCAGCAAGCCATTCATGGAGGATCCGCCCCCTGGATTCAATTACTTCCCACTAGGACCCACCTCCAACATTAAAGAATACATTCCAACATGAGATTTAGAGGGGACAAACATCCAAACTATATAATGTACACATTGTGAAATGATTACCACAATCAAGTTAATTGCATATCCATCACTTAAGATCTACTCCCTTAGCAAATTTTATAAATTTATGTAAGATATATCTTGGGGGACATATATATGTGATATTACATTTTCTTTATTCATTCATCCATTAATATGGACACTTAGATTGTTTCCATATCTTGACCATTGTAAATAATGCAACAATGAACATTGGCATACAGGTGCCTCTTTGAGACACTAATTTCTTTTCCTTTGGATGTATACTCAGATGTGGGCTTGATCTACCATATGATAGTTCTATTTATAATTTTTCAGGAACATTCATGCCACTTTCTGTAATGACTGTACTAATTTACATTCCCACCAAAGATGTACAAGGGTTCTCTTTTTTTCCCTATATTCTCACCAGAGCTTATATTTTGTATTTTTTATCATAGCCATTTTAACATGTCCAAGGTGATATTTCACTGTGATTTTGATGTGCATTTCTCTAATAATTACCGTTGTTAATTGTATTTTCATATGCTTGCTAGCTATTCAGGTATTCTTTGGGAAAATGTCTATTTGGGTTTTTGACCTATTTTTAAATCAGTTGTGTTTGTTTTGCTGTTGAGTTGTGTGGATTTCTTATATATGTTGGATATTAATAGCTCATCAAATGTATGGTCTGCAAATATTTTATCCCATGCTGTATGTTGTCTCTCCACTCTGTTGATTGTTTTCTTTTCAGTGCACATGCTTTTTAGTTGATGCAATCTCATTTGTCTATTTTTGCTTTGTTGCCTTGTCTATTTTTGCTTTGTCTCATTGTCTATTTTTGCTTTGTTGCCTATGCTTTTAGGGTCATATCCAAAAAATTATTGACCAGACCAATGTCATAGACCATTATTATTTTTTCTTCTACACATTTTATGGTTTTAGGTCTTAAGTATTTTATCTATTTTGAATTCATTTTTGTATATGGTGTGAGATAAGGGTCCAGTTTCATTCTTCTGCATATGAATATCCAGATTTTTCAACATCATTTATTGAAGAGACTGCCCTTTTTGCTCGTGTGTTCTTGGCACCTTTGTTAAAGGTCAGTTGACCATAAATGCATGATTTTTTTCTGGGCTCATTATTCTGATTCATTGGTGTATACATCTTTTTATGCGAGTACCATAATGTTTTCATTGCTGTATTTTTGTTATATATTATGAAATAAGAATTGTGATGCCTTTAGCTTTTTTATTCTTTCTCAAGATTACTTTGACTATTTGGGATTTTTTGTGGTTCTATGTAAATTTTAGGACTTTTTATTTCTCTGAACATATGCCATTGTAACTTTTAAAATCAATTTTATTTTATATATTTTTTATTTCCACGTTTTATTTTAAGTTCAGGTACAGGTATAGGATGTGCAGGTTTGTTACATAGATAAACTTGTGCCATGGTGGTTTGCTACACAGATCATCCCATCACCTAGCTATGAAGCCCGGCATCCATTAGCTATTCTTCCTGATGCTCTCGCTCTTCCCACCCCCTACCCTCTGACAGGCCCCATTGTGCATTGTTCTCTCATCATTCAGCTCCCACTTGTAAGTGAGAACATGTAGTATTTGGTTTTTCTGTTCCTGCATTAGTTTGATAAGGATAAGGGCCTCTATCTCCATCCATGTTCCTGCAAAGGACATGAACTCTATCTTTTTATGGCTGTATAGTATTCCATGGTATATATATACAAAATTGTCTTTATCCAGTTTATCACTGATGGGCCTTTAGGTTGATTCCATGTCTTCGCTATTATTAATAGTGCTGCAATGAACATACGCATGCATGTATCTTTATAATAGAATGATTTATACTTCTTTAGGCATATACTCAGTAATGGGATTGCTGGATGAAATGATATGTATGATTTTAGGTCTTTCAGGAATTGACACACTGTCTTCCACAATGGTTAAACTAATTTACACTTCCACCAACTGTGTAAAAGTGTTCCTTCTCCTCCACAATCTTGCCAGTATCTGTTGTTTTTTGACTTTTTAAGATTAGCCATTCTGACCAATGTAAGATGGCATGTCATTGTGGATTTGATTTGCATTACCCTAATAATAAGTGATGTTGAGTTTTTTTCATGTTTGTTGGTTGCATGTATGTCTTCTTTTGAGAAGTGAGTGTTCATGGGCTTTGCCCACTTTTTAATGAGGTGTTTTTTTTCTTATAAATTTGTTTATGTTCCTTATAGACAGTGGATATCAGACCTTTGTCAAATGAATAGATTGCCAACAATTTCTCCCATTCTCTAGGTTGTCCGTGTACTCTGTTGATAGTTTCTTTTGCTGTGCAGAGGCTCTTTAGTTTAATTAGATCCCATTTGTCAATTTTTGCTTTTGTTGCAATTGCTTTTGGGGTCTTTGTCACCAAATATTTGCCCATGCCTCTGTCCTGAATGGTATTGCCTAGGTTTTATTTTAGGGTTTTTACAGTTTTGGGTTTTACATTTAAATATTTATTCTATCTTGAGTTAATTTTTGTATATGGTGTAAGGAAGGAGTCCAGGTTCAATTTTCTGTGTATGGTTAATCAGTTCTTCCAGCACAATTTATTGAATAGGAAATCATTTATCTGTTGTTTGTTTTTGTTAATTGAGTTGGTTGAAAATCAGATGGTTGTAGGTGTGCAGTCTTATTTCTGGGTTCTCTATTCTGTTCCATTGCTCTATGTGTCTGTTCTTGTACCAGTACCATGCTGTTTTGGTTACTGTATCCTTGTAGAATCGTTTGAAGTTGGGTAGTGTGATGCCTTCAGCTTTGGTCTTCCTGCTTAAGATTGCCTTTGCTATTTGGCTCTTTTTTAGTTTTATGTGAATTTGGGTTCCATGTGAATTTTTCCTAATTCTGTGAAGAATATCAATGGTAGTTTAATGGGAATAGCATTGAATTATAAATTGCTTTGGGCAATATGGCCATTTTAATTATATTGATTCTTCCTATTCATGAGCATGTAATGGCTTGTCCACCACGATCAAGTAGGCTTCATCTCTGGGATGCAAGGTTGGTTCAACATAAGCTAATAAATAAATGTGATTCATCACATAAACAGAACTAAAGACAAAAATCATGTGATTATCTCAATAGAGGTAGAAAACATCTCTGATAAAATTCAACATCCCTTCATCTTAAAAACTCTCACTAGGCCGGGCACAGTGGCTCACACCTGTAATCCTAGCACTTTGGGAGTCTGAGGCAGGTGGATCACCTGAGGTCGGGAGTTCGAGACCACCCTGACCAACATGGAGAAACCCCATCTCTACTAAAAATACAAAAAATTAGCCGGGTATGGTGGTGCATGACTGTAATCCCAGCTGCTTGGGAGGCTGAGGTAAGGGAACCGCTTGAACCCTGGTGGTGGAGGTTGCAGTGAGCCAAGATCACACCATTGCACTCCAGCCTGGGCAACAAGAGCAAAACTCTGCCTCAAAACAAACAAACAGACAAACAAATAAAACCTCTCACTAAACTGGGTATTGAAGGAAACATACTTCAAAATAATAGGAACCATATATGACACATCCACAGGCACTCTCATACTAGATGGGCAAAAACTGAAATAATTCCCCTTGAAAACAGGCACAAGATAAGGTTGCCCTCTCTCACCACTCCTATTCAACATAGTATTGGAAGATTTTATCAAGGCAATCAAACAAGAGAAAGAAATAAGGAGTATTCAAATAGGAAGAGAGAAAGGCAAACTATCTTTGTTTGCAGATGACATGATTGTATATCTAGAAAACTCCATGGTCTTAGCCCAAGACTTCTTAAGCTGATAAGCCACTTCAACAGTCTCAGGATACAAAATCAATGTGCCAAAATCGCTAGCATTTCTATACACCATCAACAGGCAGGCCACTGGAATTTTTATAGGAATCACATTGAATATGTAGATTGCTTTGAATACTATAAACATTTTAACAATGTTAATTCTTCTAATCCATGAACATGGAATATCTTTCATTTATTTATGTCTTCCTCCACTGCTCAAATCAATGTTATATAGTTTTCAGTGTACACATCTTTGGTCTCCTTGATTAAATTTACTTCTAAGTATTTCATTTTTTGATGCTATTGTAAAAGGGATTGTTTTCTTAATTTCGTTTTCAGATAGTTCATTGTTAGTGTACAGAAACATAATTTTTGTTTGCCAATCTTGTCTCCTGCAATTTTACTGAATTTATTTATTAGTTTTAAACATTTTTTGGTAAGATTACGTCATCTGCAAACAGAGGCACTTTTACTTCTTCCTTTCTCATTTTTTTGTATTTTACTTCCTTTTCTTGCCTAATTACCTATATAATGAACAATATCTTACCTCCAATAAGATAATTTTATGACATAATATAATCACTTTCTTCTCTTTTTCACTCACCAAACTAAATTGTCATATTTCATTGCATTTCGAGAAATCAATTCAGTGGGTCACAATCATTAAATAGTAAGATACTGAATTAACAAAATTTAGTGTGCAACACACATCAAAAAGGCAAGTATCATATTATAAAACTTCCTTTGTTTATATACATATACACATATGCAAAGTCACATTCACTATATAAACACTGAATGTAGAAAAAATACAAAATATATATGCTTAGAAATATCCTGAATCAGTTTTTAAAAAATGGAAAAGCCATTAATGAGATCAATTTTTAAATTCTGAACATTATTATATCAATAAGTGTATCTTTTTTTCTATTGGCTTTGTAGACAATATTATAGTATACTAAATTATCCTATTTACATTGCTTTCATGTATATAATTAAATCTTGTTTAATTAAATTTTTCTTTTCCTGTGTATGTTCATCAAGGGTCTTTCTGAAACATAATTTTTATGTAATAAGCTTTCTGGGATTTTGTATGAATGAGGAAAATCTTTACTGCATCTTCATATTGAAATGAAAAACTTACATTTTATTATTATGTAATTTGTTTATACTTTAAATATGTTACTCAGATTTTCTGTGTGTGGATGGGGATGGGTATGTGGCTCCAGTGCTGCTATTAACCAGTCCAATGTCAATATGATTTTGTTCTTTTGTTGTTTTTTTAAATTTTTCCCTCCTCTGGAAATTTTCAGATTGTTTTTCTTCTCAGGGAGAAAAATGAACAAAATCCAAAAGCTTTTCTCTAACTCATCTTTTGAACATGGCACTTGGTCTCCTATATCCAGGCTGCCAATTCCTCTCTATTTCAGTTTGCAAATTTTATCTAGCTCTGTAGGAGCCCTACACAGTTTTTACATCAGTTTTTCTGACTCATGTATTTCCCTTTTATTTCTTCTGTTTCTCCTGAGATAAGATTTACAGGAGAGAATGATCTGTCTGTGCTTGCTCACCATCTTGTCAGCCTGACTGATATCTTGCATAATTTTAATCCATCTACGCTTTTAGAGGGAACATATATACACACTCTCTCAGATTTCTCAATGCTCAATCAACTCTCAGTGAAATTTGGCTTTTTTGACCTTCAAAATTAAATCGATCTTATTTATCTCATTCCTAACCTCCACGTTGCTAAAGCCAATGTGGTTTGACTTTTTTCATCTTCAATTTTCTAGCTATTATTTGCTCATGTGCACTGTCAACCGTTTAATTATCAAATTTAACTTAGATTGAATTCTGAAACCCTGTTTACTTTTAGTTCATATTTTAAATCCCTCAAATCTCCATTTCTCTTCCCCTCAATGCCTGTTCTTCCTTAGCCTTAGAGATTGGTGCTTCCAGGGCTACAAATGACCTATGCACAAAATACATGTAATGGAAACCCCTCTTTAAATCAGAGAAAAGACTCTTCGGAGCTTCAGACCCATGTATCTATTTACTTACTAGGCCTTTCCACTGACGTATCTCACAGACATTACTAATTCAACAGGGCCAATGCTAAAGTCATCATGGGCTTCCTTAACATCATTAGACCCTATGTATCCTTTTTTGGAAAATGATAGTTTCATCACTTCAGTTTCATAATTCATAAAATGCAGTCTTCCTGATTTCTCCTTGTATCTATTCTATTTATCATTCACTCCATTCATATTCAATACAGCATCATCCCTGATTCTGTCTTCTTAACTTCTCAAGTCTGTATTTTTTTCTCTGTTTTTGTAATCCATGTCCTAATTCTGGCTTGCAATAATTTTTACTCAAACCATTATAATAGTCTTTCTTCTTGCCTAATTACCGTTGAGTTCATTCTTCTTGAACAGACTCTCCACCCTGACAATACAACCCTAACAATGTAACTTCCTTACTCAACATGGCTAATAGCTCCAGGGTAAAGGCTGAAATCACTTGTGGTGTATGAGTCATTCATAAGTGGAGTCTATCTACACAGTCCACCCCATCACCCCTTAATGTTTGTAGTCTAGCACCACTGGAATTTGACTTCCCGGACCTTATCATGAATCCATGCTACCTCCATGTTTTTTTCATATGATGTTCCCTGATATTTTAAAAAGCATGCTGACTTTGTTCTGCCTTGCCTATGCTTTTCTTCGAATTTCACATCAAATAATAATTTATGTTAAATATTCCTTACCTCTCAGGTGTTACAGATTGCATGATTGTATCTCTGCAAATTCATATGTTGAAACCCTAACTCCCAATTGGATGATATTCAGAAGTGGGAAATGAGGGAGGTAATTAGGTTTAGATGAGGTCATACAAGTGTCCTTATAAAATGAGAGATTACAGATTGCTCTCTCTGATATATATATATGCATATATAAATATATATGTATAAATATATATACACATATATTTATATGTGTGTATATATATATAATACATATGTATATATGCTATTGTAAAAGGGATTGTTTTACACAAGGATACCACAATAACATAGTCACCTGTTAACAAGAGATAGGGCCTTCACCAAGAACCTGACCATATTGACACCCTGATCCTGGACTTCCAGGCTCCAGAACTGTGAGAAAAAATAGTGTTTGTGTTTAAGCCACCCAGTTTATAATATTCTGTTGTAGTAGCCTAAACTGACAAAGACACCAGGGAACTATATATGTACTGCTCTAGTATTCCACTACATTTTTTTGCTTAAAATAATACATACTGGAATAGTCTTGTTTATTTATTTACTTACGTGTCAACTCCTTTAGGAGAAAGTTAATATAGGAACTATTGCATGGTAAAGTTGTGAAACTAAATTCATGAAATACAATCAACACAACGTAAGTTATATCTATTGATGTTGATAGTTTTAGCTATTGACATTATTTAGCTACTGATATGATTATCTAGCTTTTTGCTATTTTTGAAAAATGGCAGTGCTGAAAACAATGCTATATTGTTTTCATAAGTCATCAATAAACATACATTAAACTTATGAATACATTTTAAAATATGTTGCATTTACATATCATGGCATCAGGGCTATAAAACTGTGGTGCTAGTGAAAGAAGCATTTCTTTAATTCCTTCTTGAAAAAATCAGATATTCCAGATATTGCCATATCAAATATTGAATTAAGACACGCTAGTGGTTACAGGGTGTCTAGCTTTCAGGAAAAATGGACACAAGGATATCGTTAGACCAATATAGAAAACTGGCTTTATATTCCAACTGAGTCCAAATGCAGGGCCTCCTGTGAAGGCTGTGTTGGAAGATGTATGGTTTTGAAGTACTCAAAAGCCTTATCTCTTGCATAGTTACTTCTGAGAATCAAAGGGGATAGAGGAGGTTGTGACTGAGGATTCCCAAAATGATATTTTTCAGAACGATTTTATTCTGCTTAATTTTTCTCTATGTTTACTTAGGAAAAAGCAATGAATTTTGTTTGTCTGGAATTAATACTATTCATTTCTCTTTCTGGCGCCCAAGCTGGAGTGCAGTGGCACAATCTCGGCTCCCTGCAACCTCCGCCTCCTGGGCTCAAGCAATTCTCCCATTTCACCCTCTCGAGTAGCTGAGATTACAGGTGCCTGCCACCACACTCGACTAATTTTTTTAATTTTTAGTAGAGATGGGTTTCACCATGTTGGCCAGGCTGGTCTCAAGCTCCTGACCTCAGGTGATCTGCCCGCCTCCCCAAAGTGCTGGGATTGCAGGCATGAGTCAACACACCTGGCCTCAATTTTCTAAAATAAATTCTCAGTGGATTTTTATTAAAGCGATATAAAATATGTTTGTAGCTTGAGCTCTTCTTTAGAATTGACTCCTAGGAAGAGAGAGAATGGCAAACCAGAAATAAATGATGATGAAGCCTCTAGAACTTATAGAATTTTAAAGTGCATTAGCATCTAGTTTTTATTGTTATTATCAAGGATTTATTCCCATAATTATGATACAACAAAGATAGATTATAATTAGTAATATACAAAATAGTGATTACTGAAAACTATGGAGATACAGCAGAAGTTAGAAAAAATTTTAATTCACAAGGTTCATAAAGGTTTTGATGGAATTAAAAATATAATGCCTAGGCCAGGCGCGGTGGCTCACACCTGTAATCCCAGAACTTTGAGAGGCCGAGGCGGGCGGATGAGGAGGTCAGGAGATCGAGACCATCCTGGCTAACACGGTGAAGCCCCCGTCTCCACTAAAAATACAAAAAATTAGCAGGGCATGGTGGCGGGCGTCTGTAGTCCCAGCTATTTGGGAGGCTGAGGCAGGAGAATGGCATGAACCCGGGAGGTGGAGCTTGCAGTGGGCCAAGATCGCGCCACTGCACTCCAGCCTGGGCGACACAGCGAGACTCCGTCTCAAAAAAAAAAAATATATATATATATATAATATACTATAGTATATTATATATATTTTATATATATAATATACTATATATATTATATATATTTTATATATAATATACTATATATATTATATTTAATATATATAATATATATTATATATATTATTTATATTATATATAATATATATTATATATATAATAATATATATTATATATATTATTTATATTATATATAATATATATTATATATATAATAATATATATTATATATTATATAAAATTATTATATTATATATTATATATTATATATTTTATATTATATATTTTATATTATTATATAAAATTATATTATATTTATATTATTATATAATATATATTATATATAATATATAATATATATTATATATTATATATTATACAATATTTTATATATTATATATTATATATAATATATATTATATAATATTTTATATATTATATAATATATATATAATATATATTATATAATATTTTATATATTATATATTTTATATAAAATATATAATATATTTTATATATTATATATTATATTTTATATATATTTTTTATATATATATAATTTATAATATTATATATATAATGCTTAACAGATGCCCTAGTTTTTCCATCCCCTCTAAAATCTCTAGCACCAAAGATAGCAGTGGTTTTTTAAAAAATCAATAATCACATTGGAACACAACAAAAGGAAATCTTATGTATAAGAACATTTTTTAAAATCCTGAGAGGCAGACGGCAGGTATGGTCCAAACTAAATAGGAAAATCTCGGCTCCAATGTACTAAGAAAGTGTTGTTGCAAGGGGCTACCAGGGGAAAAAAGAGCTCTATGTCTGGTGGATGGATTCCAGTCATAAAAGTAGATCTACGTGTAAATTACAACGTAATTCATTGGGATATCATTAAAGGTGAAGTCACACCCTTGACACGTCTCTCAACACTCATACCCATGTGGTCTTGGGCTACTTGGAAATTGTGTCTGCCTCCTGACATGAGAAGCAGACAGTGGAAAGCGGGTCAGCACACTGAGTGACAGGCCATAGCAAATAAAAATGAGGAGCACTCCTACCTCAAAGAGCGGGGGAAATAGCTTGCCATTATGGACTGAGTGCTCATGCTCCCTACATAGATATGTTGAAATATTAATTCTAATGTGATGGTATTTGGAATTGGAGTCTTTGGGAGGTAATTAGTACAGAAGTTTGAAGCCTTAATGAATGGGATTAACACCCTTATAATAGAGATGACAGAGACATCTCTTTCTCTCTTTTTGCCTTGAGAGGATACAACAAGAAGTCTGCAGTCTGCAACCTGGATTCACCAAAACCCAACCATACTGCCACCCTAATCTCAGGCATCCAGCTTTCAGATTTTAAGAAATAAATTTCCGTTGTTTTTAAGTTACCCAGTCTATAATACTTTGTTACAGTAGCCCAAACTGACTAAGACAATTGTCAGTGTTCACATTCTTCCCACTAAACTTTCTTTCTTTCTTTCTTTTTTTTTTTTGACAGAGTCTTGTTCTATTATCCAGGTTGAAGTGCAGTGGTGTGATCTCGGCTCACTGCAAACTCCACCTCTCTGGTTCAACCGATTCTTCTGCCTCAGCCTCCCAAGGAGCTGGGATTACAGGTGCCCACCATCACAGCCGGCTAATTTTTGTATTTTTTTTAGTAGAGACAGGGTTTCACCATGTTGGTCAGGTTGGTCTCGAACTCCTGACCTCAAGTGATCTGCCAGTCTTGTCCTTCCTAAGTGCTGGGATTATAGGCGTGAGCCACCTCGCCAGGCCTCTTCCCACTAATCTTTTTATAAAGAATACAAGCACCAGAATATAAGCAGCTCTACCTTCATAACTCCTCATCACAAACATATACTCTGGGCATGGCGATTCGGCATTTGATGTAATGAGAACTTTAGCTATAAAGATGAATACACAGCCAGAAATTACGGAACATTTAAGGAAAGCTCATGCTGTGAAAACCAAAGAAAATTAATGTAAAAACACTCATGTGAGGTAACATAGTAAACAGGGAAAATATAACATCTTAAATGGGAAAGGATATTGGGTTCATACAAAAGAATCCACTTGTGATTTAAAAAAAGACTTGAAGTTTGAGAATTGAAAAGCAGAATTAAAAATTCAGAAGAACCCACTGGAAATCTTTACAATCACTAAGAGAGACCAGAGATCTCTCTCACAAAATACGGCATAAAAGAATAGGTAAAAATGTGTCTATGATGTTCCAAGAGAAAATGAAGAGAAGGTTGAGAAGACGTATCCAACAATATTAAAGAATACAATGTATTGAATTGATCAAAGATCAAAGATATGAATCATCTTACGGGGCCTATCCAGTGTCGAGAATAATAAAACACAAACACATTTACACATATATATACTTATTAAACTCATTGTAATAAAACCTAAAACTACCAAAAGAGATACAGGTTACTAAAAATTTCCAGAGACAGAGGGGCAGAACTCCTTTTTAATCATACAAATGAATGCGAGTTAGTTTGCTATTAGTCTTCTGTTACGGACTAAATGTGCTCCTAAGATTCCTATGTTGAAGTCTAAAGCTGACACTCCCAATCTGATGGAATTTGGAAGTAGGGTTTTTTGGAGATAATTTAGTTTAGATGAAGTCATGAGATTCAGGCGGGCCCCCATGATGGGATGAGATTAGTGTCCTTATAAGAAGAGAGGGCCAGGCGCGGTGGCTCATGCCTGTAATCCCAGCACTTTGGGAGGCCTAGCCAGGCGGATCACGAGGTCAAGGGATCGAGACCATCCTGGCCAAGATGGTGAAACCCTGTCTCTACTAAAAATACTAAAATTAGCTGGGTGTGGTAGCGCGTGCCTGTAATCCCAGCTACTCAGGAGGCTGAGGCAGGAGAATCGCTTGAACCCGGGAGGCAGAGGTTGCAGTGAGCCGAGATTGCACCACTGCACTCCAGCCTGGTGACAGAGTGAGACTCCGTCAAAAAAAAAAAAAAAAAAAAGAGAAAGGGAGACCAGAGATCTCTCTCCACCATGTGAGGACGCAATGAGAAGGCAACTGTATGTAAACCAGGGAGAGGGACCTCACGAGAAGCCCACCATGCTGGCACAGATATCAGACTTTGAGCCTCAGGGACTGTGAGAATACACATTTCTGCTGTTCGAGCCACCCATCTATGATATTTTCTTATGGCAAGCCGAGCAGACTAAGACACCTTCTCATCCACAATATTCTTAGCATGAAGACAATAGAGCAACAGATTTAAATTTTTGAAAGAAAATAACTTTAAGTGTAATGATAACATCTACAAAGTTGGTAAAATGAAGACATTTCAAACATGTAAGGCTTCTAAAAGTTTACACCATGCAAATTCTATCTCAAAATATTATTAAAGATAGACAAGCCGGGCGCGGTGGTTCACACCTGTAATCCCAGCACTTTGGGAGTCCGAGGTGGGCGAATCACGAGGTCAGGAGTTCCAGACCATCCTTACCAACATGGAGAAACCCCGTCTCTCTTAAAAACACAAAAATTAGCCAGGTGTGGTGGGGCACGCCTATAATCCCACCTACTCAAGAGGCTGAGGCAGGGGAATCACTTGAACCTGGGAAGCGGAGGTTGCAGGGAACTGAGATTGTGCCACTGCACTCCAGCCTGGGCAACAAGAGCGAAACTCCATTTCAAAAAAAAAAAAAGATAGATAGTGGGTATGGTTGCACTACACTGTGAATGCAATTAATGCTGCCAAATCATACAGTTAAAATGGGTTACAATAGAAGAAGCTGTTATATATATTTTTACCACATATAAAGTGTCATTTTAAGATCCATTCTAACAAGGCAAAAACATGAAACTAGGAAGAAGGCAAGGAATGAAATTAACAATGGTGAAAAATTATTGTGAAGATAATTAAAGGCACTAGTCTCAGGATATATAGAGTAATACAGCAAAAATTAAGAAAGATTAGAGGAGGTTAGAGAATTATGCCATAATTCAAAGCTATATGTAATGAACTCTTCACCCCTAAAACACACAGTAAACACTGTTTTCAAGCAGATCAAACACATAGAAATGATCATGTACTGAACTACAAAGAAAAATACAATATTTCAAAACCGATGTTACGCTATGTTCAATGACTATCATGCAGTATATTTGGAGATCAATAATTTAAAGTAGCTAAATCTGTGTATATCTGGAAATTAACACAAATATATGTACATATTTATAAGAGGATGAGATACCAGATATCTTTCATATATATGTATATATGTATTAGATACACATATACGCGTGTGTATATGCATTAGATATACATATACGCGTGTGTATATGCATTAGATATACATATACGCGTGTGTATATGCATTAGATATACATATACGCGTGTGTATATGCATTAGATATACATATACGCGTGTGTATATGCATTAGATATACATATACGCGTGTGTATATGCATTAGATATACATATACGCGTGTGTATATGCATTAGATATACATATACGCGTGTGTATATGCATTAGATATACATATATACGCGTGTGTATATGCATTAGATATACATATATACGCGTGTGTATATGCATTAGATATACATATATACGCGTGTGTATATGCATTAGATATACATATATACGCGTGTGTATATGCATTAGATATACATATATACGCGTGTGTATATGCATTAGATATACATATATACGCGTGTGTATATGCATTAGATATACATATATACGCGTGTATATGCATTAGATATACATATATACGCGTGTGTATATGCATTAGATATACATATATACGCGTGTGTATATGTATTAGATATACATATATACGCGTGTGTGTATATATATGTATTAGATATACATATATACACGTGTGTGTATATATATGTATTAGATTAGGGTCATAATATGTGTATATATATGTATTAGATTAGTGTGGCAGTATGGTTGGGTTCTGGTGAACCCAGTTTGCAGACTGCAGACTTCTTGTTGTATCCTCTCAAAGCATACATATACACACATATATATGTATATACACATATATACACACACATATATGTATATATACACACATATATGTGTATGTATACACACATATATGTATATACGTATATACACACAGACACACACACACATGAAGTTCTAAATAATTTTTGGTTTAAAGAAAGAAAATTGGACATTGCAATTACTTTAAAAAAATGCTTTTTGTGAGCAAATAAAATTATGGAAAATGTATAGCCTTCTGCTATCAATTAACAAAATTGTCTCAAAATAGAAAACCTGAATAGAAAAACTACCGGATACATTAAAACAGCAATAAAAGAAATCTATCTCCTAAAAGTAAATAGACACAGATGTTTCAAGTGATATCAAGCTCTCAAGGAACAAATAACTCCTACCTTATAAAAACTGTTTAGAACACAGAAAAAAGGTTGGAAGCTCTCCAAGTCATTTTGCAAAGGGATGTATAAGGACAATTGTGCTGTTGTCTTGGAAGGACAACTTTGCTGTTGTCTTGGAATTTCAACAGAGACCAAGAAGCTGGACAATAGTTGCCAGACCATTGCTGCAGAACACACTGGGATATTGTGAACACTCAAGAAAGTTTTAGCCTATCACCCAGCTAAAACCCTTAAAATTGCAGTTGGGTAAATTGATCAGAAGTATTCCCTAGTGAGAATTCCACTGGAGAGAGTTGGAATACTATGAATCCCCGCCCCTTTCCCAAAGAAGAAGGCCTTCAGAAGCCTGATATTGGCACCCTGAAGATTAGAGCACTTAGGAGACTGGAACTTGCTTCCAGAAATTAATGAGGCAATTATTCATGAGTTTTTCTGTGAGTTGAACAAATCCAAGTATGGAAGTGAAGCCTTAACCAGCCTGAAATTTATCCCTTTCAAGAAGGACATCTGGAGTGGTGAGGTACCTACAAGAGAAAGAGTCTGTATAAGAGGGATTGATGGAAGCCAGGGACTGTCAGTACATAAGAAGCCAGCCGGATGGAGGTATCTTCTGCATCAGATAACAACAGTGTGACATCTTGAATAATACAAATTTCCAAGAGTCGATAAAAGCATTGCATAAGAGAAAAAGCCAAAACCAGACATCTATCACACAGATGGCCCCGATACCGGATGATAATGAGCCAAAGAGCCACATAAGACTTTGTTCTTTCTCTCTAATCCTTACTACTCCCCAATCCTAACACTGGAGGGAACCCAAAGGGAGGCCAACTGTAGAAAGAAGAGATAAAACAAAGAAAACATCAGGAGAAACTGGCCACTTTCCCTCTGTTTTGGTATCAAACAACCGAGTGTAGCTCTGATATGAGGCTGAACTGAAAATACAACAGGCTATCTGCTACTACATAAAAGAAATTTGGTAAGTATGGGTTTTGCACAACAGTCACTCCTGAACCATTTTATAATTCTACCCTTACTGAGTCCTTCAATATACCAGGGACATTCCAAACCCTGATAGCCAAACAGTCAGAATAACACAAATTCTTAAAAATTTTTAAATTATTAAAAAAATTAAGAATCTCTTATAAGTAAAATAATAAATCAAATGATAAAAGAATTGCCTATAGTAGCAAATTAAGATCCATCCCCAGTAATAAAAAAATTTTTTATAGCAAAGAACATGTGTATATTTTCTACCTATGTACATACATTTTACCTATCTACTTGCATTCTACATGCATTACATTTAAGAATGTAATTTTCTGTATTGATAAGCCAAACGAGAAAATATGATTTCAGTAAATGCCAAGTCTTAGCTAAAGGTAAGCAGTTGTCTGCTAATTAAATACAAACAATGTCTTAGCAACTATAAAATTAAGGGAAACGTCCTTAATAGGACATACCTTTCGGTTCTGGCAGCCAAGATGGCCGAATAGGAAGAGCTCCGGTCTACAGCTCCCAGCGTGAACAACGCAGAAGACCGGTGATTTCTGCATTTCCATCTGAGGTACCAGGTTCATCTCACTCTCTAGTGCCAGACAGTGGGCGCAGGACAGAGGGTGCAGCGCGCCGTGCGCAAGCCGAAGCAGGGCTAGGCATTGACTCACTGGGGAAGCACAAGGGGTCAGGGAGTTCCCTTTCCTAGTCGAAGAAAAGAGTGATAGACGGCACCTGGAAAATCGGGTCACTCCCACCCTAATACTGCGCTTTTCCGACGGGCTTAAAAAACGGTGCACCAGGAGACTATATCCCGCACCTGGCTCGGAGGGTCCTACGCCCACGGAATCTCACTGATTGCTAGCACAGCAGTCTGAGATCAAACTGCAAGGCGGCAACGAGGCTGGGGGAGGGGCGCCCGCCATTGCCCAGGCTTGCTTAGGTAAACAAAGCAGCCAGGAAGCTAGAACTGGGTGGAGCCCACCACAGCTCAAGGAGGCCTGTCTGCCTCTGTAGGCTCCACCTCTGGGGGCAGGGCACAGACAAACAAAAAGACAGCAGTAACCTCTGCAGACTTAAATGTCCCTGTCTGACAGCTTTGAAGAGAGCCCTGGTTCTCCCAGCATGCAGCTGGAGATCTGAGAACGGGCAGACTGCCTCCTCAAGTGGGTCCCTGACCCCTGACCCCCGAGCAGCCTGACTGGGAGGCACTCCCCAGTAGGGGCACACTGACACCTCACATGGCAGGGTACTCCAACAGACCTGCAGCTGAGGGTCCTGTCTGTTAGAAGGAAAACTAACAAACAGAAAGGACATCCACACCAAAAACCCATCTGTACATCACCATCATCAAAGACCAAAAGTAGAGAAAACCACAAAGATGGGGAAAAAACAGAACAGAAAAACTGGAAACTCTAAAAAGCAGAGCGCCTCTCCTCCTCCAAAGGAACACAGTTCCTCACCAGCAACGGAAAAAAGGTGGACGGAGAATGACTTCGACGAGTTGAGAGAAGAAGACTTCAGACGATCAAACTACTCCGAGCTACAGGAGGAAATTCAAACCAAAGGCAAAGAAGTTAAAAACTTTGAAAAAAATTTAGACGAATGTATAACTAGAATAATCAATACAGAGAAGTGCTTAAAGGAGCTGATTGAGCTGAAAGCCAAGGCTTGAGAACTAAGTGAAGAATGCAAAAGCCTCAGGAGCCGATGCAATCAACTGGAAGAAAGGGTATCAGTGATGGAAGATGAAATGAATGAAATGAAGCGAGAAGGGAAGTTTAGAGAAAAAAGAATAAAAAGAAATGAACAAAGCCTCCAAGAAATATGGGACTATGTGAAAAGACCAAATCTACGTCTGATTGGTGTACCTGAAAGTGACAGGGAGAATGGAACCAAGTTGGAAAACACTTTACAGGATATTAACCAGGAGAACTTCCCCAATCTAGCAAGGCAGGCCAACATTCAGATTCAGGAAATACAGAGAACGCCAGAAAGATACTCCTCGAGAAGACCAACTCCAAGACACTTAATTGTCAGATTCACCAAAGTTAAAATGAAGGAAAAAATGTTAAGGGCAGCCAGAGAGAAAGGTCGGGTTACCCACAAAGGGAAGCCCATCAGACTAACAGCGGATCTCTCAGCAGAAACCCTACAAGCCAGAAGAGAGTGGGGGCCAATATTCAACATTCTTAAAGAAAAGAATTTTCTACCCAGAATTTCATATCCAGCCAAACTAAGCTTCATAAGTGAAGGAGAAATAAAATACTTTACAGACAAGCAAATGCTGAGAGATTTTGTCACCACCAGGCCTGCCCTAAAAGAGCTCCTGAAGGAAACACTAAACATGGAAAGGAACAACTGGTACCAGCCACTGCAAAATCATGCCAAATTGTAAAGAACATTGAGGCTAGGAAGAAACTGCATCAATTAACGTGCAAAATAACCAGCTAACGTCATAATGACAGGAGCAAATTCACACATAGCAATATTAACTTTAAATGTAAATGGACTAAATGCTCCAATTAAAAGACACAGACTGGCAAATTGGATAAAGAGTCAAGACCCATCAGTGTGCTGTATTCAGGAAACCCATCTCACGTGCAGAGACACATATAGGCTCAAAATAAAAGGATGGAGGAAGATCTACCAAGCAAATGGAAGACAAAAAAAGGCAGGGGTTGCAATCCTAGTCTCTGATAAAACAGACTTTAAACCAACAAAGGTCAAAAGAGACAAAGAAGGACATTACATAATGGTAAAGGGATCAATTCAACAAGAAGAACTAACTATCCTAAATATACATGCACCCAATACAGGAACACCCAGATTCATAAAGCAAGTCCTGAGTGACCTACAAAGAGACTTAGACTCCCACACAATAAAAATGGGAGACTTTAACACCCCACTATCAAAATTAGACAAATCAATGAGACAGAAAGTTAAAAAGGATACTCAGGAATTGAACTCAGCTCTGCACCAAGAGGACCTAATAGACATCTACAGAACTCTCCACCCCAAATCAACAGAATATACATTTTTTTTCAGCACCACACCACACCTATTCCAAAATTGACCACATAGTTGGAAGTAAAGCTCTCCTCAGCAAATGTAAAAGAACAGAAAGTATAACAAACTGTCTCTCAGACCACAGTGCAATCAAACTAGAACTCAGGATTAAGAAACTCACTCAAAGCCGCTCAACTACATGGAAACTGAACAACCTGCTCCTGAATGACTACTGGGTACATAACGAAATGAAGGCAGAAATAAAGATGTTCTTTGAAACTAACAAGAACAAAGACACAACATACCAGAATCTCTGGGACGCATTCAAAGCAGTGTGTAGAAGGAAATTTATAGCACTAAATGCCCACCAGAGAAAGCAGGAATGATCCAAAATTGACACCCTAACATCACAATTAAAAGAACTAGAAAAGCAAGAGCAAACACATTCAAAAGCTAGCAGAAGGCAAGAAATAACTAAAATCAGAGCAGAACTGAAGGAAATAGAGACACAAAAAACCCTTCAAAAAATTAATGAATCCAGGAGCTGGTTTTTTGAAAGGATCAACAAAATTGATAGACCGCTAGCAAGACTAATAAAGAAGAAAAGAGAGAAGAATCAAATAGACACAATAAAAAATGATAAAGGGGATATCACCACTGATCCCACAGAAATACAAACTATCATCAGAGAATACTACAAACACCTCTATGCAAATAAACTAGAAAATCTAGAAGAAATGGATAAATTCCTCGACACATACACCCTCCCAAGACTAAACCAGGAAGAAGTTGAATCTCTGAATAGACCAATAACAGGCTCTGAAATTGTGGCAATAATCAATAGCTTACCAACCAAAAAGAGTCCAGGACCAGATGGATTCACAGCCGAATTTTACCAGAGGTACAAGTAGGAACTGGTACCATTCCGTCTGAAACTATTCCAATCAATAGAAAAAGAGGGAATCCTCCCTAACTCATTTTATGAGGCCAGCATCATCCTGATAGCAAAGCCGGGTAGAGACAACCAAAAAAGAGAATTTTAGACCAATATCCTTGATGAACATTGATGCAAAAATCCTCAATAAAATACTGGCAAACTGAATCCAGCAGCACATCAAAAAGCTTATCCACCATGATCAAGTGGGCTTCATCCCTGGGATGCAAGGCTGGTTCAATATATGCAAATCAATAAATGTAATCCAGCATATAAACAGAACCAAAGACAAAAACCACATGATTATCTCAATACATGCAGAAAAGACCTTTGACAAAATTCAACAACCCTTCACACTAAAAACTCTCAATAAATTAGGTATTGATGGGACGTATCTCAAAATAATAAGAGCTATCTATGACAAACCCACAGCCAATATCATACTGAATGGGCAAAAACTGGAAGCATTCCCTTTGAAAACTAGCACAAGACAGGGGTGCCCTCTCTCACCACTCCTATTCAACATAGTGTTGGAAGTTCTGGCCAGGGCTATCAGGCAGGAGAAAGAAATAAAGGGTATTCAATTAGGAAAAGAGGAAGTCAAATTGTCCCTGTTTGCAGACGACATGATTGTATATCTAGAAAACCCCATTGTCTCAGCCCAAAATCTCCTTAAGCTGATAAGCAACTTCAGCAAAGTCTCAGGATACAAAATCAATGTACAAAAATCACAAGCATTCTTATACACCAACAACAGACAAACAGAGAGCCAAATCATGACTGAACTCCCATTCACAATTGCTTCAAAGAGAATAAAATACCTAGGAATCCAACTTACAAGGGACATGAAGGACCTCTTCAAGGAGAACTACAAACCACTGCTCAATGAAATAAAAGAGGATACAAAGAAATGGAAGAACATTCCATGCTCATGGGTAGTAAGAATCAATATCGTGAAAATGGCCATACTGCCCAAGGTAATTTATAGATTCAATGTCATCCCCATCAAGCTACCAATGACTTTCTTCACAGAATTGGAAAAAACTACTTTAAAGTTCATATGGAACCAAAAAAGAGCCCGCATTGCCAAGTCAATCATAAGCCAAAAGAACAAAGCTGGAGGCATCACACTACCTGACTTCAAACTATACTACAAGGCTACAGTAACCAAAACAGCATGGTACTGGTACCAAAACAGAGATATAGATCAATGGAACAGAACAGAGCCCTCAGAAATAACGCTGCATATCTACAACTATCTGATCTTTGACAAACCTGAGAAAAACAAGCGATGGGGAAAGGATTCCCTATTTAATAAATGGTGCTGGGAAAACTGGCTAGCCATATGTAGAAAGCTGAAACTGGATCCCTTCCTTACACCTTGTACAAAAATTAATTCAAGGCAGATTAAAGACTTAAACGTTAGACTTAAAACCATAAAAACCCTAGAAGAAAACCTAGGCATTACCATTCAGGACATAGGCATGGGCAAGGACTTCATGTCTAAAACACCAAAAGCAATGGCAACAAAAGCCAAAATTCACGAATGGGATCTAATTAAACTAAAGAGCTTCTGCAAAGCAAAAGAAACTACCATCAGAGTGAACGGGCAACCTACAAAATGGGAGAAAATTTTCACAACCTACTCATCTGACAAAGAGCTAATATCCAGAATCTACGAAGAACTCAAACAAATTTACAAGGAAAAAACAAACAACCCCATCAAAAAGTGGGCAAAGGATATGAACAGACACTTCTCAAAAGAAGACATATATGCAGCCCAAAAGCACATGAAAAAATGCTCACCATCACTGGCCATCAGAGAAATGCAAATCAAAACCACAATGAGATACCATCTCACACCAGTTAGAATGGCAATCATTAAAAAGTCAGGAAACAACAGGTACTGGAGAGGAAGTGGAGAAATAGGAACACTTTTACACTGTTGGTGGGACTGTAAACTAGTTCAACCATTGTGGAAGTCAGTGTGGTGATTCCTCAGGGATCTAGAACTAGAAATACCATTTGACCCAGCCATCCCATTACTGGGTATATACCCAAAGGACTATAAATCATGCTACTATAAAGACACATGCACATGCATGTTTATTGCGGCATTATTCACAATAGCAAAGACTTGGAACCAACCCAGATGTCCAACAATGATAGACTTAAGAAAATGTGGCACATATACACCATGGAATACTATGTAGCCATAAAAAATGATGAGTTCACGTCCTTTATAGGGACATGGATGAAATTGGAAGTCATCATTCTCAGTAAACTATCACAAGGACAAAAAACCAAACACCACATATTCTCACTCATAGGTGGGAATTGAACAATGAGAACACATGGACACAGGAAGGGGAACATCACACTCTGGGGACTGTTGTGGGGTGGGGGGAGGGGGGAGGGATAGCATTAGGAGATATATGTAACGCTAAATGATGAGTTAATGGGTGCAGCACACCAGCATGGCACATGTACACATATGTAACTAACCTGCACATTGTGCACATGTACCCTAAAACTTAAAGTATAATAATAATAAAATAAAATGTAAAAAAAAGGAGATACCTTTCTCATTAATATACTTAAAACCATATTATCAACATAAGAAATCACATAGTGTTGAATTTACCCAAGCAACAGTACAATATATTACTGGAGGTTATAACCACACAACAAAGCAAAAACGTTAATAAGTCTAAAAATTACTCTCCAAAATATAGAAAGGTATCCTAAAATATCAAGAAAATGGAGGCAAGCCAATAAAATGGATTATGTCTATGACTAGGCAATTTATAGAAAAGTACATAAAGATGACTAAGAATGTAAGAAAAATAAATTAACTTTAGCAGTAGCTTGACTAATGCAAATAAAAACAAAAAATAATGAAAGTTTCACAACTTGTAGAGTTTGGATAGATCTGCATTCTGACCCTCTGCAGAATTTCCTAAATAATAATAATAAAAATGTCCACGGTCTCAAAGCCAGCAATTCAACTGAATAGCCACTATAACACATGTATAAAAGACACAGAATAAATATGTGTATATTTATGTCTATATATGTGTGTGTGTATATGTGTGTGTGTTTATATTTATATATATATATATAAACCTAAACTGCATCATAGCATTTGACAGTGTAATTTGAAAGAAAAAAAAAAACTCTGTATTTCCGTGATAGTGAAATATCTAAATTAACTATAACATGGTAATGCTATATGATGTTCCATATGCCAATTATAAATAGACAAATTGGTATTAGTTATATATTAAGGGAAGTATTTTATGCATATGCTTCAAAACTATTTACACAAAAAGTTACCGAACTGTATTATTTTATAAGGATACATATATATGTATGAAAATACATAGAAAAACATCTGAAAAGGGATGATACAGCAAACTGTTGACAGGTGTTTCCTGTAGGAGGGGACTGGGACTTGATGGTGGTCAAAGTGAGGTTTAGCCTGTCTACTAGGTTGTAATTTTGTATAACAGTTAATCTATTACATGATGTTTATAGTGAGTCAAAGGAGAAAGATTATATTATCATCTTGATAGATTCATTTGATTTCATTTTCTTTATCCTTCTTTGTATTCCATCATTATAACTTCTACCATATGTGCATTGTATTTGTAGACCAACTGATATCCCCATGGAGGAGCAAAAAAATACTTACGCTTTTCAATGCTTGTTAATGTGAAAATGCAAGAATACACTTCACATTTTTCGGAGAAGTGATCATATGGGCAAATTTCATGGCACTTGGCTATAATTGTTTTTGACAATGAGTCAGCTAACAGAGCTAAACATGCTTTTCCTTTAAAGATACTTGTAATATACATATATTTAGATATATAAACACTATTAAGATTATATAATATTGTATATTGTAAATATATGTTTAAAATAAATATATATCACTTCCAACTACTTAAATTTTGCCTAAAATATTTAAAAACTAATATTTATTTAGAACTGAAATAAAGAAAGTTTCAACTGGAGTAAAGAAACAACGTTACCCTTCCTCTATAACTTTGGGCTCTTTCCATCCCCCACACTCCTCACCAGCTCCATCTTGTATCCTAGCAGAGAAAAAGTAGTAATTTCCCAATGTTAACAGTCAGCTGCAGCAGCAAACATGGAGGAGCATGCACTTCTGCACTTCATGAAAGGGGTGCCACTACTCTTAAATCTATGAAGAAGAAATTAAGAAGTGGCATATAAGGGTTGCATTGGCAGAGTTGGTTAATATTTTGCCCCTTAAGTCTTAACTTTGAGTAATGTTTGAGAGGAATCGAATTCGGCAGTTGTTACATTCAAGGGCTGATCATTCTGGTGTTTAATAGTTTGGAGTTGGTAATAATTATAGGACTTAGAGTAGGGTTAAAATATGCCCAAACCCTGCCTCTTACAAGAGTCAAATATGAACATATTACCACCAAGTATAGAGTCGGTAATTATCCAATGAATTGAACAACTTAACCCTACATTCGTTTGAATGACATATTAATGTGTATTAATCTGTTTTCAGGATGATGATAAAGACATACCCAAGACTGGGCAATTTACAAAAGAAAGAGGTTTAATGAACTCATGGTCCACCTGGCTGGGGAGGCCTCACAATCATGGCACAAGGTGAAAGGCACGTCTCATATGGTGGCAGACAAGAGAAGAGAATTTGTGCAGGGAAACTCCCCTTTATGAAGTCATCGGATCTTTTGAGACTTATTCACTATCATGAGAATAGCATGGGAAAGACCCACCCCCATGATTCAATTATCCCCCACCGGGTCCCTCCCACTACATGTGGGAATTGTGGGAGCTATGGTTCAAGATGAAATTTGGGTGGGGACACAGCCAAACCATATCATAATGTTAACCTCATCTGCATGTGTGTACAAATAAAAGATATATCCTTCCTATCTGATAAGTGGCGAGATCAAAGAGATGACTTAGTGAAATATCATGGTTTATGAAGCATCTCAAGCACTTGGTTTCTCTGGATAGAAAGCAAAGGTGAGAAGGGATTGATGAGGGTTCTGAAGCAGTAGGCAGAGCCAAATCAAGACTTCTGAGCCATGTCAAGAATCTTGAGTTTTATACTGAGATCATCAGTCTTTAGACAAGAAGGCCTGTTGGTTCATAAAGGTTTTCCAAGGAGATAGTTTTATGAGACTCGATTTCTAGGTCCTTAATTTCCAACTCCTTCATTTCCACACTGTCTCTTTCTTCAGCTGCGTGAGATTGCTCACGTTCCTATTAGTCTTTCTCATTTTACACACACACACACACAAACACTGCCCTTAACTGCAGAAAAAAATATTAAAGTTTTGCAGTAACTCCTTTAATGATTCATGGATATGTCTTAAACGCATTAGTCTCCTGCTTTCCTTTGCATTTAACATATAAATATCTGGAGTGTTAGAATGTTCTGAATTCAAAAGGGCTAATGCATTAGAAGTTACTGAACCTGATACTTTTAAACTTAGCTGACTATTTTCCTAGCATGACTGAATTTCTCATGTTACAGGAAGTGAAACCCAAGCATGAAAAATTTACGTGATTATTTAAGATTGGGTGTGCATTCTTCAACAATGTATTTAAAACTCATTTTATCAAAGTATAAAATATTTATTTCAATTACAGTAAATCCTCATTTCACCTTACAAAATATGTAATATTATCTCTTATTAACCAAAAATAAACATCTAAAATTATGATGAAATATTTAAAAATGTGGGCAATTTTTTGAGAGTAAATGAAAGCAAAACATGTTGAAGTCTCCTGTTGCAGTCTTCAAGAAGAACCATAAGACAAGAGCAAGGTGTGTGTAGGAAGGTAAATTTGCTAATTGCAGTTAACTTTGGGGAGCTATAAGATAGAAAGGAAATGACAGAGGGAGTTTTATTCCGATACATCAAGCATTAAAAAAGCACCAGAATATCATAAGAGCAGAGCAGATGGCTGCCTCTGTGCCTCCTCCATGTGCACACCCATCAGTTAGTTGATGAAGAAGGGTATTTTTTGAGCCTCTGGTGTGATGGTGGCCAATCAGTGTCTTTTCCTAGAAGAAGGTAATGTAAATCAAAGTCTAGGGTCCTTAATTATTCTCCTTAACTTGAAGTATATCAACTTTGGAAGGTCTATGGGAAACTTGAATTTTTATCCAAAGTTTTTATAGGAAAGAATATTCATCTTCTGGCAAAGTGAGCCCATTATTTCAAAGACGAAAAAAAATGTTCCTGATGAAAAATAGGTCAAGCACACCTGTCAGAGGATCTTAATTGCTTCATGAAGAAAATCAACCTTCCTATCACCTTTTGGCCTAATCTCCTTGTTTTTCTTCCTGTCCTCATCTTTCCTTTTCTCCTCCTCCTCCACCACCTCCTCCTCCTTCTCTTGTTCTTTCCCACTCCCTTTCCCTGCCCTTCCCACCATAGTTGTAGCTGGAAACAGTGTGTGAATCATGTAACAGCCGATGTTGATTAGCTCCCTGCAATTTCACATTCTGAGAATATCGCCCTCCGTTATTCCTCCTCAGAGCATTCTCTAGACAACTTCTCCCACTATATGCCTGGAATATACATGGGGTATGTCTAGTCATGTAATGTTTGCATTGTGATGTTGCTGCAAAGTCAGATCTCTAGTAGAAAGTGTTGAATTATACAAATTGAGAGGGCACAGCACTCCTCCAGTAGACTGAGGAAGCTACTGGACTTCATCCTACATCTTGCAATGCACATCTTTAAGAATGTTCAAAACACAAAATACCCATAAGGTTTCAAATTTTTAAAAACAGTGTGGCAATTCCTCAGGGATCTAGAACTAGAAATACCATTTGACCCAGCAATCCCATTACTGGGTATATATCCAAAGGATTATAAATCATGCTACTATAAAGACACGTGCACACGTATGTTTACTGTGGCACTATTCACAATAGCAAAGACTTGGAACCACCCCAAATGTCCAACAATGATAGACTGGATTAAGAAAATGTGGCACATATACACCATGGAATACTATGCAGCCATAAAAAATGATGAGTTCATGTCCTTTGTAGGGACATGGATGAAGCTGGAAACCATCATTCTCAGCAAACTATCGCAAGGACAAAAAACCAAACACCGCATGTTCTCACTCATAGGTGGGAACTGCACAATGAGAACACATGGACACAGGAAGGTGAACATCACACACTGGGGCCTGTTCTGGGGTGGGGGAAGGGGGAGGGATAGCATTAGGAGATATACCTAATGTTAAATGACGAGTTAATGGGTGCAGCACACAAACATGGCACATGTATGTATATGTATGTAACAAACCTGCACGTTTTGTACATGTACCCTCAAACTTAAAGTATAGTAAAAATAAAAAAAAATGACATTTTTGAACCACAGCTGTCTGAACAAACAATAAAGAAGGCTTGTTTCAAAACAAATTGGGAAAAACTTCTCTAACTAATATTCTCTAACAGATAAATGGAATGGACTTTTGTTTTAACTGGAACAACACATGTGAAATAGTCTGCGGACGATTGAAAGAAAAGTAGAATATTAGGCACCTCTTGTTTAGAAGAAGTTAACCTGGGCATGATGAGGACATGACTGCTTTAGGAAACCAAAGATGAATAAGAAAATTTAGTTTATATGTTTTTTGTTTTGTTTTGTTTTTCTGTTGTGGGTGTTTCTACTTTCTCAAACAATTTTTATAGTTCATAAGAGGTCTTTCTCTTTTATTTCTTTGGAAATGTGTAATTAAATAAAATACAGTTGTACATACTCTGCTACTACTTTCTATAAGTGTATATTTCTGTTAAAAATACATATTTTGCTGAATCATAAAGTCACCTTAAGTAGCCCGGTAAAGGAGATCAAAATGGATATTTTTGCATCAAGAAAAGCATTATCCTAAATCAAGTCAAAAATGATGCCCTGGAGTTGCTGACTGACTTACCTGCCTTTTCTCTTGATATCATGTTTTGTAAGTAAAATAAGACTTTCTAACCATATAGCATATTTAAAATGCAATTTCACAGTCACTATGTGAACCGAAAGCAAATTTCTGATTCCAAACAAGAATCAGAAAAACTTACTTAGATCTTAGACAAATCTACAAAAGAGCTTTCCTGGTATGATTATATATTTTACTAATAAATATGTCCATGTTGCACTTTGGGTGTCAAAGAGAAAAAGAATCTTTATAGCAGTACTTACTCAACAAATGCAGACCCTTATAAAATCATGCATTTGGGTATTTAGTGAAAGGTCCTAAGATACAATAGATGTCATGGTGAGCAAATTATTACTTCTGTAATAATTTGCAGTAATAATACCACCAGAGAAAAAAAAATAAGCCACTAAAATACTATCTTATTCTGTGGCTGCTGTTTAACCAAGTAGTTAACTGCAATGTTAATGCAAAATATCAGTGTAAATTGTCAAGATTTTAAGGTAGTATATTAATATGACACATAAAAGGCTTGTATTATGTAGTATACAATACTGCACTGTCAATTTAAAGACTTATTTTAAAAGAAGATAATTCTGAATTATATTTTTGTCTCTATGCTGTGACAGCCTAAACTGAGTATGTTCTTTGCTTTTCATTCTAAAAATTAGACCTATGCCAGTTCATCCAAGGAGAGAAGAATGGGAATGGGAACTATCACAGGGAGTTTAGGACTATATTATAGTCTAAATTAAATACCCAATTTACCTGTAATGTGAGCCATGGTTTTCTAGCTGCACAGATATATAATTCAGCTAAAGCAGAAGCTAATTGCCCTGCTCTGTTCCTGGAATGCTAAAGGAAGAACATTCAGCACTACATCAGGCAATACTCCCATAAAGCTAATAGATTTAGCAGAATTGAAAGGTAACATGACCCCTGGAATCGAAAGACTTGCTGGCAAGGTAGAAATACCATAGCCCTGGGATTTCTCAGTCTTGGTTTCACAGCCAGCTCATAGGAGTTTGGAGCTGCAGTGGACCACCTGGTCAGACACCGCTTTTCCAGAGTACGAATCCAGGACTCATAAGCTTTATCATTCAGTCAGGCTCACAGAGTAGTCTGTGGGACTACAGATAACTGAGTAAAAGGAGGATAGCTAAGAGTGGTGACCACTGAAAATTCCAGGGTAAATGGGAAAAAAAATGCTGCAGCTGATAATTTTCTCATTTGTTTATAGAATTTCTCCCTTTTTCTCTCTTCTTGTTTTTCCAAGGAAATGCATAAATAGAATACTACTGTGTATCATCTGCTGCTACTTTGTGTATTCATAACTACATTTCAGCTTAATATTCAAATTTTTGTCAGATTATAAAATTATGCTGAATAACCCAATACATTAGATGAAAATTGACATTTTTGCTTTAAGAAAATAATCATCTGAAATCAATCAAACAGACTGTTTTAGGAAGGTCACTGGTGGTGTCACAGGGGAAGATGAAATAGAGCTATTCAACTTTACCAGTCTTGATATAGGTGCAGACCAGGTCACTGCAGTTAATAACCAGACATAATTAAGAACCATTATAAAAATATGCTGTACTTCTAATAACACAATTTAGAAAATAAATTTAATAAACCCTACATAGTTTCTTAGGCATTAATGTGTACATCCATATATTACTGTTACTATAATATTTGTTTGACCATAAATACCAAAGAGACACTATTTTTTTAAGAGACTCTGTCTTAATGTCTGCATATGTAGAGAGAAATAGGAGGACATTGAAAACTGTAGTCAAATAGTTGGTAAATCCATTAGATATAGAGATTAAAGTATAGCAAACCGAAACACAATCTAAGTCAACATTTTAGCAAACAAACTTCGACAGCCTCAACAAAAGTCTTCCCTTAGGCCTTCCCTTCTTAATGTAAGACCGGGAGATGTTATTTTTGCCAAAAGTTTAGGTAGTGCAACCTCCAGTTCTGACTAAATGTTTCTCTTTATTTGTCTCAATAGTTTAGTTAGCTCCAATTTGGTCCATTTTTAGTCATGTGGGTTTAGGTTATTTGGCAATTGAGAACATAACTAATAATTTCAATTATTTAAAAAAATGGAACTATATTTTATGACCAAACATCTGAGACTTTGCTGGTAAATATTGGAGTGCCTGATTTAACGAGATGGATTATTTGAATCTGCTTCTCTAATGACAACTTCTAGATGACAATTTGTTTTTCTTAAAAAGCCTTTGTGTTATTCATACAGATATATAAAATTTTTGGCTATGCTTATGATATTTCTTGTGATAAATATTTGACATTAGAGCAGCTAATTATTATGATATGCCTATAAGTAAATATATCCGTATACACATATATTTTGTCATCATGTGTAAAGGAAGAGGATATTAGTAATAAAATAAGTGTGCTATAATAAAATATTAGCATAATAATAGAATACAGACATTAGATATGGTTAAAATTACTAATGATCATTCTCTAATTTTTTAAAGTTTTAAATGTATTACTAACTGTGCCTTAATTAGAATACATAAACTGCAGGTAGCTTAATATTGAAATGCAGAAATAAATGCACGTACATATACACACATACACATGAAATACAGCTTTTAAAATCTAAATGTATTTTATCTAAAAATAGTAACAAGACAAAATATTAAATAAGCTCTATCATTATTCATACTTCACTTGTATGCTCTTTTAAGATTTTACTTTAATGAACTTAGTATCAGGAGCTTTTGCCTTAAAATTAGTAAGATTAAAGCAGAAAGTGTTGTTGGTTATGGTTTATATCATAAAGATCAGGAGGGATGGAGACTTTACTATTCTCCATTGTGCAAAGCTGGTAAGATTATTAAATGGAAAATTAAAACATTTTTCGAAAACTCCATTTACATGTTGAAGCCATCCAAAGACTGTATTTAATTTATGCTCCATTAAGGTATGTGGTTTTATTTGGTGATCTATTACATTATTGAGACCAATTCTAATAGCAGCTGCCATTTATAATACCTGGGAGATACCAAGCAGTTTATTAAAGTGCTTATTTTCACTAATAGGAAATCTGATCACTAGCTCCTTTTCTAGTGTTATTATGAGGGTGAAAATGCATTTTCTCTAGATTAGATCTGGGGGTAATTTATCTCAGTAGTAGATGTAGATTTACCCTTATTGTTTTAATATATCAAAAGCATAGGCTTTTAAAAAGTTGTTTAATAAAAGCAATCTGCAGAAAGTGCAAAAAATGAACATGCATCCTGCCAGGGATATTTCCCCAGGAGAATTAAGTGAAATAATGGATCCATTCCCATCCCTACTCCCCAATCTCTTATTTACTTGTCTTTTTTATTTCTCATAAGCACAAACATTGAAATTGAAAAATATAGGTGTCTTCAGAAATCTGGGTTTCTATACCAAGTTTCTTCTGCCTGGCTTATTTTGTTATTATTGAGCATAACACCAAGCTCAAGGGAAATTTGACTTTGGTTTTCTTTGCTAATGGGTGTAAGTAGAAGCTTGAACAAAACAAATCAGTAGGATCTTCCTTTTTAATACTATTGGAATCAAACGTTCTTAGATACTAAATATACTTCTAATTAAGCCAGTGTATTCCAGAATATTAAACCACACCATAACTTACCCTTATCTAAATTTAGATATCATATCCCTTCAAATGAATCTTCATACTGTATGAGATTACTTAAAACTATTATCTATTGTCACTAATAATAACAAATTAATAGTGATAATATTTTCATTTATGGCATGTTTTCTATATGCGAAGTGCTATGTCAAGTACTTTACCTGCAGTCTATCATCTCACACAGAAAAGAGCTCCGTGTGGTTCACTGTAGTCATTGCCAACTGTGATTTCATACTTTTGCTGATTTCTCAATCTCTTTTACCTCAGCTTTTTGTGGCTATTTCATTTCTCCATCCTGCAAGGGCTCAAGAATAAAATCTTTGTTCTTTGATTTCCTCAAAATATAATTTACCCAGATCACTATTTGCAATCCACTTTTAATCCTATTTTGGAGATAATAGAGGTTATATCGCTATACATTACAACAAAACGTGTGCATGTAATTTAAAATATCCTGGCTTTTTCAGTCCTCATCCTTTCCTGCTCAAGCATGTTTTACTACTTCTCCCTTCCTGTTTGCTCTTCTTTTGGATTTTTTTGCCTCTTGCATTTTTTTTGTTCCCTGGTCTTCTCCTTCCTTGCTCAGCTGACATCTTTGGGCTTGATGTGTGTCCGGCAATTCAACAGTCCTTATAAATTAGTGTACAAAATTTCTGCTTCGTCTATAACAATTTATATAAATATACATACACACACATTCTGATGAACTGCTGTATTTTAAATTATTAAACACACACACAAATGCACACACACAGCTTCACTGCTATACTCAGAAAAATAAATGTATCTAATTGCAATTCTAGTGCCTAGTCATAAGACAAGCTTGATCCACATCCATTGCAAAATAAATCCATTTCCACATAAGTAGCCTAATTAAGTTGGTCCCTGTTCATTATAGCTCAAACTATCAGGAGAAAATATGGTCCAGAGGAAGAGTGATTAGGTTCGCTATTTGAACACAGCGTTCTTTCTGAATAGTGTGTTGTCTGCATGTCCTCATCCTGCCTGGATCTCCTATAGTGGTATAGACTTGGGCAGAGTTCCTAAAGGTTGGGGAAGAATTTCCCCCTACTAGGAGTTCTGCAATGACTTAACTGCTTTTATTCCCATAGTTTGCAGCTCTGTACCTAGAAATTGAGATGTTGTGAACTGCATCAAATCATCAAGCCTGGGGGATGACTTGGGCTGAAGTACAGCTCTCACTCTTTAAACCATGGGTCCTGTGTCTGTGAACCTGAAGCCACCTGGAGGAGGTTCCAGTTCTAATTCCCACAGAGGCTCTCTGGAGTTAATCTATGGCCCAGAATGTTTTCCTAATCATATACCTGTATGTATTTACTGCTGGAGTACATAATTCTAGTTTCCTCTCTTAGCTTTTAATTGAGGGATGGCAAGGGAAATATTTCTCATGCTCCTTTGAGGTTCCCATATTTTCAAATACCTTTTATGTGGTACACACTAAAGTTGATTAACCATAACAACTATAAAGGGAAACCTAGTTCTCATCCCAGTCTCTCCCTCTCAAATCTTCTGTATCCCATATATTTTAGGAAGCCACTGGAAAGTGTCCCACAAATGCTCATGATCAAGCTCACCAGGTGCTGCAGTTGTGGAACTGAAAGCCACTCATTGGAGAAGGTTTTCTTCTGCAGGAATATCGCAGCATGTTATGCTTTGCTGCTCTGCAAATTTCCGGGTAATTAACGAGCATTTCAGGGCCCAAGATCACACATCAGCTTCTTCTCACACAAAATAGTCCATAAGATGGTGAACTTTTTAAAAATTAAATTCTGAGATATATTCTGGAATTATGCTGAGATGGTAAAACAATGCTCAGAAAATATGGTTCTCTCTAAAATTCTATCTGAAGAGTCCATAAGAAACAAAATAAATGTTTCCCCTGATGGCGGGCTACTGTGAGCAAAATGATACAGAACAATGGTTCTCAACTTTGGTTGCGCATCAGAATCACCTGAGAGCTTTTTAAAATTTCTAATACTCAGATCTTATCCCAGGAAAATTAAATCAGAGGCTCTGGGGATGGAGCCAGGGTGTCGATACTTTTTCCCAAATGATTGTAATGTGAGTGGTTCAAAATCTTAGCTTCCCAAGTGAAGCTAAGGTTTAGAGCCTCTGATGGATGTACCATTTTATTTGCAATACAACCAAAGAAATTTTGATAAACACAAGTTAATATCAGAATAGAAAAGACATGCAGTTATGAGTCCATTAACAATGGTGATATGTTCTGAGAAATGCATGTTTAAGTGAGTTATCATTGTGGGAACATCACAGAGTGTACTTACACAAACCTGGAAAACATAGCCTACTACACACCTAGGCTATATGGTGTAGCTTGTCACTCCTGGGCTACAAAACTATACAGCCTGTTACTGCAGTAAATACTGTAGGCAACTGTGACACAATGGTAAGTATTTGTGTACCTAAATATATCTAAACATAGAAAATGTACAGTAAAATATAGTATAAAAGATACAAAATGGTGCACCTGTACAGGGCACTTACAGTGAATGGGGCTTACAGGACTGGAAGCTGCTTTGAGTGAATCAATGAGTGAGTGTTAAGTGAATGTGATGGTCTACGACATTGCTATACACTACTCGAGGCTTTATAAATACTATATATTTAGGTTACACTAAACTTATTTTAAAATGTTCTTCTTCAAATATAAATTTATCTTCATTTACTGTAACATTTTTTCTTTATTAACTTTCTCACTTTTAACTTTCAGACTCTTGTAATAACAGCTTAAAGTACAAACACATCGTATAGCTGTACAAATATTTTTTCTTTCTTTATATCCTTATTCTATAAGCTTTTTAAATTAAATTTTTTATACTTCATGGTTAAAAACTAAGACACAAACACACACATTAGCCTAGGCCTTCAGAGGGTCTGGATCAATGTCATTGTCTTCAACCTCCACATCTTGTCCCACTGGGAGGTCTTCTGGGACAGTGACATGCTTGGAGCTGTCATCTCCTGTGATAACAAAGCCTTCTTCTGGAATATCTTCTGAAAGACCTGCCTGAGGCTGTTTTACAGTTAATTTCTTTACTTTTTTTTTCTTTTTTTTTGAGACAGAGTCTTGCTTTGTTGCCCAGGATGCGTCTTTATTTTTTTTTTTCTTTTTCTTTTCTTTCTTTTTTTTTTTTTTTTTTTTTTTGAGACAGAGTCTCGCTTTGTTGCCTAGGCTGGAGGGCAGTGGTGCAATCTCAGCTCACTGCAACCTCCACTTCCTGGGTTCCAGCGACTCTCCTGCCTCAGCCTCCCAGGTAGCTGGGACTACAGGGGCGCACCACACACCCGGCCAATTTTGTAGTTTTAGTAGAGATGGGGTTTCACCATGTTGGCCAGGCTGGTCTCAAACTCCTGACCTCAGGTGATCTGCCCACCTCAGCCTCCCAAAGTGCTGGGATTACAGGCGTGAGCCACTGCGCCAAGCCAGTAAATTTCTTTAATAAGTAGAAGGAGTACACTCAAAAATAATTAAGGGTATAGTATAGTAAATATATATACCAGTAACATAGTTCTTCACTATCATTAGAAAATTTTATGTACTGTCTGTAATTATACATGCTTTACTTTTATATGAATAAAAGTGCAGTAGGTTCGTTTACGCCATGATCACAACACATGAGACAGCAATCACATGAGTAACACCTTGCACAGTGAGCTTATGATGACTATGACACCACTAAATAAGAGGAAATATTTAGTTCATTACAATCTTATGGACATCGTTGCATGTGTGGTCCGTGGTTGACTGAAACATGTTGATATTACTGTATGTTACCCTTCTGATACATAACTGTAAATTACCCTTCTGATACAATTGATGAAAAAATAATAAATTCTAATGAAGCAGTAAAGCTTAACCCTTAAATTTCTATAAAAATACACTGTAAAAAAGCCTAACAGTCTTAAGTATTTAGTTATTCTTATTTAACTTGATGCCATTCTTAAAGAGAGGCATGAAATATGTACAACATATATTTTCATAAGACAGATCTTTACTGTTCATAATGCTCAGCTTCCTGCTGCCTCTTTCCCGCTTAATGTCATAATCTTCTGTGACATCACAATTAATTCCTGAAGAGATGATTATAGTTACACTGAGAGGATTATGATTTCAGGAAAGTGATAAACAGCAGGGACAGAATAAGGTCCTTTTTTTTGTTGTTGTTTCCCAAGGATTATTAGCTTGGTAAGAGGGAAAGCAAAACAAAAAATAAAAAAATAAAAATAAAAACAGGCGGCGGGGAGGTGTGGAAGAAAAACATGCCTGCAGATATTATAAAACAAGATAAAACTGTAGATTTGTTTCTTTCGTGAAAGGCCATTGACTCTTTAAATAGTTTTCTGTTGATTGCACTAGCTTAATTACTTACTTAAACAGTGAATGTTTTGTCAGCTTAATCAAATATTTTATTAGTATTGCTTAGTATTAAGATTCCAAATGTACATTGTGATTTAGATTTACCAGCATCATTATTGTAGTTACTGACTACCTGTGAATTTTTAGCACTACAAATACCTTCAACTTTAAAACAGAGATAAACTATATTTGGCCATCATGAAATGCATTAATTTTCATTAGGTTTATCAAGAATTGGGTTCTAAAGCAAGTAATTTTTTGTTTGTATAAACCATATTCTTTTGAATAGGGTTTTGCTTTTGAATGAAACATCAATCAGTGTTCTTAATTCCATAGAAAGATATTCAAGGGTTATGTATTAAAGATACGCATCTATACTTTCTTGTAAACATTCATTATATTACTTGACTCACAAATCTATCTTGGTATTATCTATTTACATATACAGAAAGTTAATATCATATATGGGCTGTGGCTTATTGTCCTATGAGAAATAGAAGAACCAGCAATAGAAGAGACCCAGATCAAGTTTGACTGAAAGGCAAACACCATTCCCAACTGGCTTTACCATCTGGTAAGTGTTTGTCAATAAAAATATTTGGGTAGCAGCAATTTTTCCAAATTCTTATTTATCTAGACTTCCAGAAAAAGCCAGACAAAATACATAAGGGGGCATTTACCCCCTCCCTCAACTAATAATGTAAAATCAAAATCACATTTAAGGCTCAATGGAGTTGTTTTTTATGTGTTCATTTTGTTTTATTTTTTGAATTTCTCCCAGAAAGCATCGTGTTATTTAATAGTTATACAAATCATGCCCAGGCCTGAAAGATTCAAAATAACACAAAGTTTATCTGCTTGTTTCTGAGTGAGTCTGAGGTATCTTTCTTAGCAAACTAGCATGCCATCACTAATAAATGCTTAGTTTTCACAGCTGACATAGCTCATGAGATGGAAAATAAAAACATAATGAAAATGTTTATAAGCACCTTAAGGAACCTGCAAAATGGCATTTTGTGAAGCCATCTTTTAGAAGTAAAAAGAACTTTCTTCATAATTACACAAATACAATTTTCATTCTGAAAGCTTTCTTGCTTTAACATTTTTCTAAATTATAATTAATTGATTTAAATCTTGCCTTAATGAAAGAATCCAAGCAGATAAGATTAATTTCTTAGTCTCTAACTACATAATATACCCAAGAGGCTATTCTAAAATGCTCAGCAATGCAGACCCCTATCGATTATAATTTATATAAATTATCTGTTTCTCTCCAAAACTACTGAGGAAGTACACTGATACACAAATCAGTGGGCTGTTGGAAACATACAGAACATACTTTCTCCAAGTGGGTTATTATGAAAGTTGATTTAATTATTTCTTTTAGAAGTTTAATATGCAAAAAGCTAACTTATAGAAATATTCAGACCATTGCCAGATGCCTATGAAAATTGTTTTTCATTAAATTGGACTGTTTAAATTTTCCAGGTCCATGAATCCATAGACAGTTTAATCATAGTCAAGAGGGAATTGTAACTCTGGAAAACTAAGCAGAACCCTGTAGCCAGAACTATAATGATAATTATAATGAAATAAGACCACACGATCAGGAGTTAGCCTACAGGAAGGTAATTCTAGACATTCAGAGTCTGACACAAAAGCTGCATCAAAGGCGGGCCTTGCAGAAAATTCCTGAATAATTTTTTTGAAAAAACAGGAAGAAGAATCTACTGTCTTTAGCAGAGAAAGAGGTACATGCTGTCATCTTTGGTCTAGTCATGCCATTGAGTTAGAATTATGGTTTCAAATTTTATTTTCAGTTACCCAATCAAAGGCACTATTATCAAATACTTCTCATTGTGCAATGTTTGGATGTGAAGTCATGTAACTGATTTTGAAAACAATCTGCCAGATGAGTGACTTTTTCATCTGCATCTTCACAGAAGGCTTCAGGGAATGCCCTTTAATTCTCAAAATTCTCAAGCTCTTTAGGAAGCCTTGTTTTTTGTTTTTTTGGGTTTTTTTTTCCAAAATATCTTCAGAATCAGTTCCTAAATAATGTAAAAATATTTTATTACTTCAGACGTACACATCTTAAAAGCATTATGACTGAATTTTGTGGGTTGATGACCTAGTTGAGGATTTATGATTAACATGAAATGGAGAAACGTTATAGCTTAGCAACAATTGCAAATTAGTGTGTTATAAATGTAACCCCCCAAAATATGATTAAATTGTGAAGTGCTCTAGTGTCCCACGTAGAGAATATGTGTGATGATGCTGCTTAGAAACTATCATGATACTCGTGTTTGTGCAAAAATTAAGAATCCATTTTCACAACACACTCTAAGCACAGAATGAATCTTCTCAACAAGAAAATATTTAAGAGATCTGACACTTTCCCTACATCTCCAAATACTAATCCTACAGATAGATTAGAGTTGCTAAAGCATTTTAGTTGCAAATGAAGATGAAGTCAAGTTAGAGTCAGTTTAATAATCATCTAAATAATGACAGAATTTTGCAGACATTGGAGGGAAACAAAGCTTTCTCTATTAGTTCATTTTTACACTGCTATAAAGAACTGTCCAATACTGGGAAATTTATGAAGAAAAGAAGCTTGACTCATAGTTCTGCAGACTTAACAAGAAGCGTGGCTAAGAGGCCTGAGAAAACTGTTTACAATCATGGCATTAGGTGAAGGGAAAGTAAGCACGTCTTACTACGAAAAAGCAGGAGTCAGAGAAAAAGACCAAGGGGGGAACTGCCACACACTTTTAAAGCATCAGCTCTCATAAGAACTCACTCACTATCACAAAAACAGCATGGGGAACCACCCACATAATCAAATCACCTCCCACCAGGCCCCTTCCCCAACATGTGGGAATTACAATTGGATATGATATTTGGGTAGGGTCACAGAGCCAAATCATATCACTTTCTTTGAGGATTTAATGAACAATATCTATCAATACGTTCATCTTAAATACTGAGTAAGTGCAGAGGCAAAGACTGGGCACTGAAGCCCGGGAAATACATCTTGCCTCAGATATATTGTGGGATGTACAGAAGTTTCAGATTGCAACCACTGGTCAAAATTTTACCTGATGCTCAGTAAAAAGGACTTGAAGTCTGATAATAGAAACTTTTTGTCCTTCCACATTCTTATATGTGAACATAATAATCATAATTCTCATTAAAGAATGTGGATTCAGTAATTCTCAATAAATGATTTCGTCCTCATTATGAACATCTTCATTCATTATTACAAAGATATCACAACTGAGAGTAGACCACTTTGTTATCACACTCAAGTTTATGGGAACTGAGGTATAACATCCTAGTAACTTCTTTCTTACAAACTTCTGACAGAAGGAGACCTGTTTCAGCTAACAGCTGGACTGTAATATTTGTAAGCTTAAAGTCAAAGGAAACTCAACAATGGATTAACTAGGGCAGATGACAATATGTTAACTCTAGGCATATATTTTTGTTTGTTCTTTTCTTAAAGAGATTAAAATATATACTTTACATCATTTTCCATCATAAATATACTTAAGTCCCATAATAATTTGCTAGAAATTAGAAAGAAATTATCTCTAATAGTGATTTTATACCAAGAATTGAGTAACGGCTTGAGATAAACAAAAATACTTGCCATCCTTTCTAAATCTCATTAGACCATGGACAGGAGGGGGTTAATTTACAAATGACACTTCAAAAATATTTCTACTACGCAAAACTAGTAAGCAGCTGGATTTCATACCATGTTACACCGTTCTTTGTGGGATTTTTCTATTCCTTCATAAAGACTTAGTAGCTTTATATTCTATACCTACTAAGGACTTTGCTTCAGAAAGAATATACTTTTGAAAGATGCTTCAGAAAGAATATACTTTTGAAAGAATAATAGTAACAATAGGTAATATTTATTAAACATTTCCTAATGCTAGTTTAATTGTACTGTAGATACTTCATTTAATATTCATAGTCATAAGGTAAGATTACCTCTTTTATGATTCCCATTTATTCAGAGAAGGAAATCTTTTTAAGAGATTATGCGACTTGTCCAAGGTCAACAAAATTAAAGCCAGACCCTTTACAATCTGCACCATGGTGCCACTGCTTTAAACATTGCGACCAATATCAACTTGTATTTCAACTAGCTTTCTTTCGGTTTCTTTTTTAAGGTAAAATCTTGCTTAAGATAATATCTCTCCAAAGGAAAGATCTTGTATAAGACCAGACTCATCTCTCAAAAGGGACGACAATATTGTGTTTCTTTGCAGACTAAGTCTAACTTAACAGCACCTGGGTCTAGTGATCAACGAATAAGTTTTTAAAAAATAGTTGCATGAATCAATGAATGAATATTTAAAAATAATTAAATGACCTTTCAGCCAAGCCAAAATTGACTGTTATTTTCACCTTTTTTAAAGTAGTTTTTTTTTAAGGTTTTAAATCTCTAGCATAAACAGACAGCTCATATTTTTATTTTGAAAATACTAGAATGGTCTCAAGCTAAATGTTACAATGTGATTTTAGAATGATTGATTTTTGACTTGATTAATAGTCTTTCCACAGAGACAACTCACAGGCTATAAAGTGCTTGACATTTCCCTGGCTTCAGAAGGCACTAGGGAAGGAGGTAAGTATGGACCAATTAGCAGATGGGCACTTCAAGTGTACTTCTAGTTATTTGTATGAATTGTGAAGGTCTTTAATATCCTCTTTGAACTTTTGACGCAGAAAACAAGATTTGTCTACTCGTATCTAGTTTAAACCAATTTATTTAGAACAAAAACAAGATACATTTCTGGATGAATCTCCTATTTGGGTTTTACATTCTTAGGAAAAACATAGAATCCATGAACCTCTGTTTATGAAACTATAAACTGTAAGAAGCTGTACTGCACACTAAGCAGACGTAGACATTTGTTCCTCAAAATGGAAAGGATGGTTTGATCCTTCATAGTTGAAAAATATTTCTTACCTCTTAGGATCATTATGTTTCATGACTTAAAAAAATTACATGTAATAATTCTACATATGTATGGGGCACAATGTTATGTTCTGATACATGTATGTATTATGTAGTGATTAAATCAGGGTATTTAACATGTTCATGATCTTATATATTTTTCAATTTTTCCACATATAAATGAGATCATGCACTATTTGTTTCTCCATGCCTTAACGTGGTGCCATTTCACTTAACATGATGTCATCCAGATTCATCTGGGCTGCCACAAATGACAGAATAACATTCTTTTTTATGGCTGTGGTGTTTCCTTGTGTATATGTACTAGTTTTCTTTATCCAAGCTGTTGATGAACACTAACTTGATTCCATATTTTGGCTATTGTTAATAGTGCTGTGATAAGCATAGGAGTGCAGACCTCTCTTCAACATGCTGATTACATTTCCTTTGAATAAATATTCAGTATTGGGATTTCTAGATCTTATAGTAGTTTTATTTTTAATATTTTGAGGAATCTGTATACTGTTTCTCATAAAGGCTATACTAGTTTACATTCACACAAACAGTGTAGAAGAGTTTCCCTTTTTAAATTTGCTTACCAGCATTTGGTATTTGTCTTTTTCATAAGAGTCATTAGAATTGGAATGAAGTGATATCTTATGGTGGTTTTAATTTGCATTTATCTGATGTTACAAATGTTGAGCATTTTTACATATACTTATTTACCATTTGTATAGCTTATTTGGAGAAATATCTATTTAGGTATTATGCCCATTGATTTTTTTTAATTTTTCATTTTTGTGAGTACATAATAGGTGTATATAGTGATTGGGTACCTAAGATATTTTGATACAGGCATGCAATGTGTAATAATCATATCAGAGTAAATGGGATATCCATCACCTCAAGTATTTACTCCTGTGTTACAAATAATTCAATTACACTCAGTTATTTTAAAATGTACAATTATGAACATGTTAAATATCCTGATTCAATCATTACACAATACATACATGTATCAGAACATAACATTGTGCCCCATACATATGTAGAATTATTACATGTATTTTTAAAATTATTATTGGCTATAGTCACCCTGTTGTGTTATCAAATGCTGGGTCTTATTGATTCTTTCTACTTTCTGTACCCATTAACCATCCCTACTTCCCCTCCAACCTTACCCTCACTACCCTTTCCAGCCTCTGGTAACTATCCTTCTACTCTATATTTATTGCCCATTTTTTAATTAGGTTATTTGTTTTTTTGCTATTCAGTTGTTTGAGTTCTTCATTTATTCTGGATATTAATCTCTTTTTACACATATAGTTTGCAACTAAGTTCTCTCATTCTTCTAGTGCCTTTATAGTTTTGGGTTTTACATTTATGTCTTTCATTTTAATTGATTTTTTGTATGCAGTGAGAAATAGGAGTCTAGTTTCATTATTCTGAATGTGGATATCCAGTCTTCCCAACAACATTTATAGAAGAAACTATCCTTTCCCTAATAGTTGTTCTTGGTGCCTTTGTCTAAAATCAGTTTGCTGTAAAATTGTGAATTTATTTCTCTACTCCCTTTTCTGTTCCAGTAATTTATGTGTCTGTTTTTATGTCTTCATTATGCTGTTTTGGTACATACTTTGTAATATGAAGTCAGACAGTGTAATGTCTCCAGCTTTGTTCTTTTTTCTCAGAATCTCTTTGGCTACAACAAGACTTTGTAGCTTCATACAAATTTTAGGATTGTTTTCCTAATTCTCTGAAGAATGTCATTGGTATTTTGATAGAAATATCTTTAATCGTTGCCATTGTAAAGATTTTTCATCTTCATGGTTAAATTTATTCCTAGGGATTTTTTTGCAGCTATTGCAAATGGGATTGCTTTCTTGGTTATTTTTCAGAGTTTGCTATTGACATGTAGAAATACTAGTTACTTTTGTATGTTGATTATGTTTTCCGCAGCTTTCCTGAATGTGTATATTTATTCTGATAGTTTTTTTTGTTGTTGCTGGAGCCTTCAATTTTTTCTATACATAAGATCATTTCATTTTCAAAAAGAGACAATTTGACTTTCTCTTTTCCAATTTACATGCTCTTTATTTCTTACTCTTGCCTAATTTTTCCGGATAGAAATTCCAATACTATGTTGAATAAAAGTGATGAAAATGGGCAACTTTGCTTGTTCCAGATCTAAGAGGGATCACTTTCAACTTCTATATTATGTTGATGATGAAGAACCTTCCTTCTATACTTTATTTGTTGAGAGCTTTTGACATAATGGAATGTTGAATTTTATCAAATGTTTTGTTCTGTACTATTGAAATAATCATATACTTTGTTAAAATTTTATAAACGTTTAGTTTAACTTTTGGAATACATGTTCAGGTTTCTTAAATAGGTAAACATATGTCATGGGGGTTTGTTGTACAGATTGTTTCATCACCCAGGTATTAAGCCTGGTATCTATTAGTTATTTTTCCTGATCCTCTTCCTCCTCCCGCCCTCCACCTTTTTGGTAGGCCCCAGTGTGTGTTGTTCCCCTTTATGTGTCCATGTGTTCTCACCATTTACATCCCACTTAATAGTGACAATATGCAGTATTTGGTTTTCTGTTTCTGTATTAGTTTGCTAGGGATAGTGGCCTCCTGCTCCTCCAAAGGATCTCTTTGTTTTTTATGGCTGCATAGTATTCTATGGTGTATATGTACCAGATTTTCTTTATCCAGTCTATGATTAATTGGCACTTAGATTGATTGCATGTCTTTGCTATAATGAATATTGCTGCAATGAACATATACATGCATGTATATTTATAACATAATTATTTATAAATTATTTATATTCTTTTGGGAATATACCCAGTAATGGGATTGCTGGGTCAAATGGTATTTCTGCCTCTAGGTCTTTGAGTAATTGACACACTGTCTTCCACAATTTACACTCTCACCAACAGTGTAAAATTGTTCCTTTTTATCCACAACCACAGCAGCATCTGTTGTTTTTGACTTTTTAATAATTGTCATTCTGACTGGGGTGAGAGGTGTCCATTCATGTCCTTGGCCTACTTTTTAATGGGGTTGTTTTTTTCCTGTAAATTTATTTAAGTACTTTATAGATACTGGATATTAGACCTCTGTCAGATGCATAGTTTGCAAAATTTTCTTTGAATCCTATAGATTGTCTGTTCACTCTCTTGGTAGTTTCTTCTGCTCTGCAGAAGCTCTTTAGTTTAATTAGATCCCATTTGTCAATTTTTGCTTTTGTTACAATTGTTTTTGGTGTCTTCATCATAAAATCTTTGCCCATGTCTATGTCCTGCAGGGTATTACCTAGGTTTTTGTCTTGGGTTTTTATAGTTTGTGGTTTTACATTTAAGTTTTTAATCTTCAGTTAATTTTTGTATATGGTGTAAGAAAGGGGTTCAGTTTCAATCTTCTGCATATGGCTAGCCAGGTATCCCAGCACCATTTATTGAATAGGAATCCTTTCTCCATTGCCTGTTTTTGTCAGGTTTGTCAAAAATCAGATAGTTGTAGGTGTATTGGCTTATTTCTGTGTTCTCTATTCTGTTCTATCAATCTATAGGCCTGTTCTTGTATGAGTACTATATTGTTTTGGTTACTGTAGCCCTGTAGTATAGTTTGAAGTTGGGTAGAAAGATGTCTCCAGCTTTGTTATTTTTGCTCAGGACTGCCTTGGCTATTCAGGCTCTTTTTTCGTTTCATACAAATTTTAAAATAGTTCTTTCTAATTCTGTGAAGAATGTCAATGTTAGTTTAATAGGAATAGCATTGAATCTATAAATTGCTTTGGGCAGTATGGCCATTTTAACCATATTTATTTTTTCTATCCATGAGCATGGAATAGCTTATTCATCAAGATCAAGTAGGCTTCATCCTCAGAATGCAAAGTTGGTTCAACATATGCAAATCAATAAATGTGATTCATCACATAAACAGAGCTAAAGACAAAAAATACATGATTATCCCAATAGAAGCAAAAAAGGCTTTTGATAAAATTCAACATTCCCTCATGTTAAAAACCCTCAATAGTCTAGGTGTTGAAGAAACATATCTTAAAATAATATAAGCCATATATGACAAACCCACAGGCAAGATCATACTGAATGAGCAAAAGCTGGAAGCATTCCCTCTGAAAACTGGCACAAGACAAGAAAGCCCTTTCTCATCACTCCTATTCAATGTAGTATTGGAAGTTCTGGTGAGGGCAGTCAGGGAAAAGAGAAAAATAAATGGCATTTAAATAGGGAGAGAGGAAGTCAAACTATCCCTATTTGCAGATCATATGATCTCATATCTAGAAAACCCCATTGTCTCAGCCCCAAAGCTTCTTAAGCTGATAAGCAACTTCAGCAAATCTCAGAATACAGCAGCAATGTGCAAAATTTGCTAGAATTTCTGTACACCAACAACACTTAAGCTGAGAGCCAAATTACAAAGGAACTCCCATTCAAAATTGCCACAGAAAGAGTATAATACCTAGGAATACAGCCAACAAGGAAGGTGAAAGATCTCTATAAGGATAATCGCACACCTCTGCTCAAAGAAATCAGAGATGGCATAATCATATACATTTTGCTCTTGATTCTGTTAGTGCATCATGTTTATTGATATGCATATGTTGAATCATTGATATGGTTTAGCTGTGTCACCACCCAAATCTCATCTTGAACTGTAGCTCCCATAATTCTCACGTGTGATGGGAGGGATCCAATGGGAGGTAATTGAATCATGGGGGTGGGTCTTTGCCATGCTGTTCTCATGATAGTGAATAAGTCTCACAAGATCTGATGGTTTTATAAAGGGGAGTTCCCCTCCACACGGTCTCTTGCCTGATGCCATGTAAGACATTCCTTTGCTCTTCCTTCATCTTCTGCCATAATTGTGAGGCTTCCCCAGACATGTGGTTCTGTGAATTCATTAAACCTCTTTCCTTTATAAATTACCCAGTCTCGGATATGTTTTTAATAGCAGCATGAGAACAGACTAATACAGCCATCCTTGTATCCATGGGATAGATCCCACTTGATCATAGTGAATTATCTTTTTAATTTGCTTTTGCATTCAGTTTGCTAGTATTTTGTTGAGCAATTTTGCCTCTATTTTCATCAGATACATTGGCCTATTTTTGTTGCTGTTGTTCTGTCCTTGGTTGGTTTTGGTGTCAGAGTAATGCTGGTCTCATATCATAAGTCTGAAGAATTATCTACTCCTCAATTTTGTGGAATAGTTTGAAAAGAGTTGTTATTAATTGTTTTTTAAATGTTTAGTAGAACTCATCAATCTATTAGGGCCTGTGCTTTTCTTTAATGGGAGATGTTTTTTATTACTGATTCAATCTTGTTACTCATTATAGTTCTGTTCAGGTTTTTAATTTGTTAATGATTCTATTTTGGTAGGTAGAATATGTTCAGGAATTTATCTCTTTCTTCTAGGTTTTCTACTTTGTTGGCGAATAGTTATTCATAATAGTCTCCAGTGATCCTGCATTTCTGTAATATTATTTTAATATCTCCTTTTTCAACTCTGATTTATTTGAGTCTTTTCTCTTTTTTTAATCTGGCTAAAAGTTTGTCAATTTTTTTTTATCTTTTCAACAAACCAACTCTTCATGTTGTTTACCTTTGTATTGTTTTTATTTTCTATTTTATTTATTTCCACTCTGATCTTTCTACTAATCTTGGATTTAGTTTGTTCTTGCATTTTGCTTCTTTGAGGTATAGTTTTAGTTGGTTCATTGAGATCTTTGTGCTTTTTGGAAGTAGGTGTTTATTGCTATACACTTCTTTCTTAGAACTGCTGTTGTTGTATCCCATAGGTTTTGGTACGTTGTATTTAAAGTTTCATTTGTTTCAAGAAATTTTTTAAATTTTCTTTTAAATTTCTTCATTGACCTGTTGTTGCTGTTTTTTTTCCAGAATAAGCTGTTTAATTTACATGTGTTTTTATAGCTTCCAAAGTTCCTTCTATTATTGATTTCTAGTTTTATTCCAGTATGGTCAGAAAGTCAGAAAAAATACTTGAGATAATTTTTTTTAATTTGTTGAGAGTTTCTGTGGCCTACACATTATCTATTCTTGATAAACTTCCATGTGGTGTTGTGAAAAATGGATATTCTGTAGCTATTACGTAGAATGTTCTGTAAATCTCTACTTGGCCTAACACGTGATCTATTATTGATAAAGTTCCATGTCCTGTTGTGAAAAAATGGGTATTCTGTAGCTATTACATAGAATGGTCTGTAAATCTCTACTAGATCCATTTGGCCTAAGATGCAGTTAAAATCCAATGTTTCTTTGTTAATTTTCTCTCTGAATGATCTGTCCATTGTTGAAAGCAGGGTGTTAAAGTCTCCTACTATTATTCTATTGCAGTCTTTCTATCCCGTTAGATCTAACAACATTTACATTATATATTCACTGTGCTGTGTTCAGATATATTTATACTTTTATTCTCTTGTTCATTTGACCCCTTTATTATTGCATAATGACCTCTATTATCTCTTTATAGTTTTTAATTAAAGCCTATTTTATTTGATATAAACATAGATACTCTCACTCTCTTTTGGTTTTAATTTGCATGGGTTAATAATTTTCATCCCCTCACTTTCAATCTGTGTGTCTTCACAGGTGAAGTGATCACTTGTAGGCAGCATATAGTTGATTATTGTTGTTTTTGTTTTATGAATTCAGACACTCTGTATCTTTTATTTGGAGAATTTACTCCATTTACATTCAAGGTTGTTTTTGATAGGTAAGGATTTATTCTTTCCATTTTGTTGTTTTCTGCTTGTTTTGTTTTATATAGTCTTTGTTCTTCTCTTATATTTTGCCTTTTGTGGTTTGGTGATTCTTTTGTAATGATAAGCTTTGATAACTTTGTCTTTCTCATTTGTGTATCTGTCATAATTTTTTTCTTCATTGTTACTATGGCCTTACATGAAAATATTTTAGATAAAATAAACTAAGCCAATAATAAATTAAGTTTTGTTACACATATTATATATGTACATATATGTATATATCCTACACTTTTAACTTCCCCTCCCAATTTATAAATTGTTTCTTTGTTTATATCTTTTTATATTGTTTTTTCTTAACAACTTATTATAAATAGTTATCACTGACCATTTGACTTTTAACCTTCATACTACATACTTGAAAGTTTATATGATAACCATTATAGTAACAAAGTATTTTGAATTTGCTAATGAATTTTCCTCTACCAGAGAGACTATCTTTTCACGTGTTTTCATGATAGTAATGATTGCCCTTTTGCTTCCAGCTGAAGCACTCCCTAAGCATCTCTTGCAAGGCTGGTCTGCTGGTGATAATTTCCCTCAGCTTTTCCTTTTCTAGAAGAGACTTTCTTTCTCCATCTTTTCTCAAGGACAGTTTTGCTGGATATAATATTGCAGAATGGTAGGGGTTTTTTTCTCCCTTCAGCACTTTGAATATATCATCCCATTCTTTACTAGCCTGAAAGATTTCTGCTGGGAGACCTGCGTATAGTCTAATGGGGATTCCCTATATGTGACCTGACACTTTTTTCTTGCTGCTTAGAGTTCTCTCTTTGGCTTTGACTTCTGATACTTTTATTATAATGTTTCTTGAGAAGACTTCTCTGGATTAAATCTCTTTGGTATTCTTTGAGCTTCGTGGATTTGAATTACCATACATCTTCCAAGACTTCAGAAGTTTTCAACTATTATTTTATTAATTTTTGTGCCCTCATCTATCTCTTCTGCCCTGGAATTTCAATGATGTGGAAATTTCTTTACTTAATGGCATTCCACAAGTCCTGTAGGTTTTCTTCATTTTTTTTATTCTTTTTCTTTTTTTTTTCTCCTGAGTGGGTAATTTTTTTTCTTCTGAGTGTGTTCTTCTGACACAAAAGACCAGTCTTCAAGTTCAGAAATTTTTCTTCTGCTTGATCTAATTTGCTGTTGAAGCTCTTGATTGTATTTTTTAAAATGTTATTCATTTAATTCTTTAGGTACAAGATTTATGTTTGGCTCTTTTTGTCTCTTTCTGTGTGATATTTTGTTCCTGATTTCATTGAATTGTCTGTGTTTTCTTACATCTTAGTGAGTTTTCTTTAAATTATTATTTTCACTTTCTTTTCAGGGAGCTTGTAAATTTTCTTTATTCAGAGTCAGTTACTGAGTAATTACTGTGTTTCTTTGGTGATGTCTTGTTTCCTTGCTTTTTTATGTTTCTTGTATCCCTGCATTCATATTTGTGCATCTGGTAGAATGGTTTTCTTTCTAATTTTATGAAGTGGCTTTTGTAGAGAAAGACTTTTATCTATAGATGTGTCCTATGGTGTTGGTTAGGTAGTGTGCTTTGGCTTTCATTTAAAGTAGACACAGTAGTGTAGTCTCCATGAAGTTTCTTCAGTTATAGTCAATGTCAGCAATGCCTGAGATTGCCTCAGTGGCCTAGGCTGCTGGAATTTGTGTAGCTGTTCCAGCATCTTGGGTGGGGCTCCTGAGGTGAGAGGATGGTGAGCTGTTTTATGTGCCAAAGAAGGGCCAGTTTGGACTCAGCTTTCCCATGGGAAGGACCAACTGTCCAACTGTTCCTTGGGAGGCAAGGCACCACACGGACTCAGACACCAAGATGATGGCTGTTTCACTGGATTTAGGCTCCAAGTGCAGAAAGTCAGAGTGCTGCAGCCATTGGAATGGGGTAGATGAAGTGCTTCCTAAGCAGTTTTCTCCCAGGGGTAGGGCTCTGTAGCAGTTCAGCTGGGGAATTGTGCACTATCATATATGAGTATGGTACAATGGTGACAGAGCCTCGGTGATTGGGAGAGGCAGTGGCTACTGGCCCCTGGAGCAGAACACACTTTAGCAGTGCCTCTGGTTACAACACGACACCATGCAGCAGCAGCAGCTTGGGTCACAGGGGGAGGAGCACAATGTGGCCCTTCTCAAGAGCAACACAACTATGTGAACTGTTGGTAGCTCCCCAGACTGGCCTCATGACCTGTAAAAAACCGTAGGATTCTCCAGCAGCAAAGATTGCAGATGCCTGTGGTGTCAATAGGGGATTCTGGTGGCTTTTGATTGTCTTTTCCCTATAAGGAGATGTCCCTCATAGTTTCAAGCTGATCCTGATTGGTGAGATGGGGTGGCAGGAGCAGAGTGTTTTGTTTTCTTCTCTCTTGGCCATCCTAAGTCTGTATGTTCCACAGGGTCTCTGCCACTCCTTCTCTGTACTTCAGCACGTTCCTTCAGACCCTGTAGTCAAAATGTAGTTGTTTGTTTGTTGTTTTTGTCCCTTTTGTGTGAGAGGATGAGCCATAGGTGCCTCTAGTTAGCCATCTTGCTGACATCACCTCCTCACTCAAGATTAATGACCTTTAATGTCTATGTAATACATTTATTTCTCCTTAAACAGACCAAAAAAAAATAGCAATCCTTAAAGAATGTAATATTTGCACAGCATCTGAATCACCTTGAAATATTATGTAAATATAAAAATCACTCACAAAGTAGTCAATATATGTAAATGACACAATTAAAAAAGATGGCTTGGGGCCAGGCACAGTGGCTCACGCCTGTAATCCCAGCACTTTGGGAGGCTGAGGCGGGCGGATCATCTGAGGTCAGGAGTTCAAGATCAGCCTGGCCGACAATGGTGAAACCCCGTCTCTACAAAAATACAAAAAAATAGCCAGACATGATGGTGGGTGCCTATAATCCCAGGTACTTGGGAGACTGAGGCAAAAGAATTGCTTGAACCCCAGGAGGCAGAGGTTGCAGTGAGCTGAGATCCTGCCATTGCACTCCAGCCTGGGTGACAGAGCAAGACTCCATCTCAAAAACAAAAAACAAACAAAACAACAGAAACAAACAAACAAACAAATGGCTTGAATTAGATATAAGAAAGACTAAGTTAATTTATCCTAGTCTTTTTTTTTTTTTTTAAACCAGGGCCTGGCTCTGTTTCCAAGGTTGGAGTGCAATGGCATGATCTTGGCTCACTGCAACTTCTGCTTCCTGGGCTCAAATTATCCTCCTACCTAAGCCTCCACAGTAGCTGGGTCTACAGGCATGCACCACCAGGAACTGCTAATTTTTTTTCCCTTTGGTAGAAATGGGGTGTTGCCATGTTTCCCAGGGTGGTCTCAAATTCCGGGGCTCAAGATATTCTACTGCCTCGGCCTCCCAATGTGCTAGGATTACAGGTATGAGCCACTACACCCAGCAATTTACTCTATTTGTTTAGAAATACCAAACATGAATAAACCTAGAGAGGAGTTTTCAGTTTTAGTTGTTTTCAAATAATAACAAAAAAAAGACTTTTTTATGTTTTTGATAGATGATAATAAAAATCCACACGCAGAAGCAATATTGACTCTGCTATGAGATGAATTTTCGAAGACATTCTTTCTGATAAAATGATGCAGCTCTTGGAATGATGTAGCACATCACTCGGCAGGGGCTGGGACCGAGCAGTCACCAAATATCAGTCTTGATAATGACAGTCCAAGCCATTTACTTGAAATTCTTCCTGTTTATCCTTAAGGTCAACAATTGTCCTACAGCTCTAGGAGTTCGGACTCATTTGCGAGTTACAGTGATGAGAAACATTTGTCACAGTTCAGAAATCGCTTCCTGAAGGCACACTGAAAGGCATAATAGGTTAGACCAAGCACTCAGAAGTTTGAATACTTATCTGCACTCCAGCACTTTATTCAAAAACAATCTAAATGGCTTTTGATATAATATTCTGACACTTTTCATTTAGATCTTGTTTGAAAGAGCAAGGGCAGAGGCAATCAAAAATAAAATAAAAATATGGGGTAGGAAGAGTAGATATTGAAGCTTTATGAGCATAAAAGATTCAAATTAAATTTGTGTTGAAGGTCTAAAGAGTACCTTGATGAAAACTCCAGGTAGTTATGACTATGGTAAAGCCTTTTATTATGTCTACTGGAAAGTGTACACAGGATAAGGTAAGCTAAGGTTGTTGTCTACACAGGCTGTACTATTTCTCAAGTCTGTAACTAGCTGAGGTGCCAGAGGTAGGGTACTTTTATCTTTCTTTTTTTATTTTTTGTTGGTAAATAAGTTCCCATTTTTACAAGTTAGATGAGAACAGAATAGAACATGAACAAGAAAGATAAGCAAAAGCCCTCATCTTCATGACTGCAGTGCTCCTGATATGGCTGATGCTGACCCTCTGCTTATAGCACAATCTTGGCCCTGGCTTTAATAGTGATGAAGGCATACCCAGCATTGAGTTAAAGATAAAACTAGCCTCAATATCCACATTTTCCTCAAATACACCCTGTGGAAGTTTGGGAATCTTTAAAAGGGGTTTGGTAATGTATTTTCTGGACTCCAATAATACTTTATAAATGCTGATGTTGCTCCAATAAAAAGACCTAGAATTAGGAGGGAAAATCACCCTCTGAAAAGGAAAAATAATAGAAATCAGACCATAATCTATATATTGAAATATCATTGAGGCATCTAGCTTAAAAAGTAGTTTATTATATATCACTGAAAAGTGTGGGAGAAATATTTTTTAAAGTATGTAATGTAGAAATTTAGAAAAGGAGATTCAAAGGACAATATATAACATGAATTTATTTTTAGTCCTTTTGAGTGACTCTGACCATGCACATAATTAATTTTCTATTTTTTTCCTCTCCACAGTTGAATGGGTTTATTATAATAACTTACTTTAATATATTTTTTAATAAGATTATCCCACTCTTGTCCAATTTCTAGGCTGTTGCCCAGGAGAAAATGGACTGACAAGTTGATTTAAGTTTTCTTTTATACTTGGACATAATAGTATCGGCCTCTTATGAATTTTGTCATTCTAAACTCTCCAGAATTCCGGATGAATTAAACAAATTAAATTTCTGAATCTGTAAATGTGAGAACATTGGTGGTTGTGATGGTTAATTTTATATGTCTACTTGACTGGGTTAAGGCTGATGACCAGATATCTGGTAAAACATTATTCCTGGGTGTGTTTGTGAGGGTGTCTACAGAAGAGGTTGCCACTTGAATCAGTAGACTGAATAAAGGAGATGTGCAATTCCCAACGTGGTGAGCATCATACAATCTTTTGAGGACCCAAATAGAACAAAAGGAAGAAGAGAGCAAATTCACTTTCTCTCTTTGAACTTGGACATCCATCTTCTCCTGTCTGCCAATGTTGGTGTTCTTGGTTCTCAGGCCCTTGGACTCAGACTGAATTACACCACAAGCTTTTCTTGGTTTCTAGCTTGCAGGCAACAGGTTGTGGGACTTTTCTGCCTCTGATTTATATAATAAGTGTCCTCATGTATTTATTGTATTTGTCTGTGTCTCTGGAGATCCCAGCCTTGCTTCTCACATCAGCTCATCTTCTTGCAAACTATTGCTTCCTGTGGTATGAAAGGAAGTTCCAGTTTCAGTCATATTGGATGGAAAATAGCTTTTTAATGTATGTTATCTGTAGTGTGTATGATATGAAAGGCTCCTGTGATATGAGCCCCTCCATCTTTATCTCCCATAATTCCTAAATAAATTCTGCCCAGTCATACCAACAGGCTGAATTTCTCTGTTTGCTATAGAAATTACTTTTTCAGCCTGACCTAACCTCTCCCTTTTGGTGTCCATCCACCTTTCTATTGTCAGCCTTCTCTGACCACCTCTGCCAGGTTGGGGTCTGCTTGTCTGTGCTCTCATAGTTCACTGTGCTTAACTTTATTGCCATATTGCACTGGTGTATGTTGGTTTCCTTATCTTTTTGCCTACTAGATTCTAAATCCCTAGAAGGCAGGACTTATCTATGTCTTTTACAGAACATACTAGGAAAATGACAGACACTAGCTACTCTATAAATATTAATACAGGAATAAATAATTGAAAGCAGCTGGGTGTGGTGGTGCATGCCTGTAATCCCAGCATCTAGGGAGGCTGAGGCAGGAGAATCGCTTGAACCCAGGAGGTAGAGGTTGCAGTGAGCCGAGATCGTGCCATTGCACTCCAGCCTGGGCAACAAGAGTGAAACTCCACCTCAGAAGAAAAAAAAATGTATACATAAATGATAATACATAAAAGTAAAAAAATTAATCTTCCTCCAAGGATAAAACCATGTTGATATTCACAGTTATTCCATCTAATTCTGATTTGAAGACACAGTGCTGTAATTATAATGAAAAATGATAATTAACATAACCCTTTAATGAATGAATGCAGCACTTTTTGATTTTAAATGTTTTAATTACTGTATTTTACTATAGTTATATTACAAAATGTGTTAAGCTATGGGAGAAAAAAATCAAATAAATTCTGAGAAGATAACTAACATGTTATAATGCCATAGCCTTTCCATCTTCCTTGTGTTTTTTATCTTGTTTTCACGTCATTTGCTGTAAATATTTTTAGAGTTCACTATGTGTCAGGTACTATTGTATGACTTGTATAACTAAGTGAACAAACATATAAACAATGTAATTTCAAGCATAATAAATAACAGAAGGACCGATGGTGTATGATGAAGGTAAATGATATTTCTTATTTTGAATAGATGATCAGGGAAAGTCTATTTAAAGAAGGGATAAATTGTTGTCCTGGAGAGCAACAGGGTCTAGAAACATTCCTTTGTCAGTCTGATCTGGACTTTTGGTTCCTGGTTCTAGATCCGCTCCTACCTTGATGATCTCCAAAAACCAGCGTTCATGGTTGATTTTTAAAGAATTCCTTAGGAGATGGAATTTCAAAATTATGCTCATTCTTTATTTCATAAGTCTTCCCAATGCTGTCAGAGTTCAAGATTCTTTATTATGACATTGTTAAATGTATCTTTTTCTTTCCACTAGTCATTTGGTGACATGTTTGCTGTTTTTCAGTGATGCCAGACCCATGGGCACAGTGGGATACTTGTCTTCTACATTTGTACTTCTTGTCAAAAATTAAAACAAAAATGGTTGAAATTGATGAAGTGAAGTAAACCAGTATCTCTTTAACTTTAGGAAAAATGTTCATCAAATTTCATAACGACATTCAGGTTTATTACATCTCTTAAATAATATTAACCTGTCAGGTCTATTTCTTACTCACCTTTTCCATAACATAAATAGGGTATCTATCTAATGAAAATACATAAATAACCAACTAGATGCCTCTTGAAATATTATATGGGATCATAAATTTGTTTTATTTTATTGAGCAATATTTTAAAATTTTATTTTGGGTTTAATATGATAGTCTTCCTCAACAAATGAATTACTTGCAAGGGACATTTTTAGTTGGACATAGAAGACCTCTGACAATCTAACCCTTGATACTGTAGTGATGTTGCCATGACAGAGCCTGGGGCTATAAGGCTGAAGCCACATGCAATGAAATGACCTCCATCAAGTGGCACAATTCCCATTGCTGTCAACTTGTTGACTTCACTGTCACACATATGACTTTCACTAAAAAACATTCAAAACAAACCACAGATACACAAAAATGCACAGAAGATGAAAGACACACTCAACACACATGCAGGCACACAGGTACACAGCATTAATCCACAGGCTTGAAGAGCTTAAAACCAAAGCTGCTTCAGCTCGGAGAAAACTTGTAACAGTATTTAGACTTCTCATGTTTCTAAGTGGTAAAATCCTTGATAGTTTCCTCTAGAGCTCTTAGAATAGCCAGTTGCCTCACGCCCTCTTCAACTCTAGCACTTAGAGATTTTTAAAATTCCCTTTAGTTTGGCGAGTAATCACTATGATCATATCTAGAATTACTTGTGTTGATATCTCTAAATGTAATATATATGACTCTACTTTGAGCATACTGAAAATCTCCCTGGAGAGGGTCTTCTCCTTTTTCTTCTTTATATTGTCTAGAGTACTATACTTCAGAGAACTTCAGCTCAGCTTAATTAATACATTACTTCTCTATTTCCTTGTCAATAATTCAATTGCCTAAATACAAACATAAATATATACATATATAAAATTTTAAACATTAGTAATTAATTAATGAAATGCAATAGGACAATAGGTCAGAGAAGGCTTACTGATGTAACCTTTAAGTTGAGGCCAAGTGTTGAGTTGGGAAAATGATATTCTAGGAAGACTGATTTAGCAAGAAATTAAATAACCCCAGTGTGTGAGGAGATTAAAGAACATAAAAAAGGCCTCAAGAGACATGCAGTAGTCACATTATGCATGTGTTTGTAAGAAGGGCTTTAGAATTTGAATTTTATTCCAAGTGTAACTGGAAACCAGTAAAGAATTTCATGGAGGATGGTAGGGTTTTATATCTAAAAATAATGTCACATGGTTTTTTGCCCCTTGACTCCAGGTCTCATTGTTCTCTACTTTCCCACCCAGCTTCCTGGTTAAGCAACTTCAAATACAGTTTTCATTTTCACTTCATTCATAGTTGTAATCACAATCACTGTTTTCCATGGAGAGCTTGCCATATGCATCTTATATACATTATGAAATAAATCTTTTATTGTCACCATAAATCCCTAGTCACAGAGGTATTACTAGTCTCACTTTAAGGGTAAGGAACCTACAGGCTAGACAGGCAAGATAGCTTATCCTATTCACCCTAGGTTTGCATGACTCCAAACTCAATAGGAAATATTTCCTACTATACTCAACAAACCACACTATCTCTCGTTCTATCTCCATCATATTTAAACTCCTACATGTACTCTGTACAATTTTTCATTATCTGGCTGCATTTGTATATCCATATTCACCTCCCTCTACTCTCGTCAAAGACTATGATCTTTTTTTCTTAACCACCCACCCTCATCTGTTATCCCTCACCACACACAGCATGCTTATTCTACCGCCTTGGATATACTAGAAAGTCTGCTGGTCAGCAGAAAAGTTAAGCCTCCATTCAGGCTTTTCCACTAATTGGGCCTCAGCCTCAAAATGTTATCTTTAAAATCAAGATGATAATCTCCAGCTCACCTACTCTTGAGGAATTGAGTAAACATTAGATAAAATAATGTACATATTTTCTTTTAACTCTAAAGGACAATACAAGTGTATATTTTACTTTACAACTTGTTTTAGGATCTCTTCTTAGTCAGCAATGGCTTCCTCATGTTCTCTGTCTGTCCAAAATGTCACCCACCTTTCAGACCAGGAGCAGGGAAATGTCATAAATACTAAGGCTTTTCTCATTAAATGTAACTGCTGTGTTCCATTTGTGCAGTCTCATAGTCATACTGAATTAAAGAGAAATTATTACATTTTTGGAGTTTTTCATGTGTATAAATTTTACTTGGCTATCACTGATGGAAAATCTGCACAATTATCATATATTCCATCATCTATATTCTCACCATTCCTCCCATAGTGCTGGTAGAAAGTCAAACCCAGCAATTCAGAGAACAGACCTGAGCGATATAAAGACCTGGGTTGCAATCTTGTCTCTGTTACTCCTCAGATGGATAATATTGGGTGAAAATCATGAATTCTCTTAGCCTTATTTGAATCCCTTTTAATGTGGGGTTATTAATTGCATCTTTCTCTCTGTGTTGTAAAATTTAAGTCAAGAAAAGCCTGGATACTACAGTGGCTGCCTTTCTTTCTATCAACTGTCACTATTAACATGTTTCTTCTTATAAATATTATAATGTCTATTTTTCTGTACCTAGCTATCATTATTTTCCTAAAAGCTCAGCTAATGTGTGTTTGCTGTGTAATTAAATATGTCTTCTCTTCCTTAGGACTTCTGTATGCAATTGATCCACTTTAAGCAATTGCACTGATCAGATTTTCTGTAATTGCTATTTCCAATCACACAGCCTAAGGAAAATTGTAGCCAGGTTGCGTGAAGCCTTAGATAGAAGTGGCATTCTGTTTTGTCAGCTGATAATACCATTTCCTATAGACTAAAAGCCGTATAATTTATTTTTAATAAATTTTATAAGTGTTATCACTGCATTTTGGTATATCTAATAGTTTTAAAAGCCATTACTTATCTCAAGTCTTATTTGTCAAGGAACATAGAAATAGCCTAACTCAAGAAGTGAAGCTAAAGATCGCATGACTTGTTGATTTGCTAGAGATAACTGTGGGTTGAACAGAAAAACAAATGTTTCTTTGCTAACTTGTGAAAGGAAAGTATGGAACTGCCCCCATGTAAGTAAGTAAAGAATGCACCTACAGATGATTTGGGTTGCCACCCTTAGTCTCTGAAATTTATAAGCTAGAAATTAATTATTTTATATCACCACGTTAAATTCATCACGTGTTTTGCATTATAAAGCATTTGGATTCTCTTACCATAAATAAATAACATTGAAATTTTTAGGGATAAAATATTAAGTAGTTTGAACCAAGAAGTCTTCAGAAAGCACTTTACAAAAAGTCTGCATCCCTTTGGTACTAGATTAATACATTTGATGTAAGAGAGTTTAATCATGTCGGTTCTTGTTTATATTCATAAGATTAACCTGATTGCTGAATCTGAGAATGGAGGATTTTGTTTAAAGGGCATTGTGAACATAATTTGGCTTCTAACTATCTGTAATTGAAGAGTTCAGCTTATTAAGCAGATTTGTCTTTAGAGGTGGTGTGACAGAGCCCCACCGTTGCTTTGGAATGTCTCAGAACACTGAGGTCAATTTAGCCAAGAAGCTCTTTGAAAAACTTTTTAATTTCTAAATCTCCAAATGTATTCAAGACTGGAGACATAGGAGAATCAGATCAATGTAACTTGCTCTGCTTCAATTCTCTTTTTCTCTTCCTTTCTTCTCCCTATTTCTTGCCCTCTTGTTGCTCTTTTCTTCCCCTTTCTTTCCTACAAGTAAATCTAGCACATGTGACAAAACCTGGGGCAGAAACAAGGATTTTAGGGTTTAACAACTCTGTCTAGGCTTTCACAGGCAAGCATCCCCAGGATAACCTGACTGATTTCCCCTGACTCTGGTGCACTCTCTGTCTGTCCCACCCCACAGGCACGACTAAGGGTGAGTGCAAATGCCTTTTCTTGGAAATATATTCAGAGGTCAGGCTGCCTGCAGTCAAACCCCAGTTCTTACACTCCATAGCTATGTAACAGTGGAGAAGTTGTTTGACTTCTCTCTACTTCCATTCTCACATCTGTGAAACAAAGATAATATTAGTATCGACTTGAGAGGTTCTTGTGAGTACTAAATAAAGCAATCTTTGTAACCATTTAAACCAGTGTCCTAAAGATATGAGTGGTCAGTAAGTCTTTGCCATTATTATGATACTCTTAATTATACCATTAATATACAGGAGATACAGGTAATGAGGTGGGAATTTCAGAAGGAAAAAATAAGCTTCAAAAACAAATTACATTTAGGGGTAGCTTCTCAAAACTTCAGTTTCTTCATCTGGAAAATGGGAATAAATACAGTGTCTCCTACAGAATTATTTTGAAGATTCAGTGGAATAGTTCATTTAAAGCACTTAATACCCTGCTGCCTCACACATGGTAACTACTTGAGAAATTGAGCTATTATGATGGTGGTGCCGAATAAAATGGCATGAAATCAGGGATAATGGTGGAATGACGGTGATAATGTGCAGGTTGGAGGGGAGAAAATCACTTGAAAAGAAAGCTAAACATGTTATTAATTTTAGAAAAATATTTAAGAATTGTGATACTTCTTTACTTAAAACCCTTTAAGCCCTTAAGGCCTTGGCATTGCTGTATCTCAGTGCTTCCTGGATTTGTCATTTAGGTACTGCTTTCACCAGTTTTGTCATATGGTATGCCTTTTTTTTTTTTTTTTTTTTAGATGGAGTCTGGCTCTGTCGCCCAGGCTGGAGTGCAGTGGCAGGATCTCGGCTCACTGCAAGCTCTGCCTCCTGGATTCACTCCATTCTCCTGCCTCAGCCTCCCAGGTAGCTGCGACTACAGGCACCCGCCACCATGCCCGGCTAATTTTTTATATTTTTAGTAGAGACAGGGTTTCACCGTGTTAGCCAGGATGGTCTCCATCTCCTGACCCCGTGATCCACCCGCCTCCGCCTCCGCCTCCCAAAGTGTTGGCATTACAGGCATCAGCCACCGCGCCCAGCTGGTATTTATTTACTTTTTCTTTCTTTCTTTCTTTCTTTCTTTCTTTCTTTCTTTCTTTCTTTCTTTCTTTCTTTCTTTCTTTCTTTCTTTCTTCCTTCTGTCCTTTCTCTTTCTTTCTTTCTTTCTCTTTCCTTTTCTTTTCTTTCCTTCTTTTTCCTTCCTTCCTTACTTCCTTTCTTTCTCTCTTTCTTTTTTTTTTTTTTTTTTTTTTGACAGAGTCTCACTCTGTCACCCAGGCTGGAGTCCAATGGTGTGATCTCAGCTCACTGCAACCTCCACATCCCGGCAACCTCCTGAGTAGCTGAGATTACAGGAGCACACCACCATGCCAAACTAATTTTTGTATTTTTAGTAGAGACGGGGTTTCACCATGTTAGTCGAACTCCTGACCTCATGATCCACCCGCCTCAGCCTCCCAAAGTGCTGGGATTACAGGCGTGAGCCACCGTGCCTGGCCTATATGTTATACTTTCTAAGTTAGTCTCCTCCTAAGGAATAGTGTTCAGAGGACCACATGTTTGTTCCCAAGTTGTATTTTTCTCAAATACACACCAAAACGAATGGGTAACTGTCAAAATTAAAAATCAGATCGTCTGTGCTCCAGGGAAACCTTAGCGTGATAGTTGGTGGTTCAGTTTGGGGATATACTGAAACTAACAAATTAATTTTTGCTTGTAATGTTACAAGTCAGATCTAATGAAGTCCTGAGATTAATCTCTTCTGAGATTAAGAGGGTCCAGCCACCCTGAATTCAGTTGTTTTGGTTTGTTCGTCTATTACAGGTATTTGTAACTTCTCCCCAAACCCCAATCCTTCTATAGTCAGCCAGCCAATCCTGGAAAACTTGTCACTTAATACTTGTCACAAGTTAATTGAAAATCTTCACATTTTAAAAAGAGCTTAGATACTTTTGTAAAGTAGTCTTTTCTTATCCATGGAAAATATGTTTCTAGACTCCCAGAGGATGACAGAAACCTCAGATAGTACCAAACCCTATATATACTGTGATTTTTCCTACACGTCTGTACCTGCAATCAAGTTTAATTTATAAATTAGGCACAGTAAGGGGTTAACAATAACTAATAGTAAAATAGAACCTTTACAATCTGACACTCTAATAAAAGCTATATGAATGTGATCTCTTTCCCTCTCTCTCTGTCTCTGAAAATATCTTATTGTTCTGCTCTCTTCCGTCTTCTTGTGATCTGTAAACCTGATAACACAGATGGCTGCTAAGTGACTAACAGGAAGGCAGCATAGACAATATGGAGAGGCTGGACAAAGAGAGGATTCACATTCTAGAATATCCTGAGATTTCATTGCAATACTCAGAACAGCTCCCAATTTAATACCTAGGAATTACTTATTTCTGGAATTTTCCATTTTATTTTCAGACTCTGGTGGACCACAAGTGATGGAAGCCTTGGAAAGTGACACTGTGGCTGAGGGGATACTATTGTACATTTTTACTTGTTATCTCATTGTGCAGGAGTGTGTTTTATTATCATTTTTGTTATCGTTATATAGTGTGTGCATGTGTATATGAGGTTATTATTTTTATTTTATTTTGCACAGGCTAATAAAGAGAAGCATGTGATACTTCTAAGCGTAGGCCTTTGATCCCTTAAAAAACCAAAGTAAAGAACTGAAGTTACTATTTCTAAAGACCACCTCCTTCTTCCAGTTTCTTCCTTCTTTCCCCTTAATTTCTCTGGAAAATAGAGGTAATTTGAATCATTTAGCTCAAGTTGTCCAGGTAATTTTCTCACCTAACACTTCACTTTGCGATAGAGACTATTAATTGTTACAACTCTGGGTAGCTGGAGAGATAAGAGAGATGTACTGAGACAAGGACAAGCATAAAATAGCTCATTAAAGCCCACTCACCTGCCCACACCCAGAGTGGTGGGAGGCTCAGGAGCTTTTATTATGCATCAATGTGATTCTCACTGATGCTAACCCGGGCTGCCAGGAACCCACAGCACAGTCCTCTCTCAACTCCCTCTGAGCTTTGGATAGGATTTTTCATTTCACACATCATTCAACTCCTCGCTCCAGTGACTCTGAAGAGCCAAGAACCCACCTGCTTGTGTGTGCACATTAGCACTAATCATTTAAATTCATAGTGTAGGGAGGTGGAGATGATCATACAAATTCTCAAAAAGCATATGCACTGGGGACTTTGAGAGTGAATTCCCTTAGAAATAATCTCAGAAAATGATGAAATGTGGAGCCAGAAAGTAGAATTCCTTAATTTAGCTCCTGACCACCTTTCACACATACAGTAATGTTTCTTTTGTGGAGCTTCTGTTACATGTTTGTAATATGTAATTATACTTGAGTTCACAGTAAGCAAATATTATTTTTATTAAATTAAAAAAATCTCCTCTAGTCAAGTTTGCTTAATGCCTGACATTAAAGCCTATTGGACAGTAAGGAGAATCCATGTTTAATCCTAAGTGAGCTCCTGCTTAACAATACCCACAATCTCTAGTACTCCAAGGTGAATATTTTTTTAAAAAAAAATTGGTATTATCTACTTGATGCCAGAACAACTAGTTTAAAGTTAGGTAGGATAAATAAAAATAACATTTTAAAACCAGTAACCCAAGAGTGGGACCCACTTATGATATAAAAAGAAACTGAGTTAATAGTTGAGTATTTGTGAGAAATTTTTATTCCCATTGAAAGTATTTCTACTCTTATGTTGGGTTAATAAACTCAGGGATAACATGTTTCAAGTTACCATAGAACATTGGTCACCTGGCAAAAAATAAAGTTTAAATATAAAATAATCTTAGCCATATTTTTAACTTAAAATTGCATTTGAATTTGGATGCATAATGTTGAGAGAACATTTTCACTCTCTGAACATCTTTTTTATTGTCTACTCAATAGACAGTATTACTTTTTCCTCGCTAGCAGAATTCTGAGTTTATTCAAGAGTTGGACAACTGTTCATTTCATGGGCTCTCTCAGCCCTGGGTAATGAATATTAATTAGACTAGGGAACCAATCCTATTATGTCCAATTCAATTGTGGTAATTGGTTTGGGAAGAAGGATTTAATACAACACTGGACAACTAAATACAAAGAGTTGTTTTTCTAGGATGGGAAATTTATAATACAAATTCTTTTTCTTCTAATGTTTATAATGTCATGCATCCTTGGAGCTGCCACAGACATATCACTGAGCTACTATCCTAGAATAATCCACCTCCAGAATATATTTGTGTATGAGATAACAAATTGCCTACCGTTTAAGTAATTTACAGTCAGGTTTTCTGATACTCCAAACTGAAAGTCCACTGACTTCACTTTAACTTCAGGATTTTGGATCAATCACTATTCATGTTTATTAAGTCTCTTCCTATGCCTGCATTAATCAGATTAGGCTGAATAAGAAAAAAAAGTTTATTTTTACCCACATTAATTCTGCTACATTTTTAGTGGATTTCCAGGTAAACTTTAAATATTGATTTAGGGATTTCTTATGCTACCATCGTATGCCTCTGCTAGCTGCATGCATGGTTGTCACTGAACAAGAGAGAGATGGAGCATTCCCAGAGACTTTTCACTTCCTCAAAACGATGGTGACAGCCACTGGCAGGCCACTGGCCAGACCAAGATATGTGACTAAAACCGAACGCAAGCATCAGGGGAGTGTAAGAAGCTCTTGGATATTTAGTGAGCTTTAAAAATCTCTGCCGTAGTGAACCTGCTCTAGATTTAGAAATGTTAGAAATGATAGACACTGCAATGATAGATACTACAATGATAGACTATTTACATACAGAGTACAGACCTACAGACCAGGAAACAAGAATACACAATCCACCACACTAAGTACTTTAATTGAGATGCATGTGTGGTCCTTTGGCAGCAGATTCAGTCTTCACAGTAAACTTGCACTAGGTTAATTCAGAAAGTTTAAGTGATTTGTCAAATTGCCATTAGTGTATAAGGGGCAAAACAGTGTTTAAGTTTTAATCTATTACTATGAAGTCTATTTTTCTCAATAACTTCTGATTATTTGAAAATTAAGACTCAATCCATGCATAATACAGGTAGTACAAGTATTATTATTATTGTTATTTTAGATATAGGGTCCTGCTCTGCCAGAGTACAGAGACAAGAACATGGCTCACTGCAGACTCGACCTCCTGGGCTTAAGCAGTCCTCCTACTCAGCCTTCCAAGCAGCTGGGACTACAAGCATGAGCCACCACTTACCTCTCTTACTATATAAAAATAAGAAAAGATGCTTTTGATTCCTTTTAATTCTTTCAATTATTTGGAGGAAAACTTTTAAGGAATATAATTTTTTTAAAAGTAAACAAATAAAAAGTTTTATGGAATTTGGAACAGGAGAAAAAACAAGCAGCAAGAAAGTGAGGAGTGTATAGCAGGAGGGATTCTGAGTATGTGCACTGGAGTCTGATGGATCTATATGTGTATCTCAGCTTCATCACATGCCAGCTAGGTAACTCAGGGAAACTTTTTAAAGTATTTGAACTTGGATTCCTCTCCTGCAAAATAGGAACAACATTAGTATCTATTCCATAGAGTTTTAAAAAATGTGCTTGGTTTACAGAAAAAAAAACTACACTAAAATTGATAAATATTATTGTTTTATATGTAAGTACAGTTGTTAAATAAATTCCTCAATAATATATTAAAGAAACAACCAGGGAATCGAATACAGCATAGCCATCTATGTGAACCAGCATTTTCTTTTATTCTATAAGTTTGCTTCTCAGTCTGCAAATATTACACTTAAAATGCAGAATGGGTGCAATCAATAAATGTTTTATTTTACAAGTAAAATAGCCCATTCTTTCTTAAGCAAACTTTTTTATTCCTGTTTTTCATGTGCTTGCCTGGCATTTTACAATCATGTTACAATTTTGTTAGTGGGAACAAAAGCGATTAAGTATACGTAAGCGGATATTAGGCAATTACAGCAAATGTAGTACCCACACCAATAAAGTGTGGAAGATTTTCTTAATAAAGTTTTGGATTACAAATTCTTCTGTATTGCATTTTCCAGTTGCCTGTTGCACATCTATAGGAAATGATTCAAGGGAGATTCTGTGATATTGATATTTTAAGTACATGTTTGTATAAACAGCATCCTATTCTTCAAATGTGGTTAAGTCAAAATTGGCTACACTTTCATATTTTAAATATACAGACATCAAGAATAGCATGGGTATAAAAAAAATCTCTTCATGTCACTATCACAGATTGAATTGTGTCGTTTTTCGTTTGTTCGTTTTTTGAGACAGAGTCTTGTCTGTTGTCCAGGCTGGAGTGCAGTGGTGCAATCTCAGCTCACTGCAACCTCCACTTCCCGGGTTTCAAGCAATTCTTGCACCTTAGCCTCCCAAGTAGCTGGGACTACAGGTGTGCACCACCACGCCCAGCTAATTTTTTGTATTTTAGTAGACATGCAGTTTTGCCATGTTGGCCAAACTGATCTCGAACTCCTGAGCTCAAGCAATCCGCCTGCCTTGGCCTCCCAAAGTGCTAGGATTACACGCATGAGCCAATGTGCCTGGCCTGAATTGTGTCCTTCTGAAATTCATGTTGGTTGGGGGGAACTTCCTAACCTCCAGCGTGATTGCTGTTTGAGATAGGGCTCTTAAGGAGGTAATGAAGGTTAAATGAAATCATAAGGGTGGGGCCCGATCCAATATAACAGAGAAACCAGGGCTGCATGTACCCAGGGGAAAGGCTGTGTCAGGACAGGCAGTCAGAAAGCTGCCATCTGCAAGCCAAAGAAAGAGACTTCAGGAAAAGCCAATGCTGCTGGCACCTTAATTTTGGACCTTAATTTCTATTGTTTAAGCTGCCCATTCTACCATATTTTGTTATGACAACCCTAGCTAGAAGACAAATACAGTCACCTAAGGGCAACTTTTGCCTTTAATTAATAGGTACTATCTGTTGCACTTCTGTATTTGTGTGTGTTTTCATGTGTATGTGTATTCTAACATGTTCGGTTTTGGAGGCTTTGTTAACTGGAAGAAGAGGGAAAGTTGTGCTTGCTTCTTCTTTAGGCAACCCTCCCTTCGTCAACACATTTGTGTGTGTGTGTGAGTACCTATTACATACTGAAAACAAGGATACACACTAGGCAATAATAGCAAAGAGGATAAATACATCCTATGTCTTTTAAAGGCTTAAAATTTCCAGGCAAAAATAAATATTATACAAATAAATTCAATAAAGTATGATCAATATCATGGTGTGACAACACATTTTATGAATCTTGGTCTGTAGACATGACATAGTTAAGGTGGGTCAAGAGAGGCTTTACCAAGGAACAGAAATTTAACTAAATAATGACAAGGAGGTAGATGGGAAAAAAAAAAAAGAAAGAAAGTAGGGAAATCATACCCACATATCCACACATTTTCTTCTATTCTGAGACCTTAATTTCTGGATTAGGCTGTATACGGGCATTAAAGGTTTCTGTTTGGGGGTGTAATAGAGGGAGTTTCAACATAATTAAGTAATCAACATCTGCAATAATCTGCCGTCATTATCTGAAGAGACAGTTGTTAGGTATCCTATGTTTTATTCTCTTCAAAATAAAACATAATGTTCATTGGAGTCTGATGGACATGCATTTGTATCCTAGCTTTGTTACATGTTAGCTGTGTGATTTAGGGGTAAGATTTTAGCCAAGCAAATATTTTTTATTCAAACAGTTAATCAACAAATATTGAAAATAAATCTAATTCTGCCAGAGATTTAATGGTCTAGGAGAGGTAGAGGCCATAGCAGACCACAATTAGGAGCATACAGCCTGTGGGAAAAGATTAGCATAAAGAATGTGGGCTGATTTGTGAAATATTAGGTTTTTACCACATAGTTACATTGTGTCACAACTGATATATTGGACTAGAAAAGTGGAAGCTTTGTGTATTAGTCTGTTCTTATGGTGCTAATAAAGACATACCTGAGACTGGGTGATTTATAAAGGCAGGAGGTTTAATTGACTCACAATTCCACATGACTAGGGAGGCCTCACAATCATGGTGGAAATTGAAGGGGAAGTAAGACTTGTCTTATATGGCAGTAGGCAAGAGAGAGCTTCTGCAGGGGAACTCCCATTTATAAAACCATCAGACTTTGTGAGACTTATTCTCTACCACAAGAACAGTATGGGGGAAACCACCCTGATGATTGGATTATCTCCACCTGTCCCTGCCCTTGACATGTGGGGGTTATTACAATTCAAGGTGAAATTTGGTTGGGGACACAGCCAAACCATATCACTTAATAAGGGTTGCCGTAATGATAGCAGTGGTGGCCCATCTGAAGCAGCCACTGCCATGACACCAGCTGCACTGGCAAAGGTGCAGCTGGGGCTGCACAATCCAAAAAGCCAGCAGGAGCTAGGACCAGGTGGAAGCCCCGCCCCTACTGAAGTGGGGAGCCTTGCGCTCCCCAGGTGCAGCAGCAGCTGCACAGCCATGGCTGTGAACCTGGGCATCCCTGTGCTCTTGGGAGCGAGGAGCGGGCAGGAGCCCCTCCCTCCCAGGCATAGCTGCAGCTGTCCAAGCCACAGCTGCAGACCCTGGCATCACTGCACTCTCAGGGGTCTGGGAAACACACACCCCTGACCCCTGCAGGCTTAGAAGTGTCATGCTCCTTCTTCCTGGCCTCTCCTTCTCCCAGCTCCTGCTTCAATGTCAGAGCAGAGTTAAGATTGAGCCCAGGTGCTGTCGCAACCTAGCTGAGCGTGTACACGCTTGGGGCAATGGTGACATGCCAGCCCTGCTGTCTCAGTCTGCTCCAGACTTTGGGCACTGAGCAGTATAGGAGGAAGGTCAAGGCAGGGCTGAGGACAGTTTGGTGCTGGCCTGCAAGTGCTCCTCAGCATGAATAGCCTGGGCACCATGAACAGTGGCAAGAGGCAGACAGGCTCCTGGGCAGAAAAGGGCAGGTCCCTTGTGAAGCCCCACCTTCAAGGACTGAAACCTGGGGGCCGGGTTGCCACTACCACAAACTGGAATGGAAACTTATGGTGCTTTTTCCAGGCCCACCCATGGCCACCGATGGACCAATCAGCACATATTTCCTCTCCTCTGAAGCTCATAAAAACCCTGAACTCAGCCAGACTCAAAAAGAGACGACCGAGACAACCAGCTGCAGAGAGGAGCTACCCAATCCAGGGTCTCCTCTCTGCTGAGAGCTGAGCAGATGTTGGGACTACCGGCTGTGGAGAGGAGCTATGTACTCCAAGGTCTCCTCTCTTCTGAGAGCTGAACACTCATCAGGACACTCTGCCTGCAGAAAGGAGCTGCCCAATGTAGGTCTCCTCTGAGCTGTTCTGTTGCTCAGTAAAGTTTCTCTTTGCCTTGCTCACCCTTCACTTGTCTGCATACCTCATTATTCCTGGAAACAGGACAAGAATTTGGGACCCACTGAATGGCAGGGCTAAAAGAGCTATAACACAAACAGGGCTGAAACATGCTCCTTGTTCATCATGTTGTGGGTGACAAGAAGGAGAGAAGGAAAAAGGAGAGAAGAGCTGAAGCCCTTTGGGGAGCCCAGACCTAGGAGCTCCCCAAGCCAGGGTTGTAAAACCCTCTTTGGGGCTCTGTGGTTCCTGGCATCACTGTGTTCCCTGATGCCAGCCGTGGAAGCTGCTTGTGGTATGCCCGGTCCAGCCGCAGCCTCACAGGGAGCCAGGACCTGGACCAGTGCCTGGAGCTTCCTGTCCTCCCACAGCCAGTGTGCCTGGCTGTGTGCAATGGCCAGACCTCACACTCACTTTTCACACACCCCTCACCACTCTGCTCACCCCTGACAGGTATGGGATCCAGGCCAGTAGTAAGAGCCAAACATAGACTGCCAGGTTGAGTGGGCGGAACAAGCCCAGCAGACCTGAGCAAAACTTAAGTAAAGGCACCACTGGCCACGGGGGTTTCCATCTGGAAAAGCCTCACCCCAAGGATCCTAGAACAGTAACAATAATGATGACAAACTGCTAGATATTGCTAAAAAAAAATAAATAAAAATAAATAAAAATGAAAACCTCAAAACAAAACAGTCAGGTGCAGTGGTTCATGCATGTAATCCCAGCACTTTTGGAGAACGAGGCAGGAGGATAGCTTGAATCTGGGAGTTCAACACCAGCCTAAGTATCAAAGTGAGATCTGATCCCTACAGACAATAAAAATTAAAAAAGAAAATTCATCCTGCATGGTGGCATACATCTGTAGTCCCAGTTATCTGGCAGGATGAGAGGATGAGGCAGGAGGATTACTTGAGCCCAGGAGGGTGAGGTTGCAATGAGCTATGATCATACTACTTGAACTCCAGCCTAGGTGACAAAGCAAGACCCCGTCTCTTAAAAAAAAATACATCTATTCTGAGTTTTGTGTTTTATGTCAAGTGACCTAACATCCAACTCCTTAAGTGTTGACATGGTGGAAGACTATGTGTTTTGGCATCACTTCCAAATCTGCCATTACTGTAGCCTTAAAGCATCTTGGCCTTGGGCTCCTTATCTTTAAAAGGGAATACAATTCACTAGACCTAGTAGATGTTCTAGGATTGCTATGAAGTGAAAACGAATCAAAAAAGAGTCATCCTATACACACACAAACTCACAAAACTCATTAAAGGCAAAAGTTGGTCTTTGGCAGTCTGTTGCGATGGCTCATGTCTGTAATCCCAGTGCTTTGGGAAGCTGAAGCAAGAGGAATGCTTGAGACCAGGAGTTTGTGACCAGCCTGAGCAACCTAGGGAGACCCTGTCTCTACAAAAAGATAGAATAAAATAACCAGGCATGGTGCTATGTGCCTGTAGTCCCCGCTACTTGGGAGGCTGAGGCATTAGGATCACTTGAACCCAGGACATTGAGGCTGCAGTGAGCGAAGTTCATGCCACTGCACTCTAGCCTGAGTGACACAGCAAGATCCTGTCTCAAAAGAAAAAAAAAAGTTGGTCTTGGTGATATAAAAGAAAGATTAACATGGTAAGGCAAGAAATCTTTTTACTTCTTTGTGTTCCCAGAATTATTAATATTACATGGAGGCTTAGGGAAAGAACTTGATAATGTGTGTTGACTTATACAAAATTATTGAAAGTAAAGTAATTTTGGATGCTTTCAGCTTCAAGAGAGGAAGGAAGAAAAGAAATAATAAAGGAAAGAGGAAGGAAGGGAGAAAGAAAGGGAGGAAGGAAGGAGGGAAGGAAGGAAGGAAGGGAAGAAGGGCGGGAGGGAGGGGGAAAGAAGAAGAGAGCAAGACAAGTAGGGAAGAAAAAATAAAGAAGGAAAGAAATGAAAACAACTTACACTTAACTTGTGTTAGCTTACATAACAAAAAGCTGAAAGTAGGCTTATCCAACTGAAGATAAAGATAAATAGATTTGAGGAAATGGAAGAAAGATCAGTATTTCAGAAAATAAAAGGTCTTGAGTGCTGCTAAGAATGATAGTATCATGGACAAAGATGAGAAGTTTGGGAGAGGAGGAAATTTTTTTGATCAATACATTATCTTTGATACTTCTATGTTCAATAAATAATTCTGATATACATTAAGTTTTAAAAGCAGTGCTTGAGAGTATTTTTTCACGGAGCAGGAGTGAGAAGCACTTGTACTGGGCTGGCAGTGCCAAATGCCGCTTATCACCCCCGAGAATATTTTTTCACAAGAGTAACACTACATCTTTGAACTCTGGTTTTTCATAATGTGTTCATAAAGTGTTCATTTTCCCCTCAAAGCAGACAAATTAAGGTGTGATTCCTTTGTAAAATAAATGATAAAACTTGGTTCATCTATCATGCTATCTTGTACAGTTCTTATTATCTAGTGCAACCAAGTGTCAATAGTACAGAAATATTGAATGTTCTTAATGATGCCCTGAGGCTCAGCCGTATTGACAACCACATCTCTAACCACCAGCTAATAAACTGATCATGATTTAATTAAATTTGTATATTAAGGATGAATGGCCCTCTTTGCTATTGGGAAGGTACTTTCATTTACTCAACAGGCAATATTTAGAGACTATGATGCACTGGAGCTCAAAGACAAATTAAGTAAGACTATTTACATACAGAGTACAGACCTACAGACCAGGAAACAAGAATACACAATCCACCATACTAAGTACTTTAATTGAGATGCATATGTGGTCCTTTGGCAGTGGATTCAGTCTTCACAGTAAACTTGCACTAGGTTAATTCAGAAAGTTTAAGTGATTTGTCAAATTGCCATTAGTTTATAAGAGGGAGAACAGTGTTTAAGTCTCAATCTATTACTATGAAGTCTCTGTTTTGCTCAGTAACCTCTGATTATTTGAAAATTAAGAATCAATCCATGCATAATACAGGTAGTACAAGTATTATTATTATTGTTATTTTAGATACAGGGTCTCGCTCTGCCAGAGTGCAGAGACAAGAACATGGCTTACTGCAGACTCGACCTCCTGGGCTTAAGCAATCCTCCTACTCAGCCTCCCAAGTAGCTGGGACTCCAAGCATGAGCCATCACATCTGACTTATTTTTTATTTTTTGTAGAGGCTATGTCTTGCTATGTTGCCAAGCCTGGTCTGGAAATCCTGTGCTCAAGTGATCCTTCTGCTTCAGCCTTCCAAAGTGCGGTGGTTATAGGTATGAGCCACTGTGCCTGGCCACTGCATGGATTTTTAAAAGTGTCTCATATACCAACTCAAATTCCCTAATCCACCCCTTCAGTTGCGGTCTGTATATTGATACACATATGTTGTTCACTTAACTAGTCAGGGTTATCTAGAGAAACAGAAGCAATTATATATATTATATATAATTATGAAATATATTTATATTATATATCATATATAAATATATGTTATACACTAAAGAGAGAGAAAGAAAGAGGAGATTTATTATGGAAATGGACTCATACAACTCTAGAGGCCTGAAAATCTCACAATCTGCCATCTGTAAGCTTGAGAATCAGGAAAGCCTGTAGTGTAATTCAGTCTGAGTTTAAAATCCTGAGACCCTGGGGTCGGGGCGGGGGCAACATAGGAGTGGGGGTGAGGTAGGCAGCTCTGGTGTAAGCCCCAGCATCCGAAGACCTGAGAATCAGGAACTCCAATGTCTAAGTGGAAGAGAAGACGAATTTCCCAGCTCAAGGAGAAAGAAAATTAGCTCTTCTTTTTTTGTTCTTGTTCTGTCCAGGGTCTCAACAGATTGGTTAATACCCATAACAGCGACCATGAATCTTCCTTATTCATTCTACTAATTCAATTAATTATCTCTTCTGGAAACACCCTCACAGACACACACCTAAAGTTTTACCAGCTACTTGGGTATCCCCAAACCTAGTCATGTAGACACATAAAATTAACCATCAGCCTCCAACAAACCTCAAACCCACCTGTGGTACCAGGGTGCCTATCTTCAAAAGGACTCCCCGTCAGCCACACAGGGGCAATATCCAGCCTCTTCCATGAACAAGTAGGCCTTGTTCTAGGCCCGAATCAATCTGGATTTCTCCCCTCCCATTTCTGGTTTTGTGTTCTGTCATTCCCCTATACATACAAATTGGTCTGTCTCCTTCTCAGGGACCAGCTCTGCCAACCAAGGGGGAATTCAAACTGCTTGTTCTAGTTCATAAAACCTTTCATTACACCTTTTCCCCACAGCAACTGATGCTAGTAAGCTTTAGATTTTCTTAATTAAGCAGACCATGGGGAAGCAATTTATTAATGTTTCTTGGAAGTAAAGGCCTGCCCCAAGGTGACATGTAGTCACCACCCCTAGACTGAGTTTTGCAAAATTTAATGCTCCATCTCCAGTAAGCATGCTTTATCTCCATGAGAATAGGAAAACTGGATGTTCCTCCTTGCTGGAAATGGGTTTTTAAACACAAAACCATTTCAATCTCAAACCAATTAACACACCAGAACCAGTTTTTGGCACGAATGAGACAATAATAACTGTGCTGATAGCCAGGTTGAAACGCACATATATTGCTACTAAGAGCTGCCCCAAGACTGCATGAAGAGAGTGCTATACAGAGAAAGCAGTTTTGCAACAATTTCATACTGATGGAGGGTTAGCTTTCCACCACTCTCACTTTGCCAGCTATCAATTCCTTTTCCAATCACGTATAAATGTTTGTGTTTCTTTCTCATCTTTACCTACTCCCATTTCTTGCCTCCATTCACATTACATATATTTTAGTATCCAGTTTGACACATTGGCTACTTAGCAACTATAAAATTGTTTTGGGGTAGAATCTACTTTAAAAAAGAACTTTCAATAATGTCATCTTCCAAGGGATTAGAAAACTAATATTTGCAGATGGATACATTCATTTGATGCTGAAATGCTAAAGAATACTGACATGCATTTTAGTACATACATCTAATAGTAATAAAAATCATAATTTAATCTTTATAGTCCTTATTTTATTTATTTTTCTGAAAAGGAATCCTATTTGTCTATCTCTTGACTCTCTACAAAAAACAATTATTATTGAGTTGAAAATTATTTCTTTTAATTTTTACAAAGTTTCAATAATAAAAATTCTTGCAGTATATTTATTTCTTTTTTATATGTACTAAGAGGAAATTACAAGTTGTATTACCTATGGCATAAAATTATCTTAATATTTTCTGTAGATGGTAATTTCCAGTTACTTAGGTCAGCAGCATGGGTAAGTGTGGGGAGGCTGCACTGACAATTGTGCATCTAGAAAGAAATGCTGGGGGTTTATAATATGTAATGTGAAAAAGGGAAAAGGAGATGGACACGAGGGAAAGATACACAACATATGCGTGTAGTTTAGTATGCCCCCAGCGTCTCTTTTTCTAAGATTTACATTTCTTCTATCCATTCTTATTATTGCCACAGAAGCAGCCATATTACAACCTAATCTTTTTTTCCTGAGCAGAGTTGATTGGTTTTCCAGGAAGACACATGGCTCAAACTTGGCTGATAATAAGATTATTCTAGCCACCAACAATACTGAGCTACCCGAAATGGCTGATTCAGTGGTAGGAACCAATCCCCAGTTGAACCAGCGGGACTCTTTCCCAAGGTTTCTGCCCTTGAACCCAACAGAGCTGGGGAACTAATTCCTTGGGCACCGAAAGAGTGATCCATAGCCATACTTCCTACTTCATAACCAACATTGAAGATGTTCTACAGGGGAAGGGGCCACATAGGGAGATATATGAAAAGCATCAGGGGAAAGATGAGAGAAAATCTCTAAAGTTGTTTGAATTATTGGATTAATTGATTTCTGAATCCAAGAGTTCCCCTTAATATGTTTCTCCTTCTTAAGCCAGTCTTTTTTTTTTTTTTTTTTTTTGAGACAGGGTTTCACTTTGTCACCCAGGCTGGTGTACAGTGGCATGATCTCGGCTCACTGCAACCTTCACCTCGTGGGCTCAAGTAATCCTCCTGCCTCAGCCCCCCAAGGTACTGACACTACAGGCGTGTACCACTATGCCCAGCTAATTTTTGTATTTTTAGTGGAGATGGGGTTTCATCATGTTGCCCATGGCTGGTCTGGAACTCTTGAGCTGAAGAGATCCACCTGTTTTGGCCTCCCAAAGTGCTGGGATTAAAGGCATGAGCCACTATGCCCGGCCTTAAGCCAGTTTTGATTGAGTAGCTTGACCAAACACATGTTAACTATCTTGTACTATACAGAAGAGTCAATAAACTGTGTCAGAAGTGCAGCAAAGTACACCGGCCATCATGACTTTGCAGATGTGCAGGTCAGGTAATAATCTAATACTTGAGAACAGAACACTGTGGTTATCTTGAAAGTCTCATGGATCAGGGACCCACCCCAAATTGTGTGGCACTGCTGTTCTGCTGCAGCTTCATCCTCAGCCATTTCTCTGGACCATAGCCAGTTCTCCAAACTGCAGAATACCCTCTTTGGAAGAACGAGGAAATGGTGCTCAGATTACAGCAGATGTCCACTTTATTAAAAAAATAACATAAAGGACAATAACACAGGAGGCAGACTGAATAATACCAGGTTGGGATGGGTGACATTTTGTACCCAAAAGAGCTGGGTGCTCTATCATTCTATATACATAATCTGTCTCAGTAACTTGCATCATCTTTCCTCTCCCTTCCCTTACCCAGACCAGGTTAGCATTCTTTCCCATCCTGTATATTGGTAGTTAGAAAAAAAAATGGAAAGATAAAATGAGTAGGGATATGAGATTTTCTAAATTTAAGTGAATCAACTTTCTAGATCTATGGACTTCAGACATGAGCTTAAGACAGACAAAGTATACGCAAGTCCTTACTTTCATTGTGTCTAATTAGGGATAGAATGAGCTTATCACAGTCAGCTAACATAAACTCTTGAGTATGAGCTTTTCAATGACAATACTTCATATAACATACTTGAATGTGTATGATTATATGTGTGTATATGTGTGACTTGTTTTATTACCAGTTTATGGGCTTTTAAAAAAGATGTCTGGTGACATGGTTTGGCTTTGTGTCTCCTCCCAAATCTCACCTTGAATTGTAATAATCCCCACATGTCAAGGTAAGGACCAGGTGGAGATAATTGAATCATGGATGTGGTTACCTCCATGCTGTTCTTGTGATAGTGAGTGAGTTCTCAGGAGATCTGATGGTTTAAAAATGTGTTTCTCCCTTCACTCTACAGTTCTCTCTCCTGCCATCATGTGAAGAAGGGTGTGTTTGCTTCCACTTGCAGCATGATTGTAAGTTTACTGAGGCTTCCCCAGCCATGAAGAACTGTGAGTCAATTAAACCTCTTTTCTTTATAAATTACCCAGCCTTACATATTTATTCATAGCAGTGTGAAAATAGGCAAATACAATAAATTGGCACTGGGTACTGGGCCACTGCTGTAAAGATACACAAAAATCTGGAAGCAACTTTGGAACTGAGTAACAGGAAGAGGTTGAAACAGTTTGGAGGGCTCAGAAGAAGACAGAAAGATGTGGAAAAGTTTGGAACTTTCTAAAGATTTATTGAATGGCTTTGACAAAAAAGCTGACAGTGATACGGACAATAAAGTGCAGGCTGAGGTGGTCTCAGGTGGAAATGAGGAACTTCTTGAGAACTGGAATAAAGGTGACTCTTGACTCTTGCTATACTTTAGCAAATAGACTGGAAGCAATTTGCCCCTGCCCTAGAGATCTGTGGAACTATGAACTTGAGAGAGATGATTTAGGGCATCTGATGGAAGAAATTTCTAAGCAGCAAAGTGTTCAAGAGGAAGCAGATTATAAAAGTTTGGAAAATTTTCAGCCTACCGATGCAGTAGAAAAAGAGAACCCATTTTTGGGGGGAGAAATTCAAGCTGGCTGCAGAAATTTACATAAGTAACTAGGAGCTGAATGTTAATCACCAAGAGAATGGGGAAAATGCCTGCAAGCCATGTCAGAGACCTTCGTGGCAGCCCCTGTCATAACAGGCACAGAGGCCTAGGAGGAAAAAATGGTTTCACTTCCCAGGGTCCCCCCTGCTCTATGCAGCCTTGGGACATGGTGCCCTGTGTATCAGCTGTTTCAGCTCCAGCTGTGGCTCAAGTGGCCAAAGTAAAGCTCAGGCCATTGTTTCAGAGGGTGCAAGCCCAACACCTTCGTGGCTTACACATGGTGTTGGGCCTGTGGGTGCACAGAAGTCAAGAACTGAGGTTTGGGACCTCTGCCTAGATTTCAGAGGATGTATGGAAACACCTCTATGTCTAAGCAGAAGTTTGCTGCAGAGGCAGACCCCTCATGGAGAAACTGTGCTAGGGCAGTGCAGGAGGGAAATGTGGGGTTGGAGTCCCTACACAGAGTCCACACTGGGGCACTGCCTAGTGAAGCTGTGAGAAGAAGGCTACCGTCTTCCAGACCTAAGGATGGTAGATCCCCTGACAGCTTGCACTGTGTGCTTGGAAAAACTGCAGGCACTCAATGCCAGCCTGTGAAAGCAGCTTGGAGAGGGGCTATACCTTGCAAAGCCACAGGTGTGTAGCAGTCCAAACTACTGGGAGCCCACATCTTGCATCAGTGTGACCTGGATGTGAGAGCTGGAGTCAAAGGAGGTCATTTTGGAGCTTTAAGGTTTAATGACTGCCCTACTGGATTTCAGACTTGTGTGGGGGCTATAGACCCTTTGTTTTGGACAATTCCTCCCATTTGGAATGCGTGTATTTACTCAATGCCTGTACTGTCATTGTATTAAGGAAGTAACTAATTTGCTTCCAATTTTACAAGCTCATAGGTGGAAGGAACTTTTCTATTCTCAAATGAGACTTTGGACTTAGACTTTTGGGTTAATGCTGGAATTAGCTAAGACATTAGGGGACTGTTGGAAGGGCATGATTATGTTTTGAAATGTGAGCACATGAGATACGGGAGGGGTCAGGGGTGGAATGATATGGTTTTGCTGTGTCCCCACTAAAATATCACCTTGAATTGTAATAATCCACATGTATAAAAGGCAGAACCAGGTGGAGATGATTGAATTATAGGGAGGTTCCACACATGCTCTTCTCATGATAGTGAGTGAGTTCTCACGAGATCTGATGGTTTTATAAGGGGCTTCCTCCTTCACTCTGCACTCATTCTGTCTCCTGCCACCCTGTAAAGAGGTGCCTTCCACCATGATTGTAAGATTCCTGAGGCCTCCCCAGACATGCTGAACTGTGAGTCAATTAAACCTCTTTCCTTTATAATTACCCAGTCTTGGGTATTTCTTCAGAGCAGCATGAGAATGGACTAATACATCTGGTAACTGACTTCAGATTAAAAGTATTCATAAAAATTCCTAAATTTAGTCTTTTTCTTATTTTTTTTTTCTTGTTACTCTGAATTGGAGGGATTCCTTCCTGGGTAGAAATAAGTGTTTTTGTGCCTTGTTAGTAATCATCTGAGGGCAGAAAGCCTGTGTTTACATTAGCTTGCTGTTTCCCTTCAGGTAATTACTTCTTAGAATTCCTGCCAAACTGGTTCAACTCCAGGTCTCTTAAACAAAAGTCAAGGGGACTGAATAACAAATAGTCATCATAGGACCCTGATATTCATGATACAATTTGACCTTTACTCATAAACTTTTTTGTGATTCTGAACCACTTTGTCTGAAGTCCAGAATGAGATTATTACATAAATGACAGAGTAATTTGGCAAGTACCCACATGAAATAGGAAGAATAAGATGTGAAGAGAAGGGCTAGGTGTTAAGAGATTTGGAGAGGAAGCACGAATCTTTAGTATAGATGTGACATATAAGATGAACTGGGATTTCGGGAGGAAGGATGAATTGAGAATCTTGAGTATAGATATGAAATAGAAGATGACTGGTTGACCATCATGTAGGACATAGGGCCTGCAGCAGGAAGGAGGAATGCCTGTGGACTGCAACCGCTCATGGGAAAAGTCATGTGAAAGAGTGGATCAAGGTGGTACCCCACAAAAAGCTGACCAAGGTGGATGAGTTTGCATTCATTAGAATACAACTTGCTCAAAGAGGCAAGAATGGGTTAATTTGAAAGAATAAAATCTATTTAAATTCAGCACCTCCTGGACACAGTACAATTGGCTCCCCCGGCACATTAGGGCAATGTGCAAGATGCTGGTGTTGGCAGGAAATAGATTCTCAGTTAGGCAAATGCATCCCCTTCCTACCACCAGCACTGCTAATGCTCTGGTTTGTGGCTGAGATTATGGAAATAACCTCCTAAAAACTCCCCAGGCTACTCCTCTTACCTCTTCACAATATATCTGCCACATGTGAGCCCAAGAGATCCCTTCAATTTGTTAAGTTACATTCCATCACTCCTCTGCTCAACAACCTCAAATTGTTCTCATTAGTGAAAGCCAAAGTTCTTACAGTTTATAAAGTTCTCTCTGTTCTCCTTCTCCCACTCCCTACTGTTCTGACCTTGTCTATTTTCACCTTCCCTGTGTTCATTTCTCTCCAGCCACAGGTGAGTCCTCCCCATTTTCCAAACATGTTAGGCATACATCCTTCTTGGGGCCTTTGCACCTGTGGCTCCATCTCCTGGCAGGCTGTTTTTCAGATGGTCATACCTGGATCCCCACATGTCTCCAAGACTTTGGTAACGTGTCAGCTTTTCAGAGAGGACTTCAGAGCTTGCTCTGTAAAGTGGCAGTCCTTGTGGGCACTGGAAATCTTTCTCCAATTATAATTTTCTGTATAGCTCATATGGAAGGTGAGGCACATGTGTTGGCATTTATTTATAGATTTTGTTTATCCTCTATCTCCTGATGCTCGAACACAGACTTTGCCTGTTTTATTCACTTTTTCATAGCACCTAATAGCATCTGTCATATAATATCCTCTCAATATATATTTGTGGAAGGAATGATTCATAGAGATGAGCCCTCCCTTCAATACACAGATATGCCAACAATTACAATTACTATTATATTTCTTAGGTGTATATAAATATATACATATATTTTGGGTGTATACATATTTATAAATATTTTATAAATATATATATATATTTATATACACCTAAAAGGTATATACCCTAAAGGATATACCATAAAATAAGTCAAGATATATATATATATATATACCCTAAAATAAATCATTCTGTATATATTTCTTATATATAGCATATACATATCTTGATTTCTTAAATATATTACATATATTATATATAGAGATAGATGATAGATTTATTTTAGGGTATAAATATATATATATTCCCATAAACATATATTTATATATATAAATATATATATTCCCATAAATATATATTTATATATATAAATATATATATTCCCATAAATATATATTTATATATATAAATATATATATTCCCATAAACATATATTTATATATAAATATATATATATATTCCCATAAACATATGTGCATTTTTGTGTATATATATATCCCATATGTTTATGTGTATATGTTAATTCTGCTTATTATATCAGGAAAAAAAAGGTAACAGAAAGAATAAAATGAAAAAAAAGAGAAGTATCACTGGTAGAGATACCAAAATACTTCAAAGGAGAAAAGTTTCAAAGGATATTTCAAAAATAATTTAAAATATTCTAAAGAATTACCAAAGAAAAGTCACTGTTTTTATAAGTGCTGAGTCACTGGTCACATGTAAGAGAAAATTTTTAATTTTGAGGAGATTGGAAAGAACACAAGAAAGGGTTTAAAAGTTAAATGGACCCAGGGAAGAAAGACAGGACTTCTTGAAGAAATAGATGATTCCAGGTCCAAGACAGGAAATGTACCTGGTACATCTTATCATATCATAAATTAAGCATGTTATCAAAAAGTACTTGAGGGTCAATTTGAAGAAGACATCCTTGGCCAAAGAAGAGACAATTTGAACATTCATAAGAACAATAAATGTTATGGAATGAAAGAAATGAAACATGATTATATACTCGAATTCATAATGACAACAAAATGAGAAAAAGAAATCATTCATCATTGGGAAATACTACAAAACATGCTCATTATTTTCAAACTGGTAATAAAAAAACAAGCATTTATATTGCTGTTTTGATACTATCTATACAATTGATAGGCTAAACATTAGATGAAGGGAATTTTCTCCTTATAGATGTTTTTATCTGATAAAGAAGATATCATAAAATTAGAAATAATCATTTTGCAACTTTTGTATGAACTATTAAATCTTGGCACTGATCATCAACTCCTGTTAATATAAAAACGAGAGACAGTTGGGCATTGTGTGCTTCCTAACAGCAAAACCTTCAACTGAAGCAGTCTTGACAAAAGAAGAAACAAAATAGATTCTCATCAAGCCTCTATAAACAGCTACCAATTCACAGAGGAACACATTACTCTGCAGCAGAGGAATATAATCAACAATATATAGAGCACAGAAAATGTACAAGGCAAACAACCCAGTATCTTCAATAAATAAACCACAAGAAAGAAAGAAACTAGGCAGAGCTTATGAGAGAGACTTAAAGAAACATCAAACAAGTATATTTGTGGATTTCACATAGACTGATTAAAAAAACTTATACTCATGAGACAATTAGATATTTGAATTTTGAGTGGTTATTTGATATTAAGACATTATTTTTGACTTCAGTAAAGTTTCAGGATACAAAATCAATGTATAAAAATCAGTAGTATTTCTACACACTAATAATGTTCAAGCTGAGAGTGAAATCAACAACACATCCTATTTAAAATAGCAACAAAAATATAAGAAAATAAAATACCCAAGGGAACATCTAACTCAGGAGGTGAAAGAACTCTACAAAGAGAACTACAAAACACCACTAAAAGAAATCATAGATGACATGAACAGATGTAAAAACATTCCATGTTCATGGATTGGAGGAGTCAATATCATAAAAATGACCATACTGCCCAAAGCAACCTACGGATTCAATGCTATTTCTATCAAACTACCAATATTATTTTTCAAAGAATTATAAAACCCTTTCTAAAATTCACATTGAACCAATAAAGAGCCTAAATAATCAAAGCAATCCCAAACAAAAAGAACAAAGCTGGAGGAATCACATCACCTGACTTCAAACTATACTACTAGGCTACAGTAACCAAGACAGCATGGTACTCATACAAAATCAGTCAAACGGACCAGTGGAACAGAAGAGAAAACTCAGAAATAAAGCTGCACATCTATAGCCATCTCATCTTCAACAAAGTCGACAAAAGTAAGCAATGGGGAAGGCACTCCCTAGTCAATAAATGATGCTGTGATAATTGGTTAGCCATATGCAGAAGAATGAAGGTAGATCCCCTACCTGTTACCACATCCAATCATTACTCAAGATAGATTAAAGATTTAAATGTGAAACCACAAACTATAACACTATTGAAAGATAATCTTGGAAACTCTATATTAGACTTCAGCTTTAGGAAAGGATTTATGACTAAGTCCTCAGAAGCAATTGAACAAAACAAAAATTGACAAGTGGGACCTAATTAAATTAAAGAGCTTCCACACAGCAAATTAACTATTAATAAACAATCTACAGATTTGGAGAAAATATTCACAAACTATGCATCCAACAAAGACCTAATATCCAGAATGTGTAAGTTCCTTAAACAACTCAACAAGCAAAAGCCAAATCACCCCATTAAAAAATGAGCAAAACCATGAACAGATACTTCTCAGTAGAAGACATACTAGCGGCCAACAATCATATGAAAAAATATTCAACATTACTAATCATAAGAAAAATGCAAATCAAAACCAAGATACCATCTCACACCAGTCAGAATGGCTATTATTAAAAAGTCAAAAGATAACAGATTCTGGCAAGGCTGTGGAGAAAAAGAAGTTATACACTGTTGGTGGGAATGTAAATTAGTTTAGCCGCTGTGGAAAGCAGTTTGGAAATTTCTTCAATAAAAGATAACTACCTTTCAACCTCGCAATCCTTTTATGCGGTATACATCCAAAAGGAAACAGATTGTTCTACCAAAAAAAATTCACACTGTCATGTTCCTGTGAATGGTCACGCACCATTCACAGGAACAAAGACGTGAAATCAACCTAAGAGCCCATCAATGGTGGATTGGATAAAGGAAATGTGGTATATATATATACTATGGAATACTACACAGCCATAAGTAAGAACTAAATCATGTTCCTTGCAGCAACATGGATGCAGCTGGAGGCCATTATCCTACGTGAATTAACACAGGAACAGAAAACCAAATACCATGTTCTCACTTATAAATGGGATCCAAACATCAGGTACTCGTGGACATAAAAATGGCAACAATAGAAACTGGAGACTACTAGAGGTGGGGAGGGAGGAAGGGGCAAGGGTTGAAAAATTGTTGGGTATTACACTCAGTACCTGGGTGATGGGATCATTTGTACTTCAAATTTCAGCATTTTGCAATATACCCATGTAAGAAACCTGCACACGTATCCCTTGAATCTAAAATAAAACTTGAAACAAAATAAAATAAAAAATAAAAATAGAAAAAAATACATTATTGCTAATTTATCTTAGGTTTGATTAAAACAAATGTTTTCCCCTTTTCTTGAAACTCTGGTCGAAATTATATGATATCTGATATTTTCTTCACTATTCAGGTCCTCTAACTTCCCTCAAAATTCTTCTATAACAACTAACACTTTGAGTTTAGCTTGTGTTTGTCAGAAGCAGGGCCTGGGATGAAGTAGATGACTTGTTTGTAACTTATCTATTACAGAAGCGATCTTAGGGAGTCCCATAAGGGTGTGGAAGGAGAAAAGAGAGGGAAAGGCAAGAATAGTAAAAGTGCAAAACTCTTAAAAATAAGAAAACATATTTAATTACATTTGTAAGCTTTCTTCCTTTATCCAACTAGATTTCAACATCCTTGAGACAGCAAGAATAGATACCTACTCATTTATTGTAATCATGGAATTTTGTTTATAGGAGATGCTCAGTAGTGTTTGTTAAGTGTGTGCATATATTTAATTGAAATTTTTGTTTAATTTGATCGTTCTTTTCCTTCAAAATATAGCTTGTCTTTTTTTACCCATGTAGCATTAGTATAGGTGAGGCCTTTATAATTTTCCATTGAAATTACTAAAAAATTCACTTAACCTAATATCCTTAAAACTATATGACCCACCATTAATCTTCTTTCTTCATTGTCACTTTCAAACTAAAATAGATTTAGTAAAACCTCAAAGAGAATTCAAAACTCCTTAGCTGGATATTTATACTCCTCTGAAATCAGGGAAGAAGTGTCATTTCCTACCTTCATTTCTCAGTATTTCTGTATTGAAAGTACCTTTTCAATCAAACAAATTTATACACTATTTCTTGAGTATACCTCAGTTTCTTCCACTTTTATTTGCTTCTTCAATGAAAATTAAATAAGAAAGTGTATAGCATGTGATGGGATTTTATCAACATTAAGATAGTTTAGGTTTAAAAGTTTTCTATTTCTATGCCTTCAAAATGTGAATTACATGCTGAGTCTCTGCCTACTACCTACTGAGAGATTTTGCTGTTGTTGCAACTGTTCATCAAGCTATTGAGCAGAGTGAAAGAAAATTGTGAAATTCATTGAATGAACTTCTGTTATACATATGATAGTCAACCTCATGTGCATATTCTCAAGCGTTCAGAAATAGTTGTTTCTATTGGATTTCTCTCACTGTGTCATTTTATTGGTCAGTTTCCACAAGCCCCACATACGCTTCCTCAACACCTCCATCTGTAGAGATGCTTATCACTTGTTAAAAAGAACATCACAATTCACACACCGAGGTCTTCTACTTTCTCTCAAAATCTCTCTCTAGTAATTAACCCTTTGTGCTTAGTTTGTGTTTGCCAGAAGTGGAGCCTGAGATGAGCACTGTGTGCAAGTGATTTACTGAGCAAGAACTCTCTGCAGAGACCCATAAGGGTGTGGAATGAAGGGAGTAAAGAAGCCAAGGGAGATAAAGTCTCAGCCTCAGCCAGTTTCTTCAGGGGAGCCTAGGAGTGGTACTTCAGAGAGTTTTTCAACTGGAGACATGGGAAACACTCAAAGAGTCTGAAAATGGGAGACCTGTGGGAATACTGAGGAGGCAGTCAGCTTGGTTGTCACAGAGATAGAGCGGGGTGAAGAGTACCACCTCTGAAGTCAGAGGCTTGAAGATTAAATTTTAAATCCTGGCTCCTCTGCCTTAGCATTCTGATCTGGAAAAGGGGAAAAGAATAGCACCCACCTCATAGAATTATAATAAGGATTAAGTGAAACAGTACATACAAATCATTTAGAACAAATGTTAGGATTGATTGGTAATGGATGCATTAATTAATAGATGTCCTGAAGCACTAGATCTGTTGTTAAAGATCCGCAAAAGTCAGGAATAAATATAGCTCTGAGCAGGTAGATAATGACTATAAAAGAGTCAGTAGGGATTCAAGCTATAAGGTGGGGATTGTCTTAGGTCATCTCCCCAGGATGCTGACTCTGAGATGATGATTTGCATGCATTGAGAAACGCTTATGGGAACAGCACCTAAGAAGTTGGAAAGAAGTAGAAATGGGATCTCTAGGAATACTTGGGAGGCAACACAGGGCCCCATTTTCAGGGAAAATGAACACAAAATTGGGACAGACTCAAAGTGCTGCTTGATCATGAGGGGGCTGAATCCCATGATTGATTGAATCAAAATGGTGTTTGATGTCAAGAACAAAACAAGATTCAAACGACTATAAGCAAAGTATGATATAACAGAGGAAACAAGAAGATTCATTTGATGATATATACTGTGAATCATCTCATTTAATTCTCACAACAACCCTATACAAATGACTAATATTATCCTTTTTTTAGCGATGAAAAACCATATATGAAGTTTAAGTGATGTGTCCAAGTTAACACATCTACTAAGTGGAACAGTTGTGACTAAACCCAGGTCTGTCTTACTCCAGGGCTTGAGTTCTTAACTTCAATGTCAAAATTTAGTTTTAAACCTTTGTCTACAAGAGAGTCATGATCAGGCACTTGACCATTAAAGCTCATGAGGATATGGCTTGTTGATGGAACATATCAAGTCTGAAGACTTCCTCCTCTCACCAGAAAAAGAAGTCACAATATGCTGAAGTTAGAATGTTGTTCCAAGCATTAAGTGTATTTATTAGTGGAAATACAGAACCAGTGCACAATCACCAAAAAGTTTTTGTCCTATCTGTGCCAAAACTCAGCATCCAATATAACTCACAGTTACGATGCTGAGTTTCATATGAAACTACTTTATATTGCTTTTCCTTTTTGGAATCTACTTTCATCCTACTTACCTAGATTCCAAAAAGGAAAAACAACATGCAGCAGGGAGCTGATCAAATACATTAGTCTAAAGCATAAAAACAAAGAAGTATGACTATAACAGGATTTGTTTTTTTTTTTTCATTTTGATCACTATTAATGTGTCAGCAAGCATGAGACCATTTCCATTCAGCTACTGTATCAATGCCAATTCAGGAACAGAATCAGAATAATTGGCTCAACATGTCTCTAGTCATTTGTTTATCTAAGAGTAAAATAATGAGCGACATGTTGGCAAATTAGGTGAAAATGAATCCTGCTCAGAATCAAATAAAAATGCAATACATCCAACAGTATTTTTGTATTGAACTTCACCCCCTGCCCTAATTAACTGACTGGAATGACTTTCTAAATATTATCTTATTCAGACTTTTGAAACATAGGATGTTCCACTTAATGGGAAATCTGCATTTTATTGTAAAGCTGAAACACAAGACTTTGGTTTTACTACTCCAAATGGAAACAGATTTATTTTAGAATGATCTTTTATTTAGTGTAAAATTACAGATCCTTATAATTTTAAATCCAGAATGAATGCCTGGGGTAATATGCCTATACAGACAAACAGGGAAAAAGTTGTTACTATCAATATAATCTAGGCAATAGAATAAAAACTTATAAAGGTGGCATATCACTGCTGGCAAGCAGTTTTCAAAGAAAACAAGTGAGTGAATAAAACAATAATCAGAGTAATCCGACTCTGAAATAATTACAAATAGTTCCAACTTTTGTTAAAAATTAATCTGGCAAGGTATAAAGTTCCACAGGCTTTATAAATGTATATTTTGAAGGTGAGTAGACAAGTAAGTTCAAATCATTTTTAATCTGAATGTTTATTTTAATGATGGACTAGGAGATCTACACAGGGAAACCTAGAAAGTCCACCATACGTACTTAAACCCAGTAGAAGCTCAACTAATCCTTATAATGCAACATGAAAACAGGGATAATGTGGGTTTGGCAATCAGATAAGCATGAATTCAAATGCCAGTTAGAAAATTTATTAGGCCTCAGATGGCTTATTTAACTTCTTGTCCCTCAGTTTCTGCAGTTAGACAATCTATTTTTAAGAAGACAATTTGAAATAAGTAAATATAATATGTGAAAAAATCTGGAATTATACTTTGCAAAACATAGGCACATTAACCTCTTTCATCTTTGAAGAAGTAATTTTGAGAAACTGAAAGTCTCACTTCTAAAACAACTGTGAACTATTATTGACAGGATTGACAGCTTAATTAAGAAGTCTACTGGAGATGGTAGCAAAATTGGACTGTTGTCAACATGTGTAGACAAACTCAGAATAGGCAGAGACTGTTACCTGCAGGCTTAAAGGGAAGTTCTAAAGACAAAATGCCTTCCAGAATGATTTCAATTATTTTATGTGTCCTCAAATGAACCAGATAGTTCCATATTTAATTTTAAATATAAAGTTTTCTTCAATTTATTAGTTTTCCAAAGTTATACATAATCAAAAATGGCATGAAGAACTGGATGACTGAATAACTGGGTGCTTGAATAATTTGGCAATTAAACTTGAAAACTAAACTTGAACAAAATTTTTAGTTGTAAAATTCTCAGTCACTTACTGAAACCATTTTAACCTCAAATTCCTGCAAATCTGAACATTACCAATTCTGACAATGGCATAGAATTTTAGTTAAGGAAAAATAAAGCCAAGAAAAAAAAATGTCAGTGTAAATGTATTTTGAGTGACACCAAATATAACGGGGTAACATCAATCTTTATTAGGTAGCAACCAGAATTCTTGAGATTATTATGATGAGATTTCTTTTATCAGTCAAGAAATTAGAGTTCCAGGCAGAACTGTGCTATACTCCTATTTGTATATAACAAACTTATATCATAGAATCATAAGATAATATCTCTCTACCCATATTAGCAAAAAATAATGTTATGTTAATACATTTGATTATTAAAGACATACTTCTCTCAAGCTTCATATTACATTTTTCAAAGATAGAAATTTTACTAGAAAAATGATGAGGCTGGTAAAAAAAATTCCAGTTTTCATTGAAAAACTGTGATATTTATCTTAACACTCCAAATTTGGATAGTCTGATGAATTGTCTTATATATATTGTTTATATAGATGTCCTCTGTGCATTTTTTGATTAAGAGAAATTGGACATATTTAGCCAAAGAAATTGTGAAGTTACCTTGAAATTAAGTCAAAGGAGTTTGGGCATATTTCTATATACAAAGTGTGTGAGGAAAAATGAACTTAAATATATTTTTATTAAATTAAATATATCTTGTTATAAAAGAAAATGCTGTGGCCAACGTAGATACTACAATGTTCACAACGGTTGGAATTTAAATATGACTGATAAATTACAAAGAACACTTCTATTTCATACCAGGAAACAGTATAGAAAAACACAATATCAGTCTAAAACAGCTTTAAAAGAATAATATAGGATTTATAGAATGACAAATTGAAAAAATTGACAAATTCCTTTCCCCAAAAGCAATGACAAAATGGACAAATTTTCAAAGATAACCATTTAAGTGTTCTGCAAATTGACAGATATTATATGATAAATAAGATACACAAATTTAAGAAAACCTACCGAGCCTCAATAAAAATAGTGAAGTACAGTGGAATTGTTGTCTGGGGCTGCTCTATTCTACCCCATCCCAGCTCTGTGTTCCAGAAGTTCAACCTCAAAGTGCAGGGCATGGCATGACACTTCACTGCCAGAAAGTCTGCATACACAGTGCTGTGTGCAGACAGGAGACATTGGAGGGGTGCTAATGAGCTACTGAATTCTCCTTAAAAGTATAACCTGGGATAGACTTATAAACTACCAAACATTGAATGTATTCGCCAAACTACCAAGATCCATTGGCAAAATTTGAAAGCCTTGCTTAATACCCCAATAAGTACAGCCTTTACTGATGTTTAAGTACAGCCTCTAAACCAGCATTGGATATGACTAAGCCATACTGATTCAAGAACTTCCAAAAAGAAGCCAACCTTAAACATAAAAACACAAATTAAATAAAACAAACGAACAAACAAAAACAAAAACAAAAACAAAAAAAAACAGAGCAGAGGCATCAGTCACCACACAAGCCACAAATTAGCCCAAACAAGTTGCTAAACACATTTTCAAAAAGTAAAAGTAGTGTTTTATAGCACTTCAGGATGACTATATTAATGACAGTTTATTGTATATTTTCAAATAGATGGCTGAGTAAATTTTGAATGTTGCCAGCACAAAAAAACAATCAATTTATAGTGATTGATATTCTAATTACCCTAATTTGATCATTACAATTGTATACCTGTATCAAATATTACACTGAACTCCATAAATATGTACAATTAATAAATGTCAATTGAAAATAAAAAAGAAAAAAGAAATATCTACTCTGATAAAATGAATCAGAATATAAAGTTGCTGCAAAATGTTATCTGAAAAGCCCAGTTTTCAGCATGATTTTTTATTATAACATTTAGCACACCAAGAATAGAAGGAGTCTTCTTTAAACCGATAAAGGATATCTACAAAAATTGTACAATATCCTCATAAGTTTGGTGAAAGACCATATGCTTCCTTTTAAAATCAGAAAAAGGCAAGGATGTCTGTTCTCACAACTTCCCATTCCATAAGGCAACTATTAATTCTATCACTAAGGGGAAAAAAGACATCAATAGATACTAACATAGGCCTGGAAATCTAGGCAGTGCAATTGGGCAAACAGACAAATGGGCAGCAGCAATAAAAGATGATGAAATAAAAGGGATTCAGATTGAAAAGGAAAAGCTAAGATTGCTTTTATTATCATATGACCTGATACTGTATGTAAAAATTCCAAGAAAATTCACAAAAAAACTGTTAAATAAGTTCAAGATCAAGATCACGGTATTTAATACCAATATACAAATATTATTTTCTATGAATTAGTAAAAGAAAACTTTTTCTCTACTCACAAAACTTTTGACACCAAATGTATGAGTATTTTCTCCCCATAACACCCAGTTCTCTCACTCTCCAGACTCCAACTGAATGTCCTATAATTTAATTGGATTCTAACAGTTAGTATCTGGATTTAATGTCAAACTACACAGGATTAATAATATAGTCCTGAAAGACAGTTTCCACTTCAGATGCCAGTTGCAAGTATTGGGTCCTCAGGATACCCATACTTCTGTCTGACTTGGCTACAAAGTTGGGGCTTCCCACACACCCCACCCTCTGGTTCAATAATTTGCTAAAATGGTTCATAAAACTCCGGGAAACATTTACTTACATTTGCCTGTTTATTATAAATAATATTATAAAAATAATAGCCAAATGAAGAGGTACATAGAGTGAGGTCCAGAGGCGCCCTGTGTGCAGAAGCTTCTGTCCCTATGGAGTTTGGGGGCTGCCACCCTTCTGGCAAATGGTTGTATTCACCAATCTAGAATCTGTCTAAACCACATAGTTTATGGATTTTCATGTAAGCTTCATCATGTATATATGATGAATTATTAATATAATCTTCAGCACCCCTCTCCCCCCTGAAGGCAGGGACAGGTGCAGGGTGGTGCTGAAAGTTCCAAGCTTCTAATCATGACCTCCTTCCTGTCTCTGGTAACCAGTCCCCATCTGAAACTATCCAGGAACCTGCCAAGAGTCACCTCATAGAACAAAAGATGCGATCACTCAGGAAATTTCCAAGGATTTAGGAGCTCTATGTAACATGCTACTAGCACCCTTATCACTCAGGAAATGACAAGAGTTTTAGGCGCAAAGCGGAGGTCCTGTAGAACTTCTCAAGGGTTATTTTTGTGGAGCAGTTGAAGGTAAAGTGATACTGGATAAGCTTAAAGACAGATTTGTTTAAAAAAAAAGAAAGAAAGGAAATAATATATATAAAAGTAAACATTACTGAATTTAAAAGCAAATGTACGGTAGAGGAAATCAACAACAAAATTTGATTTCTGAAAAAAAATTAATTAAATATAAACTTTGCAAATTAAATCAAGAAGAAAACCAAAAAGTTAACAAATTTCTAATATCAGAAATTTAAAAGAGACATAATTACATATCTTAAAGACATTAGAAATAAAAAGAGAACATTAAAAAATTATGTCTATTAATCTAATAATTTGAATGAAGTAAACACATTTTTAAAAGACACAAAAACTGAAAGAATAGGCAAATCGTTAACAGTATTACCTGTGTTAAAAATATTGAATCCATTATTTTTTAAAAAATGCCACAATAATCTCTATATTCAGGTGATTTAACTGGCAAATTCTTCTGATATTTAAGAAAGGAAAATTAATTAAATGCAAAATCTTTTGTCTAATATAAAAAGAGAAAATAATTCTCATCTGTTTACATTAGTTTAAACAATCTTTATATCAAAACCTAGAAAGGTCATTAAAATAAAAATTATGCCTTTTTTATAAATATAATTGCAAAAATCTAAATAAAATATTAATAAATTAAAGACATGTAAAAAGTGAGGTTAAAATTTGCTAAGATTCTTACTTTTTTTGCTTAAGATACTATATATATATGTGTTGTTATGAATTAACAATTATTATGAATTATTTATCTAATCTTCAAGGAATATATATGATATATATATCAAAACTTATTTCCTGAAGATTAGAAAAATAATTTGTAAAATTGGTACTTTTATCTACTTACAATTATTCTAACCATTTATATAGTTTCACCTATGTATTTTGATTGTTCAATTTTTAGATGGAGCATTTTCAAATGCCTCCTTTAGTTATTTCTATTAACTTTGGTCACTTTATTGGTCAAATTATTCAGTTTCTTAATACACACTTCACAACTAATAAATTGTGTCTTACACATTCTACTTTATTAGTTACCATTAAATCTTTGACAAGTACACTTGAAACAAAGTTCAAAAGTTGTTAATATCTCGAAGTTTCTCCAGAACAAAATAAGTTTTGTTGAAACATTGTAAATATTATATTCCTTCACATCACCCAAGTCATTTTTGTTCAGTGTTTTAGTCACTTTGGATTCTTTATCCACAGAAAATTAATTGTGATTTTTAAAATGATTTGGATATTACCATGAATGGTTACTTAGGTTCATTATTGTTTAATAATTTTTTTTGTCCAAAATTGTATTTTATATCTTTTTTTCTGGATTTATTTCCCCACTTTCTGAAGTTGAAACTTTTAGTCTGTTTTGTGCTGCTGTAACAGAATACCTGAGACTGGGCAATTTACACATAATAGAAATTTATTTCTCATAGTTCTATAGGTTGAGAAGTCCAAGATCAAGTTTGGTTATCTGGCAAGGGCTGCTCTCAGCTTCCAAGAGGCACCTTGCTGCCGTGGAAAGGAAAGCTGTGTCTTCACATGGCAGAAGGCAGAAGGTCTAGGCAGTCCAACACTGCATGAAGCCTCTTTCACGAGGGTCTTAATTCTATCCATGAGGAAAGGAATCCTAATGACCTAATCACTTCATAAAAACCCCATGTCTTAATGTCATCACATTGGCCATCGAGTCTTAACACCTAAATTTTGGAGGGAACACATTAAAGCCATAGCAAGCCTTTAGTATTTTTTCAAGTATTATTTATAATAGTTAACCTTATCATTTTTTGTTAGGTGGAAAATAACTGGGTCTTTGACATCAACATTTTGCTAATGATATATCTGTGTTGTTTGATACTCATCCTTTTTTTCTTTGGTGTCACTTAGGATTTTTATTTTATTTTTTTGGTATTCTTAGTTTCATTCCAACAAGTCTGGATGTGGTTTTGTGAATTTGCTTCCTCTGCAATTCTTAAAGTGATATGTTTAATCTCAGGGTATGTGACCTGCCACTTCTTTTGTTTTATCGTTTTATATTTCCTTGAGCATTATTTCTTAACTATTTTCTCTATTCTCTTATTCTTAAATTCCTAACAGATATATATTGGATCTTATAATTTATTCTCCAGGTCTACTCATTTCTTTTTTCATATCTTCTGTTTATAACTGTCTTGCATTCTGGAAAATATTACACAGATACATATCTCCTGTGTAACAAATTTTGTCTTCCGCTTTGTGCTTGAAATGATGTTTTCATCACCCATTCAATTTCAATAGTAAAGACTCTATTTTTAAAGTGTAAAAAGTTATAGTTTGTTTATTTTCATTGATAGTATTTGCATATAATTTTAAACACATTATTTTAACACATTTTTAAACTTTTAAAGATTTTTCTGTTATTTCAAACTTTTGCAGAATAAATTTTTCTGTTTATTTAATCTGCTAATGATTATTATATCAGATTATGTTTATTTTATAAAATTATGAGCTCACCCTGATTGCTGTTTTGATATGCTTACATCTGCCATTAGTGGGCATACCTTTAGACAATGTATATTTCTTTCTTTCTTTTTTTTTTTTTTTTTTTTGAGATGAAGTCTTGCTCTGTCACCCAAGCTGGAGTATAATGGCATGATCTCGGCTCACTGCAACCTCTGCCTCCTGGATTTAAGCAATTCTGCTGCCTCAGCCTCCCAAGTAGCTAGGACTGCAGGTGTACACCACCACACCTGGCAAATTTTTGTATTTTTAGTAGAGACGGGGTTTCATGATCTTGGCCAGGCTGATTTCGAACTCCTGAAATCAGGTAATCCGCCTGCCTCAGCCTCTCAAAGTGCTGGGATTGCATGTGTGAGTCACCGCGAGCAGCCCGACAATGTTTATTTCTTGCTTTTTTCCTAGGTGCTGAGTAAATCTTTATCTATCTATCTATCTATCTATCTATCTATCTATCTATCATCTATCTATCTAACTATATCAATTATCTATTATCTATTTATTTATTTATTTTCATTTAGGTGATACCCATGTACTCACATATTACAGGCACATCTTGAGGGAATCACAGGTTTGGTTGTAGACCATTGCAAAAAAAGTGCATATCACAATAAAATAAATCACACATTTTTTTGGTTTCCAAATGCATATAACACTCATGTTTATACTATACTGTAGGCTATTAAGTATGCAGTAGTACTGATGGCAGTGGCAGCACATCTGGAGTGGCTGCTGTGAGGATACCAGCTGCAGCAGGGAAGGCTCAGCTGAGGCCATGCACTACACAGAGCTGGTGGGGGCCAGGAACAGGCAGGATCCTCATCCTTTACTGAGTTGATGGGGTGGGAGCCCCATGATCCTGGGCACAGCTACAGATGCCCAGCAGTGGGTCTGGACTCGGGCATCCCTGTGCCCTCGGGGGCCTGGGAAGCCCCCTCTCTCTGCAGGCTTGAAGTGCCTGCTCCTGCTCCCTGGCCTCTCTTGGCTTTCAGTGCCTGCTCCAGTGCAGAGCAAAGTTGTGGCCGAGCCCAGACACTGCCATGACCTGGCCACATGTGCACAAGCTCAGAGTGATGCTGGCATGCCAGCTCCCTGCTGCCTTGGTCCCCTCCAGACTTTGATTACTGACAAGCATGGGAGGGAGGCCAGTGGGCTGAGGGTGGCTCAGCATGAGTCTGCAGGTGCCCCTCAATGCAAACAGCCTGGGCACCATAGATGACATGTTGATGATGGCAGGAGGCAGGCAGGTTCCTAGGCAGGAAGGGATGGGTCCCTTGTGAAATCCCACCTTCAAGCCAGGGATGGCCAGAAGCCTTGGGGCCAGGCTGCCAGTACTGAGTGGAGTCCACAACCAGGAGTGAGAACTTATGGTGCTTTTTCCAGGCTAACCCATGGTTGCCCATGGACCAATCAGCATGCACTTCCTCCCTTCTGAGCCAAGAAAAATCCTGGACTCAGCCAGACTCAGACACTCTTAGGACAACCTGCCTGCCAAAAGGAGCCACAGACTTCAGGTCTCCTCTACACTCGTTGGGACAATTTGCCTGTGGATAACTTATTCACTTCAGGTCTCTGCACTCATCAGGATGACCTGCCTGTGGAAAGCAGCTACCCATTTCAGGTCTCCTGAGAGCTGATCTGTCACTCAGTGAAGCTCCTCTCCATCTTGCTCACCCAGTTGTCTGCATACCTCATTCTTCTTGGACATGAGACAAGGACTCAGGACCCACTGAATGGCAGGACTGAAAGAATGGCAACACAAAAAAGGCTGAAACACACCCTCTGCTTGGCATGTTGGGGCAATGAGAAGGAGAGAAGAGCTGCAGCCCTTCTGGAGCCCAGAACTTGGGGCTTCCAGAGCCATGACTGTGACATGCTGTAAAACCCTCTTTGGAGCTCTGCGGTTTCTGGAATCTCAGAGCTTTCGGGCAACATTGTGTTCCCCTTGTCCAGACATAGGTGCCCACAGTGAAAGCCTCTGGCAGTATGTCTGGTCCAGCCACAAACTTGCACAGAGCTGGTGCCTATGCTGGCACCTGGAGCTGCCTGCCTAGCTGCAGCTGGTGTACCTGGCTATATGTAGGGGCCAGAACCCACACTTGCTTGCTCACACACCCCTAGCCACCCTGCTCCTGGCTCACCCTTGGCAGGCATCAGATCCAGGCTGGTAGCACAAGCCGAATACAGCCTGCTGGGCCAAGTGGGTGGAATGAGCCCAGTGGGTGCCAGCAAAACCCAAGCAGAGGTGCCACCGGCCACAGAGGTTTCTGGCTGATGAAGGAACACCCTAAGGATCCTCTGTCAGCACTATTCTAAAAAATGTACAAATCTTAATTTGAAATACTTTATTGCCAAGAAATGCTAACAACCACCCAAGACTTCAGCAAGTTGTAATTTGTTGCTGTTTAAGGGTTTTGTCTTGATGCTGATAACCACTGAGTGATTATAGTGATGGCTGCTGAAAGTTGGGGTGGCTCTGCCAATGTCTTACAATAAGAGAACAATAAAATTTGCACATTGATTGACTCTTCCTTTCCTGAATAATTTCTCTGTAGCATGAAATGCTGCTTGATAGCATTTTACCCACAGTAGAACTTCTTTCAAATTTGGGGTTAATCTTCTGAAATCCTGATGCTGCTTTATCAAGTAAGTTTACATAATAATCTAAATCCTTTGTTGTCTTTTCAGCAATGCTCCCAGCATGTTCACGAGGGGTAGCTTCCATCTCGAAAAAAATACTGCTTTTTTGGCTGATCTATAAGAAGCAACTCCTCATCCATTCAAGTTTTATGTTGATTGCAGCAATTCAGTCATATCTTAGTTAGAATTAGAACTGGGGCCTAAAGATGTGACTCCACTTCTAACGCTGACAGGAGAGTCAGCCTGTCCTTTGAAGCTTTGAAGCCACACATTTACTTCTTGAAGGCTGGTATTTACTTCTTTGAAGCCAGGTATTTACTTCTTTCTAGCTATAAACCTACTATACGGCATCTTATGCCAATATAAAGCTGTTTTATCTAACTTGAAAATCTGTCATTGAGTGCAGCTACCTTCATCACCATTCTTAGCTAGATCTTCTGGATAACTTGCAGCAGTTTCTACATCAGCACTTGCTGCTTCACCTTGCACTTTCATGTTATGAAAATGGCTTATTTACTTAAACCGCATGAACCCACCTCTGAGAGCTTTAAATTTTTATTCTGCAGCTTTCTTACCTCTCTGAGCCTTTGTAGAATTTCAGAGATTTAGGGTCTTGCTCTGGATTAGGCTTTCGCTTAAGGGAGGAAGGCTGTGGGCTGTTTTATTCTTTTATCCAAACTACTAAAACTTGTTCCCTATCAGCAACAAGCCTCTTCTACTTGCTTGTCATTTGTGTGTTCACTGGAGTAACACTTCTAACTTCCTTCAATACCTTTTCCTTTATAGTCACAAATTGGCTAACTGTCAGCACAAGAGGTCTAGCTTTTGGCCAGTGTTGTCTTTCGACATGCCTTCTTCACTAAGCTTAATGATTTCTAGCTTTTGATTTAAAGTGAAAAATGTGAAACTCTTTCTTTCACTTGAACACATACACTTCATTGTAGACTTATTAACTGGCCTGATTTTAATATTGTTTTGCCTCATGGAATAGGGAGGCCTGAAGTAAGGGAGATGGGGGAATGGCTGGTCAGCGGAGAAGTCAGCACACACACATCAAATTTATTAAGTTTTGTGTCTTATATGAATATGGTTTGTGGTATCCCAAAACAGTTATAATAGTAACATCAAACATCACTGATCCCACATCATCATAACAGATACAATGATGATGAAAAAGTCTGAAAAAGTGTGAGAATTTTTAAAATATGACACAGAGACACAAAGCGAGCATAACCTGTTGGTGTTGATAGACATGGCCCACTCAGGGGTGCCATCAACCTTCAATTTGTAAAGAAACACAATATCCGTGAAGCACAATAAAGCAAAGCACAATGAAATGAGGTATGTCTCTATATAAACTCACACCCCACTCTGGCAGAGGTGTGCACTTAGTTTTCCAATATCATGAAACAAATAATACCCCCTCTACATACACACACACACACACACACACACACACACACACACACTCAGATGCGCAATCAATTGGCAAACTTTCTTTCTCATTCTTTGGGCCATTAAGTGGCATTTTTAAAACTACTTTCTAACAGTCTACAGAAACCATATGTATAACTGGGGTATCTGAAGGAAATTAAATTCCAACTTCCCAGCCATGAAAATGACATCTCTTCTTCTTTACATCAGTATGGGTGCTAACTTTTCAAGCCCAGTTCTTTAGCAAGTCTAAACCAATAGTATTTGTTGATTATTCCAGCTTTGAACTCTCTTTCCAATTTAAGACTTACATGCTCCCCTTCTTCTTTTCTTCTTTCTTCTCTTCCTCCTTCTTTCTTTCCTCTTCCCTCTTATTCTCCATCATTTTCTCTTTCTTCTTCTTATCTTCCAATTCCTCCTCTTTCTTCTACTTTAGCTCATGTGTTTATTTATTTTATTTTAATCTGTCATCATTTGGGTTTGTGGCTAAATTGGGGAGCTGAAACATACCACCTCATTCCATCATCTTAAATGAAAAACCTCCAGAAAACTTCAAAATAAAATTAACATTATTTGAGTACATTGTTCATGAAAAATACTTGTCTGAACTAATATTAAAACTTTTTATTTGATTTGAATTCCATAATTTACAAATTGTTCCACCATTTAAGTTGGCTTAAAACTTGGTGAGAAGAAATTTTCTACCTCCCAAATGTAAACTCAAACACATATACACTCTATCTCTCTCAATCCTCGATCTATCTTTCTTTCTCTCCCTCTCTCCCTCTTTCCTTCTATGTTTTATTTAATTCTTAATTTAATTTAAGGCCTCCAAAATCTAGTGGGAGTGATGACGATATACAAGTCAGAGGTGTGTTAAGCCTCATGATATTTTTATTAGCTCTTGGCTATTTAATAGGACCTGCAGCTATTAGAAATATTTGCCTTTGACTTACATCACAGCCAGGAAAGACTTATAAAACAATATATTAATTTAAAAGATTAATTTAAGAAGTTATTTACAGACATGGTGGGTTCCTGAATAAAATTTAGCATTAGTTAAACTACAGTGAGGAAATAAAAAAAAATCAACAAGTTAATATGTGCATGTTCCTAAACATTAGTTCTCTGAATTTAAAATTTCTGGAAAAAAAATTTATCAATCTTGCCATTAAGGTTTATTTTTTCCTGTTTGTTTGAAGTCATCACTATAATCCATATGTGTTCTCAGTGGTTCTTAATCATCAGTAACAGATGCAAATCTTTGTATTCCTAGTTTTTGCTGGGAATGACACAATAAAGCTTTGCATCTTTGTTCATTTTTGTGTTTCTGTAAAGGAATACCTGATGCTGGGTAATTTATAAACAAAAGAGGCTGGGCGCAGTGGCTCACACCTGTAATCCCAGCACTTTGGGAGGCCGAGGCGGGGGGATCATCTGAGGTCGGGAGTTAGAGACCAGACTGACCAACATGGGGAAACCCTGTCTCTACTAAAAATACAAAATTAGCGGGCGTGGTGGCGCATGCTTGTAATCCCAGCTACTCAGGAAGGCTGAGGCAGGAGAATCGCTTGAACCCGGGAGGGCGAGGTTGCCGTGAGCCGAGATCGCGCCACTGCACTCCAGCCTGGGCAGCAAGAGTGAAACTCGGTCTCAAACAAAAAAAGAGAAAAAAAAAGAAAAAGGCTGGGCACGGTGGCCCACGCCTGTAATCCTAGCACTTTGGGAGGCCAAGGCGGGCGGATCACGAGGCCAGGAGATCGAGACCATCCTGGCTAACACGGTGAAACCCCGTCTCTACTAAAAATACAAAACATTAGCCGGGCGTGGTGGTGGGCGCCTGCAGTCCCAGCTCTTCGGGAGACTGAGGCAGGAGAACGGCGTGAAGCCGGGAGGCGGAGCTTGCAGTGAGCCGAGATCGCGCCACTGCACTCCAGCCTGGACAACAGAGCGAGACTCCGTCTCAAAAAAAAAAAAAAAAAAAAAAAAGGTTCTGCAGGCTGTACAAGAAGCATAGCACCAGCCTCTGCTTCTGGTGAGGGCTTCAGGCTGGTGCTACTCATGGCAGAAGGTGAGGGGGAGCTGATGTATTCAGAGATCACATGGAAAGAGAAGCAGCAATGGAGGGGAAACTAACAGTGTAATTACTCACTCACCCCCTCCGCAGGGTGGTCATTCATCTCTTCAGGAAAGATCCATCCCCAAGACCCAAACATCTGCCACTAGACCCTACCTCCAACTTTGGGGATCAAATTTCAACACGAAATTTGGAAGGGACAGATATCTAAACTATGCATCTGTGTCACTCTGTAAAAACGTAAAATAAGAAAATGAGATATATTTGTTTTAGAAAAACAGTAATCTATTCTGTAGCTTTAAAATATTTAAAAATCAGAAATGTAACTGTAACCTCATAGGTTTACTCACTATTGACTAAATTATTTACATGTAAATTTATTAGGAATAATTTCCTCATAACTTTCTTGAAATGTTATATTGCTAACTGGGACAAATTCACTTCAAGTGTGTATTTCTCCGATGGATTTTTATCTCAGAATAGTTGACTGAGTTGGACAAAAATGTTGATTTATTTTGTAAAGGCTAGTATTTTTCAAGAACAATATGAGGTCATAAACTGCACTTAACAAGTGTTTCAATGCTGAAGCTTTGAGGAAAATCCCAATGCCTTGACTTTTATTTATAAACTAAAAGAGGGAGCGTAGAGAAGTCAAGGAAACACGATAAAAATGATTCTTTCTTGCTTATAGCATCTTTGATATACATTTTTAGCCAGAGGGTTCACAGACATAGAGTCGATATTGATTTGAGCAGTGATAGGGTAACAGCTGCTTTCACCCAAGAAGATAATTCTGCATTGTGTAGTGGAAAAAATGAGAGTGGCTCAGGTGATTCATATTTTTAGCTGTGGGAAAAATCTATTGATTTTTATGTTTCATTGCCACTTGGTTGAAAGTGGAAAATTTCTTCTTCATGTTTCTCTCTACTTTTTCAAATGAAAAATGGTATTAAGATTTTTTAAGGAGCCATAATTATTTAAGAATATAGGGTAGGTTTTTTGAATCATAGCGGGTACCTTGTTGGACTGTTGCAGGTTAAACACTTAATAATTGCCTAATAAATATTTATGATAGTTCAGTAGCTTTTCTAGTTACTGTTGGGAAGTATCTATTGAAGAGGGACATGTAATTCCAATATAATATGTGTGTTTATGTGTGTGTGTGTGTGTGTGTGTGTGTGTGTTCAGGTACAGGTATATTTTCTTTATTAACCATAAATACAGAGGAAAACCAATGCTGAATTTTCTAGTATGATCTGTAATTAAAATGGTATGTCACAGTGAACCCTGGAACACATTTTGAAGCAAAGTTGGCGTGAACTCCACAAGCTTTCCAGTCTCTCACGCCTGGAAAGTGCCGATTTCCACCTCTTGTCCCATCCTTCACCACTGAAAGGATATAGAGACTCGAATCTATGATGTTGCAGTCTTAAGACTGTGCTTTGGACAAACCAAGAGAATGAAAGTCAACAGATAAAGACAAAAGTTATTTTTGAGCCCCAAGCAAGAGACCAACTAAAAAGTAAGTATCAAATAGAGGAAGAATGGAGTCAGGAAGAGTCCCCTGTGCAATGACCATGAACAGAACTTTAGCCAATAGGGCTGGCCTCTATTGGCTGCCAGGCTCGTGATGCAAATGATGCTAGTTCAGTTCAGAACTAGCAGGCCAAAGTACACTTATTCCCAGAGGTATAGCCTATGAGTGCTAATGTAAGTCTTTTTTTTTCATTCAACTAACATCTCAGAAATAAAAGTAAGGCAAACACATCACTGTGACAAAAACGTGATATAATTTTGATTGTGAAAATTATTCTACTACAGTTTTTCTCCATAATTCTAGGATTGTTTGACTAAATCTTCTTCTAAGGGAACTATTACCTATGCCATTACTCTCACACACACCCTTGCTTATTTCCTATTTCTGTTTATTCCAACCCAAATCAGAAATGACTCCATCCGCTGAACATGCCACTACTGAGGGGCCACCTGAAGAGCACTATCATTGCCTGAACTAGCGAGTGTTTGCAGTCATTGCATGTATGCGTGCACACACATGTATGCTTGTGTGCATATGTGCATGCACGTATTTGTGAATTTTAAAGGCACTGTCTTTTATCAGTGGGAACCCTGATGAATCATTGTCAGCCATTTGGTAAAGTTGTTTTTATTATTGTTTAATAAATTGTTGTACCTCCCTTACTTTAGAATTCAAGCATTATTTTTTAAGGACTGAGCTATCTTTCTGTCTGTATCTATCATTTTAAAGCATCATAATAAATATGTGGGGTATTATTATTGCTCTCATTTTAACAGATAAAGAAATTGAGGCACAGCGAGGATAAGCAGCTTGATTAAATTTATATGGCTGTTAAGGGAAGAACCCAGCATACCAACTGCGAAATGTGAAGTCAGAAACCAATCTCTAAACCAACTTAATAGCTGCTTAAAGATGGCCTTAATAATCAATCCATTAATATTAATGGTTTATTAAATAACCATCTGGGAATGCAAGGATGTGTTCCATGTAAGTAAGTCTATTAATACCATAAACTAGACGAAAACAACAACAACAAAAAATGAAATAAAGAAAAATATACAGAGTTTATACAAAGAAAACGTTTGTACAAGCCGGGCACAGTGGCTCACGCCTACAATCCCAGCACTTTGGGAGGCCGAGGTGGGCGGATAATGAGGTCAGGAGTTTGAGACCAGCCTGGCCAACATAGTGAAACCCCATCTCTACTAAAAGTACAAAAAATTAGCTGGGCCTGGTGGTGGGCACCTGTAATTTCAGCTACTCAGGAGGCTGAGGCATGAGAATCGCTTGAACCCAGAAGGCAGAGGTTGCAGTGAGCCAAGATTGCGCCGTTGCATTCCAGCCCTGGCGACAGTGCGAGACTCCATCTCAAAAAAGAAAAAAAAAATAAAGAAAATGTTTGTACATATACATATGTGATTTCAGTAAGTGTTGAATGTGCATTTTATAAAATTCATAAGTTTTTTCCAATAACACATTTAACTAGAAATAACAATACTCTACAACAATATATATTTCTTTTATTTTTGTGGTTCCCATTTAATTCATGGGGGAATACAAGACATTCTTTTTTAAAACAAGAATTAGAAAAGAAAAACACAATCCCAGCACCACTACTGTTGTGAAAAGTCATTTTAGCTGACATTTCTATTTGTAAAAACATTTCAAATATTATATTTCCCTGTCTTTATATGAAAAACACAAATATTCCAAACTTGCTAAGCAAGCTGATTGCAGAACTAGCCCACTAACCACAAAACTTTCCAGAAAGCTATACAACCAGAATATAGTAATACTCTCTTAATTTAACCAGAGAAATAGTTTCTATTGTAACTTGTAACATTCCACTGACACATGATTACAGTTGTTTCTCCAAATATATATATATATATGCTCCACAGACCCCAGGCCAAACCCTGCTCTATGACTTAATGTGATACACAGACTTTCTCCTATAATGTCAAAGCAATCCAGCCTTTGCTTACAAACTAATTACTGGTGTGAACTGGTCGTTTCCTATTCTACTGTAATACGATATAATTTTATTGCTTCTCCAGGTTTGACTATTTTACCACAGCTTCAAAAAACTGTAAATTACAAAAAAAGCCACATTATTTTCAAATGTATATCTCTACATTAGAATAAAATATGTAAAGTTAATCAACTTACTATATATAACAGAAACAATTTGAGAATTTACTGTCATGATATTAATAACAAAATATTAAGGCACATACAGAATTGGGATGAATAACTATATTTGAAAAGGTTAATTACCTCTGAGTTTTTGCATATACAATTCTTTATAAAAAGAATTTGAAAACTTTCACTGACTTCCAAATGGGCAAAAGACCTGAACAGATATTTCTCCAAAAAAGACATACAAATAAATGGTCAACAGGTATATATTAAAAAATGCTCACCATCACTATTAATGAGAGAAATTCAAATGAAAACCACAGCATTATCACCTCACACCTGTTAGAATGGCTATTATCAAAAAACAAAAAAAAAAAAGGAAAGATAACAAGTGCTGACACGGATGTGGAGAAAAGAGAACCCTTGTATGTTGCTAGTAAGATGGCAAATTAGTACAGCCATTATGGAAAACAGTACGAAGGTGTCTCAAAAAATGACAAATAGAACTACCATCTAATCCAGAAATCCCAGTACTGGCTATAGAGCCAAAGGTAAAGAAATCAGTATGTCAAAGAGATATCTATACTCCTATGTTCATTGAGGCATTATTCACAATAACCAAAATATGGAATCAACCTAAATGTCTATCAATGGATGAATGGATACAGAAAATGTGGTATAGATACTCAGTGTAATACTATTTAGTCTTTAAAAAAAAAAGGAAATCCTGTCATTTGGAACAACGTGGATAAACCTGGAGAATATTACGTTAAGTGAGATAAACAAAGCAGAGAAAGATAAATACTACTTGATTTCACTTACATGTGGAATCTAAAAAAGTGACACTCACAGAGATAGACAATAGCTTGGTGGATGGCAGGGGCTTGATGACGGAGAGAGGGAGTTGTTGAGCAAATAATAAAAAATTTCAGTTAGATGGGAGGATTAAGTTCAAGAGATCTATTGTATAACATGGTGACTTTAATTAGTAACAATGAAATGTGTTTTTGGAAATTACTAAGAGAGTAGATTTTAATTGTTCTCACCACAAAATTATAACTCTGTGATATAATGCATATGTTGATTAACTCACTGTAGGCATTTCATATTTAGATATTTCAAAACTTTGAGTACAATCATTTTAATCTCTTCATTTAAAAATTCTGTGAAGTAAACGTTGAAATTCTATTCCTCATAATACCATGCCAACGTGCCCTTAAATCTATTTCCCAGAAGTAATCATTTTTATCAGTCAGTTGTAAAACCTTTGTTTTTCACCTAGTAGGTTGAAATAAATATTTTTGCATAAGTAAATTATGTAACCAATGGTGTCATTAATGAAGAAACTACTCCTTCTAGATTAAGACAGCATTACGATTTAGAGAAATAAAAGAATTCTCAACCAAATGATACATCCTTATTAATTACTGTATAAAACACCACGAACCTTTCAAATACATTTTATCAGCACTCCTTTAAATATCTTTTTTTTTGGAATTGATAATGTTATAGCTCTAAGAGTAACATTTTATACATGCTCAGTACGACAAAATTACCTCTATCCTAGGTAGCAACTCTCTAGTAACCAAACTGTAATTTTCAGAAAGTTCTTAGGTTGTATTTTTGCAAAAAAAAAAAAAAATGCCTGTACTTTTGACATGTTAAAATAGGAGACCTAAAAGTGCAATATGTGCACAAATGTGAGTACATGCAAATATTTCAGGAGCTATACAATTGTGAAAACCACATCAATGAAAGACTGGATAAAGAAAATGTGGCACATAAACACCATGGAATACTATGCAGCCATCAAAAAGGATGAGTTCATGTCCTTTGCAGGGACACGGATGAAGCTGGAAACCATCATTCTCAGCAAACTAACACAGGAAGAGAAAACCAAACACTGCATGTTCTCACTCAAAAGTGGGAGTTGAAAAATAAGAATACATGGACCCAGGGAGGGGAACATCACACACTGGGGCCTGTCAGGGGGTCAGGGGCTAGGGTAGGGATAGCATTAGGAGAAATACCTAATGTGGATGATGGGTTGATGAGTGCAGCAAACCACCATGGCATGTGTATACCTATGTAACAAACCTGCACGTTCTGCACATGTATTCCAGAGCTTAAGGTATAATTTAAAAAGAAAAAAAAGAAGAAGAAGAAAGAAAACCACATCTTGGTTAACTGAGGTACATGATTTTCCAAAATTGATCTGACTGACAGTGGGCCTGCATTGAAGGCACCTGACATTCTCTTTTCCCTCCTCCCTTTGAAAAAAACTGTTTTTACCTACTTTACAAAAGGAAGACATATCTATCACCATCCTAAAATGTATGCAGGACTCCATACCAAACAATACTATTATTTTAGCAAAACTTGAATAAATATTTAAGTGGTTTTCATCAATTATACACTGTAAATACTGAAGTTAAATCTAGAAGATTCTTGTAAAACATTTAGAGCTTTATTAGAGAAAATTAAAATGAATAGATTTCTATATATGTACATGCACATACATACACACACACATACATATATATATATACATATATGTATATTTGTTGTAATTGTTGCAGAGACATATGCTAGAGGTATACATAATACTTTAAGCATAAGAATATACTGCACTGGCATAAAATTCTTCAAGAAGAGTGGAATGGAAATACAATGTCATGAGAAAAGAAATTATTTAAAATTTCCCATAATAAAAGTAAAACTTCTTAATGTATTTTTAAATAAACGAATATTGGTATATGATTTTTTACAATTACATTTCATCAGATGAGCATAAAGGGTGATATAACCATATTATTTAAAATTATAAAATTTACTTTATATATGAAATTATAATCTTTGTAAGTCATACAAAAAAGTAGATATTGGTTTATAAGATTGTGAGGAAATACTTAGATCTTCAAAATTTTTCCAGGGCAATATGTGCAAAAACTTTAAACACCAGTTTTTAAAAATATGGTGGTTTCCCAGAATACCCTTGATTCATCAAAGGCTGGACTTTTTGAAGTGTAATTAAGAGAGATGGGAGAATTAGAACTGGGGACTCATCTCTTTCTACAATAGACATACCTTACAAGGCAGGAATGGAATCTAATATTGTGAGTGTCAGAATGCCTCTTAGGTTTCCTGGAGAAGAGCAAGCAAACAATTTAAGTATTCTTCTCTCTTTTACTTCAAGCTGACATATTACTTTAGTTTGCTTTGTTTTTTGCTCGTTTTGTTTGTTTTACTTCCTGACTGTTGCAGAGATCTGAAGCTCATTCAAGGAAATCTGCTCATCTCTTTCATAGAAGACTTTTATTTAATTAATTACTTTGAAATTTTCCTGTGATTTGATTATACTTCCTGTGCCTCTTGCCTCTGGGCTTGAAAATTTTCCCCATGAACAGAAAAATTCTTACATCTGGATTCACTGACTGGTGTGAATTTGGGGTTACAGTTTCTTTCCTCTGGCTTCTCCATCAAACTAATTCTATAGGTATTCATTTTTGAATAACTTCCTCAAAATTCATGGTACATGTATTTTTCCTAGGTATTTACAGATTTAATCCTTTCCTTCGCTTCTACTCTTATAGTAATTTTAATGCAATTTGAGAATGCAGAAATATCCCTAGTCACCATTTCTGACATTTTGCATAAATTTTTTTCCAACATGCATTTAGCTTTGAGGCTTATAAAAAATTTGGCAAGTTTTATATGGCTTATTTTTCTCAATATGATAAGCTAACAACAGTGTAAATGTCAAATGCTTCCCTTTGTCAGTTTTGGCACAAAAAGCAATTGAATATGCAAATGATTATTGGTGGCATTCTCCTGGTGCACCTACTAAATAACATGAGTGTGGCTATTTGGAGAATGGGTGAACATGGCAGTTTGCAAGGATGCAAGGACATACTTAAAGGTACTATGAATGCTCACGTGGGCTGTAACTGAGTTACCAAATTGTGGCTTTACTCAGGCGTACATAACACACTATGTGAATAAAATAAATCTCATGCTGTGATTCTTCTTATAAAATAGAGGGGTCTAAAATGCAAACTTCTCAGGTTATACAATTTATTTAAATGGAAATAATTCAAAACAGTCTGTTTCTAGTTAATCTTTAAATATGCAAATAGGAAAGGTCATTTATTTCATGTATTTTTATTTATGCCATTTCCAGATGGGAACATAACTACCCATTATGAATTCATTCTCACTTTCCAGTCTCTTGACTTTACATCTTAGCTTTTGAAAACAAATTGATGCCTATTATAAATTGAATTATAACCACTGTAAGTTATTCCAGCCCAAGATGGTACAATTTTAAAATCTCCAGTAATAAATATTCTTATGCTTAAAGTATTACTTATTTTCAAGTTATTACCTTGTGCAGTTTAGCCTTCATCTTTTCAAGGTATTCATATAAATAAAATCATAATGAATTTAAATAGTAATAATTCAAGAACGAAGAATTATATTTTATATACCTACATATTTTACCTTGGATTGAGAAATATCTCATGACTTTCTACACTACTAAAACGTAGTAGCTCTTCTTTTGTTTGTTGATTTAAAGAAACAACTTAATTTTTTTAAATCAAGAAAGAAATATCCAGTTTTCAAAAGTGAAGTAGTTTTCCAGATATTATTCTTATTCTCTAGTAGATATGAGTGCTATAGAGAGACTGTTTCTAACACACCAACATGAAAGAGCTCCCTTAATGAGATCAACCAAAGCCCATGATTGAAGAAGTCAACAAATTATTGAAGAATAGTTCACTACTTTATTTATTTATTTATTTATTTTATTATTATTTTTTATTTATTGAGATAGAGTCTCGCTCTGTCACCCAGGCTGGAGTGCAGTAGCGCGATCTCGGCTCACTGCAAGCTCCGCCTCCCTGGTACACACCCTTCTCCTGCCTCAGCCTCCTGAGTAGCTGGGGCTACAGGCGCCCACCACCAGGCCCGGCTAATTTTTTGTATTTTCAGTAGAGATAGGGTTTCACCGTGTTAGCCAGGATGGTCTCGATCTCCTGACGTTGCGATCCACTGCCTCGGCCTCCCGAAATGCTGGGATTACAGGCCTGAGCCACCGCACCCGGCCATATTTATTTATTTTTAATCAGATGCATGAGCCTAACCTGCTGGAATTGGATTGTTCTTGCCAATTAAGGTTTCTTATGACCAGTGAAAGAAGCACTATCTCTGTTAAGCTTATTCATATATTTAATCCAAAATTACTGAGTACTTCCTAAATGTTAATGCTAATTCTTATCCAGATTTTAAGAATCCAGAATTTTAAGATTTCTATCCATATTTAGTACTAACCCTAAATGTATATGTTCCCACTGCTCATGGTTCTTAACCTCATTTATAGCCAGACTTTTTGAAGATTGTGTATATTTGTTTACCTCCTACAAAAGTATTCGTCCAGTCCCAACATGGAATTTCAACTATGCTAAAAATGTTGCAAAACAAAAGTTTTCTTAATGTCAAAAGGTGATAGGTCAATGGAAAGAAAGGCTGAGTAATGCCAAACTAGATGTTAGTAAGGTTGGATAGAGCAGGTTCAGTAGACTGCTGAAGGTTTGTTTGTAGTAGTTCAGTGAATCATAAATGTCAAATACATTCCAACTTTTTTCCATAAAATCCTAAAGAATTTTTTTTCTCAACCTTATTTAGTATTAGACATCTTTAAGAAAAAAAAGTCAGCAATCAACCAAGTAAACAATTAGAGCCAATTCTCATTGTTTGAGGATTCTTCTTCTCCATTAATTGCATCTTTATCAATACTTCCATCCTGATTGGAAGCTATTCCTCTTTCCCTGGTTTGGCCTCCTTACAATGTATTCATGTAAGTTTCACATTTTTGCCAGTTTAAGTTAGCAAAATTTTGCCATTGTTGGGTTAAGCTTTCTGTTAGACTTTGTGACCCTGTCCTCCACCAACTCTGGGATATAATTTTTGTCATAGGTGTGGAGGCAATGGGGAAGGGACTTGAGGACGTTTGCTTCCCATTACTAGCTAACCCCTTAGGCAAGGTCATTCAAGCGAAGCAAGAAGAGTCTCATCAGGCACAGATGGACAGGCTGCTGCTTCTGGCCAGCATCACTCAGCAGGCCTTCAGGGCTTAGATTCTCAGAGTCATCCAAATACATTCTCAAATGTAGGCTACTTTCACTTCTTACAGTCCTTTTTTTTAAAAAAATTAATAGCTGAAGTTTTACATAAGAGACTTGATGAGACCAATTTCAAATTAGCAGATGACGCAATAAACTTAGAATTTGATTTTTGCTGTGTCAGCCAAAAATGTACTGGGCTTCTCTGATACAGGAAATACCTCTAGAGATATCTACCCTTTCAATTTGCTGCCTTAATGTTTCATAATATAAGCAATCACATAAATTCCTCTCTTATCCTGCTAGAACAACATCCCATAAGTTTATATATCGCCATTTTAGCAAATCCTTAAATGTACTGTTTAGCATGAATGACAAAAATGCAAAGCCAGAGATGCAGGCAGCACTGAGTCTTGAGCTGATTGATTGCCGTATTTAGTAATCACGTATATTTGTCCATATGGAGACACCCAACACAGGTTCTGGGTCTCAAAAATATGGGTAGTAGAAAAAATCACTCAGAACCTATGGCTATAAATGTACATACATGCCCATTCTAGGAAATTAATATGAAATAATAATGTTCATAATTGAAAGGAAGTGTTGAAAGAATTGTGATATTTCCAGTGTACTGTGCTGTTTTCACAAGATACTTACAAAATATATTGCATGATATAAATATTTTGTAACATTGGTCTGCTCTTTTTGAAGCCTGTGCAGAATTATTGTATCGAAAAAAGCAACACAAATTCCTGAGTTGAAATCTTCTCACCTCTAATTTTATGATGATTTGTCATTACAATTTTTCCTAAAGTGGAAAATCATAAGTTTTTAAATGATAGCCATTTAACGAATGGCCTTAATATATCATTTTTTCTTAACAAGGCAGAAACATAGTTTTAGAAATGAAAGATAAAGCTAGAAGGTCACTTTGGAAATATTAAAGGAGAGAGTGTCTTAAAAATTATGGTGGAGGCTGGGCGCGGTGGCTCACGCCTGTAATCCCAGCACTTTGGGAGGCCGAGGCGGGTGGATCACGAGGTCAGAAGATCGAGACCATTCTGGCTAACACGGTGAAACTCCGTCTCTACTAAAAATACAAAAAAAAAAAAAAAAAATTAGCCGGTCGTGGTAGCGGGCGCCTGTAGTCCCAGCTACTCGGGAGGCTGAGGCAGGAGAATGGTGTGAACCCGGGAGGCGGAGCTTGCAGTGAGCCGAGATCTTGCCACTGCACTCCAGCCTGGGAGACAGCGAGACTCCGTCTCAAAAAAAAAAAAAAAAAAAAATATGGTGGAGAAAATTCAAGCCCACTGGCTTAGAGCTTCATGCCTTTTGTTTACTATGAACTCTATACATATAGACATGTATTGGGAATTCCAAACAATATGAACTCTATACCTATAGATATGTATCGGGAATTCCAAACAAAACAAAGACAATTTTAGTTTTCAAATTGGTATGCGATTTTACATAGTGACTTGACTTTATATTGATGTAATAACGGACTATTTCCACAGTGGCTTTGTTGCAAGGTTTTATTCTTTATGCTTTGCTCTTGAAGAATATAAATGCTATGTGCTGCACGCTATAGCAAGCTTTCTATTTCATCCCTACTGTTGACTACTAACCTTGCTAACCACTGCAGATTACACCTGGAAAATAAGGTATGATTATCCTTTAATCGTTTTGTACCTGTAAACTATACTCTAATGTAAGACAGAAGCTGACACATAGCTCTCAGCCTTGAACACTTGAAATTCTATTTAATTATATACCATCATAAATTAAAACACTAATATTAACAACATCTTGCCATCTCAATGCCAAACAAAATTTAGATCCTGATATGGTTTGGCTCTGTGTCCCCACCAAAATCTCATCTCAGATTATAATTCCCATATGTCCAGGGAGAGACCAGGTGGAGGTAATTCAATCGTGGGGGCAGTTCCCCCATGCTGTTCTTGTGAGAGTGAGTGAGTTCTCATGAGAACTGATAGTTTTATAAGCGTTTGGTAGTTCCTCCTGCATTCATTCTCCTTCCTGCCACCTTGTGAAGAAGGTGCCTTACTTCCCCTTTGCCTTCTACCATGATTGTAAGTTTCCTGAGGCCACCCCAGCCATGCTGAACTGTGAGTCAATTGAACCTCTGTCCTTCATTAAGTTACACAGTCTCGGGCAGTTCTTAATAGCAGTGTGAAAATGGACTAATATAGATTCATTTGGTAATTTAAAAATACTATTTCAAAACACTCATTTTATTGGAAATAAAATATTTTACATCGATTTCCTCTGGAATCATTTTTACTATATATCCGTAGTTTTCAGTGGAGGATATGCTGCCTGTTTGATGTAAATGAACACATAAAGGCCAATGGATGTAGATGTGGTTCAACATAGATTTAATGAATACCTGTTAATTATGTAGGAATATACTAGAGAAGAGCATGCCTACATAAATCAGCTAAAATCCCTACCATTAAGGATCTTCAAATCTAGTAAGGGAGAATAGTGTGAAGCCAAAAAATCTGAGACAGATCTCACCTAATTTAGGAAGTTTATTTTGCCAAAGTTAAGGACATGTGCCTGTGACACAGCCTCAGGAGGTCCTGATGACATGTGCCCAGGGTGGTCTGAGCACAGTTTGATTTTACACATTTTAGGGAAATATGAGACATCAATCAATACATATAAGAGGAACTTTGGTTTGGTCCAGAAAGGCAGGACAACTCGAAGTGGGAGAGAGTTTCCAGGTCATAGGTAGATAAGAGACAAATGGTTACATTTTTTGAGTTTCTCATTAACTTCTCCAAAGGAGGCAATCAGATATGCATTTATCTCAGTGAGCAGAGGGGTGACCTTGAAGAGAATGGGAGGCAAGTTTGCCCAAGCAGTTGCCAGCTGAACTTTTCCCTTTAGCTTAGTGATTTTGGGGCCCCAGAATGTATTTTCCTTTCACAATAGAAACACATAGAGATAGTCACATAATATAGAAAAGTACCGCTAGCAGTATATGGAAAGAGATATTGATTCAGGTAGGGGTGAAATAAGGAAGTCCTCCTGGATAACTTGGGAGCTGAGCAAGTCTATTAAAAACAGATGGCAATTCATTCAGTACAGACTTCTTGAGTATAAGCAGAATATACCATCCCTTATTTTAAGAAATGTATAATATAGTTGTCTAAATATTTTTTCTTAATTGCAATAACAATTACAATTGATACAGGTATTCACAATGCTTTGGGAGCATAAGGTTCACATCAGAATGTTTTAGGCTTTTCAGTTAAAGAGGATAATGGGTTCTCCAGAGAAGTGTTTCCATATCTGCAAAGTCCTAGGACCGGGAAACACCTGAACTGGCCTGCTCAGTCAGAGTGGAGTTCCATTTGAGTCTTCACATTCACTTTACCTTCATCTTTGAGAATTTCTCATGGTGAAATAAAATAGTCAACATGATAGTGCATAATATAGAATAAAAACCAGAGGGAAATACACTTGCATTGTGGTTCAGCAACTGTCTTTCAAAACGCATATCAAGGAAGCCAAGAACAAATTGATACTTTAATGTGGAGTTTTCATTGAATAAGGAGGGAAGCAAGGATCAAATTTCTCTGCAAAGCAGCATGGCAGTACAATAGCTTTGCTCACAGTGTTTATTCAATAAATCTTAATTAAGTTCCTCCTTTCATCTAGACACATCTGTAACAGACGTATGATGAATGAATAAATGCACTGCAAAAAAAAGTGATAATTCTAATAAAAGAATCATCCTCCCTTTTGTGAGACCAACTAGCTCGGCTGTCTCTCTAAGTAAAGCTTATTATGTAAACAAGAGGCTCTACAGGTGACTGTGTAGGGATTCTGTGTGGTTTTTCCATGTTTCCCATGTGCCATTAACTGGCACAATCCAGGACTACTTTCTGCAGCATGGATTGTTCTTAACATTCCGAACCTCCACTTTAGTAAGATAAGTGGGATGGTGGAAGATCTTTTCTCTAGCATGAGTAGAAAATTAATGCATTCATTATTAATAGCAAGTCCTAAGGTAGTTCAGAAGGCAGACATAAGTGAACTTACTGAAATAAATTTAATGGAATGCTACATTAGTGTCAAAAGTTTGGTGATGACTCTTCTGTAAAGGCAATTAGTATCTAATTAATAACTCTTGGATAATATCTAACATTCTGATCTCCTTACGTCTGCAGAGTTAAGAAATTGTAATAAAGAGATCAAGAAGTACAGTCTATACTATGAAATTAAAGTTACTAGCACAGTACCATATATACTCAGGCACAAATAAATATTTCTAGATAGAAATTACATAGGATTGCAACTGCCTACTATGATTATTTATTAAATGAGGAAGCGGGACATTTTTTAAAAGTAAGTTCTTAACTGGTTTAAATACATGTTGTTTGTTCAGGCTCAACTGAAAGCTTTTAAATAACCCAATTAGTAATCAAAAGCTGAATGCAGGCTTGATTATTCAAACAATTTAGGGCTTTGTCAATCCTCTTCAAGAACACTCTGATGCGATTCCACTTACAAAGTTAAATATAAATAGGATATATTTACAGGTGTAAAAATACAACAGTATCTTGATCAGGGTGCTATTTACATGAATGCATTTGCTTTGTGAAAATTAATCAGGCTATATGTTCATGATTTCTTTAGTTTTTTAAATATGTATGCTATGATTGAAAAATAGGTTTTGTTAAAATATTATGGTGCTGTTTTTTGTCCATAATTATAATGTATTCTTCAGTTATTGTTGAATGAGACAATATTGACTTCATGGACTATATATATATATATACCTACACACATATATGCATACCTCTATGCACACACACACACACTCACTCATGTATTTACAATTTCTCATTATACATATATGTACAATGAGTATATACATACATGCACACATATATATGTGTGTATAATGTGAAATAGTATATAGAACCAGAAAAGAAGAAGATAGAAATCCAAATATGAAAAATAGTATATAAGCAAAAAACATGATAAGATAACTTTGGAAGCTTTATAAAGTTTTTAAGGTCAACAGGACTATTTCTTTGGGTGAAGTCATTCCTTTTCATATGTCTACAACTATCCTCCTGCTGCTAATATGCATAGTCTTCAGAAACTGGCTTAATCAGCACGATATGGATAAGAAGGGGAAATCATTTGCCTCTTTGTGGATCTTGTTAAAAGGAAAACAATGTAGTGACATGCTGGCTTGAAAGTCATGCAACCTGAGGTTTGACCCATGTCTAGTGTTAAACAGATGTACAATCTTGCATAAATTACTTTATATTCCTGGATTAAACTAGGTCATCTATGAAGAGAAGGCTGATTTCTAAAACCTGTACCATGTATTAATATTTTGTTATATTTTAAAATTTCATTTAAAACAAACTTTTAATTATTGACCGGAAGAATATTGATTTTATAAATGATTTTTTGGTTAATACACATATACTTTTCTCAAGAATTAAGAGCCCCATAAAAGGGGTAGTGTGTCATTTAGGAGTTGAGGAATCTTCCACTGGTGACTCTCTTATGCCTATGAAGTGTCTTGTGGATCATGGAGTAGCCTTAATCTGTGTTCCACTTACTTCAAGCTTTATTATAAAATGTCCCCTTTCTTTCTCGTTACTTGCTGTATAGTAAAGTTTATTCTAATCAGTATTGTCCTTGAAATACTGAATACAGTAAGGTGTAGAGTTATCTTCTGGTTTGTATGCTATTTTTATTCCAAGGATAAGCGAATACTAATTTAAGTGTTAGACAAGTAATAGGAGAGCCACAAAAATACAGAGACAGACGTGTTTGTCATTAGTCCACAGAAGGATCTGGATTCCTTCTGCATTGTTCTATTTGAGATTTAGGGTTGGTATGTTTTTACTTTCTTGAAATTTTTATAGTTTTAAACACAGTGATATATCCTATTTTCTGAGTTCACATATCCTTTTATTTACCCACATAAACTATTATATGTTTGTTAAGGCATATGGCAGATCCAGTAAGAGATAGGTCTTATGATTGATGAAAAAAACTAGGCAACCAGAAACAATATGCTCACTTCATCAGATAATTTTGTATATGCAAACTTAAATGAAATACTTTTTTCTTATAAAACAAAGATAAATTAATTGCAGCAGACCTATTAAAATCTTATCTTCTGTTTGGGGTAGTGTGTCTAAGTGATGCTGATGGAGCTAAGGTTATTATTTCATTCTGTATTTGAACAACAAAAAAACAAAATAAATATCTCTGTTTCAGAAATAAAAAATGACTCTATGACGCCAATACTGAATTTTTGAAACACATAAATATTATCATAAGCGGAGAGAATATAGGGAGTTTAGATTTACGAACTCTCTAGTATTGCCGAAAATGAATAACATTGTTATTTGGAATGAGAAAGACTTCTTTCCTTTAACACCTTGTTTTCATTGTACTAAACATTTGCTACTTTTTGGGCATGACAGTTCCAATTTTGACTACTAGTTAGGAGGGTTGATGATGAAGAAAAAATATCTGGCAAAAAATATATTGATGTTTGACAGGGAGAGACCAAAAAGACCATTGCAAGAGAAAAGGCAGAAGGATTATGTAAAATTAATATCTTAACATGCTTTATAGTGCCTCGAATGATTTGCTTTATTACTATAAAGTTCTAGATTCTGTGCTAAGTGGTAAAGTAATAAAAAATTATACCATGATGTGTAAACATAGCCCCTACCCACCAAAATGATATAAGTGAAAAAAAGCATGAAGGATTGAATTATGAATAAGAGGGTATCTCAATCAGACCAATACCTAGGCTCTTATTGGAGAGGCTTTGGGCCCCTTTCCTATGTACAGTATTAGAAACAACAGGATTGGTGTGAACATCTGGACTTTAATAGGTATTTACTCTTTCAATTCAGTTTATTAAGTCCCAATAGTGCCATGCATTAAGATAGAAAAATATAGAAAACATATTATTTGCTTACAAGGTGCTCATATTCTAATGGGGTGCAAGTATGCAAAAGTATATAGTAAAAGATAATAAGTACTATAATAGAGGGAATCGAAAAATGCCATGACAAATATTGAATGAACCCCTTCCTTAGCCTTTAACAAGTCAATCAAGGCTTCTTGGAGGAGATGGTGCTTTGGGAAGGGGAGGCTGCCATAAGAAAATCAGAGGAATCACCTGCAGGAGAGAGATTGCCTTGTATGAAAAGGTACAGGTATGGATTGTATATTATGACACTTTCAAGCTACTGCATGTGGTTTGCATTAAAAAGAAGAAAGGAGTGTGTGCATTGGGAGATGGTGAGTGAGAAGGCTGGTTCAGGTTAGGGTACGGTAGAGGTAGTAGACAAATCACAGAATGTTTACATGCCAAGGGACATCATAGCATTTATCCTAAAGAGGGTGGAGAACCAGAAAAGCATTTTAAATGGGGATGATATGATCAGATTTCTATCTTAGGAAAAACATCCTGGCCATGAGTGGTGGCGATAGGCATGGTGTGGGAGAGCTTTAGAGGAAACAGTAAATCTAAAAGGAAAGAATCTGTTTCTTCTGAGATAGTGCCCTTAATTGCTTCTCCTCTCATGATGACTTTATTTAATAACTCTATCTCCAAATTAGAATTATTTCAGGTAGATGTCCACATTGTACTTCCAGAATACCCTTAATGATCCTTACCTTTCTTCTGAGATCAACCCTTTCCTTCCGATCTGATTCATGTTCTCCCTTCCTCCCTTGGATTTAAGGATTCAGATAAGTAGTGTGGAGAGAAGGGACAGCTGGCACTCTGAGGACCCAGCTAACATACAGTTTGGTTCTCCCGCTGAGAATGGTACATGGTGTCCAGATAAAGATAACTTGGGTACTCATAAAAAATATTATCCAAAAAAATCATAAATCATGTGGCTGATATTCATTAAAATATGGCTGTATTTATTATGTATTTGTTTCTGTAAACAGCCATAAAAAGAAGAGAGTAAGAATTGCATACAGGCCAAGAGATCCATTTAGTTTTCCAGCACAAGAGTGAACTTCTTCTTTAGGATGCTCATTCTGTGGCCTGAGCTCAGGCATCATGTATGTGGCAGGCCGATGACGCTGATAAAGGATACACTGAAGACCCTACAGATGAGACTCAGTGTTTAGGACAGACAAACGTGCCCAGTTAGCAGGCATAATAAACCATATTAATGTTTTAGATAGTCAGAGCATAGACATAATACAGAAACATTAAACCCAGTATCCACCACCTCCTGGCATCCTGTTGTAAGCTTTCTCAGAGATCTTCCACACCCAGGGTCTATCTCCCATCCTCCCACCTCTCCTGCACCCATGCCCCATTTATACCATGAGCCCTCTGAGTTTCAATGGAAGGTAGACTTTGTTTTCTTTGCACACTGAACTGTGTGGATATTAGGAGAACGATGATAAGCTCCATTTGGAAGGGGTCATAAAAGTGCACATTTTATTAGGAATTTGATCTTCAGACCAAGAGGTCAGGAAAGAGCTGACACCTGAGGTTAGGCTTGAGAACTTTTTATGAATCGCAGGTAGTTAAAAACATTTACTCACAGTGAATGAATTTCCATAGTTGTATAGATTATGGAGAAGGAAAATAAATATTTTGCCTAATCAGTCTCTCCCTGTGGCTAGGGTGGATTTTAATCTGTGGCTGTCAACTCAAAAAAATAAATCAACATTCATTCAAAAAGTTATCATAACTTTGTTTCAATGTTCAAATTGAATGTGGGGAGAGCAATGGCTACTGCATATTAAGACACTTTCAAGCAACTGCATGTGGTTTGCATTAAAAAGAAGAAAGGAGTGTGTGAATTGGGAGATGGTGAGTAAGAAGGCTGGTTCAGGTTAGGGTATGGTAGAGGCAGTAGACAAATTACTGACCATTTACCAATTCCAAAAAGTACATTTTCCCCAGACTAGTCTGTCAGTTTAGAGCTGGTGAAATCCAGGAAGAAAGGGCAAATGCCAAAACTTGTGGAGGCTGACTAGTCCCATGACACTTTAGTTCAGGCAACATTCCAAGCATAATAGAAATGACATTAGCGAAGCTGTTTTTTTGATTTTACAGAATAAATTTGAAACCCCTAATGGGCTAGATTATTCCAATAAGCACAGATACAACTACAAACCTTACAAGCCTGTTCCAAAGAGGGCCTAACCTGGAAGCCTAGTAACTCATAATGGAAAATGTTTTGAATTTACAACTGAACATGGCTATTGTGCTTAATGAAGCACATATTACAATATCATTTTATAGCATTGTTCATACAAGAAAGGATCACAACTGATTACACTTGTATTGCAAATACAATTCCGCTCAATAAGTTACAGCTCAGTGCATCCATGGCTATGTGGGAAGAGATCCTTGACGATGGGCCCAGGTGGACAAGAAAACACAACTATGTTCATTATACTGAAGGCAGAGAAAAGAAACCAAAGCATACATTAACATGTCCTTAACAGTTTCTCAGTATTGTAGCTTTTGGAGAGGGAAAGAATTTCTTTTTATTTTCTATTTTTTACTTTATCCAGGGTGGAGGTGGAGCATAAAGTCTACTAATCAGAAATTTGTTCATGATGGTTACCTAAAGCATATAGCATTTTACCTTCATCTTTCAGAGGATTTTCTCTGCCAAGGAGAAATTTGATAAAGACATAAATATGTATGCCTTTTGTAGGTGAAACCATTAATGTTCAGGTTTTTTATAATAATAAAATTTGATTGATTGATTGATGTGAACATCTTTGTATATCCAAAAGTATTTTGTGGTGCTGTTAGTAACCATATGGTAAGCCTCGGAAAAAAATTTCAAAGGAAATTTTGTGTGTATTTATTTGGTTACTGTATTAGTCTGTTTTCATGCTGCTGATAAAGACATCCCTGAGACTGGGCAATTTGTAAAAGAGGTTTAATGAACTTAAATTCCACGTGGCTGGGGAGGCCACAAAATCATGGCAGAAGGTGAAAGGCACATCTTACATGGTGGCAGACAAGAGAAGAGAACTTGTGCAGGGAAACTCCCCTTTATAAAAACATCAGATCTCATGAGACGTATTCACTATCATGAGAATAGTATGGGAAAGACCCACCCCCATGATTCAATTACCTCCCACCGGGTCCCTTCCACAACATGTGGAAATTGTGGGAGCTACAATTCAAGATGAGATTTGGGTGGGAACACAGCCAAACTATTAGTTACCAAGCATTTTAGTATTAACTAGATACATGGCAAATCATCTTTCTTTGAAAGGGAGAGTGATGGTGTATTACTCAGGGTACCCTAGAGAGACAGAATTGATGGAATATATATATGTGTGTGTATGTGTATATATATATACACATACACACACATATGTAATATATATACACATACACACACATATGTATGTGTTTGTGTGTGTGTGTGTATATATATATAGGAGTGTATATATATATATAGGAGTTTATTAAGTATTAACTCACACAATCACAAGGTCCAATAATAGGCCATCTGCAGGCTGAAGAACAAGGAGAACCAGTCTGAGTTCCAAAACTGAAGAACTCAGAGTCCGATGTTCAAGGGCAGGAGGTATCCAGCATGAGAGAAAGATGTGGGCTGGGAGGCTAGGCCAGTCTCTCTTTTTGAATTTTTGTGCCTGCTTTTATTCTAGCTGCACTGGCAGCTGATTAGATTGTCCCCACCCAGCCTAAGGGTGGGTCTGCCTTTTCCAGCCCACTGACTCAATTGTTAATATCCTTTGGCAACACACTCACAGACATACCCAGGATCAATACTTTGTATCCTTCAATCCAATCAAGTTGACACTCAGTATTAACCATCACAAGTCCACCCCTTGCCAACTTGAACCCACGTACATCTCTTGAGATTATACTTAATCTTCAAAGAAAGAAAATAATAAGGTCATAATTATACCTAACATAATACTACTATCCTTTGTACAACTGAAAACACACCAATTCCCAAATACTACTACATAAAGTTAACAATACTGAAATGCTGACATGAAGTCAATAAATCTTATGTCACATGATAAACGAGAAAGGAAATAAAATGAAGATATTTTTCTTAGTAAAAATGTATACATACACAAACATGTTTTTATACAAAAGAAGGAGGAAATACTCATGACAATTACTGTTCTTGTTTCTGCAGCTGATCACATAGTCGTAGCTGGTATTGATGACTAACTTCTTCTAGTACCCATTCTGCATTCCCTTTGCCTTCAGCAAGCACCTTAGTAGGTCATGGTTTTTTTCCTGGTGGAGTGACCCAAACCTTCCTTCCTGAATGGTCTTGGTCATTTGTAGTCCTGCCTGGATTGGGCTGTTGTAGTTTCTCATTGACCTTAATCACAGGGAATGGTAACCCTAAGAGATGCCCTAATGGATCTCCTGTATTCCAGGCATACTCTTCCTTACCTTTGTTGTGGAATAGTAGGCTGATTTCATCTTGACAGTCTGGGTCAATCATCCCAGCCAGCACTGTAACTCCCTTCTAAGACTGTTGGTTTAAAGGTAGGAGGAGCCCAAAGTGTGTAGATGGCAATCTTAACTTCCAGTTTAATGGAATCATTGATGTGTCTCCTGGTGGCAGCATTCCTCCCTCTGGAACTAAGACCCCTAGGCCAGCAGAACATAATGTTGCGGGAACAGGACACAAAAATTTTGCTAGTGGTTTACTAAGGGTGATGGTATGTGATGCCACTTCCACTTCCACTCCTTGATTCCTGGACCCATGAATACTAGCTATGGAAGAAAGAGTCTAATATATTGGATGCTGATTCAGAGCATACATGGCCTTCTGGAGAACTTTGCCTCAGCCCTGCAAAATATTGTCACCTACTTGGCATTGTAACTGTGACTTCAAAAGGCCATTCCACCGTTCTATCAATTCTGCTGCTTCAGGATGATGGGGAACCTGGTAAGACCAGTTAGTTTCATGAGCATGAGCCCATAGCCACAGTTCTTTAGCCATAAAAAGTGAGTGCTTTGGTCAGAGGCAATGCTGTGTGGAATACCATGACAGTGGATAAGGCATTCTGTGCGTCCATGGATGGTAGTCTTGGCAGAAGCATTGTCTGCAGAATAGGCAAACCCATATCTGGAGTAAGTGTCTATTCCAGTGAGGACAAAACTCTGTCCTTTCCATGATGAAAGAGGTCCAATATAATCAACCTGCCACCAGGTTGTTGGTCTCTGCTGCTGGCAAATTGGGCACTCAGCAGTGGCCATAGTCAGGTCAGCCTTGGTGTGAGTGGAAGTCCATGTTGCTGAGCCCATGCATAACCTCCATCTCTGCCACCATGGCCATTTTGTTCATGGGCCCGTTGGGTGATGACAGGGATGGCTGGGAAAACAAGCTGAGTGATGTCCACAGAATAGGTCATCCTATCCACTTGATTATTAAAACCCTGCACTGCTGAGGTCACCTGTGGGTGAGCACTCACATGGAATACAAATATCTTCACAGTTTTTGACGACTCAGAGAGGTCCATCTACATACCTCTTCCCCAAATTTCTTTGTCATCGCTTTTCCTAACATGCTTCTTCCAAGTCCCTGACAATTCAGACAAACCATTGGCTACAGCCCATGAATCAGTATATAACTACACATCTGGCCACTTCTCTGTCCATGCAAAGTGCACAACTAGGTGCACTGCTCCAAGTTCCACCATTAGGAAGATTTCCCTTCACTGATGTCGTTCAGAGATGTCCTAGAAAGGGGCGGTAGTGCTGCAGCTGTTCACTTTGAGTGATGCTGGCATCACTCAAACAATCTGTGAAGCAGGCCCTAGTCTTACTTTCCTCTGTCAACTGGTCATAGGGATCTCCCCATGAGGCCATTGGTACAGGCTGTGGGAGAGAAGGCAGGGTGGCAGAAGTGGAGACCATGGGCATTTGAGCCACTTCTTCATGTAACTTACTTGTGCCTTCAGGAACTGCTCAAGCTCAATCACATATATACCACTTCCATTTGATGATGTAATGCTTCTGTGCATGACCCACTTTATGGCTAGATGGGTCAGAAAGTATCCAGTTCATGATAGGCAGTTCTGGTCGCATGGTGACTTGATGACCCATAGTCAAACAGTCAGTTTCCACCAAGGCTCAGTAACAGGCCAAGAGCTGTCTCTCAAAAGGAGAGTAGATACCTGCAGAAGATGGCAGGGCCTTGCTCCAAAATCCTAGAGGCCTCCACTGTGATTTGCCTATGGGGACCTGCAAAAGGCTCCAATCAGCATCCCTATCTGCCACTGACACCTCAAGCACCACTGGATCTGCTGGGGCATGTGGCCCAAGTGGCAGAGCAGCTTGCACAGCAGCCTGGACCTGTTGCAGAGCCTTCTCCTGTTCTGGACCCCACTCAAAACTGGCAGCCTTTCAGGTCACTTGATAAATGGGCCAGAATAACACACCCAAATGAGGAATGTGTTCCCTCCAAAATCCAAATAGGCCCACTAGGCAATGTGCCTCTTTCTTCATTGTAGAAGGGACCAAATGCAGCAACTTATCCTTCACTTTAGAAGGAATATCTCAACAGGCCTCACATCACTGCATCCCTAGAAATTTTACCAAGGTAGAAGGTCACTGAATTTTAGTCAGATTTATTTCTGATGGTTGAGTGCTGCCATTTGGCCTCTGCCACTTGGGATCCAATTATTCTCACTGTATTTAAATTTTGTAGTTGAGTGACTGTGGTTCCAATTGTTAGCTCTGCCATACAGAGAAGAGCAATTTCGGGGCTCTTCAGAGATGCAGGTGCTGCCCTCACAAATCTATTTTGCAAAGAGTCTCCCATCTGGGAATAATAGGTCTAAAGTGACTAATCCACTCCACCAACCAAATCTCCCTAAGCCTTTGGATCCCTTCCTCTACATTAAACCAAGGGACATCAGGCATTTCCAACTCACTCGCAGTGGGTCATCTTTTAATTCATATTTCATCTAACCAAGCCAGTAAACTATTAGAACTTTTTTAAACTCCCTGAGTTGCAACATTAGATGAAGAGTTCCTACTAAGTAGAGGAAAATAAAAAACAAACCATCCCTACATTGACTGAGGTTGTTCTGTTCTGCTCAATTCTTCTGCCCATAAGAATAAAAAAGACTCCTTTCTCATATGGCTCAACAAGGATCTGAGCTCTAACTGGATTCATTGAGCTCTCATTGCTGACTTCATGTTTTATCCTAACATTTGTAAGCAAATAGCATTTTGTATGAGGTGATTAGAGCTATATCTTTGTATAAGGTCATTAAATCCTTATATATATATATAATATATGTAAATTTCAAGGTATTGTTTCATATGATTTCATTTTGGCTTATATGGGGTCTGTGTCTGTTAATGTATAGTAGAGTGTTTCATGTGGAATAGTGGAAGCCTAGGCTCAATAAGCCTCCATTCCTATACAAAACTCTGATGAGACACTCCCTGTTTTATTAGTTTGTGAGAAATAGGTTATATTGTTTTGCGTGCATTCTAGACTTGACATTTTTTGGATTATTGATTATATCACCATTCATACCATCTGTTTGTGCTATGAGATACTACATACAAGTACTTAAACTCACTGTTGAATAAAATAAGTGGCCTTTCATATTGGTCAAGGGTTTGTCTATGTCAAAGCAGCAAAGTCGTTCAAGAAGAATTCCTGCTTCCTACGTAGGGTTACACTATAATCATAAACTTTGTCCTCTACAAAAATTAGGAGAAAAAGCACCAACTACTCAAAAGTCATCTTCTTTCATTGTTATGCTGAGGTCTCAGAACATAAAATTCTAACTACATGAGAGCATCAAAGACTCTGTGAGTTCTGATAAATGCGACATTTCCTTGCATCTGTCTCTCATCCTACTCAGCTTTATCTACATCATCCACTTTTTCTTTTCCTATTTTTTCGTGCTTCTCCAATTGATCTAAATGCACTATTTTTTGATATTTTATCAGGAAAACAATTACATTTAAAATTGCTAGATCAAAAGGTGATCTACACAATTTGAATCAAAACTGACCAAGAGCCAAGTTTAGAACTATAATGTCAGGTTTTCCTATATCTCAGGAAATTTGCTGCAGAATTCAAGATTTTGTTAGATATTCATTGTTCTCAACCACAGATCTGTACCAGTTAGTTCAGTTAATGGTTTGCTCTTCAGATGCAACAAATAATGTAGGACAACAGCAAGATATAAAAGAATACAGCATTGGCCAAGAAATTGGCATCTCAGTAACTGTTAAAATAGCTATATGATTCTGAATTTATTTCATTGCAGTTCAAATGCCATCTCTTCTGAGATGTCTCTGCAGACTGTTGAACCAGTAGCTCCCTTCTTTCTGTAATATCCTGAGTAGCCACAGAACAGTTAAACAGAAAATGCCATGAGCTACTGTTGCCAGAAAGGATGCTCAATATCATGCAGAGAACTATAAACTTGCCAACGCTGCTTTCCAAGGCAGAATCTCTTGCTGAATTCCACCCTAATCCTGAAGATGTTCTTTCTGCCAATACCACAATAAAATCAGTAGACACAGCTGGCCAGAGAAGGAACACAAATGTTGGACAACTTATGAGGCCAGCATCATTCTGATACCAAAGCCTGGCAGAGACACAACCAAAAAAGAGAATTTTAGACCAATATCCTTGATGAACATTGATGCAAAAATCCTCCATAAAATACTGGCAAAACGAATCCAGCAGCACATCAAAAAGCTTATCCACCATGATTAAGTGGGCCTCATCCCTGGGATGCAAGGCTGGTTCAATATACGCAAATCAATAAATGTAATCCAGCATATAAACGGAGCCAAAGACAAAAACCACATGATTATCTCAATAGATGCAGAAAAGACCTTTGACAAAATTCAACAACGCTTCATGCTAAAAACTCTCAATAAATTAGGTATTGATAGGACATATTTCAAAATAATAAGAGCTATCTATGACAAACCCACAGCCAATATCATACTGAATGGGCAAAAACTGGAAGCATTCCCTTTGAAAACTGGCACAAGACAGGGATGCCCTCTCTCACCACTCCTATTCAACATAGTGTTGGAAGTTCTGGCCAGGGCTATCAGGCAGGAGAAGGAAATAAAGAGTATTCAGTTAGGAAAAGAGGAAGTCAAATTGTCCCTGTTTGCAGATGACATGATTGTATATGTAGAAAACCCCATTGTCTCTGCCCAAAATCTCCTTAAGCTGATAAGCAACTTCAGCAAAGTCTCAGGATACAAAATCAATGTGCAAAAATCACAAGCATTCTTATACACCAACAACAGACAAACAGAGAGCCAAATCATGAGTGAACTCCCATTCACAATTGCTTCAAAGAGAATAAAATACCTAGGAATCCAACTTACAAGGGACGTGAAGGACCTCTTCAAGGAGAACTACAACCCACTGCTCAAGGAAATAGAAGAGGATACAAAGAAATGGAAGAACATTCCATGCTCATGGGTAGGAAGGATCAATATTGTGAAAATGGCCATACTGCCCAAGGTAATTTATAGATTCAATGTCATCCCCATCAAGCTACCAATGGCTTTCTTCACAGAATTGGAAAAAACTACTTTAAAGTTCATATGGAACCAAAAAAGAGCCCACATTGCCAAGTCAATCCTAAGCCAAAAGAACAAAGCTGGAGGCATCACGCTACCTGACTTCAAACTATACTACAAGGCTACAGTAACCAAAACAGCATGGTACTGGTACCAAAACAGAGATATAGATCAATGGAACAGAACAGAGCCCTCAGAAATAATGCTGCATATCTACAACTATCTGATCTTTGACAAACTTGAGAAAAACAAGCGATGGGGAAAGGATTCCCTATTTAATAAATGGTGCTGGGAAAACTGGCTAGCCATATGTAGAAAGCTGAAACTGGATCCCTTCCTTACACCTTATACAAAAATCAATTCAAGATGGATTAAATACTTAAACGTTAGACCTAAAACCATAAAAACCCTAGAAGAAAACCCAGGCAATACCATTCAGGACATAGGCATGGGCAACAACTTCATGTCTAAAACACCAAAAGCAATGGCAACAAAAGACAAAATTGACAAATGGGATCTAATTAAACTAAAGAACTTCTGTACAGCAAAAGAAACTACCATCAGAGTGAACAGGCAACCTACAAAATGGGAGAAAATTTTCGCAACCTACTCATCTGACAAAGGGCTAATATCCAGAATCTACAATGAACTCAAACAAATTTACAAGGAAAAAACAAACAACCCCATCAAAAAGTTGGCAAAGGACGTGAACAGACACTTCTCAAAAGAAGACATTTATGCAGCCAAAAAACACATGAAAAAATGCTCATCATCACTTGCCATCAGAACAATGCAAGTCAAAACCACAATGAGATACCATCTCACACCAGTTAGAATGGCAATCATTAAAAAGTCAGGAAACAACAGGTGCTGGAGAGGATGTGGAGAAATAGGAACACTTTTACACTGTTGGTGGGACTGTAAACTAGTTCAACCATTGTGTAAGTCAGTGTGGCGATTCCTCAGGGATCTAGAACTAGAAATACCATTTGACCCAGCTATCCCATTACTGGGTATATACCCAAAGGACTATAAATCATGCTGCTATAAAGACACATGCACACGTATGTTTATTGCGGCACTATTCACAATAGCAAAGACTTGGAACCAACCCAAATGTCCAACAATGATAGACTGGATTAAGAAAATGTGGCACATATACACCATGGAATACTATGCAGCCATAAAAAATGATGAGTTCATGTCCTTTGTAGGGACATGGATGAAATTGGAAATCATCATTTTCAGTAAACTATCGCAAGAACAAAAAACCAAACACCGCATATTCTCACTCATAGGTGAGAACTGAACAACGAGATCACATGGACACAGGAAGGGGAACATCACACTCTGGGGACTGTTGTGGGGTGGGGGGAGGGGGGAGGGATAGCATTGGGAGACATACCTAATGCTAGACGACGAGTTAGTGGGTGCAGTGCACCAGCATGGCACATGTATACATATGTAACAAATCTGCATGTTGTGCACATGTACCCTAAAACTTAAAGTATAATAATAAAAGAAAAAAATAAAAATAAACTGACTTGATATAAAAAAAAAAAAAGAAAAGAAATCCGGAAAAATACCAGTGCAGAGACAATTCTTTTAATGACATTTCGACTTGTATTTTCACATGGTTCTTGGAGAAAGAGTATGAGAAGTAAGTCTTTTTCTGAGTCCTTCTGAAAACAATTACATCATTACACATAAATGCATATTAATAAACTGGTAGCTGGTCATCGTAAAGTGTGGAATCAGACAGTCTCAAGTTACATGTATGATTTTGCCTTTACACATTTTAAGTTAAAATCCTCATAGTAAATTGGAAAGAGACATCTGGCTTATTTGGACCATATATCACTTATAAGAATAGTATGGCATCCCGTCAAAGACTAATTCTTAATTTTGTCTCTCCTGTTTCTTACTGGATGTGCTAAGCTGTGCATAAGCACATCACTTAATTATGGCACTTCCTGCTGTGTTATAATTACATAATTGAGTTTCTACTATGTTATGTATTCCTAGAAATAGGAGCTATGTTATATACCTTTTTCTGTGTGTACAAGAAAGAACACTTGCCTCAAATCGTGCCAATGATAGAAGCCACAGCCTTGGCCATACTTGACAGTTGTTAAGGATGGATATGAATGTTAGATCAGTGAGTCTTTTCACTAAGATTTTAGACTTCAGACAGATAAAATATTTTTTATTTTTTTCCTGTGGCTAAAACTGTGAAAGTTAAAGGCCAGAGGTAAACATATGTCATGATGTCCACAAAGTTTATTGCATGTTTTGTGTGTGTGTGTGTGTGTGTGTGAGTGTATGTTTGTGTGTGTGTTTTGGTTGTTTTGTTTTTTTGTTTAAGCCTGTCTAACAAAGAAATTGAATTGAGGTATAAGAGAAACCAAAGGTAGTAACAGGAAGACAAAATCCTAATGGAGTTATTCTTTAGGACCCTATCATTTCTACCTTTGGGTTTCAGGAGATTTCTAAAATCTTTTTAAATTAGTTTGAGATGTGTTTCTGTTACTTGTAGCCATACAATTCCTAAGTAACATGGGAGGTGGATGGGTATTCCCAAACAGGAAAGTGTTTCCAATTAACATTTACCAGGCTGTAAATATATCTTATTCACACCAGTACATATAAAAAAAAATCTAACTGAAAAATAAATGTGAATCTCATGGAAATTCAAGAACAGGAAACCTAAACCTTATGACAACTGTCATCAGGCAGGCCTTTCTCGGGGGCGTAGAGTAATTGCTCATGGTATCTGTGTTTCCTTCTGTGCATCTAATCCATTTCCTTTTTTGACTAATTTGTTTTCGTTTACCACGTATGGACCCTGCTCTGCTAAATCATTGGCTTGATTGTGGCATTATGAAGGCCCCAAATTACCCCTTGAGCTCCTGGAATGAAAAGAACTACAATAACAATTATAGATAACACATAGAGCACTTATTATTTTCCTGGCTACCCACACAGTTTGAACACAGAAAGATGACTGAGGATCCACCCATCATGCAATCCTTTAGAGTTACTCAATCAGAAGCTAGCTGTGAAGGACTGGGGACCATGAGCAATCCATTTTGGTGACGGTGCTGGAAGCAGTAGTCCCTAAGTCCCATTTCCAGCAATAGCAGCTTAGCAGTCCCAGTAACAGAGTCCAACCATCGATAATGTTGGTAGGACAGGCTGTGGTCTGCTCATCACAATGACAACAGCAGTCTCTTCATGGCTCTACTCTATGGCCTCATTATTAATAGAAATGTCTCTAATCTGGAGCCTGCAAACTAGTCTACCAAACTCCCAAAGTAACTATAAGTTACATGGTCTGGGTAAGAATTCTGTTAAATTATACAGAGGTAGTTTCTCTTTATTTGCAACTCATAATGGTGATTATTAACAGTGCCTCTAGGCCAGGGGTTGGGAAACCTTTTCTGTAAAAGGGCAGACAGCAAATATTTTAGGCTTTGCTGGCCACATCCAGGCATATTCTTTGTTATTGCCATTGTCTGTTTTGTGTGTGTGTGTGTGTGTGTGTGTGTGTGTGTGTGTGTGTGTGTGTTTGTAGCTCATGTGCTCTACAAATAATAGGTTGTAGTTTTCAAATCCCTGGTCTAAGCTTTTAGCACTATTTCTCCCTACCTCAGTCTCTTAGTTACCTAATTCCAGCATGCAGAGAAATCTATTTAGTGCTATTAATCTTCTTGAGGAAAGCTGTTCCTAAAGATAGCTTCACAATATGCTCTTGTAGCCAGTTGGCCTTCTCCTAAGGGAAGCTAGGGAGGAACACTGAAGCCAAGAGTTACTATTGGCATAAGTGCAACTACATGGAGAAAATTTCTGAGCTTTGCCAGCCTGACTGACTGTAACCCAGGCCAAGCCTGTCCCAGGAGCCACATGACCTAAGCAATCCTTATAGATGCCAAGCACATAACTGAACTATAAGGGCAAAAGTGAAGAACCAACAACACACAGATTGAGTGTGCTTATCATATATTTTAAACAAATAAACCAACCTCAAATAGTCTGTTTAGCCTTACTTTTATTTCACTCCAGTGGATATGAAAGTAAGCCTAAATGGGCCGGGCGTGGTGGTTCACGCCTGTAATCCCAGCACTTTGGGAGGCCGAGGCGGGTGGATCACAAGATCAGGAGATCAAGACCATCCTCGCTAACACGGTGAAACCCCATCTCTACTAAAAATACAAAAAACAAAATTAGCCGGGCGTGGTGGCGGGTGCCTGTAGTCCCAGCTACTCGGGAGGCTGAAGCAGGAGAATTGTGTGAACCCGGGAGGCGGAGCTTGCAGCGAGCCGAGATCGCGCCACTGCACTCCAGCCTGGGTGACAGAGCAAGACTCTGTCTCAAATAAATAAATAAATAATAATAATAATAATAATAATAATAATAATAAAAAGAAAGTAAGCCTAAATGGCTTCAGGAAGTGTGTGGAGCTCCTGCGTAAACTTGATGCAAGCCAGGAGAATCTGTCAATGGCTCCTCAATACAAAATATAGATGCACAAGCAAAAACCAAATAAACAAGCAGCTGCATAAACAAAAAAACCCTTGAAGCCTTCTTATTGTTGAGGCCCAAATCTAGCTTTCTTTCACGAATCATGCTCTCACCTCAACTCCTAGGTCATATTGTCTCAATCTTTTGCCATCACCCACCAGCCTGTTTCAGGCTTGGAGCACAGGGACCACAGGACAGCTGTTGTCCATTAGCAGGGCTGTGGGTAGAGTAGGAAATGGGTACGCATGGCTAGTCATATCCATTGGAAGATAGCCACCAAGGAGAAGGATTTTAGCAAGGGAATCCCATCATGATCAATATGAAATTAACTCTTTCACTAAATTAAAACTTCAGATCCTTACTGATTTCATGGTGTTTCTTTAACTTTACTTTTACGCGCTGACTTCATTGCTACTTGAGTGCAGCAGAAAATAACTAGGCATGGCCCTTGGCCTGACTCTTGAACTGGTAAGATTTCAGACCATGAGCCCGTCCCATTTAAAGAGATTTAATTAAGCCCATCTAGACCGCGGTGGAAAAGTGCGACTTGAAATAGTAAATACTGTAATTATTTAGTTCACTGACATTAAATTATGTTTGATTTTGTATTGCAAATTATAGTCTCTCTTTTGTTTTTTAAATGAATAGAGAAGAATATTTTGTAGTTAGGCAACAGCCAAGAAAGAAACAAGGTTGATTATCCTCTGTGAGAATCTGTAAATTGTCTCTCTGGTCTTTTGGTGCTAGAAAAGACTTGAACTATTTTTTTTTTTCCTCAGCAGTCGGCCTGTCTAATGTGAACAACTTTATGCCATCTCTTGTCAGCATTAATGCTAAATTAGATAATAATTTTTTTTCAGGTGTTAAAAACTTGGACACAGTGGAGGTCTTTAATTACCAGCTCAATCATTCACATTTGATTATTATATTTTTCTCTGAATGAGGCTTGATTTAACTAGTCTTAGTCATTTAACAGGAGTGTTGGAATTTTACACATTTATGATTTAAATTTTCAATAATTTTATAACATTATGGGTACCATGAAAACCTGCAATAATGTCTACTCGGTTTTCAGGAGAATTTTCAGGGTTTGAAGAGTGATCGTAAGATCATGAGAAATATCAATGGTAAAATGATTGTATTTTTATATCAAAACTAACTCTGATACTCTCCTCTTTGAATATTTGGGGAGTTGTTGAAAAAAGAATGTTTTAAAACAACAGGAATTTAGCCCAGAAGGTTAACTCTAAACATACCATCAATTTTTAACTTCAGGGGAAAAATATAAATTAGGTACACTGATGTCGGAGGTAGTTGCAATGAAATAGTTAAAAACCTGTTTTCCCAGGTTCAAATCTGGGCCTTGCCACTTTTATAGGTGTGCATTTGGGGCAAACTACTAACAAACTTGTGGATGAGTTTATGTGAGGCTAATTTTGCTAGTTAATATGAGGAGAAAATATACATTTGACAAGTGCTTCAGTGATTGCGAAATATTTACTAGTACTGAGGAACAAAGTTTTGAATTATTAATAAATGACTTAGAGTTTCCTCTGCCCCTTACCATGAGCGCATGTAAATCACCTTGGTCTGCCATTAAAAATACCACAGACTGGGTGTCTTAAACAACAGAAATCTATTTTCTTACGGTTTCAGAAGGTGGAAGTCCAAGATCAAGATGCCAGCAAATTTGGTGTTTCTTGAGGGATCTTACCTTGGCTTGCAGATGACCGTCTCATTGTGCCCTCACCTGGCCTCTTCTCTGAGTGTGTGCATCCCTGCTGTCCTGGTGTGTCTCTGTCTTCCTATAAAGACATCAGTCAGTTGGATTAGGGCCCCACATTTTGACCACATTTAACCTCAATTACCACCTTAATGTACCACCTTAAAGGCCTATCTCCAAGTACAGTCACACTGAGACTTCCAGCTTTAATAAATGGATTTGAGGGGAACACAATTCAATCCATAACAGCGACTTCGGCCAAATCTCTTTTACTTCTCTATGCCATGGAAACTTCATCTTCATAAGCAAAATAAAGTTATTGATGGTATAAAATGAAACAATAAGTTGATTCCCAGAGGGGTGGGACAGAGAGGGAGGCAGATGGCCCTGTTTCTAAGTGGTCCTTCAGCCTGATCATAGGTTTAATTTGGGAGCCACAACATAGCAAACTTAGCTGGCTGCAACTTGGACCTTGGGCATCATCAACTCCCTGTGGACCATCTCCTTAAACAATATAATGAAGATGTTTTACAACATAAGAGAAGAAATGGGTTGGAATAAAGTCTTGAAATACTAATATAGTATATTCCGTATTGTGATTACAGCATGTCCTCTGGGTTTACTAATCTTTGAGATGTAAATGCAAGACAAAAATTATATGGGAATATATGTCAAGTCAGCATTTGTATGTTGTATCATTAAAGGAAAAAATAAAAATGCTTTTTTATTCTTCAGATAATGCATATTGTAACCACTAGTAAAAAATGCCCATTTTAAGATTGTTAGAAGCATTTCAGCATGGATGGTATGTTCAGTTAATACACATGTTGCAAAATTTAATGAATGAACAAACTTCAATGTAAAAAAAATGAAATAAAGTAAGTTTTCCATTAGATGGACCATGACTACTAAGAGTCTAGTTTGTGACATCTATTACTACTGTTATTATTCTCAGCTCACACTGTAGTATACCCAGTTGTAAGCAAAATCTTTCAATGTTCTTTACCAAATCACTATTCTCATTTGAATCTTCTTTTGGATGCCAATTTAATTCAAAATATAAAAAAGGAAACTTCAAAAAATTTTGGAAAATGTAACCCCTTAATGCTTTGAGCATCTATGATATTCTCAGGCATTCTTGCTGTCCTCAGGCATCTCAGAAGCTAAATAGCAACATTTGATTCACATCCTTTGGCCCAAGCAAACTCCAAGTGCCCAGACTATGTTGTGTCATTTGTTTAATCCAGTAGAACTCAAGCTTTTCGTTTAACTTATATATCCCCTAAAGGATTTTTTTTTAATTTTTAAAATTTAAATGTCCTCTCCCTGATTTTTTAGGCATCTTCTTAAAATTTTCATTTCAGTTTAAAAGTTGCAAAGAATATAGCTTGTTGTGTATTGCAAATATTGACATTGAAAAATAAATGTATTACAGAAAACTTTAAAATGCACTAAATAAATACAAATATGATTGTAATTTTATATCCCCTATTTTAAAAAAGACAAGTTCTTGAAGTAGTGTGCATTTAAATCTCCTCTTTTTCTCCTCAAACTATTTTTTTCATTCTAAAGTCCATTTGTAATTTTATTTTAATATAATTGTGTGCTCAATGTTTATCATTTATTTCTGTAATAATTATATATGCAGCATGCTTATATGTGTATATAAACAATACAGATATATTAAAATTTATTTATATAATGTTATATATAACATATAAATATATACCTATATATTCATGTATATATCTATATACCTATATATTCATATATATATCTATATACCTATATATTCATATATATATCTATATACCTATATATTCATATATATATATCTATATACCTATATATTCATATATATATCTATATACCTATATATTCATATATATATCTATATACCTATATATTCATATATATATCTATATACCTATATATTCATATATATCTATATACCTATATATTCATATATATATACCTATATATTCATATATATATCTATATACCTATATATTCATATATATATCTATATACCTATATATTCATATATATCTATATACCTATATATTCATATATATATACCTATATATTCATATATATATCTATATACCTATATATTCATATATATATCTATATACCTATATATTCATATATATATCTATATACCTATATATTCATATATATATCTATATACCTATATATTCATATATATCTATATACCTATATATTCATATATATATCTATATACCTATATATTCATATATATATCTATATACCTATATATTCATATATATATCTATATATATTCATATCTCATATACACACAAAGAGAGAAAGATGTTTACAGAGTTCTTATGACTATATAAATTTTTAAAAAATCTTCTGGATTGTATCACTAGTAAAAAATTGGTTAAAATAACATTTTATAAATTGTGTTACATAATTATTAGGCATTAAAGGTTAGTGATTTTGTTAGTAATACGTTTCTTAATGAGATGGATTTTTTTTTCACCAGGTAGTTCCTGTATCCCTGGACAATTATTTGTTGCTCACAATAGAATATGTAGGTTATTAATTATATTTCTATTTCACATCTTTGTATGAAAAAGCATCAAAAAGCTTGTTCACATAAATGATGTTTAAATTCATTACACATTATATGTAAAATATCACTATCAGGTATCAAACTTTACATTTAGTAACCTATTAGCTTGAAACTCTATTCTATCCTCCTTCTTATTGAAACACCAATTTACACCAAGACCAGGAAGTTGGTTGCTTAATTTCATCATTTCCATAAGTTGTACCATGAAAAAAACATTACTAAGGCCAAAGTCATGATCATTAATGACACTCATTACTCTTTTATTTAGAGGCATCATATTTAACTACGCACACTCAGAAATCCTTGGTATCTCGTAGTACTTCAATATCCACTTGTCAATGCAATAGCTTTGGTAATATGCTTTCATCTTATTACATGATTTAAATATATTTTCACGGAACTCTTTGACCATCAGATGCACCAAGATATTTGTGATGAAGAGGAGAATCTCTCCATTCATTAGTGAGAATAACCAAAATGTGGAGAGTAAATAATGAGAAACAGACCGGTACTTCGAAGCAGACCTGCAAACACTTTTAAATATTTGGAATTTGTAAAATATGCAAAATTCAAATGCCTTCTCATGATTTGGCTTCCTGAATGAAATATAATACCACTGTCTTTAATATGTTTTCCAATGCTCTTTTTAGTTGGTTTTCACAAGTTCTTTCTATGGAACAAAACCATTTTTTTTTAATATTTAGGGGAAGTTCTCACCCCAGTTGTCAAACGTATGCTATATCTGAATTCATGGTATTATAATTTGTGAAAAAATTCAATTTTTAATGTCATTTTTCACCATTAACAGAAATACTTTTAAAATAGGAAAGACATGGGGTCTACTGTGGGTTCATGGCACCTTGATTAATGGAGAATTATATTTGAACTGTTTGGAGAACAGAGACTTGTATACTCCAAAGCAATGCACACCAGTAAGAACTGAGAATGCTCTGAGGTATACTTTTATAAGTGGGAAACGGGGCTATTTTGAAACAGGAATGAGCGTAGGAGAATGAACAAGATCACAAAATGCAGGTGTGTTCTCACTTTTAGGTTAAGAAAAAAAAAAAAGAAACTAAGGATTGGAAAGCAACATTCTCAAAATTATCTATGCCCACACACTACTTGGAAACTTTTATTGTATCCCTCAGGATATGCATACCACATTCTGCAGATCATAGCTTTAATATAACTATAAATGTGCTATGGTGGAAAGCACATGATTTTTACAGTCAGCTTGACTTCTTTTTGAACTCTGGATATATAATTTAGTATTCTTGTTGACTCCTTAACATCCCCAGGTCTCAGTTATTTTATTTTTAATCTATAAAAAGATATCAATACCTAGTGTGATATGAGACTTTTTGCAATAATATGTATGAAATACCTAGCATAATGTCTGGTAGGTAATTCAAGAGGCTGATCTCATTTTCCCATCCCTCCTACAAAGAATAGTTTATTTTCCCTAGAAGTCACTCTAGCACTTGGTAAAATAAAGAAGATAGTAAATACTCCAATTAATCAGTCATCACTTTTGTATAAAAATATTTATTAAATTCCTACAATTAGCAAAGCAATGCAATCTACATGTACTTTATGGTCTAAATTATTAAAATCATTTTATGTTGTGGTTTTTGTACAGACATACAGAATGGAAATTTTGTTTTATTATACTTTTAAGTTCTGAGGTACGTTTGCAGAATGTGCAGGTTTGTTACATAGGTATACATGTGCAATCGTGGTTTGCTGCACCCATCAACCCATCATCTACATTAGGTATTTCTCCTAATGCTATCTCTTCCCTAGCCCTCCACCCCTTGACAGGCCCTGGTGTGTGATGTTCCTCTCCCTGTGTCCATGTGTTCTCATTGTTCAACTCACACTTATGAGTAAGAACATGCAGTGTTTGGTTTTCTGTTCCTGTGTTAGTTTGCTGCGAATGATGGTTTCCAGCTTCATCCATGTCCCTGCAAAGGACGTGAACTCATCCCTTTTTATGGTTGCCTTGTATTCCATGGGGTAGATGTGCCACATTTTCTTTATCCAGTCTATTATTGATGGAGTTTGGGTTGGTTCCAAGTCTTTGCTATTGTGAATAGTGCTGCAGTAAACATACATGTGCACATGTCTTTATAGTAGAATGATTTATAATCCTTTGGGTTGTTTGGATTGCTGGGTCAAATGGTATTTCTGGTTCTAGATCCTTGAGGAATCAGAAATTTTGCATGCATAAATATATGTATAAGTTTCTATGGAAAGAAAATGTTGTGGTCATACCTAGGATACTCTTGTCAGCCTGATCATCACATTCTCTCTTCAGATGTCATTTTGTGTGGGATGCAAATTGGGATGTTTTTCATAAGGAACTTTTATAGTTTCTTGCCAAGCATGGAGTAAGATGAAGAGGAAGAAGGAGCATTCCATGAATGCATTGCTTAAGGGCATCAAGTGAAGATATCCTGATGCATCTTCCTTGCATTTGTGGCCTCTCCTATGGCACCACAAATGCTCAAGCTTTTTTGGCTAAAATGTACTTATTGCTCTCTATGTTTGAGATAAAATTGTAGGTAGACTTTACTACCAATAGGCAGAATTTGGGTGAAAATCAACATCATTTGCCTTTCTAATCTATATTATTTTCCCTGCCTTTTTTTTGAGGGGGGAGACCAATTATCTTATGTATAAATGTATTCTTTTTATTTAATCATATTTTATAGAAAGGTTATTCAAATCCTGGTGACTTAGGAGCCATTTGTCTTCCAGTGATGAAAATAGGGAAATATCAGTCTTTTGATATCTTTTATTTTTTTTTCTTTATCTAGTCTATCCTCCTTGATTCTAATTGAAATTAGAGTCTTGCTCTTTCACCCAGGCTAGACTGCAGTGGTGCAATCTTGGCTCACTGCAACCTCTGCCTCCCAGGCTCATGTGATTCTCGTGCCTCAGCCACCTGAGTAGCTGGAATTACAGGTGGGTGCCACCATGTTCGGCTAATTTTTGTGTTTTTAGTAGAGATGGGGTTTCACCATGTTGGTCAGGCTGGTCTTGAACTCCTGGCTCAAGTGATCCTCCCACCTCAGGCTTTGTAAGTGCTGGGATTACAGGCCTGAGCCACCACACCTAGCCAGTCCTTTTACATGTTTTTGATTGGTTTCCTTAACTTAACTCTTAGTGTAAAACAACTCATCTTCCTAATCTCTAACTTTTTAATTAGTAACAACTGCAGCACTATTACCATTTAAGACTATCACTGTCTTTTTTTCTCAAAGAAAATAGAAGGTAAACATAGCAAAGAAATGTATACTAACAATCAAATAGGAGAAGGTTGAGGCCTTGCCATTAAAAGCTATGGTGATTAAATTGTCTTAGATTCAAGTATGCAACATTTCTGTTTGAGAATGTCACTGTACAAAAATAATTTATCTGGTTCTGCACAGAAGTGTTATTTGATTTTTTGCTGGTTATGGTCAACTTAAAATAATCACCTGCTATTGTCTCAACATATTTTGTGAAGACTAAACCAAGGGGCCAGGTCCATCTAAAATGTACTTGGCAAAAACAGGAGGAAGAAATCAATGAAGAAAATAAGAAAGAAGTATATTAAAGAAAATAAATGGAAAGAAAGGAAAACAAGAAAAGGAAGAAAAAGAAGTCAAATAATCTTTCAAAAAATAACTTACTCTCCAAAAAAACTTATCATTAATGTTAAAACCTGAGTGTGCCTTTTAGTTGTTAAAGACGAGATATCTATTTTTATACGGTCTTTCTTCCGAATATATCTGAAGAGCAAAGCAAAATGATTTGGACATTTTCAAAATTCAAAAATACCTGCATGACTTTCTGTAAAGGAGTCTAAATGTTTATTCATACATTCAATTATTTGTGAATTCTAGTCAATTTCATGCAGCCTGGGGTTTCAACTTGTAATATGTAATATATCAATATAGTTAAAGTATTTACTCTGGTCTCATTTTGTGAAGCTGCTTCTCCAGTGATCTATTTATTCTGAGCACCAAGATCCTGACTACAATTGTCAATTTGGTCCATCTGGTTTTGTGGAAGCACTGACAACTGGAAATACAGAGAAAACCACTGAAATTACAGAACATATACAATGAAATCAGCCAGATGCAAGTTGTTAAGCTGTTAACCTAAACACATATTTCAGTTTTAACAAGCCAAAATTAATAGACTAGTATACTTACAGCATGGTTGAAAACATTCTTAGCCAGAAGTGGATCTGAGATTTATGTATTTTCCTGAATCTGTTTAAGTCATTTATTATATTATTATTATCATTATTCTTTTACACAGTAGTCACTATTATCTACTCTCTAATTCTTTATTGCAATTGCTCAAAATTTAGAATTTCAAGCACGGAGTTTCACAAATGTATTTATTTCACCTTTACTTTCTCTATATTTTCTCAAATCCATGCAATATGTATGATTTAGTGAATTTACAATTTTCAGTGCATACTCCCAAATCTATAAGTAAATTTACTCATTTCCTAGGGTTTCCATAACAGAGCATCTCAATTAGGTGGTTTAAAACAACAGACGTTTATTCTTTCACAGTTATGTATGCTACAAGTCTGAAATCGAGTTACTGACAGAGCCATGCTTCCTCTAAAGCCTTTAGAGGCGAATCCTTCCTTGTCTCCTCCAACTTCTGATGGCCACATGAGTTCCTTGGCTTGTGGCCACATAACTCTATAATCTCTGCCTCCATCTTCATGTGGCTGTTCTTTCTGTATGTCAGTGTCTTCCCAAAGCATTTTCCTCTTAGAAAGATAACAGCCATATTCAATTCCTGCCCACCCTAATAATCTTTACTTGATTACATCTGTGAAGATCCTATTTAATAAGGTTACTTACGGTTAGAACTTCAACAAATCTTTTTAGAAAACTTAGAAAAATGACATTTTTAATCCATGATAGGTTGACTAATTTTCCTAGAAATGGCATCTAAAAAGACGCCACCATTTTAGTACTATAATTTAATTTTCTCAGTAATAGACGAAACAAGAGCACAAAATCAGTAAGCATGTAGAATATTAGAACACCATGATTAACAAAATGACTAAGAGACACACGACAACATTCTACACAAGTTCATATGAACTTTAAAGATATACATAGGGTGTTTATCAAATTGGAATTTTTCTTCAGCCATAAGGCAATTCTTGACAAATTTCAAAAGACTGAAATCATAAAGACAATGTTGTCTAAGCTGAGTGGAATAAAATAACAAAAAGATAATTAAAAAGTTCTTAAGTATTTGGAAGTAAGAAAAATAGATCGCTTCTAAACAACCCATAGGCTAAAGAAAAAATTACAAAACTTCTTGTTCTGATTCACAATTTTAAAAGGCAATATTTCAAAATTTGTGCAATTCAATTAAACTGTTCTTAGAGGCAGATGATTGTCTTAGATACATATACAATATCAATAAAGAAAGACTGAAAATTAAGAATCCGTCTTAAGAAGTTAGAAAGAGAACATTACAATGAATTCAAATAGGAGGTAGAAAAGGAAATAAGAATATTATAGACAAATTAGTAACATAGGAAAAAACACATAAAATGATAACCAGCAGAGCCAAAAGCTAGCTATTAGTCATCAAAAATGAAAATGAAAACTACAGTGTATTATTAACTAAACACCCCCCAGAAAAGTAATATTAAAAAGATTGGCAATACTGAGTTTCTCCAAAATTAGGAATAATTGTGACACTTATACTCTGTTAATCTAGTGTAAATTAGTCCAATTACTTAGGGAATCTACTTGGCAGTATAAAGTTGAACATGTACATACACTGTGAACCAGTTGGATAACTGTGTACGTACCTAACAGAAACGCACATACTTATGTCCAGAAAAAGCAAGCTCTAAATAATTTAAAATGTGAAATGTTCAAAAATAAAATGGTAATACATTTTTATATATTTAATTGGAATCCAAATTTTTTAAAAGTAATAATTTACTGTTATATGCAACAACAAGGATGAATTGCACAACCATGGCAAAAGCCACACACAAAAGCAACAAACTACAGGATTCCATTTATCAGCCATTTCTGTTTTGGGATGCAGTTAAGGATATTGGTAATGATTATGGGATTTCCCAAGAAGGCTTTCCTAATGGTGCTGATAATTCCTGTTACTGGGATTACCAGTAACAGGATATTACTGGTATTACCAGTAACAGGATATTACTGGTATGGATATGGTTGTTCATTTTGCGATGATTTATTAGTCTGTAACACCAATTTGATATTAAAAAGAAACATGAGGGTTTGGTTCTATATATCGGGGCTTTGAAGCTACATAACACAAGATCATTCATTTGTTAGACATTTCTTGTTCTAGGGTCCTATACATCGGCCTTGATCGCCATGTTGTTATCAGTATAGATCCAGAGAATATCTTGATTTGAAGGATGGCTATATCTCTATGATTATATTTCCCCACCTATCTGTACCTTACTGAGGGGGATTATTTCCAGCCGTAACTCTACTTTAACAATGCTGTAATGTAGCATATTATAACCAAAAGGAATTTGGTATTGCCAGATCATTTGGTAAAATAAAGGCACCTAACTTGTCTCCAGCATGTGATAAAAATAATAAATAATTGTGTGTTTATTTGATAAAAAGAAAGCTGGAGGGAAGATATTTAAGTAATTTGCCTGAGATTGCTATGGGGTCAGTTACAAAGTCAGAAATGGAGACACTCAATCCATTTCTCCAAGTGACTGATTCCCCTGCTGGGTATGTGTTTCCAACAAGACTTTTCCCGAGGTGGCACAATCGAATTCACTTGCTAGTTAAGGTTCTCATTATATTTCATACAGGAAGAATGAAAATTGAGCATAAGCTTTCAGGATACACTGTGATTATTGTGATACTGGCTATGGTGGATTTACCCAACAGCTGTAAGATCACAAGTTCAGAGGAAGTTAGATAAAATGACTTTATGTTTAGGGATTCAAATTTGAGGATTTATATTTCAAAGTGCATTAGGGAATAACAATCAAAAAATAATAACAATAATACTACCACCTAAAAGCAGTGACCTTACATAGTAGTTGGAATGGTCATCGGAGAAAAATCTGCGTGGTGTGTGTCTCGCTCCAGCGCAACACATCATAAACATTCAGTGAATCAACTCTCCCATGCAAATAGGCTGCAGATGCAGAGTTAAACAATGGGAGTGATTTCTGGTGATGAAAGGTTAGGGAACCAGCCTGCATCCCTCATTGAATGCTATTGTCAGCTATATCTGCCATCTGCTGCATTACAAGATTTTGGCACTCGCTTAGAGGATTTACCCACCGGCCGAGTCAGGAGACACTTAACTTCTGTGACACGCATAAAACTATATAGGGAATGCGGTAGATTTCTTGTAGCCTGTAACAATATATTTTAAGTTTAGAAAAGTTACAGTTGGGAGCCTTGTTCTCTCAGATTGATTTAAATGCTCTATGTGGGTGTTTATGAGTTCCTGCTGGGTTATAGCAATGAAGTACTCAATTGTAAGAGCTCTAGAAACAAAAAAATACAACCCCCAAACAACAAAGACACCTCATCTCTCACACCTGTGTTTTCCTGGGTGAGGAGGTGGTTTATGTAACACTCCGGCTAGTGAAGGATTTGGGGAGGTCAGTCATATGTCGCTACGGGGCTTTAGAAACTGAATTCCGAAGAAGGAACAACACATGGCAATATTAGAAGTGTAAGTGTGGATGAAGAACTTAGATTAAAATTCAGCATACAGATACCAAACGTATTAGTTTTGATGTGAGCAAGAAAAACAGGGACAGAGAGAGACATTGGAAGAAGGAGAAAATATATGGGTGTGTTTTGCGGAGACACACATGAATGAGAACCAAAAAGAAAATATTAAAAGAGGAAATTTGTATAGTCCTATTCTATAAATAGAAGTTTAGAATCGGCCAACATCCACAGAGCTTTCCTGAAATTTTGCTGTAGCATTCAGTGGTCCTTTTTGATACCTCCCTCAGGATGTTAAGAAAGAATTATGTTTCAGGCCAGGTGTAAGAATTTGGGGCTCTGAAAAAAATGCAAATTTAACACCTCTACCCAGAGATACCTACACAATACAAACAGTAAAGACACAATAAAAATGGGTATGTATTTAAAAATCTAGTCTGAAAGGAAGTCAGAGACACCCTGAAGGGGAAAATAGACTCTTGTAGACACTGCCTGATTTTCATACATAAACAAATGATTATATTACTCTACTTTTAGTTTATAATTACTTCTTGAAGAAAGCAAAATTTTATAAGGTAAGCTAACACTTTGCTCAGAAAGTCCTTGTTCCTAATGGATCGGAAAATAGCAGTTCTGTGGAGTGGCTTGGAAATGTTGGCTTATCTGAGAAAGTTAGGATACATTGGAATGTCAGCAGAGGTAACACACCTTTATTTCCCCCTTGGACACTGCCACACATTATATTGTGTAGTAGCCAGTCACTCCTCTTGCATAAGCCCCAAGCCCAAGAAGTTGTAACTGATCAGAAAATAGAATCATATCCTTGAAGTCAACACTAGCATCCTCCCTAGCACTATCTATCCCAATATGCCCCATGTTTACTCAAAGGCTAGATCTCTCTACCCAAACCTTCGTATGCATCCCCCTCACTACATCCCACTTCACTGCCACTGTGTTGACATTTTCATCCACACCATACCTATTGTTTCCAGTATAAGCAAATTCTGGCTTCTTCTTAATCTACAATAGAGTATTTTATTCTGACAATTTCATTGACTGACTACAGGTACTCTAGATGTTGAAGAAATAGAAAATCACAAGAAAAGATCTCTGTTTCCATAAGCTCATAAGAGGGACAAACAGGTACTACTACTAGTAGTACATCATATATTATAATAAAATATACTAATTGTGATAAAGTTTTCTGTTATAACAAAGTTTTCCACATTTGTGGACTTTTGAATGAAGGTGTTTCTCTGCTATGATAATGATCGAGCAGTTGTCATAGAAGAGGACAAAATGTGCAACGCGGATTATAAAAAAAATTACAAATTCATTGTGCAGTAAATAAGGAGAAGGGAATTTAAATGGAGGAAAGTGCAAAGCCAAGACTCAGAACTGTGATGATCTGTGCAGGGTGGGAGGGTGGGAAGTTGAGGAGGAAGAAGCAGCTGGGGCAGTGGGTACTTTGCGAGGACAGGGATGATTGGTCTGATGAGTGGGATTAGAACTAGACTGTGAAGCATTCATGAGTTTCTCATTAAGTCCCTTTATCTCCCTCTCAGAAAACTGGAAGTATTTTTGTTTTTGTTTTTGTTTTGTTTTGAGATAGAGTCTTCCTCTGTTACCAAGGCTGGAGTGCACCATCATGACCCACAGCAGTCTCGACTTCCCAGGCTCAGGTAATCCTCCCACCTCAGGCTCCTGGATAGCTGGGATGACAGGTACATGCCACCCAGCTAATTTTTTGTATTTTTAGTAGAGATAGGGTTTCGTCATGTTGCCCAGGCTGGTCTCAAACTCCAGGGTTCACCTGGTCCTTTGGCCTTGGCCTCCCAAAGTTATGGAATTACAGGTGTGAGCCACCATACCTGGCCAAGTTTTCTTTAAACATGAACAATACATGAAAAGTTTTATATTTTTTCACCTCAAAATTAAGTTAATAATTAGAAGAGAGAAAAGAGCTATAAAATAACTTAGCTCTTACTGAGCTTGTTTTTCAAGCTATAATGGAATAAAGCCTGGGGATTTTCATTTTTCTCATGGGCTCAACAATAATCTGAATAAGAGTAGGACAGGAAAAACAGAGGAACAAGAAAGGTGGGTGGAGATTGGCAGCAGGTGGGAGGGGAGAAAAAGCAAATGATAAATGGTAGACCTAAATTCAACTATATTGGTAATCACATTAAATGTTAATGGACCAAACACTTAAACCAAAAGGCAAAGATTTTTTGGAATAGATGAAAAAGCAAGACCTAACTACACTCTGACTAAGAGAGATATCTTTAAATATAAAGGCACAGACATGTTTAAACTAAAGTGTATATATATACATATATAATAAACTATAAATGTATGAATACTGTAGCAATTATGTTAATTTTAGATAAAATACACTGCAAGGAAAGATAATTACTAGGGATAAGGTGCAACATTTCACAGTAATAAAGGAGTCAGTGCCCTAAGAAGACACAACAGTTATAACCATGTATTCACCTAATCAGAGAGCTTCAAACACATGAAGCAAAAATTGTATAACTTAAAGGGAAAAACAAACAATTTCATAATTATAGTTGCATATTTTAACACCTTATTAGTAGTCTATAAAAATTAGGCAAAAATCGGTAAAGACAGGTGATCTGAACAACACTACTAACCACCTGAACTCATTGATTTTAATAAGACATTATATGCAACTTCTGCAAGGTACACATTTCTTTCCAGTGTTCAAGTATACATTGTATTCAAATTAGATGTCATTCTGAGCCTTTAAAAAAGTCTAGATGTTTATGAAAATGTTGAAATCATACGTAGTATATTCTCCACCTATGAGAAAATTAAATTAGGAACAAATTACCAAAAGTTATCTAGAAAATCCATTAATACTGGGAAAACTTAGAAAGGACACTTAATTTATGATTCGAAGTTACCATAGGAGGAAATTGAAAATATTTTATCTTGAATAATAGTAAAATAAAATACATCAAAAATTTTGACATGCCCCTATAGCAATGCTTTGAAATAAATTTACATCTTTAAATGGTCATGTAAGAAAAGAATGAAAGCCTAAAATCAGTGACCTGAGGTAGCATTATAAGCAGCTAGAAAAGAAAGAGCTAAGCAAACTCAAAGTAAGAAAGACAATAATTGATATGAGCAGAAATCAATAAAACAAGAAATACAGCAAAAATTGAAAAAGTTAACATTTATACTACTCATGTGCATTAACTCAAGATGCATATCTTGCTGATACCCTTCTTCCAGTTATTCTCATTCCTGCCGCTTCTCTGCCAAAGCTCCCAACCTCTCTCTATATCAGATGGAGGCTCTATAATACTCCCTTAGCACAGTCCTTGCTGCCATTTTATATTGTCATATGGATTCCTTATTCCTAAATATTCTGAAACCAGTCCTTTATTTATAGTATCCTTTTATAATCCTTTAATGCCATTGGGATGTCTTTCTAATTAACAATCTTTTTGTTGACCTCAATTTGAAATTATTATTAATATATTTATTTTTTTGAAGCCATGATCTGCTTTGCTACTTGGAAATCACTTTCTGATCAGTATAACCAGTCAAGGTAAATCCATCACAAATATATCTCAATGACTAGATCCAATTTTTGGCAACTTCTCACTAGCTGCAACTTTTCCACTTATGATATTTCTCATCATTTCATATGTATAATTGAGTCCAGTTGATGGCTTTTCTGAGGTCAGTGGCGCCTTAGTGGTCTGGGCCTCTCTTACCTTTAAGCTACCATTGCAAGCTGTCCTATATTGTATGGCTGTTTTTATCCAGATCACCCCTTCCACGTCTTTCCTCTTTGTTTACGCTTAGTCTGATGAGCACTGTTAGAATAATATTATGCAATGATGTTTCAACCTGCTTCACTATGAATTAAATCTTGTAAGTCTTCAATTCTCTTTGATTGATGTTCAGCAATTCCTTTAATTGTGACAATGTGTGTTAAAACACCTAACATAGATCCCTGTGCTTAAGATTCCAATAGTCTCCTCTCTAATCACTTCCCCTGATTTCTGTACCACCTGCTGCGTTTTGTTACATCTTTTGTGCAATTCAAGCTTTCCTTATCATAGTAGTACTTTCATATATTTTCTCTGCATGAACCTTTATTCCTCATTAATATTCCACCACCTTGGTTATCAATCATTCATTTCCGGAATGATTTTTTCAGAACCTCTTTCTGTTAAACAGGATAAAAGTCACAATCTTCTATCCTCTTTGGATGAAATAAATAGACTTTTCTGTGTAGCCTTCTCTGTACATCAATATTAGGCAAAGTCTAAAAATAGTATTAGAAATAATTAGAGATTAAATTATTCTACTATTTGTTTTAATTAAAAAAGAAATGCATATTTATCTAAAATTCCATTATGTATAGTGAAGTGTATAAAATAAAAGACTAAAAGTGTCCATCCTCCAATTCTAAATTCAGTCTCTAAAGGCAAATGTTGTGAATTGACAACTTGTAATAGTGTTGCCATTCATTCTTAGGCCTGTAACACATACATAGAGTCACAAGATAAACAGTGTGTTGCTATTTGCTTTATTCTACTCAACAATCTAGTTCTGTTATCTTTCTATGTAAGTCTATTCAGAGCAAATTATTTCATTTTGGTAACTAGACAGTATATATTGGCTAATCTATAAATTGGGATCAAAAAATAAGACAAATACTTAGGATCAAAGCTATTATTGACCTCCCATTCTACCTTCTTCAGAAGTAATGTAAGAGAAAATTAGTTTCCTCTGTGTGTTTAGAAAAACAATCGTTTTTCCAAAATTATTGACAACAGGAGCTTTGGAAACAGAAAAAACATTCTCTCAGAGGAAGATTATATCACATATAACATAGAGCTTTCACTCTCAAAAAATAAAATAAAATAAACTTTTATAAATATTTGGTTGTTTGGAGTGAAATGACACAACTCGGCCTTTATGATGTGAATCTGCGGATAACAATGAGCTATAATGGGTCTCAATTGTACTTTCAAAGCCACTAATGTTTCAGTGGGTTTTTTGGCTCTCCAAATTGTGAATCTCCTGCACATCAAAGGTTGATAAAATCTGATGTGATTCATGCTTGTTCTTATTTAACATAAAAGAGTACAATATATCAGAATGCCTTTGATCTTGTATTATGTTTTATTACTGGTTGTTTCAGAATTCCTAAAGCTCACAAATCACATAATATAGAAGGCATAAAAAGGAAATGTTATACTTGAGAAATAAATCTAGGAAAAGTGAGATTACCAATTCTCAGTGGAAAATAACACATTGCATCCTCATAGGAGCTTCCATTTGTGATCATCCATTATTTTCATTTTTCTTTTAATGATAAATTAGGAAATACAATGCCAACTGCATTTTTTGTTGTTACTGTGTGACCTTTTGATATCTTTCTAGAATGTCCAGGTTTTCTTTATCAAAGTGGAAGGTTGTGAGAGGGAGGAATTTTATTTCCTACAAGTGATGTACTAAGTTATATTTGGATTATACTTATTGCAATAAATAAATGATATCTTAATGGGTCAACATCATTGGCTGAGAAAAAGTGACCTACTTTGGCATATTGACCATTGTTATGAGAAATTCTTTTATCAGTTTTGATTGTATCTTTATTATAATTGAGATCATGCTCTTAATAATGACTAGAATGGAAAAATAGTACAGAAATATGCTATGCCCAGCTAGTGCTTATGAAATTGTTACAGACAGCAGGATTATATTATCTGCTGGATCTTTCCAGAGTTATCAATTTGCCATTGCTTATATCAACTTAAATCTTAACATTGACAGATTCTGGAAAGCATTTGCCATAGAGCTGCAATAGCAATTTTAGGGTAGAGAAAATTAGACAATCATGATAACAATGCTACCAATACATCTGCTTTTCTAAGATTTGGCATACGCAGAACTTTGCAAGTAATGTTCACGTTGTTGTTAGTTGAAATATATATAGTATACACACACAATGTTATGAATATGCATTTATTAAAATTATGAATGCTTATAAAGAAAAATAACAGATTTTCTGACTTACAGAATGATCCTTCTGAGATCATGACTACAGTTCACACTTAATGGATATCCTTTGGTCATTTTTCTCCTTATAGTAATGATCAACATTACCAATATTATAATAATAATCTTTGTAAAAAGTATTGTGTTAAGTGTTTTATATATACCCTATTATTTTAATTATTATTCTACTCAAGTAAGTACATTTTGTGTGTTTATTTTAAAGAATAAAAAACAAAAGGCTAGGCTAGATAAGTTCACATAGCATACCTGAAGTTATAGAGCTACTAAGTGGAAGAACAAGAATTTAAACTAATAACTGACTTTAACACACTCTCTTAAGCAGAAAACTAAACTAACTTGCTGTCCTGTAAGTTTTGATATAGATGATAAGAATAGGAGGCATGAAAACCTTTCTGGGAGAAACAAAATTCCCCATAAACTCACACATTTTCTTTTAAATATCACCTATTGATGACCTCTGCAATAGCCTGGTACTTGTGTTTATAACTTTTTCCCTTTGAAAGATTGCTCAGTGCTTCACCATCTGTGTGACTGCTCCACATTCCGCATTTTAACACTAAGTGATATGCACATTTTAAGGCCAAACCAAGAATATTTATCATGAAAGGCTTAGCAGAATTTCAAACTAACACAGAATGCAGATACTTATTTTTAAAATCAGTAATAATTTAAAACTATACTTATTTTACTATATTAGACTAATTTAACACACTTCCAATTTTCTCTACTGAGTTTAAATGTAATAGACAGTACTTTCAGATTCTCACAATTACCCGATATATTGAAGATAATATTCCTGAGTTTTATTAGGACTACTCACTCTCCCCAATAATCCTACTTTCAGTAATCTTCTCTGAATATCACTTTCAAAGAGGGCTTTTTTTTTCTAAAAAAACTTGAATACCTATGTGCAAGTGTGCCATTTTTACAATGTATGAAGTTATTTCAAAAATACTTTTATTTTCAAGTAGAATGTTTTTAAGCTCAATTAGAATTTTTTAAGCAAGAGAGTAAAAACAATAAAATAAAAATGACATACCTCACCAGTACGAAATCATCTTTGATAATTTATTTAATGTCTTTTCTCTTATTCATATTTAAAATTTATAGATTGAGAGGTAGCAATGAAGACCACTTTGTATATTATTGTATATTAAAATATATAACCTTTAATATACTACTTTTATATACTAAAATATATTTTGTATCTAAGTAGTATGCTATTTGAAGATAATTTTTAAAGCTATAACTTTTTTATTTTTATAAGCGTCATAAAGCACGTAACTAACTTTCTTGGATATATAGAATATTTTGTTTCAGAAAATAAAATACAATAAGTAAATTTAGAGTCACATATTTGAAAATATATCTTTCATCACATATATGATCATTTTCTTATGAAACTAATAATAATATCAGTAATAACATTAATATTAGTTGTTATACAGCAGATAACACTTACCAAGTGTTCATTTTGTCACCATGGTAAATATTTTCCTCCTATTATCTCTCTTGATCCCCACAACAGCCATCATAAGAGGGAATAATATGTTCCTCATTTTATAGATAAAGATGTTGAGGTACAAATAAAGATTCCACAGCCAGAAATTGGTGGGGCTAGGATTGGACCCTGTTTAGCTGATTACCAAACCTATGGTCCATACTATCACAGTATATTTGTACAATGGAATTTGCTGCCTTAATATATACATATTTTTTAGTTCTAGATGCATGTTACTATTGCTGAAATATTAGCCATCTGTAGTATATGTGTGCAACACCTGTGTGATATTTTACAGTATGTTTAGGTGCATAACTTTTGTCACACAGAATGCTTTCATTTGTGTCTAGCCAACTCCTCTATATGTTTCTTTGTTATTTCTTTGTTTACATTTTGCAAGATAAGGTGTACATTGGTTCTTTGTCACATATTTTATACTTAGTCATGGAGTTTCCTGACAAAATTTTATTTTCAATGATAATTGTCTGGAGCTTTATAAATAGCTTTATTTTTACTATTTGCTGAGATCACTTAGCTCAGTGCCACTACTAGTATTAGTGACTCTGCTTTCTTTGTCCATGAGGTTTTAATATTCCAGTTCCTAGACCACTGTTAAGTAAAGGGCAGACCCAGATTTTAAGAATGTCTGGTAGTCCTCCACCCTGGATTAGTAGCTCCATTTCAGCTGCTATCCAGGGAAGATTATCACAGCCTTTCAGATCTCCATTATTAAGCAAGGGCCCAGGATATGGTGCATAATATATGGGCCCCCGTGCAAAGGGAAAGTGTGGAGCCTCTTGTTCAAAAATTATCAAGAATTTCAAGATGGCAACAGGAGAGCATTAACCTAAGCACAAGCCCTTCTAAGCCCAAGGCCCTGTGTCACTGCAGAGGCCACATATCCATGAAGCCTGCACTGCATATCTTTTCATGTACGAAGACTTCCATCTCTATGAATTTAAAGCCACTGCATTGTCTGTTTATGTTTGTGGTATTCCAGGACCACAATGATCTAGTGCCATCACCATTCCCTGCAGTGATTTCTTTTACATCTTAGCCTATTAAACATTATATATATATATATATAAAACCATTATATACTAAATTAACCGTTATATAAAACCAACACCATGATTAGTGGTGAAACACTACAGACAATCTAGCTTAATAATAGCAGCATTATAGAAACTCAGACAACGTAACAGAAAGACGCATACATACATAGACAGGAAGCACATACACATGCATATACTAGGTTTTATATGCAAATTTATAGGTCCCATCCCTGTGAGTTGTGATGCAATCTAGTTATAATAGTTAATAAGCTAATAGCTATTATAGTTAATAATAGTAACATTAATAATAACATAGTTAAGAGAGTTAATAATAACAGCAGTATTAAGCTAGATTGTCTGTAGTGTTTCACCACTAATGGTGATGTTGGATTTTAATTTAACATGATTTTCACATGTTCAGTTCTATTTTTTAAGCCTTTTCCAAAAATGGGTGTTAGATTATAAGGCCTTTATGTTGAACATCTATTCAGAAATCATATGATTACTGTATATTTCACATATTGATGTGATATACTATATTAATGTCTTTACTAATACTAAACTATTCATTTCTAGTGTGTTAGGAAAATCTACTATTACTTTTTTTCTTTCTTTTTTGAAACAGAGCCTTGCTCTGTCATCCAGGCTGGAGTGCAGTGGTAAGATCTTGGCTCACTCCAACCTCCGCCTCCCAGGTAAAAGCAATTCTCCTGCCTCAGCCTCCCAAGTAGCTGAGATTACAGATGCATGCCTCTACACCTGGCTAATTTTTATATTTTTAGTAGAGATGGTGTTTGGCCATATTGACCGGGCTGGTCTGGAACTCCTGACCTCAGGTGATCCACCCACCTCGGCCTCCCAAAGTGCTGGGATTACAGGCATCAGCCTAATTTTTGATGTGTTCTTGCTGTTGTAGGGGAGAAAGTTTACAAAAGCCAATTGTCCTTTCTCTTTCTCCCCTTTCTAGAAAACAGAGCAAATCTAGAACTCTAAGATATAGTCATTTCCATCTTCATACTTCCACCCAACAGCCCAATACCTTCTTCCTGTTTTAGGGGCTGAGTCAAAGAAAATACCTACTGAGGTGTGACTTTGACAGTAGAAATCAAGAATAAAAGCAGAGTGGATCCTTACTGCTGAAGAAAGACTGCTAGGAGATAGGAATAGAGGAATGGCCAGATATACCGTGGACAATGGAGGGAGGAAGAAATGAAGTCCAGTGGTTTTTATTCAGAGGTGGAACCTGCTTTCCACACAATGGAAGATACAGAAAGCATGGATGGAAGTGGCATGTGGAACATAAATTCACCAAGCACCCAAATTTTTAGGGTCCTGATGGAGTGTCCTGAACATAGGCTATGAGTGGCTGAATGGCAGGAAGGTATGGCTTAGCTGCCTGGAACATCCATCTTTAGAGGAAGCCTAAGGCTAGTGTACTTAAACACACATAGTGCAAGAGGAAAAATGGAGGCCACTAAGATGAAAGGATTGGAGCCATTCCTGATCTCAGAACATGTCATCACTAGGCTTTTTATGTGATACCTTGGGATTCGGGGGGCAGAGGGAGTGGGTGATGATGACTGAGTGGAATGTGGAGTCAGCTTTAATTTGATTTAGAAAAATAAAGACATGAGATTATTCACGCTCCTGAATATTGCGACAGCAAATTCACATCTGTTCTATGGGCATGTAAACTTCTTAGATTTTCAGTTCAACAGCCTTTCGAATTCTACTCTCTTGTCTTTTATATGGAACTTCCACATCACAACTCACAGGGACGGGACCTATAAATTTGTGTATAAAACCTAGCACATGTCTGTGTGTGTGCTTCATGTCTATGTGTGTATGTGTCTTTCTGTTATCTTGTCTGAGTTTCTATGGAGAGTTATGCTAGCTTCATTCAAGTACCTAGGTTATTTATCAAGCCTTTAAAAGATCTGGAAGAATGCTTACATTCTATGAAAATTATTTATTCTATAGTGTATTAGTCAGGGTTGTCTAGAGAGACAGAACTACTAGGGTAGATGTATATATGAAAGGGAGCTTGTTAGGAGAACTGACTCACAGGATCACAAGGTAAAGTCCGACAACAGGCCGTCGGCAAGCTGAGGAGCCAGGAAGCCAGTCCGAGTCTCAAAACCTCAAAAATAGGGAAGCTGACAGTGCAGCCTTCAGTCTGTGGCCAACGGCCCTAGAGCCCCTAAATCACTGGTGTAAATCTAAGAGTCCAAAAGCTGAAGAATGTAGAGTCTGATATTTGAGGATGGGAAGCATCCAGCAAGAGAAAAAGATGGAGGCCAGAAGACTTAGTCAGTCTAGCCTTTCCACATTCTTCTGCCTGCTTTTATTCTGACTGCACTGGCAGTTGATTAGATGATGCTCACTCAGATTGAGGGGGCTTCTGCCTTTCCCAGTCCACTAACTAAAATGTTAATCTCCTTTGGTAACACCCTCACAGACACACCCAGGAACAATACTTTGCATCCTTCAATCCAATCAAGTTGACATTCAATATGAGCCATGACATGTAGGCATTTTCTAGAACCATGCTACAAAGCTGTCTGGGCCCTCTTTTTTTTTTTTCTCCCTACTCAGATTCTCTTTCTTTCTCTTCCTCTCTCATCCATGTTACCACGGTATTGTTCTACTTATTTTTGCTACTTATTTTTCTTTTAATAATTGTTTTTCTAGGAAAGTGTCTATTTTGGTGAAATTGTCAATTTATTTAAATTATAAGACTGCGATAGAGAAGCAGTTTGTCCTAGTGACTCTCTGTGTTTCAAATTTCAGCTCTGCCGTTTACCAGCTATTTGACACAGCAATTTTGCCTCAGTTTTCTAATTTATACAAGTCTCTAATAATGGGAATACTCATAACATTTACTGCATGAGGGATTTTTTAGGATTCAATGAGTTAAGACATGGGAAGACTTCAAAACAAATGCTAGTCACAGGTCATGGTCACTAAACATTATATTACGACATTGTTACCTTCCATTTCAATATTCACTGCACACTCTGAGAGCTGTGCTCAAAGTGAAGTTCACTTTTATATTCTCTTCCTGTTTTCCAATTGAATTTTGTTCACCAGAGCCCTAGATACACAAGCTAGAGAGAGTTATGCTTTGCTTGTAGTATCTTTAAAAGTAAATTGAAAAAACAGATAGAGTAGGATTTTTTGTCATTATGGAAAATTAACTCAGTAATTGTCTCATTAAATCAAACTAATGATGAAAAGAATTGGCAAAGATTTTTCAAGGTTACATGAGAATAAATGCCTTTAATAGAAAACTAAAATAATACAAAGCCATACTTTAATCTGAAGATACATTTTAATATGTTTCGTTTCTTTTTACTTGAGCTGATAATATATGAAACATAGAAGTATTTGGGCAATATTCTCTATGCATCGAACTTCCATACATATAAGACAATTCAGGATATGTGTATATATATTAATTAATTGAGGATATATAATATTAATTTAGGATATATATTAATTATATATTAATATATTAATATATAATTAATTATATACATAACTATATATAATCATATATATTTAATAATAATTATATGTTATATATAATATATAATAATATATATCTAATTATATAATACATAATATATAATATATTATATATAATATATATTATACATATTATATGCATTATATATAATATATTAATAAATATAATAAATATATAAATATAAATATATATAACATATAATATTATATATAATATATAAATATTATATATAATATTATATATATTATAAATAATATTATATATAAATATTATATATCTTATATATAATATAAATATATATTATATAGTATATATAGTATATATACATATTATATGTCATAATATATAATTATATATAATAATATACATGTAATAAATAGATATATTAATAATATATAATATATAATAAATTTATTATATATTATAATATATTATATATAATATATAATAAATAATATATTATATATTATATATAATATATAATAAATAATATATTATATATTATATATAATATATAATAAATAATATATTATATATTATATATAATATATAATAAATAATATATTATATATAATAAATATGTATATTAATAATATATAATATATAATAAATAATATATTATATATTATATATTACATATAATAAATATATAATATATAATATATTATATATAATAAATATATAATATATATAATAAATATATAATATATATAATAAATATATAATATATTATATATAATAAATATATAATATATTATATATAATAAATATATAGTATATAATAAATATATAATATATAATATATAATAAATATATGTAATACATATTATAATGAATATATATTATATGCATACATAATATATAATGAATATATATTATATGTAATACATAATATATAATGAATATATATTATATGTAATGCCTAATATATAATGAATATATATGTAATACCTAATATATAATGAATATATATTATATGTAATACCTAATATATAATGAATATATATTATATGTAGTACATAATATACAATGAATATATATTATATGTAGTACATAATATATAATGAATATATATTATATGTAGTACATAATATATAAAGAATATATATTATATGTAATACATAATATATAATGAATATATATTATATGTAATACATAATATATAATGAATATATATTATATGTAATACATAATATACAATGAATATATATGTAATACATAATATATAATGAATATATATTATATGTAATACATAATATATAATGAATATATATTATATGTAACACATAATATATAATGAATATATATTACATGTAACACATAATATATAATGAATATATATTATATGTAATACATAATATATAATGAATGTATATTATATATAATATGTAATGAATATATATTATATGTAATATATAATACATATAATGAATTATATATTTTAAATTATATATAATTAAATATATATAATTATATATACTTGATTATATATTAATATATTTATATATAATTATTACATATTAGTTAATTCAGCATTGTACTTAATTGAGGATAATATACATATATGCATATATTATATATGTACATCTTAATTCTCAATTAATTAATGATACAAAGCCTCAATTATGGTGAATATGTCCAATACCTTACAAAATGCCTTGCACACAAAGAAGTCAATTAATTAATGTTTATTAAGTGAACAACTATGCAAAGAAAATAGTAAAAATTCTGATTTGAATATAATTGAACATATATCCTAGTGCTATAACAAATTATTGGGGATTCATATATGTAAATTTTATGAATATATACACACATGTAGTATGTATACATATCTTTCTGCAATTAATTATCCCTAAATTCTCAAAAGAATAAATATTATATCTTCACTTTAAATAAAAGGGCACATAACTTTAAGTGATAGAGCTGGGATATATATTTGGATATAACTAAATCTAAACCCTATTTCCTTTGCATAGTTTTCCATTAATTGAATACATGCTTCATATGTGCCAGACATTTTGTTAGATATTGAGTATGGCTCTCACCCCCTCATGCCTACACAGATAAATAAAATGTAGTACCAGTTAATTTAAGACAATGTTTAAAAGGGGCTTCGGGGGTAATGAAGTTCATTGTTTTTAGCATATGTGTATACACAAATATTTATTGTCCATAAAGATGCCAGGAAAGGCTTTGCAATGGAGCACATACTGAAGCCAAAGATGGAAAGAAGACTAGGCTGCCAAAAGCTAGGAAAGAAGTGCGAAGAAAATGAGATTATAGGTAAAAGGAATAGTGATAGTTGAGGCATTGAAGTGTAGAGACCATATGGTTTCCCAAGTTTAATTTTACTAGAACCAGCCAATTCCCTAAGAATCTTTTTGAAGACTAGCTTGGCAGACAGCATGATATTGCTTCAATTTTACAACACACCTAACTCTTCAAGTTGTGTTAAATAAAGAAATATAGATAATGCAATGCTCTTATTTTTCTGCTGTCTCCCATATCACTTTCCCTATCTTCACTCTGGGAAAGCATTCATACAAAGTGTTGCCTTCTTTCAATGATATAAATAAGCAATTCTCACTTATAAATGAGTCATGACATTAACTAGCAGTCAGAGTCAACAGACTTTCTTAGAAAACGAGCCTTAAATTATTTTACATGTCTGATGTTCTACACGTTACAGGCAGAATGTTAGTGATGACAATAGAAGCCACATGCATGTACCTAGACTTTTATAAACCAGTAAGGTTTTTTGTGTTTGCTTGTTTGCATTTTAGTATTATTCTATTTAGGTTAAAGTATATGGAAGAAACCAGAAGATGAAGTTGGAAACAAGATGTTTGCTCTCAGGTCCCCTTATTGTGCATATTAAGAATTTTTTTTTTGAACATACTAAGTGTTTAGAATCAGAGATCACCTGGATGGATTTTGTGTGCATTACTATAGAACAATATAAACAAATTCAGGAAAACAACAGTTTGATGACCATCCAAACTGTGGAGACATCTTCCAACATCTTTTTATTCCCCTTAGTATCACAATTTTGATCATCTGAAAGCTAAACTTTGTACTTTTACCTGTCAATGTGCAAGGTTTTCTGAGTGCCTCATATTGTTTTAATTCTCAATTTTATGAATGCTTGCCATCTTAACGGAACTGTTGTATCAGCTTTTCCCTTCTTTTCTATTTGCTTCTGCAGATGTCTCAGGCAGGCCTATGTCACTCTTTCAGTGTGTTAATGTACTCTTCTCTCCCTCAGCAGATGCTGGGCCACAAAAGAGTATGAGTAAATGGACCTTGACTCCGAGACACTCAACCCAGCAAGAGAAAAAACTTCTTATTGATATTCTTCCTTGCGTGATGAACTGCATACCAGAGATACTGGGAAATATTTACCATTGTCTGATATATTGAAATTATCCTGTTTTTTTGTCATTCCTGTCTCATTAAATATAATTTTAATGATTGCTTGTAATTGTCCACCTTTCTCAGAAACTGTCTAGTCAGTAATGTTTTTAAAATATTTGTCTTTTATATTAGACTTCAAAAACACTCATCTTTGTTCCCCTGGGAAGTGTTAGGTAAAGCTGCTATTTTTCTGTCTGAATGTATTTGCCTGAAGTCCTGTGAGACAACATTAACTTTGTAATTTTTAGTATCCTTATTTTGAAACTTCGTTTACATTGCACTTGATGGTCTACTTACTGGAGTCAGGGTTTGTGATTGGTATAGATCTATATTTTTAATCTACATAATTAAGAAACTGATTATGACATTTAAAATAAGTATTTGGAAGGTAAAGGTCATCATATTTTGTGAGTTCAAACTTCGGAAAATTTCACTACCTGAATGTACTTACTACCCATTGCTTTCAGAAGGCTGCTAAGAATAACATTGCTTTTCTGAATCGTGCCAGTCAGCCACAATCCATCATAACGGAAAAAAAGAATACAATTTTTCTACTGCCTACACAACTGTGCATCTCAGTCAATCCATGTGAACAGAAAGATCTAAAGAATATTACATTAAAAGGAATATGAAATTTTCCAGGCAACTTTAAAATATAGACTTTTGAACCTGTTGCTTATCTATTGCACTGCAAATCCCCAGTATTTCGCCTAATGGCCTCTGGAAATGTTTTATAATGAGAAGCAGATTCTGGAAATCCACATTGTGATCAAATTACTTTTGTCAGTGTCTTTCATGTAGCAATTATTAAATACACAAAGCCTAATTCGATAGGTAAAAAATGTTCATTTCTAAGCCACACTGATTGTCAACTGTCAGCGACTGATATAGAATAACTCATTGTGGGAACACAATTAGAATCTTAAAATACTAATGGAAGAGTGCATAAATGGAATTCAAGGGGTTTTCAGATCCATTAAATACACTAAAACTTACTTACAATGTGCCTACATTCAACGCTTTTTTATACAATAACTGAAATAACTGAAAACTGGAAAATCCTGACCAATGGCCCAGAAAGTATTATTTCCTACTTTTAGAAATTTTCTCTCTTCTTCATTCATTGCCTTTCAAAGGGGTGATATAAATTAATCTTTTGCCAACTATTTCATGGCTTTCTGTACAGGGAATAAAAAATATGTTAACAGAACTTAGCTGGCAATAAAATTTAGTCTGCTAGAAATGGGAAACAAGACAAAACCCACAATATATGGACTCTTTTACCTTCCATCAGCCTTTGGGCTAAGAGTCTTGTGTCTCAGATTTCTGCAGATACCGCAAAGATGGAAAAATAATAGAGTTCACTATCCCTCACATTCTGAAGAGAAGTGACAGATTCCTTACGGCTGACTTAGTAAAAGATAGCAGAGCCAGTCAAGTGACTCAATCTTCATCAACCAGCTTTACCCCCTAAAACAGAAAAGTAGAAATTTAAATGTGATCCAGTAAGCAGAGTTAACAAGGTAATGCATGACTTATCGACCTAAAGATTGGCCTTCCCGCTCTCCTGTCTTTGGGAAAAGAGAGAATGGAGTGTCCTAAATTCCTTAGGACACACTCTTCAGATGTGTTTCTGTTACAGGTATTTCAGAAGAGGACACAACAGAATATCCAGGCGTCTGGACCTCTTCCACCACCTCAGCCTGACACAATAACACATACAAAAACTAAGTCCACAGATTGAGATACAACCTCTTCATCAATAGATCTACTTTAACGTTTTTATAAACAGTAAGGTGTGCCTAGTGACTGCATCCTTACAGAAACTCAACAAAACAAGGACATCCTTTTCAGTTTTTAAATACATTAGAATATAAATTTAGATGAGGGCATGCCATTTTTTATTTTTCTATTCTACCCTTCCACATTACCATGTTTATTACAATAGAATTTTTTTTGGAAAATCAAGGAAATGAGATTTCAAATTCAAGGGGAGAGTCTCTATCATATTTATTGCTGATGAAGTGTGTGTGTGTGTGTGTGTGTGTGTGTGTGTGTGTGTGTGTGTGTAATGAAGACTAAGGATCTAGATAGATTCATTAACTTTAATAATTTCTCATCATAGAAACAGAATATGCAATATTAAATACTGCCTACTGGCAATAGGATAAGGTTTTTCAAATAAAAGAAAACATCTAAAATTCTTAAAATTCTCGCCATATAAAAAACCTATTTACACAAGGACAATACTTCAAAAGAGAAGCATTGCTGCTATGACTGTAATTTCTCTTATCAACTCATCTAAGAAAGAAATGTGTCAAGATTCAAACTTAAAATTTCTAAGCAAATGAGGGCATAATAACTGGCTAGACATCCCTCGATCATTTTGTTAGTGACCACATTTCAGTCTATACACAAAAATGTGGGGGATCTCTTGCTGGCTGCTGAGTTTCCTGCTGGATATCTTAGATAATAGTACCTATGGTGCCATAAAACTATTTCCCAAAATATTATGCTACCTACATTTACTTGTTGGCCATTGTTACAAAATGTTCTACTCTGGAAGAGTTTTTTGCTAGTAAAATGCTTAAACTTTTTTTCTCCCAACTACTCAGTAATGAATAAAAGCATGGATAGTACACCTTGGAATTGTCCCATCATCAAGGAACTTCAAGGCAATTACTTTAATTTATTTCTGTTACATTTTACCTTATCAGTATCTCTATCCTCATTCAAAATTAACTCATCACAAATGTGTCACTTTTGATTTTTTTTGCCGTCCTCAAAGTTTTCTCTCTAATGATTCTCTTTGAACTTGACTGTGTGATACTTGGTTAGGTTTACAGGGCTTGAGTGGGTCAGTGCTGACAAACGCAGCTTGAATTCCTTCTTGCATATGCAAATAGGAGAATCTGAGATCCTGACCATCTTCTGCTCATAAAGAAGGTGAAAATAACCTCTTTATTCCCTTTAGTTGATGCACAGAAGATGCAATTGTCTTTTTTTTGTGTTTTTTTTGTGTTTTTTTCTTCTAAGATAACAGAGGTATATAATCCGTGTTATAAAAGAAAACTGCAAACAGTTATAAATACAGGAAAACTAAAGATCATCTTGGAATTATTTCCTGGAAATGTGATATCAATATGTCCATTTTAGAATATTACTTTTTTATTAACTAGAGAAGATTGGAAAGTTGGAAGGCACAGCAGAGCATTATCTGTAGGGCCTTGTATACAAATGGAATACATCTGTGGGAGAACACCAGTCTTTGGGTGCTAGTTTACTGGACTGAAGTCCTAGCTCTATGTCTACACTTCATTGGCTGTATATGAAACTCTCCATTTCCTCATCCATCAATTGTGCAAAATATCTACCTTGTTTGTTTTAGGGGGAATTAAAGTGCAAATGAATGCATATAAATGTCCTGGAATAATATCTTGCACAAAGTGGACACATGTAATTGTGGTGATGGCATTAGTGTTAATAACAGTAATAGTAGTAGTAGAAAAAATAGTGAAAATGGGATAAAATATATGAAGCATCTGGGACCTCCTTGCAATAAAAGCCAACATCTCTCATGAGGCTTGACAGAACTTCTTTTTCCTTAGTCCTAACACTTAGGTAGCAACCTGTGACTTTCTGCATCCACTACCTCACCTGACATTGGACCTGCAGGACTGCACAATTCATAATCAGAGGCCCCTCCATGTGGAGATGCAGGCTGCGGTCTGTGACTAAAGCAACTTTCTACAATCTACTATGGGACAAATAAAGTTAAACTTGGTATTTTCATTCCTTGGTAATGAACGTGGCTGCTTAGCTCTCTAAGAACAGCCCTGGAATATCTCCATCCACATGGTAACTGCTGCCTTTTAAAAACAGTCGGAGTTAATAGCAACCATCTGGCTAGGGCTCTGATCCAGCAAAAGCGCTAGTACTGAGGTTCTAAGAAGACAAGTCCAGCTATACCAAAGGATGAAGAGGAGAGCTCAACTAAGAGTTATATGGCTTGCCCTTTTCTTCATTGAAGGAAAAAGGGGTAGGCTCAAATTATATATACATGAAAATACAAAACTTACTATTTGAAGAGACTGAAGATTGGTTAGAAAACTCCATATTTTAAAAATATTCAAGTAGGAGTCATACTATGTATTACTTTCATTTTATTTCTGATTAATTTTGAATACATGCTGTCATTGGATATGTGTGTGTGTGTGTGTGTGCACATGTGTAAGAATAACCCATAATGCATTTCCTATAGTTTTTCTGAATGATCTTCTGGGTTCACCTTCAAATGAATGTCATTCTGGCAGTAACATCATTGACAATTAGATCAGGAAACCTAAAATTATAACTCAAACAAGGCCACATTTCTATGCTTTTCTGGATTCCTTCCAGAATGCTTTTAGGGAAAAAAAATATATCAAACTATTTATACCAGTGTCTCTGTTTGCATAAATGTACATTTCTAAGGAGAAATAAAGTTTGAAAACACAATTTCAAAATTGTGCGAATAAGCCTTTTTTTAAAAGACACTGGTCAGGTGGATCTGCCTAAGGACATTTGTCAATGATGTTAAAGTTTTTCACAGAGGAGGACTCGCAAGATGAAGAGTAACATGCTGCTTTGTACAAACCTCATTACCAAGAGAAGAAACAGCTTGACTTTGATATTTACCCAGCTATGAATGAGTTTTAAATGAAGGTTGCAGAAACAATTTTGCCTCTATCTTTTATTCAGTGAAACTCTTCCATTCACTTATTCATTCACTCTTTTTTTTTTTTTTTTTTGAGACAGAGTCTTGCTCTGTCACCCAGGCTGGAGTGCAGTGGTGCGATCTCAGCTCATTACAACCTCTGCCTCTCTGGCGGGTTGAAGCAATTCTCTTGCCTCAACCTCCCCAGTAGCTGGGATTAGAGGTGTACACTGCCTCGCCTGGCTAATATTTTGTAGTTTAGTAGAGACGGGGTTTTACTGTGTTGCCCAGTCTGGTCTCAAACTCCTGAGCTCAGGCAATCTGCCCACCTCGGCCTCCCAAAGTGCTAGGATTATAGGCATGAGCCACTGCACCCGACCCATTTCTTTTTCAACAACTACTTTTTGGTATCTACATATGCCAGACACTCTTCATGCCATTTTTAATTCAGAAATGAATGAAAGGCAGTGCTGATGTCCACATAGTTCTTATATTACTGTGAGAAGAAAGAAAAAGAAGAAAAAGAAAGAAAGGATGAAAGGAAGAAAAGAAAGAAAGAGAGAGAGAGAAAAAGAAAGAAGACAGAAAGAAAGAGAGAGAGAAAGAAAAAGAAAGAAGACAGACAGAAAGAAAGAAAGAAAGAAAAGAAAGGGAAGAAAGAAATTAAGAAAGAAAGAGAGGAAGGAAGGAAGGAAGGAAGAGAGAGAAAGAAAGAAAGAAAGAAAGAAAGAAAGAAAGAAAGAAAGAAAGAAAGAAAGAAAAGAAAGAAAGAAAGAAAGAAAGAAAGAAAGAAAGAAAGAAAGAAAGAAAGAAAGAAAGGAAAGGAAAGGAAAGGAAAGAAAAGATAAAAAGAAAAGAAAAGAGATTCCAAGGAGTGACAGAGAGTGAGCAAGTGAATCCAAACAATGAGGGGAGATGTATACTGGGTTGGGTAATCAGGAAAGATTTCAGAAAAGATATTTCATGGGAAACTTGAATGATTGGAAAGAGCAGCCTCAGCGAGGGAAGGTTCTGCTTTCAAAGTCGTGGGAATAGTCTACATACTTCCTGAGGTAGAACTGTCCACAGAGAGTATTTAACAGTTTGGGGCAAGTGCTAACGATTGGTTTGGATAAGGAAGAAAACATATTCCATTGTTCAGTTTCCTTTTGGTCTTTAGACACTCTATCTGGTTCATGAACCCACCTGTACCCTTATCTTCCACAGGGGGAAAAATGTTCTCTTGTGTTTTTAGTCTCAGACAGTTGCACAAATTGATGTACATTAAAAAAAATGTTTGGAGTTACCTTCTAAAATTAATCAAGCACTTGAAAAATGAAAATGCCATAGGACTTCAAAAAATATAATTTTAGTTCTTCTTAATTTATTTATTTACATGAGAAAACGGTCTTGCATAAATCAATGAATATCTTACTAATGACAGAATTTCTCCAGAAGCAAAAATGTGTTTGGGATAACTGAAGGTTGACGTTATGGAATGGATGACCACTATAAGAGATATGAGCCAAAGTTTAGCCCTGTACCTAACGTACTAAATCATATAAGACAGAACAGTGCAAGTGCATGTTGTGACAATGAATAGCATGCTACTTTTGAAATATTCTGTATTGAATGCCCAATTAGGTGTTATTATAACTGAATATTTGGAATTATTTTATTAATCATAATCATGTCTCATTTGACTCTCACTGAAATCCTGTAAAGTTAAAAGGCCAGATCCATGATGTAATTTTAATCATAAGAAAACCAAGACTAAAAAAGGTAAATGACCTCATTTTCATTTAGCAAACACTTACGTTTTGGCTGCTATGTCCCATGAACTGTTGTAAATGATCAAGATACAACTAACAAAGAGCTAAGCTTTCTTTTCATGAAGCTCATAGACTAGTGGACAAAAGAGACACATAACCAATAACTCTAAGACAATATAATGCCATTATAGAGTTATGTACACAGTGCTAGGAGGACATAATTAGAGAGAATGAATCATATTCCTTCAGGGTCTGGGAAGGACATGTGTCTGCATATGGCGCTGATACAAATAGCTTACCAAACGGGATATAAATGAAGTGGAAGAAGGGGAGAAGATAACATAGCATGAATTGAGTTCTTACCATATTGCCAGAACTGTGCTCATTTGCTCTTCAAAACAACCTTGTAGGTAGGAGTGAACATTTCAATTTTATAAATTAGGATATGGAGCCTGAGAAAAGTTAATAAGCTTATTCAAAATCACACAGTTAATAAGAGGTAGATTTGTATTTTCTTTCCAATCCTTCTGGCTTCCTGGGCTTGTTGTGCTATTCTGCCATATCTCACTGGGCTGGAACCCAGAGAAAGAATGACAGCAAATGAAGGCGGTGGATGGGAACACAATCAGACTAGGTCAGCACCTAAGGATGCTGCAGGATCTGAGAGTCAGTGGCTTTGATTGACTGATGGTCTGTCTCTAGTTCTCAAGGGAACAACCATTTTTCCCAAGATATAAAAAAGAAGGCACAAACCATGAAGATATAAGAATAATAATTTATGTTAAATTTTTCTAATTGTTATGGAATTACACATTTTATAGAAAAATATTGCAGGTATGTTTCAGTCTCTTAAGCTTCCCCTCACCCTCCTAATATTGGAAAAATAAACAAGTTATGTTATTAAAATTATGATTTTACATGAAAGTAGAATATAAGTCTTGGCTACAAATTACAAATAAATAGACTCTGTGGTTTCTACATTGAAAAATGCAGGTGTGATAACCCAAAAGCGCAATTGTAGGCATCACATACAGCTTCCACATGTATTATTTTATATCAGCAAACATAATTTTCCTGGAGCAAGGTATTATGGCGGTGAAAAGCACTGGCTTTGGAGTCCAAATATCTGTATTCAAATTGTTGTTTCATTGTTCATAATCTGCATGATCTTGCAAAAGACAAATTCTTCAGGCCTCAAAGTATAGCAGTTAAGAAAACAAACTTCAAAGTTACATAGAAATGAGGTATTATTTCAGCTTTGCTACTTGATAGCTATGTATAATTTGGACAAGTTATCTCTCTTTTATGCCTCAATTTCCTTATCTGTAAAGCAAAGATCATTATAGTGCTTATTGCACTCTTTGCTGAATGAATGTCGAGTACTAAAGAAAGTTTGAGGCACATAAAAATCATTCAATAAATGTCTACTGAAACAGTATATTAAATTCTTATCCCTTTTATAAGAGAGCAACAAATTTTCTGAGCCAATGAAAAGGAGTAATAATCTGGAAAAATAAATTGAAACCCTATTCTAGTTTGTTTTCTTTGTTTTTTTGGAGGCAGGGTCTCGCTCTGTCACCTAGGCTGGAGTACAGTGATGCAATTAGAGCATGCTGCAATCTTGAATTCCTGGTGTCAAGAAATCCTCCTGCCTCATCCTCCCAAGTAGCTAGGACTTACAGGTTCATGCCACCATGCCTGGCTAAATTTTGTAATTTTTGTACAGACAGAGTCTTGCTATGTTGCCCAGGATTGTCTTGAACTGTTGATCCTCCCGCCTTGGGCTCCCAATGTGCTAGGGTAACAAATGTGAGCTACCACGCACAGCCCAAACCCTATTCTTTAGAAAGAAAGCAAGGCTCATCATTACAATTGTTCTTAAATTCATATAAAATAAACGTATCTAATATTCTGAGAGAGCCAGAAACACAGAAGAAAGAAAGGAAAACAAAGAAAAACAGAAGAAAGGAAGGAAAGAAAACAGGAAGAAAAAAGATCAAGAGCTGGAAGACATTTCATTTTCACTATAATAAATCTGGACATATCACTGTTGATGATCTTGATTATAATAAAAATCTACTTAAAAACATAAACATATGACACCTTCATACATTTCTAACATGGAGCATTTACAACTTTAATAGGTGTGGTCAAGAACAGGAAATAAAAAAGAATTTTGGGAAAAAAAGGATTTCTTTTGAAATTTTAAATCTCTCTTGAAGGTTTCTTTCCTTCATTTTGGTGAGCTTATTTTTTAGAAAAGGGTTTCTGATAGTCTCACTGCTCAAATGTATCATCATTGATATCTATTAAACCTTATCCAAGTGCTGTAATACAGGACAAGTTAAAGTTGGGATTAATTTTCCTTTCTATTGGTCCTTCCAACTTAGCTAAGTGAGCTGCCTAAGGGACTGTTAATGCAGTAAGGTGTATGTCTAACTATGCCATTGATATTGATTTGGACATGATTAATTTCAGCACATGTATTGGGCTAATCATAAGCATTGTAACACTTAATAATTACAAGATTGACGAATGGTTATCAAAAATTGACTGAACAATGCAATCTAACAGTGACAGCTCTAGAGCTGAGAGATATCAGAGAATTTTAACCAGAGGATGCTATTCTTATAGAAAAATTAACTGAATGCACAGAATCTACCTTGGATCTCAGAAATCTTTCTAGATTTCCAGAAATAAAATTGGAAAACAATTTGGTGAAAGATTATGTGTTGAGCTTGTAAATATATTGTAAAGACAGAGAAATAATCACTCACTTAAGGTTAAGAAAAGACTACTACTTTATATGACAGACATGGAAAATCATCATTCCCTGAGGAAGCTTTTTATTTTCTTATAATCTACTATCTTCAAGATCCTTTTTACCTTGCCCCTTTAAAATGAGGCTACCCATATGCACTAGAAATAAATAGTGAGTCTGAAAACATGCATGATCTGTAATAGTGTAACATGACTATTTGTGTCAGCTTTTCAGCATTTGCTTTTACCCAAAATAGGACCATGGATATACCATCACGATAAGACATTGGTAGGAAAACATGGCCATTGTTGGAATTGAAAAAAACTGAAGAGGAAGTTGTAAGTAAGCAGAACTAAACACATGGGAAAGTATTTGGGAGACAGTGAGAAAGCTGGAATGCAGGTGTATGAAGTGTGGCACGTGAGGGAATGTAGAGGAAAATGGCTTTGGAGTGACTTGCCTCCCACAATGTTCAGAGTAGAATTCTAGTTGGTCAATTGATTATGTGACTATATATATGGTTGTGGTCAATGTACCCAAGTCTCTTAAGATATTAGTGCTGTACTTTTCTGAACAAGAGTTGCTAACCTTTCTCAGATACACTGAAGGTATGATTGATGAAACTGTCCCCAAAGCAACTTGAACATGTGATTTCCTCCTTTTAATTGCTTTTTTTTAAAGGAAAGGAATTAAGGCAAAAATAGTGATTATATCTTAAAATCTTAAAATATGTGTGACCAAACAAGCCATATTGGAATCATCTATACAAAAATGTAGTATAAAGTTTTAGCCTTAGAAAATAGTCCAGATTTTTTTATGCTTATTATTACTTGCTGATAATATTAAATTATTCATCATATAAAGGATAAATATGAAATAGCAGATTTTTTTAAGAAAAAAGACACGATGTGTATTGTGGTCATTTTTATTGTAAAAAATTTGTCTCTGAAATTTTCTAGCACAATTTCTGTCATAGAGTAGCACTTAATGGATATTTGCTGACTGAATAAATGGATAAAAAGGGGAAGCTGTTTATTTCTATTTAAAAATGAGAAAAGTCCAGCTTTTTGTCTAGTCTCCTTTAGAGCAAATACATGTTCTCATAGCATGGTCCCCACTCGTTTGGGAAGCTTTTACCACAAAGAGCTTCCCACCAATCCATAAAAGGGTAGAAAAACAGAAGGGGGAATAAGTATGGAAACCTATAGAGACATACGGGGGTGAAAATTCTAGATGGAAATAGGCCAGCAAAGCCGGGCTGAGACTTTCACCATGAACATGTGTTTTCCTGCAAAAGGTGAGATTACATGAGGAGCATATGATTCAGCTATGGCCCGGCATTGATATCATTCTGTATTTCATTTTTCTCACCCTCAACCTAGGCAAAGAGAAAGTGCTTCCTGACAAACTGGAGAGTTATTTGAGAAATGACAAACCAATTTCTACAACAACCTCCCTCACTCTTTCCCATTCTTAACAAAGAAATATTCGTCCTAACTTTGGGTTGGAAAGTAGGATGCAGAGAGTAGCTAGCCTGCAAAGACTTTTCAAACTGTGTGGATACTGTTTTTATTTTCTTTTTACGATAAACTGCAATGCTCAGCCTGGGGCACTTTTGTCCCCCAGGGGATCTTTGGCGATGTCTGCAGACATTTTGGTTGTTATACCCAGAGGAGCACTATTGATATCTAGTGGGTACAGGCTAGGGGTACAGCTGGATCTCCTACAATGCACAAGATAGCTCGGGCAAAAAGAAATTATCTGACACTAAATGTCAACAGTGCTGAGGGTTCGTTCACCCTAAGCTAGAGTGAATGAATTCCCTGGAAATCAAGACATTTAAACCCAGTGGAAGCACTTGAAACATTTCTGCCTGTCTCACAGTCTTGACTGGATAACTATGTTTCTCATTATTAAAGTCTTTTCAAAAAGGATATGTTGCCAGTGCTCAGTGAACAAACTGAGGCATAAGGCAGTTACAAGAGATAGGAATCAACTTTGGCACCTCACAATATTGTGGCTGGTTTTGTTTGTCAAATTATCACTGGACTTGAAAGTCTAATGTGACATTTGCATTTGTGCAACATATCATTTGCAGAAATGGTGTCTGGATTTTAGTAACTTACAGTGCATAGGCCATCAGGATATCCTATCCCTTCTAGACATGGTGTTCCAGTGGTAATAAGCTATGTGGTTGAAGATAAACGATAGAGTTCAAAGTAAACTAAACACATTATTTTGGCAGAATTCCTTTGAGTAACAGTTGTGCAATACTGTTCAAATTGGAAACTGCCAGAATATTTTCTTTTTTTTTCTTTAAAAAGTGTGACAGGCTTCCTCCCTCTGTGCCATATTTTGATTTTTAGTCTGATGTGGTCTGCTGTTATTCGACTGCTTATATTTGCTTCACAATGAGATGCTGCCACATCATAAAATACATCTGTGTAAAAGATTCATCATAAATAAAGCACTTTACATAATAACAATAGAAAAACTTCTTTCCCAGGGGAGTTGGTATAGGTTGGATGGAGATGCTCATGGATAAGGTGCTACAAGAAAACATGGGTACACTCACATAGGGGTTAGTAGAAGATAACAGTACCTTACTCCAATGTCTGCCTTCCTGAAAGCAGATCACCTGAAATGTTAAGAAAGTGATGAGAACTCCTTGATTTATTCAAAACATCTGACTCCAAAAGACAAAAATAGGGGAATTTCAAGTCCTTAAGAAAAAGTGTTTTTGCCTGTTTAATAAAGGTGAAGTTTTAAGTATGTTGGTTATGAATTCTAATACCCATAAAAGTGGAAGTGTCTTTGTTATTTTGTCTACCTATAGATATCTAGATACAGATATAAATATAGATCTAGATAATATAGACGTAGACACCCTTACTACAGTCTGATATGCCTCATGCAAGTTCACAGTAGAGACTATGACAGCAACACTCTCGGGACTCTTGTCTTCTTCATACATTGTTATGAGAAAATGGGCTGTTCTTAAAGCTGAGATCTGAAAATGTCTTAAGCAGGATTAGGTGTCCTTTTTGGCCATGATTATTAATAAACAGTGCTGAAATACACAGGTTTTCCTGCAGGCGCACCCGTAATCAGAAGCCCAGCAGCAACCAGCCTGAGGCATTTGTCTTTCATTCATGTGGATGCAAGTATATACTGCTGTTGAGGATGCTGGCATCTGTTTCAAAATTGTATTTTAAATATTGAATAATATTTTCACATTTCATTTCATTGTCTCCTGTCTCCTCTCCTTCCTCTCTTTGGGGAATGTTTAGCCAGAAACAGGAAGGCTGGTAATAAGGAAAATAAGACTCTAATCCATACGTGTATTTTTGTTAATTTAAGGAATGGCTTCGTTTGTTTACTATCTTCTCTTTCATGTTTCTCTGCCAGGGAATTTCAAAATCTTCTATTTAGATTTCCAAAACAGATACCTGGATGTCATCTTGATTTATATTCTCTTCCAGTTAACCCTTGCATTCAGTCAGTTACCAAGTACAGGTAGATCTTCTTTCCAATCTTTCTCCTTTTAGTCTCCTTCCTAGAAGTGGAACTAAAATGGGCATCTTTGATGAAAAGGTATGACAGCCATTGATACTTGGGCCATCTTAGCTGTAGAAGCATCTAAATTACCTGCAGTTGAGATGATGCATGGACAGATTACTACAAATCGAATCACTTCTGTATTTATAAGGACAATAAGCAAAATTACCCTGCTAATCAGGCATGCTAATCATTGGGAAAATTTTATATTTAGGAAACATCTAGATCTCTACTATATATAATACATAACTCTTTTTAAGTAACATTTATACACACATGCATGAAAGAGCCTAGGCTGAAAATTTGCAAATGAAATTCATTATTATTAGCAAAGATTTCTATCTCCAATACACTACACAAAACTTTGTGTAATTATATAATGTATATTGACCAATAAGATAATGTGACACTATTATATTATTCCTTATTCGTTCGATAAATTGTATCTGCTTCATTTGCGGTAGATAGCTTTGTTTTGAGAAAATTTTATCGAGGATATTTTGTTTCTTTTTTGCAAATATGTGAACCAAGGGAAACGCAGAAAGGGTATGCCCCAATTCTATTCCCAGGTACATACCAACAAGTCCAAGCTCCTCTTTCCATTAATGGCCAGCAGATACAGCTTTGGACTAATATAATAAATACAGAAAAGAATATAAGTTGACTCTTGGATCTTTTTCTAAAATGGAAGTCTTACATTAAAAGTGATAATATGGTTAGCACCAAAATACATGTGTAGTTCTCTACTAAGCAGTGTAGATTACATAAGGGTTTCTCAGTCTTGGCACTATTAACATTTAGGGCCAGATAATTTTATTGAGGTGGGGCAGTATCCTGCTTATTATAGGACATTTAGAAGCACCACTGAATGCTACCCACCAGATGCCAGTTGCATCTACCTCCATGATGACATAAAAAACTTCTTCAGACATTGGCAAATGTCTGCTGAGGCACAAAAACAAGTTGACAACGATGAATTTATGTCAAAGTAGGAGACAGTCTCAGTCTACAAAAAGCCCATAAACTCACTGTGGAAAGACAACATACATATACAGCTGGGTGCGGTGGCTCACACCTGTAATCCCAGCACTTTGGGAGGCCGAGGCAGGTGGATCACAAGGTCAGGAGATCGAGACCATCCTGGCTAACACAGTGAGACCCCGTCTCTACTAAAAATATGAAAAACTAGCCAGGCTTGGTGCCACATGACTGTAGTCCCTGCTACCCAGGAGGCTGAGGCAGGAGAATCGCTTGAACCCGGGAGGTGGAGGTTGCAGTGAGCTGAGATCACACACCACTGCACTCCAGCCTGGATGACAGAGTGAGACTCCATCTCAAACAAAACAAAACAAAACAAAACAAAAAACAAAAAGCAACATACATATACAAATATACCAATTATGTTAACGTACAATATATGTACAATTGCTCTTAACAAATCCTAGTCTGTATAGATATGAAGCCACATATGTCAACCTAGAGATTACAAATATTAAAGGATAAAAGCAGAGCAAGTTGGGAGTTCACCATGACTTGGGCTGTGATGCAATACTTCTCAAACTTTAGAGTATGTGTCAGAATCACCTGGAAAGCTCCTTAAAATCCAAATCAATGGACTCTACCCCCCCAAAGTTCTGACTTATTTGGCCTGAGTGAAGGCCTAGAAATTACAACTCTAACAAGTTCTCAGGTGAAATTGATGCTGTGCATCCCAGACACATTATGAGAACCACTGAATTAAGAAATCAATAAGTTAAAAGGATAGCTTAAATGAAAAAAACTTATGCTTCAACACTTGTACAAAATTAGCCCTGAAATGGAAGAAATGAGGGCTTTAATCAGTGTATTAGTTCATTTTCAATCTACTGATAAAGACATACCCAAGACTGGGAAATTTACAAAGGAAAGAGGTTTAATGAACTTACTGTTCCACATGGCCAAGGAGGCCTCACAATCATGGTTGTAAACAAGGAGGAGAAAGTCATATCTTGGATGGTGGCAAGCAAAGAGAGAGAACTTGTGCAGGGAAACTCCCATTTTTAAAAGCATCAGATCTCGTGAGACTTATTCACTATCTGAGAACAGCATGGGGAAGACCCGCCCCCATAATTCAATTATCTCCCACCAGTTCCCTCCCACAACACGTGGGAATTATGAGAGCTACAAGACAAGATTTGGATGGGGACACAGAGCCAAACCATATCAATCAGTAAATATATGAATATATTATTCACAATGTTTCCAACTGTATGCTCCAGGTACATAATGCAACTTTATCTCTGAAAATATTATTAACATAAACACTGTATACGTGTTATATCCAACTCAGGTTCTGAGAAAACTGGAAAGAACCCAGCGCATTATAGGAATTCAATAAAGGTTGACTCATAAAATTAATTGCCTAAAGTTTCAAAGGCATGTTCTTTCTGCTGTGATTTAAAGCATAGTTTGCTTTCTACATTGCTATTGTGGGAATATTTTCATTCACTACACCCTTGAATTATTTGTGTTCATTTTATAGGGTAGGTAGGAGCATACCTATTTTTGTCTTAAACTCAGTCTAACTGTTCTAACAGGAAAGAAGCCACAAACATCATTCTCCTCAGAGCTGGCCATTGCTGGGCAATGGATGAAATCCTGTGTACAATTTGCTAGTCTCTTTAGTAAGTCGTGTTTTTGTCTTCTTGGAATCCTCCCTTCCTTGGTAGTTATAGTTATTTTGTGGACTCTACATGCCTGCCTCCTCGCCCAAAATCTTCTAGGAAACAATGAAAATAATTTGCCCAGTGTTGGTTAGATGTTTAATAACTGACTAAAATTACCAAGCTTATTTGACATGAAGTAATGACAAAAGATATCTCTCATTTAGGGGATATTTTCAACTTAAGACTGTTGGCAGTTTTCTGCACAGGTCTCTCTGTTCTGCTTGGTGTTTCACTTCTTATAATATCATCTGCCTCTCCATTCATTTCATTAACATGTCTGTCATCAAATGATCCCTGTATTAGTACATTCTCACACTGCTATAAAGATACTACCTGAGACTGGGTAATTCACAAAGGAAAGAGGTTTAATTGACTCACACTTCGGCATGGCTGGGGAGCCCTCAGCATACTTGCAATTTTGGCAGAAAGTTTAGGAGAAGCAAGCACCTTCTCCACAAGGTGGCAGGAGAGAGAGAGTGAAGGGGAAATATGATCCAATCACCTCCCACCAGGTCTCTCCCTGGGCACACGGGGATTACAATTCAAGATGAGATTTGGGTGGGGACACAAAGCCAAACCATATTAATCCCCCTCCTTTGTGGATTACACCCTTATTGCTTAAAACTCCTATGCTAGCCATGCTCAGCAAAATGACTCATGGCTCTCCTCACTAACCAGAAACCCCAGACACAATTCTATTAAAGCTATGTTCTTACCTCTTAATCAAATTTAAACCATTTCTCAGGCTCTTTCCTGGACTTTTCTTTTACATAAATTCAGTGGCCATAGGCCCTGGATTATTTTGGAATCACTTGGTTTTTTCAATCTGTTGCCTTCATGATAATCTTTCAACCATTATTTCCAAAGTAGACTCCATGAGACTTTTCTTAAAAGATACACATTGTATCTTTTTATATAGGATTTATATAGGAATCAGTTTTAATCCTTGGTCACACTCTGCTTTGCATTATTTACTGTGTGTGAGCCTTCTCTTTGCAAAAGGATTGTGGACTAGCTCTGATCAAGGCCTATATTTTACACAGTTTTTATAGCATCTTGCTCATTGCACAGTTAAGTGTTTAGTAAATATTTGCCAATTCAGTAAGTGCAACTCTCAACTATATTTGCATTAAATTTTAGTTCTTCTCCATTTAAATAAATTAGGTACCAATAATAATCAAATGAGGGAAGATTTTTTGGATCAGAACTAATTCCAGATCACCATTATATTACATCATTAAATCTGTCTACTTGTATACTTAGTCCTGGGTGCTTACATATTATTTAATTAGTGCTTCTATGTTTCATATAGGATAGAGCTTTTCATTATTTTAATTTCTTAGTAGTTAACTCTGCAGTCTAGATTGAGCCCTTTCCTATGCTTGAATATCAGTTGTTTGCATGTGTGTGTGCATGGGTATGCACATTACTGATAGATGAAAGATGAAAAGGAGGTGAAAGGGAAGGGAATCTCAACATCCATGGGAGGATCCAGGAATGTTTGGACTGCAAAGTAGAGCTTGGAAACATTTGTCTCATGTAGACTTGGGTTTAGATTTAATGAGATAATTTTCCACCCAGGATTTACTGGCTTTCCGACCCTTGGGGAGCTTTATGTTTTAGGCAGTGAATTGTCTGACCAAGATTGATAATCTGATTTATTACAAATATTATTCTACACAAATGTTAGAAATTTAAGTGGAATATCATCTAGGGCTGGCTTTCTGCCAATTTGGAAAAAGAATAATAATGAAGTGAATGCTTAGTATTTATTGTAGTAGGCTTATCATCAAAGCTGACTGAGTAGACAGCAATAGAAAATTCCATCCCAGAGTTTCTCCTGTAAATGATTACTCTGAGGTATTATTTTGGATATCAAAATCTACTGGTGGCAAGGTTATATGTTTTTTTAAAAAAGGAATGAACTGAAAAACAGTATGGTATAGTTCAACAATTACTGGAATAGAAGTTTGTTTTCTACTCACTCGCGAGATGTCTCATTGCTCTGAATATATCTACCCACCTTTATCCTAGGATAGTTATAATACAGGTCCTATCAATAACATAATCTTTCTGGAATAATCAGTGAAAATGTCTGTGGTCATGCAAGACAAAATATATTTATTGTGAATTAACATAACTTGCACACAACATTGGATGGCCTATTTTTAATCAGGAAATAACTATAGTGGGCAAAAGGCTTTGTCAGTTCCAAAGAACACAGTCCACAGTAGTCATTGTAGTAAAATAGGCAAGTAATTAAGCAGAAAAAACTTATGAGAATCCATAAGCTTGGTACTAAAAGCAATCTGGCTGCTGGGTCTTGATAAATAAAACCCCCTCCCAAATGCAGATGGCCAGGCAGAAACTCTTTGGATGCGGTTCTATTTAAATTTGACAGCCTATTTGAAAGTGACTGCCTGAGATCCACACCCCAAATTTAATTACCACTGCATCTGTTGTGATGCGGCTTGTGATGAACAAGCTGCCACTACTATGTTGTTGTGGAGGTTGTTGCCTCCCCTCATTTATCCTCAGGCAGTGGCTTCACACGCAGTCTGGCTGGCCATCACGCTTAGCCTGTTAGATTCCTGCCAGGCTTCATCTTGCAGCAAATACTGGCTGTTGGCTGACACAGAAGCTGAGAGAGCAGTTCCTGTTACCCATCCGCCAGTCTCTCTCTGCAGGAGTAGGGAAATAGTAGGAGCAACACTGACTCAGTCACAAAATGTGTTCAGTCATCAATCCAACTGCATGATCTTCCTGAATGGTTTTGCCAGTTGCCAATTTTGTGATGATCTGTGAGAGCGTTTGGTTATCTTTCCCCCTTCCCTTTTTTTCTCCCTCCCCCTTTCTTCTCTTTCCTTCTCCTCCTCTTTCTTTCTTTCTCTCTTTCTTTTTTTTCTTGATTTCATAGGCAGTTCCTTATTTTCTATATACATATACATAGACTAAGTAGGCACTTACGAAATTTTTAACTTCCTATTTCACCTTTCTGTTTTTTAACTTCCTGATACCATTTGTTTTGACATTAAAGGACACCTTGCCTCTTTGGCTGTCCAATACATAATTTAGCTACACAAGGGACACAGCCGATTTAATGAGGTTTTTTATTCGTTTCCAATCAGGTCCTAATTCCAGGACAAAGTTTATTAAGCCTGGATTCCTAAAATCATCCGAAAGTTATCAGAAAGACTTCATTTCTATTCATAGTCCTACTCTAAGAAGTATTTTTGGCAATGAATCCCAGCATAACACTGCACCAAGATGCTGCATCAAGATACTGTAATCCCAGCTACTTGGGAGGCTGAGGCATGAGAATCACTTGAATCCGGGAAGTGGAGGTTTCAGTGAGCCAATATCATGCCACTGTACTGCAGCCTGGGCCACAGAGCGAGACTCTGTCTCAGGAAAAAAAAAATACTGTATCCAAAAAAAAAAAAAAGAAAGAAAGGAAGCAAGAGAGAGGGAAGGGAGGCAGGAAGGAAGGAAGAAAGGAAGGAAGGAAGGAAGGAAGAAAAAAAAGGGAAATGAACCATCGGGACATAAAGTGAAAGTCATTCTCAAAGTAAGTTTAGTACTTCAACAAATGTCTCCAGGAAGTAATAATTTGCCTGTGTATCTTTTGTCTAAGTCATCTAGGAGAAGATGAATTCTGTGTCAGACATCGCGGTTGTCCCTTTGTGTATATAATTTATATAATCTTCACCTCAAAACATCAACATGATATTGATGATCATGCCCAATTTGCAGGAGAAAAGTGAAGCTAGAGAAGGAAAGTTACTTGCCCCAGCTTACATAGGCTGCAAATTCATAAGTGGCTTGCAAATGCAGGTCATCTTTCCTCTCTATCTCACTGTCTTTTGGATATTTTATGTGCACACTGATGTTTGGATTGCATATGTGTTCATGTTAACTATACTTTCTGTACAATTTGAGCCCCAAATAGTTTTAATTAAATTCTTTTCTATAAACAGTTGAAAATACTTAGGCTTTCCTCCTTCACTGGTAGGATTATAGAACTAATTAGGAAAGGCCAGGAGTTCACGTCGTAGTAGGCTTTGCTCCTGCAGAATCATAAACTGCTCCCCAAACCTTGTACACCACTGTCCATGTTCTGCAAGGAAGTTAGACAAGAAGGCAAGGCCAAACCAAAGCCAATTGTTGCTATATTAAAAAACAGCTGGAAGTTTCCATCATGCTGAAAGTATGTTTAGTAGTATCAACTGCCCAGAGGAACAAAAACATTTATCATTTACAGAAATTCTTACCTCTAAGAATACATTAAGTGGTGTTTCTCTTTACAAATGATTGGTCTCAGCATATTCTTAGATATTTCTCATTTTGCCAAATTATTTCCTCAAATATGTTACACAGTTTTTTTAAAAACTCGCTCATTGCATTCAATTATTTTGTCTACACCCTGGGAAGTGAAAAGCAATCATGTTGGTGTTTGATTTAAATAAAATGTTTTTGGAATAAAATTAGAAGAACAAGTTTCTTTTCCTCACCTTATATTTGTTGAATAAAGTGGCAATGCTCTTTATTTTACTTATGTAGGTGCAGTCTAAATCTGCTTTTATTAAAAAGTCATTTGCCCCCCATCAATTGAGAATAATTTGAGCTGTATATGAAATAATTATGACTGACATTTTCAGAATTTCTAACAACAGGATCTTCAGAAATAATTTGGCAAAATGCAATTAAGAACTAAGCTAGTTTTTGTTTGTTTCATTTTTGTAGTCATTAAAGGTCCCTAAGACTGCTGAAAAGATGATATCACTTAATAACTATGGACAAAAAAAAAAACGACTTGGAGTCAGACAAATCTAGCTTTTAATTCTTGCTTCTCCAGTTAATAAGGGTGAAGTCTTAGGCAAGTTATTTCACCTCCCTAACCACACTTCAGCACTTGTTAAATGGGGATGGTGCTCTTATTTTACATCTGTTGTAAGGATTACATGAGATAATATAGGGAAAGTGCTAAGCAAAATAAATTAAGCAATCAATATACATTTCTTATGATGATAGTACAATTTTCTCTGGTTAGGTGACTTTTGGGGATGGGGTAAGAAAGATCTGTATTTGTTGCATTGATATACAGCTACTGGCTCCATGATCTTGATGATGATTATGCTGGTGGGATAAACCCCTCTGTCACAGCATTATGCTTTTGTTTTCAGTTTTCTTTTCTGTCTCTCAGGGTTATCATCCATTATCTATTGCTGATTTCATTGCGATAATTACATGTTGTGCTCTCCTAATATTACTGCTTACTCATGATACATACAAGACCATCAACATACAAAACTAATGACAATAAGAAACAGAATTAAATACAGCATGTAGGAGACAGAAAATAAAATTTCTGACTTCTGTTTTCAGATCAGTCATTGAATTGTTACTTCAAAGTAGACATTCTTCGAGGGAACTCAATAGGAAGCTATCTTTAAGAAATGCTATCCTCATGATCAGATCAGTTTTTAAGCTTACAAAAGCAGTTTTGTAACTTCCATAGTTTGTATACTTTTTCAAAATAACTGCATTGACTGGGGCTTCACTTGTATTCTGTGACATTTTCCTTCCCCCAGAGTAATATGGAAGAAGTTACATTATACAATAGAAGCTTAAGTGTAGAGTAAAGCTGTTACATTCAGAGTACCAGGGAAGAAGGACACCAAACTAAGAAAACATATTTTGTTTTTCATAAGAGATTTACTGCACATTTCTAAGAATACGAGTAGTAAAGCATGAAAACAAAGTGTTTGTTCCAGCTTGAGAGACATGAATGATAATATCATAATTTTAGTTTATATTAGATCTCTTTATTATAAAAATGAGTAAATAGTTATGATTATTTAAAATCATTGAGTATAAGTGAAGTATGCATGTCATGATAATGGTACATGTTAATTGTGAGTGGGGAGTGTATTGTTGCAATACAAAAAGATTAAGAAGATCCAAATATTTTATACAACAGTTTATAACCAAAGGATATTGAACAAATTGTATCATTTTTTCTATATCTAAAATGACTGACCTAAAATATTTCAGTGAACTGAAAGTGCATTATCTCATTTTTAAATTAGTGGACCATTTAAAAAAAAATATAGAGAGATTCCTTGCTACCAACCTGATTTGATCTCTTTCTCTTATTTCTATTTAAGTAATCTTTTAACCAACAAATGTCCCTAGGATTCAGCTTAAATGAGGCTGACATCATAATAGTATGATTATATGATGGCTGTAATAGAAAATATTTTGTAATAACATAATATATGATGTGTATAATAAAATATAATAGTAAATAATTTTGAGCTGTTACTAAAACTCAAAGGCTGTGCTATGAACACTTAAGGTGTTATCTGATTTAATTTTATGGTGTAAATATGAACACAATCCCATGAAACATTGTATTTTGTAGAAAGCCTTCACCTTTAGTTTTTCTTTTTAATAGATACATTGGGATAAACCACCTACCATATGATTCACCCATTTAAAGTGGTAGCTATTTTAGATAGGAAAGTCAGGGAAGATTTTCATGCAGAAGAGTCATGTGAGAAGAGTTCACTATATAAGAAAGGTATATTTACGACATAATAGTGAGTATATCCTTGAGAAGGCATTCTCACTAGAGTGAACAGAAAGCCCAAAGCTTTGGCTTGAGTGGGAAGAAGATATAAAGGACATTTTATTTTTTTAAATTTAATTATATGAGCTGATTTCGGAGGATTTTGAATATGGCTAGCTTATATTTCAGAAGAGTCACTGTATTGTTAAGTAGAGGACAGAATGAAGAGAAAAGACCAATTGGATGGTTTCTGCAGTGGCCAGGGACAGAGACAGTGATGACTTGTAGGTTTAGGAACACTGGAAGTGTGAAGGAAGGCCAGATTTGTGCCATATATTAGTCCTCAGTTGCATCTTAATTTTGCATCCATTAATAATTTCTGACCTGGCACATGTAATTCATACCAGCCCTGTGGGGTTGGTCAGAGCCATGAACTCTGAGTCACAGATGTCTCTCTGACTTGGCTGTCTTGCCCATTTCTTACGCATGTTGTTTACTATGGAACGATAATTTTCAAACATTATCATGCATCAAAATCCAATGGGGCACTTGATAAAATACAAGCTGCTGGGTCCCTCTCTCAGAGATACTGATTCAGTAGGTCTTAGGCAAAGCCCAATAATTTGCATTAAGAGATTTCCAGCTTATCATGATGCTACTGGTCTGCAGACTAGGCTTTGAGAATCACTCGTCTGGACCGTGGATTAGCAAACTTTTTCTATAAAGAGCCATATAGCAAATAATTTTAGCTTTGTGAATCATAGAATTTCTGTTGCAGCTATTCAACTCTACTGTTATTACCTGAGATCAGCCATAGACAAAATGTAAATAGATGAGCATGGTTGTGTTCCAAAAAATGTTTTACATAGTAGGTGCCATGTGACCCTTGCTCTAGAACATTTATTCTAGTCCTAGCTATCTCTCCTACTGCTCAATATTCTTAGATATGTATATGTATGTGTATATCAGAAAATAATATATTTATTAGTATACCAGCCTGTTCTTTAATATCTCAATGTTTCTCTAGTTTATTTTTTGATATCTTGCCAGTAATTAAAAAATTCACATTTCTAGTATTATATTATGAAATGTAATAGCATATTAAGTCCCCAATATTTCATTTGAAAAGTAGGAAGGCTTAGAGAAATTATTTTAGGAATTATGTGTTAATTTTGGAGATCCAAAACACATTATAAAAGTTATTTGTTCTGTACTAAAAATTTTCTATTATAATCAGCCTTCTTATTTTAATAATAAGTCCATTACAATATGCCACAAGAAAAGACTGAGGAGGGGAGACCTAAATTAAATAAAAATATTATCATTTTGCAGACTTATAAATGTAATGTAAATATAATGACATAAATAATATGAAATTTACTGAAAGAGTGTGGCCTCTTGGTTTTTCAGAAATATTTCTAAGAATGAAAAGAAAATCGCTACCTACCGTTTTCAATAGACTGACAATAGTTTGGCAGTTTTGCTATTTGTTTATAAATCTACAAAACGTAATAGGTCAATTACTGCCTTGTCTCAAAGTAACACATGCAACTAAAATAGTAACATGGGGGCACTTCTCAGGAACATTAATTAAGCAAACACTGCCATATTGTACATAATTGATATTTGCTCTGTATTATATCCTGTTTTGTAAAATGAAAGTACCATTACTGTTTTTCCCCTTACATTTTAGCGTGTGAATATTTAGGCTTGCTCGCTTACTTTGCAGATACCGTTTGCATAGCTACAAGTGTAAGTTGAGGAAAACTAAATAATTTAGGTGAGTTCACATTGCATGTGTCAGGGGTGTTTCACAAATTCAAGTCTGTGAACTCTGAATCCATCCTTTTAACTGTATCTTGCTGCTTTCCTGGGTACTCAAGAATACAGTGAGAACATGGAGCAGCTCCCTCCATGTGTAGTAATAATGTCTCACGTGGGTCAAACAAAACCTAAGGATGGAGCATGAGTCATAATAACTCTGTGAATTATTCCAGTAAACACACCAATATATCCATCAACTAGGAAATTGCCAGCACCCCAGCCTCCCCACATTAATCCCTTAATGAGTCTGCAACTTAGTTGACAAAATAAGACCAAATAGACATAAGAGAAAATAGTAATAAAGTCTTGAGATCCCAGTCCTGTTACTGAAAAATTGAGTGTCATGGGAGTATCGACTCAGATTCTCTATGGCCCCAAGATTTTATTTCCCCTAGACCATATCCACATTTCTTCAAGTTGAAAACCCTGTGAATCCAGGATTCTCTCTTTATAAAGTAGAAAACTGTACTTGCTAAATAAGTACAAGAGGGATTTTAATTGTGATGTTAGGGTGTCAATTTTGGATCTTTCCTACTTTCTGTTGTGGGCATTTAGTGCTATAAATTTCCCTCTACACACTGCTTTGAATGTGTCCCAGAGATTCTGTTATGTTGTGTCTTTGTTCTCGTTGGTTTCAAAGAACATCTTTATTTCTGCCTTCATTTCGTTATGTACCCAGTAGTCATTCAGGAGCGGGCTGTTCAGTTTCCATGTAGTTGAGTGGTTTTGAGTGAGTTTCTTAAACGTGAGTTCTAGTTTGATTGCACTGTGGTCTGAGAGACAGTTTGTTATAATTTCTGTTCTTTTACATTTGCTGAGGAGAGCTTTACTTCCAACTATGTGGTCAATTTTGGAATAGATGTGGTGTGGTGCTGAAAAAAATGTATATTCTGTTGATTTGGGGTGGAGAGTTCTGTAGATGTCTATTAGGTCCACTTGGTGCAGAGCTGAGTTCAATTCCTGGGTATCCTGGTTGACTTTCTGTCTTGTTGATCTGTCTAATGTTGACAATGGGGTGTTAAAGTCTCCCATTATTATTGTGTGGGAGTCTAAGTCTCTTCGTAGGTCACTCAGGACTTGCTTTATGAATCTGGGTGCTCCTGTATTGGGTGCATATATATTTAGGATAGTTAGCTCTTCTTGTTGAATTGATCCCTTTACCATTATGTAATGGCCTTCTTTGTCTCTTCTGATGTTTGTTGGTTTAAAGTCTGTTTTATCAGAGACTAGGATTGCAACCCCTGCCTTTTTTTGTCTTCCATTTGCTTGGTAGATCTTCCTCCATCCTTTTATTTTGAGCCTATGTGTGTCTCTGCAGGTGAGATGGGTTTCCTGAATACAGCACACTGATGGGTCTTGACTCTTTATTCAACTTGTCAGTCTGTGTCTTTTAATTGGATCATTTAGTCCATTTACATTTAAAGTTAATATTGTTATGTGTGAATTTGGTCCTGTCATTATGATGTTAGCTGGTTATTTTGCTCGTTAGTTGATACAGTTTCTTCCTAGCCTCAATGGTCTTTACAGTTTGGCATGATTTTGCAGTGGCTGGTACCGGTTGTTCCTTTCCATGTTTAGTGCTTCCTTGAGGAGCTCTTTTAGGGCAGGCCTGGTGGTGACAAAATCTCTCAGCATTTGCCTGTCTGCTAACATCACAACTAAAAGAACTAGGAAAGCAAGAGCAAACACATTCAAAAGCTAGCAGAAGGCAAGAAATAACCAAAATCTGAGCAGAACTGAAGGAAATAGAGACATAAGAAACCCTTCAAAAAATTAATGAATCCAGGAGCTGGTTTTCTGAAAGGATCAACAAAATTGATAGACCACTAGCAAGACTAATAAAGAAGAAAAGAGAGAAGAAACAAATAGACACAGTAAAAGATGGTAAAGGGGATATCACCACCGATCCCACAGAAATACAAATTACCATCAGAGAATACTACAAACACCTCTATGCAAATAAACTAGAAAATCTAGAAGAAATGGATAAATTCCTCGACACATACACCCTCCCAAGACTAAACCAGGAAGAAGTTGAATCTCTGAATAGACAAATAACAGGCTCTGAAATTGTGGCAAGAATCAATAGCTTACCAACCAAAAAGAGTCCAGGACCAGATGGATTCACAGCCGAATTCTACCAGAGGTACAAGGAGGAACTGGTACCATTCCTTCTGAAACTATTCCAATCAAAAGAAAAACAGGGAATCCTCCCTAACTCATATTATGAGGCCAGCGTCATCCTGATACCAAAGCCGGGCAGACACACAACCAATAAAGAGAATTTTAGACCAACATCCTTGATGAACATTGATGCAAAAATCCTCAATAAAATACTGGCAAACCGAATCCAGCAGCACATCAAAAAGCTTATCCACCATCATCAGGTGGGCTTCATCCCTGGGGTGCAAGCCTGGTTCAATATATGCAAATCAATAAATGTAATCCAGCATATAAACAGAACCAAAGACAAAAAACCACATGATTACCTCAATACATGCAGAAAAGGCCTTTGACAAAATTCAACAACCCTTCATACTAAAAACTCAATAAATTAGGTATTGATGGGATGTATCTCAAAATAATAAGAGCTATCTATGGCAAACCCACAGCCAATATCATACTGAATGGGCAAAAACTGGAAGCGTTCCCTTTGAAAACTGGCACAAGACAGGGATGCCCTCTCTCACCACTCCTATTCAACATAGTGTTGGAAGTTCTGGCCAGGGCAATGAGGCAGGAGAAGGAAATAAAGGGCATTCAATTAGGAAAAGAGGAAGTCAAATTGTCCCTGTTTGCAGACGACATGATTGTATATCTAGAAAACCCCACTGTCTCAGCCCAAAATCTCCTTAAGCTGATAAGCAACTTCAGCAAAGTCTCAGGATACAAAATCAATGTACAAAAATCACAAGCATTCTTATACACCAATAACAGACAAACAGAGAGCCAAATCATGAATGAACTCCCATTCACCACTGCTTCAAAGAGAATAAAATACCTAGGAATCCAACTTACAAGGGAAGTGAAGGACCTCTTCAAGGAGAACTACAAACCACTGCTCAAGGAAATAAAAGAGGATACAAAGAAATGGAAGAACATTCCATGCTCATGGGTAGGAAGAATCAATATTGTGAAAATGGCCATACTGCCCAAGGTAATTTATAGATTCAATGTCATCCCCATCAAGCTACCAATGACTTTCTTCACAGAATTGGAAAAAACTACTTTAAAGTTCATATGGAACCAAAAAAGAGCCCGCATCACCAAGTCAATCCTAAGCCAAAAGAACAAAGCTGGAGGCATCATGCTACCTGACTTCAAACCATACTACAAGGCTACAGTAACCAAAACAGCATGGTACTTGTACCAAAACAGAGATATAGATCAATGGAACAGAACAGAGCCCTCAGAAATAACGCCGCATATCTACAACTATCTGATCTTTGACAAACTTGAGAAAAACAAGCAATGGGGAAAGGATTCCCTATTTAATAATGGTGCTGGGAAAACTGGCTAGCCATATGTAGAAAGCTGAAACCGGATGCCTTCCTTACACCTTATACAAAAATTAATTCAAGATGGATTAAACACTTAAATGTTAGACCTAAAACCATAAAAACCCTAGAAGAAAACCTAGGCATTACCATTCAGGACATAGGCATGGGCAAGGACTTCATGTCTAAAACACCAAAAGCAATGGCAACAAAAGCCAAACTTGACAAATGGGATCTAATTAAACTCAAGAGCTTCTGCACAGCAAAAGAAACTACCATCAGAGTGAACAGGCAACCTACAGAATGGGAGAAAATTTTCACAACCTACTCATCTGACAAAGGGCTAATATCCAGAATCTACAATGAACTCAAACAAATTTACAAGAAAAAAACAAACAACCCCATCAAAAAGTGGGCGAAGGACATGAACAGACACTTCTCAAAAGAAGACATTTATGCAGTCAAAAAACACATGAAAAAATGCTCACTGGCCATCAGAGAAATGCAAATCAAAACCACAATGAGATACCATCTCACACCAGTTAGAATGGCAATCATTAAAAAGTCAGAAAACAACAGGTGCTGGAGAGGATGTGGAGAAATAGGAACACTTTTACACTGTTGGTGGGACTGTAAACTAGTTCAACCATTGTGGAAGTCAGTGTGGCGATTCCTCAGGGATCTAGAACTAGAAATACCATTTGACCCAGCCATCTCATTACTGGGTATATACCCAAAGGACTATAACTCAAGCTGCTATAAAGACACATGCACACTTAAGTTTATTGCGGCACTATTCACAATAGCAAAGACTTGGAACCAACCCAAATGTCCAACAATGATAGCCTGGATTAAGAAAATGCGGCACATATGCACCATGGAATACTACGCAGCCATAAAAAATGATGAGTTCATGTCCTTTGTAGGGACATGGATGAAATTGGAAATCATCATTCTCAGTAAACTGTCGCAAGAAAAAAAAAACCAAACACCGCATATTCTCACTCATAGGTGGGAATTGAACAATGAGAACACATGGACACAGGAAGGGGAACATCACACTCTGGGGACTGTTGTGGGGTGGGGGGAGGGGGGAGGGAGAGCATTAGGAGATATACCTAATGCTAAATGATGAGTTAATGGGTGCAGCACACCAGCATGGCACATGTATACATATGTAACTAACCTGCACATTGTGCACATGTACCCTAAAACTGAAAGTATAATAATAATAATAATAATAATAATAAATAAAAAAGTACAAGAGGGATTATATATTCCAGGAAGGTGTTTAAAGGAAAGATCTTCTTAGACTCTAGCAATTCATTGATTCTTTCATCCATTTAACACCTATTTATTGAACAAGTACTGAGGCTGTTTTTTTTTAAAATTAAATTGGGGCATTTAAAAGAGGAAGTGAGTAACTATTAAAAACCTGAGACATTGTGTGTTTCTAGGCACTTTAGTTATAAAGTGCTTGTTTGGAAAGACCAAGCTAAAATTCAGATTCAGTGGATTTTGTTACTCCAAAGATTGTTAAAACTACATCTATTTCAATATTACATTATGTATAGACTCATACATCATTAAAATGCAATATTTCTCTTTAAAAAATGAAATAAAAAAGAGATTTATTTCATGCTGACCTGGCTCTAACAGAACTTGAGTATTTTCTGAGAAGCAAAATATCTTTTCAAGTCATTATTACAAGTGGAAAATAAAAAGTGTGCAACTAGTTACTTTAATTGTTATATAAATTCTAAGTCAAAATCTATACAATCGTATGTGTAATTATATACACACTTCTTCCTTTGACCTTTTAATCTAATCTTTTAGAATCTGGGAGGCAGAGGCGGGGGGGGTGGATCACTTGAGGTCAGGAGTTTGAGACTAGCCTGGCCAACATGGTGAAACCCCATCTCTACTAAAAATACAAAAATTAACCAAGTATGGTGGCACACGCCTGTAATCCCAGCTACTCGGGAGGCTGAGGCAGGAGAATCACTTGAACCTAGGAGGCGGAGGTTGCAGTGAGCTGAGATCACACCACTGCACTCCAGCCTGGGTGACAGAGCGGGACTCTGTCTCAATAAACAAATAAATAAATTAAACTAAATACAGGATCATTGTTACATTTTAGGTCTTTAGCAAATATTAAACTATATGACTACAATTTTAATAAAAATATTGAACAAGTCAACAAGTCTGGTGTCCCTTTTGAATAAGACAGACAACAATGGAACCACCTGGAAACTCTCTGGCAATACAAGGTGATGACACATAAATCATAGAAGATAGAAAGAAGTAAATATCAAACACATTGCCTTCAGTCCTGCTAAAGAAAAGAACATTTTTCACAATATTCCTCTTGTTGCTTTAATGACTTGTTTATGTGCCTTCTAGGATTACACCCAAGTCCTCTCACTTTGCTAAATAATTTTATTTCCTTACTAGTTTGAACTCAGCAGTGACCTAATCCCACTGGTGAGTGATGGCAGCTAATGGGTTTATCTGAGGTGAATAAAGATAAATTAAGTAGCTTTCAATCGCACAGCTGACATGGGTGAAAGAATAAGGACAAACAAGGATATATACTTACAAGTTTTTATAAAATTTAATGTCAGCTTTTTTTTTTTCCCAAAAGATGAGAAGCTTTGAAGAAGACTAAACAGAATATACCTCATTCAATGTGTGCTATTCAGTGAGCTCTGGAGTCGTATCATCTGCTCTTTCCAAGTCAATAAGACTAAGAAGCAAACAGCTCTAAAGATTCTGGCATCCCTAGTGTTTTTAGGAAGTGGATATCCCTGGTATATACTTTTCTTCCTATCCTAGCAGCCTTTGAAAGGCATACTGTATGAATATTCAATCAGATAAAGTACATATTAAGTTAAAAAATACTTTGGAAAGTATTATGTAGAATGTGAAGCCAATTTTATGAAAGAGGTGTTAACTTTTGTAATATATATAGTCTAAATATATATTTATATGTAAATATACATATATCCTTATTATATATATCTTTTGTCTAAATAGACATTTTCAGACAAAAGATAACAGTGACGCTGAGAGAGAAAAATCTAGAAAAATATCTTCAGGAATAATAAGCTATCATCTCTGGGACAATGACATTATGGGTGATTTCATTTTTAATTGCAGTCAGTGCAATTAACTACAGTTCATTTTTATACAATAAACATATTTCACTTTCATAATTAAAAAAATTGAATTCCTTCCCAGGAGTATCAACTTGTGACTGTATACTAGACTGGCAATGAGGTGAAGTTTTGAAATCTAAGCACCAATATAGATCTTGAATTTGGCATTCAGGGCAAATTGATAAATAATAGATTCTTTAATTATTAACCAATCTTGCCCTGAGAAATATGGGCATTGGAACAGATGAATTCTACAACACTCATTCATTACAACCTACATATATATGCACACACACACACACACACACACACACACACACACACATACATATGTCAAGGGCCAGATCCAATGCCATTCCTTCATGAATAGATTCTTTATCTTCAACTCAAATTGGCCTATCATTTCCATACCAGAAGCATCTCTTGTTAATAACCAGTGAATTGTTAATAACCATCTCTTGTTAATAGCCAATGAATTAGAAATATATTAGAAATAGCCAATGAATTAGAAATACATAACCTACTCATATATATGTGTGTATATATATGCATATATATGTATATGCACATATACATACATATACTCATATATATATATGAGTAGGTTACACATATGAGTAGGTTACACACACACACACACACACACACACACACACACACACACACACACGAACTTGTCAAGGGCCAGCTCCAATCCCACTTCTTCATGAATACATTCTTTACCTTCAACTCAAATTGACCTCCTATCATTTCTATACATGAAGCATCTCTTCCTGTATTATGTGACTATTAGTGTCCTTGTTCATAGGTGTATCTTATCCCTTCCAGGGGACTACAAACTCACTGAGAACACAGCATATTTTTGAATAATTTTTGGTATCTATGGAAATAGATACCAAATAATTTTTGGTATCTATAAAGTTTTGGTATCTATGGAAGACAGCAGCATTTAAAAAGCAGTAGAAATTAAGATTTAGTCTTAACTTGTTTTTGTCCAATTAGTAGCCCAATACTAATTAGCAGAGTAACCTTGAACTATTTCCTGAAATGTTCTGTACATTAGTTTCTTCATTTGTAAATGAATATAGCAGGGTTTTTTTTCTGTTATTTTATCGTTTTTTCGGGGGGAGGGGTTATATTCCACGTGCCAGGCACTATTTTATGTATTTTGCATGTACTCAGCCTTTGAATCCTCAGAAAAATCCTATAAGGCAGATGTTATTATTATTTCCATTTTTCAAGTGAGGCAACTGAGGCTCAGAGAGGTGTAATGTTGTGATCAGTCTCACCCCTAACAGGGAGTAAAGCCAGGACTCAGGCCCAGAAATCTATTTCCAGAGTCCACACTAGAACCTCTCCACTGTGTTGCCTGACACAGAGTAAGTTCACGATAAACATTGGCTATTGCTACTCTTGTTTTCATCAGAGGATTAATTTCACCCATCAAATTTCTTTAATTGAATTTGAATTCCTTTAGGCAAGTTATTCACTGTCCAGTTTGTTGCTTCCCTCTTGCTCTCAATTGCCTTACACTTGTTTACACGACTTCCTGGACCCTGAAAACATCCCTCCATTTGTTTTTGTTAGTGTTGTTTTACAATTAGATTTAGATTATGCATGTTTGGATAGAATACCACAGAAGGAAGAAAGTGATCTGGTGTTTTCATTGCATCCTATCACCTGGAAGAAGATATTGATTTGTCCCATTTCTAAGTATGTTAATTTTGATCACCTAATTAAGAAGGTATCTTCCAGGCTTCTCTAATATAACATTACTATTTTACCTTTTGTAATTAATAAGTGTATTATTTGAAGAGGAATTTGAGGATGGGCAAATATCCTTTGACACCTAAAATTTTAATTAATTTCTTTATTTATATTAGCATGGAGTTAAAGATTAAGTTAAGTATAATTCAATACTTACAACCCATTTCTACAAGTATTTATTTATCATTCTGAAACGTTTTATTTGGAAAGAACTTTAGATTTACAGAAAGGTGCTATGTAGTGCAGAGTTCCCATGTATCCATTCACCAAGCCTCTCCCAGTATTAATATCCTACATTACTATGACACATTTTTCAAGACTAAGAAATTAACATTGATACAATATTATTAACTAAACTACACATTGTATTCTGATTTCACCAGTGGTTGTTCTTTTTTAAAAAAACTAACGTCTCTTTTCTGTTCCAGAATCCAAACTAGAATAATACTTTTGCATTTATTCAATTTAGTGCTCCTGTCTCCTTAGCCTTTTCTGATTTGTGGCAATTTTTCAGTCTTTCCTTTTGTTTGGTGACCTTGACGCTTCTGAAGAGTCTAGTCAGGTATTTTGTAGAAAATGCCTCAATTTTGGATTGCCTAATGTTTTCTTATGATTTATCTGAGAATCTGGCTTTTGCTGAAGAATATCACAGTGGAGAAATGTTCTCAGTGAGTAAAATCAGCAGGTACATGATATCAACATGGCTTATGAGTGGTGTTAGCCTTTGTCACAAGGATTAGCTGGTTTCTACCAGGTCGCTCTACATCAAGTTACTTTTAAAAAATTCTCCATTCTCCATTGATTCAAATTGAGAAAGTTCATTCAACACTCAAGTGGAAGAAACTTGCTCTACCTTCTGAAGGGCAGAGTGTCAAAGAATATGCAGACAACTGCAACTTGGTTTTAAATATGCAGAAAAGATCTTTCTCTAAATGAGTCCTTTTACTTCTGAGACCCACTACTTGATCAATGGCAAGATTTACTCAGTCATTTCCTTTAGGAATCACATATTTGTGATGCATTGTTCTCTCATTTTCCCCTCTAACATCTAATCAGTAAACCAGTCAGGTTATTTTCACTTCTAAAGTAGTTCTTGTCTCCATCATCTTTTATTAACTCTCACTCCCCTAAAATTATCATACTCCACTGAACATTCTTTGTAGCACTAAGTAAGCAGGTACCTTAAGTATGAAAATGCGTATGTGTAATTTTAATGCTTCACATAAATTAAAATTTTATAACTGTTTAATTCCTCAGAGCTGTTTTTAACTTTAAAGTTTGGGGGCACATGTGCAGGTTTGTCACCTAGGTAATCTTGTGTCATGAGGGTTTGTTGTACATATTAATTCATCTCCCAAATATTAAGCCTAGTACCCATTAGTTAGTTTTCCTAATTCTTTCCCTCTTCCCAACCTCCACCCTCTGATAGACCCCAATGTGTGTTTTCCCCTTCTATGTGTTCATGTGGTCTCATCATTTAGCTCTCATTTATAAGTGAGAACGTACAGAATTTGTTTTTCTGTTTCTGTGTTGGTTTGCTGAGGATAATGGCCTCCAGCTCCATCCAGGTCTCAGAGCCTTTAAAAAATCAATGTAGGCAGGCACAGTGGCTCATACCTATAATCCTAGCACTTGGGGAGACTGAGGCAGGCGGATTGCTTGAGCCCAGGAGTTCGAGACCAGCCTGGGCAAGATAGTAAAACCCTGTCTCTACAAAAAATACAAAAATTAGCCACGCATTGTGGCACGTGCCTGTATTCCCAGCTACTCAGGAGGTGAGGTGGGAGGATCACTTGAGCTCAGGAGGTGGAGGTTGCAGTGAGGAGTGATGACGCCACTGCACTTCAGCCTGAGTGACAGTGTGAGACCTGTCTCAAAAAATAAAATAAAGAGTAAATGGGTGTTGAAATGCTCCAAAAAGTGGGCATATTTCTAGTGATTTCACACTTAATGTTCCATCTTCCCTTTTTGTTTACATGAAATAACCTTTGAAAAAGTGATCCAAAGAACTCACTTTGTAAATGCTGTACCTTGATCAGATTGATTAATTATAACCTTTTTGTTTGTATGTGTTGTGTTTTGTTTGTTTGTTTTGCCTTCTATGTGGTTTTGCTTGTCTAAAGTTGCTGCTCTGGGAAATATGTCACTGTCTACCATTCTCTATTTTGGCTTTTGGAAAAACTAATTACTTATCCTACTCAACTCCTATATCGTTTATTTGATATTACTGTTAGAGCATTTATGCTCTCCATTATTTAGTAACATATGTCATGTATTATATGGTTATATAGTATCTTTGCAATTATCAATTTCTTAATAATAGAATTTCTTTGACCTGTTTTGTTATCTTCAGGCTGTGCTTAGGAGGCACTCCTTCCTGGTTTGTTGGTGACTGAATGACTCATATCTTGCTCTAGATAAGACAGTGAGCTCATTTAGAGCAAGGCCTGGACTGAGATCTAGGTGCTCTGATTCTCAGGCTTGTGCTCCCTGGGATAAATAAAAGCCATCCCAATTTTAGAATAAGTATTTCAGTGAGATTTGCTGAGGACCAATTGACCATAGTAATAATTTTAATGTGGCCTATTTCAGACATAAATTAACACTTCCTAGTGTATGGAAAAATTGTTTTCCAAATTCTGCAAAAAACCAAAAGCATATTTATTTCCCAAACTAGTATTCACCTTAAGCCTATTGGAAACCTCGTGGGAAGGAAAATGAATGTGTGTTTTTCTTCCAAAGTACATGAGTAATAATATGGTAATTTCATTTCTGTTTCAATGCTCAAGTCATCTCCTTGTTTGTTTGACCCATTTCAACCACTGCCATTGTTTTTATGTCCTCATTGCTGTGTAAAATATACACTTTTAACTATTAAATGAGGAACTCCAGCCAAAGTATATCTGAAAGAAAATAAAAATCTATGCCGATTATAACTGCTAAGGAAGCTACAGGTTACCCATGGTTGCAGAAAGTAAATATGTGAGTAGATGTGCAATTTATATTCTTAGTAATATTTAAAAGATGTTTAAATGTTGTTAAATGCTGATAACGGTGGCATTATGTTATTTTCAAGAACAGAGATATCTGTAAATACCGAACTCAAAAATCTACCATATATCAGAGTAATAGAAAATGGTAATGTGCAAATTTGGAAATCTCTGTGAGAGATTACCTAACTAATGTAGAAAGATGGGATATAGCCTAGCACCCACGGTGTTATTTTTCCATATTCCCAGGAAGGAACCAGCAAGAATCAGAGACATTTTTGAGTAGAGTTAACAGTGTGGTGTACTGGTTCTCAAAGGTGAGCACTGCTCCTCCTGGGGGCATTTTGCAAGTAAGATCAAAGTGTTTGTCACAGACCCCATGACTCCAGCATGTTCCTAGCATTTAATGGGTATAGGCCACAGACACTTACTGCAATGCAAGGGACAGTCCAGTACAGTAAACACATTTTCCACATTCTGCAGGACATTCAAACATCTGGTCAGATATACCCATTAACAAAACTGTTTTATTATACATGGTGATAACAATAATTACAATAACTATTAACCACAATAATGTCAGGAACTCAACTGAGCTGGAAGAGAGCTGAGCTGTCAGATGTTGAGCCATAGTTTAAAGCCACAAGCCAAAAATGAAAGAGGAAAGTCTTCCTTGCTGCAAGAGCACAAGCAAGAGTCTAAAACCTGAAAAAGCACAGACCCTCTATTTCATTTTCACCCATAGAATGGCATGCAGGTCAAGGGTCAGGTGGACCGGCAGAGATATGGAGGCCAACTTACTGCCAAGGGAGGCCAGGACAAAATGCTCCAGTGGTTTTATGAACCCTGAGATGGGGACTAAGTCAGAGTGGGGAAAACTGTCATCGAGATGTCTTCTTCCTCCCCTATAGGGAGGCTGGGACAGAGGCCTCAGATGAACAGATCTAGGAAAGAAGGCACCAGAACAACATATGTAAGAGCATGACCAGCCAGCGGGCCTGAGACCTTGACCTTAGCTCCCTCCAGGGGCTGCTATGCACTGGCTGTGCCCTTATTCTGGTGGGAGGAGGGCAATTTTCCCCTGTAAGACTTTTCAGGTAAAGCCTTTGTAACTGCCTGTAATCAGACCTGAAAAAACACACATAGGTTTGTCACCAAGAGCCAGATTGCTCTGAGAATGCTTTTCTAGCACTTATTATGGGCAAGGAATTCTAAGTATTTTACAAAGATAAGTCATTTAATCCTTATAAAATACAACTAGATTCATGGAGAGGTACAAAATACACATAAGATACATGCTGATACGCACACAATACACACATGATATATGCTGATTGTGTATCTGCATGTGTGTTATGTGTATTGCATGGGTGTAGTTGTCAATACATCATACCTGTATCTCTGCATTGTTTCACACTGCACCAAACTAACCATCTGACTATGTAATTATAGCCCCCAGTGTCACGCTGAGTATTGAAATATGGAAATGTGTATTATTTTCTAGTTCACTCCATTCAGGTTTTTCATTGGAAGTCATTTTTAAGGTATAATTTAGTACACTAGATTCATATTACCATTTCCATTTTAAAGATGAGAAAATTGAGGCACACGGAGATTTAAATAATTTGCCCAATATCTCAGAGTGGGGAAGTAGCAGAGCCAAAATTTTATCTCGAGAAATCTGGCCTGAAACTGCTCTAAATCACAACAGGATACTCATTTAATTTTTCTGAGCCTAAAATCAAATTACATTTTTCATATCAACATTAAATTTTCATATCAACATTTTCCATAACAACACTGTTGTATGGCTGTAATATACAGTGAGCTTTCTAGAAATGTAACTGCCATATAAAAGGGGATTAAATGTGAGAATGTTGTACTTTTGTTTTCAAGTTTGCCGAGAATGGTTCATATTTCAGAAATTCACATTTCTAACAGCGACATTACCTGCAGTATTTGAGCTGTCAATACATCATACCTGTATCACTGCATTTGTTCCACACTACATAAACAAAAGCATCTGACTATGTAATTATAGCCCCCAGTGTCATGCTGAGTATTGAAATATTGAAATGTGTATTATCTTCTAGTTCACTCCATTCAGGTTTCTCATGGGAAGTCAAGTTTATTAAGGTATAATTTAATACACTAAAATTCAAACTTTTTCTATGAATTCTGACAAACACACACAGCTGTGTAGGCAGCAATTGAGATTTGGGACCATTCCATCAACCCTCCAAATTTTTCCTCTACCTCTTTGGAGATCTGATCTTCCTCACAATACACATATGATGCGTGCTAATACACAAAAAGTGTGTGCCAGTAGTTTATTCATTTTTAATACTGAAGAATATTTCCTTAAATCGATGTCCCTCAGCTGTTTATCCCTTCATCCACTGAAGAACATTTGAGTTGGTGTTAGTTTGGGATAACTGTAAATAAAGCCTCTATCAACATTCTTATTCAATTGTGTGTGTGTGTGTGTGTGTGTGTGTGTGTGTGTATGTTTATATGAACATCAATTTTTATTTATGTTGAATAATGATGACCTAGGAGTAAAATTGCTGGACTGTATGATAAGCATATATTTAACTTTATAAGAAACTGGTAAATTCTTTGGCAAAGAAGCCATATCATTTGACATTCCAACTAGCAGTTTATGAGAGTACCATTTAATTTGCATCCCCACCAGCTCTTGATTTAATCAGGATTTTTCTAATTGCTTCTAATTGACATGTAGTATATCACATTGTGGTTTTAATTTGAATTTGCCTAATGACTAATAATATGGAGCATTTTTCATGTGTTCATTTGTGCTATATATCTTCATTTGTGAACTGTCTGTTCAAAAATGTGTCCAGTCTTTCACTGGGTGGTTTCATAGTATTGCTTGTTGAGATTTCTTAATATATTCTGGATACAAATGGTTTATTAAATATTTGTTTTACAAAACTTTGTTCCAATTTATGGCTTTTCATTTTCTTAGCAAAGCCAATTGAATAAAGGTTTTAAGTTTTGATAAAGTCAAATTTATAAATTTTTTTATTTATAGTCCATGCTTTTGGTATTGTGTCTAAGTCTCCTCCAAGATCAAAAAGATTTTTATTCAGTGGTTGCCTCCAGTAATTTGATATTTCAGGGCTTAATATTAGGTCTTTGAGGTATGAGATATGGGTTGAGGGTCATTTATTTTTATTTGGACATTCAATTGTTCTAGAATGAGTTTTAGAAAACTTTGTTATTTCACCTTAGAATTGCCTTGCACCTTTGTCCAGAATAAATTGGCCATATATATGTGTGTCTGTTTCGTAGTCGTTATTGAGCCTCTATTAATCTAGGTATGTATCTTTTTTGCCAAGACTATACTCTCTGGATTACTATGCCTTTATAGTAAGTCTTGGAATCAGCTAGTATGAATCTTCCAACTTTGTTCTTCTTTGTCGAAATTGTTTTGACTCTTCTGTTTCCTTTATTTTACCGTAGGATACTCAGACTCAGCCAGTTGATCTTTAAAAGTTCAGCTTGGTTTTTTTGATTGAGATTGTGTTGAATGTATAGGCTAGTTTGTAGAAAATGGATATCTCAACAATATTGGGTCTTTCAATTCATTCACATGATATATCTCTCCTTGATTTAGGTTTTCTCAGTTTGTTTTGTTTTGTTTAACCGTGTTAAACTTTTCAGTATTCAGATCTTGAACTCATATTATTCAATTCATGTCTAAGGGTTTCATTGTAAATAGCACTGCTTCATTTAAATTTCCATTTTTTTTTGTTGACAGAATATGGAAATATATTTGATTTTTAATAATATTTGATATATCCTGCAAAAGGACTACATTACAGCACCAGTCAAAGGTTTAGGAGACTGCAGACACAAAACGCATCTGATTAAAACTTTATGAGACTCTAAGCTGAAAGCTCTAAGTCAAGCAACTCTTGAACTGATTCACAGAATCTGCGTGATAATAAATGTATTGTTTAAAGCCGCTAAGTTTTGGGATAATTTGTTTTGCAGCTGTAGGTAACTAATGCAGTTATCTTCAGCCCGCTCCTGGATTCCAACTTCCCCATTGTAATTTTGTACTTAGAGGTGGTGAGGGGTGAGAAGGGAGTAATCCACCACCTGTGGCTTTAGGTCTTCCCTGAATATCTGCTCCTTTTGCTCTTGACCCTTTCCGGCAATAGGTTATGTGTGACAACAAGCTCATTAGCCTGGTGCTAGGAGAAGAAAGTCTGGAATTCTAGTTCAGCTTCTGTCTTAGGCATGCCCTGAGCTCCTGGGTTTCTAGGGTGAGGCTTTATTCTTCCCTATAGTTGTCAAGCTGCGTCATATCTTTGATGAGACTTGTGTAGCCGACTGATTTCTGCCTTTCTCCCCGGGACAGGAGATCACTTAAATTTCTGAATCTAGGATGATTCTCTGCCGCCCTCTACCCCATCCAGGGATGGAGAATTTCTCCTTTTACCCCTCTCTTAGCCACAATGCAACTTTCCCAAGCACTTTGAAGTTTTTGTTTCCTAGAAGACTTCAGGAGGAGGGCCGGCTGGGACACATGTCTTTCCTGCAGCAGCAGCTCCTCTCCGTCTCTAAGCATTTACCACTGAAGGAGGCTTTCTCCAGTCTCCGGCCCCATTCCCTACATTTTTTTGTGGGTACTCAGTGGGGATTTATGGAAAAGAGCCTATGAGTGGCTTTTAGGTAGGCAGTTCTATACTTTCATAATAGCCCACCCTTGGACATTAGCAACAATTTCCTATCTCATCTAAATTCTTTTTCCAGATCGTACAGGGGGTCCTCTTTCTGTGCTCTGCCACAGTGAGTCAGAACTTCTGGCCTTGCTCTCCTTGGAGACACCTACCTTGCTTTACACTTCAGGATAAGCAATAGCTCCATTAGCTCATCTCTTTGACACAATTAAGAAATGTTATATTATCTGGTCTTTCCTTGCTGTTAAGGGGGAAACAGTGGCCTTTCAAGCATATACATCTTAGGCAGAGGTAGAATCTTCCAACTAATTTGTATACTTACTTTTTTTATATGTCTTTTACTTAATCACTAAGGTATGACAAAATTTGCTTAATTTTCAAGTGAATAGGTAACAGTATTATTTGTGAAATTCATTTTCTATAACTAAATTAAATGTTCTTTCTTCCCAAATACTTTAAAAATATTTTCTATTTGCTAATTATAAAAAACTATCATTGCAAGAGTTCTGTACTGGCATAGTGGAGTAAACTACTAAAAGAGCATTTTTTTTTTTCCCCATAGATACACTTACAAAAAAAGTGAGTGAACAAAAGTAGGCTACCTTTGGAAGGTTGTTAAAATTTGGAAAGAACGAATTTCTCATTTGTTCAGCTTTATCCTGAAGGCAGGTCACAGTTGGTTGCATTGCACTGTAGTTAAAACTTCAATATACAAGCAGCAAACAATTAAACAATGTATTTAAAAGAAAATTTCAATTACAAAGGCTTAAGAAAACACAAGATTCTTAGTAATAATTTTACCAAGTGATGTATAATCCTGAAAGGCTCTCCTACTCTGAAAACTTCAAAATGTTGCTTAGAAAATGTAACACCACTAGAAATGTGTACATGTGTGTATGTCCAAAAACTCAATATTAAGATATCAATTTTATTTAAATTCATCTGTAAGTCACCATAACCTTAATCATATCCTAATAGTGTGTTGTGATTAAATTTATAAATTGATACCAAAATATGAGTAAATGCAAAGAATAGAGATTAGGCTAAGGTAGTTTTTAAAATGGAAAATTTATATATCTTATTTCAAAGATTAATTATAAAACTTCAATAATCAAAATAATGTGTCATAAGCATAAAGATAAAGAATCCAGAAATAGATTCAAGCCTATATGGTCAATCAAGCTTTGACAAAGGTACCAAGACAATCCAATGGAGAATGGAAAGCCTTTTTAACAAATAGTTCTGAAGTAACTAATCTGTATTTTAGAAAAAGAAGAAACAGAAGGGGAAGGAGGAGGAGAGGGAGGAGAGGGAGGAGAAGGAGGAGAAGAGAGGAGAAGGAGAAGGAAGTCCATCGCCTCTCATAATACACAAAAACTGGACATAAAATAGATAAAAAATCTAAATGTAAAAGCAAACTTAATCGAACTTCGAGAGAAAAACATTATATTAGACAAGTTTCCTAGATATGATACATCAAATTATCAACATAGTTTTATAAAAAACTATGTATCAACATACTTTTATAAAAAGTAGTCACTGTTATTTTCAAAATTAAAATATTTTGCTGTTGTAAAGAAACAAAAGAAAACATACACTGTTAAAAGACAGACTTGGGGAAAATACAATACATTATCTAACAAAAGGGTGTATCCAAAATATATAAAGAATGCTGACAAATGAAAAGACAATCAATTCAATTTTGAAAAAAATGTGTAAAATACTGATTTGGCATTTCACAAAGAAGATATATGAATTATGAATAAGCAAATAAAAATATTCTCAACATTATTAGTTATTAGGATATGCAAATTAAAACCACAATGAGATAGTCCTCTGTAAGTATTGAGTGGCTAATAATTTAAAAATTGATAATACCGAGGACTAGCCTGAATGCATAGGAATACAAACTCTCATATGCTGCTGGAGGGAGTATAAAATGATGCTATTAATATTGAAAACTCTTTGGAAGTTTCTCCAAAAGTTAAACACATATTAATTTAAGAACAATCCCTTCAATGCCCAAGTATTTTTCTTTTCACTAAAGAAAAACAAAAACATATGATCACACAAAGATTTTCATGAATGTGCATAGCAGCATTATTCACAATAACCAAACATGAGAAACAATCCAAATTTCTAAAAGCTGACTGGATAAACAGCATAGGGTAAATTTATACAATGTAATATTATTGAATGGCAAAAATGGTCCAACTGGTAATACATGCAACAACATGGATGTGTGTCAATATCACTATGCTGAGTGAAAGCAGCTATACCAAATAGAATACAGTCTCATTCCATTTTTATAAAATTTTATAAAATTCACACTAATATATAATATCGGACAGCTTATCAGTGGGTTTTCTCTGATAATGAAGAGGGTGATGGATTGCAAATGAGTACGGAAAATCTTTTAGATGTGAGGAAAATCTCTATGTTAATGGCAGTAGTTGTTTTACAAGCATACACAACTTTCAAAAGTTATATAATTGTACAAGTTAAATGGACACGATTTATGTTATTTAAGTTATACATCAATGAAGGTAAATTTTTGACATGTTGAATCCAAGAGGATTGAGACCTCTAGGTGTAGGTAGAAAACAAAGATTCAAATGAAAATCATTAACTTCACTATAGAAATATCTGTACTCTAATAATGAATATTTATTCTAGCAGCCTAATTATGTAATATTCAAAGTACCTGAGCCTTCTTTTCTCCCTCTGTAAAAGGGAGATAATGTCTAGCTATCTGAGCCACCATGAGACGAAAATAAAATATGTAAAATACAATACATAGCAGATATTTACTTCTGCTATTTTATTTGGGAAATGCTATTGGTTTTGCTTGTCTTGAATGTTTCTTGTGTATAACTCCAATTCCTTGGATTAGTCTTCCTGCTATATAGCTACCCTTTCAAATCTATGCATTTTTTTTCCACTCAGTTTGAAACGTTTCTCTTTTTTATATTTACACTTACAGATTTTTATTGACTCAATGGTATTTACTTATAGAATAAGAATTGCATTAGTTTCATGGGGGAATGTCTAATGTTTAAATTCTGAATTGCCTATATATATTATACTCACACATATATACATATACTTATGAATATATAAGAATTTATTGAATAATAAAATGCAAATGCCAAAGACTACATCATAATATAGTTTCTGTCTGAGTATGTGTAGTCAAAGAGGGAGCTCATCAATTATTTAAAAAGGAACATTTTTATAAGAAACCTGGGGTACAGAAACTGTGACTTCGCTTCCTATGAATTCCTAAATGCATGCTTTCTTTGCCTTCTGACACATCCAAATGAGTTCTCAAAACAATTCGAAAAGCCAGTTGAGGGGAATATAAAGACTTCAACATGTTAATCTGGAATATACATGGAATTTAAATCCTCAAAGCTGATCCACATCCAAAGGAAGTAATCTATGATTCTGCATCATTTAACTTTACTTCTACATTTAATAATGTAGAGCTACTACCTAACGAATTACTAGCAGATTCAGCACCCACGAAAGGAAGAGTTTTCTACTTTGATTTGCTGACTGGCTGGGGCTCTGGCATTTGTAGCTAGGAGGTGTTGCCTTTAGCAAAATTGTGGTTCTCACAATAGAACCTAAGGCATACCTGTCCACTGAGTGAGACACTTCTTTACTTTTTAAATTACATTCCTGTTTTCCCTTTTCTTCTAGAAATGTCTCAGTCAGCAGAGTCTTGTTTTGTTTTTCTTCAGTTCTGGGTATGCCACAGTTTCATGTAACATGAGCCTTAATTAAGGATTTATTAATAATAAATAATGACATACTTTCAGGTATTGACTACTTCTTATATTCTTTATATATATCATATTTAGTTCTCATGGACACTTTGGGAGGTAGATACTGACTACTCCCTTCATTTTATTTATGAAAAAAGTGGGTCTTAGGCTTTTTTTTTCTCAAGAGCTAGCTTGAAAGGTGGAATGTGATTTTAGGAATATTGATTTCAATGTCCATATTTTTGCCACTATAGGATCCTGAGGTAAACAGAGTCACTGAGTACCAGATGATTGAGAAGCTGACCACAGTGTGTTTCTAGAATAAACAGAAAGAGTTCCCCCGCAAAGAATCAAACAGAAGTCAAATACGTTGATCTTTGTAAATCATGTTTCTCATTCTGGGCTTATATATGGTTTGTGTCCCATCTGCCCGAAGCAGAATCAAGCAGAGTAAGAGATTAATAGTTGCCCTATTATTTACAGGTTGCATGCCTGCTGTCTACTAATATCCTTTTGACATTTTGATGGATACGGGTCAGAAAACTATTGCAAGTCCGTAATTTTATTTAGCCATAGGTGGTTTGAGCCTTTTCTAATTCATTGCAAGTACATCTGAGTTGATGAAACACTTTATCTTTGTGCTCAGTAATTCTAAACGTACTTGTGCAGAAGTATGTATTTGTGATTCAGGAAAGATAAAATTATTTTTTCTTTTGAAGTAATAACAAAGCTGGGGTATATGGTGTCAGAATCCTGAAGGCTTGTATTCATTCATCAGCTCACAGCTTTAGCTAGACCAAGAAACACTTATTTAAAGTCCCATGATTTGGTATACACAGATACATGTGACCCACTGTTACTCACTGGGGCTCCTTCAGTTCTGGGTGGAACTGTTATCAAGCTATTCTTACACAAGGCTACTGTACATCATTGGGGAAGTCAGTCTTCTCTGTAAAATTTGGTTCTTCCAATGAAACTTATTTTTTCCTTCTCTGACATAGGAGGGGTTGAACTAGAAATGATGCTAAATCATTTTCAATTCTAATGTAATTGTATTCTGTATTCACTATTTTCAAATAAAAAAAGGAGGAATGCTTTCATTTGTATTTCATCTTCTATGGTGATACATTTGTGATGTCTTTTTCAGAAAAATCTTTTTTTTTTTTTAAGTTTCGGCTCTTCACAGATTAGTGTCTCTAGCAAAGTTACTAATGTGACTGCATATTAAGCCATGAGACCTGAAAATTGAAACAGACATATATTTGCACACACACACACACTCAAACACACACACATTAAAATGATAAACTACATGTCCACTGAGCCAAAATCTATTATCTACCGATAAGTTTCTTTCATTTTTTCATAAATTGAAAGGGTTTTAAGCAACTGGAAAGGGTTTGGGGGAATGAGTAATACTTCTTATCTTAGGGTAAAATCTGATAATTATTTATTTAGTTAATCATCAACCTTTATTCAAACCAAAAAAAATCAAATTGATTTTATGGTTAAAATGTTGCCTTTGTAGTCAGACAGGGTGTGTTCAAATTTGGTTTCTACTCATTGCTGATAATAATGTCTTCACAGCTCTGTTATAAGAAGTGAGATAAACTACCTGAAGGCAATTTTTTTTGTATTGCTACCACTAGGTCTTTGAGTAAGAGGATTGGCTTGGATAGGTCATCAAACTTCACATCCTATTGTTTAAGGGATAGATTCAGTAAGAAGTTCCACAGACTAATGGGGTAGTAATGCCATCATTAAGCCAAATTTTATTTTGATAATTATGAGGATCACCCCCACTGCCTTGTCTAAAAGTAGTAAAATAAACCTCAGTTGAGCCATATTACAAGACAGTGACGTTCACCTTGGAGACAAAGGTAGTAAATGCCAAATGTGTTAGATAATTTCTGCCGGCCGAAAACTACTGCCAATAATAGATTGCCCAATAGAATTAGAATTCTAATATATTCATGAATAACACACATTCAACTTTTCTTCCTCATCCAACTAGGGGGAAAAAAAAGAAGCCATAGTCCATCATTACAGACACACACACACACACATACACATTTATATTTGATGTACACATTCATTTTTCATGTAGGATTATACAGTTCTATGCCCACAAACAGGCTCCAGCACACATTATTAATTTAGTGTCAGTGTAATTAAATGTGGCCGCTTAATAAATAGATTCTTCTATTTTCTGTGAAGAGAGTATACTAATGTTTACTTTCATAGTCATTAGGAACATTCACAAACCTCCTCCTTCTTCTGGACATAGAGTAAGCTTGTAAGTCCCTGCCCCTTTGACGTTCGGCATGATTTATAACATGCTTTAGCAAATATGAGCAGATATGATATATCATTCCAGCGGCGAACCTGAAGTAATCAAATGCCAGGTGTGCTCTGCTGTCCCTCTGCTGTGGTAATCACAGGAACACACATCAACATAAACGTTTCTTTCAGTGGCTCCTTCTGGTTTCTCCTTAACCACTACACTCACATTTCTCCCATAAAATAAGTATATTTTGTGTTTTTAATTTTACATAAAATGTTTGCCTAGATTAATGTCCTGAAGTGGTATATATTACCTGAGGGAGAAAGAGGTGTTTCTTGTGTTAAGCCATTGAGATTTGAGGATAGCAAAATCCTGCCAGTCGTGGGATATATAGTTACCAAATTAATGGATGAGATGTTTGACTTTTCTCCTTTTCTTATTTATACAATTAGTTCATCATTGCATAGAAAAGAAAATTCATGTTTCTTGATATGTCCTGTAATACTCTGCCTAAATTTCTCTGAACCTATAATTATTTCAAAACGAAAAGTTAAAAAAATCCACATTGGATATGTAATAATCAAATAACATGAAGTCCAGTTCACCCTTATTTTAATTCGACACACTATCATTAAGTTCACATTTAAAATTGAATTGAAAACTGAACTGAATTACTGCTCAATTTTGTTGTGCACTTGAAACTGTTCTAAAAAGTAGTCTATTCAAAAAAGAAAAAATATTGTATTGAAAATTGTCAGTTCCTTTAGTTAACTTCCCATTTGAGAAAATTCACAGGGATTTCTTTCTCTGCTTGCACAGCTATATTCCGTGTCCCCAGGCAAATTTTACTCATTGGATTTCAGTTCAAATGTCATTTCCTCATGAAAAAAAATTTCTGTCACTTGATTTTTTTAGTTTTTAAAAACTATTCTCATGCATTTTACCTTTGTAACGTAGGATAGTTATAATTAGCTAACAATAACTGTCTTTCACAATATCTTCTATGACTGTGGATTGTGCCAATTTTCTTGAGCACCAATGGGGACCCATTATCTGACAATCTGACAAGTGGGTAGAACTTAGAAGATATGCAATAAATGTTTGTTATGTAAATGAATGAGTCAGACTTTTTCTTGTCAGAATTAAATGTGGAACTACTTTGAGTTTAAGAAGAAAACTCCAAAACAATAGTTACTGTAGTTACTGATACTAAGTAATGGGTAAAATGGAGCATCCTGTTTTCAAGAACAGAATCAAATGGCAAGACAAGGAAGAGATAGTAGAGGGTTTAGAATATTGATTTAAAAAATTGTTTCTTTTTGGAGACGGGCAAACATTACAGGCTTATTTTCAGAATATAATGTGGTCAAAACCGTAATTTAGAACATTCACTTTGACCCAAATATGCACATAAGAACATAGGAGTCTTAAGACAAATTGACCAAGTAGACTTTAAGTACCCACAAGGAGTTGATTACTATATATTTGATTTTGCATTCACAAAAACAAGAACATACCTGCACAGAGGAGGTAATCAATAGATATGTGTTGAATGAATAAACAAGACGATGTTTATAGACAGGGCCTGAGGTCTGAGAATTGAATCAGGGTTCTAGCCGTGAAACTGTATTTGAAGGAAGGGAAGTATGGCACAGAATATAAAATAGTTGTTTATCAAAGCATATTAGTTTCCATGCTTATTTTCAGGTAAAATTTGTGCTAAACCATCCTGATAAATAACTCAGCTTTATTACAAAGTTGAATATCCACAAATTGCCCATAGTGCTCAGTGGAGTTGCCATGGGTCAAATCTTGCAGTAGTTTCTAAAACTAGAAACAGGTGTTACCAACTCCAAATTAAGCTAGTATAATGATGTTTTTATGTATTTTTTGGAGAAATCTCTACTCAATTACTTTGCCTGCTTTTAAAATTGGGTTATTTATCTTTTTTTTAATATTGAGTTGTGTGAGAACCTTATATATTTTGGATTTTTTTATTTTTAACTGATAAATAATAAATGTACATATTTATGGGCTACACGTGATATTTTGATACATGAATACAATATGTGATGATTAAACCAGAATATTTAGAATTTCCATTACCTCAAACACTTATCATTTCTTTCTGTAGGGAACATTATAAATCTTCTCTTCTAGCTATTTTGAAATATGCAATAAAGTATTGTTAACTATAGTCACCTTACTGTGCTGTTGAACACTAGGACCTATTCTTTCTATCTAACTTTATGTTTGTACATAAAACCAACTTTTCTTTATTCTCCCCAAAACCCACCCACACAACCTTTCCAGCCTTTGGACACTTAGGTTGACTCCTTATCTTGGCTATTGTGAATAGTGCTGCAATAAATATGGGGGTGAAGATACCTCTTTGGCATACTGATTTTTCTTTTCTTTGAATATATATCCAGCAGTGGAATTGCCAGATTGTATTATAGTTCTGTTTTTTGTTGTTTTGAGAAATCGCTACACTATTTTCCAAAATTTGTACTAATTTACATGCCCACCAACAATGTGTAAGAGCTACCTTTTCTCCACATCTGCAGCAGCATTTGTTATTTTTTGTCTTTTTGATAAAAGCCATTCTACCTGGAGAGAGATGATCTCATTTTGATCTTGATATACATTTCCTTGATGTTTAACCTGTTTTTCAAATACCTATTTTTTTGTATGTCATCTTTGAGAAATGTCTACTCAGATTCTTTGTTCAGTGTTTAATAAGATTATTTGGGTATCTTTTCTGTTGTGTTGTTGGAGTTCCTTGTATATATTAATATTAGTCTCTTGTCCAATAAGTAATTAGCAAATATTTCCTCACAATCTACAGGTTGTCTGTTCACTCTATTCATTGTTTCCTTTGCTGGGCAGAAACTTTCAAGTTTAATATAGTCACACATCTATATATTTTTTGGTTGTCTGTGCTTCTGAAGTCTTAGCCATGAAATCTTTGCCAAGATTAATGTCCTGAGGTGTTTCCACTATGTTTTCTTCTAGTTATTTTATAGTTTTTGGTCTTAGGTTTAAGTCTAATTTATTTTGATTGATTTTTTATATGATGAGAGATCAGAGTCTAATGTAATTCCACTGTAAGTGGATATTCAGCTTTTCTAGAACCATTTATTGAAAAGGGTGTCCTTCCCCCCGTAGATGTTCTTGGAGTCTTTGTCAAAAACCAGTCGACTGTAAATATCTGCATTTATTTCCAGGTTTTCTATACTGCTCATAGATCTATGTGTCTTTCTTTATACCAATACTATAACATTTGGGTTACTATAGCTTTACAGTATATTTTGAAGTCAGGCAGTGTGATGCCTCCTACAAGTTTATTGCCCTCCAAGGTCTTTTGTGGTTCTATAAAAATGAAGGGATTTTTTTTCTATTTTATTCTTTAACTGGCATAAAATAATTACATACATTTGTTATTGGTGTATAGAAATGCTATCAATTTTTGTATGTTGATTTTTATCCTGCAACTTTTCTTAATCCATTATCAGTTCTAAGGTATTTTTGATGGATTCTTTAGATTTTTCTACATAGAAAATCTTTCTACTTTTTTGCTATAGGCCTTTATTGTTACAAACTCACCTCTTAGCACTGCTTTTGCTATATCCCATAGGTTTTGGTATGTTGTGTTTCCATTTTCATTTCTTTAAATAACTTTTTATCTTGTTCTTAATTTCTTCATTGAACCATGGTTGTTTAGAAGTATGTTGTTTAATTTCCATGTATTTGTGGACTTCCAATATCCCTCTTGTTAAGATTTCCAGTTTTATTCCACTGTGTTTTAAAAATATTTCATATGATTCTGATTTTTTAAAAAATTTGTTGAGACTTGTTTCTGTGGCCTAACTTGTGGGCTATCCTGGAGAAATGTTCCATGTGCTCAAGAGAAGAATGTGTATCCCGCAGCTGTTAGATAAAATATTTTGTAAATATCTTTTAGGTCTATTTGGTTTACATTGCAGAATGTTTGATGTTTCTTTGCTGATTTTCTATCTAGATGATGCTGAAAGTGGAGTGTTGAAATCCTCAACTTTACAGTTTAGGGGTCTATCTCAGTCTTTATCACTAATAATATTTCCTTTATATAAGTGGGTGCCTTATGTTGGCTTCATATATATTCACATTGTTATATCCTTTTGTTGAATTGACCCATTTATCATTATATAATGACCTTCTTTGTATCTTTGTGATTTTTGTTTTGACTTAAAGTCTATTTTTTTTCTGACATAAGTACACTCTTGGTATCCATTTGTGTGGAATATATTTTCAGTCTCTTCACTTTTAGTCTGAAAGTGAATTCACCAGGTGAATTTTATACTGGTGGCAGCAGACAGGATGAACTTATTCTCAGACTCCTGGGCAGTTTGCACCAGCTGTGGCAGTGATTGGGACTGGCCCACCCTTACGTCCCCAGAAGGCATGCAAGTGTATGCCAGCAGGGTTGGGCAGGAAGGGTCAATCTCCAGGCCTCCAAAAGATGTCTGTGTGTACTGGCAGTGGTGACAGCAGCAGGCAGGTTATTTTAATATTAACCACTTATCAGATATATGGTTCGTAAATAATTTCTCTCAATCTGTAGGCTGCCTTTTAATTTTATTAATTTCTTCTGTTCTGTGGAAATGTTTTAGTTTGATGAAGTCCCACTTCTTAATTTTTGCATATGTTGCTTGATCTTTTGGTGTGATATTCAAAAAATCCTTGCCAAGGTCAATGTCCAGAAGTTTTTGCCTATGTTTACTTCTAACAGCTTCATGAGATAAGGTCTTACATTTAGGTCTTTAATCCGTTTTGAGTTGATTTTTTAGTGTTTTAGGTATGACAATGGTCCAGTTTCATTTTTTTACATGTGGATATTTACTTTTTCCAAATAATTTATTGAAGAGACTATTGTTTCTCCATTGTTTACTTTTGGTGCCCTTGTCAAAAACTAGTTAACTGTATGTATTTGGAATTATTTCTGGGCTCCATATTCTGTTCCATTAGTCTATGTGTCTGTTTTTATTCTAGTACCATCATGTTTTGATTATTATAGCTTTGTAATGTAATTTGAAATAAGGAAGTGTGATGCCTCCAACTTTGTTTTCTTTCTCAAGATTGCTTTGGCTACTGGGGATCTTTTGTGCTTCTATATATATTTTAGATTTTTTTTCTATTTCTGTGAAGAATGTCATTTGAATTTTGATAGAAATTGAATTGAATCTGCTTTAATATGGACATTTGAATGATACTAATTCTTCTAACCCATGAATACAAAATGCTTCCATTTATTTGTGTCTTCTTCAATTTCATCAATATTTTATAATTTCCAGTATATAGAGCTTTCCTGATTAATTTTATTCCTAAATAATTTATTCTTCTTAATGTTCTTTTAAATGAGATTGTTTTCTTGGTTTCTTTTCCAAATAGATCATTATTGTTGTAAAGTCAACTGATTTTTGTATATTGATTTAATATTCTACATCTGTAATGAATTTATTTACTAGTTCTAAGAGAGTTTTATTGTATGTGTAAAGTCTTCAGGATTTTCTACATATAGCATCATATAATCTGCAAATAGAAATAATTTTACATTTTCCTGATTTAAGTGCTTTTATGTTATTGTCTGATTGCACTTGTTAGTACTTTGGAACTATGTCGACTAGAGGGGGCAAGAGTAGACATCCTTGTCTAGTACCGGGTCTTAGTGGAAAAACTTTCAGTTTTTTTCCCCACTGATTATACTGTTAGTTGTGATCTTTCATAAGTGGCCTTTATTATGTCGAGGGAATTTCCTTCTATACGTAAATTGTTGAGAGTCTTTAATCAAAAAAGCATGTTAATTTGTCCAGTGGTTTTTCTGTATGTATTAAAATGAACATGTGGTTTCTATCTTTCATTCTGTTAATGTGGTATATCACATTGATTAATTTGCATAACTTGAAAATAAAATCCACAATGAGATACCACCTCACACAAATTAGGATGACTTATCAAAAAGATAAGTGATAGTGAGTATTGGTGAGGACATGGAGAAAAGAAAGTCCTTGTAAACAGCCGATGGAAACATAAATAGGTGCAACCGTTATTAAAAACAGTATGGAGGTTTCTCAAAAAATTAATAATAAAACTATTATAAGATCAAGCAGTCTCTCTTTTCGGTATAACCCAAAGAAAATAAAATCTACACCTTAAAAGGATATACGTACTCCCAAGTCCCTTGCAGCATCATTTCTAATAGTCAAGACATAGAAACAATCTATGTGTCTATGGTGTGATGAATGGACAAATGAATTATGGTGATTACATATATACATGCATATACATAGACATATAATGAAATATTAGTCAGCCTTAAAAAGAGAAATTCTACTATTTGTGACAATATGGATGAACCCAAAGGACATTATGTTAAGTGAAATGAGCCAGACACAGAAAGAAAAAAAATACTGTACAATCTCTCTCAAATATGAAATCTAAAAAAAAAAGTTAAATACATAGAAACAGGGTATAGAGTGGTGGTTACCAATAGCGAGAAGTCAGGGAATAAATAGGTTAAAGTGTACATAGTTCCAGTTATATAGGATGAATAAATCTAGAGAAATAACATCTAGCATAAGGAGAATAGTTAATAATACATTGCATACAAAAAATAAAATATTGTATACAGGAAAGGGAATAGATTTTAGGTGCTCTTAGTACAAACCATTGGGAGGTAAATATGTAGAAAGATGGAAATGTTAATTGCTTTACTATAGTAATCATTTTATTATGTCTATCAAAATATCATGTTGTACAATTTAAATATAAATAACAAAAATAGCAACAATAAAGAAGAAATTGTGAAGGGCCATGGTATAGGTTTATAATGTGAGATAATAAGAGCCCTATAGATTTCAAAACCAGATAATGGTTATTTCGTTTCAAGGTAAAGCCACAGATTGAGTAAAAAAAAAGACTCCTGGGAGTATAATTCCATTTTAGTAGGACAGAGACAATAAAGAAAAGATAAAATCCAGATCGAAAAGTAGAGGAGAACAGACACAAGGTTCTGAAGCATGTAAGACATGTTATTTTTTAACACTTCTCAAAATCAGTAGATGAGAGAACTCTGCAGCTGTGAAGTAAGTTAATCTACCCTGACCCCTCTATCTGTCTAAGAAGAAAGAAAATTAATCCCACTTATGCATGACAGCACAAAATGATTACGCTTATGCTCTGTGTAATAATTTTTGCATTTAAATCTTATGCAGCATTAAAAGGCAAAAAAAAATCAGAATAATAACACTTCTCCAGACAATGAAGTTATGCCCAATGTAAACACCCACAATAAAGATGATACTCTAATATTTCAAGTGAAAAAGAAAAAAATTAATTTATAGGATAAATCAAAATTAGAAAAGCTCAGAAATTATGTGATTAGAATAAAAAAGATTTACAAAGGTAGCTGATAACATTTAGGAATGGATTAGAAATTTTTTAATTATTTAAGAAATAAGACTAAAACTGGAAAAGAGAGCACAATAATAAAACATGATCACATATAAAAGCTTAAGGAAAGATACGAGAGAGAAAAATAAAATGGAATGTTTAAAAATTAAAACAAAAACAAAAACAAAAGAGGAATCCAGTTTAGATCTAGAAAGTAAAAAGAGACAGTCATTCTCACCATAACAACCAAAACAAACTGGATAATTTTAGAGCTGAGCACATCAAGATGCCCAGTGAACTAAATTTCAAAAAAGTGAGAAGTCCTTCACCAGAGAAAGTAAATTAATTTTGCTTTCATCCCTGCTGCAATTGCAAAAGGAGGAATCTTCCATAGACAGGGGAGGAAAAAATGAGCCTCTCTTCTACTGAAATATTAATGACCACAAGACAGTCGAGAAAGAGCACCTAGGGATACATAGGGCATGCAGTAAGTTCAAGGTATCCACAATCTGCAAACACAGCAGATTGGAGTTGCCCTTAGGAGTTGATGCTTAAAGTAGGGCACAAGGACTGAGATCTCTTTTCCTTCCACTTTGAAAGTTCAGCAAATAAGATCTGGGAGACATCCGGATTGTCACAGAAGCTAGGGCTGCTACCCTGAGAAGGTCCAGGGGTGAGGCAACACTTCAAGATTGAAAGAGACACAGTAAACAGGATGGGCATGGAGAGCTACTGGAACTCTTCATGGAGAAAATAGCAAGATCTAGAGCAATCCTAGGTAGCACAGTGTCGTTAATGAAGCACAGGAGCCTTTGCCAGCCAGCTTTTAGATTCTAGTCCCAGTTACGAGGAAGGTCCTGATTCACCCCTCAAATTATTTTAATGAAATCAACCAAATCTTCAGCACAAGTTGGTCAGACCTAGCTCCATTAGAAATGAAATCCGTTTGGCTTCTATTTTGTGGCATGGCACTAAAAAGTGTGTGCCCCATTCTGGAGGTAAATATTACTTACTTCAGTTTCTGTCTTCTTTTAGAGAAATGTCTGTCATGCAGTTAAAGATATACTGTGATTGCCAAAACCAGACAATATATTAGGTTGGTGCAAAAGTAATTGCAGTTTTCGCCATTGTACCTTTACTTAATGTGCATGTGGAACATTCACCTAAATATCTGAATAATATTTTTTCGAGAAAATATAATTTAAGTGATTTCTCAAAAGAAAAACCCCAATAAATTCCAAAGTATAGAAATAATAAAAATAGCATTCTCTGATTATAATAAAAAATCTAGAAATTAATTTCAAAAAATCAGAAGACAATGCCTTTTCATATTGAAACAATGTAATAAAAAGCATAATATTAAATAATGCTGACTCAAAGGGAAAATATAAAGTGATTGTGGAGTTGAAGATAAGGCTGATAAAAATAGGCTACAAAAGATTTTGTGGCATATGTCTAAAACAGTTGTGAGTAAAAAATCACAGTATTAAATAACTATATCAATAAAAATGAGACAAAATTAAATAAATTAATGATTTCCAAAACCTAGAAAAAGAATGATAAAGTAAATAAAAATAAAGATGATGGAAATATTAATAAAGATAGAAATAAATGAGTTAAAAAACTGATATGCACTAAAAGAGAAGCAATGAATAAATGCTAAATCTAGTTTATTCATAAATTCTGTCACACTCTCCAAAGAAAAAATTAAATCTACATTAAATAAATAATTTTTTTGAAAAACTTGCCAAAACTAAGCTCAATATATAGAAAATATAAGCAGAATAATTATCCTAGAGGAAATAGGGAAAGTAGTTAAAGAGCCCCTTTCCAAAAAGCAGCAATCCCAATTTACATCATCTAGGAATTTTACCAAGTTTTTAAAGATCAGGTAATTTTAATGCTTCATAAATTGTTTCAAAGCATTGAAAAAGAACAACCTCTAAATTTGATTTATACTATGAATATAACATTCATTTTATACATTGGACAAAACTGCTAAATTACAAATATATTTTAGTTATAAATATTAGTGCAAAATTTGTAAATATAACACCAGCAAATAAAATCTGATAGCACATAAAAAACAATACAAGATAAACAACTATAGTTAATTTCAGTAACGCAAGTATGGTTCAATGGTAGAAAGGCCATAAATATGGCCATAAATAAGGCCATATAAAGAAAGCATAAAAGAAAAATTGTATGATTACTCCAAAGATGTAGAGAAGGCATTTGCCAAAATTCAGTACGCATCATGATAAAACTACACTCAATAAAATAGTACCTAAGGGACACATTATTAACATGATAAAGTATGTATCTTAATCAATAAACAGGCACTTTACTTAAAAGGAAAACACTACAGGCCTTCCCATTATGATCAAGAAAAGACATGGTTGTGTCATGGTGTCAAAGAGAAACAAACAAGCAAATAACAAAATCAGAATACAAGACCCACGCTTTAATCTGGGAACTCAGGAGAGCTACACTCTAAGAGAATGAGAACCGGAAGTAGAGGAAGTCTGGTGAAAACCACAGACTGGGCTAGAGTCAGCTAAGGCTGTCACTGAATTTAGGTCACCTGCTGCCACTTTATACTCCTGGTAGAGGATATGGTAAAGTTTATAGAGAATTAATAGTATCTAGATACTCTATATTTATTCTATCTATTGTTCTGCATCAGTTGTACACACATACACGTGCATACACACAAATGATCAGGTTGAAAAGCAAACAACAGAAATGGATCCACAGGTATTTGAGTAATTATGGATATCAGTCATTGACTTTGAATTAACTGTGGTTAATATGTGTGAGGAAAGAGAGAAAAAGATAATCCACTGGAGAAAGGAAATCCTTGAAAAATGACGTAGGAGATCTAGGATTAAAAATATAATAGTAATTTACAACTAAATAGGTGGGTTTAACAGGAGACAGGACACAATAGGAAAGAAAATTGGTTAAGGGAATGACAGGGGTATAGAAAACATGCAAGTGGATTCATGGACATTATAAAAGAATTCAGACAACAGAAAAGAGCATGAGAAACACATCTGAAAAGTCTTGTTTACCTGGTGTCCCAGAAGAACAGAAAGAGAATGAGGCACAAGTAATATTAGAAGAGATGATGGCTGAGACTCTTCCAAAACTAATGTGTGACATTGGGCCAGTATGAAGAGGTGGAACAAGTAAAAATAAAACCTATGTATGTGTGCATAGGAACATCAAAATAAAATTTCTGTAAAGCAATTATTAAGAGGAAAAAAGCACCTAGAGAGAAAAGATGTGTCCATACAAAAGTAATACTGAAGTGAGTTCTTCCGGTAAAGGAAAATGATCTCGGGAAGAAACATGGAAAATCGGGAAGAAATGACAAAAAAAGATAATGAATACAGGGAATATAATAGTATTAAAGTGTAGAGTAACAGTATCACAGGAAATAGGATCGCATAACACTCAAATAAAATCCCAGCAAGTTCTACACATAAAAAATAGAATGTGTGAAATCAAGGTTGAAGGCTGTGACAACATAAACATTCAACAGCAAAAGAGCGCAAAGGTGATAATAAAAGTAAAGTAAAACAGGTAGAAAATTTAAAATACATTTTATAAGGTAGATATATAAAGACACATATAGTAAACATTATATTATATATTAGTAAACTCAATAATACAATTAAAATTAAAACTGTCAGAGTAAAATAAAAATCATCAAAGAAAAAAATATTACCTACAAAGGATACCCCTTTCAGTGCCTCTCATAAGAAATGAGAGGATAATAAAAAAGCATTAACGCACAAACAGTAACCTTTAAGAACTGGTACACATATATCACTGTCAAACAAAATAGACTTAAGGCAAGAGCCAATACTACAAAGTAAGAAAGATATCTATCTCATAATAAAATAAAGGTCATTTTTCCAGAAAGATATAAAAATTCTAAATGTGTGTGTCTCTAATTACATAGCATCACATATGTAAAGGAACATTTGATAAAGCTAAAAGACAAAGCTACAGAATTCACAGTTACAGTGGAATGGAAGACTAGTAAGCCCTTTAAATACTTGATAGACTAAGCAAAGTAAATCCTTATGAATATTGATCATTTGAATAACAATTAACTGATCAACATAATATACTAGACCAAGAAATGACAGAATACACATTCTTTTGAAATTTACAGAACTGTTTATCAATATAGACAGTATGCTAGGACACAAAGCAAGTCCAAACAAGTTGTAAAGGACTAAAATAATTTAAAATGTATTCAATGATCAGCGTGGAATTCAGTTAGAAAGCAATATCTAAAAAGAATAAATAAAAAATAATGTAATATTTGCTATTTTTAAGATAAGTCTGCAATTTAAAATAACCAGAGGAAAATAACCACAATGGAAATTAAGAAGTGTTTTGACCTAAACTGTGATTTTAAAATGATATATCAAATTTGTGGGATGATGCTAATGTCATGCTTAATGGAAAATCATAAGCCTTAAGTAAATATATAAGAAAAAAAAAAAGAAAAGCTGAAAAGAAACCACTGATTTGACCTTCTAACTCAAGAAGCTAGACTATTAAAAAAAATCTCAAATCCAATAGAAGGAAAAAACATAGGACGATAAAGTAATTAAAAACAAATTAAAATAGATTCTGTAAAACAAAAAAAAACAAAATAAAGATCTTTGAAAATGACTAACAAAAATTTGGACTCTAAGTAAAGATAATTAAGAATCAAAGAGAGAAAACAAAAATTTCAAATTTCAAAAGGTAGATACATAGTTGTGAAAATAAGAAACATCACTGTAGACTTTAAAGGCATTAATTATGGGAGCATATTATGAGATTTTCTCTGATAATAAAATTTAATTTAGATGAAATAGACCTATTCATAAGAAAAAAAGTATGGCAGTTGACACAAAAAACTAAAAAAAAAAAAAAACCTATATTTCAAAAATAAATTTGTAAATATAAATATTTCAACAAAGAAATATCTAGAACTACAATATTTTACCGTGAATTTTTCTAAAATTATTAGGAATAAAAATTATCTTAGAAAAATGTTTAAGATATTTTGAAAAGATGGGATACATTTGAACTCATTTTTTGAGGTGAACATACATGTGGTACAAAAATGTGACAAAGAAAAGAAAACAAAGTTACCGGTCAAGCTTTCTCAGAAAAATATATGCTCAAGAAATAAAAAATTTAATGCAGTATTACATCACAAAAATTATAATCACAGCTGAATTGGGCTTATTTCTGTAATTAGGGATTGGTTTAACATTTAAAATAATAGTGTAAGTTAAGGATTAGTAGAAAAATAAAATAAATTCAAAGTTGATAATCTAAAAAGATGTTGAAAATAAAATTCAACACATGCTGAAATGAATCTTAGTAACAAACTAGAAATAAAAAGCTCTTTCCTATTAGAGAAAACATGAAAGTTATTATTCTTATGTGATACTAGTATTAATACCAATATTTTAATTGATATAATAAATTTAATCAATAATACAATATTAATTATGTAATATTTTTGTAATTTATAAATGAATCAAGAGTAAAGTTTACAGCAATTTATATTCAGTGCAGTAGATTAAAAAATGTTATCAATGGAAAGGAACAAACTAGACAGCAACTATTTGCATATGACACATTTGCATATTCAGAAAATGTAAAATAATATACCCAACATATTAGAATTAATAAGTTTGCAAAGTCCCTAGGTTCAAGGTAATATAAATATACATTAAAAATATGTGCAAGTTCTCTAAGCTAAAAACTCCAAGGAAAAGGAAAATTAAAATCTCAAAAAGAAAAGATACACATCATGATAAAAAATTGAAGTCAATTTTGTAAATATGTAAAATCTCCTCAAATTGATCTTATAAATCTCAATTAGAATCCAAGTTGTGTGTGTGTGTGTATGTGTAAATATTGTAAAAGATTCAAAATGTATATGAGAGTGAAAGGACCAGAAATAGCAAGAAAATCTTAATAAATAAAACAAAACATAAGACAGTATCAGTTTTCATTTCATTATTAAGATAGGAAAAATACATGGATACAAATGCATACATATTCAATCACTTGATTTATAAGAGTAGTGACACTGAGATAGAATTTCCTATCTCCAAGGTAAAACAAATCAAAATTTGGTGACATATTTGTTGGTGAGGCTGTGGAAAAATAGACACTCTCATAGACTGATGATAGGAACAGAAAATAGCAAAATCTATCTAGGAAGAAATGTAGCCATATCAAACAAAATTGCATTTACCTTCTGATTAGTTCTAGGAATTTTTCCAGGGATAAATTAGAAAAAAATGCAAAAATCTATATAATGTTTATTCAATAAATTAGTAGATTTAATAGGCTAGGACTCAAAATTACTCATGTGTCTATCAATAAGGAAATTTTTAACTAAGGTCTAATGTTACATACAGTTGATTATGATGCAGCTATAACAAAGAAAGAGGAGTGTCTCCATATACTTCCATAGATCTTTTAGACATATTATTCAATAAAATGCCAAGGTAAAGCAGGAAAAACATGAGCCAAATAAGTCTAAGAAAATCACATATAGGAACATCATTGTTGTCTTGAATCATTTTCTGCTGCTATCACAAAATACCATAGACTGGGTAATTTGTAATAAAAAGAAACTTATCTGGTTCACAGTTCTGTAGACTGGGAAGTCCAAGATGATGACACCAACATCTGGCAAGAGGCTTCTTACTGAGTCATAATATAGTGGAAGGGCAAGCTAGCACCTGAGACAGAGAGAATGGGGCCAAACTTGTCTTTTTATCAGAAGCCCACTCCCAGGATAACTAAGCCATTTTTGAGATAATGGTATTAAACCATATGTGAAGATGGACCCTTCATTAGTTAATCACCTCTTAGAGGTTCTACCTCCCAATACCATTATATTAGCAATTAAATTTCAATATGAGTTTTGGAGGGGACGTTAAACCATGGCACTAGTCAAGCTGTTTAAAACAAAGTAAAAAATATATATATTAAAAATGGTCAGAGAAAAAGGTAGATTTACATTGAGGAAAACCACAAAAAAAAATGATGGCTAACTTATTAACACAAATAAAAAAGGACAGAAAAATATAAAATAATTAAATTTATAATGAGAAAAGTTAAAATTATTTCAAAATAGAGCAACACATGCTTAAAGACCTGCAAGTGAAACAGAAACATTAGCAATATTAGAAACTGCTTTAAACTAAATAATAATGAAAATAAAACTTATCAAACTTTATGGCAAACAGCTAAAGCAAAGCACAGATGAAAATGTATACAGGCCGGGTGTGGTGGCTGACGCCTGTAATCCCAGTGCTTTGGGAGGCCGAGGTGGGTGGATCACCTGAGGTCAGGAGTTGGAGACCAGCCTGGCCAACATGGTGAAACCCCGTCTCTACCAAAAATACAAAAATTAGCCGGGCATGGTGGTGTGTGCCTGTAATCCCAGCTACTCAGGAGGCTGAAGCAGGAAAATTACTTAAACGCAAGAGGTCGAGATTGCAATGAGCTGAGATTGTGCCAGTGCACTCCAGCCTGGCCAACAGAGCGAGATACTTTCTCAAAAAAAAAAAACAAACAAACAAAACAAAAAACAACAACAAAAAAAAACAAAGAAAGAGAAAAAGAAACTATACGTACTTTTAAGTGCTCATATTTAATGTGAAAAATGTGTACAATTAATGATCTATGTTCCCGCATTAAGAAGCTAGCACAAAAAAGGAGAAAAATTAAAACGAATTATGTACACAGAAGGAAGTAATAAAAATACGAGTTAAATGTTAATGACTTGAAAAACAGCAAAACAACAAAATCAGTGAAAACAAAATCTGGTTCTTTGAACAGATCATTAAAGTTAGTCTCATCAGGAAAAAGGAATGTGCAAAAAATATCAAGATCTGAAATTAAAAATTACCATCACTCCTGATCATATAATCATTAAAAAGATAATATATTATAAACATTATATTAAAATCAGACAACATGTATAACATGAAATGTTTAAGAAACAATTAGCAATATTGACTCGAAAAGCAAAAACATCACCACAAACAAAAACAGTAACAAAATAAAGACCCAGATGACATCAGTGGTGAATAAATTCCTGCAGACCTTTGAGAAGAATAATATCAACTGTAAAATACACTTTCAAAAAAAAAAAAGAGAAAAAAATCACTTTCCAGCTCCAGTATTAACAATGAAAATAGAAATTTTACTACAGACTCCATAAGTTTTAAAAAGATAATAAGCAAATATGAAAATAACTCTAGGTACATAGATTCATCAACATAAATTAGAAAAAAAATCGTCAAAACACATAAACTACTAAAATGTGTGCAAGATGACATATCTTGAATAGTTCTATGACTATTAAATAAATTTAATTTGTAGTTTAAAGGCTACTAATAGAGAAGTCTTCAAGACAGAAAGTTTTATTGGTGAATATACTGGTTATTTAAAGAAGAAATAACACCAATTCTACATAATCTCTTCTAGGAAATAGAATAGGAAGAAACACTTCCCAAATAGCATTGTCCTGACACCAAATGCAAACACAACATTGTCTTGAAAACAAAAGCAAACTATAAACCATATTCCTCCTGAATAGAGAAGAAAATCTTTCATGAAATATGAGCAAATTGAATCCATTAATGCAGAAAGAATAAATGGCACTATGATATCTAAGGTGTGCAATGTTGTTTTTCTCTAAAATCAATGATGTAATTGTAATTTTAAGAAAAAAGAGAAATACATAGTTATGTTAATACACAAATCACTTGGAAAAATTCAAAACCTATTCTTCATAAAAAAACTCTCATCAAATTAGAAATAAAATGGAACTTCCTAAAACTGATAAAGGACATCTAATAAATTCTATGACTAAGGTAATACTTATTGGTGATATTCAACATTGTCCTGGAGGACCTAGCCATTTTAATAAGGCTATAAAAAATATAAGACATATGATTGGAAAGGAAGAAGTAAAACTATAAAGACACTTTCACCCTGCTGTCTGCAAATGCAGAATATCTTAGCTCTATTGTAGGGAATCTAACAAAAATTGAAAATTTCCAGAATTTGTAAATTACTACAACAAGGAGGTATTATACAAAGTCAATACAGAAAAATTAATAATATTTATGTATATGAGCAAGAACTAAAAGTTGAATTTAAAATACAACTTAATTTATCAGAGAAATATAAGCAAAATATTTTAAAAGATGCTTCACTAAAATGAAAAAATAGCAAAAATAAACATAAAATATAATAAATCTCAATAATCATGGAACTACCATTTAAGAGCTTTATTATATTATTACACACCTATTAATATGCAAAAACATAAATTGTGGTAGTATAAAGTGTTGGTGAAGAACTTAAATAATGGGAACACTCATAGAGTAATGGAGGAAAGTTAATTAGAAAAACTACTTTGGAAAAACATTTTAACATGACCTAAGAAATCTAAATATATGCTTTTCATCCCTCCATATATGCCCTTAAAGAAAAAAATGTCAGCAGACATTTAAAAGGATTTTTAGAAGAGCATTGCTTAAAATAGCCCAAAATGAATATCTTAAATGTGAAATAAAATAAAATAGATAAATAAAATATAGTCTAATAATACAATTATAACAATTAAAATGACTCAATTAAACTACAGCTGCCAACATAGATTGAATTTATATTGATGAGGAAAAGAAATGAGTAACATGAGAATAAACACAACTGACTGTATTTATATGAGGCTCCAAACCTAGCTATTTAAAGTAATACACAGTATGTGCATATATACAGAGGTGATAACATTATAAAGTAAATCAAAGTAATGATTATCACAAAAGTCAAGGCAATGATTACCCTTACTGGGAAAGAAGGGTTCAGAACCAAGAACATAGCTCACAAGCTTAACTTGGTTGATGCTTAGGTGGCTTTTATTTTATTAATATTTTTTAAATATATATTTTATGACTCTTCTATATTCATTAGAATATATTTCATTAGAAATATTTCCAAGAACAAATTTTATAAAATAGAATAATACCACTTGCTTTTAATTTTCAAAGTTTATTTAAGTAAGACAGAAGGTTTAGATTACTGAATAAAGTAGTTAGTAAAATGACCTCTTTTCATAGTGTAAATAAATATGAATAGTATTTGGAAATAAAAAAGATAGTTTAAAAAACAGATTAAATACTGCTGTTTGCGTATGAAACTATGAGACTGTGTGTCTAGTTATCCTCTTTGAACAATCAGAATTAAACAAGAATAATTTTATGCCATCGTAAACTCAACAAAGCCGATATGCGCTACTGGGAGAGAGGGTGTCATGTTTACACGAGGATAAAAGGGAACGCCAACATTTATATAGTCCCCAAGACAAGCATCTATCTCCCATGAAGAGAATAGAAATGTCTCATCCAGAAAAGATCACACAAAGACTATACACTTAACAATTTGGAGAAACTTTCTCCTACAGACAGAACTAAGTCAGAGGAAGAAGCAAACATTCCACAAGCATTTATTGAGCACCTGATAGATACGATGCCACTGATGGTTAAAAAAAAAAAAAAAAAAAGTCATGATTTGTGTCTCAAGAAGCTCTCAGAGTAATCAAAGTATCTAAAAATATAATTGCAACATCTGTAAATAAATGAAGAATAACTCTACGCAGTAACAACACTGAATAAGAGGTAACAGACTTTATTAGAAAGCGAATTATGAGCCAACCTGAAAGACAATGCATTTGGAGTTTCCAGGTGGATGAACAGGGCATTGTTTAATATTATTATCATGATCATAACATTATAGATAGCAGAAATTGTGTAATAAGAGTATAAAGATCATAATATCAATGATAAAATTAATATTATTTCATTTATCTTATTTGCAGTTATAAACGATTAAATATGAGGATTGTATCCTAATAAAATGTAAATGCTCCATTTCTCCATGCACTCAGCATATATTAAGGGCCATTTATGTGCTTCAGCTTTAGCAATGACAAAAACACAGTTCCCGGCCAGTCTCATAGATCTCACAGACCGGCAGTAATGATTCTGTGCATTTCATTGTCAGTTCCCTCATACTTCTGTTTTCTTATTTTCACCCTCACACTCCATTTACATCTTCTTATTTGGAGAAAAGTCCCCTTATAATAAGTAGAGTGTAGGAATTCCTTCACTCTTGGATAGGTTCACAGAGGCTACAATCAGTCTTTCTTTTTAGAAAATTTGGCCTCCTAATAACAACTCCCTTTATGGAGGCCTCACAAAGACTTTTGCCTTTCCATGTGGTGTTCAGAGATTAATGGGAATGGTGTCCACATATTTGTGTTACTGCCAGACTGCGCCACTTATCTGAAGCCAGTGTCGAGACCCCGTGACGATTAATCACCTCTCCAGTCCCTGAAATAAAATCTACATTGTACACTTTTTGGACTGAGGAGGGAGAAAGGGAATGGTGCGGTTTGGGGCTGCTTCTCATCATTAATTTTCAATTATGACTGCAAGAACCATCTCCGTTAAGCCTCACATTGGAGGGCAGGGGGTAAAAAAGCCCCCAGGGAAGACTAATAATGGCCACATGGAGGGGGAAAATCTGGGACTTACAAACCCGTTTCTTTGAAAAAGAAAAATAATACACAATTTATAAAATTCCTCGCAGGGCGGTATAAAATATATCCAAGCTAACTGAAAAAAAGTCACATAAAGGACAAAACTAGGAGGCTTTTTAAAGGCATAAATAAAAATGACTGAGCCATACCTTTGCTTAGGGCTAAAATCATGAAGCTGACTTTCTTCACTAGTTAAGATAATTGCTTCCACTTAAAAAAATAATTTTATGACTGCTTCTTCAGTTCTACTGACACTTCTCTCTTAGCCAAAGGAAAATGTTTCATAGTCTTTAGAGGCCTGTTCAGGAGTTTTTCTGGTGTGAAACGAGCAAGCACAGAAGATCTATTCTTAAAAGAAAAAAAAAAAGAAAGAAAAATCAGCCTCCCTCGTTAGACCCAAAGGAATCTGAATAATGAGAAACTAACTTTCTGTGTGGTGTTCTGTATTTTGGAAATGACTTTTATATAAAATATTCTCATCTCACAACATTTTATGTTGTCAGTTTTATAGAAATCTCATTTTCCAACAAAAAGAACTAAAGATCAAGAAGCAAAATCACATGCTCTATATAATAAGTTAGAGGTGGTATAGTCCAATTTTCATCTCCTGATTCTAAATACACACTTTATGTGGCATTTTGATGCCTTTGAGTCTTTAGAGATTGGATGTTAAAGCATTTATATAGTTATACTTTTTATATGAGCAGGCTGATATTATTTTTATTAGCAGAGAAGACCGTCACACACACACACACACACACACATACACGCACACACACACACGCACTATATCATATTGGATATTAGTCACTTTTGAATTGTCCTTCTTTTCTTATTCACACTTTCTTGATTTATTTTGTTGTTTCTTGAAGAGTAATTTATTATTGTGACTGTTTTAGGTGGGGAAGCACCTATTCCCACTACAAAAACTCTGTAGATCAATTTATTCTTTTTTTTACTTGGGCTTAGGCAATCAAGCATTTTCTCTAAGGATAGTGAATCCTGAATGAGCACAAGAAGGACCAGAGTCTTCTTAAAACATGACCTTGGCGGTTGTTCTTATTACCTAACTTCTGGTACAAAATCTTGCCTTTGGTCATTTTACCAAGTTTACCCTTCCACTGTCCTATCAATTCAATGATTACCTGATATTCTAATACATTCCCTGGTTGTCTGAGAAATCAGTATTCAGTTCCTGTGGCTTACCATCAAGAATGTGACTAATCTATGCTTTTTTGCAGCCTTGAATATTCATGGATTATGAAGACTCTAGCTCGATGCTAGTGCCTGTGATTTTAGATTCCAATAAAAGAACTCAATTTTTTTAGATATGAAATTAAATTTTGACTCAAAACATTGAAGACAGATAGATAATCTTCTAAAACATCTCCTGGAACTATGATGCAACGTTCATTTGCTAAATACTGCAGTATCAATGCCATTATAACCCTTTTATTACGTTTCCTCATCTGCCCTTAGACAAAGGAGAAAACATATATATATGTAAACATATATTTATATATATGTTTATATATGCACTAGATAGGTAAATAGATAGATAGATCTATATATATAGTAGTTCAAATTAGCACTTAATATTGGCTGAATAAGGTAAAACTTCAAGGGTGAGAAGACATTAAAAGTTTTTAATGCGCATATTTGATGACTGTGATGCATAAAGTATGAAATAAACAAATCTATTTATGTCTTTCTTATTTATCCCAGATAGGAGGAATTTTCTGCTACTAAAATAGGTCTGTGTGTCATTTTAAATTGCAAATTAATTGGAAAGTCTTATAATAAGAGTATATCACAAAATGTAGAAAGGAATATGTTACATAAATGTTATCTTTAAAAAAAACTTCATCTTTATTAACAAAGGCTTTGAAATAAATTTTAGGCCTGAAACTGTTAACTTTATCTTATTTTTCCATTCCAGATATTTTTCATCTAGGTGTCTGATTTTTGAGTAATAATTCTGGTTTGGGAGATAAAAATGGCAAATGTCATAAAAAATGATCCTGTTTTTGTGGAATTTTCAGCCTTATTTTTAAGGCTCATTATTACTCTTTTGTATTGTTAATACTTTGTCCCCAAATGTGCTTTTATAGTAGCATAATACCAAAGTAAAACCGCTGGAGAACAGTAGATTTACATAGTAAGTGTGTTAGAGGAAATCCCTCATTGAGTGGCAAAAGCACGTGTTAAATTTCAAGTTTGATGAGAGTGACACTAGCCTTTATTTATAATGACAGCTGCATATAAGCTATGGAGACAAACTAGTTTAGAATTTCCTGATGCTTTTGCTCTGACAATCATGTGGCAGGAAGAACCCTGGATTTGGATATTGAAGTAGAAAGTATAATTTTAGTTTCCCACTTACCCCTAGGGGTTAAGTGTAGAGTTTGACGGGTCAAGGCACTTGATGGAGTCAGAACAGGCCAGTATATGAAATCAAACATGCCCTACCTCCATTCTTGGAAATACACCCACTTTACATTTATTGAATAGTTAACTTGGATTTGCATTAACCAAAAAAAAAAAAAGAAGTTTTTCAGTGATAAAGGGAATATAAAGGAAAAATGCTCAATATTTGTTTTTAATTTTTGGTTTCACTTCTTGCAAATTTATAGAGAGGCCAAAAGGCAGGCAGAAGAAAGGCAGGAAGACAGGAAAGGAAGGAAGGAAGGAAGGAAGGAAGACAGGAAAGGAAGAAAGGAAGGAAGGAAGGAAAGGAGGGAGGGAGGGAGGGAAAAGAATTAAAATAAAAGGAAGAGACAGGAAGAAAAGGGAAGAAGGGAAAAGGAAGTAAATGATTAATGCCTAAGTATTAGGCAATATGGCACATATACTGAATCCCAGTTGCCTGAATTCAAGTTATGATCTGGGTTTTACAAACTGTGTGATCCAGGGCAAACTATTTAATCTGCTGGTGAGCCAGTTTAATCACCTGCAATACAGATCAAACACAGTAGCTACGTCATAAAGTTGTATTACGAGTTCTAAACATTGAAATAAGCAGTGTGCTTAAGACAATGCTTGGCAAGCTGTATGTAACGTTTGTTATTATAATTAATGTGCTATTAATGTAGTTTCCACAATCCTGATGACTGCCTCAGGTGCTTGCATAGAGACTCAAAGCAGTTACAGAAATGACTTGAGATCTCCTGGTATCCACCCCACTCTAGTTTCCTCTCAGGTCAAGAGACTACCTTCATAGCAAAGGTGATTGACACAAATCCCTCCACTGTCATTGCCTGCCTTCTCACATATTCTGTATTCTTCTGCTTCTTTGCAAAATCTCTCTTTTGGAGACCCTCTGGTCTTCCTTGAAAAACTCTGGCTTCTGTTTAGTTGGATTATGTCTTCCCCAAATTCATACATGGAAGTTCTAATCTCCAGTACTGCAGAATGTCACCTTATTTGGAAATAGAATTGTTGTATTATAATAGATGGAATTGGTTAAGTCAGGGTGAGTCCCTACTGGAGTCATTTGGGCTCCTAACCCAATGTGACTGGTGACTTCATACAAAGGGGACATTGGGACACACAGATAGAGACACGGGAAGAACACCAAGTGAAGACTGGAGTTAGGCTGCCATAGTCAAAGAACCCTAAAGAAGTCAGAAACCACCAAAAGCTAAGTAAAAGACGTGGAACAGATTCACCCTCACAGCCCTCAAAGGGACTTAAACTCCTCAATACCTTAATTTCAGATTTCTGGCAGTCACCAGGGTTGTGGAACTATATTAATAATACATTCATAATAATAACAAATTTCTGTTGTTGAAGTCTCCCAGTTTGTAATACCTTGCCTTAGGAGAGTAGTAGTCTCATGGAGGAGAAATGTTGTCAACTATGCAACTTGCTATAGTTTATGCATGTTGGAAATCTCCTTCTGTCTGGAAATATCTCCTTCTGACCATGGTGTTGAGGCTTTCTTATGGCCATTGACACTGACAGAATATATTGCTTGTATTGCTGCATTTTCCTCACTGCTTGTAGGAAAGATTCTTGGTGGTTGTCTTGAGTCTTCCACTGAGAGAAGCTGCTCTGTATTATTCCATGATTTCACTTTATATTGGGGAAACAGAAGAAAGATAATGACACTTGCAATTTGGATTTGTGAGCTTTGCCACTTCTAAAAGTGTAAACTTGAGAAAATTATTTAATGTCATCCTTCCCTCACTAAATAGTAATGAAATAAAGATGAAATAAATCACTGAATTACTGGCCAGAAGTGAAATGATACATTTATTATCCATGCAGACATTTATTGAGTACCTACCTATAGACAGGAAACCAGGCAATGGATTTTTTTTAATGTGCAAAACAGAGCCTGCCTTCGAGGTACTTAGTATGCAGAGAGGAAGACAAATACACACATGATAACATAACTACAATATGCAATGAGAAATGGTTGACTAGAGTTGTTTCAATGCTCTATGTGAACTCAAGGAAGGAAGGTTTAATCATTGTCTAGGCTGGGGGGTGGGTGGAGGAATGATCAGAGAACACTTCAATTAGCAAGTATGTGTGGCTGGAGGAAGCTTCACAAATGTCATGACATTTGAACTTAGCTGTAAAGAATGATTGGCAATTTACTAAATGGAGAAAGGATGATAAGGAATGGGTACCTGGAATGTGCATACACGTAACGGCATGATTTTAGGAAAAGTCTCAGTCGATGTGGCTAAATGGCATGATGTACATATGAACAAGTAGCAGGAGATGTTCAGTTAACAGATGGATTTAAAGTATTTGCAAATCTTGAAGAACTCTATTATTAAGAATAAACAATTTCTATCCTCCAAGTTCAAGAAAGAAGTAAGGTAGATTACCATTTCTTTGGTCACGAATCCAAGTCTTCATCAGAACTGCTTTTAAACCTTCTCAGTCTTTCCGTAACAACTTGTCTTCCTTAATCAGACAGCCCACCAGCAACCCCCTGGCTCCAGTGGCCATGCTTGTGAGTGTCTGAAAGGTCAACCAGTCTCTCAACACTACTGCTTCTAAAAGCCTGCAGATCCCTGAACTCTGTACTTCTCCAAACCCTGTATAAAATCATCAGTTTCTTTGTTCAGAGATAGTACGCCTTATAACTATAGCTCTTCCTCGCTTGCTAAGCAATACCGATAATGGTTGCCTCTGAGTCTCCACCCAAATCTCACGTCAAATTATAATTTCCAGTTTTGAAGGAGGGGCCTGGTGGGAGGTGATTGAATCATGGGGGCAGACTTCTTCCTGGCTGTTCTTGTGATAGAGTTAGCAGGAGATCTGGTTGTTTGAAAGTGTGTGTGCTTCCCCCTTTGCCCTCTCTCTTCCTCCTGCTCTAGCTAGCCATGTGAAGACTGCGCTTTTCTTTGCCTTCCTCCATGATTGTAAGTTTCCCGAGTCTTTTGCAGCCATGCCTCCTTTACAACTTGCAGAACTGTGAGTCAATTAAACCTCTCTTATCCATAAATTACCAAGCCTCAGGTAGTTCTTTAGAGCAATGTGACAATGGACTAGTCTAAATTATTTCTGCTTTGATTTCATATATTGACACTACTTAATGCCTTTATTATTGTACATCTTCCCTGCCTTTATTTTCTAAAATATTTAATAAGCACCTACTTTAAGAAGCCTATCTCAGTATGGCCCAAGGACACAGAGACTTTTCTATTATATGTGGGAGTTGACCCAGAAATTTATCTAATGGGTCATATGGATACTAAAATACTTTAACTGAACATGTGTTTCATAAATGAATGAGTGCAGGAGAACTAACAGTTGTTAAGTGTTTATAATGATACATAGATTACACTAGTTATTTCACATAATTTAATTTCATTAAACATCACAGCAGTACCCTAAGGGCTTGTTTTGCAAACGAGAACTACTATACCAAAGGCTTAGTAACTTTCTCAAAGAAGAGGTGAAGCAACAATGTGGTTTCATTTTTGGCTGGCTTCAGAGCGGGGGGTCTTGCCCATTTAGGGCCTGCAATCTTCAACATCCAAGCATACCTTAGGAAGGCTTGAAATGAGAGTAACTCTGCCCAGACATGGTGAGGAACTTCTCTGTTGTTAAATATAAAGTTGAAATGTAGCCATGTAAACTTTCAGACTGGGAGTCTGAAGCAAATCTCACACTAGAGTATGTACATACATTTGCTGGTAACACTAGATATTTAAAGCAATATAGTTTTTCTCTAATACTTTATTTGTATTAAATGTTATTTTTATGGAATTATAAATTATTGTTTTCCACATTTTAACTCGAAAGGAATATATAGAAAATAATTAGTCCTTAGGGAGTATGTATACTGATATTTATTAAGCAACTACTAACCATTTACATGTTTTATTCCAATAATCCTCTGTGACTGAAAATTGCATAATTTATATTTCAGGGCTAAGAAAACTGAGGCATGAGGTGGTTACGTAAGTTACTCCAGGAACCTATATATAGTTCATGGCAAAACCAAAATGATAACATTTGTTCTGTTTTAAAATTAACATTTCGGCCTGGCACGGTGGCTCATGCCTGTAATGCCAGCACGCTGGGAGGCCAAGGCTGGAGGATCATGAAGTCAAGAGATTGAGATCATCCTGGCCAACATGGTGAAACCCCGTCTCTACTAAAAATACAAAAAATTAGCCAGGCGTGGTGGCGGGGGCCTGTAATCCCAGCTACTCGGGAAGCTGAGGCAGGAGAATCGCTTGAACAAGTAAGGCGGAGGTTGCAGTGAGCCGAGGTGGCGCCACTGCACTCCAGCCTGGGCAACAAGAGCGAAACTCTGTCTCAAAAATAATAATCATCATCATAATAAAATTAACATTTCATAAAAAAATACTTATAAATAAAATAAACAAATGGATAAAAGAAGTCTTGACAAGTTTCTGAACACTTTTCAGCAATACTTCCTTATAGTTAAAAGCAAATAAATTTTTCCTTTTGGTCAAACATCAAAATTAATAGAAAGATGCTAGAGATTTATGTGTATTCTTCCCAATTTAAGATTGAAAATGTCCTCTTCTTAATTATTTCTCATTGTAATTAAAGCTTAAGTAAGCCACACTCAAAATTACATATCCATTTCACAGAGAAGGATCTGAGAATGAGAAAGTCAATTTTGATGCTTGACATAATCTCAAAAATGCTAATTAGTTTTATGTAACACCTTCTATTTACTTCTCTTTACTGTTAACATGTTGATAAAATCTTCATCGTTTGCAAAATTAGGAAATGAAATCACTCATTTTTATAAGAAACTGTATCAAGTTATTGAACTGTAGCAATGAGTAATTCTCATTTCTTATCCTCTGACTTTTGGAGTTCCACTCTCAAAAAACTACTTGCTGAAATTTGCAAGAAATAGTACTAACAGCCTGACTATACCAAAAAGGGAAAAAAGTAAAATAATTTGTTCCTTTGTTGCTCTGAGTCGTTTGAAGTAAGTCCTCTGGGACATAGCACTAAGCATCAACTTTGCTTGTAGGCTTTAATATGACAGGATCAAAGAGCTTATTAGAATGAATTACTTGAGAGGACTCAATGGTTGTATTTCCCTAGCCTAGAAAAACAAATCAAAAGTAAGAAAGGCAGAAAACAATCCCTAAATCATAAGGGAACAGATTAGGAGCCACCGTGCTCCAGCTTAGTTCAATCAGATGGCAGGACAATATGTTGATAATTATAATCTCTTACATATGCTCAACCTCACTGAATTGTTAACAAGCTCTCTACAGTATTTAAACACACTTGACAGCTTTATGAACAAATTTTAACAAACAATGAGAATACTATTGAAAACATTTATATTTTGAAATAATTTTAGATTGACAAGAAGAATCACAACAGTTATACAGAGTTCGTTTACGTCTTCACTCAGCTATGGCTAGTATTATCACTTTACATAATCATGATATATTCATGAAACCTAAGCAATCAACAATGATACGATGTTTGTTAACTAAACTACAGGTTTATTTCAGAATTCACCAGATTTTGCACTAATGTCTTTTTTCTTGTCCATGATGCAACTTAGCATAACACTTTGTCACAACGTATTTCCTCAACCTCCACCAAACTGAGAATTTCATGCTCTTTTTTGTTTGTTTGTTTGTTTGTTTGGTCTTTCATGACCTTGACACTTTTGAAGAGGCTTGGTCAGTTATTTTATACAATGTCTCTTAGTTTTGGTTTGTCTGATGTGTTTTCATGATTGGACAAGGATTATACATTTTGAGGGACACTATTTCGCTGAGAGTAAGTTGCCTCTCTCATCGCCTATCAGCCGGAGGATGACAACAATACAACTTATTATTGATGTTGTTAACCCTGATCACTTGGATAATGTGCTGTCTGATGGTATCCTAAGTAGTCACTAAATTTCTCTTTCCATAATCTATTCCTTAGATTTCAGTTTTTAAATCCAGTAGGAGTGTGAAAGAATCCACAGTCAAATGTTAAAACCACCAGATTAAGTAATAAATATTTTGGATAAAATGCATTGAGGCTAGGCAAATATCCTGTTACTCTTTAACATTTGCCCACTGATTTTTATCATACATCAATTGCCTGGAAGAATTATTACATGCTGGTTTAATGATGATTCTCTATTTTTCTCTTCCATTTCACATGTATTATTTGCAGTTCTTCTGTAAAAAAGATTCGCTCCTTTTCCCTTATTTGTTAATCCTTTCTTTACTCAATCATTTATTTATGTCAGTATGGATATGTACTACTAAACTCACACATTAATTAATATTTGTGTTTTATGTTAGGGACTTGGTATAATTTATCTTTATTACCACTATTAACCATTTAATAAATAGCTATGATGTACTTTACATACTTTATTTTGAAAAATCTATTATAGTTTGTAGGAGTTATATTAAGCAAGAGGAAATAAAAACACAAAATCAAATTATCACCTTCCACTTGGCATTCAAAGGAAAGTTATTCAGTGTTTTTCTACTTTCCCCCCTAATGCCTTAAGGGGAGTCAAAAACTTGTTTCTATTTTTTATGAAAAAGGTAAGCCTAGGCAGAAAACATGGAAAATAAATTGAGAATCAAAATTTCAGAGTAGGTAAACATGAGAAGTTTCAAAGTGAGGAAAGGGTTAAAATACAAGAGGAGAAAGATAACCAGGGTTCATTTCCTTTCATTTCATGTATAATGTAAAGGCCCAAGAATGAGGAATTGTCTAAATAAATTATGATAACCCATAGGATGAGATATTACACAGTCATTCGAATAATGCTTTTAAAGAATGTGCAACTGCATGGAAAAGGTCACAGAATGAAGTAGAGAAAAACAAACAAACAAACAATGACAGGATAAAAAAGACGAGTCTAACTTGACTTTTTACAAAAGAAATAGAATATGAAGAAAATGGATACATATTATATGTATGTATATGCAAAAATATAGTTTGTTTTTTTTTGTTTTTGTTTTCTTTTTTTTGAGACTGAGTCTCACTCTGCTGCCCAGCCTGGGGTGCAATGGCATGATCTCGGCTCACTGCAACCTCCACCTCCCGGGTTCAAGCAATTCTCCTGCCTCAGCCTCCCGAGTAGTTGGGATTACAGGCATGCGCCACCACGCCTGGATAATTTTTGTATTTTTAGTAGAGACAGGGTTTCACCATGTTGGCAAGGCTGGTCTTGAACTCCTGACCTCAGGTGATCCACCCGCCCTGACTTCCCAAAGTCTGGGATTACAGGCATGAGCCAGAGTGCCTGGCCAAATATGTACTTAAAAAAAAGTCACTAAATGATCCTCAACACCTAGTCTATCACAGTGCCTAGTTGCCTACTTGGCATCTACTGAATTAATTATTGAATACAAGAAAATATTAATAGTGGTTATAGCTGGGCAGTGGAATAGTTGATGACTTCATATTTCTTCTTTATGTTCTTTGTGTATTTTCCAAGCTTTATATTCTGAACATACATTATTTGGCATCTCAAGAAGAAGTTGCCGTTAAAATAAAATTAAACAACACTTGGTCTTCAACTGTCCTCCAACTTGCAAAAGTGACTCTTGAGAAGTGTTTTGCTACTGTATCAACTAGACATTATTTTTAGAAAGAAAAAATATTTAGAAAAAAATCCCAAATTAGAACCGAACTCTTCTAATTAATCAACCTGAGAACTTGGCCGCTCAATACCAATGGTGTAGGTCACCTGAAAAGCAAACAGAATAATTGTAACTGCTTTAGGAGTCTTTGAAGTATAGATTAAGCCAGTGGGAAATTAGCCAGATTGCCATTATAGCTGAAAAGTGCCGGAAGGCCTCGGCAGCCAGTGTAATTATGCAAGCTTTGTGAGCCTTGAAAATTTTGTGATTGTAATGTGTGCTCTTAGCCTTCATAAAGTTCTCCACCAACCTGCATTCTTTAAACTGCTGTCTGGCCCAAGGCTGAGCGATAAATTAGGAGGGAAAAACAAATATTATAGCAAACCTTTCCTTCATATCAGGAGTTTCTTTACCCCTTGTGTTCCTAAAGGCTGCTGGGGTAGAGATGTAATTCACCCTTTAGGGACCAAGGTGGTGTGGAGACACTGCCCTTCCCAGGAGGCTTTTCTTACAGGGCAGACACAGGCACCACACAGCTGTGTCTAATTATGGCTGGAAGTTCCATTTAAAAAGAGGCCAGCTGGGTGTAGACAGGGGTCATTGATAAGATTGGGGACTCGTCATAGTCTAGTAAAAATTCAGGGCAGTGTTCAGAGGGGTGGGAGAGGTGAGTCCCAAATGATGCTTTGATAATTGTCGTAAGTAGATATGTTTGGGGCCCTCTTGAAAATGAATGCTGCTCTAAACTCAAATGCTGCCGAGATGTGAAATGAGAAAGAAAGTACTGCTGTGGTGTGAACACAGACCTTTATTTAAGTAGTGAAATAATTAAGAGAAGGGTGCAAACAGGGGAGACATATAATCAAAATGCCTTTACATTCATACAAGGGCAGAACCATAAGTGAAGAATAAAAGATGACCTCAGAAAAAAGACTTTTGTTTCCATTTGAAGGCTCTTCCTTGGAGGGTAACAGGACTCCAGGGAGAAGGAGACTTGGCTAAGAACAAGCATATTCCATCAAACTCAAGGAGTAAAATTTGTCTTATGTGTGACCTTTGATTCTTCTGCAGATTCCTTGCCAAAGACAGCATTTCAGACAAGGAGCATCTGGTTTGGAATATCTGACAAAAATACTGTGTAGAGGACAGTGGCCTTAAAATTTGAGGGGCAGAAATCACATTAAGAATTTAGTAAAACTATTGATTCCTACCCCCCATGCAAATTTTCCCATTCACACAAAATGCATTATTCAGGGGGTTTAGACGTTCCCCTGACACTCTACTAAGGCACTTGGACCCATGAGCCCTAGTTTAATAATCACTGATGTAGAAGTCGATGACAACTAATTTCTAATAATGTTTTCTCCTAGGAGCTAAAGGAAATTCTCAAAGCTCTCAACTACCTTAGCTTTATTCTTTAAGAGAAAGATAGAATCTATTTTTTACCGATAGGCACACCAAATGTATACAAAAGGTTATTTGGCAGTGATTCAAGTCTGAGAAATGCAGCCATCAATTTACTATACTATGTTCGAACAGCTATTGTTCCCTTCCAATCTACTAGTTGGTTTGCAAAATGATCAAGGAACTTTTAGAATTGGTGGAATATGTCTGTGGAGGCAAGAATATTCAATTCACCAAAGAAACCTAGGGATGCTCCTTCCTAATGTTTTGATATATCATCACATAGTGTAAACACAAAGCTGCACAATTCTAAAACCCTTTAATTAAAATTAATAACTGAAAATATTCTCAGAATTACAAAAGGAGCAATTATTTTAAAAGAGTTGATGTATTAACATTTAAGTTTTGTATTTGTATGAAAAAGATAAAGTATTGTCAACTATTAAAAAAACACAATATCTAAAAGAATTTTCAAAACTCCATTGATAGGACTTTCAAAAATAATGTGCGTCACAAGTTCATATTTGAATATAAATATTTCCATAGCCCCAGTGCAAATTTTAAAAATAACATCCTTAGTCTGCTTTCTTCACTGAATTCAACTGCCTTCCTTTATGCTAGTTAGAGATAAATGCCCTTAGCAACTTTCCTAAAACTTCTCTATGAGCATTCCCCACTATCCCCAAAGGAATTGTAGCATTTACAGAATATCTATTTAACCTTGGAATCTGACTTATTTTATACGTATGTGTACACACACATACACATACACATGCACGCACATTTTTATTGATATTACCATTCAGTTTCATCATAATATTTATCATTTAATTCTCCGGGCATTTCATTTTGCTCCATAGAGTCTTGGAGAAGAGAAAAAGTTCTTGAATATGCATCTCAGCTTGGTGTTTTAAGAGAAAGATAGAATCTGCTTTTTCCAGATAGGATCTATTTTTTACAGACAGACACCAAGGCAAAGAGAAGTCAAATGTTGATGAAGGTTATTTGGTGGCAACTCAAGACTAAGAAATGGGTATTCTCAGATGAGGGTGTTTTCCCCATCCAGCTTCCCTTTTCAAGGCTAGTCCCTTCCTCAAGCTGATGAGCATGTCAGCTGCTGAATGTTGATAGCTGAGCCATGTGTTGAGTTGTCCAAGATGATGGCACATCCCAGGGGTCAGCTTTGGCCAATGACTGACATAGGAAAGGACACAAAGGACCACCCCTCCTCCCTCTTTCCTCACTTTGTAAAAACTCCAAAGGGTCACTCAGCCCAAGAGCTGCCCATAGAATCAGCTGAATCTTCAACTGCAATTGGAATTTGCTTGCTTTTCATGGTCCAACCCAATTTCTCTAACCTTTTGTGGGATTTATATACAATTTACATTTATAAAACTAAACTTTCTTTTTTAACAGCTTTTTAAAGGTATAATTGATGTACAAAGAACTGCACCTGTTTAATGTGTTCAGTTTGATGACTTTGAACATATGCACACACCCATGATATCATCTCAATCAAGGAAACAAATATATCCAACACCTTCCAAAGTTCTCTTGTGTTGTTTTCATTGTTTTTTGGGGCGTGGGGGGAGGAGGGAAGTTGATAAGAATATGTAGCAGGCGATCTATCCACTTCATAAATTTTCAAATGCACCATATGTTGTTCACAACAGGCACTATGTCGTACGGCAGATCTCTTGAATTTATTCCACTAGCATAACTGAAACTTCATACCCATCGAACATCATTTATGTGTCTTTATCTTAACCAATGTATAGCATTATAAAAATGGACCTAAAGACTTTATTTAGATTTCAGTGTTTCTCACTGGTGTTACTTTGTTCTTCCAAGATCCAATCTAGGAGATCACATTGCATTTAGTCATCCTGTCTCTTTAGTCTCCTCTAATCTGTGATGATTTCTCAGGCTTTCTTTGTTTTTAGTGAACTCAACAATTTTAAAGAGCCTTGACCAGGTATTCTGTAGTATTTTTCTCAATTTGTGTCTAATATTTTCTCACAATCAGTCTGAGGTTAACCAATGAAGCAAAATTATCTCCGAGGGGAAGTGCTTTTCTCAATGCATCTTCTGAGGGGTACATGATATCTGCATGACTTAGCAGTGGTGACATTGACTTTGGTCATTTGCTGAAAAGCTGAAAGTAGCATCTGCCAGGTTTTTCCACTGTAGAATTACTGTTTCTCCACCTTCTAGCTCTCTCCTGAAAGCACCTCCCAATAAAATTCTGACATACAATTCTCAGTCTCAGAGAATGTTTCTACAGGACCCAAATTAAGTATATTCCAACATTTACTCATCTTTCTTCAACCAATATCCTCAAAACACAAAATTGCTGAATAAGTTAGCCACTGAAATTCAATTTTGCTAACAAATATAGAATAGGAAAAATGTAATTACAATTAATATGAATTTTGTAGTCATGCTAATGTTACCCAAGGAATATACACTTTTACAAAATTCACCAGCTAAGTTACTTTCACGGAACAGCTTTAATTCAAGGAGCTTATAGAAATAACCACATATATTAAATAGCCACATTCACATTATCATTTACCTTTATGTTGATCCTGGTGGTGGCCTAATGCACAAAATGCATGCAACTTCTATCATATATAGAACCTGCCCAAGGATCTACATTTTTATGTTCACCAATTGTCCAAACTACTAATTAGCCACATTAGAAATTCACACATTCCACTCTGAATCCTTTTGAACCAATCAGTGAAATCACACTTTACGAAAATCACTATGATTAGTAGAATTTACAGTGAACATTAATGGATCCGACATTCACGTCTTTGCCACATCAATGCTTCCATTGGAAAAAATCTCTGATAAAGCTCACCTAACTGTATAAAACTGCTGTCACTTCAATTTCAATGACTGTTCCTTTATATTCAGTAAAGAAATATTTATTCAAGGAGAATAAAGCTAGTAATTTTTTTCCTTCAACTTTCTTTATACAAAGTGAATGTTTTCTAAGAAAAATTCTCAAATTCTCCCTGGCTTATCACATACAGTCACATAGCACAATGTGAGTATCTGTCAAACTTTGAGTTATAGGATAAACTCTCTATTTGCTTCTCATAACTAAATTATCTGTTCTGATTGTGAAGAAAGTGATGCTTTTTAAAACATATTTTAGAAAGGCAGTAGTATCTAGTCTCAAAAACAAGCTACCTTCTATTCTAAAAAAACAAAGAAATCTGTACTTGGTACTTTTTATTTAAAAAAAAAACTCAGGAAAGGTGATGATTTAGATTATAAGCTTTGATGACGTTTACGGCAATCACCTCAGAAGACGAAACATCCTTCATTTTTGTAGGCAAAATCTTTGAGACAAGTGATGCTGTTGTACATATCATGTGTGATCATGATACCAGGTTATTCTTTCTTGACAGAGGACACAAATCCTCAATTGTCTCCCTCGCAGCATGACAGGGTCATTATCACTATAAATTGATCCACATATATCAAGTCAAAATAAAAGTCTCCTCAGAGACTGAACAGACTGGTTTCCTTCATATTTCAATGGAATGGCCCAGGGAGCCACGTGGCTTTTGGCATCTCATTGATTTCTTTGTGTCACTGCTGGAATGTTACCTTATCTCTGAGGACTACCTTAAAGATTAAAAATATCACTCTTCCCCAAAGCTACTCTCTATCCCCCTTCTTGCTTAATATTTTTCTCTACAGCACTCATTGCTATGCTGATGGATTCTATTTTGCTTGTTTTAAAAATGTCTGTCTCCTTGTTCTAGAATGACACCTACACGAGGACAGAGAGTTCTTCCTTTTGTTCATGCTATATCTCTAGTGCCTGGAACAGTGAATGACACATACAGATATTTCATGAGTTTTAATTAAATACTTGGATAAATATGTTTGTTTAACAAATCTGTGTGGATTGTTTGCTAGCCTTTAGCCACAGAGGAAAAAGCAGATATAAACAATTGTAATTAATTTCTTCCAAATGATTTTTTGGATATTATACTACAAAGAACATTCTCCACTATATATCAAATACCCTATCCTCCTCTCCATCTCCTTCCATACATTAACCACTAATAAAATGGCTATATCTTTGTCAGACTCCTTTGGCCATAGCATACAAAGCAGCAAATTAATTTCTACAATTCAATAAGGTGATTCTTTGGAGGTCCATTTTTTTAGCAAGATTCATCACCTATAAATAATAATCCTTGAGCTTTCCTTTTTCACAGCTAAGATTTACTACTATTTCAAAGACTATAAATATATGCATTTCTACCTAATATAATTGTGTTGAATATTACCAGAGAGTAGCTTATGCCCTCCAGGGTCACATTATAGTTTAAATAGCTTGCCTCGTTCATGATTTTTCCAACTTGGTGTATCTCATTGGATATGTTGAAGGTACTTCTATTTGATACTAATTCTTCCAACCCTAAAAATGGCAGTAAATTGAAAGTCATAAGCATTTCTTTGTAACCTGTTCTAAATAGAAAGTTTGTGTGTGTAACAGGATATATCCCAGAAAAGTGCACGCTATCAAGACTTTAAAAGATCGCTATGAAAAAGTCAAAGAATTATATCCCCTGTACTTATGATTGTTAGTTGGTTTATGTAGAAAAATATTGCAATGATATGCATCATCATCCTGACCCTGTAGGCCTGTTTTGACCAGAGTATTTATATCTGAAAGGTGCCTTTCAAGTTAGACAAATGGTACAGCACAGCACCATACCAATTTCATTACATCACCATTACTGATGCTGTGCTTAATGTAGTCACTTACCAAAACTATCAACTTCTGCCATTTTTTAAAAGTTATGCTTTAAGGATTTTCTTCAGGAAATGTGAAACTAGTGAATTTGCCTTTATGTATAAACTTTGTCAGGGCCCCCCAAAATGATATGTCACAGGTAATAAAATAGGGCTCATGGTTAAAGGAGGTTGAAGCAACAGATTTGTTCATCATTTGTGCCATTTTGATGGTTACAGGCTGTGGCAACTGGTTCCATATATGTATATACATTCCCTGGCTGTATCTTTCCAGTGGTATTATGAAGATAGCCTTCAGACTAAGGCACAGAAATACTCATCCTATGACTTCAATGATAGTCATCACCTAGAGAGACAAACAGCAGGTCTGGATAAGTCCCTGCTGGAAATGTCTATCTTTTGGTTCAGTGGATTACATTTAGTTGACTTGTTCCCAAAAGTGCCATGCTGTCTTCTTCCCCTTCCAGGTTCAATAGCTTATTATTCCAAGTAGACTTTCTTATTACAGGAAACTTTCCATTCAAGGAGACTCCAATTTATGGCCATTTACTTTTCATGTGTTTTTCATCACTTTTCTTGTCACTTTCCTTCATTGTCAAAGATGAAATGGGGACAAAGCCTGCCCTCTTTGACTAAGACAACTCTGTCCACCCATTCACAAGACAACGAGGGTGGAATTCATTTCACATTGTTTGAAAATGGTGTCTTTTCCTTGTCAATCCAATCTTCTTGTTCTTGCAGTGAAATGACCATATTAAATATAGCCTATTTTTTTTAGTAGATTGACAAGTCCTAAACATGGAGTTATAACTACCTTCGTTGTAGGGTTATAACAGTCAGCATTAGAGTGAAATATTTTATAGCTGGGAAAAGAATTGACTTTTACTATAGAAAGATCTATTAAAAGCCCCGATTCTCTAAATTTCTCCTGTAATTCATAAATGTTATTATATGAAAAACAGTCTCAATTAAGAAGTTACTGGAGGAAAAATCATGAAACTATTAATAATAAAAGAGTGAAAATTTTAGCTAGTTTGCACAAAACACATGAATTATTTGTACCATGAATTTCCTAAAAAATATGTCTTTAAAATACTGAGGCTTAACTTTGAGGTGTATTTTTAAAATATTCTCATGTGTCAGGGAAGTTTAATAATTTATTTAACAATGCCTCTTTCCATGTTTCATCAGTAGCAATGAAAAGAAATACTAGAATATTCGTTCCTTCAGGTGGGAGTATTATTTCTTATAGGTTCCCTTAGTTCACGCATTCTTAATTGTCCCACGTATGTTACACAATTAATGAATATTTGGCGAATACAAGAACGCACACACATTTTTCTAATGTCCTTTTATCCATCATTTTGTTTCTCTTTCTTACTGTCACTCCTTTATTCAACCAATATTTAGCAAGCACTTAGTGTGTCCTAAGATCCTTTCTAAACAGTTAAGACATTTCAGTAAACAGTATAGCAAATGATCCCTGCCTCATGAACATATTCTAGAAGCCACTTTTGATGACATAAATTCAAATGACTTGTCAACACGTGTTTTCATTGCCATATATTGTTCTCTGTAGGGAAGGAGGAGAGTAGAGTGCATCTGGGTGGAATATTGTGAATCATATAGGATATATTATAATCAAATATGGAACTATAACTGAAGAAAATATTTTAGGGATTACATGAGAAGAGATGATCATTTCTCATGTTTAAGTATTCTCTCAGTCATTAGCTACTATTTTTTTCTAGGTATTCATAGGGTTGTTGGCTCTCTATGAATGCTATAAAACACTTTGGTTAGCCTACAGGTGCCCCTATAACTTGTGATTAAATATAGATTGGCTGCAATTGACCAATGCCATCTGGAGTAGCAAAAGGGGTCATTTTTAACACCTGAAATCTTTTTCTCTGGGAAATGAGCAGCAATAAGCATCCTGTCAGGCATGTAGCTCAAGGTCCCTACCACCTTCCCCTGAGAATTTCCCTGGAATGGTTGGGGGAGGTGGGCGAGATTAAATAGGTGCAAGTGCCTTCCTTTTGCCAACATTCATTCCAGGATTCAGTGGGAAACTGCCTGGAAATGTGGAATCATACAGATTTGAATGCAAAATCAGGTTATAAGACTTCAATATTCTGACCTATATTTTGTTCTTCTAATGAGTATCTTAACATTATGTTATTGTGATGATTAATTCAGATAATATATGTCACATGGTGAGGAAAATAACTAATATATTGTTAAAATAGATAAAATATATCAGTTTTCCTATATCAACTTTTAACAACAGGATAAAGAAAACACACTTTATTTTCATCCAACTAAAACGATAATACCCATTGGTTGGAAACAAGAAAAACACATAAAAATATAAAGGCAAAAAGAAAACTCTTCATTTGATACATCACAAATTTCTATTTTTTTTCAAGTAGTTTGCTATTACAAAAATGTATGGCAATGAATATCTCAGCAACTAATATTCACCTGTTTCTGATTATGTCCATGGAATAAATTCCTAGACATGAAATTGAGTCAAATTTTAATGTCAATATTTAAAGTCTTTTTCTGTATATTATTATATCCCTTTACGGAAACTCTTTATCAATTCACACTGCAGCAATATGATAGTTCCTAGATGATCTCACCCTGACTATTGTCTCTTAACTGTTTTCTATTTGATAAAATTGTACCCTTGTGCTTTTTTTTAAACAAAATTACATTCTGAATAATAATTCAGGCCACCTTGATTTTATTTCTATTTATTTGTATTACTTTAGGCTGAAATAAGTGTTTTCTGTTGGAGTTTAATTTTTTATAATCTACATATACTTAGTTTTAATTTTGGTTTTTAATCACTTGTTTTAGTGAGTAGAAAATTTATTCTCCAATTTATCTTTCGCTTTTGTTTATATGATTTTTGATAAATACTGTAATTTTTTATGGTGGTCAGCTTTAACATTTCTTTTGATTTCTTCAATTATACTTAATCTGTAGAAGTTTTTCTGCATGAGATTAAATACATTTTAAGTTATATTTTCCTCAGTTTTATTTTTACTTTTTAAAAACTTTTTATATTTAACTCTTTAATCTCTTTAATTTTGTGACTGTTAGAGAGTGTATATGTGTTTCACACATGGTGATTAACAGGTGATCACCATGTTTGACACTATTTAATTATTATCATTCTCATACGATTCTTTTAACTTCTTTACAATAAGTATGCAACTTGGATGGCAGGAAAAGTATTTCGTTATAGAAGGAGTCTCCAATCCCCAGGATGCTGACTGGTACAGGTCCCTGACCTATTAGGAACTGGGCCTCACAGCAGGAGGTGAGCGGTGGACAAGGGAAGCTTCATCTGTATTTACAGCCTCTCCCCCTCACTCACATTACTGTGTGAGCACTACCTCCTGTCAGATCAGCAACAGCATTAGATTCTCATAGAAGCATGAACCCTATTGTGCGATGCACATGTGAGGGATCTAGGTTGCACGCTCCTTATGACAATATAACTAATGCCTGATGATCTGAGGTGGGACAGTGTCATTCGGAAACCATCATCTCCAACACCCCTGGTCCATGGAAAAATTATCTTCCCCAAAAAGAGGTCCCTGGTGCCAAAAAGGCTGGGACCATTGACTTATATGATTTGTCCCTCACACATTGAAATTGTCTTTTAGTGGCAATTCATACGCTAGAGAAAAAAATCCAAGGCCAGCTTGAATTGTATTCTGCTTTTAGTGTTTTGTTTTTGTTAATGTGGACAGACATTTAGAGAAGACTTTCTTCTCACTTTTAATGAAAGGACATAGGGGTATCTCAAGATTATTTTTTTCTGAATCTTAATGAAGCATTTCAATTAGTGTAGTTTCAGTTAGATGACTTTTTCATCTATTCTGAAAATTCTTCTTCAGTTATGTCCTTGAGTATTGTTTCTGTTTTAAAAGTTGTATTCTCCTTGAGCTTCTTCAGAACCTCTTATCATTCGAAGACTGGCTTTCCATTATTTCTTTATGACATCTGAACTTTATCCTTTTCCCTTCCTTTGGGGGAGCTTCTTCTATTCATCATACTCACTGATGTCATCTCCCAACCTATCTTAGTTAGCTGTTTTCTGCCTTGGATTCACCTTTAGGTTCTGCTACTGGATGTTTAGTTTTTCCATGTATCTCTCTTTGCTCTTAACTATTGTAGTGGGTTGAGTTGTCTACCCAAAAAGGTTAAGTCCAAGTCCTAACTCCCAGTACTGCTGAATATGACCTTATTTGGAAAGAATCTTAGCAGCTGTAATAAAGTTGAAAATTTCAAGATGACATTATTCTGAATTTAGGACTGGCCCCAAATCCAATTACTGATGTATTCTGAAAAGTAAGGAGAGTGAGATTTGAGACACAGTGACACATAGCGGAAGACTGTGCAAAGAAAGAGGTAGAAATGTAAAGCAAGGAACCCCAAGGATCTCCGGCAACCACTAGAAGATAGGAGAAGAACAGAGAACAGATTCTCCTGCAGAGCCTCCAAAAAAGACCCAACGCTCCCAACACCTTGATTTAGGGTTTCCAATCTCCCAAACTGTGAGGGAATAAACTTACCTTGCTTTCAACTGGTAAATTTGTGGTTGTTATGGCAGCCCTAGGCAACAATTTCCATTCATTTCATTTTTTTAAATTTATTTTCATCTGCTATGTATTAAGTGACAATTATTTCAAGAGTTAGGTGTTAAGCTGTCAGTACTAAACCTTAATGTTATTTTCTTTTATTTTTTCTAATTTCACTTCTTTTTTAATTGAGTTTTTTCTTTCAAAGGTATTTTAGAGGGCAATAAGGAAGTTTTCACTGGGGATGCTAGCCAAATACCATTTTAAACAAATTTTTTACTTATATTGATAAACAAGTATGTACATAATTATAAATCAAAGATACAGTTAAGATCAAACCACATTGAAAGGGCATGAGGAAAAGAAAATCTAACATGCTGCCTTATATTTAATAATATTAATTATTAGAATTATCCTTTATATTTACATCTTTAAGAAGAAAATCATATTGGAAATGTGTATCTTTTCCCAGTAATAGAAAATTCATAAAGGCTGTTTTCCTTTGGATTTTCTCAGAAGCAAACCCTGAAGCAAGGGTTACAATACACTTTGTTTATTTTGGAGTGATCCCAGAAAACACCAATAAAAGAGTGAGGAAGTGAGACCAGGATGGGAAGTCAGCCAGTAAGGGTTGTTATCAGGCAATAATACCACTGCAGCTATCTGGAGCTTAGCTGTGCTGAGGAACTCTGGGCACTAGTGCAAACCATGATATTCCACTCCAGGGATGGAGCTGAAGTATTTATACACCAACTGCTTTCTGTCATTAGACCTGCTCTTAGAGGTAGGGATGGCAATGTTCCCTGGGCACTTGTGCTAACTGGGTGGCAAAGCAGGCTCTGCAGGACTGAGAAATGACTTAGGGAAAGAAGTATGTGTTGTCAATGGGAAATTAAACCAGGGTAATGCATAGTGGTAGGCAGCGTGGCAGGGCACCCATCACATCTGCTGCAGTGGCGTTAAAATACAGGGTTTCTCTCAAAATACCTGAAATCCCAAGATTAGCCAAAGCTAGCATTATTTCCAAATAGACACAGCACTGGCATGTTCTCTTGGCCTTTCTGTCATGCTTCCTAGTTGGCTGTAGCAGCTCCAAGCCTTGTGTTCTTTTCACTTCAATCAAAGAAGGAAGAGAAAGGATGTTCAGCAGAGATTTTCTCCGCAAGAGTTTTCCTTTTATTGGAAGGGGAAAATCTTCCCCAGAATCCTCCCAGATGACTTCTTAATACATCATTGGTCAGAAAGAAAAAAGGAATGGGCCTATTCTCCATCAGATCAAGAAATTTTCACTCAATATATGAACAAAACTGAAGTTTGATAACAAAAAAGACATGGGGAATAAAGAAGGTTTGTGGAAGCAGTAGCCTAGTCTGTTACAAAACATAAAAGAAAAAATAAACGGAAGACATTGCAGATGCAAAAACTCTTACCTCGGTTCTATGCTTTCATTCTTATATATATATAACCTAAGTAGGTGTATGCATTGCTGAGTTAGTTGCAGTGTAATAAGCTACCATTTTCACAATGTTCTCAAAATATAGGAGAATATAGATATTTAAGGTCACTTTCCTTCTTGTCACTTTTCTTTCTTGCAGCATGTACACACAGGCCTTAATCATTTTTTCCCATCTACATGTTTAAGCCTCTCAACATACATAACAAAAGTATGTATAAAATTAAAGGGCATATGTTATTTTGAGGATGCCAAAAAGGACAGTGAGTCTCCCACTTCAATATTATTTTTGGTCTTATTTAAAGAGGAGAAAATGCTGTAAACATGAGTTTCTGTCATCTTTCAAAATATTCATATTAACCTGTAAGTGACCATAACAGCGAGGTCATGTTTCCCCATTCTGTTTCATTCCAACCAGTATCCACGCCCCTCTAAACTTTACAGATCTTCATAAGCTTAATTTAAATTTGATTTGAATTAGGCAAAAACAAATCTTGTTCAGAATAACTTGAAGCATGATTGTGGATTTTTACTAACTTACTTTTAGATCTAAAATAAAATAAAATAAAATAACTCACACCATTTGGTCAGGGAATTGCTCATTGCTCTAACAAATAAAACCCTAAATTTTACAGGCTTACCACAATATGTTGATTTCTCACCTCACCCAAATGAATTCTAAAATTGCATTTTTGGTTGATGGGTACCCACTCCTTTAAGTGGAGATTCCAAGGCCAGATCTCACCTTTGGTTTTGTCTTCCTCAACGTGTGGTTTCTAAGATGACTAAACTTGTGAAGATAGACAGGGCATGTAGGAGGGACTGTGAAAGATATTTTGAGCCAGTCCTAGGCACAGCAGACAATGAACTAACCTCTAACATTTCCTTGGCTGGACTCAGATACATGATCACGCCTAATTGCAAGGGAATTTGGAAAAGTCCAACTTCGGGGCCAGTAAGAAAAGAACAGGCTTGATGATCAGCTATCATTCATTACTACATTCTCTCCAATTCTCCACCATCCTCTTCTCAGAGTGATAAAATGAAAGAAAATAAGTATGTCATTCATCAATAAGCAATCAAACAACAACTTAAATTGCTTTCTAAGGCTTAATTTGCTAAATAATTATATACTATTGTCAAATCAGTTAATATTGGATCTAATTAAACATTGAATGTATAAGTTATTTTAAAGTTGCAAATAAAACATTGGGTGTTAACTTCTTGCCAAATGGCTTTCGAGAAAAAGTTATTTATTTTTTCCACAAATGTTTATTAGTTGTCCAGTATGCACCAAGATTTTGTTTGTACTTGCATTTAACATTATATATTACTATTGCTTGTATTTGTTTCACTTTACCATATACTGATAACACCCTAGGAAGTAATTGTGAGGTTTAATTTTTCTCTTTTTAAATGTAAGAGAAGAAAGAGACTTTAATCAAAAAACAGAGTACATGATGTTAATTTTTTTGCTCTCTATCACCAAAGTGATCTGCTATTTTATAAGAATGAGAATTGTTCCATCTGATTACTGATCCAAAGGCTATAAACATAACTTTTATGAAAATCTATCATCTATATTTATTCTAAATTGTATCCAAAAAAAGCACCATCCATTGTAATTCAGTGTGATTCACTCTTAGAGTTTAAAAGTTACTGCTCATGCAGTATATTACTTTCAGACACTTTAAAAAACTTTCCTTAGCAAATTGCAAAAACATGCATTTTTAAAGCAGAGTTATTTGCATGTGCTGTTTATATCATGGTTTTGTAACTTATTTTAAAAAACTAGCATAAGTTTGTGTGACAAAGAGCCTTAGCTTTAAAACATTTTCATGGAAATTTCATGACATTACAAAGGTATTTTAAATTATTACTTTACTTAATTTTCTAAATGTACCTCTAATTTGTAGTTGATGGTATTTTTATTTTGTCATTTTGTTGTTAGAATTAAGATGCATTGAATGGGAGATATACCTAATGCTAAATGACCAGTTAATGGGTGCAGCACACCAACATGGCACATGTATACATATGTAACAAACCTGCACGTTGTGCACACGTACCCTAAAACTTGAAGTATAATACTAAAAAATAAATAAATAAATAAAAGATGCATTGATGCTTTGAACCACATAGCAGTGGCTATAGTTTATTCCTCAAAACTCCATTATATTCATAGAAGAGTCAAATTTGCTAACCCAGACAAGGGATTTTTTCCAAGGATTATGAAGATAAAGAGTGAAAAACTGCACACAGAAATATTTTTTAAAAGGTACCCACAAAGTGCAACAAGTGGTAAATTAGGAACAATAAACAGGCATATGTTTTCTGGTTTCAAGTCAAATGTTTCTTTCAGTAACCTACTTCCTGCTAAAAATAAAGAGATATCTATTTCTTCCTATTAAATATAAAGCTAAACATTAAACTGCTAAAGTTGTTTCCTAGCCTTTTTATTTTATTCTCAGTACTAGAGTAGTCTCTTTCTTGTATGGCCTACATAGGATAAAAAGAAATTATCTCATATATATATTTATTATTTATTATATAATAAATATATTAAAACAATATATATATTAAATATTTATATTTAATAAATACATTAAATATATTAAAACAATATATAAAAATATATTAAAACTATATAGTTTTATATATAAAATACAACATACACACATATATATGTATATATTTATGTGTGTGTATATGTGTGTGTATGTTGTATTTTATACATAAAACAAATCTGTTAAAAAGTATCAGCTATACCTAATAACCTCTTTTTATGTATGTGAAGAGATTGTTTGGGAGGAAGGGGCTATAAATCCATTTAGTTATGTATTTTTTGAAAAGCCAAGAGAAAATGATTGATGAGTTACGAAGTGGGATAGTTCCCATTGTGCAGCAGAGGTATCTGAGCATGAGGACACATACACACATACACACACAGGTAACTGGCACCTACACATAGCATGAAGTCAACAATAACCTGCTGACCAAATATTTTGTCTTAAGGTAATACTCTTTACATGTATTGTTTCCAGTATTGTCTCATTACAATCAGAAAATTGGGCAATAGGTTCTGAATATTTAACAACAGTGACTATTAATTAAGTTGGGAGGGGGTTATTTTTTAAAAACATTCCCCCCACAACTTACCATGGGAACGTATTGTGGTGGTCAAGCTCCAAGATGATCCACAACAGTTCTCACCTGGCATTCATACCATGATGTGGTTGGTCCCTTTCACAGTGAATAGGACTGACCTATGTAACTAATAAAATATTGCAGAAATTATGGTGTGTGACTTCCTAGGCTAGGTCATAGATATTGTGACATCTCCCTTGCTTTCCCTAATATCATTCATTTTAAAGGAGGCTAGCATCAAAGCTGGCGACTGGGCCCTGAACACTCACAAGTAATTGTATGGAGAAGTCGCCATGAGAAGGAACTGAGGCCTCCCACCAGTAGCCAGTGCCCGCTTGCCAACCTTGTGAGGAAGCCGTCCTGGAAGATCTTCCACCCTAGTCAAACCTTCAAATGCCTGCTTTCTTAACAGGAATCTTTAATACAATTTCATGAGAAACTGAACCAGAACCATCCTGCTAAGCAGATACAGAATTCCTGATACAAGGAAATTGTTTGATATAATAAGCATTTATTGTTTTAAGCTGGTATGTTTCAAGTAATTTGTTACTCAGGAATAGATAACTAATAGTAATATTTTGGCAATAAATAATAAGCTAATGTAATTTCTTCGCATCAATTTAATTCAATTAACAAATGTTGAGTACAACTACCCGACACACACACACACACGTGTGTGTGTTTTATGTATATGTTTTGTATAAATATGTTGTATATATGAGTGTCACCATCATATATGTATGTGTTATATGCATGTGTTTTAGGTTATATATATATACGTATATATATGTATATATATGTATATAACATCTTACTGGGTGAAGGGATACAAAAACTGAGAGGAGCTAATAAGGAAGAAAGTCATGTTGATGAACAATTATAATAAGCATCACAATTGAGATTTAAAAACTATAGCCAAGGCCAGGCGTGGTGGCTCACGCCTGTAATCCCAGCACTTTGGGAGGCTGAGGCTGGCGGATCACGAGGTCAGGTGATCGAGACCACGGTGAAAACCTGTCTCTACTAAAAACACAAAAAATTAGCCTGGTGCGGTGGCGGGGGCCTGTAGTCCCAGCTGCTGGGGAGGCTGAGGCAGGAGAATGGCGTGAACCCGGGAGGCGGAGCTTGCGGTGAGCCGAGATCGCGCCACTGCACTCCAGCCCAGGAGACAGTGCGAGACTCCATCTCAAAAAAACAAAAAAGAGCTGTAGCCAAGTGATAGCTGTAATTTCAAAAAATGATAGCAACTAAACTGACTTCTACTGAGAAACAGAATTCTGCAGAAATGACTAGCTGAGGACAGTGAATGAGCCATTGTGATAGGCTAGGCTGAAGACAACTAGTGATGTATGTCTAAATGGAACTCCTTAATTTTTTCTTTGTGTTAATGGTAGGCCTACTCTGTGCCCAGCAAAAAATAGGGTTAGCTAGGTAAAGGGGTGAGGCAATTGGGAGGAAAGTACTCCAGGCATAGAAAACACCCATGCAAATCCTGGAGACAAAAGAGGACATTCCAGAACTGACAGATATTATATTTTCCTGGAATATAGACTGCCATGTGGCTTCAGGTTAAGGACTCCTGAAATGATCAGAAAGAACATTGAAAATAATTGGATAAAAGCTTAGCCTTATATACAGTTCATATTTTCCAGGCCCTTCAGAAGAGACAACAAAAGTCTCCATCCCTCCATCCTCTCTTGGACCTGCTTCAGTTCATATCCACATGTTTAGTACAGATCCAAGCTGGATTATGTCTTTGAATAAGATGAAATGGAAGATGTGTTGCTTTAACATTCACTCAAATATAGAAATGATCTCATATGAGTTCCCCTTAATTTCCCTTCATATCTTCTTTTAGAGGCAGGTTTTGTTGCAAATATTTTTTTTCTAGTTGAATGTCTGTTTTCTTAATCTAAATGCATTATTCTTTGGTAAGCCTTAGAAATTGAGTTGCTATAAATGATTCCGCACCTGCTGCCTATTAGTGAAGATGTTCAATGTTAGCAAACTTGAACCAGTTTGAGCAAAAGTGAGGAGCATATTTCAAGGTGTCTGTAACTGTGGCTGGAAAGGTTGAAATAATTGCATAAACAAGACTTCCAGAAGTCATTGCTATTGTGGGTTAGTACAATTAAGAGAATTACTGCAAGCTCCATAAAGATGCTACCACAAATGTAAATACTAAATTTTGCAACATAGTCTGTCACAAAATGTTAGATTTCTTTTTAGTATATATTCATATAACAATGAATCACCGTAGCTTCAGAAAGCCTCCGGTGGAATTGCCAGACAGGATGAATCTACATAAATATGATCTAAGTTGGTGGTTATTAATATTAATATCTACTATTAGACCCTATTTGTTTCTAAAAGCAAAATTCAAAGAATTACCTTATCAAGTACCACAATACATCGATCTGATCTGCTGCTTTTCCTATATATCCTAATGTCTATTTAAAACGTAGTGTACTACTTGAAATATTAAAATATTATAAATCTATCAGTCTTCCTTCTATAAATTCCCTAAATTCTATTTGGAAATGTTTCAGTCTGCTGAAAAGAATTACATATTTATTTATATTGATACAATATCTGCACATTTTTGTTGATATCAGAAAATTTGTGGAAATAGAATAAGTAGGAATACTTACAAAATGAATACTAATGAACAGCGAAATGTAGTTTGCATGTATATAACCCATATCAATAAAAATATATCACTCTGTTCATATAATCTTCTACAATGATCTTAATCCCATGAAGTGGGACTCTCTTCCCTGGTAGAAAACTCTAGAGTTACTGACCGTAGTAACTGTTCCTAAGATCAAAATAATTCTTAATCAAGGGAGTCAGATGATTAATTCGGATGGGATATGCACACTCTTCCACTAAGACCAAATCAGAAAATAGGATCTCTTTCAAAGCATACTTTTAGTAGCCTGGCCTACATTTGAACCAGTGATTTGAGAGATACAATTCTTTGTGCTTTAAGTTTCAGAAAGTACATGGGAGGGAATCAGATTTTCCCAGAGAATATTCTGTGAAGGGCTGTTCATGATTTAGGGGAGAGTATCAAGCTGGGAATTATCTCTCTAAGTTAGTGCCTGTGTATTTACCCTGCAGTCTGACCTTGCCTTGTGACTCTATGCTGCCTCATTTGAAGAACAGTACATAATATATATCCACATCAAATTCACTGTAGAAATAATAGCTGCTGCTTTATCCCTTTGCAGCCTCCCCCAACTTTGCTGCTGGTCCCCTCTAGAGCCAAAATGTCTTGTCCTTTTCCCTTAGCTCACAAAGCTCCAGGACACAGCCCATAATTTATGATTGATGTTTAATGAACATTTGGAGAATAGAGCATAAACAGCCTAAAACTTAAAGGTAAATGTCACAAAAACATTTGCTCTTAGAGAAACTTTGATTTAGTTCCCACCACAAGAAACTTCTCACAGTCTTGTCCTTCTCTAGTCCCAGCTGCCACTAGAAAATTCATACCCCATTATAACTCAAGATCCTTTTCCTCATTTTCTCTTTCAGGTTCCCAACACACTTTTCTCAGAATCAGGAAAGAAGTCCAAATTCCTTTTACTGTCACATGCAGGGGAAAAAAAAAAAAAAAAAGAACTTTGAGTCACTTTTTCCATCTGGGTTATAACCAAAGACATTTTCTTGTACAGCCATTAGTTCTAATTATTTTCTTTAGCAAAAGAGTAATTCTTTTTGTAAAAGGATGTTATTTTACTTTACTTTTAAGTGTTCCCAGGCAAAATTTCTCAAACTGGAGCCTGTGTTAATATAACTTATATGCCTCTACTCATACCATACAGAGCAAGGGATACTGAAGGAATATAAAATGTGAACATTGTTACCCTCTATCTCCAAGAAGCCAAAATGAAGAACAGAGATGCTATAAAAGAACAACAACAAATCCATTTTAGTTCATAATGCGGAAAGAATTCACGATGCATGTCCTCCTTATTCTGGAAACATCCATCTTTCTTAAGAGAGTGACAATCACTTAATTTGGTAAAATTAACTTTGGCTTGAAAAATACACACTTTTTTCATGGCATCTAACATTTCTTGGAATTAGCTGATGAGTTTATGTAACCTGGATTCATAATACTACTTTTATGGATTCTATTTTTCCTTTTGAATGTTTGATGGATTTTTCATTGTCCTTTGTATGATCATCTAAATGGAATTTAAAACAATGTTAACTTTCTGAGGATATAAAATGAAAACTTGGGAACTAGCTTTGGTTAGAACACCACTATCCAGAGGCATACATGGAATTAGATATTAACAATATGGACTTATTTTTTGCACATGACACAAGGCTAAAATCATCTGCAGATTTAACTTGAGGAAACAATTTCTTCCTCAGGGCATTTTGGCATTTTGGCAGAAATCTTGAGCTGCCTTTTCCTCTCCTCTTTTGGCTCTTCTCCCTGGGGCTCAGAGCCGGGACTATCCATTAAGATCAGATGCGTGTAATCATGATCAATTTCCTGCAAGTGTAGAAGGGCTGGGCACTTGTGACGTTGGGCCTCACATTTTTTATTCTGTTTCCACGGGTGGTGTTTTTCTATCTGTAATAGCAGCTGGATTCCAACTATGTAGTGGAGAGTAGAAGGGAGAAATGAAACTCCTCTTAGGTATAAAAATATGCAATATTTGTCTGGTTTCTTTTTCTTTAAATGAATTCTCTGTGGTTCCAGTTTCCCTACTGCATGCAATGTGAAGAAAGCTATGGGAACGCAGGCTCAACTCAATGCACACTTATTTGATGCCACAAATCTGAAGAAATGTCACTTTATTTCAAATGTCAGTATCCAGTATTTCATGAAGAACAAATCTGCCTTAGAAAGTCCCCAAAGTACCTATAACTGGCTCTTGCTTACTTAAAGCCTCAGCTGTGAAAACGCATCTTCATTTTTGTTAGCACTCAATATATTTGGGACTTGAAGGACACCTGGTACATTGGCAAGTTGTATATAAAATAACAAAAGAAGAGTAGGAGTAACTTTCTTCTTCTCCACAGATGAGAAAGAATGATTTTTACACACACACCCATTTTATCCATGAACATAAAAATTGTGATTTAAAAAAAATTTCTGAAAAATCAAATATTTTAACACTGTAATGTTATTTTTTTGCCTATTTTACCCAGAAACACAAAGATTGTGTCTTAAAAAAATTCTGAAAAATCAAATATTTCAATACCTTAATATTTTTTTCAGTTCCTTTTAGAAATACTTCCCTGGACCTATAAGTTTCTGATACTTTTCTCTTAGCTTTTCGTTAAGAATGGAGATTTTTAAAATTTGTTCTATGAAGAATATTCTGCATCTTTTATGCAACTGTTCCCATAGAAATTTTTCATTTTGATATTCAATTCTTCTAATATGCAGATATATACAATGAACTAGGAAAATCATCTCACTTTACTTAATTATTATTATATAAAGGGGACGTATAAAATAATTTCTTCCTTGCCTGCTAGGAGGCCCACTGTTAAATTTTAAGTTTACTTGCTGTTAGTATTCTTAGCTCAGGCTTTCTGGTAAAACTTCCCACATCATCTTTAGTAACTAATGTTAATTGTAATTATTGTGGTAATAGAGAGGTTTACTTCCCTCTACCCAACTCAGCTACATCTCAGGGCAAGGAGTGTGGTGCATTAATAGTCATGCTGGAGCGTCGTAGGGAGGCTCCCTCATGGGGCAGCTGGCAATTGTCAAATGTAGCAAGTCATGGCTTTCACCATATGGTTCCTACTTAGCAGCTGACAGTGAGGAGGCTCAGTGCAAGCAAACAGAAGTCCTTATTCATGTAAAGGTTTGATGGTTGACTGACCCAAGTTCTTAGTTCAGGTGATGTTAATTTTCTATTTATGTACAAACAGTACAGTCAGCTAGTGAGGGCTCCAGGCAACAGAACTGAGAATACCACCAATTACCCTTGCAATAAACTTTCTCTGGGCCAGCATTCTACTGGCTCCTCCTGGACAGCTGTCTTCTCAGAACAATTTTCTGAATGAGGCTCCCCATCTTTCTGCAGCTTCCTAATCTTTCTTCCTTCTTTTCTATCAAGCCTCTCTGACTTAATGCATGTATCTATTCATGCCTCCAGCCTGAGTTCCAGTTGTTATTTGGAAGTCTTCCATGGCTATTCAACAAGAAGAACCTAAATTCTTATTAAATCTTGAGCATATATTAGCATCAGCACATTTACCTCTCCTATCCTTGAATTCAGAGAAGACTCAGTCTTCAAAAACATGACCAAATGACATCCATCCCTGAGAGGAAGAATGCATTTTCTATTCAAACTGACAAGACTGTTTCTCCATTCTAGGGTGGTTTAAGTCCATTATTACAGTGGAGCAAATAAAAAAAGTGAAAAATACTTTTCCTAGGCAAATAGGTTGAAGATTCAAATTCTACTGATTTCTAAGGATCATTAGTGCATTACAGTTAATAATTAAATTTTGTGTACATTACCTTTATCCTTATAAAAATAATGTTATCATCCTCCTCAACATACAAATAGAAAAATAGAAGCTCAGGAAAATAGTAACTTGTCCAGGATTGCAGGGTAGAAATTGGAAAGCCAGATGTTACTCTACTTTTTTTATACTCTTCTTTGCCACATAGTAGCCTTCTCAAGTCAATTCCCTACCCCATGTCATATTGTGTTAATGATTTTAGTACAGAATTGCTCCCTTTTTTTTGGTTATGTTTTTAAGCAACTCTTACTGATTAATTATTTTAAATAAGGTGTGGTAAAAATCTTAAGTACTCCAAAGCATGGTGTTTTACGTTTAAAGAAAACAATGAAAATTCCACCAATTTTGTTAATCAATTAGACCCCCAAGCTGCAATAGATGATACATTGTTTTGAAGGGGATGAAAATACTAGCTAATATGTACCTTGACTGTTTTAAATATGGTTAAAATTTGTCCTTAAGTAATGCCCCCCAAAACCTGCAGAAGTTACTATATTCTATAAAGTGGTGAATCACCCCCATGAATAACTCTGATCTTAATTCTAGCCCTACGTGAGGATTTTACTCATACATTTTGAAGAGATGGAACTTTTAGTCTCCATCATTTACCTTAAGAGACTTAAGAGAGACTCAAATTAAGTAAATGACTGGAAATGTCAAGTAATTAAACATCTGGTTTTTAATATGAAACAAATCACTTCATGCCTGTGGTCTCTGTCACTTGATCCCTCCCACTGCTCTGTGTTTAAGCTGCTTCTGGCTATATTTAACCTCTTTGCCAAGCCAGACATAACTCCATGCTTCCCATGGTAGGCCTGGCCATTCTTGTCCCCAAGGACTTCTTCTAGGATTGCTGTCTGTGGCTCAGGCCTGAGTTTAGAGTCTAGTTTCTTTCTTGCTCTACTTAGGATAAAATATAGCTGAAGGAAGTGATACTGATATATGTTTAACTTCAACTGGGACTTTTAATTTTTTGTGTGTGAGTGAACAGAGAAACTCCCTCTGCTACCTGTCCCCTGAAAGCTGGTACTAAGTCTTTCTCATGGAAAGAACACTGTCTCATCTGATTTTTGAGATGGCATATTTGGACCTCTTATTCATTTTCATTTTAAAACTCTTTAATAGGATATATTTTTTCAAGGGCTGCACCAACCACTGAAAAACAAAGTGTTTTTTCGTGTATGCCTAATGCAAATGAGGAAGATTTGGGTTTTTAGGGTACCCCATATATGAGGCAAAGTGGACAGACAAGATTTCTTCTTCATCCTAAAGCCACCACATCTATACGATTGGTAGCAACATCTTGCCACTAATAGTAAACAACTGTTGTTTTCGTCTCTGCAGAATCTGTGATCCCTTCTCTAATTTATACTTAGAGTCCCCCCCTCCTCAGTTTCAGTCCATGAGCTCAGGTGTGACCATCTCCAACTTTGTTTCAGGGCCAGGCCTAGCTAATTAGCTTGTTCCATTCCCTAGAGATAGTCACTAGTTTAGGTCAGAGCAAGTATAGACCCATGACATTTCAATTCTGGAATTTTCCTGGAAAAATTAAGCAGAAGAATCAATCTCTTTTTCTGCTGAACTTGCTTAAAGAAGAGAATACAAGCTTGAAGTTTCTGCCGGCTATTTTTTCACCACTGACAAAAAATATTGGCTTAATGAGATTAACGAACAAAGAAACACATAAAACAGATGCAGGAGATGATTCAAATTAAAGTATAATATCTAAGCACTAACAAACCCTGTCTTTATGCTTTTCAATAGAATGAGTCAATACATTCCTTTTTTTGTTTAAACCAACTTAATTTAATTTGAGGGATTTTTGTTTTTATTTTTACTTTTTATGTATATAAGCAGATGATTCTTGACCAACATAACTCTACTTCAAACGCCCAAATAATTTTAGTTCAGATGTAACCTTCGTTTTGACAGTGGTGTAAATTGCATTATCAAACTCCTATTTTGATCTCAGTTTGGTTTCTTGACTATTTTCACGTCAAATGAAGGGGCAGGAATTAATTGTGCTTTCTAAAACTTCTAATATCTCATGATTAATCTCTTGTGAGAAATGACTGGTTAAAATTCTTCTCTCCATAATATAAACCCATAAACTTTTCTGCCTATAGTAAGTCATCTGGGCTTACCTAGTTACTAAAAAGACAGGTTTTTCATGTTTAGGATTGCCAGATCAAACATAGGCATGAGACACACTTAAACTACCTATGTTTAAGTATTTATCTGGAATTGAGTGTTTATCCGAAATTTTAGGTTAATTGGATGTCTGTTATTTTTATTTGTTAAATCTAGCAATTCTCCTCATTGTGCTCATACAAACACATGAAAGGTCTAGCACATTCTCTGGTTTCATTTGAATTAAATGCTACACATTCCTTAATTATAGACTTAGTTCCACTATTATCCATGCCAGCAGTATTTATCTGACTATTGCTTTTATTTATATTTGTTGTGGTTTAATGAAGCCTAACTGTGGATCATTCCAGGAAATATGAAAAAGGTGAAAAAAAAATAGGAGGTTCTTTGACATTCAAGGAGTATTCAGTTTGAAAAAGTCTACGGGCTAGAGATAGGGGAGAAGTTTCATTCCATAATCAAATATGTCTTAAACAGAAGAGACAACAAATATAATCCATACTTATCCAGAATGTACAGCTTGAATCACAGGGAAAGTTATAGGGTAGCATGTTAGATTTCATATAAGTCTAACTAGAAAGAAAATTAGTGTTATAATCAGCATTTCCTATGGAATGAAATAGAATACATTTCTGCCTATAAAGACTGCTGGTGTTTGAGAAAGGAAGATATTTGTTAAGAACATCATGGGGGGGAGGAGCCAAGATGGCCGAATAGGAACAGCTCCGGTCTACAGCTCCCAGCGTGAGCGACGCAGAAGACAGGTGATTTCTGCATTTCCATCTGAGGTACCGGGTTCATCTCACTAGGGAGTGCCAGACAGTGGGCGCAGGTCAGTGGGTGCTCGCACCGTGCGCGAGCCAAAGCAGGGCGAGGCATTGCCTCACTTGGGAAGCACAAGGGGTCAGGGAGTTCCCTTTCTGAGTCAAAGAAAGGGGTGACGTAGGGCACCTGGAAAATCGGGTCACTCCCACCCGAATACTGTGCTTTTCCGACGGGCTTAAAAAACGGTGCACCACGAGATTATATCCCACACCTGGCTCGGAGGGTCCTACGCCCACAGAGTCTAGCTGATTGCTAGCACGGCAGTCTGAGATCAAACTGCAAGGCGGCAGCCAGGCTGGGGGAGGGGCGCCCGCCATTGCCCAGGCTTGCTTAGGTAAACAAAGCAGCCTGGAAGCTCAAACTGGGTGGAGCCCACCACAGCTCAAGGAGGCCTGCCTGCCTCTGTAGGCTCCACCTCTGGGGGCAGGGCACAGACAAACAAAAAGACAGCAGTAACCTCTGCAGACTTAAATGTCCCTGTCTGACAGCTTTGAAGAGAGCAGTGGTTCTCCCAGCATGCAGCTGGAGATCTGAGAACGGGCAGACTGCCTCCTCAAGTGGGTCCCTGACCCCTGACCCCCGAGCAGCCTAACTGGGAGGCACCCCCCAGCAGGGGCACACTGACACCTCACACGGCAGGGTACTCCAACAGACCTGCAGCTGAGGGTCCTCTCTGTTAGAAGGAAAACTAACAAACAGAAAGGACATCCACACCAAAAACCCATCTGTACATCACCATCATCAAAGACCAAAAGTAGATAAAACCACAAAGATAGGGAAAAAAACAGAACAGAAAAACTGGAAACTCTAAAAAGCAGAGCGCCTCTCCTCCTCCAAAGGAATGCAGTTCCTCACCAGCAACGGAACAAAGCTGGATGGAGAATGACTTTGACGAGCTGAGAGAAGAAGGCTTCAGACGATCAAATTACTCTGAGCTAAGGGAGGACATTCAAACCAAAGGCAAAGAAGTTGAAAACTTTGAAAAAAATTTAGAAGAATGTATAATTAGAATAATCAATACAGAGAAGTGCTTAAAGGAGCTGATGGAGCTGAAAACCAAGGCTCAAGAACTATGTGAAGAATGCAGAAGCCTCAGGAGCCGATGCGATCAACTGGAAGAAAGGATATTAGCGATGGAAGATGAAATGAATGAAATGAAGTGAGAAGGGAAGTCTAGAGAAAAAAGAATAAAAAGAAATGAGCAAAGCCTCCAAGAAATATAGGACTATGTGAAAAGACCAAATCTACGTCTGATTGGTGTACCTGAAAGTGATGGGGAGAATGGAACCAAGTTGGAAAACACACTGCAGGATATTATCCAGGAGAACTTCCCCAGTCTAGCAAGGCAGGCCAACATTCAGATTCAGGAAATACAGAGAACGCCACAAAGATACTCCTCAAGAAGAGCAACTCCAAGACACATAATTGTCAGATTCACCAAAGTTGAAATGAAGGAAAAAATGTTAAGGGCAGCCAGAGAGAAAGGTCGCGTTACCCTCAAAGGGAAGCCCATCAGACTAACAGCGGATCTCTCAGCAGAAACCCTACAAGCCAGAAGAGAGTGGGGGCCAACATTCAACATTCTTCAAGAAAAGAATTTTCAACCCAGAATTTCATATCCAGCCAAACTAAGCTTCAGAAGTGAAGGAGAAATAAAATACTTTACAGACAAGCAAATGCTGAGAGATTTTGTCACCACCAGGCCTGCCTTACAAGAGCTCCTGAAGGAAGCACTAAACATGGAAAGGAACAACTGGTACCAGCCACTGCCAAATCATGCCAAAATATAAAGACGATCGAGACTAGGAAGAAACTGCATCAACTAACGAGCAAAATAACCAGCTAACATCATAATGACAGGATCGAATTCACACATAACAATATTAACTTTAAATGTAAATGGACTAAATGCTCCAATTAAAAGACACAGACTGGCAAATTGGATAAAGAGTCAAGACCCATCAGTGTGCTGTATTCAGGAAACCCATCTCACATGCAGAGACACACATAGCCTCAAAATAAAAGGATTGAGGAAGATCTACCAAGCAAATGGAAAACAAAAAAATGCAGGGGTTGCAATCCTAGTCTCTGATAAAAGAGACTTTAAACCAACAAAGATCAAAAGAGACAAAGAAGGCCATTACATAATGGTAAAGGGATCAATTCAACAAGAAGAGCTAACTATCCTAAATATATATGCACCCAATACAGGAGCACCAAGATTCATAAAGCAAGTCCTGAGTGACCTACAAAGAGACTTAGACTCCCACACATTAATAATGGGAGACTTTAACACCCCACTGTCAACATTAGACAGATCAACGAGACAGAAAGTCACCAAGGATACCCAGGAATTGGACTCAGCTCTGCACCAAGTGGACCTAATAGACATCTACAGAACTCTCCACCCCAAATCAACAGAATATGCATTTTTTTCAGCACCACACCACACCTATTCCAAAATTGACCACATACTGGGAAGTAAAGCACTCCTCAGCAAATGCAAAAGAACAGAAATTATAACAAACTATCTCTCAGACCACAGTGCAATCAAACTAGAACTCAGGATTAAGAATCTCACTCAAAACCGCTCAACTACATGGAAACGGAACAACCTGCTCCTGAATGACTACTGGGTACATAACGAAATGAAGGCAGAAATAAAGATGTTCTTTGAAACCAACGAGAACAAAGACACAACATACCAGAATCTCTGGGACGCATTCAAAGCAGTGTGTAGAGGGAAATTTATAGCACTAAATGCCCACAAGAGAAAGCAGGAAAGATCCAAAATTGACACCCTAACATCACAATTAAAAGAACTAGAAAAGCAAGAGCAAACACATTCAAAAGCTAGCAGAAGGCAAGAAATAACTAAAATCAGAGCAGAACTGAAGGAAATAGAGACACAAAAAACCCTTCAAAAAATTAATGAATCCAGGAGCTGGTTTTTTTGAAAGGAACAACAAAATTGATAGACCGCTAGCAAGACTAATAAAGAAAAAAAGAGAGAAGAATCAAATAGACGCAATAAAAAATGATACAGGGGATATCACCACCAATCCCACAGAAATACAAACTACCATCAGGGAATACTACAAACACCTCTATGCAAATAAACTAGAAAATCTAGAAGAAATGGATAAATTCCTTGACACATACACTCTCCCAAGACTAAACCAGGAAGAAGTTGAATCTCTGAATAGACCAATAACAGGAGCTGAAATTGTGGCAATAATCAATAGCTTACCAACCAAAAAGAGTCCAGGACCAGATGGATTCACAGCCGAATTCTACCAGAGGTACAAGGAGGAACTGGTACCATTCCTTCTGAAACTATTCCAATCAAAAGAAAAACAGGGAATCCTCCCTAACTCATTTTATGAGGCCAGCATCATTCTGAGACCAAAGCCTGGCAGAGACACAATAAAAAAAGAGAATTTTAGACCAATATCCTTGATGAACATTGATGCAAAAATCCTCAATAAAATACTGGCAAAACGAATCCAGCAGCACATCAAAAAGCTTATCCAACATGATCAAGTGGGCTTCATCCCTGGGATGCAAGGCTGGTTCAATATATGCAAATCAATAAATATAATCCAGCATATAAACAGAACCAAAGACAAAAACCACATGATTATCTCAATAGATGCAGAAAAAGCCTTTGACAAAATTCAACAACCCTTCATGCTAAAAACTCTCAACAAATTAGGTATTGATGGGACGTATTTCAAAATAATAAGAGCTATCTATGACAAACCCACAGCCAATATCATACTGAATGGGCAAAAACTGGAAGCATTCCCTTTGAAAACTGGCACAAGACAGGGATGCCCTCTCTCACCACTCCTATTCAACATAGTGTTGGAAGTTCTGGCCAGGGCAATCAGCCAGGAGAAGGAAATAAAGGGTATTCAATTAGGAAAAGAGGAAGTCAAATTGTCCCTGTTTGCAGAAGACATGATGGTATATCTAGAAAACCCCATTGTCTCAGCCCAAAATCTCCTTAAGCTGATAAGCAACTTCAGCAAAGTCTCAGGATACAAAATCAATGTACAAAAATCACAAGCATTCTTATACACCTATAACAGACAAACAGAGAGCCAAATCATGAGTGAACACCCATTCACAATTGCTTCAAAGAGAATAAAATACCTAAGAATCCAACTTACAAGGGATGTGAAGGACCTCTTCAAGGAGAACTACAAACCACTGCTCAAGGAAATAAAAGAGGATAGAAACAAATGGAAGAACATTCCATGCTCATGGGTAGGAAGAATCAATATCATGAAAATGGCCATACTGCCCAAGGTAATTTACAGATTCAATGCCATCCCCATCAAGCTACCAATGACTTTCTTCACAGAATTGGAAAAAACTACTTTAAAGTTCATATGGAACCAAAAAAGAGCCTGCATTGCCAAGTCAATCCTAAGCCAAAAGAACAAAGCTGGAGGCATCACACTACCTGACTTCAAACTATACTACAAGGCTACAGTAACCAAAACAGCATGGTACAGGTACCAAAACAGAGATATAGATCAATGGAACAGAACAGAGCACTCAGAAATAATGCCGCATATCTACAACTCTCTGATCTTTGACAAACCTGAGAAAAACAAGCAATGGGGAAAGGATTCCCTATTTAATAAATGCTGCTGGAAAAACTGGCTAGCCATATGTAGAAAGCTGAAACTGGATCCCTTCCTTACACCTTATACAAAAATCAATTCAAGATGGATTAAAGACTTAAACGTTAGACCTAAAACCATAAAAACCCTAGAAGAAAACCTAGGCATTACCATTCAGGACATAGGCATGGGCAAGGGCTTCATGTCTGAAACACCAAAAGCAATGGCAACAAAAGACAAAATTGACAAATGGGATCTAATTAAACTAAAGAGCTTCTGCACAACAAAAGAAACTACCATCAGAGTGAACAGGCAACCTACAAAATGGGAGAAAATTTTCGGAACCTACTCATCTGACAAAGGGCTAATATCCAGAATCTACAATGAGCTCAAACAAATTTACAAGAAAAAAACAAACAACCCCATCAAAAAGTGGGCAAAGGATATGAACAGACACTTCTCAAAAGAAGACATATATGCAGCCAAAAAACACATGAAAAAATGCTCACCATCACTGGCCATCAGAGAAATGGAAATCAAAACCACAATGAGATACCATCTCACACCAGTTAGAATGGCAATCATTAAAAAGTCAGGAAACAACAGGTGCTGGAGAGGATGTGGAGAAATAGGAACACTTTTACACTTTTGGTGGGACTGTAAACTAGTTCAACCATTGTGGAAGTCAGTGTGGCGATTCCTCAGGGATCTAGAACTAGAAATACCATTTGACCCAGCCATCCGATTACTGGGTGTATACCCAAAGGACTATAAATCATGCTGCTATAAAGACACATGCACACGTATGTTTATTGCAGCATTATTCATGATAGCAAAGACTTGGAACCAACCCAAATGTCCAACAATGATAGACTGGATTAAGAAAATGTGGCCCATATACACCATGGAATACTATGCAGCCATAAAAAATGATGAGTTCATGTCCTTTGTAGGGACATGGATGAAATTGGAAATCATCATTCTCAGTAAACTATCGCAAGAACAAAAAGCCAAACACCGCATATTCTCACTCATATGTGGGAATTGAACAATGAGACCACGTGGACACAGGAAGGGGAATATCACACTCTGCGGACTGTGGTGGGGTGGGGGTAGGGGGGAGGGATAGCATTAGGAGATATACCTAATGCTAGATGACGAGTTAGTGGGTGCAGTGCACCAGCATGGCACATGTATACATATGTAACTAACCTGCACAATGTGCACATGTACCCTAAAACTTAATGTATAATAATAATAATAAAAAAGAACGTCATGAAAGATACTCTTGCATTGTTGTTTTCTGCAGGTGGGTCATCAAACATAATTTTGGGAGGTCCATGGACCTGAGGAACGAAGACAGATGGCGAAGTTATGGAGTCATAGTGAGTGAGAATGGTTTCCAGAGAAAGACACGCTCAAGAGATTGTACTGGAAAATCCACAGTGACAAATTTGTCACAGCAAGTCAGCAAGATAATTTTAAGAGAGAGATAGACTAATACTCAACTTTGAATTGTTTCCTGATCCTAACTGGGATGTGGATTCCCTCTGTTATCTCAAAACCATCTCTAAATGAGGTGCACGCACAAGTGTTGTATTAATAAAACTGGGTTTTCCAGAAACAGAAGCTCTGGTTATAAGCAGAGTGAAATCTGAAGAAAGAAAAGGGAGTCATAAGGACTTGAGAAAATGAGAGAGGGCAAAGAAGCTACCAGAGAAGGAAAGTAAAGCAGGATGAAGGCAGGGAAATTCAAGGTGTTATGTAGAACCTCAGAAAGTTAAGATACAAGGATAGACACAGTGGAAGATGGTGTCTCAAACATTTTTTTTAAAAATTTTAAGTTTTATCTAATAAGGAAGAGTGCTTGGGGATAAACCAGTGACATGAGAATACGCTGTTTTGTAGACCTTTCCTTCGATGAGATAGGTTGCTTTATGTTACAGTGGAAGACGTGACATTATTTATGCTATCTGATAAGGCCAATATAAAAGGGATCTTTGGATTGGATGGGAAAATAGATGAAGGAGTTCTCTTATCACTTATGGTCCACACTGTTTAAATTAAATCTCTCACACCTTTCTATGTAGGTACTCGTTCATGGTTCACTACACTATGTTCAAATTCCTAGAGCATTCTTATATGGATTTTGAGCTTCCTGAGAAACTAAGAATTTTATTCTGTCTTGATATCACTTATGACACAATATTAGAAATAATGCAGTAGAAAATCACTGGCCCACTTAGTGATTAGGTATGTACCAGGAAAAAAAAAAAGACTACTTGCAACTCAATAATTGACAACAAAGGAAGAAAATGTAGACGCAAAACAAAACAGAACAAAAAGGCAAGAAGACACTATTCAATATATTGCAAACTAAGATATATCTATAGAATTAAACAATTTTAAATAAGCTAATATATTATTAGGCTATACTATGAGGGTAATGGAGAAAATGAAAATGATAGCAAGTTTATGACCACTCTTACTTATGTTACAAAAGCTAAGTCTGAAATATTACTCTTAATTCTCAGCTCCACTTAAAGATTAGAAAAGTGTTACATCATCTAACGAAAAGGCACAATGGTAAATTGCTAAGCATAACAATATTAAAATTTATAATGAAAAAACTATTAACCTCAAACAGTTTTCATTTTACATATTTCCTGTGTATAGTTAATATTTTTCAAATTATAATCACAGTGTGTACAATGCCTTATAGTGTTATTTTTCCCAGTTGCATTTTTTTAAAATTCTGCAAATGGGCAACTTTAGTGATTGCCTAATATTCCACTGTGTGGATGCAATACTATAATAATTCCAAATAATTTTTAGTTAAAATTGTTTATAATTATCATGAAAATAAATGCTTTTATAAATCAGGTTTTTTATATTTTAAATTATGTTATTCGATTAGATTCATAGCAGTAGAATGTCTACACAAATGAGATGAACAACTTGCGGTGCATATAGATAGGGTCTTACACTCATTTAATCGCCCATATTAATATATCATGAACTTTCTTCGAGTATTATTATTTCTGAGCATTTATAATTTAAGATACTCAAAATAAACATTTGTATTTTTAAAATTTACCAATGAGTTTTAATGTGCTCCCCAGGATGTATTGAAACTTTTCATTAGCTAATAACCCTATAGTCATATATAATCATAATTATTAACATTAGCTATTTATATTACCTTTATCCAAACTTGTTTTTTAGTTGTTTGTTCAAACTTTACCCATCTATTATTGAGATTATAATGCTTCAAATCGGTTTATAAGAATGCTTTATTTAGAATACTTTATATATATTTCAATTTATTATTGTCTTTACTTCTTGGTATTTTCATTTTAAGTTTCATATTGTTATAAGGGCACAGTTTGGAAAACTTTTTGTTCGTTAAAATCTTTGTAAGTATCATTTGATGCATCTGGCAGTAAGTACAATATTAGAAAATCTCTACCAGTGATCCCTCTGATATTTTTAATTTTAGAGATAATTTTTAATTCATCTAATATCATATGGTCGATCTATGTGTAATAGTTTAGATTACTTTTTTTTTTTTTTTTGAGATGGAGTCTTGCTCTTGTTGCCCAGGCTGGAGTGCAATGGTGCGATCTCGGCTCACTGCAACCTCTGACTCCTGGATTCAAGTGATTCTCCGGCCTCAGCCTCCCAGGTAACTGGGATTACAGGCGTGTGCCACACACCCGGCTACTTTTTGTATTTTTAGTAGAGACAAGGTTTCACCATGTTGGTCAGGCTGGTCTTGAACTCCTGACCTTAAGTGATCCTCCCATCTTGGCCCCCCAAAGTGCTGGGATTACAGGCATGAGCCACCGCACCTGGCCTATATTACTTTTATGAAGTGAAAGATGAAGATCTACATTGATTTTTTTTCTAAATGATTAAGTAATTGGTTAAGCTCCATTTATTAATTTGCCTTTGCCTTCCTTATTGATTTGGGCTAACACTTGCATCTATTTAGTTATTTTATAAAATTAATTCTATTTTAATGAAACTTTTTTATTTTTGCATATATTTTGAATTGAGTATAATAATTTTTAATGATGATTCCTTAATTTAGTGTAAAAAGTTCTAAGATTCATTAGAGTTAGTCTCTCTATCATGACTTTTCTATATCCAAATTTTCTATGCTTTTCTCACACCTTTTCTAATCCAGATAAATTTAATAATTATTTTATTAATTGAAAAGTTACTGATAAGAGTTTGATTGAAATCATATTCACAGTAGCTATTTTTACTTTTGAGGCATATTGAAGACTCCAATCTCAAGCCACTTTGGTCAATGTGAATAGTCCTAATTAATGCAATCTACATAAAATGACTTGTATTACGTGTAGAAAGTATAAATGAATGAAAAAGAAATCTCTATGGACTTTCTTTCCCGGCAAGTTGAAAAAGGGACTCGTACTTTCATGTTGTGAAAGGAGTTACACTTTCATTGCGTAAAGTCTTTGAGATTGGTAAGTAATCAGCTGGTCCTGCCTAAATGAGGCTATCCTGAGTTGTGCAGTACTATTTTTGAATTAGATTTATTTCTTCTGGAGGCAAATTCTATGGGGATATGTTTTCCTTTCCTTCCTTCCTTCCTTCCTTCCTTCCCTCCCTCCCTCTTCTTTCGTTCTTTCTTTTTGTTTCTTTCTTTCTTTTCTTTCTTTCCTTCCTTCCTTTTTTTCTTTTCCTTCCTTCCTTCCTTTCTCTTTCTTCCTTTCTTCCTTTCCTTTCCTTTCCTTCCATTTCCTTCCTTTCTTGCTTCTTTCTTTCTTTCTTTCTTTTTTTTTGATGGAGTCTCACTCTATTGCCCAGGCTGGAGTGCAGTGACGTGATCTCAGCTCACTGCAACCTCTGCCTCCCAGGTTCAAGCGATTCTCCTGAATCAGTCTTCAGCATAGCTGGGATTACTGGCGTGCGCCAACACTCCCAGCTGATATTTTACATTTTTGGTAGGGAAGGCATTTTGCCATGTTAGCCAGGCTGATCTCAAACTCCTGACCTCAGGGGATAGATTTTCTTTTTCTTCCAATATAACATTTTATCATGGGTTGTATGTGTATGTGTGTGTGTGTGTGGTTTTTTGGCGTTTTTATTTGTTTGCTTTTGCTATTTTACTTTCATTTGAATTGTATTTATGAGAAAAGTCAGTGTTTTCTCTTACACTAATAGATGAGTAGAAACTCTTTGAGTAATGCTCTTGCTTCCTTGCTCCATAAAACAACTTTCTGAATATCATCCACCCTTAGGAACATGTCTGTGTTGGCATTGCAGTGATCAGAATCTGATATTTCAATGCCCCAAACTATGGCTGCTTCTCAGGGAAGTAAGGAATTTGAAGCTAGGAGACAGGAATGGGCCACTGAGAAATGGACAGCATAGAGCTAACTTGAACAGGTAGTGGTATAGGTTAAAGTCAATTCCTATGATACCCTAGCAGTGATATTGATAGTGGAAGTAGAAACTAGATGGTGGGCTGAGTCTGGTACTCTGGCTTTGAATTAAAACACTGATGAAGGGTCAAGGTAGATCCTGGATGGACCTGCCCTATGAATACTCAAATTCAGAAGCAAATCCACTTTGGCATAAAAGTTGTTCAAGAAAGTTTGACAATTTTCTCACAGATTAACAATAAACATAATTTCACATAAAATGATTTTCAAATATAGAAGGTGATACATTATGCATGAAACTTAGAAAAGAATTTGTCAATAATCAATAATTACTGAAAGATTGATAAATCAAGACATTGTGATTTGAGATACAAAATAGACGGTAGCTATGTAAAAAATGATAAAAAATAATGGAAATATAAAGGTGAGGAAACTCTTAATAAAGAACCAATTATGAAAAGGGAAACTTACAGGAACGAAAAATATAATTTAAAAAATTGATGGATTAATCAGCAGAAAGTATACAATTGGAGGATAAATTATCAACCTTGATCAATCTGCAGATGTATACTATATTGTAAATAATGTTGTTATGAAGGAAAGAATGAAAGAAAAGTAAGAAATATGAAAGGCAAAATGAGGAAGTCTAACACATCTGATGGAGGCCTAGAAGGAAAAAAGAGAACAACTATAAAATAAGAAATATTTGAGGAGATAATGATTGTTAATTTCCATGATTTGATATAAAACACAGATTTATATATGAAGGAATAAATAAAAATCCCAAGCAGGATTTTAAAAAAATCTATCTTGTGAAGCTACAGAACACCAAAGACAAATTAGAAGATCATGAAAACTGCTAGAGAGAATGAAAAGATTGCGCAGAAAACATATTAGGACAGCAAATGTAATCCATGGTACAGTGAATAAATATTTACAAAGCCTTAAGCAAAATTAACAGTTCATCTAAAATTACTTGTGCTGTAAATATATAAAAACAAAATAAAAAGATTTATATTTACTTCAGAGAATTTACCACAGAAGTCATTCTCTAAATGAAATTCCAAACCGAAACAGTTTGAGATTGAAAAAATATATCGTTGACCAAATAAGGAGATAAATTCCGACAAATGTTATCTTATAAAATGTTAATATTAAGAAAAGGAAGAAATAAAAATTTAGGCAACAACATTATGTAAGCTGGGAGAAAAAAATGAGATAAAATACTTTTTTTTGATTATGAGAGTTGATAATCAATAACTCATTAATTTTAAGTTTTAGTTAAGTTCAATATATGTAATAAACTTATACTTCTAAGAATTTACATAGAAAAAGTCATGTAAAATATCAAAGCCACTAAAATGAAAAGTAAAGGGTGAGCATAGAACAATAAATAAGAACAAGAGCAAACCTAAGTTCATTCAAAAGAGAAAAAATGAAAGAAAAAAGGAAACAAAAAAGTGAAACAAATAGACAAACGAAGTCACTTGGTAAAAAATTTCAAATGGATTCGTTATCAATATAAATTGAAATTGACAAAATTTATAAAAGGCAAGAGATTGTCAACTGGAATAAAACAAAAATATAACTAAATATAATGGGAGATACAATAAAAACTTAAATTCCAAAATGAGAAAAAGCTTATGAGACAATAGCTATCAAAATAAAGCTTGGAAAACTATATTAATATATAGAAAAATGTATTTTTGATTAAAATAACAACCAGTAGTAGGAAAAGCAATAGAATAATGGCAAAGTACCCAATTCTGGTTTAATGCCAGGAAATTATAGCAATTTTGAACATCTATGTATCGAAGATTGTCTCAAATGTATAAATCAAAAATTAATTGAGCCATAAGACATGTTAGACAAATCATCCTTAATGTGAAAAATTCAACATAATTTAATTCAGTACCCTGAGAAAATAAAAGTAAATTTATAAAGAATGTAAATACAAAATTGAAACTGCACACCTTCGTTACACCAAATACAAAAACTAACTTAAGATGGATTAAAGACTTAAATGTAATAGCCAAAACTATAAAAACCCTAGAAGAAAATCTAGGCAATACCATTCAGGACGTAGGCACAGGCAAAGATTTCATGATGAAATAGCCAAAAGCTATTGCAACAAAAGTCAAAATTGACAAATGGGATCTAATTAAACTAAAGAGCTTCTGCACAGCAAAAGAAAGCATCATCAAGGTGAACAGACAACCTACAGAGTGGGAGAAAATCTTTGCAATCTGTCCATTTAGCAAAGGTCTGATAGCCAGAATCTACAAGGAATTCAATTTACAAGAAAAAAACCAACAACCCCATTAAAAAGTGGGCAAAGGACTTGAACAGACACTTCTCAAAAGAAGACACTCAGGCGGCCAACAAACGTATGAAAAAAACAAAAAACTCAACATCACTGATCATTAGAGAAATTCAAACCAAAACCACAATGAGATACCATCTCACACCAGTCAGAATGGCCATTATTAAAAAGTCAAGAAACAACAGATGCTGGCGAGGTTGTGGAGAAATAGAAACGCTTTTACACTGTTGATGGGAATGTAAATTATTTCAACCATTGTGGAAGATGGTGTGGTGATTCCTCAAAGATCTAAAACCAGAAATACCATTTGACTCAGTAATTCCGTTACTGGGTATATACCCAAAGTAATATAAATCATTACATTATAAAGGCATATGCACGTGTGTGTTTACTGCAGCACTATTCACAATAGCAAGAACATGGAATCAACCCAAATGTCCATCAGTGATAGACTGGATAAAGAAAATGTGGTTCACATACACCATGGAATACAATGCAGCCATAAAAAGAAATGAGATCATGTCCTTTACAGTAACATGAATAAAGCTAGAAGCCACTATCCTCAGCAAACTAACACAGGAATAGAAAACCAAACACCTGATGTTCTTACTTATGTATGGGAGTTGAACAATGAGATCACGTGGACACAGGGAGGGGAACAAAACACACTGGGTACAGTTGGAGGGTGTGGTGGGAGGAGGGAGACTATTGGAAAAATAACTAATGCATACTGTGCTTAATACCTAGGTGCTGGGTTGATAGGTGTAGCAAACCACTATAGCATGTGACTACCTATGTAACAAACCTGCACACACTGCACATGTGCCCCGGAACTAAAAGTAAAAATAAATTAAAAAATAAAAAAGACAAAAACATTAATATTTAATCCAATTAACATACATATAATTCTGTATCCTTGATTTTATATCCAAAAATTAGAAGTACACATTTTTCTCTATATTCATTAGATACTTACAAAATTGATTCTATACTAGGCTATAAAGCAAGGCATAACTTATTTCAAATAACAGGTATTTCACATAATAGGTTTTCAATTGTATTGATGCAAACTGCTTCCTTTCATGTATCTCACAAAGGAACTTAAACAGGTAAGTATGGTTATCTAAGAGATATGTATTTCCTGCGATTGAAAATGTTATAGAAGGCACTTTTGAAGAAGAAAAGTTAATTGGACCCTACTGTCAAAAAAGCTAAGAAAATCCTGGGTCAAGCAAATCAATTTCCATAGTCTTATATAGCCTTATGTACGAGGAAGTAGAACAAAAGTTAAAGACCTCCTCCCTGACATGAGTCTAGCTTAAATCCAGCGGTGGCATTCACTGTAGTGTGGAAATTTGGGACAAGATAGTCTATCTCACAGTATTTCAGATTGCTTATTGATAAAATGTGAACATATAATATTAATGTAAAGATTAAATGAGATGAAACATACAAAGTCTTTAAAGGAGTGCCTAGTATACATTACACATTCAGAAAATTTCAACTTTATTATGTATGTTCACATTGACTCTCTTAGAGAGGATTCATAGTATATGACATCCTCCAAACTTGCTCTCCACTGGGCTCTTTTGTTGTTGTTGCTATTAATTTGTTTCAGAAGCAGCTCAAGGAAATACCATTCTGTACAATACATTTTAAGAATTACTATTGCAGAGGAGTCGTTCTAAATTTATGATTTCAGACTCACTAAAATAAAAATTAACTGAGCGCATATTCATTCTATCAACAAATACAACTTGAGTTCTTACTGTGGAGCAGATATTTGTGGATCCTGCACTGGCAGGTGGGAGTGAAGGCAGGGGCATCTTGTCTGTCTTAGCTAAAGCACAGTAATTTTCAGAGTCAAAACATTTCAATAAATGTCAAAGGTCATGAGGATGGTCCCCAAATTTGGCAATTTCAATGATTTCCTTTTTCTTATTAGCAATTGTTTCATTCCTATACAGAGAATTATAGATCTTGTGTGTTACTTGTGTTCTGTATGTAATTTGCTTGTGCAGTATTCTCATGCTTTTTCAATGTCACATAATTAATACCTCACTCAGCAAATATTTTTATGACTCTACAATGGCATTGTGCTAGACATTGTCACGAAAAAGTGAATGAGTGACACAATTCTGCCTTCATTGGGTTGCAGTCTCCCTTGGAAAAAAAAATTTCTAAATAAGCAGTGACAGTAACACAGACTGCCATGATATTTGAGAACACAGCATTAAGTAACAGCAGCAACAATTTCTATACAAATGAGTATGCTATTAATTTATGTAATCCATGTTAAATATTCTTAAGAATTTAAAGCAAACACAAAACCTTTTTTGTTGAGTCTCAGAATGCAATTTGTGTTACTAACTAGAATACTCTGTTGTTAATTTGAGTTTATTAAGATTTTTAAAAAGACAAAAATGAGAGGTCTGTCATGGAGGCTAACAATTTCAAATCATATCTCCAAGGCAAGTCTATGGACATTTGGAAAACAGGGACATTTCAAATGTCCCAAGGATAGAGACCCTTCTTACCCAGACACATATAGTTAAAGCAACTAAAAAACAATGCCAAGTATCTACGTGTGTGTGTGTGTGTGTGTGTGTGATGTGTGCGATGTATGCACATCTATTTTTCCCTAACAAGACAATATGAATGACTTAGCATTTCTCCATCCTAAACTTCTTTTAAAAATTGTTCTAAGTTGCTTTGTTCATTTTGATCAGGACTTATTTGGCCACTGGAGATCTTCTGCAGTTCCATATAAATTTTAGGATTATTTTTTCTATTTCCGTGAAGAATGTCATTAGTATTTTGATAGGGATTGCATAAAATCTGTAGATCGCTTTGGGTAGCATGGACTTTTTAACAATATCAATTCATCTAATCCATGAACATTGGATATCTTTCCATTTATTCGTGTCCTCTTCAATTTTTTCATCAATGTTTTATACATTTTATTATTGAGATCGTTCACCTCCTTGGCTAAATTTATTCCTTTTGGCATTATTATTGGGGCTATAATAAATAGGGTTGTTTTACTTTCTTGATTTCTTTTTTATATAGTTTGCTATTGGTGTATAGAAACACTACTGATTTTTGCATGTAGGTTTTGTATCCTACAACTTTACTGAATTCATTTATTAGTTCTAAAAGTTTTTTGCTATATTCTTTAAAGTTTTCTATATGTAAGATCAGGTCATCCGTAAAGAAGGATAATTTGACTTCCTCCTTTCTAATTTGGATTCCCCTTATTTCTTTCTCTAGACTAATTGCTCTGGCTAGGACTTCTGGTACTATGTTAAATAAAAGATGAAAGTAGCCATCCTTATATTGTTCCAGATCTTAGAGGAAAGAGTTTAACTATTCCCCATTCAGTATGATGTTAGCTATGAATTTGTCATATATGGTTTTTATTGTGTTGAGGTATGTTAATTCTACAGCTAATTTATTGAGAGTTTTTATTATGAAGTGAACTTGAATTTTATCAAATGCTTTTCCTGCATTTATTGAAAAGATTATATACTTTTGTAATTGATTCTGTTGAAATAATATTTCATATTTATTGATTTGAATATGTTGACCCATCCTTAACGAATCTCACTCGATCACGGTTAATGATCATCCTAATGTGCTATTGAATTAGTTTTTCTAGCATTTTGTCAGATTTTTGCATCAATGTTTGTCACGGATGTTGGCCTATATTTTCGTTTTTGTTATGTCCTTGTCTGGTTTTGGTATCAGGGTAATGCCAGCATCATAGAATGAGTTTGAAATAATTTCTATTTTAGTAACCAAGACACCATGATATTGGCATAAGAAATGGACACAGAACAATGTACCAGAATAAACGACACAGAAATAAACTCACTATAGCCAATTGATTTTTAACAAAGATACCAAGAACACACAGTGGGGAAAGAACAGTCTCCTCAAAAATGGTGCTATAAAAATTGGATATCCACATGCAGAAGAATAAAAGATCATTATCTCTTACCATATACAAAAGTCAACTCAAAATGGATTACAGATTTAAATGTAAGACCTGAACCTATAAAACTACTATAAGAAAACATAAGGAAAATGTTTCATGAGCTTAACCTGGGCAATAATTCTTTGGATAAAAACTCAAAAGCTCAGGCAACAAAAGCAAAAAAAGAAAAATGGGGTTAAATCAAACTAAAAAGATTTTGCTAAACAAAGAAAATAATCTTTGTCTAAACAGACAACTTGCAGAATCAGAGAAAATACTTGCAAATTATGCACCTGGCAAGGATAATATCTAGAATATATAAGGAACTCAGACAATTCTATAGCAAAAAAAAAATCTTATTTTGAAATGGGCAAAATACCTGAATAAATATTTCTTCAAGGAAAACGTACAAAAATCCAGTACGAATATAAAAAATGCTAAGCATCATCAATCATCAGGTAAGTGCAAATCAAAGCTACAATGAAATATCATCTCACCTTAGTTAGAATGGCTATAATAAAAAAGATAAATAACAAATGCTAGTCTGGATGTGGAGAAATAGGAACCCTTATACACTGTTGGGAATGTAAATTAATGTTGGCATTATGAAAAATAATATGGAGGTCCCTCAAAGAATTAAAAATAGAACTATCATATGAGCCAGCAATCCCACTGCTGTATATGTATCCAAAAGAAATGAAATCAGTATGTCCAAGAGATAGCTGCACCCTCATGTTCATTGCAACATTATTCTTCATAGAGAAGATATGAAATCAACACAAGTATCTATCAACAGATGAACAGATAAAGAAAATATATACATATGCACACACACACAAAGAAATACTAATCATCAACAAAAATGAATGAAATCTTGTCATTTATGGTAACATGGATAAACTTTGATGACATTGTGTTAACTGAAAATACAAGAACAGAAAACCGAGTACAGCATGATGTCACACATTCGTGGAATTTTAAAAAGCTGATCTCATATAATTACAGAGCAGAGTAACGCTTACTAGTGGCTGAGAAGAGTAGGGAGTAGGAAGGAATGGGGAAAGATTGTTCAACAGATACAAAATTACAGATATATAACAGAAATAAGTTCTGGTGTTCTATTGCACAGTAGGATGGATATAGTTAACAATATCAGAATAGAGAATGTGAAAGTCCTCACCACAAAATAATGATAAATATTTGAGGTCATAGATAAGCTAAATACCCTAATTTGATTTTTACTCAAGGTATACATGTATCAAGACATCACACTATACCCATAAATCTGTACAAGTATTATGTACCAATTAAAAATAAAATCTAAGATTAAAAAAAGCACACAAAAATTATTCTAAGTTTTTGGCTCCTTGACAGCAAAACACACTGAGAAATAAGACGTTCATTTGATTATGGAAATGCTGGAAAGCTGGAAGTCAACTTTAAGTGTACTCCCTTTAAGTGACCTTCATAATACAGTTTTTCTGCAAGTATTTCTGCGAGAGTCATCTGTGCTGCTAATTAGTTTTTAGATTCGCTTACCTTTTTCTGTTAATTGGAAGTTATCACTCTGCTTCTCATCCCCCCATCCCTTAATATTATTCACTAAGAATAGTTACAAGAAATAATTATTCATGCTTATATGTACAATTTGTTTATTTGGAAAGAATTCTGTATTGGTAAATAAATCCAGGCAACAGGAGTTGGCAGGAAGACTATTATGGAGACATTTTGATAAGTAGTGTTTATGGGTGTGTGGCAAAGCACACCATTGCAAATTTCAAATTTTCAAATTTCAAGTTTTCAAATTTCAAGTATTTAAATTTCAGATTTTCCCAGAAATTTTGAAATGGAGATTGAGATAGAGTCAAGATTGGGACACCCAAAAGTGGTTGCCAGAGCCCTGAGCACTACACTTAGGGAACCCTAGTTTAACTATCACTGGAGGAAAATGTATAGGTAATTTCGTAGATGTATAGAAAATAGGTGATCCTGATGTCAAATAGCACATGATAGAAATAATGTTTCATTTCTGATAGAAATAACAGGTGATTCTACTGATAAATAAAGTATTCTTTTCAAAATTCTTCTCTATGTCAAGAATACAAAGGAATGGTTTTACAGAAAACTGAAGTTTTTTTCTAAATACATGCATGCACCTGTGTTCACATTTTGTGTATGGGTGTGATTCCTTTGGAGATATAAAAACCCTTTATCATATACACATCAGGTTCTAAATGGGTGTTTATAATTCTATTTGTTCTATAGTGAAAAGTGAGGCTTTAAAAAGCCATTACTAATGTTGCTATTAGTGAAAGATTATGTAGCTGCTATTTTGCTTTAGATCACAGTTTTTTTGGTTTTGTTTTTACATATGAGAATTATTACTCTCGTAGTATGTTCTCAGAGAAACTTCGATACGCACACACATGAACATGCATGCTAACATCTACTGTTTTGTATAAACAATAAGGTTTACTGGAAGAACATACAAAAAGTCAAGATGCATGTTGCATTGGATTTTTCATAAGGTGAGGAAGACGAGATGCATCCTTGCTGTTGGTCAAGTGCGTTTGCACTGTTCCTGTTCCCACACTTTGCACAATTCTTTTCTAGGTCTGAAATCACTGACCCCCAACTACATACAGTGTCTATTAGTCGGAGGTTCTCAGAGAAACAGAATATATACCCAATATAAATCTCCTCACATATAAACATAAACACAAGGAGATTTATTACAGGAGTTAATTGAAATTGGCTCACACAATTATGGTGATTAAGAAGTCCCATCGGCCGGGTGCGGTGGCTCACGCCTGTAATCCCAGCACCTTGGGAGGCCGAGGTGGGTGGATCACGAAGTCAGGAGATTGAGACCATCGTGGCTAACATGGTGAAACTCCGTCTCTACTAAAAATACAAAAAAAAAAAAAAAAATTAGCTGGGCATGGTGGCGGGCGCCTGTAGTCCCAGCTACTCCAGAGGCTGAGGCAGGAGAATGGCATGAACCCTGGAGGCGGAGCTTGCAGTGAGCGGGGATAGCGCCACTGCACTCCAGCCTGGGCAACTGAGCAAGACTCCATCTCAAAAAAATAAAAGCAAAAAAGTCCCATCATCTGCTTGGTGTCTGCAAACTGAAGAACCAGGAAAGCCAGTGAGGTAATACAGTTTGCGTCTAAAGGTTTGAAAACCAGGAGTGTGATACCTGATGGCAAAAACAAAACAAAACAAAATCCCAAGTCAAACAGCAAGCAAACGTATTCTTTCTGCACCTTTTTTGCTCTATGTAGACCCTCAAGGTATTGCATGATGTCCACTCACATTAACGAGGGTGGATCTGCTGATAACAAATATCAATCTTGCAGACACAACTAGCAACAATGTTATGCCAGCCTGGGTAACTCTTAGCCCAGTGAAGTTAACACAACATTAACCATCACAGGACCTCTGGCAGAGACCAATAACTGTCTCCCAATATTTTTTGCCTCCTTATTCTATAGGAATAGAATTATATAGTCAGTTTTGTGTTGCAACCCAACAATAGGAACTTTGGATCTTGTTTTTCTTTGTGTAATAATAAACCTGGCATGTGGCACAAGTTTAAAACTCTATGCTTGCTACATCTTTATGTCCTCGAGTTATACTCAAGTACATAAAGTTATAAGTTACATTATTAACTTGCCTAGTTTCTCCAGCACTTGGACCCTCATATTCATGTCAATATCTTTTGTCAGAGAGTTTTGACCTAGTAACTGAGACCTATTGACTTTTAAGGTCTGAAAATTTATCTAGCCATCTGGATCTTCAAAAATAGTTTGTTTTGGTTTTTTGTCTTACTGTGCATGCCTAGCTTCCCCACAGATTGGTAATGAAAATTTTATCCGTCCAAACAACCACATGAACCTACCACATCCCCACTGTTGCCTGTACTTCCACAGCTAGGTCACAGACCAAATCACTGTATGTCTGCTTCATGATAAGGAATTTAACCGACAATAGAACCAATAAAAATCCAGGATAGGGAAAGCTGTAGTATTTAGAAGTTCTAATGATATTAGAACAGGAAACCCCTCATAGAACCTACTTTCCATTCACATTTTTCTTTTTTAGGGGAGATCTATTTCAAAACAACATTTTAGAGAGAAGCCTGTACATAAAATGTATAAAGAGCATCTCTGATTAAATCAGGGTGAAATCCACAGAATTGTTTGGACTCCTATATGACAATATTGAGGCTCCAGAGCAGTAAAAATGACTTTAAAACACATCAGAGACAGACCTGGGGGGAGAAACCTGGGTTTATAGGCTTTCTTTCCCGAGCTCCTTCTCACCACCACCTCATGGCCAACTCCATAGGCAATGCACATTCTTAGACGGAAATCCCAAAGTTTATTTGACATATGAGATTAAATTAAAAGCAGTTAAAATGTTTACTGATAATATTTGAGAGAAAGACTTTGCTTTTCTTCTGGTATTTAACTTGGTGGGTGAAAAATGTTCCCTTCCCAACCTTTTCTTGTAATTAGAGGTAAGTCCATTCTCATGATGGTAATATGCTAATATGCTAATATGAAACAGAACTCTTGAGGAAAGTTTATTCCTAGAAGAATGTCAGAGTATTTGTTTCTCTGTAGTTTGGTGGTCTTCATTAACAATCTCCAATGAAAGAAATTTTGGTGGGATGCCTTTTACGTTAGCCAAGTATTAAATAGCATTCATATAACATACTGGCAAATTTAAAACATTAATGTTTATAACTGAAAATAAAACCCAGTAATTCTCAATGGATTAGAAAATATTAGAAACTATATTCCAAAGAAGTTATATAATTATGCTGATCGCATTTTGTATTCCCATAATTTTATTGGCTTATAAATTATTCCATGTATTTTGTCCAATAAAATTATTTAATTGGTAAAAGAAATTGCAGTTTGGGTACAGATACAATTTAGCTCACTTTATGCATTTTGGCATATCATTCCTCTGCAAAATTTATAAATTACAATGAATGAGGTCATGTGAGTGGCAGTGGAAAATAAAATGCATCTATATATGCATTTTTAATAGGATTCAGCATATTTCAAGAGCACAAAAGGATTGCGAAGCAGAGGCTTTTTGTAAATATTGAAAAACAATGTTTAAGAAACTCTATTTCTAAAGCAACATTGTCCTTCTCTGTTCTCTGATTCCATACTAAATCTTTTTACAAATGTGATTTGTAATTTACATCCTAATAATTTGGATTCTTTTGTTTTTGGGAAACTAAAACAAAAAATTCAAGGTAATGTTATTTATTTAAAACAATGTCATGGAGATAAATTGTCATTAAGGAATAGACAGCAAGATGGAAAGATAGATGGGCAGACAGATAGATATACATAACTCTATGGACTCATAATTATACAGACACTTACGTAGTTAGAGTTACAGCATACAATCTGTCTGAGAAAGTACAGTTTTTTTTCCTCTTTCGTTACCCTCGTGTTCCCAAATCTAGCATTTTGTGCTCTAGTTACATTAAACAGCAGATTTCAGGAATATTTTATGCTGTTTTTCATTTTCCAGTCTTTGCTTCTCCTCCTTCCTTGTACTGCATTGTCTTTCCTTCTTATATGCCTAATCAGCTGTGAGGGCAGACATTATTATCTCCTCTCTGAAACTCTCCCTGGTCTGCCTTCCTGGAATTTATTTCCTCCCTGTACTATTTCCGGATTTCAAATTATTTTCACATATCAGACCTTAGCTGATAGTCTTAAATATTCTGAAGTCTCAGACAATCTGAAGTACACCGAATTTGGCAATCTGCTAGAGAAAATAAAGAATGGCATCGGGAAAAATTATTCCTCTGAAATCTGTCTGTTTTCCTGAATAAAATATTTCTCCTGGTCACAATGACTATGATTATTTATACTTTCTCCACATGCCTGAAATATATTGAACCTTCCCATTTAGCAAAGGTCTTTGCCTCCTATGTCCTAGGAAGATCCAATGCCATCAAACAGGAAACATGGATCTTGTGACATGCTTGTTCTTTCTGTCCTTCTAGGGACTATAATTTTTGAATCGTAGAGCAAGTTCATAGTTAATTTGGCTAATTACTGACAGATAGCTCTTTAGAAGATCCGTACTAAGTTACGGTCAACTAGCAGAGCTCAATATCCCCTGCTTATGTATACTTTTCTCAACAGTTAGCTAATCTAATTTTTACTTTATGCCAATCAGATGTGCAAAGCTAGCTTTCGTTGTTGGCTTTCATTTGGATTTTCCTGATCACTAAGGAGTTTGACATTTCTTATTCTCTTATCCATTCAGTTTTCACATTCTGCGAAATCAGAATATGTACTGTTTTTTTTTCTTTATTTCTTTTTTTTTAAAAAAATACTGGATACATGTGCAGAAGGTGCAGGTTTGTTACATAGGTATACGTGTACCTTGGTGGTTTGCTGCACCTATTAACCCATCCTCTAACTTCCCTCCCCGCGCCCCCCGCCCCCCACCAGGCTCTGGTGTGTGTTGTTCCCCCCTGTGTCCATCTATTCTCAAAGTTCAACTCCCACTTATAAGTGAGAATATGCAATGCTTGGTTTTCTGTTCTCGTGTTAGTTTGCTAAGGATGATGGCTTCCAGCTTCATCCATGTCCCTGCAAAGGACATGATCTCATTCCTTTTTATGGCTGCATAGTATTACATGTGTATACGTACCACATTTTATTTATCCAGTCTATCTTTGATGGACATTTGGGGTGGTTCCACATTTTTGCTATTGTAAATAGTGCTGGAATAAACATGTGTGCATGTGTCTTTATAGTAGAATGATTTATATTATTTTGGGTATATACCCAGTAATGGGATTGCTGGATCATATGATATTTCTGCTTCTAGATTCTTGGGGAATCGCCATACTGTCTTCCATAATGGCTGAACTAATTTACACTCTCATCAACAGTGTAAAAGTGTTCCTATTTCTCCACAGCCTCGCCAGCATCTATTGTTTCCTGACTTTTTGATGATCCTCATTCTGATTGGCATGAAGTGGTATCTCATTGTGGTTTTGATTTGCATTTCTCTGATGATCAGTGATGCTGAGCTTTTTTCCTATGTTTGTTGGCCTCATTAATGTCTTCTTTTGAGAAGTGTCTATTCATATTCTTTGCCCACTTTTTGATGGGGTTGTTTTTTTCTTGTAAGTATGTTTAACTTCCTTGTAAATTCTGGATATTAGACCTTTGTCAGATCGGTAGATTGCAAAAATTTTCTCCCCTTCTGTAGGTTGCCTGTTCACTCTGATGATAGTTTCTTTTGCTGTGTGGAAGCTCTTTAGTTTAATTAGATCCCGTTTGTTAGTTTTGGCTTTTGTTGAAATTGCTTTTGGCATTTCAGTTATGAAGTCTTTGCCCATGCCTTTGTCCTGAATGGTATTGACTAGGTTTTCTTCTAGGGTTTTTACATTTTTGGGTTTTACATTTAAGTCTTTAATCCATTTTGAGTTAATTTTTGTATAAAGTATAAGGAAGGGGTCCAGTTTCAGTCTTCTGCATATGGCTAGCCAGTTTTCCCAGCACCATTTACTGAATAGGAGATCCTTTACCCATTGCTTGCTTTTGTCAGGTTTGTCGAAGATCAGACGGTTTTAGACATGTGGTGTTATTTCTGAGGCCTCTGTTCTGCTCCATTGGTCATGTCTGTTTTGGTACCATTATCATGCTGTTTTGGTTCCTATAGCCTTGTAGTATAGTTTGAAGCCAGGTAGCGTGACACCTCCAGCTTTGTTCTTTTTGCTTAGGATTGTGTTAGTTGTACAGGGTCTTCTCTGATTCCATATGAAATTTAAAATCGTTTTTTTCTAATTCTGTGAAGAATGTCAATGGTAGTTTGATGGGAATAGCATTGAATCTATAAATTACTTTGGGCAGTATGGCCATTTTAATGATATTGATTCTTCATGAGGATGTAATGCTTTGCATTTGTTGGTGTTGTCTCTTATTTCCTTGAGCAGTGGTTTGTAGCTCTCGAAGAGTTCCTTCACATCCCTTGTTAGCTGTATTCCTAGGTATTTCAGTCACATTTTAGTGATTGTGAATGAGAGTTCATTAATGATTTGGCTGTCTGCTTGCCTATTGTTGGTATAAAGGAATGTTTTTAATTTTTGCACATTGTTTTTGTCTTCTTTAAATTTATTATTCATTTTCAGAAAGGTTTCTTATAGCCTTAAATATAAAATATATGTGAGTTTCAAGGTGGGAAATGGCATTTTCCAATCTATCGTTTGTTAACTCAGTCTAAGGTAGTGGTTATCAAAGGACACGGATTTTTCCCCTTGGAATTTTGGAAATATGGGGAGACATTTTGTGTTATCTTGGTGATTGGGGGGAGTTATATTGGCATGTTGTGGGTTAGAACCAGGGAAACTAGATTTTCTACAAAACTTTGATATGTTTCACTAGGTAATTATTTGACTAGAAAATACTTAGAATTATTTGATCCTAAAACTGAACTCCATTTTAAATATACCACAAAGTAATTTTGAATAGTTTTTCATATACGCTGTTTTCCCCAGAAATGCACCTATAATACAAATTTATGAAAGCATTGTGGGGAACCTTACCAAAAAATGTTGATCATTTTTGAAAATCAAATCATAGACACTAATGAACCTCTTGGTGTTTGAATATACATTGAAACATCCATTCATAAATTAACATTTGTAGCTTTGAAGTCATAGTAATTCTATACATAGATGCTAATATAGCCTTGACAAACAATTTACCATTTTCAAATACTGAATAGATCATTATAAATTTAAATTATTCTACTTCACCTTATATTAGAGTAATATATTATACTTTTAAAATTATATTTGATATTGAGTTATAGTATACATTTTTGTGAGCATAGAAAGGAAAGCTTTACACAATATTTATTGTTAAAAGGAGATTTGGGGTCTCATGCTACATCAAGGTCTATATTAACCACATGTGAATAGCAATCCTTATTTTGGATAGAATCATATACACATCAAATTTTTTCTTTACGATTTATGCCTTTTAGATTTTTTTGAAGAAATTATCTATACTCAAGGGTCACAACAATATACACATACATTTTCTTCTATTAAAAAATACATATGTATACACATATATTACTTCTATTAATTTTGTCGCTGTAACATCCATGTTTAAGTTTAATCCAAATAGAGTGCAAGATGATAGATAACAAGATAAGTACGTAGTTTGATTTTATTTTTTATATTTTGAGCCAGTTTTCCCAATAATATTTGTTTCCTAAGAGTTTATACTTTATCTCCCTTTACTGTGGTGCTGCGTTATCAGATATCAATTTCCCATTATATATAATTCCTAAGAGATCTTTAATCATTTTTTGGTCCTATTTTTCAGTTCCTTCAGGAGTACTTTACATTTTTTATAATGTGTTTTTGGCATATTGTGATATGTATCTGTACTATTCAAAATCTTGATTCTTTTGTATAAATTTTAAATGATTTTATTCAATTTATAAAAACTAGCCAGAATATTGCTGACAACCTGAATTGATACATTTATTGCGGGGGAATTGACATCTTCACACAATTAATTTTCTGCGTTCATAAACGTGTGTATCTTCATTTGTACATAATTTTTGTGTTATTTAAATTTTATTCCCCACATACACACTGTGCATTATATAAGTCAATTGTGATACATTTGATGTTTTTTGTTCTAACTCTAAATTATATATTATGTATTTCTAAGATAACTACTGTGATTATAGAGAATTATAATTGTTTTTCAAAGGTGTACATGAATCTGAGGATCTTGTTGAAATATCATGTACTTGGAATGATTTCTGACTTCTGGTGTTTTTTTCTGTGTAAAGAATCACACTGTCTGCCCATATTGAGAGTTTTATATCTCCCTTTCCAATCTTTACACCTCTTTTCTTTTCCTCTTTCTTGTGTTATTGTATTGGGGGAGTTCCAGTAAAATATTAAAAAATTGGTGATACAAGTCAACTTATCTTGCCACTAATCTTAAAGAAAATGTATCTGAAGTTTCTACAGAAATTTTATATTTGTTGTATATTTTGGTCAACAACCTTCATCAAGTTAAAAAATATGCAAATATGCATTGATTCCTATTTCTTAGGAGATTGATGATATATTTTTAGAGAATTTACCATCGTTAACAGCATTGGCTCAAAGTAGACTGTTTTAGTTCAAACTGTGATGCAATCACTACCCAATGTATGACTTTCTGTCTTCCTCCCTTGCCACTTATGTAAAATGTAGTCAATAATAATATTTTTCTCATATGGATTTCTGAGTGTTAAATCAATTAACATGTGAAAAGGTCTCAGTGCCTGGTACATGGGAAATGCTAATTGCTAAGTATTATTTATTTGATTTTAAGAGAAATTTAGTTATAATTTATTCAAATATTTTATGTCTTTATATGCACATGTATATTATCTTTGTTTTTTTTCTTTTTAAGACTCTTATTATGTGGATGTTTTTACTTATTTATATATGCCCTTCCTGTATCTTATTTTTTTTCATTATATTCCATCATTGGTTGACCATAGATAATTCCTCTGCAAAATGTTCCTGCTCACTAATTGACACTAACTGACATTTCATCTGTATATATTCTGGTCTTTTATATTCTTTACTTATTGTCTTTTTAATGCTCAAAATTTTGACATGCTTCTTACATTGGCAGTTGGGAGATAGTTTTATTTCAATGCAAGGATTATTACTTATGTTGAATTTGTACATGTACCCAAATTCTTATTTGTACAGTAAAACTTTTAAGAAATATTTAAAATATTAAAGAGATGATGTATAATATCTCATAAAGTACATAAAGAGTATTATAGTAAATACTCATATGTCTAATTTTGAATGTAGAATGGTGCTATATCTATTAAGTTTCCATCTACATATCTCCTTAATGTCATCTCTTGTAGTCACAGCAGAGGAATCCACCATTGTGAATTTTGTGCTTGCATTCTGTTGCTTTTTTTCTTTGTACAAATATTTAGTACAATGTCTCATGCATATTTAAAATATATCCTTCTATAACTTGCTTATGTGTCCTTCTGTGACTTGTTTATTTCACTAAACATTATGCTGGTGAAATTTATGTTGCTACATAAGGTTTTAATTTATTTATTTTCAAAACTTTATAGTATTTCATTAATTCACTACAATTTGTTTATCTGTTCTTAGATTGATAGACCATAGAGCCTTTTCATAAAAACAATTGAATTCTAAATATTCTTTTATATTCCACCAGGTACATATTGTCAAACATTTCTCCGTGGCCTAACTAACACTTGATACTGCAGCCTTTTTCATTTATTTTAATACGGTAGGAATAAAATAATGTTTTGTTATGATTCAATTTGTAAATCATTGACTGTGTACAAGGTTGAGTTTTCCTATTGTATAAGCCATGCCTTTTTCCTTTATTATAAAATACCCATTTGTGTCTTCTGCTTATACTTTAACTGTTTTGTGTTTTTATCTTAAAGATCTATAAATCTTTCGTATGGACTTCAAATACTATGGCTTTGTCTGTTATTTTCATCCCAAATACATTGATACAGTTTGAAATGTATTCTTTAAACATTTTAAATAATTTTTCAATTTTTATTATTTATTTATTTATTTATTAGATGAAATTTTGCTCTTGTTGCCCAGGCTGGAGTGCAATGGCACTATCTTGCTCACTACAACCTCCGCTTCCCAGGTTCAAGCGATTCTCCTGCCTCAGCCTCCCGAGTAGCTTGGATTACAGGCATCCATCACCCTGCCCAGCTAATTTTTGTATTTTTGGTTGAGACGGGGTTTCACCATGTTGGTCAGCCTGGTCTTGAACTCCTGACCTCAGGTGATCCTCCCATCTCAGTCTCCTAAAATGCTGGGATTACAGGCATGAGCCACCATGCCTGGCCTTAATTTTTAGATATTTTTAATAAAATATTTTGCTATGCACATGTTTTCATTTTATTTTAATGTATTTAACATTTTTTTATTTCTCCAAGTTCATAAATACATTTCTCAATATTTTAACTTCCGAACTATATTTATAACAACATTCAAAGTAATGTCAGTTAATTTAGTTTTGACAGAATAAACTTTAAAAGGTTTGCTTTGATATCTTTAACTGCATAAAATTAAAATAAAACTTTTTGGAATTAACTGACCTTCTCTTTAAAGCATCTGTGACACAGATGTAGATATGGAATAAATTAGATCTGCTGAAATATTTTTCTGTCAATGGACACAACACCATAGTAGCTATTTCTTCATTTTTCATACGTAAACTTAAATTATAAAGTGAATGAAATTTGTGAATGAAAACACAATTAGATCTAAATGAAAGGTCATGTTTTATAGAGTGATATGTGCCTGCACTTCCTGTACTCACGTGTCTCTGAATTCAGTTTTCTTGTATCAACTACTAACTTTTGCAATAGAGTCTAATGTTTCTTCTGCAGATTTCTACCTACTAGTTTTCATGTAACCAGTGACATACAAAGTGGTTTCTATGGTGAATGATAAATGTCAACAGATATTTGTGCAAGCTGTACACTCACAGTCTTCAGAGGCTAGCATTAAGTACTTAATTTTTTATTAAATACAAGCATTATTTTCAGAGCTAATTCATGCTAAAATATTTATTCCAAAGCCTAAGAAGCATTACTAAACAAGTTTACAAAGTGGTTTTTGATGCTTGCAATACAATAAGTGAAGCCACCACTGCAGGAAATGCATGAGACTACTCTTTATATGGTCTATGTTGGAGATTAGTCAAGTTTCATTCCACATATGTATTTTATATACAACCTGCTTACAATTTTTCATAGTTCTACTGACCCAAACAGCAATACCTGATGGCTTTGTGGATCTCACAAGACAACACTCAGGACCCTGCACACCTGGCTAGTATATTAAGTGGTCAACAGGAATCTCTATCGCAATTACTTAGGTCCTGAAGGAATTAGGTATCCCTAGTTACTCCTTTCAGAGCACATTTGATTTACTAAAGAAATTATTCCCTCAAACAAGTTTTCCAAACTTTTAGGCTTTTCTTCTTCCTTGGGAGCACCAATTATTCTTAGGTTTGGTCATTTAACATAACCAAAACTTCTTGAGGCTTTGCTTATTTTTCTTAATTCTTTTTTTCATTGTCTTCGTTGGATTGGGTTAATTCAAAAGCCTTGTCTTCAAGCTCTGAAATTCTTTCTTCTACTTGTTTGATTCTATTGTTGAAACTTTTCAATTTATTTTGCATTTCTCTCAGTTTGTCTTTCATTTCTAGAAGTTGTGATTGTTTTTCATTTATGCCATCTGTTTCTTTGGAGGTTTATTCGCCCATATCGTGCATTAATTTTTTAATTTTTTAAGTTGGTTTTCATCTTTCTCCTGTGCCTCCTTGAGTAGCTTAATAATCAACCTTCTGAATTCTTTTTTGTGGAAATTCTGTGATTTCTTCTTGGTTGAATCCATTGCTACTGTTTTGGGGGGGTGAAAAAAAAAACACCTTGCTTTGTCATATTACCAGAATTGTTTTTCTGGTTTCTTCTCATTTGGGTAGACTATGTCAAAGGAAAATTCTTGGGATCAAGAGCTGCTGTTCAGATTATTTTGTTCCATGAGGCGATCGCTTGATATTGTGCTCTTTTCCCTATAAATGGGGCTTCCTGAGAGCCAAACTGCAGTGACTGGTTTTGTTCTTCTGGGTCTAGCCACTCAGCAGAGCTACCAAGCTCAGTCCTGTGATGTGATCCTTCTTCAGGTCTCTCAGCTGTGGATACCAGCACTTCCTCTAGTGGAGGTGGCAGGCGAGTGAAGTGGACTCTGTGGGAGTCCTTGGTTGTCATTTATTTAGTGTGCTGGTTTTCTCAAATGCTGGTTGTGCTAGACTTTAAGCTGCCACATAAACAGACACAAGACTCCTGGCTAACCAGGATGTTACAGGCAGTAGAATTCACTGCTGTTTTCTCCTTTCTTGGAGCAGAGTTGTTCTTTTATGAGTTGCTGTAATGACTTGAGTTGGTTGGCTTCCAGCTAGGAGGTGGTGTCTTCAAGAGAGCATCAGTTGCAGTAGTATGGGGGATACAAGCTCGCCCTAAGGCTGCCTGGGTAAGTATTCAGGTTTCTCAGGGCATGGTGTGGTGGGTATAGAGCACCCAAGAGATTATGTCTTTTGACTTCAGCTACCAGGACAAGTAGAGAAAGACCATCAAGTGCAGGCAGGGTTAAACATGTCTGAGCTCAGACTCTCCTTGGGCAGGGCTTGCTTTGGCAGCTGTGGGGACGGGTGTGTGGTTCTCAGGCCAGTGAAGTTATGTTTCCAGGGGGGGATTATGGCTGCTGTTGCTGTGTCATACAGGTTTCCAGGGAAGTAGGGAAAAGCCAGTAGTGACAGGCCTCACCCAGCTTCCATGCAGCCAGCAAAGCCCATCTCACTCCTATGGTGCCCCACCAACAACACTGAGTTTATATCCAGGCAGCCAGTGAACAGGGCTGAGATCGTGCCCCAGGCTGCAAGTATCCCTCTGAGAAAGCAAGCAGTGCTTTCAGTCCCCACCGCTCCCCACATGTCACAGCTTCTGTTTCATACCTGGACTTCCCATTTGCCCCTGCTCCCTTGGATTCTGCCCAGGAAAATTCATGCTTAGTCTAAATTATTACAAAGCTCTGCTGGAAGTTTCCTTCTCCCTGTGGTTCTTCCCCAATTAGACTGGCAGCCCTCCCTAAAGACCCCTGTGAGATAAAGTCAGAAATGGCTTCCCTGGCCTTCCCTGGAGACCAGGAGTGCCTACAGGGCCTTTCTTGCTGCTGCTAATTTGTTCAAAAGTAAAATTAGAGTTTTCTGACTTAGAAGGTATTATTCCATTGCGTTCATAAAATAAACTAAGTGGCTTTTGCTCTTTCTAAGTTTTTTATTGTAACAACTTGTTTGTTGCAGGAATAAAGTGTTCTTTGAAAGTATAATAGAACTCAATCAACTTCAATATCCTTTGGAACTGGGTATTTCTGACACATTTAAAAGTTTTGATAATCTTTTGTTATTAAATTTTTTATTTCTTCTGACAAATATTTAATATTTTCTATAAATTTAGCTATTTCACTAGATTCTGAAACATATTATTGTATTTTATAATGCTTAATGTTTATTGTGTTTACAGTTATTATCCATTTAAAATCTATACATTATCTTCTTTTTTTCTTGATCAGTTTTATTAGAGGTATGATCATACATATGTATTTTATAGGAAACATGTATTAAATTTTATTAAATTTCAATTCTATTAATTTTTTGTTTTGACCTCTATTATACTGAATTTTGTATTTTTTTGCTTTCCATGTCTTTTCAAACATTTATAATATAGTTTCATTATATATTAAAATTACATTGACTCTTCCATTGTGATATACTTTATATACATCATTTCTATAAAATTGATTTTGTAATGTCCATTGAGGCTGTTTTTGTCACCTTAAATATAGTTTCCTTAATAGTCCATGCACACTTGAATAGAACAATTCTGTTTTTTATGTGTGATACCTTGAATTCAGCAATTCTGTTTTTAGATCTTCAATGTTTCTGTTTATATTTGTGTACTTGATTCATCAACTAAATCTGACTATATATTTCTTGTTGTATGATGTATAGTAAAAAGTTATCAATAATATGTTCTCATTATAGTATTTCTTGTAACATTATATATTACTTTTCTTTTTCTTCTGTGTCATATTTTTCCTTCAAATTTTGTTTTGGCAGATTTTCAGAATGCAATCCTACTGTTCTTTTGGTCTATAGTTGCCTAGTAGATCTTCTTCTATCATATTATTTCAATCTTTTTTTATTGTTTAAAGTTTTTTTCTCTTATTTATTATAACCTCTTTGTAGTACAATCTGTGGTCTCTAAGATGAATAGAACATTGAGATAGTGGAACACTGGAAATGAGGTAGTTGTAAATTACGAGAGCAATAAATATAATTTTTATATAATGCAGTACTACAAAAGGACTAAACGAAGTAGCATGATAAGAACTAAAAAATATTTTTAGTGAAAGAGTTGCACTGTAATGTATATATAGTAAGATATACCATATACATTTTATGTAAATTCCTAAACTTCTTTTAAGTACTAAATATGGTGAATATGTGAGCTTCTCACTGGTTGAGAGGATAAAAGCCTTACATTTTATGGGCACATAATCATTTTATTTAAACCATGCCTTAAATATGATAAAATGTTAGTATCATTTTAACTCTGTGTAGTGGTAAGATGGGTGTTTAATATATCAATTGCTGTGCATCTATTTTCAAAAATTTAAAAATAAATAAAACCCCTCAAACTCTAAGTTGATTTAAAAAAAAACAATGTTAAGTTGTAGAATGAGTCCATTTAGAAATTCTAAACAAAATAAAATATGCAAATATACAACATAATTTAAATAACTGAGAATTAGAATCTAAATTGGTAATGTTGAATTCCAATTTTTATTTCTTTAACATTAATAACCTTATTCACATTGTTTGAGACTCAAGAGACTCTAGAATTAAGATCAAAATTCTGTGACACCAAGCTTTATTAGTTTGTTCAGTTTTTGCTAATTGTAGTTGTAAATACCAAAAGAAATTCTTCAATCTATTCGAAATATTTTGACTAAGAAATAATACACAAGTAAAATGCCACTTTCCTATACCTAAAATAAGTGACATTTTCAGGGAAATTATTCAGCTTTCACATTACTAGTAAAGACACTTTTCTTCCCAAATGTTCAGATATTCTCGAGGTCTTCTTATCAAGAATCCATAAGTAGACAGTAATTAATTCCTGGCTAAAAATGCATTTCTTCCAGAAGTAAAAGACTCACTCAAGGTAAAAATTTGAATCCAGCACCCACTGTGGACTAACTTGTCTAATTAGTTTTATGCCAAGAAATTCATTATTGGTCCACCAATGGAATAAAAAGTATTTTCAAGTAAATTTAACAAAAGTACAATTTTAAAAATTATTTTTAAGTTAAAACTGCATCATCAATTTTATATTACCTGGCTGTATCAATTAGAAACTGGGTAAGTAAGAGTTGGTGCAACTGAAGATGAGACTGGGATAAAGACTTCAATTTGCCTATTGGTTTTGGCAGGGTGGTATTTGAAGTTCTCCCTGACATGAGCAGTTTTAGTCAGAGATCATGTTGGCATGCTAAAGACCAAAAGCAAAGAGGAAAGTAGAAATAGTGGTGCTAGGCAAAGTCACTTTTACTCTAAAGAGGAAAAGGGAAAGGGTCAAGACCCCAGAAAACATAAAAACAAGGAGACAATCGTTTTCGTTTGTTTGTTTGCTTAAAGAGATTTTAGGCTGGAGAGAATGATCCAAGCAAGAGTAAAGACTTAAGACACAATGGAGAAAGAATATACTATTAGTAACCAATTCCTTGAAAGAGCAAGAGAAAATAGGTAATAAATTTCAATGCTGAATGGTTTTAGTAGAAATAAAAAGTTTGTCTATTGTGATGGAAAATAAACAGACTGCCCCAAGATAGATAAGTATCAACTAGTAGATTAATAATGGGGGTATGAGATATTTCTCTCTGGGGCTTCTATTCTCTCGATAATGAAATAGATTGAAAAAGATTTGAGAAGAGGAAATAAGAGAAAAAGTAAAATAATTATCTCAGTGATGAGAAGCGCCACTTGATCAGGGAACTTTAGTAGGATTGCATGATATTGTAGAAGGCCCAGTTGAGAGCTGTAGTCATAATTTTAAAACAAAGTTTTTCTCCAATCCCTATCAGTTACATAGGTGCAGGCACAAAATAAACAGAGACTTGATGTAATCAGGATAGTCATGTTGGCTGGAAAACATGATAAAGTGGGAAAGGGATAGGAAAGTTAAGTGTTCATGCAAGAAATATTTAAAGGGCTGGAGCATGGAATCTACTGGTTGATCTAGCCTATGGAATGCTCAGTTTTTCAGGATTCCACTGAGATGCCAGATCTACTACAAAATCCAAGTTTAAAATATACTATGAGTTGAAGCAGGAAATACAGGATAGAAACAAAAGTAGGGGCAGTGACTGCAGTCAAACCGCAGATCACAGTGTGCATGGACAGCTAAACTCCGCATTTTGCAAGTAAATATAGTGGGAAGAAATTCTTGGTAAAGACATTTAGCAAAGAAAATAAGCTAAAAAAGGAAGCATTTAGACTGCAATTCTGAGAATGTGTGGATTTGTTTTTCTGCTTATGCCTTTGATGGAATCTGTTATTCACCATGTATCTTGCTGTACAACATATGAACATAACGAAGACAGCAGAATCAGTCCTTAGGGAAAGCGATCAGTCAGTCATCCCGCAGATTCCATTCCATGATTCATGTCCTAGGTTTGCTCAAATTATCCCTCACTGGCGACTGCCCATGAGATTAGGCAGCTGAGAGTAAATAAATTTGAAGGAATATTTTAACACAAATGATAAATCAGGGGAACAAAGAAGGTATTAAACATATCGCTTGTTTTAAAATGTGTATTCTATCAGCTCTAGAAATCCTGTGTGACATTTTGTTAAGGAAGATCTTCTCTAAAACTTTTCCTTCAGAAGCAGTTCATCAGCGTCTCAAGTCTGGGAAACAGCATTGTCTCCGGTAGCTGAATATTAGTTTAGCAAATTTCTTTTTTCCCTACCTCACAGTCTAACTGGTAGGTGTGACTAAAAGGTCTCTGAAATTACTCAGAATGATTGTGGCATTACTTAATAACTCTAAATGATTTTTCCCCTGAAAATCTGTCACAAATCTCTAAACGAATAGCAGTTATTATGGAAATTTTTAGATAAATTTACTGTAGCATTAGTGGTATTTCTGAGTCACCTAGTAATGACATAGAAAGTTAAAAAAAATTTTTTTAAACACATAATCGGTTAGAAATAGCTTATTGACAGTGAATTTGGCCCTCACACAGTTCAGTGGAAAAAGAGCTTCTTCAAAAGAGCCCTGTCAGCATAATATTAATCTAATTTTAAGAGTCTGTCTTTCCTTACTACTAATTTGAGTTTAATGAATCCATCTGGCTGGGCTATTCCATCTGGCTGGGCTATTTCTAATGAAAAGATATGTTGTGAGATAATAAATTGGATCTGCATGTGTGTTTCTGTGTGTGTGTGTGTGTGTGTGCGTGTGTGTGTGCGTGTGTGTGTGCATGTGTGTGTGGTTGAACCATATGAAATTATCAATTTCATAGGTTAAAAAAGTCATCAATTTCACATGGTTCAACTTCATAAATACATATTTATATTTGAATATTTATATAATATTCTGTGTGCTATTGTGTGACATATATTATTGTATTGTGATAAAGAATATTTTGCATTTTCACAAAATGTAACATTGGACACATATACACTATTTCATAATTTACCTTCCTCATGCGTAGCAAATTTCCTCATTGTCTTTCCTGTGACAGTAACTGTCTTGAAATGGAGAATTAAAACCATTATTCAAACTATTTGATTTAACCAGAATAAAAATATATTGTATTTTTGAGAGAAATATATGAAGTTGGTAACATTCCAGAATATTTTTCCTACAAGAAGGACTCTCTCTTTTCAGAATTGTTTTATTCTATGGAAACTAAATTTTGCCAATTTTTGTGGGACTATATTGACATCAAGTTTTGACTAATATATCTAGAGAGTCTGAGAAAGAGCCACCTAGACCATTCTTAAGCAAAATGTGGGTAGCTGAATTTGTTTAGTAATTTTCTTACTTTTTCTTCTCACATAATATCTGTGACTGGTAGGTGCAAAGCAATTAGTTCAGAAGCACTTTCTGTATAGCACACTGGGCTTAATTAAATCTCTGTTGACTTTGCTAGGTTTTATCTACTGCACTGTCCAGCCAAGAGTAGTCTACAGACAATCAAACTAGAGAGACTTAGCACACTTTTACAGTTTATTGTTGCAATCAAATAAACCTTATAGAACATTAATTTATGCAGTATTTAAGACTCTTCTTCAACTTTATAGCCTATATCATAATTAGACATAAAGGTAAATAATAAGCATGAATATCAAAAGATATTATCATGTCATAGCCAGCCCATATAGATCCATGTTTTAATTTTGTTAGCTCTATATTGTACACAAGTTAATTTGGCAAACTCACTGAGATTCCACAATGTACCAAAGTAGACACAGATGCTAAGAAGGCAGTTCTAAACAAGGCGGCTTTTCTGTTGCAATGTTATGAATGGTAAGTCTTCTTTATATTTCAACACTATCAGAGTCAGTAACATATATGGTACAAACATTCTTATACATGTGTCACTGATTCTGGATCAGGAGCCCTGCATATGTAGCCTTTATGTGATTCTACCTATATATGTCTGCCTAGTATTACCTAAGCTTCTGGGGCAAAGATTACAAACTTATTTCTCTCTTTCCTGGGCATACAGCCAAATGGTTTCCTGATCTCTTTTTTCTGGATAAGTGAGGATGTGTGATTGAGTTCTTGGTAATGGAATATGAATGGAAATTATGGATGCTACTCAAAAAAAAACTGTTTCCAGCTTGGATACAGAGAAACATGCAAATAATTCTAAAGCACTCAACGATAATAGAGAGCAAAATATTGAAATACCTTGGGTTCTTGTGTACCCGCTAGAATCTTGTCTCCCCAGTCAACTATATTGGATTCTGACTTGAATGAGAAACAAACTTTTATTTTCTCAAACTATTAATATTTGGAAAATGTTTGTTGAATAGTTAACCTACTCTGACTAACACAACTTTTGTGGTGAAGGTTCCTGTTTTTTTAACATACACTCCCACCCAATTCTGATGTTCCACTGTTGGAGATAGATTTAAACTCACAAAATGGAAATATTTACAAGAAATTTAGAGTTTCCCATTGTGTTAACTCCTTGAAGTGACATAAAGCTAAAGTATGTGAAAACGATAGGTGCCTGCGTTATTATTGCCTTAAAATTCCTGTGCAATTGCAACTGAGTTTTGTTGTGAATATAATTAATAACATTAAATATTTTTCTATTGTGAGGAGAAAATGAATCCAGAAATCAGGAGAAATGGGGTACATGAATGCTTGGCAGAGTGTAAGAGATCATTTAGACTAGAAAATGAGAGAAGCAAAAAAGAGATGACAAATTGAAGGGGAGCTTCCTTGATTTCAGAGTTGCAACACACTGTGATAGCTCTTCATAAATACTTGAAAAGGGTATTTATTTATCCAGTATAACTCCAGAGAGCATAGTAAAGAGTCATAGATATATTTCATAGAGGGAGATTCCCATGTAATACCAGAAGAAATTATTGCTAATTATAGCAATTTCAGTGAATTCTCTTCTAGAAATTCTGCATGCCTACATGTCACGTAAACTTCCCTGGATCATGTATTGTCCTTGTTACTGTACTTTCACTTCCCCTGCCATGACCAATTATTTTTTTCTTTTTCAGATGGAGTCTCACTCTGTCGCCAGGCTGGAGTGGAGTGCAGTGGCGCAATCTCGGCTCAATGCAACCTCCGCCTCCCGGGTTCAAGTGATTCTCTGCCTCAGCCTCCCGGGTAGCTGGGACTACAGTGGAGCACCAACATGCCTGGCTAATTTTTGTATTTTTAGCAGAGAAGGGGTTTCATCAAATTGGTCAGGCTGGTCTCAAACTCCTGACCTCGTGATCCTCCCACCTTGGCCTCCCAAAGTGCTGGGATTACAGGCTTGAGCCACTGCACCCGGTGCTATGACCATTATTGTGCCACATGTACCACTGGGTTCAAGCCCCCTTCTTTCCCCATGTTCTTCGCTGTGCTCTAATGTCTGATGGGTCACTGACATCTCACTCAGATGCCAGGTCCTCCATGCCGCATTCGGGACGACTCTTACTCAACATTATCTCAGCTTTTATGACTGTTATTTTCTTTGTGTAAATATAATTACCATAAGATATAAACAACTAGAACATATCTTTATTTTAGAATTCCCTATATGTATTTTGTGTTTTGATGCTCACAAAACAGTTGAATAAATCAATTAATTTATGTCTTTGGAGATATTGCAGACTGGATGCCTCTGAGACATGTAAAAATTCTAAAATTTCTTCATTCTAAGTTGGCAAATAAAAATTTAATCAAGTCTCTTTTACTGGGTGGTTGATAAACTGGAGAAGATTTTGAGAGGCACTGTATGCTTCTAGAAGGCTGGAAAACTCAATAACCTGTTTAGGTGATCACTTTTTTTTTGCCTAGCTTGAGGCATTTTTTCTCTTCCACTGCCATACCATGTTTATTTTATTTTTCTTACCACCTGACCACATTTGAATTTTTCTCTGCTTATCTAACACCTCCTCCATGTTATTCCTTTCAATGTCCATCCCAATTTTATATATCCAAATGTCAGTATTTTGTCTTCATAAATGAAGTGATTCTCTCTTGCTTACTCTCCATATCTCTCTCTCTCTCTCTATATATATATATATATGTGCGTGTGTGTGGGTGTGGATATACACACACAAACATACACACATATATTCATGCATACACATACATATATACATACACACATACATGCATATATGTATACATTTGAATATATATTTCTGTGTATATTACATATATAAAAGCATAAATACATTATTTTATATATCATATATGTAACATAATTACATCATTAAATATGATAAACATGTTATATCATATATATCATATCTAATGTATATTTAATATATCATCGTCTATATCCCCCATATAATATACATCATGTATTATTGCATATATGCACTCCGTATATTTCTGAGATATGAAAGCTGTTTTCAAGTATGTATTAGTTGCATGATGAAAAATATATTAATTAAATCATCTGTGTCTCAATTCTCTTACATTTTAAAGAGAAAACATTATAGCATTTATCTCATGGGTTGGTAAGAGATTATACTTGTAACTTCGTGAGAAAGGTTCCTTGCTCATAGTAGGTCTAAAATAAATTGCATCTCCTTTTTAATATGAAAATCATAAGTAGTTTACAGCAATTGGAATGATTTCTAGCTAATTGATGCTTACAAACATATGTAGAATGGAGGTAGACTATGCCCTTGACTATTTACGAATTTACAGAAAACAAACTATGTCTAAGATTTTATTATCCCAATACAAACCCTTGGAAGTTTCTCATTTCTCCACTTTATTAAGTGGAAAATCGAGAAATATGGTCATACTCACAGAAACCTTAAGGATTAAGGATTAAGGGTTTTGTGAGCATCACCATACTTCTACATGATGTGCCAAATTGATCTAGAAGTTCTTACCTCCCAAGTAATTCAACCTCAGTATGCAAAACCCTTTCTGCATTGAACAGGGGTCTCATTCCACAGCTAAATAATTGTTATTCTCAGTATTTCTCAATAAGTGCAGGATGAATCAAAATAAAGACCCCTTTAAAAAATGTATCTTTAAATACTGTAAGATTGACACCTAATAAAGCAGCTTACAAATCATAACAATGCTCTATCATAGTGAGTAATGGACCATATGCAACACACTCATTACCTGCCTGAATGTGGCTGTCTGCTGTAATTTCTGGTCTCTCACCTTGTAGCTCAAACCGGCACATAGCACTATGAGTCTCTGGGGCAAGTAACATTGTTGAATTCATTAATCCCCTCCCCTAAACAGTCTTGTTCGTCCTCCCACTGAACTGTGAGCAAATGACTTGGGACTGAAAGACCTTCCACAGAGCTCTTCTGCTCTTTCTCAGCCTGGCACATATAACAAAGGTTTATGGTACACATATGAGATTGTTTATTGAGTGTTATAAGCAGAATATTTTCAGCGTAACCCGATAGGGACACTAATATGGTAGATATGTTTTAGCTTGATGTGGTTACCAAGTCATATGTGTTATCAGGAAAATAATTCTATAACTTGCCTGTAAAGAATGAAAAGATACATATCGATATTTTTAGTTCTCTTTAGTGAGTTTGAAAATTAGTATGTGAGAATCCACAAAAGTTGTCAACGTGTAGGTTAACATAACTCAGGAACTGGTCTATAATACACACTGGGGTATTTAAATCATTTAAAATTTTGTTTGGCAAACCGTTATACTGACTTGACAAATTGAGATTCCTTATTAGTTTCAGTGTTGCTCTTGGCTGCAGTCTTCTTGATCTCCCCCTCCACTCCTAATTTCAAGCTGGATAATAGCAGTCTTGAATATCCTAAAAAAGTTTTATGTGGTGGAAAAGTTGTATGTGGGGTGGGTGACGTTAAATAAGAAAATTATTACGTGTTAAAAGTTTTAATGTACGAAACAAACTCTCTTTGAATAGTGTAGAATGTGCCTGATCTTTAGATTTTTCTATTTTTATTTTTTATTTATTTTTCCAGAATTTTTGGACGCTGGAACCAGTTTACATATTAAAAGAAGATGGTGTTGTTGACAGAGAGGTCTTGCCTGCCGTAAGAGATAGGGTAGTCACTTATGAACAAGCTATACTGAAAATCTCCAGATATGGTCTGGTCTTGAGGACACATAACCACAGGGATGGAACTTGGCAATGACAAAGTCCCACTATCAACCATGCCAGGTTCTGACATCAGCAAGTTAATTACGGCCAACCAAAATTGGTGACTTTCTAAAGTACAGAAAGGAGACAATTTTAACACAGAGGGGGCCTTTAGAAACACTGTATTCAGATTTTTTATTTTGCAGATGTGAAAATAGAGGGTAATAATATTAAATAACTTTCCCAAGTCATACAACTAGATGTAATATATGTATAAATTATCCATAAAAAGTCATTAATGTGAATTTGATATAAATTCTGCTGAGACTAGAGTTTAACAGCATACCACCTTTCCTTTATATAATGGTGTTTCCAAAGATTAGAAGCCAAACTACTTCTGAGAAATAGCACAATAAAATTTTCTATTCTTTTCCCCAATGTGTTCTACCTAGACATTTGAATATTAAACAATCAACTTAAGATATATCATAATGCTGCTAATTGTGCATTAGACACAAAAAAGCATAGGTATAACCATATTCCTAGAGTGTCAAAGTCCTAAAGAAAAAAGTAGATTTGTTCATTATGGCACAAAAATTATAGATAGTAAATATATTAAATGTACTCAGCTACTTACAGAGATATGAACATACACAAGAGAGGCTGCTGAAATGAGAACAGTCAAATGAAGATGTATCTGGGGGATTCATGGAGAGAATCAATATATAATAATCTTCTGAAGGAAGAAAAATATGCCAGTAACCTTCTAAATGCTGACAGATAGAAGACAGAAAAAAATATGTGAAGGGTTTATTTTAAGTGAGCAATTCATAGTATTGTGGCAGTTTAAGCATGAGAGGGAAGCAGATGGATAGAGGAACTCAAAGGCTTTGAATAGTGATGCTTATTTTTTAGGTTAGACTATTTGGGGAAAGTGGTAGACTTGTTTAAAGAGTTATTCCATTGGAATCTTTAATGTAATGATTTTCATTGCTATTCCTAAAGTGAAAGCTAATCAAGAAAATGGTAGAAGCTGTGCAGGCCACACAGTGGTGTTGGGTTGATTGAAGCATGCAGCAGTTAAGCCCAGGAAAAGGACAGATATTGCTCTGGATCATAAGTGTTGGGCTTAGGCCTTATATTGGATATTGGGTGTATAGTAAAGATTCAGCTTGTCAATGTAGCTTATAGAGAGAGTGGTACATGGCTTACAATAGTGAAATGGTTGTGTTGGTTTGAGGGGGTGCAGTTGGGATAACAATAGAGAAAAGTGAAATGACCAGTTAAGTCTCTTTTTCAATGCAGTTTTTTTAAAAGATATTCAGAAAGTAGGAATTGTAAGTATGGAGCTTAGAATATCCTCTACCCACCAAAATGCCAATACAAATAATGAAGATTTAAAAAAATAATCTGATATGGTTTGGCTCTGTGTCCCCACCCAAATCTCAACTTGTAGCTCCCATAATTCCCAGTGTTGTGGGAGCGACCTGATGGGAGATGAGGAGATGATTGAATCACGGGGGCAGGGGCAGCTCTTTCCCACGCTGTTCTTGTGATAGTGAATGGGTCTCATGAGATCTGATGGTTTTAAAAATGGGAGCTTCTCTGCACAAGCCCTCTTTTTGCCTGCTGCCATTCATGTAAGATGTGACTTAACTCCTGCTTGTCTTCCCTCCATGATTGTGAGGCCTCCTCAGTCATGTGGAACTGTAAGTTCAATAAACCTCTTTCTTTTGTAAATTTCCCAGTCTCTGGTATGTCTTTATCAACAGCATGAAAAATAACTAATACACCATCCTGTAAGGTACAAATTGTCTAAATAGAGAAACATTCATTTAAAAAAAACTACTAAATCTTGGTAACCTGCCTCCTAACTTGTGCCCCAGCCCAGCTCTGTGTTACAGAAGTTCTACTCAAAGCATGTACAGCCAGGAAGGCATGGAGGTTCTCATTCTCCTAGCTTCAAGTCTGAGATGATAGTTTCACATCAGGAGGGGCAGGCTGTTGTTTCGTATCACCCCTCTCTTTCTCCAGTCTCCAGTCATGGGATGAGAACTTTATTCCATGGACAGCAGGCCAATAATACTGAGCCTCTGATCACCCACACTCAGGCTGACCTTTAGGGTGGAGGTTCCATATGGGAGAGGCAGACATTCCTTCCCCAAGTGCCCATCATGAAGCAAGGATTTCACTTCAAAAAAAGTTTCTAGCCCCAGCTTTAAGCAGTAGCCCAAGGATTTTGCCCAAGTTGAAACACTGCCTTTAGGAATAAAGAGCTCCAGGACACTGGCTAAAATAAATGACTTTATTTAAACAGGGAGTGGAGAAACTCATTCCTAAAGGCATTGTTGAAAACAGTGGAGATATTGGTGGAGGGCAATTAAAGAGACTGATAATTCCAGGACACAAGCAACATCACAGAATAGCCAGAAGTTTAATAGAGAGAACCATAAGAGGCAGCCAAGAAGAGCCCTCCTGGGTCACGGTCAACTTTGAGGATCTTGATGACTGTGCACCTGCCTAAGCTGTCACCCACTCAGGAGCAATCACGGTAGGACATGGGGCAGACTTGACAGCATTAACCAAACTGCACTCATCAACACAGGATAGAAGCTTCACTGGCAAAATGGGCTTAAAAGCAACCTCTGACCAAACACTGGCTAAACAATAGGTCTCTCTGACTCAAAGATACCTCCTAGGAAACTAGGCTTAAAAATAAAATTACACACGTCCTTGGCATTGTAGAACGTATACATGCCATAGGCTGCAGCCCTTTGGGAAAGATCAGGGAGGGAAGAACCATCCTAAAATTCCCTGGCAAAATGTGGGCAAAAACAAACATGTAAACTCCCTGAAACATGAGAGCAGCCTGCAAGCCACATATATATCCAATGCTAAAAGTTACATATCTAACTGACTAAGGGAGATTAAGCACAACCTTTGATCAGTAAGTGACCTATGCTGGTATAGGGTGACCTCTACGCAGCTAGATTAAAAGATGAAAACAAGGGTGGACAATGTATGCAGGGGCATTAGAGGACGCACACTTTGAAGGGAAAAAAACTGCAGAATTATTTCAGCCAAGTCACTAAATATATAAACAAATTACCAATTGGTCAGCAACAATACTCTCTGGTGGGGGCTGGGGATTAGTCTACAGAATTTCAACAAAAATTTATGAGAAATTTAAAGAAACAAGAAAGTATAATTCATACATGGGGAAGGAGGAGAGGGAAAACAAAAACAAAGACAAAAACAAGCAAACAAAAACCAGGAAATAGAAACTGCCTTTGAAGGAAATAAGATGATAGCCTTAGCAAAGGCTGCAAAGCAGTGAGAACTAAAGGGTACTATATTTGTCGGATTAAAAGAAGGCATACGAATCATGATATTGATAAAAAAAAGTGAATCGATCAAGAAGACATAATGAATATAAACATCCATACACCTAAAAACAGCCTGAAATGACATGAAGCAAAAACTGGCAGAATTAAAAGGAGAAACAGACAATTCAGTAACAATAGTTGGAGCATCAATATCCCACTTTCAGTAATGGATGGAATGACTAGGTGGAAGATGAACAAAGAAATGGAAGATCTGAACAATGCTATAAAATAATGAAAACAATACTATAAGACATCTATAGAATACCCTACACAACAGCAGCAAAATACACATTCTTTCAAAGCATACATGGAACAATCTTCAAGATAAACTTACGTCATATCATAAAATAAGTCTCAATAAACTTAATAAAGTATGTTCTTCTCCCACAGTGGATTCAAATTAGAAATCAATAACACAAAGATATTTCAGAAATTCACAATTATACAGAAATTAAACAACAGACTCATTGATGACCAATGGGTGAAAGAACTCAGAAGGAAAATTTGAAAATAATTTGACACTAAAGAAAATTAAAACATAATGTACTAAAACTTAAAGAATGCATATAAATCAAAAATCAAAGGGAATTTTTATCTATAAACACCTATAAACACATTAAAAAATAAGAAATTTCATGAAAGAGTAACCCAAGCTTCTGCCTTAATAAACTAGAAAAAGAAAATAAATTTCAAAGCAAGCAGAGGATAAAATAATAAAGATTAAGGTAGACACAAGTAAAACAAGTAATGAAAATAAACAGAGAAAATAAAACTAGAAGTTGTTTTTTTTAAAAAAAACGTTCAACAAAGTTGATCAAGAATCCATTTTTCTAAACCATTAGCTAGACTGATTAAGAAAAAAGGCAGAGGCAGGGCGTGGTGGCTCACACCTGTAATCCCAGCACTTTGGGAGGCGGAGGCGGGCAGATCACCTGAAGTCAGGAATTCAAGATCAGCCTGGCCAACATGACGAAAACCCGTCTATACTAAAAAACACAAAAAAGTAGCCAGGCATGGTGGCAGGTGCCTGTAATGCCGGCTACTTGGGAGGCTGAGGCAGGAAGAATTGCTTGAACCCGGGAGAAGGAGGATGCAGTGAGCAGAGATCGCGCCACTGCACTCCAGCCTGGGAGACAGAGTGAGACTCTGTCTCAAATAAATAAATAAATAAATAAATAAATAAATAAATAAATAAATAAATATAAAAATAAAAATAAAAATAAAAATAAAAAGGACAGAAGACTTAAATTAATAAAATCAGAAATGAAAAGAGAAGGTTACTGCTGACCTTACAAAAATAAAATGATTATCAGGCAATACCAATAAATTAGATAATCTAAATGAAATCGACACACCCATAAAAATAAAAACTACTGAAATTGGCTGAAGAAGAAATTAAAATCTCAATAAATTTGTAACAAGAGTAAGAGATTGATTTCATAAACAATAACAACAACAAACTTCTTATAAAGAAAAGCCCAGGACCAGATGACTTCATGGGTGAATTTTTATTCAGTGTTTGAAAAATTATCACCAATCCTGCACAAACCCTTGCAAAACGTAGGAGAGGAAGACACACTTTCCAATGCATTTTATGAGGGCAGTATTACTTTGATACGAAAATCAGATAAAGAAATCACAAACAAAGAACACTACGGAATGCCATCTCTTATGTATATACATATGAAAATCCTCAAAAAAATTCTGGAAGACCAGATTAAGCAATATGTTAAAAAATTATATACCATGACCACAGGGGATCTATGCCAGGATCATGAGACAACAAATATAAATCAATATTAATAAAACAAAGGGGAAAAGAGCACACATTATTATCTCACAAACACAGAAATATGTGACAAAATCCAACACTCTTTCATGATAAAAATATTCAGCTTATTAGGAGTAGAAAAGAACTTTCTTACCCTGGTAAAACCTTTAGTATACATCATACTTAATGGTAAATGACTGAAAGATTTCTCCATAAGATCAGGAGTAAAACAAGAACATTCACTCTTGCCATTTCTAATGAACACTGCATTATGAGATTTAGCTGGGGAATTGGGCAAGAAAATGAAGTAAAAGGGCTCTAAACTGAGAAGGAAGAAGTAAAACTATTTATTTGGAGATGACATAATCTTGTAAATAAAAATTCAAATAACCCCTGCCCGCCCACCACACACAAACGAAAGTATGAGACCTAAAGAAAAACATTTAGCAAGGTTGCAAGACACAAGATTAATATACAAAAATCAGTAGAAATGAACTACTAGTAAACATTCAGAAAATGAATTTACATAAATCATTGCATTTAAAATGGCATAAAAATAATACAATATATAGGAGTAAATGTAACAAAAGAATGAAGGTGGAGTGTTATCTCACAACATAACCAAAATCAACTCAAAATGAATAAAAAAAACTAAATGTAAGAGTTAAAATTATAACACTTTCTGGAAAAAAAACTGAAGAAAATATCTTTTCAAGCTTGGGTTAAACAACAGTTTCTTAAGTAAGGTAAAAAGAAGTACATGTGACAAAAAAAAAAAACAACAGGTAAAATGAGATCAACCAAAATGGAAAACTTTTGTACTGCAAACAATAGCATACGGGAAGTTAACACACAAAAAAATGGCAGTAAATATTTACAAATCTGATAAGAACTTGAATCTAGAATACATAAAGAACTCCTTAAATTTAGTAGTAAATTCAGTAATAAAAAGACAAAAGACAAGTCAATTTTTTAAATGAGCAAAAGATTTTCATAGACATTAATTAAAGAAGATATAAAAATCACTAATAGATACATGAATAGATGATCAATATCTCTCTTAGTTTTCTGTTGCTTATAATAGAATAACTGAAATGGGAAATTTATATGGAGAAGGGATTTATTTCTTACAGTTATGGAGGCTGAGAAACCCTCCATGGATAAGGAGCTGCAATCATCTGAGTCTTCTTGCTGGTGGGGACTCTCTGCAGAGTCCCAGGCAGCACAAGACCATCTCAAGTCTAATGTGAGAGGGCTGATTGTGCTGGCTGGGGCATCTTTTTTTTATAAAGCCAACAGTCCCACTCCTGTGATAGCCTGTTAATCCATTAACCCATTACATTCATTAATCCATTAATCCATGAATGTATTAATCCATTCATGAGGGCAGAGCCCTCTTAAAGGCCCTACCTCTCAATACTCCCACATTGTGGATTAAATTTCAACATGGGTTTTAAAGGGAACAAAAATTCAAACCGTAGCAACATTATTCAGTGATAAGGGAAATTCCTGTCAAAACCGTGATGTGATACCACTTCATACTCACTAGGATGTCTACAATTAAAAAGCTAAACAGCAACCAATGTTGCTGAAGATCTGGAGAAATTGGAACTATTATAAATTGCTGAGAGGGATGTAAAATGGTTCAGTTGCTTTGGAAAATAATGTCTCAAAATTTTAAACACTGCAATTCACTCTATGAGAAATGAAAACATATGTCCACACAAAACCTTGTACACCAGTGTTCACAGTAGCATTATTCATAATGACCAAAGTGGAAGCAAAATGTTCATCAACTAATCAAATGGATTTAAAAAATTGATATATTAATACAATGGAATAGTACTTATCCACTAAAAATGAATCCCTAACTGATATGGATTACAACATGAATAAACCTTAGAAACATTATGCTCAGTGAAAGAAGCCAGACACATAAGGCTACATAACACATAATTCCATTTATATGAAATGTCAGAATTGTAACTCAATAAAACAGTTAAAAGAAAAGAGAACATCTGATTGAAAGTGAGTGAAAAGGAACCATCTTATTTAGTGTAGGTTGACAGACACCATTTATGAAACAACACTTATACATTTATATAGTTCTTATGCCTGCATCTATTTAAATATCATTTCTACTTAACAGAAAATAATCAATTCATTGTTACTTAGGTCCAAGAAAACCACGAAGTTTTTTTTTCTATCAACCAGGACTTTGAAAAGAAAACACAGTGTGTATTTTCATATTTTCTCTTCTCATGGTTCCAGCTTTAGTCCACTTCTAACTTAACTCAGTTTTTTTTTCAAACAACCATTTGAACCTGAGTTGCTAGTACTGTTCAATATGGAGACAGTGTAATCTAGTATAATCTAAAGGTAAGATGTTCTGCATGTTCTAGAAAGAAATGTATATGTCCAGTTCTTTTTGAAGTCATTTTATTTTGTGCCTTAAATGCTGCCATTCTAGTCTTAAAATTACAGAATATATCTCAGGTGGACAGTGGAGTTATAATTTTTAGTGTACTTCTTAAAAGAAAAGATGAGTAGTCATTTTTATAAAGACTCTCTATAAAACACCTGTTGCTAAAAGGGATTCTGTTTAAATACTAATGCCTGGAATTCTATTCAGAATCATGTGGGAAGTGAAAAAAATGACTAGGTGTGTAAATAGTATGAGACTGGCTGTGGCTTAAATGCTGTTGTAACTTAGTGGTAGGTTCATAGGTGCTTATTATTTTATTTTAAATGTGAATTTATACTAGCTTATCATACAGTAAAAACAAAAACAAAATATATAACAAAAGAAGAAGCCATGAAAGACAGGTTGAATAGAAGTCACATATGAGAAGAAGAGGTTGTTGGCATAAATAAAGCTAGAATTTAAAAGAGAAAATGAGAAATTTACATTTAAAAGGCAAGAAGATATGCAATCAAATATCAATTGGTAAACGTCTTCTGTAAAATATACGATGGTATAAAATTCATGTTTTGTTTCAGTCATGCGATAACTCACAGTCTATAGAGTCTATAGTTTCTCATAGATGAGAAATTAATCTAATTACAGAGCAAGAAAAATACATAGACAGATAATAAGATTACAATTTCTTCTCTACATAATGTCATTTTATTTGTTTCCTTACACAATCTTTTTGTTTTTTTCTGTTACTTTTCTCAGGTTAAATCCATACCTCTTTTTTTTCCGTCTATACTCAGCTACTCTTATTAAATGGCTACAGTGACATAGCTGAAATCACCTTTTTAAAATATCTAAGATCACAAGGAAATAAACACTGATATACAATTCCACCTAGAAGGTAAAAGCGTTTATGAAAACAGAATAGTAAGCTGCTTCTTACTTTCCTCATTGAGTTTCTTCCTCCAACTTAAAGATTGGGGGTGGTATGGCCAAGGAAGAGTGAGATGAGGAGAGGAGCATTAAGGACACTGGTAGTCTAGTGGCAGAGTGAAATGTATGTCAGACTTTAGTTCATGGATTGATTTCTAAAGTGAGTAGGCTCAGATTCTCGGTTGACTTCGTTATTTAAATAAAAACACCAATCAGACGTAGATTTGGTCTTTTCACATAGTCCCATACTTCTTGGAGGCTTTGTTTCTTTTTATTCTTTTTTCTCTAAACTTCTCTTCTTGCTTCATTTCATTCATTTCATCTCCCATCACTGATACCCTTTCTTCCAGTTGATCGAATCGGCTACGGAGGCTTGTGCATTCGTCACGTAGTTCTCGTGACTTGGTTTTAAGTTCCATCAGGTCCTATAAGGACTTCTCTACATTAGTTATTCTAGTTAGCCATTTGTCTAATTTTTTTTCAAGGTTTTTAACTTCTTTGGCATGGGTTTGAACTTCCTCCTTTAGCTCAGAGCAGTTTGATCCTCTGAAGCTTTCTTCTCTCAACTCATCAAAGTTATTCTCCATCCAACTTTGTTCCGTTGCTGGTGAGGAGCTGCGTTCCCTTGGAGGAGGAGAGGCGCTCTGATTTTTAGAGTTTCCAGTTTTTCTGCTCTGTTTTTTCCCCATCTTTGTGGTTTTATCTACCTTTGGTCTTTGATGATGGTGATGTACAGATGGGGTTTTGGTGTGGATGTCCCTTCTCTTTGTTTGTTTTCCTTCTAACAGTCAGCACCCTCAGCTGCAGGTCGGTTGGAGTTTGCTGGAGGTCCACTCCAGACTCTCTTTGGGTATCAGCAGCGGAGGCTGCAGAACATCAGATACTGGTGAGCAGCAAATGTTGCTGCCTGATCTTTCCTCTGGAAGTTTTCTCTCAGAGGAGTACCCGGCCGTGTGAGATGTCAGTTTGCCCCTAAGTGGGGATGCCTCCCAGTTAGGCTACTTGGGGGTCAGAGACCCACTTGAGGAAGCAGTCTGTCCATTCTCAGACCTCTAGCTGTGTGCTGCAACCAAGTTGGAAAACACTCTGCAGGATATTATCCAGGAGAACTTCCCCAATCTAGCAAGGCAGGCCAACATTCAAATTCAGAAAATACAGAGAACGCCACAAAGATAATCCTCGAGAAGAGCAACTCCAAGACACGTAATTGTCAGATTCACCAAAGTTGAAATGAAGGAAAAAATGTTAAGGGCAGCCAGAGAGAAAGGTCAGGTTACCCAAAAAGGGAAGCCCATCAGACTAACAGCTGATCTCTCAGCAGAAACTCTACAAGCCAGAAGACAGTGGGGGCCAATATTCAACATTCTTAAAGACAAGAATTTTCTACCCAGAATTTCATATCCAGCCAAACCAAGCTTCATAAGTGAAGGAGAAATAAAATACTTTACAGACAAGCAATGCTGAGAGATTTTGTCACCAACAGGCCTGCTCTAAAAGAGCTCCTCAAGGAAGCACTAAACATGGAAAGGAACAACTGGTACCAGCCACTGCAAAAACATGCCAAATTGTAAAGACCATCAAGGCTAAGAAGAAACTGCATCAACTAACAAGCAAAATAACTAGCTAACATCATAATGACAGGATCAAATTCACACATAACAATATTAACTTTAAATGTAAATGGGCTAAAAGTTCCAATTAAAAGACAAAGACTGGCAAATTGGATAAAGAGTCAAGACCCATCAGTGTGCTGTATTCAGGAAACCCATCTCACATGCAGAGACAAACATAGGCTCAAACTAAAGGGATAGATGAAGATATACCAAGCAAATGGAAAACAAAAAAAGGCAGGGGTTGCAATCCTAGTCTCTGATAAAACAGACTTTAAACCAACAAAGATCCAAAGAGACAAAGAAGGCCATTACATAATGGTAAAGGGATCAATTCAACAAGAAGAGCTAACTATCCTAAATATATATGCACCCAATACAGGAGCACCAAGATTCATAAAGCAAGTCCTTAGAGACCTACAAAGAGACTTAGACTCCCACACAATGATAATGGGAGACTTTAACACCCCACTGTCAACATTAGACAGATCAACAAGACAGAAAGTTAACAAGGATATCCAGGAATTGAACTCAGCTCTGCACCAAGCGGACCTAATAGACATCTACAGAACTCTCCACCCCAAATCAACAGAATATACATTCTTCTCAGCACCACACTGCACTTACTCCAAAACTGACCACATAGTTGGAAGTAAAGCACTCCTCAACAAATGTAAAAGAGCAGAAATTATAACAGACTGTCTCTCAGACCACAGTGCAATCAAACTAGAACTCAGGATTAAGAAACTCACTCAAAACTGCTCAACTACATGGAAATTGAACAACCTGCTCCTGAATGACTACTGGGTACATAACGAAATGAAGGCAGAAATAAAGATGTTCTTTGAAACCAACAAGAACAAAGACACAACATACCAGAATCTCTGGGACACATTTAAAGCAGTGTATAGAGGAAAATTTATAGCACTAAATGCCCACATGAGAAAGCAGGAAAGATCTAAAATTGACACCCAAACATCACAATTTAAAGAACTAGAGAAGCAAGAACAAACAAATTCAAAAGCTAGCAGAAGGCAAGAAATAACTAAGATCAGAGCAGAACCGAAGGAAACAGAGACACAAAAAACCCTTCAAAAAATTAATGAATCCAGGAGCTGGTTTTTCGAAAAGATCAACAAAATTGATAGACCACTAGCAAGACCAATAAAGAAGAAAAGAGAAAAGAATCAAATAGATGCAATAAAAAATGATAAAGGGGATATCACCACCAATCCCACAGAAATACAAACTACCATCAGAGAATACTATAAACACCTCTATGCAAATAAACTAGAAAATCTAGAAGAAATGGATAAATTCCTGGACACATACACCCTTCCAAGACTAAACCAGGAAAAAGTTGAATCTCCGAATAGACCAATAACAGGCTCTGAAATTGAGGCAATAATTAATAGCTTACCAACCAAAAAAAGTCCAGGACCAGATGGATTCACAGCCGAATTCTACCAGAGGTACAAGGAGGAACTGGTACCATTCCTTCTGAAACTATTCCAATCAATAGAAAAAGAGGGAATCCTCCCTAACTCATTTTATGAGGCCAGCATCATTCTGATACCAAAGCCTGGCAGAGACACAACAAAAAAAAGAAGATTTTAGACCAATATCCCGGATGAACATTGATGCAAAATTCCTCAATAAAATACTGGCAAACTGAATCCAGCAGCACATCAAAAAGCTTATCCACCATGATCAAGTGGGCTTCATCCCTGGGATGCAAGGCTGCTTCAACATACACAAATCAATAAACGTAATCCAGCATATAAACAGAACCAACGACAAAAACCATATGATTATCTCAATAGATGCAGAAAAGGCCTTTGACAAAATTCAACAACCCTTCATGCTAAAAACTCTCAATAAGTTAGGTATTGATGGGACGTATCTCAAAATAATAAGAGCTATCTATGACAAACCCACAGCCAATATCACACTGAATGGGCAAAAACTGGAAGCATTCCCTTTGAAAACTGGCACAAGACAGGGATGCCCTCTCTCACCACTCCTATTCAACATAGTGTTGGAAGTTCTGGCCAGGGCAATTAGGCAGGAGAAGGAAATAAAGGGTATTCAGTTAGGAAAAGAGGAAGTCAAATTGTCCCTGTTTGCAGACGACATGATTGTATATCTAGAAAACCCCATTGTCTCAGCCCAAAATCTCCTTAAGCTGATAAGCAACTTCAGCAAAGTCTCAGGATACAAAATCAATGTACAAAAATCACAAGCATTCTTATACACCAATAACAGACAAACAGAGAGCCAAATCATCAGTGAACTCCCATTCACAATTGCTTCAAAGAGAATAAAATACCTAGGAATCCAACTTACAAGGGATGTGAAGGACCTCTTCAAGGAGAACTACAAACCACTGTTCAATGAAATAAAAGAGGATACAAACAAATGGAAGAACATTCCATGCTCATGGGTAGGAAGAATCAATATCGTGAAAATGGCCATACTGCCCAAGGTAATTTACAGATTCAATGCCATCCCCATCAAGCTACCAATGACTTTCTTCACAAAATTGGAAAAAACTACTTTAAAGTTCATATGGAACCAAAAAAGAGCCCGCATTGCCAAGTCAATCCTAAGCCAAAAGAACAAAACTGGAGGCATCACGCTACCTGACTTCAAACTATACTACAAGGCTACAGTAACCAAAACAGCATGGTACTTGTACCAAAACAGAGATATAGACCAATGGAACAGAACAGAGCCCTCAGAAATAATGCCATGTATCTACAACCATCTGGTCTTTGACAAACCTGACAAAAAAACAAGAAATGGGGAAAGGATTCCCTGTTTAATAAATGGTGCTGGAAAAACTGGCTAGCCATATGTAGAAAGTTGAAACTGGATCCCTTCCCTACACCTGATACAAAAATTAATTCAAGATGGATTAAAGACTTAAATGTTAGACCTAAAACCGTAAAAACCCTAGAAGAAAACCTAGGCAATACCATTCAGGACATAGGCATGGGCAAGGACTTCATGTCTAAAACACCAAAAGCAATGGCAACAAAAGCCAAAATTGACAAATGGGATCTAATTAAACTAAAGAGCTTCTGCACAGTAAAGGAAACTACCATCAGAGTGAACAAGCAACCTAGAGAATGGGAGAAAAATTTTGCAATCTACTCATCTGACAAAGGGCTAATATCCAGAATCTACAAAGAACTCAAACAAATTTACAAGAAAAAAACAACCTCATCAACAAGTGGGCGAAGGATATGAACAGACACTTCTCAAAAGAAGACCTTTATGCAGCCAAAAGACACATGAAAAAATGCTCATCATCACTGGCCATCAGAGAAATGCAAATCAAAACCACAATGAGATACCATCTCACACCTGTTAGAATGGCAATCATTAAAAAGTCAGGAAACAACAGGTGCTGGAGAGGATGTGGAGAAATAGGAACACTTTTACACTGTTGGTGGTATTGTAAACTAGTTCAACCATTGTGGAAGACAATGTGGCGATTCCTCAGGGATTTAGAACTAGAAATACCATTTGACCCAGCCATCCCATTACTGGGTATATACCCAAAGGATTATAAACCATGCTGCTATAAAGACACATGCACACATATGTTTATCGCAGCAATATTCACAATAGCAAAGACTTGGAACCAAGCCAAATGTCCAACAATGATAGACTGGATTAAAAAAATGTGGCACATATACACCATGGAATACTATGCAGCCATAAAAAATGATGAGTTCATGTCCTTTGTAGGGACATGGATGAAGCTGGAAACCATCATTCTCAGCAAACTATCACAAGGACAAGAAACCAAACACCCCATGTTCCCACTCATAGGTGGGAACTGAACAATGAGAACACATGGACACAGGAAGAGGAACATCACACACTGGGGCCTGTTGTGGGGTGGGGGATGGGGGAGGGATAGCATTAGGAGATATACCTAATGTTAAATGACGAGTTAATGAGTGCAGCACACCAACATGGCACATGTATACATATGTAACTAACCTGCACGTTGTGCACATGTACCCTAAAACTTAAAGTATAATAAAAAAAGAAAAAAGTTCAATTTATAAAATTGGACACAGTAAGAGATTAGCAACAACAATAATAAAATAGAACAATATAACAGTAAAAACAAACCAACAGAAAAACAAAAAACTAGAGTCGTGTCTTTTGATCTAATACAGAGGACTTTTTGAAATGTATTACTTACAAGCATTAAACTCAGTGTTTTGTTTTTTTTTTTTCAAAGCATTAAATTACTTCACAACAGAAGAAATAAGAGAGTACCATCATTTCACAAGCCCGGTGTTCATTGGTTAGCTGAGATGGCCCTGCTTCTCTGCCTGTGGCTCTGAGTCCGCTGGATTTGGCTGATCTAGGTCAGTTTTGATTTGACTCAGCTCTACGGAGTGGTTTCAGGTCAATTCTGGTTCCTATCTCTCTCATTCTTCTGAGGACAAATTTCCCAGGTCATGTTTTTCTTTTGAAGGTAACAGAAACACAAGATATGGCTAGACGCAGTGGCTCATGCCTGTAATCTCAGCCCTTTGGGAGACTGAGGCAGGCAGATCACCTGAGGTCTTGAGTTCAAGATGAGTCCCGCCAACATGGTGAAACCCTATCTCTACTCAAAGTACAAAAATTAGCTTGGCGTGGTGGTGGGCGCCTGTAATCCCAGCTACTCTGGAGGCTGAGGCAAGAGAATCGCTTAAGCCCGGGAGGCGGAGGTTGCAGTGAGCTGAGATCATGCCATTGCACTCCAGCCTAGGCGACGAGAGCAAAACTTTGTTTAAAAAAAAAAAAGAAAAAGAAAAAGAAAAAAACACAAGATACTGAGAACATGATATTGCTTAAACCTAGGCTCAAGCTGACACATTGTCACTTGGGCCCGGATTACATTGGTCAAAATAAGTCTCATGGCAAACTCCATATTCACATGGTGGGAAAATATATATACTCTACCACGAATGGTAAGATTTTTAAAGCCATGTGTCAAAGTTCATAGATACAGCCAGGGTTGAAGTCATGTGAATTCAGTTGAGTCTACCTATGGGAGCCATATAACATTGCTTCCTAAATGATATGTATCCAAGTACATACAATTCAGTGTTTGCATTGTCTCATTATGTCTACTAAGGACCATTTCCGCTTGAAATGTCTCTTTCATTTGCGTGGTATCATAATAATCATAACAATAAATTAGGTCATATTTTCTGGAAATTTATGAAGAGGAAAATAGCTGAGCAAAAGGATGAGTCACATTCCAATCCTGTGATGTTATCGGTCATATACTAAACATGATATATGCATATTGGAAATAGGCAAATGGATTTTTTTCAGCAAAGTATTAACCTCCTTCAAAGCTTAGTTCAAGTTTCAAAGTGTTGTCTCTTTGACTCCTAATAAGGTCTGTATTGCTTTTTGATAGTTAATACATATAATTGTATTGCAGGATAGCAATGTAGTGTGATAACTTTGAAAACCAGGGCATTTCTTGTTTACGGAAAACATACACAGTCTTTACTCGAAACTTAAGATGGCACCAAAAGCCTTATATTGTGCTTTTCATGTTCACAATGAATGTAGGGCATGATTATCACATTAGAAACACAGAGAAGCAGTCTAGGTATCAATGCCAGGATGAGCTGTCTTCTGTTTAGGGGAATCACCAGGCTGACATCAAGGTGTCAGCTGGGGCTGTGATGGTGCTGGGGGCTTGGGATTCTCTTCCAAGTTCACTGGTTCTTGCAGAACTCCTTTTTTTGGCAGTCGTGTGACTGAAGTTACTGTGTTCTCATTGGCTCTTAACCAGGGGACACTCTAGGCTCCTAGAGGCCTCTCTCAGGTCTTTGCCACGTGGACTCTTCCTCTCACAACATGACTCTTTACTTAATTTTAAGCAAGTGAAAAGATGATAAAGACCTTAAGGAATTAGGTCAGACCCGCTCAGGATAATCTGCATTTTGATGAATTCAAAGGCAACTGATTGGGACCTTTAGTTATATGTGTGAAATTCATTTTGCCATATAACCTGGCATGGTTGTAGCAGTGATATTCTATCATATTCACACGCACACACACACACACCCCATATTATATATATATATATATATAAAACAATAGGTAAAAAATTATAATCTCAATGTTAAATAAGTACTTCCAACTGGTTTGGAAACACTTAACTAATATTAAATAATATAATACATGTGAAAAGGGTTATATATGCACTGCTAGAATTGATTTCTTATTTTTTTACCCATGTCTAAGATTTAGGTAAGCATGAGAATGCCAGCTAATTCATTCTTCCACAGGTATATAAACATGCTGAAAATCCCTTTCGTATTTTTCTTCCAACTGGATGTGTGGAGATTTTGGTTGAAACTACTCAAGCATACCTATGGTTCACGATTGTATTTTAACTCTATATATATATAGAGAGAGAGTTATATATATGTAGTTATATAGGCATATTTTGATTGAGAAAAGAAAAGCCAAGACCTAGAAAAAACTCTTGTTGTTCAGTGTTATCTAAAAATAATGGTGGATAAGATGCCAGAGTGAAATAAAAATTTGGAGTCAGAGGAAGAAAAGAAAAGAAGAAAAACACTGAATATGGAAGATGAAGGGGCATTAAAAAACATGCTTTGGATGGTTCAAATATTTTGGCTAGGTTTGTTCTCAGTAGCAGTAAATTATAAAAGGTCAGCAACCTTTTATAACCCCAGGAATAATTCTTGTAGGTGAGGGAATTCAAAATAAATGAAAACATATAAAAATGGCTCTTTTTTTTAAAAGAAGACCACAATGGAAGCACACATACAAGAGCAAAGGGTTCTCAAGTGTTTTTGACTTTAAACTTGAACCTGTTTCTAAATATAGTCAGTTACAAACCAGGTTTCAGCCTTTCCCCCTTATTTTGCCTTCTTTCTTATCTTTTGCCTCTCTGCTTTTTTTTTTTTTGAAACCATTCCAGAAAATACAAACTGAGAGAACCTTTTTCACCCTACCCCATCTCACTTATTTAGGAAGATGGCCTTCTACAAGGTTTCTATACTTACAATCACTTTTCCAGAACTTGGTAGTTTCTGGAATTTTTGTTGTTAGAATTCAAAGAAAAAAATATGAAATATATATGTGAAATGTGTATACTACATATATGTATATTTGATATATATTTGAAATCCATATATATCTCAATCCAGCCATATATTTTCACATACACAGAACATACATACACCTGGATTTAATGACACTGCTTTTAAAACCATAGACAGGAATCTCTACAAAACTTAAGTATCATTAAGCTGTGTATAGAGGACCTTTTAATGAGACAGGTATTCTACTTGCTTCTTGAGGCTCCAAGTTTTCCTTCTTCAGGACAGATCAATGATGACATAGTTAATTGACACTGTTTAATAAACACAACAGGAAGGAACAAGCCTCAGGCTTGACCCACTACAGGACAGCAAGAACAGCCCTTCAACCTGGGCTGTGGATGTTGCAAAGGGAGGAAGGTGCCTGCCAGTGATGAACTGGGAGGCTCCAGGTAAGGAAGCGGATTTGCAACAGGACTGTCTTCCAGGCATGCTTTACTTGTTGAGTATAAAAACTATGCTTCATCTTCACATTTCTTTTCTGGCACCTACTGAATGCTCGAGAAATGTTGATCAAATAATTTTTTATTTTTTAAGCAATGTCAAACTTACAGGAAAGTTGAAAGAACGGCACAAAATAATTCTGTTCACCCAGATTCCTCGATTGTTAACAATTTACATTTGACCCATTGATCAACCTCTTACCTCTTTCCATATCTCTCTCCTCTTTCTATCTCTCTCTCTCTCTTTTTCTGTTTATCTATTTATCTGTAGATATATATTACAAATATAATACCCATCACCTCTAACTGCTTTTGTGTCTTTTACTCAAAAGAAGGACACCCTTTTATATGATCACAATATAGCCACCCAGTTCAGCAAATCAACATTGTTACAACACTCAACATTATCATTAATATGGAGAACCCAATTAAATTTTGCCAACAGTAAAAACAATGACACTATTTTTCTTTCTCATCCAGGATCTGAACCACAGTATCACACTGAATTTAATTGTGATATCTCCTTAAATTGAATGGTTCTGTAGTCTTTTCTCTACCTTTTATTACTTTGGCAGTTTAAGAGAGTGTAGGCCTTTCCTTCTATCTGCTGTCCCTCAACACGCACCCATTCAGGACTTCCTCATGCTTCCCAGGCTATTTATGTTTGGCAGAAAGACCACCAAATATGCACTGCTCTTTTCTGTACATCATGTCAGGAAGCACAGAATGTTAACTGTCCATTTCTTCTGATGTTTACTCTGATCAAGTGGGTGTCATAAGGTTTCTCCATATTTAGTCACCATCTTTTTCCTGAATAATGGGTGAGTATTTTGTGGGACAAAGCTCTACCATTATTCCTCGTTCCTTATCAAACCTTCACCTCCTAACCTTAATATCCATTCTTGACTCCCACCTGGAACAAATTGTTGAATGAAATTTCAGAGAGAATGTCAGATTGAACTGAAAATGAAACAGTCCTTTCTCGTGTGTTTGTTTTTCTGCTTTGGGTTGTATCCACCATGGGTAGAGAGACGTTAGTAAAGAGAAACCTATGATTGTTGTCAGTAACAGTATGTAAATAGAACAACGCGAATTGATTAAACCTGCAAAGTAGTTCTATAGTTCAACTTCAGAGGAAGATTATTCTTTGCTTAAGGATGGCTCTGTCTGTTGTTAGTGAGTGTGCTGGAGAAGATAAAAAGTATCTTTCTAATATTTCGGGGTTTTGAAGTGGTACATATGCTGCCTTTCATGTGAGCATGCTAGTAACTCATAATCACTAGTCTATGCACTCTCTGCTGCATTGTGTGTTTTTATTTCCCAGTTCTGTAATGTTATACCTCAAGCCAGCATTCACTTTTCCTTTACATTTCTCTGTTTAACAAGTATTTGTTGAAAACCTAGTAAGTGAATGTACACACAAAAATCCTAGAAAACTGTTAGCCAACTGAATCCAGCAATATGCAACATAATATACATCATGTATAAATGAGATTTATCCAAGTTATGCAAGATTTGTTTGACATGCAAAATCAGTTGATGATGTAGTATACCCTGATAGTAGAATAAAAGGCAAAAACCACATGGGTATCTCAACAGTCCCAGGAAAAAGCATATGAAAAAAATCCAAGTCTCATTTATTAAAACAACAACAGCCTTCAATGCACAAAGAATAGATGGGAACTTCTTCAACCTAATAACAGGTATCTACATAAACCTATGGATAATATCATACTGTATTTTCTGGTGAAAAATAAATACTTTCCTTCTCTGACTAGGAGCAAGGTAAGGATGTCCATGCTTACTAATTCTATTAAATATTGGACTGATGATTCTGACCAGTGATGTCAGGCAAGTACAAGATGTAAAAGCATTCACTGAAAAGACAGAAATGAAACTGTTTATATTCACAGGTGACATGATCTTGTAATGCACAAAATCCTAAGACATCCACAACAAACTATAAGAACCAATAAGCAAGTTCAGCAAGGACACAGAGTAAAAGATCAATATACAATATATTGGAGTCTAAACAGATGAAAAAAATCTTAATTAAAAAAGTCAGATGAACAACAATTGGAGGAAAAAGACAAAAAGAGCCACAGAAGGAAAAACAATGGCAGCAATACTTAGGAAAGAGTGCTCTCTGGTCCACAGTGCAACCTGAATAATATTAAAGGTAAGATGGCAGTTTCACTTTTGTTTATATTTTGGTTTTGGGTTTTTTTTTTTTTTTTGAGGAAAAATCTTGGAAAGTTGTTCAGACCCTCTTTCTTCCAATTAATAATAGAAGAGCCAGATAGGCATTCCTGCACCTCATTTTTAATTAATATCACTATAAAAACACAACAGGCTCCAGTGTGGTAAAGTTAAATGTCAAGTGAAATAATATAATGTTTGTTTATGAGTATTTATATATCTTACTAAGTAAACAAAAAAAATTTTATTTCTTCAGTAAATTTTCCTATTTCAGAGTACAATCCTCTGCTATTTCTCTGGGGTCTGGCAATGAGTCTAGCTCATTTCATAATCAATGACCCTGGGGAATTAGAGTGAGAAAAGAAGGAAAGGGAGCAATAACAGATTAAATATTTTTAAGCTGTAATGCTCCATTGTAAACAGTGGCTTTGCCGTTGCCTCACCTTTTGCCTAACAAGCTATGGAGCTGGGGCAAGAGGACATGCGGGGATGCAGCAGGCAGAGCTGAATGTGCTTCAAGCGGGGGATCTAAACAATGACAGCTTTTTCTCCCAAATAATGGTACATCGTACGCAAAATAATTAAGCCTTCATATTAAGGCAGAAGGATAAGCACAGTAAGGGGAAGTGTATTCTGGAAACTTTCTTGTTTTCTTTTTTTAGAAAGGTTAACAGTGAAAATAAATGCTGTTAATGCATAAGGTTATTTTAGTCTTTTGCTATTACACTTGTCAGTAATTTAGCAAACTTGTTCTTATTGTGACACTATGACTTGGAGCAACTTTCTAGTGATAGAAATGGCTTCCCACGTACTGGCCAGAGTACAAATAATCAAGGGAAAAACTACTTTCTGCTTCCCAGTTCCTGAGTCCTGGGAGTTGAATTTGCAATAGTGGGTAACAAGTCTTCATATCAACTCATTTTTCTTACCTAGATTAGTGATATCCTAGGAACAATGAAGTATCCGTGGTTTTCCTAAAGAAGTTGTGTATTGATGCAGTAGGCGTCTAAAAATGATGAGGCATCCAGAAACAGTGAAAAACAAAGCCAAACAACACAACAATACTGAGTTATTTTTAGGTAAAGGTAATTAGAGAATATCGTATTTGAGAGAGTATGAAATAACTGTAAGGATGAGTAGCTTCTAGTCTGGACCTCCAGAAAAGACTATGAGGACACAACATAGCTGACTCCCTGGGGAGCCACTGCTGCTGCAGTGTCTAGAAGTTGTGGAAATAGGAGGCTGCCACCAGCCCAGATTTGATGTAGGGACTGGAAACAAGATTGGGAAGATGCTGTTAGGTGCTGTTGCCACACTATCGCTAGACCTTCTAGGTCAACTCCACCACCTTTTACAACTGTCATTCAATGCTCATAAGTGATAATGGCAGAAACACCATGTCTCCATAACTTTGCTTGCCAGATGAAAATGCTGAAAGCAGCAGGAAGATGACCCTGTCTCTTACTAAACTTTCTACAACTTTCATCAGTGTACCTAAGTTACAGGTCCTAGTCCATATCCAGAACTGTAGTTGCAAGGGAGAATAAGAAAAGTATATTTCACAAAGGCCTATTAGAAAGATACAGGAATTTGTTCTAAGTACCAGTTGACCATATCTGCCACTGAAACTTTGAGAGTAAATTGCAAATCTCAAGAAAGGGACAAGGCAAAGGATCAGATATTTGTCCAGAGAAGGACTGATGTCTTTGTGAAGCCCATAAGGAGAATGATATTTACCATATATATTTTATTTGAGACAAGCTCTCATTTTGTTGCCCAGGCTGGAGTGCAGTGGTGCAATCATAGCTCACTGCAGTCTTGAAGTCCTGAGCTCATGCAGTCCTCCTGTCTTCTATACATTTTTAATATGTTTCTATGTATTGTAATTTCCTTTTTTAATCCCACCTTTAGGAAAAACTTTTGCATTTCTCTGGTGTTGTTTCTTTGAACAAATAGACACAGTTAGTAAGGAGAAGCTAGCTAGCATTTCTCACATGTCCCCTTACCCAATGTGACACCATGTAGGTAGTACTATTACATTTCTGTGATCTTGGTTAGTGTGAATCAGTCTTGGAAATCTGTATTGCTCAGTTTTCACACTGCTACAAAGACATACCTGAGACGGGGTAATTTATGAATAAAAGAGATTTAATTGACTCACAATTCCACAGACCTGGGGAGGCCTCAGGAAACTTACAATCATGGCAGAAGGGGGAGAAGCATGCCTGACATGGTGGCAGGCAAGAGACAGACGAGTGTGTAGAGTGAAGGAGGAAGAGCCCCTTATAAAACCATCAGATCTTGTAGGAACTCACTCGCTATCACAAGAACAGCAAGGAGAAAAATGATCCCATTATCCAATCACCTCCCATTGTGTTCCTCCCTTGACATGTGAGGATTATGAGGATTACATTTTAGGATGAGATTTGGGTGGGGACACAGCTAAACCATATCAAAATCTGATCTCATCTTAAAGTAAAAATTTTAAACCACTCAAGTAAAGGACAGTATGAAAGTTCATGGTGGATTGGCCAAATAAATGCCCATCTCTGAGAACACTACTGTGAACTGAGCTGCCAAGCACAAGCTTTGAGAAATCAAAGTCTGCCTGGAAAAGTCAAGAAGAACTCCACAGTAGGGCTTAATTTTGAGCTGAGTCTTTAATAGGATTTTTTAGTTGTTTCAGAATTTCAGCTGAGCCCTCAAAGCTAAAATGGTATGAAGAACATACATATTCAAAAGAAAGGTATTAGATAAATTATGATGAACTTACTAAGGCTGACCCCCTAAAAAATCCTTCCAACCCATCTAAGTCTATCACTGTTCTTCTGGGTATATAAGAGAAAAGGAGTTTGGCAGGAAGAGCAATTGGGGAGACAGTTTCTTTTGAAAGTTTTCTGTGTACTAGCAGGTCTTCCCCATATGGGACCAGACATGGAGTTGAAACACAGATGTCCCTTTAAGAAATATTTTTTCCTTCAGCTGCTACGAGTGTGGTTAGCTGTCAGTCACAAATGGAACCACCTTTGGAATATACCACATTAGAACCAAGAATATGCTCTCACAGGGCAGCTCCTAGAAATGACTGAGCATGCCCATGGTACTAGGGCCTGGTCATTTCTGCCCAACTGCTGACTGCTATAATGTGCAGCCTTGCTTCCTTTTTCCCCACTGGGTTGGCCAAAGTTTCATGTTACCGTTCATTAAAGTTCCTCCACTCTTATCTTTGCCACAATGTCTCTGTCGCAGGGGCTGAACTGTCCACCATAGAAGGCATATTTCCTCTAGATTTTTGAAGAGGGTATTGAAAGTGAGAAGGCCATTCTGCATGCAAGGTGTCTAAGTCCACTTGGGTTGCTATAAAAAATACCGTAGACTATTTGGCTTATAAACAACAGAAATGTATTTCTGCCAGTTCTGGAGACTGGGAAGTCCAAGATGAAGGCATCAGTATATTCTGTGTCTGATGAGTGCCCTCATAGATAGCCATCTTCTCACTCTAACCTCACTTGGAGTCAGAAGAGCCAAGTGGTCTCTCTCTTAGAAAGGCACTACTCCCATTCATGAGGCTCTGCCTCCATGGCCTAATCACCTACTAAAAGTCCTATTTCCTAGTACCATCATCTTAGGGTAAGAATTTCAATGTATAGATTTTGAGGGGATTTAAATGTTCAGATAATAGCACTTAGTAAGTAGAAAGGGTTTTATGAGGAACGTGGTATAATTCCACTGCCCAAACGGAAACGCTGTGAATCTCCTCTTGAGATTCAAGGGTGTCCATCAAGGTCTCCCAGGCTTGTCCTGTCTTACAGAATAACTTGGTCTAGAGAGCTTGCTGCCAGAAGCCAGGGAGCTTCAGAATAAAGATGCTGTAAGTGTGTACCTTTAGATGCAGAAGATCAGTAGGAAGATAATCATAAATGGTCTATCAGAGATTGCTTGACTCATTACAGGGAAAAATACTTAGAAGATCCCAAACGTAATATCACATGAGGAACCTCTAAGTCTTCCAATAAGAAAAAAATGAAGCATTTGGGCTTCTTATATCCAGAGGATATCTTCTGAAGAATATAACTGCTTTATGATGGAAAAAGTAAAATCCTTTTCAGCTGCTTACTAAACCTCTCTACCCCCACTCCAACACTGGAGAAAAATTAGGCAGCCAATACAGTAAGCAGGAAGGAAGGAGATAGGAATAAGATGAAGAAATATCTTAGGAAATATCTCTTTTCTACCCCCACAGCTGGTTTCTGAGCCTTTTTCTGAGCCATCTGTTGGGGAAGAATTTTTAATTGCATGAAAGACTGATGCTTGTGTTATTAGATTGAACTGGCCTTTTTAATACCTGACAGTGACCAGAAAAGCAAAGTGATCTTTCTGAGAATTAAACAAAGGGCAGAGAAGAATGATTCAATAGAGCAGGTTTTAAAAGTCAACTTTAAGTTGAATAAATACATATGGTTTTTGATGTTCAGCTAATAAGATGAATGTGTATGGGTATGAGAAATTCATTAAAAATAGTAGATAAATAAAATAAATGAGGAATATTCAAACCACTATGATGAAACCACAGCTCACATTTATGTCAATTTCTCCTTCATTCATATTCTATAAGCTTGTAATTTTACTGTACGCCCAGTGCTGTATCCTATTTTTTAACCTAAAATTTTATAAGAAATTCCTATGCAATTGTATCACATTTACAATTTTTTTAAATAGTGGATAAGTCATTATAGCACCCTCGGTAAATGTGCTGTATCTTAGGAATCATATTTCTACTTTGGAATATTTAAATTACTTTTTATTTTTCCAAAATAAATATTACCATAGAAACATAATTTTATTTTTATTTTTATTATTATTTAATAGAGACAGAGGTCTCTTTATGTTGCCCAGGCTGATCTCAAACTCTTGGGTACAAGCAATTTGTTCTTCCTGCCCCAGCCTCTCAGAGTTCTGAGACTCCATGAGCCACCATGCATGGCCCACAAACATTTTTAGTCAGAACTTTTAATAAACATATTTTAAATTATTTATTTGACTATATTGCCAGAATATTTCTTAAATTCTTAATACAAACATGAAAATTTCTCTAGGACTTTCCATACAGATTGTATCAACTCACACTATCATAATTTCTGTGTGTATGTGTCCATATTGCCATATCCTTGATGACATTACACTCTTGAGAAATTCTGAAGGTCTAGTTAGGTTTCACTCTGAGAAAAAATGAGAAAGATGTCTCTTAATTTGTAATCAAATCTTGGATAAGCTTATTGCTATAGACTAAATGTGCCTGTCTTTCCAAAATTCATATGTTGAAACACAATCTCCAATTTGATGGTATTAGGAGTTGGAGTCTCTGCGAGGTGATTAGGTTATGAGAGTGAAGCTTCATGAATAGGATTAGTACCCTAAGAAGAGAGGCCACTCATTCCTTTCACCTTGTGAGATTATGAACCAGAAAGCCGGTCCTAACCAGACAGGGAATCTGCCAGCATCTTGATGTTGGACTTTCCAGCCTCCAGAATTATGGGAAATAAATGTTATGTTGATTTTATGATATTCCACCTATCACAATTTGTTTCAGCAGCCAAAGAGCCTTAGGCACTAAGATATAGAAAAAATGTAGGTTTTCTGCCATCTAAAGATCCATGAACCATCTATATGGTGGTATCCACTGCAATTTTCACTTTTCAAAGAACTCATTTTCTGATCTTGGCCTAAATAATATCTACTTTATATTGGGATTCATATAATAGATAACTGATATGTACCGTAAAGTCTCAGACTTCTCAGAGTATCTTTGGTTATCTTTAGCAAAACAAAGTTATTTTTCATTGAATAGGAATGAAATGAAGTAATACTGCTCTCATACAGCTTTACCATTTGAAGAATTGTGCCAAAGCTTTAAGTTAAACATGAAGCACCTGTAAGTATCAGGATGACTCTGGACTAACATTGTTTTCCCATCTCTTTCTAATGAGTAGCTGTTCCTCAAAATGTACTCATTAAAACATTTTACAGGAATGTGTAAAACCCGTTCCAGTTTTAGGGTATCTAATTTGGTGGTTAAAAAATTAGAATATGCATTGCACTTCTCTCTGTAAGCAATACACCCTGCAAATCAAAATGAATGTTTTCTAATTTCAACTTGAGATTGAAGAAACTGAAAAAGGAAAATACACCAAAACAAAAACCCACATAAAATAAAATGGAGGAATCTTATTACGTTCTTTTATTAAATTGTGTACTTAGAAATTTTATTTTTCCAGCATCAATTTAACAAATGTGGGTTTCTTGCCATGAATTTAGCTCTCTCTTACCTCCTCAAGTTTTAAGAATAGACAGTAAAGTGCACCATAAGGGCTTCAAGCTGTAATTTCCACTGAGGTTCTTGAAGTCATAAATTGCAAGTGGGAAACTAAAGATGAAATTACAACCTTTCTAATAACCCAACCAGGTATGTTTTATTTTTATACAATGGAGATTTCCACCAAGTCCACCAACATCAAATTTGCACACAATTGCCGTTAAAAATAACTCTTCTAGGTTTGTATAAGGGAAAAGGCAAGAACAACTGCTGAGTTTAAAACTATTACCATTTTGAAGAACATTGCTTTAGGCACTGTTTTTAAATATTAAAATAAAAAAATAAAAAGTAACAGATTAAAGAAACAGTTTTTCACTTTACCACACATGAGATGCTCTAAGTAGAAGTCTCTTAATTCATTTTGCTTCTTGAGAATCTTTTGTTAATTCCAGTGTAAGATGAAACGGAAAAAAAGAAAATATGAATGGTTTCAAAGTTTATTTATTTTATTTTATTTATTTATATATTTTTATTATACTTTAAGTTTTAGGGTACATGTGCACAACATGCAGGTTAGTTACATATGTATACATGTGCCATGCTGGTGTGCTGCACCCATTAACTCATCATTTACATTAGGTATAACTCCCAATGCTATCCCTCCCCCTTCCCCCGACCCCACAACGGACCCCGGTGTGTGATGTTCCCCATCCTGTGTCCATGTGTTCTCATTGTTCAATTCCCACCTATGAGTGAGAATATGCGGTGTTTGGTTTTCTGTCCTTGCAATAGTTTGCTGAGAATGATGGTTTCCAGCTTCATCCATGTCCCTACAAAGGACATGAACTCATCATTTTTTATGGCTGCATAGTATTCCATGGTGTATATGTGCCACATTTTCTTAATCCAGTCTATCATTGTTGGACATTTGGCTTGGTTCCAAGTCTTTGCTATTGTGAATAGTGCCGCAATAAACATACGTGTGCATGTGTCTTTATAGCAGCATGATTTATAGTCCTTTGGGTATATACCCAGTAATGGGATGGCTGGGTCAAATGGTATTTCTAGTTCTAGATCCCCAAGGAATCGCCACACTGACTTCCACAATGGTTGAACTAGTTTACAGTCCCACCAACAGTGTAAAAGTGTTCCTATTTCTCCACATCCTCTTCAGCACCTGTTGTTTCCTGACCTTTTAATGATCACCATTCTAACAGGTGTGAGATGGTATCTCATTGTGGTTTTGATTTGCATTTCTCTGATGGCCAGTGATGATGAGCATTTTTTCATGTGTCTGTTGGCTGCATAAATGTTTCTTTTGAGAAGTGTCTGTTCATATACTTTGCCCACTTTTTGATGGGATTGTTTTTTTCTTGTAAATTTGTTTGAGTTCTTTGTAGATTCTGGATATTAGCCCTTTGTCAGATGAGTAGGTTGCAAAAATTTTCTCCCATTCTGTAGGTTGCCTGTTCACAGTTTCCTTTACTGTGCAGATGCTCTTTAGTTTAATTAGATCCCATTTGTCAATTTTGGCTTTTGTTGCTATTGCTTTAGGTGTTTTAGACATGAACTCCTTGTCCATGCCTATGTCCTGAATGGTAATGCCTAGGTTTTCTTCTAGGGTTTTTATGGTTTTACATCTAACATTTAAGTGTTTAATCCATCTTGAATTAATTTTTGCATAAGGTGTAAGGAAGGGATCCAGTTTCAGCTTTCTACATATGGCTAGCCAGTTTTTCCAGCACCATTTATTAAAAAGGGAATCTTTCCCCATTTCTTGTTTTTGTCAGGTTTGTCAAAGACCAGATAGTTGTAGATGTGTGGTATTATTTCTGAGGGCTCTGTTCTGTTCCATTGTTCCATTGGTCTATATCTCTGTTTTGGTACAAGTACCATGCTGTTTTGGTTACTGTAGCCTTGTAGTATAGTTTGAAGTCAGGTGGGGTGATGCCTCCAGCTTTGTTCTTTTGGCTTAGAATTGACTTGGCAATGCGGGCTCTTTTTCGGTTCCATATGAACTTTAAAGTAGTTTTTTCCAATTCTGTGAAGAAAGTCATTGGTAGCTTGATGGGGATGGCATTGAATCTGTAAATTACCTTGGGCAGTATGGCCATTTTCACGATATTGATTCTTCCTACCCATAAGCATGGAATGTTCTTCCATTTGTTTGTGTCCTCTTTTATTTCATTGAGCAGTGGTCTGTAGTTCTCCTTGAAGAGGTCTTTCACATCCCTTGTAAGTTGGATTCCTAGGTATTTTATTCTCTCTGAAGCAATTGTGAATGGGAGTTCACTGATGATTTGGCTCTCTGTTTGTCTGTTATTGGTGTATAAGAATGTTTGTGATTTTTGTACATTGATTTTGTATCCTGAGACTTTGCGGAAGTTGCTTATCAGCTTAAGGAGATTTTGGGCTGAGACAATGGGGTTTTCTAGATATACAATCGTCGTCTGCAAACAGGGACAATTTGACTTCCTCTTTTCCTAACTGAATACCCTTTATTTCCTTCTCCTGCCTAATGGCCCTGGCCAGAACTTCCAACACTATGTTGAATAGGAGTGGTGAGAGAAGGCATCCCTGTCTTGTGCCAGTTTTCAAAGGGAATGCTTCCAGTTTTTGCCCATTCAGTGTGATATTGGCTGTGGGTTTGTCATAGATAGATCTTATTATTTTGAGATACGTCCCATCAATACCTACTTTATTGAGAGTTTTTAGCATGAAGTGTTGTTGAATTTTGTCAAAGGCCTTTTCTGCATCTATTGAGATAATCATGTGGTTTTTGTCGTTCGTTCTGTTTATATGCTGGATTACATTTATTGATTTGCATATGTTGAACCAGCCTTGCATCCCAGGGATGAAGCCCACTTGATCATGTTGGATAAGCTTTTTGATGTGCTGCTGGATTCGGTTTGCCAGTATTTTATGGAGGATTTTTGCATTGATGTTCATCAGGGATACTGGTCTAATCTTCTTTTTTTTGTTTTGTCTCTGCCAGGCTTTGGTATCAGGATGATGCTGGCCTCATAAAATGAGTTAGGGAGGATTCCCTCTTTTTCTATTGATTGGCATAGTTTCAGAAGGAATGGTACCAGCTCCTCCTTGTACCTCTGGTAGAATTCGGCTGTGAATCCATCTGGTCCTGGACTTTTTTTGGTTGGTAAGCTATTAATTATTGCCTCAATTTCAGAGCCTGTTATTGGTCTATTCAGAGATTCAACTTCTTCCTGGTTTAGTCTTGGGAGGGTGTATGTGTCCAGGAATTTATCCATTTCTTCTAGATTTTCTAGTTTATTTGCATAGAGGTGTTTATAGTATTCTCTGATGGTAATTTGTATTTCTGTGGGATCGGTGGTGATATCACCTTTATCATTTTTTATTGCATCTATTTGATTCTTTTCTCTTTTCTTCTTTATTGGTCTTGCTAGTGGTCTATCAATTTTGTTGATCCTTTCAAAAAACCAGATCCTGGATTCATTGATTTTTTGAAGGGTTTTTTGTGTCTCTATCTCCTTCAGTTCTGCTCTGATCTTAGTTATTTCTTTCCTTCTCCTAGCTTTTGAATGTGTTTGCTCTTGCTTCTCTAGTTCTTTAAATTGTGATGTTACGTTGTCCATTTTAGATCTTTCCTGCTTTCTCTTGTGAGCATTTAGTGCTATAAATTTCCCTGTATACACTGCTTTAAATGTGTCCCAGAGATTCTGGTATGTTGTGTCTTTGTTCTTGTTGGTTTCAAAGAACATCTTTATTTCTACCTTCATTTCGTTATGTACCCAGTAGTCATTCAGGAGCAGGCTGTTCAATTTCCATGTAGTTGAGCGGTTTTGAGTGAGTTTCTTAATCCTGAGTTCTAGTTTGATTGCACTGTGGTCTGAGAGACAGTTTGTTATAATTTCTGTTCTTTTACATTTGTTGAGGAGTGCTTTACTTCCAACTATGTGGTGTAAAAAATAAATAAATAAATAAAAAGTTCATTTCTTAAAGAAACTTCTTTAAACATTTTATTTTAGGCCTAATATATTATCTACTTCTTAAGGTCATGATTCTTTTAAAATCATGATTGCAGAAAGCCTTTATAAAACACAATATGAATATTCTATCAGCCAAAATTTTAGGTTTTATGTAATATCCAAACAAGTGTTCTCCAAAACCAGACTACAAAAGGGAGGTTGAAGATAAAGATACTTCAATCACTCAAGAAGAAATTATAATTACATGTTGGGGACACATAACAACAAAGGACACATCATTTTAAAAAATGGAGGCGAACAGGACATTAAGCAACAGCCATTTTCAGGGGACTGGATAGGTGGAGACAGACCCAAAAATAATCATTCTGAAATAGAGCATAATACATGGTACAGAGAAGAAACATACAAAGTTTTCGGTGGATTCATAGGCAGTCTCCTAATAAAAACTAAAACATAGATTCACACAAAGAGACATTGTTTATATTCCCCAAAAAAGTGGAAACAACCAAAATATCCATCAGTCAGTGAATGGACAAGAACAATGTGATATATCCATACAATGGAGATTGTTCAGTAATAAAAAGAATAGAATATTGACCGATACCTGCTTCTATGTGGATAAACATCAAAAACATTATATAACTGAAGAAATTCAGTCATAAAATTCCATATATTATGTAAATCAATTTATGTAAAACATCCAGAAAAAGCAAATCTTTAGAGAAACAAAATTGGTGGTTACCTAAGGCCTAGTGGCAGGGAGGACTGGAGTAGGGACTATGTATGTATATAGATATATATATTTTTTGGGGGGCGAGTGGCAGAAATGTTCTTAAATTGAACTGCGATATTGCTTGTGCAGCTCTTTGAAGTCACTAAAAATTAAATTGAACCTTTAACTAGTCAATATTATGATACATAGGTTAAAATCAATAAAATGGAAATAAATTTGGTAGGAGTTCAAAAGAAAGAAAGATTGGTTGTAGTTACAGCAAGGACCCATGGAAGAGAAAGTATCACAGAGATATTTCAAAGCATAGGTATGATTTTATGTGTTGATCATATTTGTGTTTTTACAAATGAACTAAAAGTGGCATAAGTAAAAGTCATACTCAAAGTTGAATTAAACATCAATATAATAAGAAAAATAAATATCTAATTATAAGAAGTAAAACAAATACAAAGTTGAAAAGTGTCAGTCACAAAGTTTTGCCTTGTGTATCGGAACCCTCAGCACAACATGAGAAAACCACAGGTTATGTGATGCTCACTGTCTGGGAAGAGCAGGACTTAGTTATGCGACATTCAGAGTTATACAGATTGGAAGGGTGCTGTGTGCGGACATTCAGGCAAGAGCAGAAAAACTAGAATTTATGAATATGAGCAGGTCAGCCAGAGTTTACTGAGCTCATTATGATGTTCTATCCCCCTGCTAAATGCTTTCTATGCCTTATCTCATTTAATCCCCATAACACCCCTGTAAGTAGTTATCACATGAACAGTATTTATTTTACAAATGAAGCAACTGACATGACACCTGTTTATGCAGCCCCCAAATTCACAAACTAGGTATGTGTGAAAGTTGAGACTTCAACAGGCAAACACTCCAATGCTCATAGAAACACTCATAGCAAATTGGTTTAGCTTCTTCTTTTGGATTTTAATCCAGACACTCTGAAGCTCAGAATTATAATTTGATTTTTGTCAAAGTTTAATTAGCAGTAGTCCTGCCCTTTGTATGCCACATTTAAATAGTGCTACTAGAGTTCCTTAAGGGCAGTCATTTTTATTAGGATCATTTGTCTTGACCCCCAAATCAGGACACTAATCTGTCCTTTTCTGGTGCAGAAACATTATAAAAGATGCTATTAGAATTTCTGTATGTGTGTGTGTTTCTTAAACTTTGTGAAGACCAATATTTTAAGGCAGGAATAAAATATGACAGATTCAACACAGCTGCTTATCTTGGCTCCTCTAAGAAACTCCCCTAAATGGCAAAAAGTAAATTAATTTTTAAATACATAAACATATAAACCAAAAGAGAAAAGAAAATGTGACAACAGCAAATGAGAGACATCAACAATTTTGTGAGGATCGAAATCAGATGTAAGAATGCTCTATGACTTAATAGAGAAGAAGAAATTGAAATCAAAGTTTGTGCAGAAGCTTATTGCTTCTTCCTGAAAAATCATGGAAAGGCTGTAAATTTGGAGGACTCAGAACAGTAAATTTAAAAGTGATTCACAGCCCTGAAAACATGGGAATGAGTTCAAAGCTGTGTAAAGACTTATCCCTCAACTCTCCCCACCACACAAAGACTCTTGAAGCTAGGTGGCCACATCTTGCCCACCTTTGCAGGATACCAGAAGTTTTTTTTTTTTTGTAGAGAAATAAAACCTGGAGGAATGGGAACTTGGAAATAGCTGGCACGACAAAGCAGAGGTTAGAACCAGAAAGAAAGGGGAATTGAATTTTTCAATAGGCTGAATGATGAGCTACTCCAAACAATGTTTGCTCTCAGTCAGATACTTACAGGCAGATGACTGAAGAACTTTTTTCTGGAAAAATGGAAAGCGCCACCCCCACCCCCCCCCCAAAAAAAGAGTGAAATTTAAAAAAAAGTTTGGCATTTGCCAAACTTGTGGGAGATTTGCAAAGAATGCAACTGATAAGTGTATCACCTTGCAAGGAAGTGAAAATGCTTTCACACAAATATCAAACCACCTTTTAGTGAATCTCTCTTAAATATAACGGATAGCTAAAAATCATTAGTCAATTGAAGAAAGCCTGAAAAATGACAGAGATACAAATAGAAAAAAAAATCAGAAACAACAGAGAAAGTAGAAGAAAGCTTTATAAAAATATATGATCAATGCCCTTAAAAACAATACTATTCAAAGAACTCAGCCCTGTGTGGTGGCTCAGGCCTGTAATCCCAGAACTTTGGGAGGCTGAGGTAGGGCTGCAGAAGGATCACTTGAGCCCAGAGCCAGACCCTGTCTCAAAAATAAATGAATAAACAAAAAAAATTCTTTCTGTGGTCTTTATGAATGAATTGTATCCCTACTAATGAAAAAAGTTCTCCATAAATAAACTAATACAAAAGGCAGACACAATGGAAGACAAGTTTGATAATTGAAGGATCCATGAAGAAAGTCCAGTGTTTCACTAATCGGAACTTATTTTAATGCGTCATACAAGTAATTTCCAAGAACTGAATTACACAGGTCTCTAAATTGTAAAGATCCACGAAGTTACCAAGTTTCTAACACAATGAAGAAAGAAGCTTCCTCGTAGAGGCATTATATTGTGAAATGTGAGGATATGAATACTCCTTTTTAAATTGATACTAGCAGCTTCAGGTGTGGGAAAGGATTAGGAATAAGTCTCATAAAAAGTAATACATTTAAGAACGGCATCCAATTACTCAAGAAAAAGACTGGAAGCCAGAAGGTAGTAATTGAACTCCTTTAAAATTCAGTGGGGAGATAATATACCTGGCTAACCTGTGAATAAATTATGTTAACATCAAAACATTTTCAGACATAAAGCATCTTTTAAAGTTTTACTCCAATGTGTCCTTTCTTAGAAAGTTTCTGGAGGTTCTGATTCTGCAAAGTGAAATCACACTAAGAAACGAGAAGAGAAATTATCCAAGGAACAACATCCAACACAGGAGATTGCTGATTGAGAACAAGCAGGAGAACAAATGTGTACTTCAACCAGCAAGCAACCAGGATACATTGGAGCAGTAGGCTCAAAAATGATCAATATATAAATCAAGTTATATACATGTTCTCCTACTGATATCAAATCTCAGATATTACACCTTAATCCCAAATAGAAAAATTGTTTCAAATTTTAAAAAAGAAAATGGTTAATTATAGAGGATGTGGCATAAATTTCCCTGAAATTTATTATTATTTGTTCCTCTAATCTCGTAAGAAATATCTGCTCGATATCAAGAGTGAATTTCAGGCTTTTATGATGTTGATGCTAAAAATTTAGATACAAATAGAGATCTTTTATATTATCAATTTTATATTATTATTACTAAAATGCATTATTTTATATTTGGTATCATCATATGGTGACATTTAATAACTGTTGAAGATGTGTAGAGATAATGGTTTTGGTGGTATATGTGATACATTGATTTAATGTTTGTTTTGCTGAAAAAAGTAAGAAGTTCTTTAAAAAACTGAAGAGAAGCTTTTTACTCCTTTTATATATTTTCCCTGTAACTTTTAGCCACCACAGTCATGCACCATTGATCATTTTGCAGACACACATACATACACACACACACACACACACACACACGTCAGTTACAGGTGAAAGCATAAGACGGAGACAAAAATGTCACTTCTTTCCATTATTTGTACTACAAAAATCTGATGATATGCTTGGTACTTTTCTGTGTGCTTGTGTGTCGAGTTTTAGTTAAGGCATTTGTGACATTAACTTGTTACTGATGGAGTAAAAACTTCTACTAAATATTGGAGATAATATATACTATATTTATTTGAGGGAGAAATAGGTCATGGTTATACATAAGATAAAAAAGAAAGCTTCCTCACTGTTCTTTTATGTATATACATATATCTGTGCATCTTAATTGAGTGTCAGGTGCTAAGAAAATGTTAATTCCTCAGAAAATATTAAGGATTCAGCTAATCAGCCAATTTTAAAACAGTAAGATCATTACCTTAAACTATTATAGTATTAGTAAATAATAATAATAATAACACAAAGAAAGGTTTCCATTTAAGATTTATTAAGTATCAAGGATTATCTTAGGTCTTTAAATGCATTAATGCTTTATAGCCTTAGGAATTGCTACTATTATACATGAGAAAACAGCACACAGATAGTAAATTCCAGAGTTGGGATTTTTATCTGATACACAAAATACTGAAGTATCTAAATGACATATTCATATAGTAAGAGTGTTTTTGTTCTAAATAATAAACATTGCAAATAAAGTTATATTTCTAAGGTATAGGTTTCTCATCAAATTCAAACTTTAAAGAGAGCCATTGTCCTTTTATCAGGGATCATAACAACGTTCTTTTCCTGATGAGGAGTCCTCTCTCTGTTTCATGTCAGCTACTTAAAGATATTAAAATAAAAGAAACATATTTTTATTAAAGGCAAATTCATGCACCTGCTAACCAATATTTTATTTCAAAGGGAAAATTGTTATTTTATTCCGTTTGTATTGTCTCAGAAAGCAAACACAAATATTGTTACAATATCTGTGTTTCTATTTGTTTTTAGCTTTTTAGTAAATACTGTAAAATGAGTGCAGTAGCTGGATTTATATCTCCAAAGAGTAGTAAACAGGAGACAATTAAATGGTAATTATTTCCACCTGCTGAACTTCATTTTTGAGGCGACTTGATTAATTAAGAGCAAAAATCTATCATCATTAGACCCAGAATCTTTTATTTTGTTTCTCAAAACACCAAAATACTATTAACATTAGTTTGGAACAGGGTCTTCTGTCCGTTTTCTGGGTCATTGCTCCCGAACTCATTACCCATATAATTGGAAAATATGACTACTGATGATCAATGTGAAAACACGTTTTGTCTCATAAAATTAGTAATGATTTTGTAAAATGGAAAAATGTACTAGAGAAAAAAGATGAACCTAGTATTCTGGATTATTATACTGAATGATTCAGTCATTACTCATTCAAGAGAGGAAATATTTTTATTCTAATCAAATATATTTTTATATTTTTTAAAGAAAATATTGTTATATACTGAGAGATCTGCTTGTGTCCTGCATGGGTTTTTAATCTTGCTTCTTTAATACAAAAATTATACATGGCTATGTTTTAGGTCAATTATATCTAGATTTCTCCTGATTTAAAATTATGTAGAAATAAATAGCTCTGATCCTTGGCTCTTTTTCTCTCCTCTCAGATTATATATTGCAATACTGTGTGAACTTTCTAATCAAAGCATACTACTGGGGCATTTCCCATTTTTAATCTTCATTATATGTGTAAGGCAATAAATAAAGGCCAGCATGGCAGTTGAAGAGGAGCGAAAATGCAAAGGATTGTTTTCTTCTTAAAAAATTCATGATCATGCTGGCAGAACAACCCAACAATGAGTGTTAGAAAATTTTGTAAATTTTGTAAATCCATATTGACAAGTTCAATCTTGCAAATGCTATGTGAATCATGCTCAAAAACTTCATTCTGCTTTTCATCTCTTTTGTAAAAGTAGAAAGTGTGCTGCAAATAAGCATTTACATTTCTGAAAGCTTAATTTTCTCACTTTTGAATTCACAGCATTACATTTGCCTTTGTCATTATGAGTACTGGCTTGGGGAGAGGAGGCATAGATCTCTCCAATTCTTCTTACGATTTCTTTGCTATATTTTATTAAAAATCATGCTCTGCTTGTTGTAAGCATGTCATTGTGGGATGTATTTAGCTAGTCTCCTTCCAGGAGAGCAGCTGGGAGACTGAGAGGAGGTAATCCACAGTTAGGGTGTGTTTCTGCTACAACCTCAACCAAGATCATCATGTGAATGACATGAGCCAGTTTTTCAAATAAATTAAAAATATAAATAAGTCCAGTTTATATGTAGACGAGTTCCTCTCCTTCATGATCTCTTTCCTGTGAAGTTACTCATCCACCCTACCCTCATTTTTTTTTAATTTAAAGGTGACACTTTTCTATCATCTCCTGGTAACATCATATTTTTCTTCACTTTCTCTTTAATGAGGAATGCTTAGGAATAAGTGAATATTTACATGTAATGTGATTATCCCTCCACAAAGGAGGTTATAACATTGTTATCTATATAAGAATCTACATATATAAGTATTAAAAGTTACAGCTTAAAATGAAATGCACAAATGATGAGATATTGCTAGATTTCACAGGTCTATGGTTAGCAACCTCACTTGAAACTTCCAAACAATTCCTAAACCAAAAATAATTAGTAATTAATTTATTTTAGTCACTAACTTTTCAAGCCAGGTCTATCTGAAATTATAGTCTTTCCTCCTTCAGTTGCTTGTCTCAGTTATTATTCTCACTCCCAAAAGAAAGCATGCTTATTTCTTTTAATGACATCATATTAAGACTTCATAATTTTATTTTCTATGAAGTAGAAGGAGAAGAAGAACAAAGAGGAAGAAAGAGAGAGAGAAAGAGGAAAGGGAAGCCTGTAGGTACTTTGTAAGCGATATGATCTTTAGTGTTTAAGCATATGGGATTTGAATTATCAAGAAATCTGAATTATCAACTACCTGGGTTCAAATCCAAGTGCTGCCAATTTAGGAGTCCTGAGTTTGGGAAAATTACCTATCTTAGTTTGTGGCTCAATTTCCTACATGAGTTAATTGCCCACATTTTGATTTTTCTCTTATATGACTTAATACCATTCGAATTTCTTAGCATAGGGTCTTGCATATGATAAACTCTTAGATATTCTTAACAATTAAATAATAACTCCGTGGTCTTAAAACTAACTTTGGTCAGGTTTAAATCTAAACAGAACTCAATTTGAGATGTTGCTTATTGCATAAGAACACAAGCCGCCTGGCCAACATGGTGAAACCCCGTCTCTACTAAAAATACAAAAATTAGCCAGGCGTGGTGGCGGGTGCCTGTAATCCCAGCTACTTGGGAGGCTGAGGCAGGAGAATCACTTGAACCTGGGAGGCGGAGGTTGCAGTGAGCCAAGATCACGCCATTGCACTCCAGCCTGGGCAACAGAGCGAGACTCTGTCTCAAAAAAAAAAAAAAAAAAATGCAAGCCAACGCTATTAATGCATTTTGTTATCCTGGAATTTGGACTAAAAACTAGGCAATTTTAATTTAGGGAGTCCAATTTTAAACTCATAACTTACTGTAAAATTCAGTTCTTGAGGTTCCTCGATGACACATCTGGAAAAAATGGAATTCTTTGGCACAGAAAACATTTTACATATGGTAATGTCTGATTTGTGATACTGTTGTTTGGCCTCACAGTTGATCCCGTGATAGAACAATCCAGATGTTGCAGTAAGCCATATGGCCAACATGGTCTTGCTAACGTATGTAGTAATGGATCAGGTCTTGGTGATGTCATCAATAACCAGATCAGAAGAGTGATGCAATGCAGATGGCGTATCATATTATGTGTTTATAGTATAAAAATGACTCCAGATCATGTATGCATGGCAGTTTTGTTCTATGGCCTTTCCATTATTGTTTAACAAGGTCTGAGTTACGAATAAGTGTAAATAACTTAAGAAGAAGTAATCTGTATCCACCAGCAGCACCTGCCTGTGAGACTAAAATCTGAATCTGACCAATGAAACATTTTCAACGGAAAAATGCCAGCAGAATTTTAAGGGTAGGTAAAACAAGCATCACTGGAGAGGAAGATTTGCCTAACAGTTAAGGGCTTTCAATTTCCTACTTCAAAGTCTAGCCTTGCCACTAACTGTGTGAACCTGGGAAAGTTACTTAAATTCTCCATGTTTCAGTTTTCTAATCTGTAAAAAAGGAAAGATGTTAATACCCTCTCAAAGAGGTATTGTGAGATTTGAAGGAGTCCATGCATGAAAGCCACATACAATAGTGCCCGACACATGATAAACTCAAAATTGAAAACCTGAGCAGATATAAAAAACATATGAAATATATAGAGATTAGGAAGAAAGGATACTCAAGATCTATCCCCAGTATGTATCAAGTAGTTGGCATAGTATCTTATCTAACCTTATTTCCCAGTCCCAAATTATGACCCCATTATAACTTTACTTCCTCCATAAAAAATATTTTAATTTTTATTTTATGATTATATTGTATGAAGACAAATATGTTAATATATATTAAACATGATTTCACGTAAATATTTAGGTTTGCTTTCTCCTGATTTTAAAAAAATTACAATCTTTTCACTGGTTCCTGAAATTCTGACGAGCCCGAGCCACTGTGGCTAATGGAGAAGCTGCCCTACATCAAAGACCATTATTTCCATTTAACTTGAAAATCAGAAGGGTTAAGAAACTTAATGCATAGTTACAAATTTAACACGTGGCCAAACAAGGACATAAATTCAAGTTTAACTCTGGAGGGCATGCTCTTCCCTTTTCATCTCGGTGCTTCTGCAGGGGAAATCCATCTGAAATGCACCAGGTTTTCCTTTGCCACTACCCCTCATCACACTCCCCGGACCATCTTCTCCAGCTCAGCTTTCTCTTGCTGGTATTTCTCTTGCTAGGTCTGATCTCTTCTCTTAACATATCCAGAAAGTCCCTCTTTCTTCCAGTATTCAAATATTATTTATTCCCTTCCAGTTAGTAACCACATTAAAAGCAATCAAACAGGCTACATTTCAGGAAGGTATTAATGACCAATAATGGCATAGGCGCCCCCTTCAAGAATATTCCTATTTTAGTCAAAGAATCCTGAAGTCGAAAGTCTTTCATGTGAAAGATTGCCTTGATAATTGATTTCATTTGCTACAGCTGCAGTAACAAAGCACCGCAAATTGGGTGGCTTAAAAAACAAAAATGGATTATCTCACAGATCTGGAGGCTAGATGCTCAAATTCAAAACATTGGCAGAATATGCTGAGGGCTGTTGAAGGAAGGATCTGTTTTATAGTCTTCTTTTCTTGGCTTATAAATCTATCTTTTCTATTTTCTCTGGGTCTCTGCACATTGTTTTCCTTCTATGTGTGTTAGTACAAATTTCCCTTATTTATAAGGGGAAGTCATATTGGATTGGAGCCCACCTTAATGACCTCTTATTAACTTGATTACATCTGTGAAGACCCTACTTCCACCTAATGGTACTTTATGAGGTAATGGGGGTTAGGATGTCAACATATGAATTTGGGGTGATACATCTTAATCCATAATAGTAATATTATAGATTGAAATATAATAAAATACCAATTGTGGAGAACTTTTTGAGTAGAATATATTTGTTCAACTTCCCTGATAACATCTATTAATAACAAAGAAAAAAGTCCCATCAATCTCATCATGGTCAATGCCTGCATTCAGAACCAATACCTTCCTTTTCTAGTATGCCACCAAATACCCTTTGCTGACTTTCTATTCCACTCTATTCACCTCTAACCACCTTTCTGTTCTGCCCTTTATAAATGAATAGAAGCATATTAATATTATGAGATGAAGGACTATAATGCATCTAAACCAGGATTTCACAACGTTGGCTCTACTAGCATTTGAGGCCAGATAAATTTTCATTGTCAGGGGATAGGCCATCATGGTAGGACATTCAGCCTCATCCTTGGCTTCTGCTGATGAGATGCTAATAGTGTCCCCTTCTCACAAGATAGGATAACCCAAAGTGTCTCTAGACATTATCAAATGCCCTTGGGCTGCATGGGAACGTTGGGGCAAAATCACCTCCAGTTGAAGATGACTTCTATGAACAAATGTAATTGAAAATCTTAGGCCAACAAGGTAGTAACAGTTACTTTATAGAAGCTTTATATTAGGATAATCCCCAAAGAAGTTTAATATCTTTTAGAACAATTCTATAATCTTTTTCCTTTAAGACAAAGTAGGAGCTAAAAGAGGTTGAGCACCAACACCTACTAATAAAAACTTTATGGTACTTGAAAAATAATGCTGACTGAACTTAATGGTTAATAAAACAGAATTGTGTCTTTCCCCCACTCCTTAGACTGGGAGCTGAATGATTTGCCCCTTTTCATGCCTATGATCTTTTAGAAACTACGCATGCTTATAACACTGATAAAGCCAATTTATTGTGATGTGTTTATTTTACCATAATTAGTAAATAACAATTATTTTCTGAATATTTTGTGTGAAATGTCAAGGAGAGAGTTCCATTTTAGAAGTCAAAATAAAGTCTCTTACTTCTATCCCTAGCCTGTTGTTTTACATCATTCCTGCTTCTGTAACAAAATACTTTATCCTGTGTAATTTATAAACAACACAAATTTATTTGTCACAATTCTGGATACTGGGAAGTTCAAGATCTAGGCACCAGCAAATCTGGTATCTGGCAAAGCCTACTCTCTGCTTCCAGGATGGTGCTTTCTCACTGTATCCTTACATGGCAGAAGAAATGGAAGGGAGTAAGGGGCTTGGGGGTCTCTCCTCAACCTCTTTCTAAGCTTGTTAATCTCATTCATGAGGGTTCCACCTAATATGGTTTGGCTGTGTCCCCATCCAAAACTCATCTGGAATTGTAGCTCCCATAATTCCTACGTGTTGTGGGAGGGACCCAGTGGGAGATAATTGAATCATGGGGGCAGTTTCGTTACTGTTCTCAGGGTAGTGAATAAGCCGCATGAGATCTGATGATTTTATAGCGGGTTTCTCCTTTCACTTGGCTCTCATTCTCTCTTGTCTGCTGCCATGTAAGATGTGCCTTTTGCCTTCTGCCATGATTGTGAAACCTCCCCAGCCTCATGGAACTATGAGTTCACTAAACCTCTTTTTCTTCATAAATTACCCAGGTATGTCTTTCTCAGCAGCATGAAAATTGATTAATAAACACTCCTTATGACTTAATCACCTTTCAAAGGCCCAATATCTTGACATATTGGGAATTAAGTTTGAACATGAATTTTGAAGGGAACACAAAAATTCAAACCATAGCATTCCACACCAGCCCCCTAAAATTCATGTTCTTCTCACACAAAGAATAGCTTCATTTCATCCCATAGCCCCAAAAGTCTTAACTGTTCTCGCATTAACTTTAAAACCTAAGCCCCAAAGTCTCATCTAAATATCATCTAAATAAGATATGGGTGACACTAAGGGTACAATCATTTAAGTAAATTAGTCTTCATTTGTGGACCTATGAAAATAAGCAAGTTATGTGCTTCCAAAATACAATAGTTGTACAAGCACAGGATAGATATTCCCCTTCCAAAAAAGAGAAAATAGAAAAGAAGAAAGGGATAATAGGTCCTGGAGTAATCCAAAACCTAAAGAGGCCAACATTAAATCTAAGGCTTGAGAATAATCTTCTTTGACTTTATTCCCTGCCTTCTAGACATACTAAGACAATGTTGGGCCCCAAAGGCCCCAAGAAGCTCTGTCCCATGACGATGCTGGGTGCAGCCTTCATGCATTGGAGTCAGGTACCTGCATCTCTCTCTGGCTGCTGTTGCACTCTAATGGCTGCCCCAGTCTGGGGTCTCTGGGGTGGCCCTGCCTCCATGGCTCCACTCAGCATTGCCCTAATGGGGACTCTGTGCAACAATCCTGCCTTTGTGGTACTTCTCTCTCTGGGGCCCAAGGCTCTCTGAGGCATCCTTCGAAATCCAGATGGAGTCAGCTGTACTTCTACAGCTCAGGCATTCTATGTGCCTGCACAGTTAACACCATGTGGTCACTGCCGAAGTTTACCCCAGTACCCTTTGGCACAGTGGCCTGAGCCACACTTGGGCCTGGTCAAAACACAGCTAGAAAGGACAAAGAGCACTGTACCAGAATTCAGGAAGCAGAGATGTGTGGCAGCACTGGGCAGTGAACCAGTGAACCCCAAGGTCCCAGGGGTGCCCTGGGTCCCTCCTTGAAACTGTTTGGTCCTCAAGCTCCTGACACTCTGGTCCCGTGATGAAAGTGGCAGTCTTGAAGATCTCTGAAATGACTGAGGTCATTCTTTCATTGTCTTGTGAACAGTATCTGGCTTCTTATACCCATGCTAATCTCCTTATCAAATGCTTATTTTGCCAGTTTCTTGGCATTCTCTCTTGACCATGACTTTTTATTTATTATTATTATTATTATTATTATTATTATCATCATTATTTGAGACAGAGTCTCACTCTGTTGCCCAGGATGGAGTGCAGTGGTGCGATCTCGGCTCACTGCAAGCTCGTCTCCCGGGTTCAAGCAATTCTTCTGCCTCAGCCTCCCAAGTAGCTGGGACTACAGGTGCCCATCACCACACGGCTAATTTTTTGTATTTTTCAGTAGAGACAGGGTTTCACCGTATTAGCCAGGATGGTCTCGATCTCCTGACCTTGTGATCCGCCTGCCTTGGCCTCCCAAAGTGCTGGGATTACAGGTGTGAGCCACCGTGCCCAGCTGGCTGCCTTTTTATTCTTTACAAGCATAGCCAGCCTAAGAATTTTTGAAATCTCCGAGTTCTGCTTCTCTTCTAATTATAAACTTTATTGTTAATTTGTTTGTCTCTTCTTGCATTTTAGTATAAGCAATCAAGAGATGCCACACTACACCCTCAACACCTTGCTTAGATGTGTTTTGCAACAAATATCCTACTTCATCGCTCTTAAGTTCTGTCTTCCACAAAACATGGGACAAAGACACAATTCAATCAAATTGGCCTTTTCTCCATTTTCCATTTTTTATTCCTAATTTTCCTCTGAGACTTTATCAAAATTGTCTTCATTGTCTATACTTTCACCAATATTTTGATCTCAATCACTTAGACTGTCTTTAAAGAAAGTTCAGGGCAGGGCGCAGTGGCGCACGCCTGTAATCCCAACACTTCGAGAGGCCGAGGTGGGCGGATCATGAGGTCAGAAGAAGGAGACCATCCTGGCTAACACAGTGAAACCCCATCTCTACTAAAAACACAAAAGAAGTTACCCGGGCATGGTGGCATGCACCTGTATTCCCAGCTACTCAGGAGTCTGAGGCAGGGGAATCGGTTGAACCCGGGAGGAGGAGGTTGCAGTGAGCCAAGGTCCTGCCACTATACTCTAGCCTGGGTGACAGAGTGAGAATTTGTCTCAAAAAGAAAAAAAAAAAAAAAGAAAGTTCAGACTGTACCTACAGTTCTCCTTTTCTTCTGCATCCACACCAGAAATGCTCTTAACATTCCATTCATGGCAATATAGGCTTTTTTTATTTTTTTGAGTTGGAGTCTTGGTCTGTTGCCCAGGCTGGAGTGCAGTGGCACAATCTTGGCTCCCTGCAACCTCAGTATAGACTTCTTTAGCATTCACTTCTGAACTCTTTCAACCTTCACCCATAGTTCTAAAGCTGCTTCTATATTTTTAGGTATTTGTTGTAGCAATACCTCACTTCTCTGTACCAACTTCTATTTTAGTCTTTCCTGCTGCTATTAAAATATAGACTGGGTAATTTATAAATAACACAAATTTATTTCTCAGAGTTCTGGAGGCTGAGATGTCCAAGATTTAGATATCAGCAGATCTGGTGTCAGGTGAGGACACAGTCTTCGCTTACAAAAAGTTACCTTGAATATTGTGTCCTCGCATAGTAGAAAGGGGGAAATGGCCTAGGATGCACATTTCAGTTTCTTTTATAAGGTTTCTAATCCCATTTATGAGGGCTTCATTTTTATGATTGAGTCCCCTCTTAATATTGTTGCAGTGGGAATTTTCAACGTGAATTTTGAAGGATACACAAACATTCAAACCACAGCACCTGTCACTATTCATGGTATACGTTTATTTTTGCTTGCTTCCGTTCATGGGTTCATTCATTATTTCACTCAGTCTTTATTCACTAAATTTTGATGAGTATCTATTGAATATAAGATGTTAGGCCACACATTGTGGGAGTAAAATTATTATAGATTAATAGATACATGTGATAAGTGTTATTATTGAGGAAAACACAAGATACAGAGGAAACAGAACTTGGCGAGTAAAACAAAATTTGCCACAGTAATTGGTAGAGAAGAGAAAATCTAGTCTAGACTTATCTAATACAAGTGTAAGTCAAGATTTTTGTTCTGTGATTTGGAAAAGAAAAAAATGTCCCTCTTCGACATGAATAAGAATTTCAGTAGCCTTGGTGGTTGCTGGCTGTTGACTCACAACCACAGAGAGAATCTGCCTTTGGTCGAGGAAGCAGAATCGCAGAGCAGAGAGATGAAAGGAAGCTTAATAATGCTACTTTATAGCATCGTTAAGTAACCAGATAAACTTTTTTTAAACATCTCAAAATATTACTATTTTCTTATACTGTGTCAATTATTTCTCTCTTTTAAGGAAATCATTTGTGTAGAGTGTTTACAGTTTACTGCTAAAAACATTCCATCCAATTTAATTCCTCCTTAGATGAAGACACCAACAAGGAAGTAGAAATATTGTGTTGTGTTATTTGTTTTGTATTTTTCTGCTTTCAGTTTCTCTAGGCTCTTTATCTTATGTAGGTTAAACATCTCTCCTTGGTTAATGTGAAGAATGGAAAGTTTATATATGCCCCTTAGGGGACAAACTCCATTTATGTGCTGTGGGTAAAGCTAATTCTATGACTTCTGTCTAGTTGTGTCTTATTTGTACCAAACAAAGGTATAGCTTTATGCTGGCCTGAGAGCCTCTAATAAGCATCATGTTGATGGTCCAATCATTCTAATCCACACCTCACATTTCCATAACCATTACATAACCATAACCATGGTTACATTCCATAACCATAACACTTACATCTCTATCTCACATCTCAGACTCCTGAGGAATAGTTTTGAATGTTGGTCTTTTTTTTGGGAGCTGAGAAATAGAAATAGTCTTAGAAAATAAAATGTATAATTTTAGGCCTGGAAAGCATTGTTTATTACAGAATAAAATGTGGACATTTCAAGCCTTTGAAGAAATTATAATAAAAATAAAAGGACTCCTACTTTTCCTGTATGCGTGACCTGTTCTACAATAGCCATGGAATTGACTTGGGTCCAAGTGGGACACAGTGGACCCTGCAAGCTTCTCAGATGCTCCACCCTCATCTGTGCTCTAGTCTGTCAATTCATTTTGGGAAGTGCAAAAATTTACTCATCTATTCTTTCAACCAGCCTGATGAACTACTGCCCAAACATTCCCATAACACTCCCTCTATATCAACTTCCAGATTAGCAAACTCTGCCGATGGTCTGTTTTGATCAAATGCATCACTGTAGAAGACTGCATTTGATAGAGAAAAGTGTGACTTATAAATTTCTGAAAGTTGTCATCTTTTCTGTTGATGGTATTTAGTCACAAATGTAAATGTTTGAAAAACCAATTCTTGGGATTTGTCTTTACAGTCTATCTCTTATCTATCTATCTATCTATCTGTCTATCTATCTATCTACCTACCTACCTATCTATCTACCTATCAATTTATTTATCTAAATTTATTTTTTATTATACTTTAAGTTCTGGGATACATGTGCAGAATGCGCAGTTTTGTTACATAGGTATACACATGCCATGGTAGTTTGCTGCACCCATCAACCCGTCATCTACGTTAGGTATTTGTCCTAATGCTATCCCTCCCCTAGCCCCCCACCCCCCAAAAGGCCTGGTGTGTGATGTTCCCCTCACTGTGTTCATGTGTCTCATTGTTCAAGTTCCACTTATGAGTGAGAACATGCAGTGTTTGGTTTTCTGTTCCTGTGTTAGTTTGCTGAGAAAAAGGCCTTCAATAAAATTCAACACCCCTTCATGCTAAAAACTCTCAATAAACTAGGTATTGACGGAACGTATCTAAAAATAATAAGAGCTATTTATGACAAACCCACAGCCGATATCATACTGAATGGGCAAAAACTGGAAGCATTCCCTTTGAAAATCAGTACAAGATAAAGATGCCCTCTCTTACCACTCCTATTCAACATAGTATTGGAAGTTCTGGCCAGGACAATCAGGCAAGAGAAAGGAATGAAGGGTATTCAAATGGGAAGAGAGGAAGTCAAATTGTCTCTGTTTGCAGATGACATTATTCTATATTTAGAAAGCCCTATCATCTCATCCCAAAATCTCCTTAAGCTGATAAGCAACTTCAGCAAATTCTCAGTATACAAAACCTATTTATCTAAATTTCTAAAGAAACTCCATCCCCTCAGTCTTTGCTTTGTTCACATAACATGTACATATTAGAAATCTCTCTAAGTCAATTTCAATAGATCAAATTTGTTCTCTTGATGGGTGCATTCGATGGTTTGACTGGGCCTAATATTTATAACCATTAGCCTACTAATGAACATTACTATTGTTTCAAGGATTGATGGTACAAACATGATGTTGATAAACATCCTTATATGCAAATCCTTACGTTTTGTTGATTTTTATTTTTCTTGGGTCTAAATTGATTCGTTGATGGGTATATTATTTTATTTGTTATGTACATACTAAAATAAATACTGACAGATCACATTTCAAGAAGTTTGTAACAATTTATATTTTCACTAGCCAGCAATATATTTTGTTATTTTTTTTTAATTTCAGTCAAACTGATAGAGTAACCACACTATATTCATTTACACCTAAGTTGCATTTCTCTGATTTGGGGAAGGGAAGGCATGTTCAGCAAAAGTTTTATTTCTTTGCTTATTAGCATTTAAAATCTTGTACACAACATCCTCTTGTTTCTCCTCAATGTAGATTTATCTTATCCATATAGATACTTTTTTGTTCTTTGTATTTCTTAAATTATAAAAAAGCATTTAACATGCAGTATGCTGTATATAATTTTCTATAAATTTTTTCTTTAATATTTTGATAAAAATTTAATAAAGTATAGCCTATGAATGTAAATTCATTTGTTTTTTACTGTTGTAAAACATTTCATTGTAGTCATATATCAGACTTTTAAAAAGATGCCTCTAATATTTACTCTTTTAAGATAACCTTTGGTTTAGGTTTTCCATACATACCCTTAATAGAAAAGAAAGTTTAATTCTAGTTGTAAATCAATATGTAAATGTTAATATTAATTTATTTAGAATTGTATCAGTTCTTCAAGTATTAAATAATGTATTTTTAACCTAAGAATTTACATATTATATATTTATGGATTATTTTATCATTAAACCATTTGTAGTCCCCTTTGTTAAATCTCCTTTGGTTAAAACATAATTTGGTTGCATAAGCACTGTATTTATATTTTTAAAATATTTGTTATGAATTTTCATCATTTAATGAATGAAATGGAACTATGATTTTCCTTTCATGCAGTATCTTTGACTACTTTTGTTATACAGATTATGTTGATCTTATCAAATGAGTTGGAAAATTGTATTTTTCAAAGTTCAATGAGAAAAACAGATGTTTAAATATTTTAAGCAGAGAGATATTTAAGTTAGAAACTTGGTCTCAAAAGATTGGTAAAACTGGAGTAACAAACTGAAGGGTGACACTGGGAAATATTTAAAAGTAAGAATTTGAAATTAATTAACCATCATCACGAAGCTTCTGTCATCTGTGAGCTTAGGCCTTCAAACACAAACACACTTAATGTTCATAATACTGGAGTAGTTAAGACTGCTATTGACAGCCCTTATCTTCATTTCCCAAGAGTAATTCAGGAACCCACATACCTGCTACAGCTGCTAAAATAATTACAGATACTTCTGGCAACAAACAGTTGCCCACAGTTTATTTGGGAGCCCACAGTTACATACGTCTGTTGCCATGGAAGGTGTTTTCAAAAGCATTCTGATATCCAGGAGTGTCTCCCATTGGCAGAACCTAAGCACATGGTTGGCAGCAAGGAAGCTTGAGAAATGTAGCTTGCGGTTATCCAGCCCCAGTGACTGAGAACTATGCTGACTAGCAAGCAATCAAGTAACTAGCACTGAGTGTATTTCCTCTGTTTCCGTTCTCTGAAATCGTTTTTATAGGTTTGGAAGGATCTGTTCCTTGGAAATCTTTCTTGTTCTGATGTCTTCATTGTTGAAATAATTTTAACCACTTTCATATCTTTACTAGTTTTAGGGCTCTGCTGATTTCATCTAAATTTTTTAAATTGTTAAACTAGACCTGTGATGGTATTCTTTCCACATCTTAATCACTGCTTTTGTTCTTGCCATGTCCTTTTTTTCAATTGTAATATTTATTTGTGCCTATTTTACTTTTTTCCTTGGTCGGTATAATCAGATATGATCTATTTTCATCAGTTTTTCAAATAACTAACATTTGCCTTCATTCATTTCCTCTTCTGTGCTTTTATATTGTTTGTGTTGTCTATTTAATCTTCATGACTATATTATCTTATTGTTGTTTAGCACATTAAAATTGTTGTATTATCTTTTCATTTTAATTCAATATTTTATTAGAAAATAAGGTTGCTGAAATTTGTCAAGTGCTTATTGTAAGCGTCTCTTCTTCTAACAATGGGCACTTTTTTCTTATAATGATGTGACTTGCTATGTTAATATAATCTCAGTATTAAACCATCCTTGCATTTTTGGAATAAATTTACAACTTGATTATTTTATTTATTATTTAACATATTGCTGTAGTCACTATGCCAGGTTATTACTTAAAATTTCTTCAAATTATCAGTGTGTTGTCTCTTTTGTTCTACATTAGATATTCATATAAAGATCATGTTTGATGCATAAAGTGTGGCAAACTTTCTGGGGTTCCATTTTTTACAAAGTTTAAATAGCACCAAAATTATCTGATGGGTCTTCAGAAAGTGAAATCACCATTTGTGTCTTTTTCGATGTTAGCAATTCAGTTGCTTTTTTTATAGTTTTCATTACAGTTAATGTATTCAATATACTCATATTCTTGAGCTTGTTCTATTAATTTCTATTTACCTCAAATATTAACTGCTTCAATAATGTAAGTTTTCAAATATATTTCCATAGAGTCACATATAATATTCTCATAATGTCATAAAAGTCTTCTATATCTGTGATTATGTATCATTTCCCTTCCATAATTTTTAAAAATTATTTTTTACATCATTTTATTGTTAATTACAAAAAGTGAATTATTTTATCAATATTTTGAAATAACGGCATTTTAGACTTATTTAATATTGCTACCATTTTTCATGTTTTAAGATTTTTATGTTATTTCCTTTTATTCTTTTTGTTCTATTACTAATATCAGTCACCTTAATTTCCTTTTGTTATATTTATTTTCTTAAGATAAAAACTAATATTCTTTATCTTAAAACTCCCTTTTTCAATAGTGATGGCAATTAAGGCTATACAATTTTCCTTAATTACAGCCTTTACTACATTCCGTCGGTTATTTGAGAAGAGTATTCTTTCCATTAATTTTTAATGGTTGTTAATGTAAATTTAAATTCTCTTTTAATCAGGTGATTTTATAGCTACGTCTTACTTAGTTTTGAAGTAGTTAGGAGTTTCAGCAAACTCTTCTCATTTTATTGTTATTTATTTGGAAGAAGTTATTATAAAATTTCTGCGTTAAATTGTTTTATTTTCTGTTTAGTCTGTTAAGATTTTCTTTCTGAGTAAATTCTAATTTTTTAAAATAAGTTTCTTGATAATGTTATGCAGTTTCTTCTACGTCTTGCCATTTTTTTCTCAGTAAATAATATGAAATTACTAGTTTTATATTTTTATAAATTTCATTACTTATTTCTCATAGTTTTGCTTCAGATAGTAAGCTGGTATTTTAACTATTTGCTACTAGGCTTAGTACCTGGGTGAAAAAAAATCTGCATAACAAACGCTCATGGCATGAGTTTACCTATGTAACAAGCCAAAACATGTATGCCTGAACCTAAACTCAAAGTTAAAAAAAAAAAAAAGAAGCTAGTATTTTGTTCAGTGAGGACAAATTTATTGTTTTATTTTCATCCTAAAATGTGCCTTATATAATTATACAATGCTGTCATTTATCCTATTTAGCACTTTAAATTTAAATTTGACCTTATCTGGTATTAAGAGATTATTGGTTAGGGTGGGATGTATGTAGGACTGCCAACCACTGGCTGACCTTTCCAGAATAACTCACATGGTTATCATTTTATATGACAAATCATTAAGATTGTGGCTTTAGGGTATGGTGCTTATAAGATGCTCAGAGATCTTTAATAGTTATTGCCAAAGCCATGTCTTAGTCACATTTCCTCTATTTCTCACCATTTCTTTTCATCCAGCACATTTAAGTTCAAAGTCAATTGTATCTATTTTTTAGTTTGATAATTAGTAGATGCAAAATATATATGACATGGTCAGTGAAAATATTCACCTGAGGCCAGAGATCTATTTGGAAAATGACTAGGTATTAATAAATGGAAACCCACTCTTGGAATACTAAGCCCTTTCTCTTCCTAAAAATAAATTTAAATATTTCTGTTTATATTTAAATCAGCACATATTAAAATGAATATTATGAGGTAGAGTAACCAGAACATTCTGAGTTGCACAAATCATATTTTCTATGTCATGTCAAGTACATTAATTCAAAATCTAACAAAAGAATTTTTTCCTGTAGCACCTCAGTGATGAGCTAATCTATTAAAAAAGGCAACATCTGCTAGAGCTGTAAAACAAATGAAAAATTAATTAAGTATTTGAAGGTCTTTTTTGAGACAATGGAGTTTACTCGTGTCTTAAGTCCTCTTACAGCTTAAACTGTGTGTTCACTCTGGAAAAGACCTTTCCTTGTTTCCTGATCATTGTGTTTTCAGATCATTTTCTTCTTCTCGGCTGGCCTGGGAGTTTTGGATGGAGGAGCTGCAATGTCCTTCATTAAGTAATAAATGCTTCCTCAGCATCGAAAAAGCCAGTTAATAACTTTTTGATTCTTAAATCCTGCATTACTAAAATAGTTTGTGAAAAATACTTTTTTTTACATTCAGTAAGTGTTTATATCTGTCTTGTACCTTACTTATGTCCACTTTTTAAACCTTTGTCTTTCTCTTGGTTTACTTAATTATAATGTATTCTAAGTCAAGATACTTCCGAATGCAAAAGTACTTTTTTCAAAACATGTGTACTAAAATTTGTAAGCATCAGATAATATGAAAGTTTCAGTATTACATAAATAAAAATACAGTTTCTACCCTCTAGGAAGTTTGCACAAAAAAAATTTAATATAAAAGTAATGTATTGAACAGTGTGATGGAGTTTTGTACAGTATGTGGAGTGTACCAGTCTGTTTTCATGCTGCTCATAAAGACAGACTCAAGACTGAGTAATTTATAAAGAAAAAGAGGTTTAATGGACTCACAGTTCCACATGGGTAGGAAGGCCTCACAATCATGGTGAAAGATGAAAGGCACATCTTACATGGCAGCAGACGAGAGAGAAATAAGAGAGCCAAGCAAAAGGGGTTTTCCCTTATGAAACCATCAGATCTCATGAGACTTACTTATTCACTACAATGAGAACAGTATGAGGGAACTGCCCCCGTGATTCAATTATCTCCCACCAGGTCCCTCCCATACATGTGGGAATTATGGGAGCTACAATTCGTGATGAGATTTGGGTGGGGACACAGCCAAACCCATGGAGGCTTTTCTTCTTGAGGGTCATTTAACTCATTTGTGGAATATAAGGAAGGTTTCTAGGAGGAAAAGTCTCCTGATATCTGTTTAAATGATAAGCAGAAATTATTTATTATGGGTAGGAGGTATTCCACAGAGTAAAAGAGCCTGCACAAATATGCGTGTTGTAAGTGCTATAACACAATTTGAATATCAAATTATTTTACATAGTTATACATAAAGTTACTGTAATATAGTGATGGCAAGAAGAAGAAAAATGGAGAAGGGGCAGGAGAGGGAAGATAAAGTGAGAACAGTGGTAATTAACTACTCTGATATTTTTGGTCTATTTGTTCTAATATTTTACATATGTATTAGTTTGCTAGAACTGTTGTAAAAAAATTACATTTACTGGGTTGCTTAAATAACATAATGTATTGCCTTATAATTCTGGAACCCAGAAGTCTAAGATCAAGATGTGGGCAAAGTTGGTTTCTTCAGAGCTTGAGGAAAAGACCTGTTTCTGGCCTCTCAGGCTTGTAGATAGCTGCCTTTACCCTGTGTTTAAAATCATTTTCCTTCTGCTCATGTCTCTGGGTCCAAGTCATCCCTTTTTATAAGGACACCAGTCCTATTCGATTAAGACCCACCCTAATGAACTCACTCTGACATGATTGCCTTGTAAAGATCATATATCCAAATCAGGTTACATCCTGAGGTAATTAGGACTTCTACTTACAAATTTGGAGGAGACAGAGTTCAGCCCAGGACAATTTAATTGAGGTCAAACTACATTTCATCACGCTGTGCTTTTATGGAACACTCTAATGAGAACTTTATTTTTTTTTGTATTTTAACAGATCTCCAAATGAAGAGATCAAAATATGTTTTTAATAAAAAATTTATGATGAAGTGAAACAAGTTTTAGAATAATATGATGCCAATCAAAAAAGCTTATAAATATATTTTTGTGTACATATGCTTGTGTGTATATATGCAACTCCTCTTTTTAAGTGCCTTCGTGTATGTGTGCATGTGTTTATAGAACTAGGGTAAAACAGGATTGGGTAAAGAGCCTATGTACAAACATGTGTGTGATTCTGGCACTGGATGGCTCAGAGAGCAATTCCCACAAATTTGGAAGAAGCAATTGTATTTTTCTCATGATTTTATTCCCCACCTCCAATCAGATAACAAAATGGGATGGAGCGGGGATAGAGAATAAAGCAAGGGTCTTTCTGCTCCCTTCTCTGGGATTGCCTATGTTATTTTGCTTTGGAAGCTGAAGGATGACCTATGCATGAGTTTGTCCTTAGTCCACCTTCAAAATACCCATAAAATTCATTACAGAAATTTATACCTGGTGTTAGACGTGGGTTTTTACTAGAGTTTAATTTACAGACCTTTTTATCACTTTGGTTTATTTTATATTTTAATGGGGATATTTCAGCTTTCTTTAGGGTATGCTACAATGAAGAACAACCCCCAAATTTCAGTGACTTACAATATAAAGATTTATGTCTTACCATTGTTACATAGTTTCATGTTCCTGTGACTCGGATTCATACTGTTTTCATTTAAAGAGCCAGGCCAGGCCAGGCATGATGGCTCACATCTGTAATCCCCGAGCTTTGGGAGGCCAAGGTGAGAGAACTGCTTGAGCCCAAGACTTTAAGATCAACCTGGGCAACATAGTGAGACTCTGTCTCTACAGAATAATTTAAAAATAAAAAAAATAGTTGAATACTGTGCAGCCATAAAAAAGAACGAGATCATGTCCTTTGTGGGAACACTAATGGAGCTGGAGGCCATTATCCTTAGCAAACTGATACAGGAACAGAAAACAAAATACTGCATGTTCTCACTTGTGAGTGGGAGCTAAATGATGAGAACACATGGACACATAGAGGGAAACAACACACGCTGGGCCTATTGGAGGGTGGAGGGTGGGAGGAGGGAGAGAATCAGGAAAAATAATTAATGAGTACTAGGCTTAATACCTGGGTGATGAAATAATTTGTACAAGGAACCCCCATGTCACAAGTTTACCTGTGTAACAAGCCTGCACATGTGCCCCTGAACTTAAAATAAAAGTCAAAAAAAATTAGCTAAGTGTGATGGTGTGCACTTGTAGATCTAGCTACTGGGAAGACTGTAGTGGGAGGATCGTGTCAACTCAGGCGTTTGAGATTACAGTGAGCTTTGATTACACCACTGCACTCTACTCTGGGTGACAGAGCAAGAGTCTATCTCTAATATATTTTAAAATCAAATCAAATCAAAAAGAGCCAGGCTGAAGGAGCAGTCCACATCTGGACATGTCATTCTTGTGGAAGAAGGAAGAGATAAAGGGAAAAAAAACGTGAAAGAAGGTGGAGGGAAGGAGAGAGAGAGAGAGATAGTGAGAGAGAGAGAGAGTGCAGACAATTGTGATGCTCGTAAAGGTCTTCTCAGGCGTGTTTCCCATCAGTTCCACTTATATTGTACAGACCAAAGCAAGCTGATGGCCAAGTCTGATGTCAGTAGTTGGGAAATATAATCATCTAACAGGAAGATGCTATAATTCAAATGGTGCCAGGTGAGGGTATATTAATTATCCTCTCACAGGGATGGCAGAAAGTAAATGAAAATAATAATAATAATACAATCTCCCATAGTTCCACCTTTTTTGTCACAAAGATTTCTTCCCTCTTGGATGCAAAAGGCATTCATTTGTTCTTGAAGGAAGACATCTCAAAGACCTCATCCAATTGTGACATTAGGCTCAAAGTTCAGACTCTTGTGGAAGTTCCTACATCAAATGTAGATAAGGCTTCTGTTCATGCTGGGATTGAAGAGCCATAAAGCTAAACTATCTCTTCTGATACAGTTTATCTGTGTGTTCCCACCCAAATCTCATCATGAATTATAATCCCCAGGTGTTAAGAGAGAAACCTGGTGGGAGGTTGTTGGATCATGGGGGCGGTTTCCCCCATGCTGTTCTCATGATAGTGAGTGAGTTCTTGGGAAATCTGATGGTTTTATAAGCATCTGGCATTTCCCCTGCTCCCACTTCTCTCTCCTGCCACCACATGAAGAAGGTCCTTATTCCCACTTTGCCTTCCACCATGATTGGAAGTTTCCTGAGGCCTCCCAGCCATGTGGAACTGAGTCAAACCTCTTTCCTTTATAAATTACCCAATCTCAGGTATTTATTTATAGTAGTGTGAGAACAGACTAATACATCTTCCTTTTACCACAAAAACCCACAACTTAGAATGGTGGATGAAAGTGAGAATAAATTAGCATTTTTATGTACTAAGGTAGATCATGGGAGGCATACAGTTGGGTCCTGGTCCAAAGCAATTCTGAAATCCTGCTGTGCACATGTTTGAAGGCCTTTCAGTACTGGGAATAAGAAGTATTCCTTGGTTAGGTTCTGATTCTTTGTCCTAAAACAGCTCCTTAGCCTATTCTACTCCATGGTTCTTATGTCAGAGGCAAAGGAGAAATGCCAGGACAGCGAGATGGCTCTTAAAGTTGCTGCATATATAACTTTGTGCTCACTGAATTGGCTTACGCATGTTACATGGACAGTGCTGACATTACTGGGACAAGAAAGAGTGCTTTTCCCACAGAAAAGTTCTGAAAGTTATACAGCAGTACTTTGAGTGTAAGATCCTTGGAAGGGTGGTAAATAAAATCATTGCAAACAATAATAAAATTTACACCAGTGAATTTTTTTAATACAGAGCTGGCAACAATATGGCCTTTTGCTCAATGAAACAAAAATCTTAAATTGGTGATTTCTAAACCACAAAATAGAATAATAACCTATGAGATAGAAAAATAGACAAATCTGGCCAGGCGCGGTGGCTCACGCCTGTAATCCCAGCACTTTGGGAGGCCGAGGCATGGGGATCACCTGAGGTCAGGAGCGAGATCGTGCCACTGCACTTAAGCCTGGCCGACAGAGCAAGACTCTGTCTCAAAAAACAAAAAGAAAAGAAAGAAAAATAAAAATAGACAAATCTTTCTTATTTCTAAGCAGTTAATACTATACTTTGGCTTTTTTTTCTTCACATGGACCAAAAGTGTTAGTTAAAAGTTTCTATTAGAAAGAATGTCCACTAAGAAGTAAGCTTGATCTATTTCATTTTTACGGCTGATGTCATTTTGCTATTGTAAGTTGGACCGTGTTAAGTGAAAATCCATGCAACTGGATTTTATATGGTTTAAATAGTAGCTAACAAAAAAAATTTTTAAGAAAAAATTGATGAGGTGTTTTCAAACACTGCAGGTCTTCCTGTCTTGCACAAGTGTCAGCTCCTAATAAGAAGTTAATTTATTAATTGTGCCCCCAGAAGATTACAGTTATTTCTCCCCATATCCAATTTTTATTTCCAAAATCTAAGAAGGAAAAAAGGGAGGTTTCTGTGTCTGTGTCTTCAAAACCTATTGCCCTGCACTCAATTTTATTTTATTGTTATTCTGAAGGATAGAGCTGGGTCGATAAAAAACTTGAGAAAACTGAATTTCCTAGAAGGCTCTCCTGCAAGGACACAGAGCTGTGCTGACTCACAGTATACTAGTTTTAAAACTATAGAGACTGCTGTTGGTCAGCAATAAAACTCAGAGGAAGTTGAGGTCAGAAGAAAAGAAACAGAAGAGAAGCTCTATTATCTAATAGTAATAAAACATAATTTCTCAAAATATAGCATTGGTATAAGACATGGGATAAAGTCTGTCATGTTCTGAATAGAAATAAATAGGCTTTTTACCCTAGTTTTCTAAACCTTAAAGAGATGTCTGTATGCAGCAGAAATACTACCAAATACACAAATACTTTCTGATATTAATTCCATTTTAGAGAAATGAACCATTCTTAAAATTTCATGATGGGGACTTTTGAAAGAAGCATGGAAGAGTGACAGAATGCCTTACTTATGAACGTAAACCTAACAGTTCATTAGCAAAATAGAATAAATACCTGCGTTCTTAGATTCACTTAGTGTGAAGCTACTCAGAGAACAGAGAAAACCAAAGACATATTTGATGGTGCAAACATCCCAATTGATGCTTGCCTTGTGCTGTCCGTGTTTAAAAAATTTATTAAATTGAAATATAATTCACATACCACAAAATTCTTCCATTTTTGCGGTTTCTAGTATATTCATGGAATTGTGCAATCATCACCACAGTCTAATTTTAGAATGTTTTCATTGCCTCCAAAAACACACTGTACCCTCTCGGGAGGTGGCCAGTCATTCCCTTCACCCTTAGCCCTAGTCAACCACTACGCTTTCTATCTCTACCTGTGGACCTATTCTAAACACTTCCTATAAATGGAATTAAACAGTTTGTACTTTTTATGGTTCAGTGCTGATGTACTGAACACTGATATCAGTGTTCAGTATCAGTGTATCAGTATTTTTATTGCCAGATAATAGCCCATTGAATGGATATGCCACATTTGTTTGTCCTTTCCACAGTTCATGGGCATTTGAATTGTTTCTACATTTTGGTTATTGTGAATGTTGCTGCTGTTAATTTCTATATATATTTTCTTGTAGATGTGTTTTTATTTCTCTTATGTGTATATCTAGAAGCAAAACTGCTGGGTCATGTAGAAACTCTATGTGTAATTCTTGGAGGTACTGCCAAACTGTCTTCCAAAGTAGCTGTACCATTTTACATTCCAGCTGTTTGCATTTTGCATTTACATTTTAAAACCTTCATTTTCATAAAACTAACTTGCAGCAGCTGTGTTGGAATAGCAATGGATTACCTACAGATGAGGGTCAAAAAGTCGGTGGTGGTATAATAAAGAGAAGGTCAAACTAAATTAGCCTGGAAGTCCCATAAGCCTCTCTTAAAAGTGTCAGTAAATCATAACACATAATATAACAATAATCATAACAATGGGCTGTATAATCATAAGCTAATGTCCAAAGAGATCCTGGTTGTCATTAATGGTTACAAAACCCCTGGGAGTCAGTCTCTCTTAACACTTCTAATTAGAGCACAAAAACATAGGTGCTATGAGTTTGTCCCTGGTAAAGAAGAAAGGAGATTCCCAGAGCAGCTTCAACTGTGCTTAGGACAGAGAGTGGCTCAGAGTTGTTGAAAGTCCTTTATTTATCACATTTAATGGGAGAAACTCTTTTATAAAAGAATTTGATAGTATAATGATAGAAAGGTGATATGGTTTGGCTCTGTGTCCCCACCCAAATCACATCTCGAATTGTAATCCCCACGTGTAAAGCAAGGGACCTGGTGTGAGGTGATTAGATCACGGGGATTAGATCAGCAGATTTCCTCCCTGCTGTTCTTGTGATAGTGAGTTTGTTCTCCTGCCATCTGATGGCTTAAAAGTGTTTGGCAGTTCCCTTCTCCTTCTCTCTCTCTCCTGCCACCACGTAAGACATATCTGATTTCCCCTTCACCTTCCATCGTGATTGTAAGTTTCCTGAGGCCTCCCCAACCATGCAGAACTGTGAGTCAATTAAACCTCTCTTCTTTATAAATTACAGAGTCTCAGGTCTCAGGCAGTTCTTTATAGCAGTGTGAAAACGAGCTAATACAGAAGGGAATCGCCTGCTATGGAGTCTACCTAGCATAAAATAAAAACTAATTCTGCGTTGACTTTTCAACGTGGAACTAAACCTGGATATTGCTTTATCCGACTGAAACTTTAGATGGAACATCTCAAGGGGAAATTAACTGGGATTAAATAAATAAAACAAGCACTAGAAAAAATGTTTTTTAAATATCAAAATTCTCCTTAAAAGTAAAAAAACGGCTGGGCATGGTGGCTCACACCTGTATTCCAAGCACTTTGGGAGGCCAAGTGAGGGGATCACCTGAAGTCCTGAGTTCGAGACCAGCCTGGCCAACATGGTGAAACGCTGTCTCTACTAAAAATACAAAAATTAGCTGGGCATGGTGGCATCTGCCTGTAATCCCAGCTACTCAGGAGGCTAAGGTGCAAGAATCTCTCGAATCTGGGAGGCAGAGGTTACAGTGAGCCGAGATCGCGCCACTGCACTCCAGCCTGGGAGATAACAAGAGACTCTGTCTCAAAAAAAAAAAAAAAGCAAAATAACATTAGAATGAATTCTATTTAGTTATAATATATAAAATTTGCTCAGAGGCTCTTTGGTAGCTGTAAAGAGAAAGAGTAGGGAATTTGCAAAAGCAAATTTTTACTGTACTTTTTTTTTCTTTTTGAGACAGAGTAGTGTGCATTCTGCATACCTTTTTTTAAAAACTATGAACATTTGACTCTTTAGTCTCACCTTGTAAGAAAAGCATACACTGATTTTGCCACATGAGCATTTTAGAACTGGTTCCAGTAATCTATGGTCACAACTTTTATTAACCTCTTTTTTGGTGTATTATATGTTCTCATTTATGTGTGATGTGTTTTTAATCTTTCTCCCCACTATTTATAATCCCATCTTATTGAATTTTCTCCTCCACTTACATATGGTGGGCTAACTCTTAATACAAGGGGAAAACAGTATGGGGAATGCTAAATAAAAATATAGAAGTATCATAAAATCCAGCAATTTCACTTCTGAGTATATACCCACAAGAATAAAAGCAGTATCTTGAAAAGATATCTGCACTCCCATGGTCATTGTAACATTATTCACGATAGTCAAGATATGAAAATAACCTGTGTCCCTCAATGGATAAATGGATAAAGAAGATTTAATACACACACACACACACACACACACACACACACACACACACACACACACACAAACACACGAATACTATTCAGCCTTATAAAACGAGAAAATTCTTCCATTTGTTGAAAACATGGATGAACCTGAATGACATTATGTTAAATAAAGTAAGCCAAGCACAGAAAGACAAAAACCACATGATCTCACTTATATGTGGAAACCAAAAAAGTTGAGCTCATAAAAGCGGAGAGTAGAATGGTGGTTGCCAGCAGTTGACACACAGGGGTGGGGATGGAAAGATGATCTTCAAATGGTCCAAACTTTCATCTGGACAGAATGAATAAATTCTAGAAATCTACTGTACAGTATGGTGACTATAGTTAATCAAAAAAGATACTTGAAAATTGCTGAGTAAATTTTACATGTTTTTACCACACACACAGTAAGTAGACGAGGTGATGAATATTTTAACTAGCTTGGTTTAATCATTCCACAATGTAGACATATATATATCAAAACATCAAGTGTATACCACAAATATATATACTTTCTATTTTTCAATTATACCTTAATAAACCTCAAAAAATTTGCTCACAATTGTCTTCTGTGTTGTTCTCCAGATGTGAAACAACCATACCTAGTCCAGGTGGGTCAAAGATAAGCTACTTTTTTTATGTGTTCATGTGCAACTCTTCACAAGCCCTTTCTACCCTGTGCGCTTTTCTGTATGTCACATTCCTTAAGGTGTCAATCTCATCCTGCCCATCCTTAAAACACCTGATAAAAATAAAAGTTGTTCTTTAAAAGCAACCATTAAAAATGTACCAGTTTTATTCTCCTGGCAGTTATAAATTTTTGTCTGGTCTTAACAGAAACTGAAGTACACATTTTCCCTATTGGATAGCCAGAGCTGGTGTTTTATTAAGAGAGTAACCCCTTCCACCCAGTATGCCCTGGGGATTATAGTAGGAACTCAAAATTGTTAAGCAAAAGACTGAATTTTGATTGCGTTTCTTTTATCACTACAACATAATTTAGAAAGAAATACAGATAAAATAAAATAATGCTGTTTGAAAACTGCAACTATCATATATATGTGTATATATATAAACACACACACACACATATGCATTTACTCCTGTTTCAAACATCTTCAAACTACCTAACAATGTCTTCTATATCCAAACATTTTAGCCTTATAACCATGCAGAGTGGTGGAACCTGGGTGTATGGTTGGGGAGATGCATTTTATTCCAGCTCTTCCATTAATTAATTTAAAAACTTAGGTGTCTACCATAATAATGGTATGCCTTGGTTTTTGTGTTTCCAAATGGGCATAGTACTAATAACCGTTGACAATATTGAAAGATTATGGGGCTTCAATGGGATATCTGGCCCAGGTGTACATGTTATGGATAGCCCAGAATATAAAATTACTGCAGTTTTTACAATGGTATTCCATACCAAACTTCTGGGTCTTCTTTGCTTGAAAAAATTGCTGAGACATTAAAGGTCAAATCTCTTCAAGTTTACATCAGGTGGAACTTTTCTGTATATTTAATATATTAATTTGAAATTTGTCATATGTAGGAAAGAATATATTAATCATATGTATATATTTTAGAGAATAATAAAAAGCATAAACCTATCTGCCCACCACTCACCTTAAGAAAAAGATTAATTACCAGGAACTAAGAAGCACTCTGGGTGAGCTTCCTAATTGTTTCATTACTTTATGCTCCTGGACACTGTACTAATAATTTTCATGTTTTTATTTATAGTGCTACAATCCATGTATGTATCATTTAACTTTAATGATTTGTTGTATTTTATAAATTACTCTGTGTGTATTCTTCTGTGACTTTTGAACAATAGATATTTCAGATGCATCTATGCTGGTATGTGTAACTAGAGTATATTCATTCACATCTGCTACTTTAAATATAACACAATGTGTTTATTCTTTTTGTCACTGATGGGCAATTGGATTGTTTACAGGTTTCTGTTATGCGAACACTACAATGAACATTTTATAATATAATGACAAAAACATACAAGAGTTTCTCTAGGGTATGTATGTGATATTTCATCAAGGCTAGGCTAAGATGTTATCAGTAATACAATACAGGCCATTATTTTGCACAAAATTGTGCACAAAATATTTTAATTGAAAGAAAAAAGTTTTCAATTAAAATATATCAGAATTGCATTTTAACTTCAAACATATTAAACTATGAAAAAATGTGACTCAAAATTGATGAAACAGTATCTAGGTGTGCAATTGCTGGACCATAGAGAACACACACCTTCAAATTTACTAGGAATCATTCCAATTCCAAATTGCATGTAAATGAAATTCCACAAGCTTGCAGATACAGTCACAGAGATTTCCATATCCACTGTGGGGTTTAGGGTCACTGTTTCTTTGCATCTTCCAGCTCCATTTTATTTTTTTCCCATGGCCTCTTGTTCCAGGACAGCAATACATTTTAATTTTAATTTTAAACTTGACCAGTGTTTCCAACCTTCATTGGGAAGCATTCAATCTACTGTATTGCAGGAATAGAAAACTACATCAGTGATCTCTATTGGATAACATAGCTATTGGAGCATTTGATGAAACCTTGCTTAATTCATCTTCCCTCCTCAAATTTTTGCTTATTTTACCAAATGGCCAAATGCTTGGAGCGTTTTACAATTCAGTGCACACTTTACCTCTTCTGTGCTTCCTGTCCAGATGGTCTCTGGAAGGATCAGGCACTATTTCTTCTGGTTTCAGGGAACCTCTATAGATTGTATTTATGTATTCATAATTTATTGATCCCAATAGATTGCAGCCTTCATTCGTGATGGTACCATTTAGAATGACCTAGCTGTACATTAATTGATTATAAATTTAAGATGAGAAGTCATATTACTCCTCAAGGCATTCTTACTATCTGGTAGCCAAGACAATGATAACATCTTGACTTTCCTGTTTAGCTTTTGGCTCCAGATTTGCTTAGATTATAATTCTTCCCCTCCAGCCTTTTGTGGATCCAAGAGACTAGTCTTCATACGTAACTATTACAGGTATTCACAGACCCGTATTTATGTAAATTGGTAATAAAAAAGAAGAATAGATATTACCATGTATAGAAATGGCAATATTCATCTCCATCATGTAACTAATTATAGAGTTTGCTTCCTTAATATTCCTCAAATGTGTACTCTTTCTGCCATTGTCTTTGTTTAAACCCGTATGGGTTTCTCTTGACTGTGGCAGCTCCAAACCATGGGCAGATTTTTGTAAAACAGAACCTCTCACTTTCATGGGCTCCTTTCAAGGCACTGGAAAGGAACATGACAAAGGTGTTCACATATTTATGTAAAATCTGCAAAATCTGTTAGCTACACGAATCACAGTCTATTAGAAACACCGTCCCTTTCTCCATCAATTTTCCCATTGCACTTCTAAGTTGCTTGGTTTGACGTACGCACGGACATTTTTGAATCTAGCAAGGAGGAGGTGAGCACTAAATATAGATATTGATGAAGAGTACATGAAACACAAAACAGACCATTATAGCAGAGGAAACAAAGACAAATAGATTAATGAATAACAATAACTTAAATAGCCTCTGCACAAGAAAATGTAAAAAGCTAGAAATTTTTAGTACTTACACATGAAAAAATTTGATAAGGGTTTCACCAAATTTTACATCAAGCATAAAATACTTTTACGCCATTACCAATAAAGAACTACAAAGCTTAAACTAACTTTTATAAATTGTCAACCTAAAAACAAAGCAAGCTTTCTCTTTAAAATGGCTGACAGCTAGTGTGGGCAGCATTCACAGAAAGGAAAAAAAGTGACGAGTAAATACTGACTCTTCAAGAGGATTGTCAGGATCCATCAAGCAAGAGAGGAGAGCCATGGAGAACAGGGAGGAGTAAATCTGAGCAGCCACACACCTGGGACCAGTGAGGAGCCAGGAGAAGCTCCCTAACACAGGGAAAGGGGTAAGAGAGTAAGAGCTCCTCCAACAGGAACCTTTGCAGTTATGGGAATGGAAGAACCTCCCTGAGACCCCTCAGGCCTCTAGACTGATATAGAAAACCTCCTGGGTTTTCTTTCAGAGAGGTACTACTTAAGACCACAGGGAGCCCCACAGGTCCTGGATGCCTGAGCAGCCTAGCACCAGCTGCCATGATGCCAAACGAGGCCACAGTCATGCTACTGGGGGAGCAGTCAGACTGTCCCACTCCTTCTTGCCAGACAATTCTCTGCTTGGCTTCCAACATGGCAACCTCCACCATACCTGAATGCTGCAGATAGGCACAGCATTATGTTCCCCTGGGACCCTCCCAGACTGCAGACCATGTGATCCCCACCGGCCCCCACTCGCCCCAGCCAGGCAAAGCTACCTAGCTTGGTCTTCCAGTGCAGAGGTTCCATCTCTGTTTTAACTCTGATGGCAGGCACAGTGCTGTGTTCACTCAGAAACCACCTAGACTGCAGATCACGTGACCCCTTTCCCCTACTGCCCCTAGCCAGGCAGGTCTTGCCAGGTTGAGCTTCCAGTGCAGTGGCTCCACCCCTGCCTGAACCGTGTAGCTGGGCACACCTCTGTGTTCCTTCAGGAGATGCCTAACTGGCAGATCATGAGACTGCCTTTGCCCCTACTGCTCCCAGCCAAGCAAGACTTGCTGGCCTAGTGGTTCCTGAGTGAGAAAGGTGCCCCAAATCTCAGAACACTGAGAGGACTGAGACACCATGGTTCATGAGCCAGTGTGGAAGTGGGACAAGCCTCCCTCCATATGGGCAGTGAAGGAAGTGGATAGCCTATCCACCAGCTGTGGTATCTGCCTCAGGGAGCCCCATGGCAAGGAACAGCAAACAAGGGAAATGCAGGCACAGCCCCACTGATTGGAGGGGGTTCTTCGAAGGCCCAGGAGTAAATCTGGTGAGAGGAGTCCTCTCCCTCCCCAACCCCACCACAGAGCCCACTGTGAACATGTTGAAATACAAACATGTTGAAATACAATCAGACATACATCTGATTAAGAGCCTATCTCTTGGCCATCACTCTTAAGTGCCATCTACTGGATCACAGCCCAAATTACAACACCGAAAATATTTTGCCAGTATTTAGCACCTGTGAAACTGGAGGCAAGAATCCAGCAACAAATAAAGGTTGTATACAAAGCCTTGGCCTAATGAAAGCACCCAGAAATGAAGCCAATTGACTATATTTAACTTATCCTACAGTTAAAGGAACACCAGCCCTGTCAGAGGAATGTTAATCAGAGCAATAACTATGGCAATTCAAAAAGCCAGAAGTCCCCTTACCTCCAAATGAGACACTAGTGCCCCAGCAATGGTTCTTAACCAGACTGTAATGACCAAAATGACAGACATCTAAAATTCAGAAGCTGGATGGCAAGGAAGGGAGCTCATTGAGACTGAAGAGAAAGTTGAAACCCAATCCAAGGAATGCAAAGAGTCCAGTAAAATGATGCAAGAGCTGAAGACAGACTAGCCGTTTTAAAAAAGAATCAAATTAAACTCCTGTAATTGAGAATGTACTAGAATAATTTCCTAGTACAATCAGAATCATTATAAGCAGAATAGGCTAACCTGAGAGAAGAATCTCAAAGACTGAAAGCTGCTTCTTTGAATCAACTCAGTCAGATAAAAATAAAGAAAATATAATTGATATAAACAAAATGGCTGAGAAACATGAGATTATGTAAACCGACCAAATATACGACTCATTGGCATTCCTGAGAGAGGAGGAGAGAGTAAGCAACTTGGAAAGCATATTTGAGGATTTAGTCCGTGAAAACCTCCCCAGTGTTGCTAGAAAGTTGGCATGCAAATTCAAGAAATACAGAGAACACTGTGAGATACTATACAAGACGACCACCCCCAAGGCTTGTAATTATCAGATTCATCAAGATGAACATGAAAGATAAAACCTGAAAAGCAACTAGAGAGAAAGGTCATTTACAACGGGAACCCCATCAGGCTAGCAGTGAACCTCTCAGCAGAAACCATAAAAAACAGAAGGGTTGGGGAGCCTATTTTCAGGATCCTCAAAGAAAAGAAATTCCAACCAAGAATTTCATATTCTGCCAAACTAAGCTTCATAGGTGAAGGAGATACAAAATCCTCCTCAGATAAGCAAACACTAAGGGAATTCATTATCACAAAACCAGCCTTACAAGCAGTTAAGTGAGTGCTAAACATGTAAACAAACAAAAAAAAATGAGCCTGCTACCATAAAAACACACTTAACACAGAGCCCACAGACAATATAAAGCCTTTTCATAATCAAGTCATACAAAACAACCATGTTGTTACATGATGATAGGATCAAAAACCTCATATTACCACTACTAACACTGAATATAAATGGTCTAATCACCCCCACTTAAAAGGCAAAGAGTGGGCCGGGCGCGGTGGCTCACGCCTGTAATCCCAGCACTTTGGGAGGCCGAGGCGGGCGGATCACGAGGTCAGGAGATCGAGACCATGCTGGCTAACACGGTGAAACCCCGTTCTCTACTAAAAATACAAAAAATTAGCCGGGCGTGGTGGTGGGCGCCTGTAATCCCAGCTACTCGGGAGGCTGAGGCAGGAGAATGGCATGAACCCAGGAGGCGGAGCTTGCAGTGAGCCGGGATAGCGCCACTGCAGTCCAGCCTGGGCGAAAGAGTGAGACTCCGTCTCAAAAAAAAAAAAAAAAAAAAAAGGCAAAGAGTGGCAAGCTGGATAAAAAGACAAGACCTGGGCCGGCACTTTTGGAGGTCAAGACAGGCAGATCACCTGAGGTTAGGAGTTCGAGACCAGCCTGACTAACATGGTGAAACCCTGTCTCTACTAAAAATACAAAAAATTAGCCCGGTGTGGTGGTGTGTGCCTGTGATCCCAGCCACTCGGGAGGCTGAGGCAGGAGATTTGCTTGAACCCAGGAGACGGAGGTTGCAGTGACCCTAGATTGCACCATTGCACTCCAGCTTGGGCAACAAGAGCGAAACTCTGTCTCAAAAAAAAAAAAAAAAAAGGAAAATAAAGACAAGACCTGATTATCTGCTGTCTTCAAAAGACCCATCTCACATTTAATGTGACACACGGTCTCCCAGTAAAGGTATGGAGAAAGATCTACTATGCAAATGAAAAAAAAAAAAGCTGGAATCCGTTTCATATATTAGATAAAACAGTCTTTAAACCAATGACCATCAGGAAAGATAAGGAAGAGCATTACATAATGATAGAGTGTTCAATTCAACAAGAAGACTTAGCTATCCTAAATATATTTGCACCCAACATTGTAGCAACCAGATTCATAAAACAAGTTATTCCTGATCAATGAAGAGATTCAGACAGCCACACAATAATAGTGGGGGATTTCAACACCCCATTGACAGAATTAGACAGATCATTCAGGCAAAAAACTAGCAAAGAAATTGTGAATTTAAACTTAACACTCAAACAATTGGATGTAATAGATATCTACAGAATACTTTGCCTAACAACCACAAAATATACATTCTTCTCATGCTTACATGTAACATATTCTAAAATCAACCACATGCTCCATCCTAAAGCAAGTCTCAGTAAATTCAATAAAATCAAAATCATACCAAGTACACTCTTGAACCACAGTGCAATAAAAATAGAAATCAATACTAAGAAGATTTCTCACAACTAGACAAAAACATGGAAATTAAACAACTTGCTCCCAAATAACTCTACTGCAAAGTTAGAAAGATCTCAAATTAACAATCTAATATTGCACCTAGAGGAACTGGAAATAACAAAGATCAGATCATCCCAAAGGTAGCAGAAGGAAAGAAATAACTAAAATCAGAGAAGAAGTGAAAGAAATTGAGATGCAAAAATTCATTAAAAGATCAATGAAACAGACAGTTGTTTCTTCAAAAGAATAAAAAAGATTATTAGACCATTAGCTACACCACTCTTCTAGATTAACAAAGAAAAAAAAACAGAGAAGATCCAACTAAGTGCAGTCAGAAATGACAATGATGTTACAACCAATCCCACAGAAATACTAAAGATCTTCAGTGACTATTATAAACACCTCTACACACACAAATTAGAAATTCTAGAGGAAATGAATAAATTACTGGAAACACACAAATTCCCAAGACTGAACCAGGAAGAAAGTGAAAACCTGAAAAGACCAATAACAACCTCTGAAATTGAATCAGTAATAAAGAACCTACCAACCTAAAAAAGCCCTGGGCAAGACAGATTCACAGCCAAATTTTACCAGACCTGCAAAAACAGCTAGCACTAATCCTACTGAAAATGTCTCAAAAGATAGAGAAGGACAGGCTCCTTTCTAACTCATTTTATGAAGCCAGCATCATCCCAATACCAAAATCTGACAGAGACACAATGAAAAAAGAAAACTTGAGACCAGTGTCAATGATGAATACAGATGCAAAAATAGTCAAAAAAAAATACTAGCAAACCAAATCCAGTAGCAATATCAGAAAGTTAATTCACTGTGATGAAATAGGCTTCATTCCTGGGATGTAAGGTTGATTAAATATATGCAAATCAATAAATATGTTTTATCATCTAAACAGAATCAAAAACAAAAATCGTATGATCCCTTCAATAGATGCAGAAAAAGTCTTCAATAAAATTCAACATCCCTTCCTGATAAAAACCCTCAACAGACTAGACATCAAAAGAACATGTCAGGAAATAATGAGATCCATCTACGACAAACTCACGGCCAACATCATACACAATGGGCAAAAACTGGAAGCATTCCTCTTGAGAACTGGAAGAAGACAAGGTTTCCTGCTCTCATCACTCCTATTTAACATAGCACTGGAAGTCTTAACCAGAGCAATCAGGGAGGAGAAAGAAATAAAAGGCACTGAAATAGGAAAAGAAATTTCCTATTCAGAAAACCCTAAAGACTCTCCCAAATGGTCCTTAGGACAAATAAACAACTTCAGGAAAGTCTCAGGATGTAAAATCAATGTACAAAAATCAGTAGCATTTTTATACACCAGAAACATTCTAGCTGAGAGCCAAATCAGAAATACAATCCCATTTACAATAGGCACACAAAAATACAATACCTAGGAATACATCTATCTAAGGAGATTAAAGATATCTACAAGGAGAATGATAAAACACTTCTGAAAGAAATCAGAGATGACACAAATACACGAAAAAATATTTTATGCTCTTGGAATGAGGGAATCAATGCTGTCAAAATGTCCATACTGCCCAGAGCATTTTACATATTCAACAATGTTCCTATCAAAGTACCAACATCGATTTTCACATAATTTGTAAAAACTGTTCTAAAACTCATACGGAAACAAAAAAGAACCTGAATAGCCAAAGTGATCCTAAGCAAAATGAACAAAGCCAGAGGTGTCACATTACTTGGCTTTAAACTATACTATAAGGATACAGTAAACAAAACAGCTTGGTACTGGTACAAAACAGATACACAGACCAAGGAAATAGAATAGAGAATCTAGAACGAAAGCTGCATACCTACAGTAATCTGATCTTCCATAAAGTTGACAAAAACAAGCAATAGGAAAAGGACTCCCTATTCAGTAAATTGTGCTGGGATAACTGGCTAGACATATGAATAAGTATAAAACTGGACTCCTGTCTTTCACCAAGTACAAATAATTAACTCAAGATGGATTTAAAATTTAAATGTAAAACATCAAACTATAAAAATCCTAGAAGAAAAAATAGGAAATTCTCTTCTCAACATCAGCTTTGGGAAAGAATTTATGGGTAAGTCTGCAAAAGAAATTGCAATAAAAACAACAATTGAAAAGTGGAACCTAATTAAAGAGCTTCTGTATACAAAAACTAATAATAATCAATAGAATAACAGAAAACCCGTAGAATGGGAGAAAATATTTGCACCCTGCATCCAACAAAGGTCTAATATCCAGAATCTACAAAGAACTTAAAATCTACAAGTAAACAGCAAATAATCAAACTTAAAAATGGGCAAAGGACATGAACAGACACCTCTCAAAAGAGGACATACAAGTGGCCAACAAACATATGAAAAAATGCTTGTCATCGCTAATATCAGAGAAATGCAAATCAAAACCACAATGAGATACAATCTCACACCAATCAGAATGGTGATTATGAAAAATTTATAAAATAACAGATGGTGGTGACGCCATGGAAAACAGAATATTTCTACACTGTTGATGGAAATGTAAACTAGTTCAGTCCTTGTGGAAAGCAGTTTGGAGATTTCTCAAATAACTTAAAAGAGAACTATCATTCAACCCAGCAATCCCAGTATTGGGTATATATCCAAAGGAAAATAAATTGTTCTTCCAAAAAGACACTTGCACTTGTACGTCCATTGGAGCAGTATTCACAAAAGCAAAGACATGCAATCAAGAAGCCCATCATCAGTGGATTGTATATAAAAAAAGGTACATATACACCATAAAATACTTTACAGCCATAAAAAATAATGAAATCATGTCATTTGCAGCAACATGGATGCAGCTGGAGGCCAATAACCTAAATGAATTAATGTAAGAACAGAAAATCAAATACCACATGTTCTTATTTATAGGTGGGAATTAAACATTGAGTATACATGGACACAAAGATTAAAGCAATAGATAGTGAGGACTACTAGTGAGGGGAAGGAGAGAGATTGGTGAGGGCTGAAAAACTACCTATTGGGTGCTATATTCACTCCCTGAGTGACAGGATCATCCATACCCCAAACCTCAGCATCACACAATATACCCACATAACAAACCTGCCCGTGTACCTTCTGAATCCAAAATAAAAGTAAAATATAAAATAAAAATGAAAAGTAAAAAAAGCCAAACAAATGTTCATCATGATAATTAAGACTAAAATATCTTTCACTTTTCCCTATAGAGAAATGTCATTGAAAGAAAATATAGCTAGATTGAAGGAAAAAAATTACAGAGAAGTAACCAGTAAGTTAATTCATAAAAAGTGTGTCATTGTTAAAAATCATATGATATTTCTAGTATATGTCAACTTTTACAAATTTGTATTAATAATTTATTGTGATTTTTCCCTATGTGAAAATACCTATTTACTTATGGACATAATTAGGCATTTTTTCATAAACAGTCCTCCCTCTCAATTATATAAACCTAAGTCCCCACAAAAGCTGTAGGCACCCTTCAGCTTATAATTGGTTTCTCTTCCTATATTCTCACTTCTTTCAATACATTCTCCATGAGTTCCCTCTTTGTAAAATCTAATCCTCTTTAACTAAACATATGTGATGCATATCGTAGGAATTCAGGAAACAGCTTTGGAATGAAAGAATACATGATTTAATTAAACTGCGTTATTCTCTAAATATTGGCTTTTCTCTCTTCCCCTATTAGACTGGTTACCGGTTAGGAATTTTTGCAACAAAATATACGTTGGACATACTACATGTTTCATAAATATTTGATAGATTAGTCAATCAATTAATGGACTAATAAATCTATAAATCATGAAGTTATCTCTGAGTCCTCATTATTTTATTTGTGGATTTTTTCTCTCATGTAACAAATTTTTGTCTAGAATATATGCAGAGATTTTTAATTATTATTACTTTTACTGTAATAAAGTTAAAAATCTCATGGGACATCCCTAAAAAGTGACTTGCTCCTGATCAAACTAGATCTAAAAGCCAAATTTCAAAAAAAAGGAGATAAATTAAAGTGATGTACTATTTCCCTTGCATTTTTTCTCTATAGCAAAAGGACAGTATATTCATCTCTCCTTCCTTTTTATTAGTGACAGTTTCTTTCACATATGAGAAATAATAAAATTACGTAAGGGCTAAAAGGCAGCTGTCTACCTGAGTAAAGAAAAGGAAAAATGAGCTCAAAACTACTGCTCAGGCTGGTCTTAGAAACAAGCGAATAAGACAAGGAACAGCAAGTCATGATGAGACAGCCGATTCCGGGGTGCAGAAAGGTTCTGATAGCAGTAGGTGGATTGAATAGCTATTGTATAAGACAGAATAAAAAGAAACTGAATTCTGTTTTTAGGAAATTTTCCTCCTCAGGAAGATTTATGTTCCACGAAATCACTAATAGGCACAGGATGGGACCTAAAGCTAAAGAAGGAAAAGAAAAATAGTAATAATAAAAATGAGAAACTCTATGCTCACATCTATATCCTTGGCCCCGGGTGGACTTTCTCTTCCCAATAATTTAACAAAGGATCAAAGTGACAAGAAGAATAAACAGAATAAAAGTTTTCTCGTTTTAGATTTTCTTTTGTGCAATCACATGGTTAAAACCAGCTATGTATGTCTCTTATAACAAATTTTTCTTATTAAATGTTTTACTAATTGGAGACCTGAATAAATGGCCTATAAGGTTTTGCTCCAGTGTAATAGAACTCCAACATGTGTTAATATACAACATGAGCACATTGTACTGTCAGGTTGTTGATGTAACTAAAAGAAGGGAAGTGTTGGGAGCCCAGGAAAGAATATCTCAGAATGAAAATTCCACTGGCGTTATCTAATAAACAAATCACAGTGGATTCTGGAAATAGAATAGAGTCTATTTCTTTTTCTTGCATATCTAAATGAACAGCTCCCAGAAGTACTATTTTTGTCCTGTCCCTCCATCTTTCTCCCTCATCCTCCTAATTTCTCATACAACAGCCCTTTTCCTCCTTCAAGGAACCTGGAGTCATTTTGGAAAAGTCCAAAGAGTCCACACCATTTTCACAGCCTACAAATATCAAGTCTCAAGGAGAGGCTGAATACTTCAGTTTTCAAAAGTGCTTCTGGTATTAGACAATACTCAACTGATTTTACAGAAAGAGCTGAAATTAAGAACTTCCAATATTATTACTCTTCTTTAATCAGTTCATTTTTAGGAAATACTTGTTATCTTTCAGTGTTTCACAATTTAGATGATGTATGCAAAGATAAGCTAATTAAACTCTGAGAATATGCAAACATTAGTTATTATTACTGCCAACCAGTTTAGTTCTGGCAAAAATAATTTGAGACAGCATTATCATTATGTCCATTTTGCCCATAAAAAGAAATTACTAGTTCGCTCACACTAAGCTATTCCATTGTGAAACTGGAATTGAAATCCAAAGCTGCTTTCTAACACACCAAGCCATATTAAAACATCAGTTAGCAACAATTTTTTTAAAGAGACGTTTTCTATGATGGTGGTTATGAGAAATTATATAGAGCAGGAATAGGAAAACTTACTTCCCTTCCATTCTTCCATTCGCCATTGTTGCGGGGGTGACACATTTGAAACTTGTTCACTGGCGCCCCCTGGTGACAAACATTTCTTGCTGTTACAGGCCTCGTTTTGTTGAGCAAAAACATTTTTCCCTAATTGGTTATATGCGCATATATTAAATGACCAGGCTTCAAAGTTAGTGCAAATTTAAATAGCTTCTAAGTGGTAGAATGTCTTCCATTTTTACAACCCCTTGTTTTAATAATGTGGGGGTGATTAGTCTAAGTGCTGTTTTCAAAAGATTTGAGAAATTACCAGCAGAATCTGCCATCCTAATGAAGGTTCACAGGATCATCCCATTCAGAGCACATTCACCTCAAGGCCAATTCTCTACCCAGCACTCTCCAACACAGGTTGTAACTTCCTTTCTCCCTCTTTTGAAGTTTTATTCTCAGTGGCCTATTTCTGTTTAAATCTCTCCTCAGTGTGGTCCAAGGCGGTGGAAAACTTGAATCTAAGAGTTGTTGTCACCACTAAGAATGTCACAGAGATTTTATACTGACTTTATGGTCATCAGGCCACATTGTTTAGCATGGGATGACTACCTGCTATGACTGGAGACAATTTTAGGTGACAAAACTGACCTTTATTCGTTAATCCATATTCCATTCTAAAATTTCATAATGTTTTTTGAAACATATGCAGAAATGGGCATTTTCTTTATTATTACTCATAGATGCAGTCCCACTCTACCAGAGAGCAAATGTCTAAAGTCAATGACAAGGCAATCATTATATATTGGTGAAATTAAACCTGGAAAATCCCTTAGAAAATCCTACTGGAGACTGACATACTATCTCTCAATGCAGTGAATCCAACAGCAGTTTTTCCTTAGGCTGGGATTAGACCATTTTTTCCTTGGTTTAATGTCAGGTGGAGTAGCTGGATTAAGATTAAGGTATGTGCTATATTAAAAAAAGTATTGTTAGGAGGATGGCATAGTGGCACATGCCTGTAGTCCTAGCTACTCAGGAAGCTGAGGCGGGAGGATCACTTGAACCCAGCAGTTCAAGGCTGCAGTGTGCCATGATTGTTCTATTGCACACCAGCCTCAGCTACGGAGTGAGACTCTGTCTCTCAAATAAATAAATAAATAAATAATGCATCTTTAAATACTTGACACCTCATTACCCAGTTAAGATTCTCACCCTGTAAGAGTGATGATGAAATTGGGATGAATTAAAGAAAGGCAATTTGATTTGCTTAACTCAGCTTTACTCAGGGAGATTGAGAAACAGCAGGTAGAATGGCTTGACCAAATTTAATTTTAATTCATTTATTTCTGCCTCTCTTTCTAAGGCATATATAGTTGATTTTATGTAAGTTACATGCACAGAGAATGGGATTTCATACAAATTAGACCGCCTACTTCCGAATGATTGCTATGTAGAGACCATCTTGAAACATACCAAATTCCTGTGGATGTAAATACCATTCCGTATTGCAAGTCATCTTGAAATTGCATTCTGACCTACTGCAAAATTTCAGGAAATATGGTATATAAAGATCAAGAAAAACTTATATAACATTATATATATATTTAATGCACGCACATATATTGCTTGCTATATTTAACCATGAGCACAATTGAATTGGAGAATGAGGATATAATGGCACTATGGAAGAAAAGTGCTATATAAATCAGAGGCTATAAATGTACTACCTATAAAAAGTCCTAGTGCAATTTTAAAATTTAATAACTTTGGATGAACCTATGACAGAAGCAAACGGCAAGCATCATGTGAAAGCATATTTCATAGACTCTAATGCAAATATTTAATGCTCTTTTATTCAGTGCTTACTGGGCTCTCAGAAAGTAATGCATTATTGGCTCATTCATTTTCATAAAAGCAATGGTCAATATTAAACTTACATTCCTGTAGTCTTGTAGCATTGCATTTTTTTTCTGATCTCTGATGATGGCAATTTTAGTAGTGCCTTCTTTCAACATGATGCTACTTTTACTATTCTGCTTTGAATGCTTGACACTTGCAGGAAATTTCATTTCCAGATCAGTTTACACATTGGCTGACTTTCTGCTGTCTAATTCACCTATTCCCATGGGAGTGCATCTATCTGAGCCTTAGCAAAGTTTCATGTTGCTCATTAGACTGCATTGTTTAGCATGTGATAAATATCTACAATGACTAAAACCATTCTACATAACAAAACTGACCTTTATTATTCATCCATATTCCATTCAAATTTTATGAGGTTTTGGTGTGCTTTTTGTAATGTAAGCAGAAATAGGTATTTTGTTTATTAATACTCATACATTTCTGGTAATTCATTTTGTTGGAATGTTTTGTTTTTCCACTATGATTAATTTTACGCTAATCAATCTAATTCCTGTGGCCACGATAAATCCCAATAGTACACTCCTTTTAGCCTAATTACAAGGGGTAAAGATTAAAATGTATTAGCAAGAGGAAACAACAGTGTTATTTATCTTTTGTCTTTCTACAGAAAAAATCAGAAATATTAATAAAAGACTACTTTATTGAAATATGGGCAGCATTAAAGGAACAAAAAAAGACAGTAGGGTACCAAAGAATTAACAACAGAGGGAAGGCATTGCCACCTCAAGGCAGAAGAGACAATGTAAGGAGATAGAATTACCAGAGTCTGGTGAGAATAGATTTTGGAAGCTGGAGTTTTCATCATATAGTGATTTAGCTCTTGCCAGAGGTGTAATCTTGACGCAGGAAAGGAATAGAGAAGAAATAATTCTCTTCTGTCTCCCCTTACCCTCCTGTGTGCTTCTGGTGCTTTTCACTGGATGAGCATACCTGGAAACAGCAGGCAAGGACATCAGGGAGAGGCAATCTGAAAGGATCCTATTCCTGGATGCTGAACAGGGAAGAAAAGTGTGGAGAATGTTCTAGTAGGGAAAGAAGAGAATAACCAGCTGAGAGGCTTACCTGGCAGTTCCAGGAACCCCACTGGTTATCTGCCTCACCTGGAGGACCTCATATAGGGCAGTAACTTTTAGGCCACCTCCCTCCTGGTTTACAATTTTTGAGTACTCACAGAACCTAAAAGACACTATGCCTTCTCAGACTGACCCCATCACAGGATGAGGGTTATAAAAGTAGCCTATTTGTTAGCTTTGTTCAAGTAAGAATATTCGACATGCTTTGAATAAATGATACTTTGTCAAGGAATGCTCCATTCATTATCGTTTTCAAAAATTATTTGTAAAGGAGCCCATTTCAGCCATTCCCATCATGGAGTTCACCTTCCCTTGGATGACCTCTTGACCTCTTCATGGTCATTAATAATAGCTATGAGTTATTATCTTGGGTATCCTAATCTCTCCAGGTTTTGCATTTCTTGTGCTTTAAAGATCTAGCTTACATGATTAGTCAATGATCAGTCAGGTTGTTCCCTGAGCATGACTGGCTATGCCACCCCAAGCAAATTTCTCCCACCCTGAGGATGAGCCACTGGTCTCTGATCTCTTGGCTCACATCTGGAAGGCCATGATGGGTGCTGGACCAGATGACTAACTCCCTGTACCAGTGGCCAACCCAACAAAAGTGTATAGCCCAACAATGCACACGCAAGTTCAATGGCGTGGCCTTTACTGGGAGTAAAGCTCAGAGACAAGCACTCACAAGCATTCTAGATCTCCACTGAAGTTCTGGGAGGCAGCTCACAGGGATCTAGCAGGGCCAGACATCTGATTCTAGTGAGAGTTTCTCCCCCACAGTGATTGGCATGTGTCAGAGCCTTGGTCTGCAACTCTATCTTATTACAATCCTGGCTGATAGAACACCAGTCCCTCTCAGCATGATCACAGGTCAGTTGCAACTATATTACATGGCAGATCCAGTTGACATGAGCTATCACTTCACACTTAAGATGACCTGAACTCAGATGTAGTCCATTTCCCAAGGAATTTTCCAGGGAGGCACCCTAAAAGGAGTTGGTTTTGGGGAACTTAACCCTTAACTCTCATTTCTTTATGTTCTGTTTTTTAATGTTTATTTGGATGATTATGTTTAAAACATTTAAGCTGACTTAAAAGAAGCTTATAATATTCATATTGAAATTGGTATTCATATTTTATCAATGGTTGTGCATTATCAATATACAAAGATTATATTTGTTACATTATAAAAATGTTAAATGCCATATAATACTTAATATATTAAAAATGTTAAATGCTATATAATATGTAAGTATTGTGATAAGTATTACATAGCATTTAACATTTTATAAAGTATAATTGTTGTTTATATAGCATTATGATAATTACTATAATAATTATATGAGCCTATAATAATCACGTGAGCTTACTTAGGTATCCCAGAAAGATTTATGCCCAAAGGATGGACTTCAGCTCATCATTGAAGTCACACACAACTATTAACTGGAAACACGATTTAGGTCAGTAAAGTCAATATTTTGTTTTCATTTACTCATGACCACAATTTTCTGTCAGTAAGTAATAATGTGGTTGAATCTCTCCACTGTGTATATTTTACAGTTATATTCAATATTTTTATAAATTTACTGCCAGTCATAAGGATAAGCAGTTTTATAAAGTATCCTTTATAATAGAATTGTAGGTAAGACTTGAGTGTATGGATCTAATAATAGTTGTTATACATTTAGAGATATTTCTAAATGACACTTTATGATGATTGTGGAAATGCCTGCACTTTTCCATTGTATGATTGGATGTGGTTATATCCTTTCTTCCAAATGATTCTGTCATCTAGAAAGCTAGAGATTAAATACCCTATAGATTTAATAATTACTTAGAGTGTATACTTTCACCTCTGTTCTCATTCTGTCATTTAATGAATATTTATGGAGCTAGTGTGACCAACTGTGCCAGTTTTCCTGGACCTGAGAGGTTTCCTGGGACACAAAACTTTCAGTGCTAAAACTAGACAAGTCTCAAGCAAACCTAGAAGAGTTGGTCATCCTAAGCACCTACTGTGTGCCAGTCATACAAAGAGCCTTATTCTTACACAGCCATGTGCTAGTGGATTTTTGGATTGTGATAAATGCTAAGTAATAATATTATATATATATATATATAAATGGGTTGTAATTTTGATTAGGATGACTAGAAAAGATTCATTAAGAAGGGTGAATGCGAATAAAAGCATTAAGGAGATAACACATGTGCTGACATCTGGGGAAAAAGGCAAGAAGTCAAAGAAACAGAGTCACAGAATCTGTGGTGAGACTGTTTCTGGTGTGTTCTAAGATCATCAAAGAGGGCAACTGGCACAACCCAAATGACTAAGGAGAAATCACTCAGAGATGAGATCAGAAAAGTAAGAAGGCCAGAAAATATTTGAGCAAATGGATCATTGTAAGGACTTTGGCTTTGGAACCATTTGACCAGAGATATAATGTGCTTTCACCTACATTTAAGAATCATGATGCAGCCACCGTAGTGGCCCACGCCTGTAATCCCAGCACTTTGGGAGGCCAAGGTGGGTGGTTCATTTGAAGTCAGGAGTTTGAGACCAGCCTGGTCAACATGGTGAAACCCCGTCTCTACTAAAAATAAAAAAATTAGCCAGGCATGGTGTTGCACGCCTGTAATCCCAGCTACTGGGGAGACTGAGGCAGCAGAATTGTTTGAACCCAGGAGGGAGAAGTTGCAGTGAGCCAAGATTGCACTACTGCATTCCAGCCTGGGCGATGGAGTGAGACTCCAACTCAGAACAAAAACAAACAAACAAAAAATCATGATGCTACTGTCTTAGGAATAGATGATGGGAAAGGGGCAAGAATTAAGAAGAGAAACCTGCTTCTTGGTTTACTGCAGTAAACCAAATGAAAGGTGATAGCTTGGGCCAGAGAGATAAACGTGGACGTGATGAAGATGCATCAGAGCCTGAGCACTTTCTGAAGGTAGCCTGGAACAGATTTCCTAGTGGATTAGACATGATACACAGAGGAAATACAGGAATGAAAGATGACACTAATATTTGACCTACTCAATGGAAATAATTAAGTTGCTTTTTATGAAGATGAGGAAAACTGAGAGGAATGGTCAAAAGCTCTATTTTAGGCATAATATTTTTGAAATGTCTATTAGACTTGCAAGTCAAGACATTGAGTAGGTAGGTGGCTATGCAAGCCTGGAGTTTAAGAGAAAGGAATGAGCCTGTTAGCATTGAAAGCCATGAGGTTAGATGAGTATAGATATAAAAGAAAAGAGATACAAGATTTAAGCACTGGGTACTTCAAAATTAAGAAAAAAAAAAAAAAGGTCAAAGAGCAGCAGAGAAGTAGGAGGAAAACTAGGAGAGTATGCTGTCCTGGCAGCTAAGCAAGTATCTCGAGGAGAGAGTGATCAATTTTATCTCAGGTCGTGCTGCTGATAGGTGAGGCAAGGTAAGAACTAAAGATGGTTTAACAACGCGAAGGTTGGCTTAGTGATGTGGAGGTCACTGGGGACTTTGAAAAAAAGCAGTTTCAGTGGAAAAGCTTGATTGAAGTGAGTTCAAGAGAGAATTGGAGTAATAAATTGGAGAGAGTGTGTATATATAAAACTACTATGGGTTTTGCTGAAAAAGAAAAGAAATAACCAAGACAGTAGCTTGAATTGAAAGCATGATAAGACAGAGAGAGAGAGAACAATAGCACGTGTGTGTTCTGCTGGGAATGATTCAGATAAAAGAGGAGAAAAGTTGATGAAGAGACAGAGGGAAGGGAAAAAACTTTAAGTGAGGTTCTTAAGTAGGTGAGAGGGTACAAGTGTTTGGGCAGTATACCAGTCATGGCTTTTACAATAAAATAAAAAACCTACTCTAGTAGGATGGAAGGGATTTTCAAAGACATAAGGACACTCACAGAATTTCTAGGCTGGACAACAGAAACAACATCCAAATTATATTGCAGGACAGCCCCATTAGAAACCTCACTGTTGCACTGTTGCTGCACTGACCGCTATATCAGGCCCGGGATCTGATGGATGGACCATTGGCCTCTCTAATGCACACTAAGCTGTCTACTTCTGCTTGTCAGAGGGGAAGCTGTGCAATGTCTACTTCACTGTGCCTCTCCTTGCCCAAGAATGGTCTGATAGGGTGAGCTTATGTCATGCAGGTACAAATAGCTGGAAGGAACCTGAGAATGACATGTATATGACATTTACTTTGGAGAGGTGTGGACTTACATGGAAGAAATTATCCAGACATAGGAAGGATGCTCAAATATATTGAGTGGTCAAAAATGCATGAAAAATGTCTGCTACAGTGTGGCACTGATATTTCAAGGCTTAAAAATGTCGTGAATTTTTAGCAAAGCATAAAGATGTCAAAATGTGTTCTTGCAAACATACAGATTCATAAAAATAGATTGGTCATTGCTAGAGATTTTCATTTTGTGAAGTCAAAGATTTGTCTCTCCTTTCCCTCACTTTGCATGTATCCATATGTCAATATCAATCTCTATCACTCTATATACATATATGTATATATGCACAAGTACATATACATACACACACATTTTTTCTGAAATTCACGGGCATAAAATGGAATCTGCGCTTAAACATGGATGAATAGCAAAGACCTTAGTAAATTTTATACTGTTCTTCTACATCAACTGACGTAAGCAATTTCATTTGATTTAAAGTAAACACAATAGGTTAACCCCATTGTCAGATGCAATGTTTCTGCTTGTTTGCTGACTTTATCTTTGAATGATAATTTCTATTTCTAGAGCAATTGGAAAAATCTGTAGTCATAGTAGATGATTTGCACAAACTAATATATATTAAAAGAAGATTCTTTTTAAACCAACTTGTAATCTGAGCAACACCAAATAGCTGATTATTTCACTCAGCAATTGCGCAACGTGAAATCCTTATTTAAACTTTATCTATTTCTATTTAAAACTCCATGCCAGCAACTGAATTAATATATTTGCATGATAGAATGTCTCTCTTTGGAATAATAAAACCTTATGTTTTATATATTCAGAACTTTTAGGAAGTCATCTCTTGCTTTTTCCTTCTACCTAAAATAAAACTCTAATTAGAATCAAAGTATGCTTTTTGATAGAATATTTAGCATTACTTGAGCAGTGGATTTATCATATTCTCAAATAAAATATTGAAGAGTCAATATATCATTCTGGGTTCTAACTTAAAAGTTAATGACTTTTCTTCTGTAGATAAATTCACTCTACAGCTTCAGTTAACTCACATACATCTATCCAGAAGCAATCAGACATTGTAGGATCAAAGAAGTGAAGTTCTGTAAACACCCAGACTTCATTCCATGTATACACTTCAGTGAGTGACTTAAGCAGGGTTTAGCTATTTGGATAGCCATTCTCTACTGAGGAAAGCTCTGTGCTCAAAGACAAACCGGCGTCTATTCTCCCCGATGACTCCCAGAGACTTTAGAGATTATATATTAGCTATAGTTATACCCCAAAGCAGATTGTTACTCCAAAAATTAACTACAGGAGGTGTAAGCCAAATCTTACCAGAACAAGCAACCAAGGTGAAAACTGGACTAGGCTGGACAAATAAATATCAAAATATGTCAGCTGGAGAGGAATAGAAATTAGGAAAAGACTAGGAGGGCCAACATCCATTCAGAACTCTAAAAATTCCAAAATCTACAAAACTTTGAAAGTCTGTTTGCCACATCTCTATCTTTCATCCAAGTGATATGAAGACCTTTACTATCTGAAAATGTTCCCAGTTCCAGCTTACTTACACAAACACGCACACACGCTTCACTCCATGAAATTTAGCCATTTATATATATTAAACAAACGCCCTCCAAGAGATTTAAAAGACTCAGGCAACCATGGTTGGCTATCATGGCTTAAGTAGTAAATGATTTTTATCAGTTTGCTTTTGTTTGTTCATTTTTCCCATATTTATTTATAATGAAGTTCAAGTAACTGTTAGGAACTTTGAAGAATTTTAGGAATGGCCAGAAGAAAAAACTAAGGACTTTTAGACTCAGAAGACTCTAGGTATGAATCATGACTCCACCGTCATTAATTAATCATGGCCAAATCTCTGTGTCTGAAATTCTGTGTCTGAAACATCACAGATAATAATGCCTCACGTAGAGAGTGGGCAGAAGATGAAATTGGATCATGTATGTTAGTAAGGTAACTGGCATGTCATAGGTGCCAAATTAAAAGTTAATTGTTTTTCATTCAACCTGCCCTCTGGAAATGGAAACTTGGAGGAGGGTATAGGACATGTAAAGAAAACATTCAATTACAGTATGACAATTTCTAGTAGACAACTGTGATGTGGAGATTAAAGAGGTGCACAAAAGGTAGAATGGCCAGTTCTCTTCAGGGACAGCTTCTTGATTTGTTTTTTGAAATACAAACATGTTCATCAGGAGGACAATATTTAGTTGAGATCTTTCATACCTTAGAAATGGTAACATGTTTGTTTCAATGAGAGCTCTAAAATGGAGAAGGGAAAGATAGTGACACAAACATTTTTTTAAGTGCCCTGGAGGTCGGGTGGAGTTGAGGGAGGCATTCTATAAGCAGATATCAAGACGGAGAACACCTTAATTTATTCATTCAATACTTATTGGGCATCTCTCATGGCCAAGCACGTGCTAGGAATCCATTATTGAATGTAGAACACATTAATTATTTAGGAGCTAGATGCTGGGGTTCCAGGGGAGCAGAGACCATTAAGAACCCTGATTTTATTAGAACAAATTCTGTCTAATGGCCAAGCATCTGCCCTTAAAAGGTTGGAATCTTTCAGGTCAGCATTATTTATGCATATGACTTATATACACACTGATATGACCATCCCATCCCACGTATAAACATACTTTTTTTTTTTTGACACCAGCTTTCGCCCTGTCACTGAGGCTGGAGTGCAGTGGCACGATAATAGCTAACTACAGACTCAAATTCCTGGGCTCAAGTCATCCTCTTGCCTCAGCCTCCCAAGTATCTGAGACCACAGGTACACACCACCATGCCTGGCTAATTTTTTATTTTATTTTTTATAGAGATGGGGGTTCCACTGTGATACCCAGGCTGGTCTTGAACTCCTGAGCTCAAGTGATCCTCCTGCCTGAGTCTACAAAAATACTGGGATTACAAGTGTGGACCAACATGCCTAGCACACATTTTTTTTTTTTTTACAACCAGGAAGGAGATCAAGGTATCAAGTATAGGCTGGGTGCCCAGTGGTTCATGCCTATAATCCCAGTACTTTGGGAGGCTGAAGTGGAAGAATAGCTTGAACACAGGAGTTCAAAACCAGCCTAGGCAACATAGTGAGACCCAATTCCTACAAAAAATAAACAAAATTAACTGAGCATGGTGGTGTGTGCCTGTACACCCAGCTACTTAGGAGGCTGAGGTGGGAGGACCCCTTGAGCCCAGGAGGCTTCAGTGAGCCATGATCACACCACTACTCTCCAGACTGGGTGACAGAGTGAGGCTCTGTCTGAAAAAAAATAGGTATTAAGTATAGAGTTTTCATTGCTTCATCCTGTACTCAGGTCTAAGAACAGAACCTCAGGAGGTACCAACAGTTAAGAGTACTAGTAGCCCTTGAACAACACGGGTTTAAACTTCACGGGTCCACTTATATGCATTTTTTTCTGCCTCCCCTGAGAGAGGAAGACCAATCCCTTCTCTTCCTCCTCCTCCTCAGCCTACTCAACATGAAGGTGCTGAGAAACAAGATCTTCATGATAATCCAATTCCACTTAATGGGTAGTAAATATATTTTCTTTTTCTTATGATTTTCTTAATAACATTTTCTTTTCTTTAGTTTATTGAACGAATACAGTATAGAATACATATAACATACAAAATGTTGTCACCAATTGTTATTTATTAGTAAGGCTTCTGGTCTACAGTAGGTTATTGGTAGTTACAGTTTTACCTTTTTAAGTCAAAAGTTATGTGCAGATTTTCAACTGTGTAGACCATTGGTGCCCCTAACTCACATGTTGTTCAAGGGTAGACTGTGCGTGCATGTGTGTGTGTGTGTCTATATATAGACACACACACATATATAATGTGTGCATATATGTATATTAAATATGACAAATATAATATACACAAATATATAGTTATTGCTACCATTGTAGGGTGAGAAAAGGAACAGTGAAGGAATTAACAGTGAAGGAATTAAAAATCCTAAAACAGAAAAAAATACTACTGAGAGTGCCAGTCCATGATGAGATATAAAGCAAGTGCCACAAGTGCTAAAAGTAAATCAAAACACTAATTTCTTTATTTCTATATCAAGAAAGTGTTGTTACTACGAATGCCAGGAAAGAAGAAAGGAAGGGAAGAAGGAAGGGAGGGAGGGAGGGAGGGAAGGAAGGAAGGAAGGAAGGAAAAAAAACAAAAGAGCTGAACTAAACAAAGTTCACTAACATTTTGGCACTAGCTCACTGTCTTATCATGAACTGATAGTAAGAAGTTTGCAGACCAGCTATCAACGCACTAACCCCATTTTGAGTAGCATAGCATTGGAGAATAAGAGAAGAGGAAGTTTTAAGGAGAGACAGATGGTTAGCCTTGTAAAATACTGCATATTTCAGGCAAGATGAGGACTAAGGAAATGTCATCTTAGATGGTAGATGAAGCCTGGAAACTTTTGAAATAACAGTTTGGGGACAGAAGTAATGTAACAGGTTGGTTACTGAAAAGAATAAAAACTTGTGTGACATTCAGCTCTATGTCTTCAGCTTCTTGCCATGATGCCTCGTGGCTCATAAACATTAATTATTCAGCAAGTATTTGTTGAGTGTAGTAGTAAAGAAATTAGTAGGTAGAAAATGGAGACAATAGCAAAATATAAGTCACAATTTTGAGGAACATGACTGAGAACAGGAGGAGGCAATACTCCATGTCTAGAATGATTTAAGTCCTCTTGATGCAAGCATTTTAAGCATGGTGGGAACAGAAGAAGTGACCAAACATAAAATCTGAAGCTGAAAATGGAGTGGGGACATGAAGATGAAATGCTTGGAGGGATGAAGTGAAAGAGTTGGAAGAATGAAGGGAGATAATTGAGGCTGTTATTATTCTGCATTTGTTATTTGCTAAGCTACCCAAAAAATGTTTAAGAAAATTGGCCAACCATGATTCTACATTCCCCAAATACTATATCTTAGAAATATGACAATAGACTAATTATAATCATTATAACTATACTGGTCAGAGGAAAATTCATGACACCACCACCCCCACCATCGCTGCACACCTGCACACACCTGCACATAAACCCATACTGGTGAGCTAGCGTTGGTAATGGTCCAATAGGATGTGTTCAAAATACAACTTCAACCATGCAAGGCAAAGAGACAGGGCAGATTTTGAGCCACAAAGAGCTTGCTTATTCAACACAGAGTGAATATACAGATAAATAGCTGAAATGCCTTGTTAGCATCTGAGTAACTAAGGTGTCCTGCATTTAAGAATATACCCCAGAACTGAGTATAGGTAAATTTCCAGCTTACTGTTTTGACTTAAGTCAGAGAGCCCCCAAATCTTGGTCTTGAAATCACATCTGAGTGAGGAATAAAATCTAACAGTTTAAGGACACAAAATAACTTGATTCTGGATCACAGCCTGCACCAAGAACTCTCTTTACTAGCAATCAGATCTTATCATCTCTTTATGTATCTCACAATGAGAAAATGGCAGTGTTATTTGCAGTAGCAGCGTCTTCTCCCCTGTAATGGCATTCATGTAGAAGTACTATAGGACTATAGGGTACATAAGTGAATTTTCAAGTGGTAGAAAAATGTCTCCAATAACAGAAACCATCCTAAAATAAAGATTTATGACTTAGCAAAAGAAGATCAAGAGCTGCTTTAGAAAAAGTTAGTCTCATATTGTTAGACAGGAGTTTCCAGTCTTTTTTAGCATATGTATAAGCTAAAAGAACTTTGACATTCATATATACGTGTGTGTGTATATAGATATATATATATCTGTATATCTATATATGTATATATACATATGTGTGCATGTATGTGTGTGTGTGTGTGTATATATATATCTATATATATTATATCAGACTGATCCTAATTAGCATTGCTTCCAGAGATTAATAAAGAAGTATGAAAATAACATAGTTTAGCAATTCCATGGTCTCCTCTGAATGCTTTGGGATTATTTATTTATATGTCATTTATACCTACCTTGAAATCCTTCTCGAAGATAGCATATTCCTTTTTTTCTTAAACCCCCTATTTGGTTCTCTGAAGATCTTGAAATGTCTGGATTTTTCATTATGAGTTAGTATTATTACAGTTATGGAGTCTCTCCAACAACCTAACTTCATGTTATTGTTACAGACAGCAAAGAAACTTGTACCATAATGCTGTGAGTAGAATTTACATGATTTTCCTTGCCTTTAATCTACATTAATTATTCAAGAATATGTATGTTAACTAAATTGATTGATTAAGGAAAGGTTCTGTATTAGTCCTGTTTTCATGCTGCTGATAAAGACACACCCGAGACTGGGTAATTTATCAGGAAAAAGGGTTTATTGGACTTAAAGTTCCACGTGGCTGGGGAAGCGGAAGCCTCACAATCATGGCAGAAGGCAACGAGGAGCAGCTCACATCTTACGTGGATGACAGCAGGCAAAGAGAGAGCTTGTGCAGGGAAATTCTGCCATATAAAGTCATCAGATCTCGTGAGACTTATTCAATATCATGGGAACAGCAGGAGAAAGACCTGCCCCCATAATTTAATCATCTCCCACCAGGTACCTCCCACAACATATGGGAATTCAAAATGAGATTTGGGTGGGGACACAGCCAAACCATATCAGGTGTCTTTTAAAATCAGATTAACACAGTCATTGAAGTAGCAGTGTTCTTTTCTCCCTCTCTCCCTCTTCCTTTTTCTTTTCCTTTTCTTTTTATTTCCTTCCTTCCTTCCTTCTTTCCTTCCTTCCTTCCTTTCTTTCTCTCTCTCTCTCTCTCTCTCGGTCGCTCTTTCTTTCTTTTTCTTTACTTCCTGTTTATTGTATTCAGAAACTAGCAGCCTGGGGAAGTACAGTGGTGAGGCAAAAGACAGTCATAGAAGACACTGAATGCATCACATAGTTTTCAGCTTAGAAAAGCTATATTAAACAACTTTATAAAAGGAAAACTCATTTGCCAAAAATCAAGAAAATTTCATGGCTTTTGTTCTGTGTTCTGCCATTTGAATAGAAATGAGATCAAGGAAAATATTCTTGCCTGTACTGGAAAACTTACAATCAAAGATAGTAACAGTCTAGTCTTGCATTGACATTTTGAGTAAGCGTTACAGGATAGGTAACTCTTCTGATCACAGAGCTTTCCCAAGAAGAGTACTGTGGGAAAGAGAAAACAGCCAAAATGTTCATGTGGCTCTTAAATATTAATTAGAATTTTGATATTACCGAGACATGGTAATGTTTTGCAAATGAAAGGGGTAGACACAAGAAATATTAAGTAATTTGCTTCAAGCCTCAATATTATTTTATCACCAGAACTAGAAGTACAATCTTCTCACTCATTAACTTAAAAATTATCTTTTGTGAAATTTGCATTTTATTATTTTCAGAATCATTGTGAGTTCCTTTATCCTTTAAATTTTTCATTCTTGATTTTTAAATGCATACTTCATTGAGCAGAATAGTTTCTAATACTAGTCTTGAGAATCATATTTAGGGGGTATATTTTCTGAACATTTACATAATTTTCTTGTATCTTTTACTTGAATAGCTCTGTACATATTTCTTTCAGCTTCCGTCTTTCAAAATTCTGTAGATACCACTTCATAAATTTATGACTTTTAATCATTCTGAATGTGATTCCTTTGTAGGCATTTTGTATTTACTAATTGAATGCTTGAAAGATTAATTTTTTTCTTTTTCCTTAAAATTCAAAAATGTATCTAGGTCATAGATTGGCATTGTCACCATTGTGTTAATTTTTTATAGTGAGTTTTTAAACATTCACATGAAAGCTTTTCATCAGCTCTGAAAAAAATAAGTGTTTTTGAGTATATTTTTGAATGATACTTCTCATCCAATTGTCCTAGTGATGTATCGTTACATTTCCTCTTATTTATTCACTGTTTTTATTTACGTTCTAGAGGAGTTTTCTTCTAAGTTTTTCTTTACTTCTTTGATACCTTTTCCTTTCCTCTTATGTCTTTTATGTTTGTGGATGGATAAACTTTATAAATCTATTACTTTATACTAATCTCCATTTCAATCTTTTTAAAAAATTCTTCCCAGATAGATTGTCTAATTTCAGCTTCTTGTTATCTCCTTATAATTTCTTGAATTTATTGTGATAACATTCAATTGCATCAACATTCAGTAAGTCAAGCATATATCTTCTCTAATTTTCATCAGTTTCTTTTAGCCAATGAATCTCAGCTGCATGCTCTTCAGAGAGACATTCTTTGGTGGAAGTATCTGGACAATATTTGTTATCTATTTTTGTTTACTATCATTTCAAAGGCCTAGCATAGGTCTGTTTTCCATGTACATATGGCATGAGACCTGTTCAGCTTTCGGCAATGTGCCAGCTGGTGGAGTATCTTTAGCTCTTCTTATTGTGTGTGTGAACATGGGAAGCTTCGCCTCCTCAGCTCCATCTCCCAAGGTAAGACTATTTATGCCTAATAGTCTTCCATTCATGTTAGCTGCCTGGTGCATCTTCTCTGGGTTGAATTTTTCAGTTTGACAGATAGATATAGGTGTTCGCCATCCAGTGTAAATTGTTCCTGGTGTTCTTATCACCAGCTTTAATTATAATGCTTTCCTTAGCCCCTAAGCATCATAGGATAGGGTGCCTACGTTTATCCCTATCTACTTTTTAACCCATGCTGCCTGTTGACAGCTGTAATTAAAAAATCAAAAAATCAGTCATTTACATTAGTATGATGTCTGTATATCTATTTTATATTTGGCTTATATGACAATGCCGTGCTAGTTATCTTGTTGCTCACATTGTCCTAACTTTGCCCATTGGGAGTTCTTTTAATTATTTGATTTTTAATTTTTGTGGGTACACAGTACATATATATATTTATGGAGTATATGAAATATTTGAGTATTCATCTCCTCAAGCATTTACCTTTTGTGTTACAAACAATCCAATTATACTCTTTAGTTATCTTTTAAAGCACCATTAAATTATTATTGACTATAATCCTCTCATTGTGCTATGAAATACTAGGTCTACTTCATTCTTTCTGTTTTTTGTTTGTTTGCTTTTCTTTTTTCCCATTAACAATCCCCACCTCCCTCTTCACTGCCCCTGGCAACTACACTTCCCAGCCTCTGGTAACCATCCTTCTGCTCTCTATCTCTATGAGGTCAATTGTTTTGATTTTTAGATTCAACAAATAAGTGAAAGTACACTATGTTTGTCTTTCTGTGCCTGCTTATTTCACTAAAGTAATGACCCCCAGTTCCATCTATGTTGTTGCCTCCTGCATCCCTCTGATATACATACAGTCGTGTGTGTGTGTGTGTGTTTGTGTGTGTGTGTGTGTTTTCTTTCTGAGGACTTTCCTACTTTCTGGCACTACCAGTTTCCTGAGGTTTACCTTGTGTATTTTCTTCCGTAACCCTAGAATCAGCCATTTTTCCAAGAAGCTGTGGTTCCTTTTATTAGAGAAAAATATTTAAGATGTAAAATATGAATGCTTGGAATATCTTTCATTAAAAAAATCATTCTAATGAACTGAACTGATGCTTACTTTCAGAATATCTGAAATTCAAGTTGATTCATGCTAATAATTTGTTTTGCTTTCCTGCTAAACTAATTAATACTGTGAATTCACAGAGCAAAAACAATGTGAGAGTTATGGCTTTTGGTTTAATGTTTTCCAGCAGAACTTAATATTTTAATATCCTGTCTAATTCAATTTTTAGCTTCTCCGATTGTGAGAAGTTATGTAAACAAAATCACAAATTTAAAATATTTACATAAACTGAAATTAAAGTCTACATTTTTACTTTAAAAACATAAACGAATGATGATGTATTTTTATTTATAAATGTATATATCTAAAAACACTTTCTTTCTTTGTTTTTGAGGTCAGAAACAGAAGCTTTGCACTGTTAGGAGAAAGGCTTTTTTGTTTGTTTATCTTTGTGTGTTTTTTGTTTTCTTGTTGTGTTTTGTTTTGGGGCTTTTTGGCATTTACAGTCTCACAATTCTATCACAAAAATTACAAAATAACGTACAGCATTATTGGTATTTCTTATAAAACCTGTAACAAAAGATAATGTAATTAGGCAATAAACCATAGGCTCTAGAGAGGGGAATTAAAGTGGAATTAGTACAGAGAAAAAAATTACCTTCACATGAACTTTAAAAATATATGTGGAGTGAAATTCTAAGGAAAACCGTATTATTTGGAATTTAGATATATGAGTTCAATTCTGAATTCACAGGTGGTATAACCTGGGGCCAGTGACTTTCCAGATCTGACTTACAGTTTCTTATTGAAAACTGAAGAGAATTTCCTACTCAGCTTACCTGCCAGGATTCTTGTGAGTTCAAATAAAATAACTGACTCACATGAGGGCTATTTTTAAATCGCAAAATGTTATGCAAATGTAAATGTAAGACTTCTGTTAGGCTTAATGAATATGCATCATGACATTGTTAATAGGAACTGGAATTCTTAGACTGAAAGGAAAAATGTAGATAATGAAGTGATTTTAATGGTATGTCCATGAAACTTACAGCTCATTTTTTTAAATTCTAATGGCTAACACAGTACAGCATGAGTTCCAGTCAGTAAATGCTTGAATAAAAGCAAAAACATCAAAAATATTATTTTTAAAAATTTCTGTTCCTACTGCCAGTGGCCTCATTCAGCATGGCCTACTTTGATGGCCTTTGAGCCAAACAACTTCTCTTTGTATTCTAACCCATCCACCTCAGTAGTATTGTGTGTTATCTTTCTAAAGGCCGTTCATTGATCTGCAATACTCCATGTCTCCTCATTGCTATAGAAAAATTCTAAATTTTTCAACATAATATTAAAACATCCAACTTACCTTTCCATGTCTATTTCTACTACTCCATCATACAAGTTATGTCTCAGCTAAAATTGGTTACTACTTTTTAAATGAACATATACTGCTTTTTTTCTGCTTAAGAATGATAAGTAGTAGCTATTATGACAAAGCAGCAAGTACGCATTTACCTCTTACAAAATAGCACTGCATTGGCAGCTCTACATAAAAGAAAATGAAAAAAGTTTGAGTACATATTTTCAAATTACTAACAATAGCATTCAGTAAATGAGAATTACCCAAGAAAAGACACTGGGCTATTATAGATAAATTACTGGTTTAGATTATTAGTTTATTGGGAATTTTAAAAATAAAGAATCCTGAGTATTGACAGGCAATCCTCAAGAGTAAACAGAGCTTGAGTTAGATCTTGATTTATAACAGGGCATATCTGTGTATTGTCTGCATACAAGTGAACATTCTGATTCAGAACAAAAAAATGAAAAATATCTAATGGGCAAAATGATTGTGGTAATGAATGTCCCAAAGTTTTTGATTTATTTATGAATTTAACAAATATTTACTGATCACCATGTACCAAGTACTTTTCAACCCACTAGGCGTAAAGCAGAAAAGAAAACAAGCCCTTGCTCTCAAAGAGCTTCCGTTTTTGTTGCAGCAGGCTGATCAAAACAGAGAAACAAAAAGACTTAATAGGTAGCAGACAATGCTAGGAAGAATAATAAAGCTGAGGATGGTGCTGGGAAGTGATGGAAGCAGGATGGTAGCTGTTTTATACAGGGAAGTCAGGGAAGGCCTCCCTGGTGAGTGCATGTCTGAGAGAGACCTGTGCACTTGGGGAGAGTGAGTCACGTGCCTACCTGGGAGAAGGCCAGTCTAGAGGATAGGAAATGCCAACAACCAGGAACAAGAGCATGCTTGAAATGTTCTGGAACAGTAACAGGGCCTTGCAGCTATACAGACAGAGCATGTGAGGGAAAAGAGTTAGGAGGTGTGTTTAGGGAGGTAGCAGTGAATATGATCATGGAGGGCCTTCAGACCAGCAGATGGACTTTGGATGCTATTCTGGGAAAGACAGGATGTTGGAATTGGGCTGTGAGCAGACAGGTAACATGATCTGACCTGGGTTTAAATTAATCACACTGACTGTTGCTGAGAATAGACTTTGGGAGGCTCAAGGAGGAAAGAACAGTGAGGAGGAAAGAGTAATAATAACAATCAGGTGAGAGAAGCCAGGGCTGGCTTAGGGCCGAAGCAGCAGTGATAGTGAGACTGGCCCTTTACTGATGTCCTGCTGCATTTGCCATAAAGCAAAACTTCACTTGGCCCGGAGGCTTTTGCTGTGTGATCCCGCCTGTGTCTCCAAACACATTTGGCTCCTCCTCTCTTGTTCCCGTTACTCTCCATACTAATTTTTTCTGTGCAGTCTTTCAGCATAGGATCTTTGTAGGGGTTATTTTCTCTGGTATAAATATTCTTCCTGTCCTTATTCACCTAATTAAATCAGTGTCATCTTTTACATTTTAGTTTTCCATGGAAGCTCTCTCCAATTTACCCACTGTGTCAAATTCTCTGAATATGCTTCTCATATGTTGTATTTATACTTCAGAGCAGTACCCATAGTTGAAATTTTGCATGTATTTATAAGACTTTTTGCGCATTATTAGTCTATCCAGTCAGACTATGAGATTGATGAGGGAAGGAACAAAAAGGTTTTTTCTGTTCACCATTAACTACCTCAATGCCTACTATAGTGCCTATATTTGTTGAGAAAGAAGGAATGAACATCCAGCAGGTAGTGGAACGGATCTCATGCATTCAGACTTGTATTTGGCAGGAGGATACATGGATTGGTGTGTCTTTGTATTGAAACTGAAGGGCTTTCGTTTCTTCATCTATAAAATTCAGAATTTTGGAATTGCTGGGGTAATAGAGGGTCAGTTTTCCTCATCCTCTAAAATTTCAGCCAAGAGTAACATTACAGACAACACTAATGTCCCCTTTTGATTATGGTGTGATATTTATGTCATTACAATTACTTTTTGTTTTTAGATTAAGGAGAATGAGAAGTCTGAAAAATATAAGTATGCAACTGGGTGTGGTGGCTCATGCCTGTAATCCCAGCACTTTGGGAGGCCCAGCACTTGAGCCCAGGTTTTGAGCTCGGCCTGGGAAACACAATGAAACCTCATCTCTACTAAAAATACGAAAAATCAAACGGGCATGGTGGTATGTGCCTGTAGTCCCAGCTACTCTGAAGGCTAAGATGCAAGGATCACTTGAGCCTGGGAGTTCGGGGCTGCAGTGAGCCAAGATTGCACCACTGCACTCAAGCCTGTGTGACAAAATGAGACCCTGTCTCAAAAACAAGACAGAATAAAATAAGTACGTACCATAGAAGTAGAGTAGATTACCAATGAAAATGGGCATGAATGATGTAGAGCTAATTAAGATAAGAAAGCTTGAGAGCAAAGTTTCAGTGGCTCTGTGTAGGGGCAGAGGGGACTGGTGCCTCCATGTGGTGAAATAAGAGGTGTGTGCTCAGGAATCAGGATTCTGGGGCCTGAAAACAGTAGACAGAGCCTAGAGAATACTCATGAGTCAAACAGGCTTCTCAATTGTTATCCCAAATGAAAGACGAGACTAGCCCTTTATGGTTCATTTAGCACCCAGGAAAGCGGTCAGTTCAGAAGCTCAACACTGGCCTATTTCAAGAACCAAGGAAAATGTCCATCCAGTCACTGAGCACAAAGACATTAGCCCCAAAATATTTGAAGGAAAAAACCAGGACAGGAAAATATACACTGCTGATGTTTATCCAATTAATAAGCTTGAATCTGCTTGTTGTGTTTAGGTATGTTTGGGAAGAATGGTGATAACACTGAAAATCGGAGCAAATCAGGATTAATTCTGAACATAATTTTCACAGGTGCCAGTGCAATGAGGGCAATAAGAAGAAAACTGCTTGAGATTACACCTGCATTTCCTTTAGAAAATATAATTCTAAATTATTTAGAAAATATAATGTAATTATACTCTGACATATTAAATCATGTTATGGACTGAGTTGTGCCCCCTCAAAATTTACTGGTTGAAGCCCTAACCCTCAATGGGACTGTATTTGGAGATAGAGCCTTTAAGGAAATAACTGAAGTTAAATGAGGCCATCTGGGTGAAGCCCTAATTCAATAGGACTGATGTCCTTATAAGAAGAGGAAGAGACACCAGGGATATATGCATACAGAAGAAAGACTATGTGAGGACAGGGTGAGGAGCCGCCCAGGAGAAAGGCCTCACTGGATGTTTCTGACACCTTGATCTTGGATTTCTAGCCCCCAGAACTGTGAGAAAATAAATTTTTGTTGTTTAAGCCACACTATTTTGTTATGGAAGCCCAATTTGACTAACACAGGTAAAAACAAAATGTTTCTTCTCTCATATGGATGTATGGGATTCCCATCTCTTCAATATCCATTTCTCTCAATACCACCAGAAGAACTCATGGGAAACATCTTTAATTCAACAATGTGTTCTCTCACTTTGAGAAATAATGAATGAAAATGTGTAAGGAAAGATAGTCCAGGAAATGGGAGCAAGATAATTAAGGATACAACCATGTGTCTCATGTGTCATGCCTGAGACATAAGCTGTGCATAGATTATGGGGATATAATATACGTGGCTGCTGTGTTAAAAATGTAATAGTTTTGTTAGCCGCACCAGAGGTTGGTGTGGGAATTGGAAAATATGAGTACTTCTGAATGGTAGCAAACAGTCTATTTAAATAAAAGCATACAAAACAAAACAAATAAACATTTATTGAGCTGATTGGATAACAGTTTTTATGAATGAGATCACGGTCTTATCTTGATGCTGTGGTTAGTAGCACCAGGTTACAAATAAGCCCTTCCACTCACTTTGTTTGAATTGGGATTTGTTTCCCAATTTGCTCCAACACCTGGGCTTCCTAACTAGTCACTGTTGGAAATTCTGCAGCATAACCCTAGAAACAACATTAGTGACATTATTTATATCCCAGAGAGAAAGAGTCTTTAAATAATGCACACACTCCTTTGACCTGCCCTCCATTTCCTTTTTTCTCTTTAAAACCATGAAATTATTTCAGCTCTACCAAATTTCCTGGGAAATGAAAAGTCAATGAAGTTTTTCATCTGACCGGATAACATTTTGAACCATTAGGCAACAAACTGAAGTTAGTTTCCAAGCATTTACTATTTCTTGTTGTCATTAATACTTTCCTATTGACAATAATAGCATTTGTCACATGAAACTTAATATTATTCAGTACAATAAGGCAGAATAAAGGAAGGAAATTACTTTAGCTAAGGGGCCAAAAGGGCTTCCTGTGTTTCTTTGTAACCCGTACTAAACCACATGGAACCTATATTATTGAATCTAGAAAGAGGTGTTTTCTTTGATTATATTCATTGTATTATTTCAGAGCATCACTTGTCATGAGACTAAGATTTGGACACAGGACATTTTGGAATCTTAAAGGGCAGGAACTGATAAAGCAAAACCTATGAATTCAACTGGAGATTAACTAGTATAACAAACAGAAGATGAAAAAAACAAAACAAACAAACAAAAAACACCTAGAAGGTAGTGGCCAAAGACACATGGATCAGATTAGCTTCAGTATGTAAAGGGTCCATTCTAACTGGGTAGTAGAATATGTAGAGCAGGGACTTCCTTTGAATTTAGTAACATTCATCTTCCATAAAATCCCTCTGCTCTTCAACAGATAACAGGTAGGTTGAAAACTCTAGAGAGGAGAGATCTCTAAAGTTCTAGAAAGTAGTTCAGGTTCTAGCAAAAAGGCAGGTTCCTCTTCCAGCATGGAACTAAGAGGGTATTCAGGAGACACAGGCAGAAACTTAGTAGGAAGCACTAGACAAATACAGCTGGACTGACAAAAATCTAGCATCCTGGTAGACGCATAGACTCCCAGGTCCTAAATTTAAGTCCGCAAGACACATTTTCAATATCTTCTGATGGTAAGCTTCAGTGTCTCTAAAATGTTGACAACCATAAGAATCCCATTGAAAACCTGTTAATGTAAGAATTATCTTCCAGTAATTCTAGAATTAACCTGAGATTCTTCATTTCAAACAGGTTCCCAGGTGATGATGAGTCCACAGAATACACCTTGAGAAGCAAGATTTTAGAGGTTATTCTGTTTTCAATCTTCTTACAAAACTTAAATTTATTGTATTTTTTTTTTTTTTTTTTTTTTTACTAAATTGATCATCGGAAACATGTAAAGACTGCTCAAATGAAAATTTGCGCACCTCAGCTCGGGTGAATCAAATTCAGTAGGTCTGAAGTGGAGCCTAAGGATCTGGTCGGTTGGTGCTGAATTTTAAGTATTCCAAGTATTATGAAGTGCAGTTTAGCACTACTTTCCAGGGCACGAAATAAACCTGAGACAGCAGGCTGAGGATTTTCTTCTTATTATCTGCCAGCAGTCTCTGTGTATGGCTAGAGAATGAAGTGATTACAATGTTCACTTTTTAAAATAATGTTATTTTGTAAAAAGTTTATTGCTCTACTCTCAGCAATCAATAGAACTACTAGACATAAAATCAGCAAAAAGTAGAACTGAAAAACACAATCAAGCAACAGATTCTCATTTACGTATACAGAATATTCCACCCAACAATACAGATACTCAACTTACCATGATGGGGTCACGTTCCAATATCTTAAATTTATGATGGGTTTATCAGGACACAACCCCATCATAAGTTGAGGAGTGTACTGGAGGCATATTGTTTTTCAATCATCGTAAAGTCAAAAATATTATAACTCAAAACAGGTCAGGACTGTCTGTGTGTGTGTATACACATACATATGTATCACTCTACCCAACTCTTTCCCCTATCCACATATATATATACATATATATACTATGTGTGTGTGTGTATATATATGTGTGTGTGTGTGTGAACACACACACACGCACACCAAAGGACAAAATTATAGCAAAAATTTAAAGATATAAATTGGGTTTATTTGTGATTCTAGAATCAGGCAACATTTTATTCCATAAAAGAGAATAAATATTCCAATGAGCTGAGCAAGAGTTTGTTTTTATAGACAGAGAAGGGCTGAAGAAAGTAGAAATAAGGAACAAAAAGGGGATTGGTAACCTCAAAGTTGCGTTCTTTATTAAGTGGAAATAGGGAAACTGAACAATACAGAGATAGCCGATTGGTTAACACCAGGTTATTTCAGATTACCTTTTTCTTTGTTAGGATTAAACCAGAGAGGACTTAATTGAGATCCCAATTGAAACTGGCCTGTTTGGGAAACAAGACTCTTATCTCTCTCTTCTGATTTCTCCAAAGGTCAGATAATAACTCAAATTCTGTTTGGAATCTTGGCATGAATGATGCCATAAATATTTTATATATAAATTATCATAAATTATGTTATGTTTTATAGAATATATAAAGTATTATTTTATATTTTATAAAATATATAGTAAAATATTTACAAATTAAAATTTTTCAAAGGTTTATAAATTATTTTATATAGTTGATATAATATATAATAAACTAAAAATAATATATAATAGTAAATAATACATATTAAGGTATATAGTTTATATAAATTATAATATATAATATTTATAATATAATACATAATATATAATAATTTTATATAACAATGTATACATTTTAATAATTTCTATCTAAGAATATACATATATAGTGCCTATGAGAAAATTCACCAAGGTAGCTGTATTAGTCTGTTCTCACGCTGCTAATGAAGACATACCTAAGACTGGGTAATTTATAAAGGAAAAACGTTTAATTCACTCACAATTCAGCATGGCTGGGGAGGCCTCAGGAAACAACAATCATGGCAGAAGAAGGACAAACACGTCCTTCTTCACATAGTGGCTGCAAGAAGTGCCAAGCAAAGGGAGGAAAAGCCACTTATAAAACCATCGGATCTCGTGAGAACTCACTCACTATCAGGAGAACAGCATGAGCATGAGAGTAACCACGCCCATGATTTAATTACCTCCCACCTGGTCCCTTTCACAACACGTGGTGATTATGGGAACTACAATACAAGATAAAATTCGGGTGGGGACACAGCAAAACCATATCAGTAGCTCATATAATGGGCCATAAAAGAAACCACAATCAATTTTGTAAAATTGAAATCATAGATAGTATTTTATCTGACTCTAATACAATAGAACTAGAGACCAATATTAGAAAGACAACAGAACTATCTCTGGAAATTTGAAAATTACACAGTATACTTCTAAATTATTTATAAGTCAATAGTAAATCTAAAGAAAGTTTAAAAAATATGTTTTACTAAGTGAAAATGTAATATAGATAAATAAGTAGAAACAGCTAAAGCACTGTTGAGATAGAAATTTATGATACTAAATGCTGACATTAGGAAAAAGGAAATGTTTTGAATCAATTATTTGAGTTTGTATCTCAAATAGCAAAATATATCCAACACAAGCAGAAGAAAGGACATTGTAGAGAAACACAGAATTCAATGAAACTGAAGATAGAAAAACAATAGAGAAAAAGCAATTGAGAAAAATCAATGTAGCAAAAAACTCATTCTGCATAATCAACAAAATTGATCAAAACCCCAGCAAGGCTGACAAAGATAAAAAGATGAAAAAGTCACCAATATCAGAAATGAAGCAAGGGATATTACTAATAACCCTGAAGCCATTACAAGATAATAAGGGAATACAATAAGAAACTCTAGGCTCATAAATGTGATAATTTGGAAGAAATGGATCAATTCCTGAAAAACCACAAACTAACAATATTCAAACAAAATGAAAGAAACAAGCTGAATACTCCTATAATTACTAAATAAATTAAATTTATAATTTAAAATCTCCTGAAAATAAATTCCAGGCCCAGAGTGTTTTATTGAGGGAAACTATCAAATAATTAAAGAAGAACTATGACCAACTTTACACAATCTTTTCCATAAAACAGAACAGGAAGAAACACTTACCAACTCATTTCAAAAAAAAAGAAGCAAAATAAAAAAGTAAAAAAGGGAAAAAGAAGATAGCAAAAGTGAAAAAGTACAGACAAATATATTTCATTAACTTAGACATAATAATCCTCATCAAAATATTGGTGATTAAATCCAGAAATGAATAAAAATAACCATTCACAAAAACCAAGTGGAATTTGTTCCAGGTATACAATGTTTCAATATTCTAAAATCAGCTAGTACAGTCTACCGTATTAGCAGGCTAAAGATGAAAAATTATATGATTTTATCAAATACTACAGAAAAAAGCATGTTAAAAAATACAATATGTATCTGATATGGTTTGGCTGTGTCCCCACACAAATCTCATCTTCAATTGTGCTTCCCGTAATTTCTACGTGTCCTACCAGTGGGAGGTAATTGAATCCTCAGAGTGGATGTTTCCCGTGCTGTTCTTGTGGTAGTGAGTAAGTCTCATGAGATCTGATGGTTTTATAAAGGGCAGTTCCCCTGCAGATGCTCCCTTCCTGCTGCCATGTAAGATGTGTCTTGCTTCCCCTTTGCCTTCCACCATGATTGTGAGGCTTCCCCAGCCATGTGGAACTGTGAGCCCATTAAACCTCTTTCTTTTACAAGTTACCCCATCTTGGGTATGTCTTTATTAGAAGCATGAGAACAGACTAATACAGTATCAATTATAAAACTCTCAGAAAACTAAAAATTGATGACAACTTTCTCAACTATATAAACAGCATCTACAAAGGAAAACCTATAGATTATGTTATACTTAACAGTGAATAACTGAATGTTTATGATATAACATTGGAAATAAGGGAAGGGTATTAGTTTTTTACCACTGCTAAAGTGAAGTGCCACAAATTTTGTGGCTTAGAACAATTTATATTTATTATCTTACTGTTTTGGTGTTCCAAAGTATGACATCAGTTTCGCTGGGCTAAAATCAAGGGGTTAGCAGCAGTAACTCATTCTGCGAACTCCAGAAAACAATCTGTTCCATGCTTCTTCCAACTTCTGGAGGTCACAGGAATCTCTTTTCCTACATCTTCATAGCCAGCAATGCTTAGCTGAGTCTTTCTCACACTGGATCACCCTGACATTCCTTTTCTATAGTAAAATCTCTTTCTGCCTCTCTGTTATAAAGACATTTATGATTACCTTAGGCATGCAGGATAATCTAGAATAATCTCCCCATCTCAACATCCTCAAATTAATCACATGTGAAAATGTCTTTGTACCATGTAAGGTGACATATTCACAGGTTCCAGTGGTTAGATGTTGTTATCTTCAGGAGGGTGGGAGGGAGCATTATTCAGCCTACTACAGCAAAGATATGGTAGGCTCTTATCACTCTTATTTAATACAATACAGAAGTGTTCAGACAAATATGGTAAGAAAATGAATTAAACCATACATAGTGGAAAGGAGCAAATAAAACTGTTTCTTTGTGGAGCTGACATGATTGTTCAGGTAGAACGATTCAGGAAATCAAAAAAAAAGTTTTCTAAAATTAATAATGAGTTCAGCAAGATCACAGATGCAAGATCAACAAACAAAAATTAATTGCATTTTTATATATGAACAGGTGGGGGCTGAAATTAAAAATACAATATCATTTACAATCACTACAAAGCACATGAATTCCTTAAGTGTCAAGTTAACACATGTGCAGAATCCAGATGCTGAAAATTACAAAATACGGATGAATTAAAGCAAAGGAGATCCACACAAATAGAAAGACATTGTATGTTCATGAACTGAAAGACTTATAGTAAAGATATTGATTATTCCCATATTCATCTATAGTTTTAATGCAATTTCTATATAATTCTGGAAAAGATTTTAAAGATATAGACAAATTCATTTTAAATTTGTATGGAAAGGCACATACTCTCAAACGGCTAAAATGATCTTGAAAAAATAAAACAACATGAATCACTATCTGATTTGAGAGATTATGGTACCTAAGATATGGTGGTATCGGTAGAAGAGAAGAAACATAACCCAGTGGAACAGAATATAGAACACAGAAAAAGACCCAAATAAATATGCAGAACATTTTTTTTGGACAGCAATACAAAAGTAATCCAATGGGGAAAAGAATAGCCTTTCAACAAATAGTACTGGAGAAATTAGATATCCATAGGCAAAAAAAAAAAAAGAGAGAGAGAGAGTGAGAGAGAGAGAGACAGAGAACTCTGACCTAAATCTGTACAAAATCTATATAAAAATTATTTCAAAAGACCTCACAATCTTTAATATAAAATATAAAACTATAAAACTTGATATGGTTTGGCTTTGTCCCTTGGCTGTGTCCCCACCCAAATCTCATCTTGAATTGTAACTCCCACAATTCCCACATGTCATGGGAGGAACCTGGTGGGAGGTAATTGAATCATGAGATCTGATGGTTTTAAAAATGGGCGTTTCCCTACACAAGCTCTCATCTCTTTTCTCCTTCCATATGAGACATGCCTTTCACTTTCCATCATGATCATGAGGCTTTTCCAGCCACATGGAACTGTAGATCCATTAAACCGGTTTTTATTTGTAAATTGCCCAGTCTCTGGTATGTCTTTATCAGCAGCATGAAAACTAATACAGAACTTTTATTTAGAAAACATATGAGAAAATTTTTGTGAGTTAGGCAGAGTTCTAAAACTTGACACCAAAGCAAAAATAACTTAAAAATTAATAAAGTTTACCTAATCAAAGTTAAAAATTTTTGATTGGTGAACAATCCTGTTGTAAAGAGGATGAAAAACCAAACTTCAAACTGAGAGAAAGTATTTGCAAAATACGAAACTGCCAAAAGACTAATATCTAGTACATATAAAAACCTTTTAAAACTTGACAGTTAAAAAAACAAACCAATTAGAAAATTGGCAAAATATGTAAACATGTGTCACCAAAAACAATACACAGATGGCAAGTAAGCACATAAAAAGGTGCTTCAACATGACTAACAGTCAGAGAAATGCAAATTAAAACCACATGATATATTACTACCCATCTGTCAGAATGGCTTTTTAAAAATAGGGACAACAATAAATGCTGTTGAGGAACTGGATCTCACACACTGCTGAAGGATATGGAAAATGGTATAGCCACTCTGGAACTCCAAACATGCAACTGTCTTACAACCCAGCAATTGCCCTTGCGGGCATTCATAATAATGTATGTGAAAGGTCAAGCATACCATGGAATATGAGAATTCTTTAACAATAAAGAAGAATGAACTATTGATATATGCAACATCTTGGATGTATCTCCAGGAAAATACAAGTGAAAAAGAAAGCCAATCCCAAAAGATTCCATAATAAATAGTATCTTGAGATAAATAAATTATAGAAATGGAGAATGGTGCCCTTGGGGATGAAAAATTAAAGATGGGTGTGGCTTTCAAAGGGCAACAGGAGGGATCCTTATGATGATGAAATTGTTCTGTATTTTTATGGTATCAGTGTTTGGAATTTTTACTGTATCATTTGTATCTTGATTGTGATATTATACTACCGTTATACCAGATGTTTCCATTGTGGAACTGGGCCAGTGGTACACAGGACCTCTGTATTATTTCTAATAAGTACATGTGAATCTATAAATTTATTTTTAATGCTTAGTTAAAATATTTATTGTTATATATTTATTGTGTTTAATCCTGTATTTTCTCTCCATGTACTTTTCTTCTTTTTTAAGAATTCAGATGTATATAATCAGTGTGGTAGTTAAGAGTATTGGCAACAAAGCAACAATCATGTTTATGTTTTGTACATCCTTAGATTTATTTCTGATTTTGTTGCTAATTTCAATGGGACTTTTCCCATTAAATTTATTAATTGGTTATTGCTACTGTATAACATTACAATTGGATCATTCCTTCCCTCCCTTCCTGTCTCTTTTCCTATCTCTTTCTCTCTTCTTTTTATTTTTCCTTTCATTCCTTATTAACTGCATAAACAAAGCTGTGAGTTAATGCTATCCTTAGTTCAGGACACTTTAATAATTTTGTTCCATACAAGTCATCATCTTTTTTTATTTACATGCATATTTATTTATTCTCTTTCATCAAAATCTCTCATTTCTCTGCCTCTATATATAGGAAACCACTTTAATAAGTTTAAAGTAGACTTTGATAGTTATTTTATTACAAGATAAATTTCCTTCAATGTGTGTGTGTGTGTATTTTTAATTTACAGGAATGTTATTAACTCATTGATTGTATTATTCTATCTTCTCTTTTCCCCAAGTACTTGTTTTGAAAGATCTATTCATGTTTCTATGCATTTAATTGCTCAACTACTTTTAATTGCTGTGACATAGTCAGTGGTGTGCATCCACCTTTTAATAATCAACTAATAGTCACGGGAACCCAGATTGCCTCCAGCTCCCCAGCACTACATAAAATGCAACAACGGGCACCCTCGTAAATGTCTTCTTATGGACTAGGTAATAATTTCCTTGGGATGTATACCTAGGAACAGAACGGCCAGTTAGTAGGATATGTGCACACTAATGTAACTAAGTACTGACAGATTGTTCACGGGAATAACTCCTCTAGTTCACATCCTATCCATACTTGGGTGAAGTTCTTACCTCTTTGCTAAGTATAAAATCAGACTTATTGATGTTTTAATATGCATTTTTCTGATTACCAATGATTTTTTGTTTAATTTTAATTTTTAGAAACAGAGTATCACTCTGTTACCCAGGTTGGAGTCCAGGGGCACAATCATAGCTCACTGCTGCCTGGAACTCCTAGGCACAAGTGACCCTCCCACCTCTTCCTCCTGAGTAGCTGGCATTATAAGCTCCAGCCACTGCACCCTGCTAATTTTAAACTTTTGGTCATTCTCTTGCTAACTTATTGGGAGAGGGTTTCTTGTATGTAAATATCCTTTTCCTACCCTTGGCACATTTTTCCATTATTAATGTCTTTTTCTTGTTGATTTCATAAGTTCCTTATATCTTTGAATCTTTTTAAAGTTTAGACATTGCAAATAGTTTTTTTAATAAATTTTGTCTACTATTAATTTTTCCATAGTATTTTTTGATTGATAGGAGTTCTTATTTTGATGAGTCAAAATTATCGGTTTATTTCTTTATGGCCTGTGCTTTTAGAAGTTGATTAAAGTCATTTCTCATCCCTGAAACGAAAGATATTCTCATAATAGCATTAAAATTACATATATATTTAAACCACTTGAGTTCATCATTGTCCATAATCCAGTGTTTGTCCATATAGTAAACCAATGTTTTCATCATTTCCTGATTTATTTCTGGTGCCCCTACTTTTATATATTAATCTAAGTTCCATTGGTTCAACTATTTGTTCTTCTACCAACTCCACCTTGTTTTCGTCCCCAAGCCTTTGTAATGTGTACTGTACAGGGAAAGGCAACTTCCTCTTTTTATTCTTTTTTTTAAAGTTGAACTTATTAATTATTCATGGTCCTTGATTTCTCCTCATAAGTATGTAAGTAAACTTATCGAGGAGTTCTGAAAACATCTCCAAAGGGAATATTCATTGAATTTTCAATTAATTTATACATTGACTTGGGGATAATTATTATCTTTAGGTTAAGAGGAGTGTTGTTTCACTTTATAGTAAGGGTCGACAGATTTTAGTCCATGATGGACCAAATCTGGCCTGCTGCTTATTTTTATATGGCTCACAGTCTAATACTTTGAAAAATATTTTTAAATGGTTGAAAAATATTTTAAGGCATGTGAAAATACATAGATTTTTAATTTCAGTGTCCATAAGTCAAATTTTATCTGAGTACAGCCACACCTAAGTTTGTTTACATGTTGTCAGTGGTCGCTTTCCTATTACTTTCCTTCAAAGTTAAATAGTTGCAATAGAGATCAGACACACAAAGAGAGTTGCAAAAAAGACCCATAAAGCCTAAAAAATTTCCTATCTGGTCCTATATGGCCTATCTGGCCATAAAGAAAAAGTTTACTAATATTTGTCCTGGAGTATAAATGGCTGTAGATTGAGATACCTTCTTTTGTTACAATTTTTACCATAGAGTTAACTATTTAAATCTAAACAGATCTTATAGGCTTGTTGCCATAGCTAATAGTATCCTATTGTTATTAATTTTTAATTAGCCTATTGCTGTTTTCAAGAATTTCTATTTGTTTAAGGTGATGTGACATCTATCAGGATTGTTGAACTATTTAGTTCAATTTTTGATTCAGTAATTTGTTCAACCTGGATGATTGTACTATGTGCAAATAATAAAAAGATTTTTTTCTTCTTTGCAATTCTTAAATTCTAACCCCCTTTTGTTTTTCTTAAAGCATTGTTCAAAACCTCCCAATACTATATTTAAAAGTTTCGATGTTGGTAGACATTCTTTTATTATTGAACTTAAGGGGTTATATCTAAAGTTTATTTTCAAAATCACCTCTAAGATTTGGGAATGCAAACATTATCAATTTTTAAATGTTTTATTCTAATCTCATATTGTTATATTTATTATAAGTAAGTGCTAAAGTGAATGAAATACTGTTTCTTCATATATTTTAATGATGATTTTATAATTCTATTAAATGTAAAAACCATTGTTAAATTTTCTGATGTTAAAAACTCCCTAACTCCTCAGATAAATTCTACTTAAAAATGACAGTATATTTAAATACACGAATTGCTTTTAGAGAGCTAATATGATATTTAGGGTTTCTGTAACTATGTACATATACAAAGTTAGATTTCAAATTCCTTTCATGTATTTTTCTTATACAGTTTTAAAACCAATAATTTATTAGCCTTATAAAGTAAGCACCACAGTTGTTTATTTTTTCCTACTCTCTGGAATAAGCTATATAAATTGAAATTCATTCTTCTTGGAAATTATTATAACTCTCCAATAAAAGCATATAGACCTCAGTTTTGGTGGGAAAGAAGATCTTCCTCTACCATTTTATTTTCTAAATAGTAATTGTTCTATTCATGCACTCTATTTCTTTTTCAATTTTGATAAGTTTTCAAGTGTTTTTATTTTTCATTTTTCTGGATTTTCTCCTTTTTCTTTTGAAAATTTAGCCAAATAACTGTTAGTTAATGTTTTTAGAAACAGTTTAATTTTGCTCATCTGCCCCATAGTTTTTGTTTTATTGACTTTTTATAGCTTTATTATTTCCTCCTGCTTTTACTTTATGCTGTTCTTTTTTAACTATTTGATTTATATGTGTAATCCATTTATTTCTTTTTTTCTTTTATTTATTTTTTGTTTGTTTGTTTTTGGGACAGAGTCTCTTTCTGTCACCCAGGCTGAAGTGCAGCAGCCCAACTATGGCTCACTGTAGCCTCGGCCTCTCTGGCTCAATCCATTCTCCTGCTTCAGCTTCACAAGTAGCTAGGTCTACATGTATGTGCTAACATGCCTGGCTAATTTTTGCATTATTATTTTTTTTTTCTTTGTGGAAATGAGATTTTGCCATGTTGCCCAGGCTGGTCTTGAACTCCTGGGCTCAAGCAATCTGCCTGTCTCAGCTTCTCAAAGTTCTAGGTATTTCTTTAACACACTATTTTTTTAGGTTGAGTGGAGAGTTCCCATATACACACCTACACACACACATTCATGCAAGCACACGCGTACACACACACACACACACCTAGCTTCCCTCACTGTCAACATCTCACACTGATAATGGACACAAGGCAGGAGGACAGGGTCCCTGGCAAGGGCTCCATCCTTAAGAAGCCTAGACGGCCTTCGGCCTTCAGTGAAAACAGACATTCATGTTTTCAGGCCCAAATGTTGCCTTTTCCAAGACCACTCTGGCCTGCTCCGTCCCCAGTTCTGTGCCCATAAGAACCTCAAACCCCAGGCTCCACAAGAGCGGCAGCGGCATGACAGAGAAGGAGAGAAGAGAAGCGTCTGAACCTCGTGAAGAGTTCAGCTGGGGATGGTAGGAGAGGAGTTCCGCCGTCCCCGGGGGAAATTATCTTCCCACTCCAGGGGAAGATAATCTTCCCATTCCATCTCCTTTCCAGCTCCCCTTCCACTGAGAGCCACTTTCACTGCTTAATAAAACATCTGCATTCCCATCCTTCAAGTCCGCGTGACCTGATTCTTTCTGGACGCCGGACAAGAACCCAGGTACCAAGAGGGCAGGATGTAAAAGACTGTCACCCTGACTCGCTGCTGAGCTGGTTAACACATCCTTCCGTGGACGGCAAGGCTAAAAAAGGATTGTAGCACACGTGAGCTCTGCCACGGGGCAGGTACAAGGCCTGCTCCTGCTGGAAAGAAGTAACAGGCGGTTCCAGCTCACTTTTTTCTTGAATTATTTTTTGTTTGTTTGTTTGTTTTTCTATAAGGTTCCCATCAACCATGGGTTGTAGAAGTATTCCTACATGGTAGTTTTTGTGCATTTTTACTGATTGTGTTATTTTTACATTAGTTTCTTCAGTTGTAATTTCCATTCATTAGAAAGAATATATATCTAGAATTGACACTTATGTACAAACTTACATTTATTTTTTCATGAGTTTTTTTTAAATTTTCCATTCGGAACTCCAAAGCAAAGACAGAAATTCTTGTAGGTTCAATGGGTAAATAACATAGATTTACTCATACTGTTTAATGTCAGGAACAATAATTCCAAAATCCTAGTCAAGGTGGAATCTTGTGTAATTTTGAGGGTCGAAACACATAATTCATGTTTCTGACTGAGTTTTTATATTCAAGTACAAAAGACCCCTCGTTCATCAAATAATCATCTTTTGAACTTATAGCTCTGTATTATGTCCCTTTGTCTATTATGTTTTCTTCGCATTCTCTTTCTTTCTCTTCTAGTTGGCCATATTCTTTATTTGTTACTATTTTATTTTGTCATGCATATCTGCATACATCTGTGTTTGTTTACCTCACATGATGTAGAAATGAAAACTTCAACCAGAATTTCATCTTGGGAAAGTCACTTAATTCCATTAGGCCTTATTTTTCTTATTTTTACAATGAAAATTTTGGAACTAAATGTAGTTTGGATTCTCTTTGCAAAAATCTATAAACTTTTAACTATCAGATATAATAAATAATTACTGGAATGAGAAATATATGCCAGAATAAAAGTAAAATTGCAAACTATATTTAGCAATTAGGAGTAGACTTCAATGTCTCTTACCCTTGGAATATCATATGAGGGTTTTTAAATAGACATATTTACCTACTTTTAACAGGTAGTTCTGATGGAAGAAGTTATCTAAAGAAAGGCTAGAAGCAGAGAAAAACATTTGCAGGAGATGTAAATTGATTGATGTACTGGTGCTGCAGACTGAAAGTTTGTGTCCCCCCAAAATGCATATGTTAAAATCCTTGCCCTCCAGGTGATGGTAATGGAAACGGGGCTTTTTGGAGATGATTAGGTTATGATGACAGTGCCCTGTGAATAGGATTGGTGCCTGTATAAGAGACCCCGGAGAGCTCCCTAGCTGTTCTTCCTCTATGTGAGGACACAGTGAGATGATGGCTGTCTATGAATCAGGAAGAAGGCTCTCATCAGACACTGAATCATCTCCCAGCACCTTGACCTTGATCTTCGCAGTCTCAAGAACCATGAGAAATAAATCTCTGTTATCTAAAATCCACCCTGTCTGTGTCTATAATATTCTATTAGGGCAACCTGAACTCAGACATTGGAAAATCTGCTGCATGGATCTTTCTCCTCCCAATCCTCACTTTCCCCAATAGAGCCTTGTAAGTGCTTTTACTTTTCAGTGAAAGTAGATGAAATTAATACCTGGTGAGTTTCCTCAGTTGTTAAATAAGTTACTTGAATGCTGCTTCCAAGAATTTGACTGGGAACACAATCAGGGAGAAGATTATGTAACCCACATTATTACCCCATTAAATATTTTCCATGATTTCTTGGTTTTCTGTGGTTCCGCAAAAACATAATCCTGCACCATCTTAAATAATATTAGAGAGTTTTGACTGCATGTCTACTGACAGCCAATCATAGCAATACAAGGAACAAAATACCCACTATCCCTGACCTTCTGGAACAGTGTTGTACTATGGAGGTTAAAACTCTATGCATTGGAGCCCTTTATCAAACAAACAATGTTTAGCTCTCTTTGGTTCTTTAAGGATTCACATTTGTAGCGAATAGCTAGAAATACCAGTGCAGTATTTGGCATTGCATTTAATGAAATACAAAGAGACTGAAATCTTTTGATTGGCTTCTGTATTTTTTTTCAGGTCGTTTTCATCACATTGGACATAAATGACCCAACTTGTATTCTGGTCTGGAAAGAGGAGGCAACTCTCAGTTTGGCAGACATTAAGTTTATAATTTAAAGATTATTAAATGTATACAAAATAGAAATAAGCAATGAAGCTGGTAAGTTAGGTTCAACATTTGCGGCAGGTTAAACATTAGTGCTAAGGAGTCAAAACTTCATTCAACAGACAGTGAAAAACCATCGAAGATCTGTTGTACAAATGAGCAACCTGAGTTCTGCTCCGGAAAAATCAGTTTAATGCCAAATACAGTATGTGTGACGGGAGATGTCAGTTCCAAATTGTCTATATTGACATAAAACTAAATCTATCAATAAAAAATTATTAGTTCAGTTTATAAAAGCCATCCTATTAATGTAGCCTAAAGGACTCAGATACTTGAGTTCATGGTAAGTCTAGTTCTTTTGAGTATGTAGGTACAATAATCCAGATTTGATTTTAGATGTAAACTTTTTGCTATTTTTGTTTCTGTTCCAAGTGTAGAATTCTAATTTTTTAGCTGTTCTGTTTGTTTTGAAACTTGGTTAGTATTCTTATCATATATAATTGAAGTGTAAATGTCACAGTATTCCTTTAAAAACAAATGCCAATTAAAGTGAGAGATGTTGGCAACAGGAACGGGCTCACTTCATTTATTACAACATGTTTTGACCTTTTCATTATTTTGGTGGTAATTATTCTATTTTTTGCAACCAACACAAACTCAGATGGATTATTCGATACAGTACTTTAATTTGACTCAGAGGTCATACTTTCCTTTTACTTGGATAGATCATTGATGCATTTCTTACCTCTATTTCTAAGCCTTCTTTTATTAATAGCTAATTTATAGGTTTGTTCATTGGAATTTCAGAAGAAAATCAACAAATGTAATAGCTTAAATTCTCTGTCTGGATTATTAATTTACTTCCATTAATACCAGTTTTAATATTTATATTGTTGCATTGCTATTGGGGGTTCACTTTTCTTTCCTCTAACAGAAGACTGACAACTCATTAAGAATAAAGATAGTATCTTACTCATCCTTCTATTTTTAGTATTAAGTACATCCACTGAGACAGATCCTATTTTTAAATGAAAGAAACTGTGCTTATATCTGAAAACATCCATTTAACGACCCTTATTTTATTACAGGTTTCTAGAGAATAGTAAAGGGTTTTCATAGTCTTTGTATTACCTACAGCCTTAATAAAGTATTTGCTTAAAAATTTAATTAAAGAGAAGTTATTTAAAATATTTTTTATTTTCCACTTGTTTGTAGCTTGCCAACGTATTGTTATTTTATGTTAATGTACATACTTTTGAGGATAACTAGCCAGTATATTGCATTTTTTAAAAAGCAAACAAAAAACCAACATGAAACAACTCCTAACACAAAAACAAACAATTCTCTTGTTTCTGTGTATAATAAAGAATTGCTTCCATTTGGTTTGCTGATTTAATAAATATTGTTTATCCATAAGGAGCTTTAGAAATGGGGTCAAACTGATCTAGAAAAATAAAGAAAATTACATGAGTAGAGAATTAGTACTAATTAGTAACTTCTTTATATACTATTAAAAAAAAGATGGCATAGAGATACTCATCTCTACCTAAGCCAAATAGAAAGCCAGTATTACCAGAAGAATGCAATACATTCTAATGAATAACAAAGTCCTCAAGGAAAATTAAACCCAGATAGATGGGATCAGAGATTGCATCAGTGGATATAACTGGTAATATATACATATGTGTGTGTATATTTTATATACACATAGGTGTGTGTATGTATGTGTGTATCTACAAATAAGAACCAGATATGAATGATTAAAGGATACACCAAACAAGTAACATAGCAGAAGCTGTGAGCAATGAATCGATAAATGCTTGCCTATGGACAGTTGGTGAAGGAAATTATTTATTTAGCCATAGAAAAAACAAATGGACTGAGAAGTTGGAACCAAGGAGGAAACAGAGATATGGCACATGAGTGAAAAATGCAACTCTGATCAGAGTGTAGGAGGGAAAAAAATACACGTGTTGAGAGCAAATGACAAATTTCTAAGTTATGTGGGGAAAAAAATGGATTACTATATTCAAAGCTGTGATTAGAAGCCCAGATGTGACCTAAGAGTATCCAGGGCCCTATTTAAGGCTGTGAACCATCTGCAACAGACAATCAATCTTCAGGACTGGACCTGAGTGGGCTCGGGGTTTTGTTTGGTCTCTGCAGTTCATTTTCTTAGCTGTACATGGGGAAACACCTTGATGTCAGTTAGAGACCCATAAGCATGAGAATAAAGGGGTTTTGTTGATTCATTATTCTTTCAATCTGACTGGGGCAACCCTTACAGTTCATCAAAAGAAATGAGGATACACAGAGATTTCAGTTGAGCATTTAAATCCAGACACTGAATTTTGGTTTTGTCAGCTTCATATCAACCCACTCAGAAAATATGAATGTGAAGAAAAAGGTTTCAGTGATTGAAATTGGTTGCCATATTGTGGATCAGTTCATGAGCATTTGGACATGAGTCATTTCATGTTGAACAAACTATGCTTTCCTCTTTAAGCGTAGGCTTAAAATAAAATTAATTCTCATAGGGTTCGTTTCATTATTCTAGGCTGGAATAGGCAATACCTTTGCTGGAGTAAGCAATGCAATAATGCCAATTATTTGCATGATTTAGTTATTATCTACCTATGTTACTATATACTGCTAATTTTTGAGCAATAATTTCTAAATCATTTGATATATGTAAGGAAACACATATCTTAAATCAGGAGTTGGCAAACTTTTTCTACAAAGAGATAAGCAGTAAACATGTTTGGCTTTGAGGCAACATTATCTCCGTGACAACCACTCAACTTTGTTCTTTTAGTGTTTCAGTAGCTATGAGTAACATGCAAATAAATCAGAGGGGCTGTGTTCTGATAAAACTTTACAAAAGCAGGGAGTAGGCTGGATTTGGCCTATGGGCCACAGTTCCCTAACTCTTGTCCTAAATAGTAACCAAACTAAACTATTTCCACTCACAGTCATGAAATCTTTTGTATTTCTAGGTTACCTTCCACAACAGCATTTTTTCTAAGGCCATGACTACTTGTAGGTCAATACTCATTCTCCTAGTACCAGGGTCAGCTTAAGGGTGATGAATTAGGCTGTCAACTCCAGGCCATGTATGTCTCCACAATTTTCCGATTAGAAGTAGGAAACAGGGAGGAAAGGGGCATTAGGATAATAGCGTATGTTTCTACTTTAATGAAGCCACCTAAATTAAGTGGAGAATGTTGTATTCACTATTCATAAATACTAGCATCCTTTGCTTTAAATTTTCCAACTCTCTTTTCTTTTTTAATGTATGCTGTAACATAGATGTATCACATAAACAATGCATGTATAATATATCATTTTATCGTAAATAGATTAATATATCATTAAAAAATGAGAAGTTCTGGCCAGGGCAATCAGTCAGGAGAAGGAAATAAAGGGTATTCAGTTAGGAAAAGAGGAAGTCAAATTGTCCCTGTTTGCAGATGACATGATTATTTATCTAGAAAACCCCATTGTCTCAGCCCAAAATCTCCTCAAGCTGATAAGCAACTTCAGCAAAGTCTCAGGATACAAAATCAATGTGCAAAAATCACAAGCATTCTTATATACCAGTAACAGACAAACAGAGAGCCACATCATGAGTGAACTCCCATTCACAATTGCTTCAAAGAGAATAAAATACCTAGGAATCCAACTTACAAGGGATGTGAAGGACCTCTTCAAGGAGAACTACAATCCACTGCTCAATGAAATAAAAGAGGATACGAACAAATGGAAGAACATTCCATGCTCATGGGTAGGAAGAATCAATATTGTGAAAATGGCCATACTGCCCAAGGTAATTTATAGATTAAATGCCATCCCCATCAAGCTACCAATGACTTTCTTCACAGAATTGGAAAAAACTACTTTAAAGTTCATATGGAACCAAAAAACAGCCTGCATTGCTAAGTCAATCCTAAGCCAAAAGAACAAAGCTGGAGGCATCACGCTACCTGACTTCAAACTATACTACAAGGCTACAGTAACCAAAACAGCATGGTACTGGTACCAAAACAGAGATATAGATCAGTGGAACAGAACAGAGCCCTCAGAAATAATGCCGCATATCTACAACTATCTGATCTTTGACAAACCTGAGAAAAACAAGCAATGGGGAAAGGATTCCCTATTTAATAAATGGTGCTGGGAAAACTGGCTAGCCATATGTAGAAAGCTGAAACTGGATCCCTTCCTTACACCTTATACAAAAATTAATTCAAGATGGATTAAAGACTTAAATGTTAGACCTAAAACTATAAAAACCCTAGAAGAAAACCTAGGCAATACCATCCAGGACATAGGCATGGGCAAGGACTTCATGTCTAAAACACCAAAAGCAATGGCAACAAAAGCCAAAATTGACAAATGGGATCTAATTAAACTAAAGAGCTTCTGCACAGCAAAAGAAACTACCATCAGAATGAACAGGCAACCTAGAGAATGGGAGAACATTTTTGCAACCTACTCATGTGACAAAGGGCTAATATCCAGAATCTACAATGAACTCCAACAAATTTACAAGAAAAAAACAAACAACCCCATCAAAAAGTGGGCGAAGGACATGAACAGACACTTCTCAAAAGAAGACATTTATGCAGCCAAAAAACACATGAAAAAATGCTCATCATCACTGGCCATCAGAGAAATGCAAATCAAAACCACAATGAGGTACCATCTCACACCAGTTAGAATGGCAATCATTAAAGAGTCAGGAAACAACAGGTGCTGGAGAGGATGTGGAGAAATAGGAACACTTTTACACTGTTGGTTGGACTGTAAACTAGTTCAACCATTGTGGAAGTCAGTGTGGCGATTCCTCAGGGATCTAGAACTAGAAATACCATTTGACCCAGCCATCCCATTACTGGGTATATATCCAAAGGATTATAAATCATGCTGCTATAAAGACACATGCACACGTATGTTTATTGCGGCACTATTCACAATAGCAAAGACTTGGAACCAACCTAAATGTCCAACAACGATAGACTGGATTAAGAAAATGTGGCACATATACACCATGGAATACTATGCAGCCATAAAAAATGATGAGTTCATGTCCTTTGTAGGGACATGGATGAAACGGGAAACTATAATTCTCAGCAAACTATCACAAAGACAAAAAACCAAACACCACATGTTCTCACTCATAGGTGGGAACTGAACAATGAGAACACACAGACACAGGAAGGGGAACATCCCACACTGGGGACTGTTGTGGGGTGGGGGGAGGGGGGAGGGATAGCATTAGGAGATATACCTAATGCTAAATGATGAGTTAATGGGTGCAGCACACCAACATGGGACAGGTATACATATGTAACAAACCTGCACGTTGTGCACATGTACCCTAAAACTTAAAGTATAATAATAATAAAATTTAAAAAAAAAAATGAGATTCAGTGGGAAAATGCTGTTGGTATAAAACCAGAGTTGGTAAAACATCTTGGATGTCCCATTTGTCCATGTTCATTAACAGATGCATACTTGATGAAGATATCTTAAGATGTAGAATTGTGTTTAGCATTCAGACAGTACACTGCTAAGTGCTAAGTCATGTAAGAGTTTGAACCACATGAAATTGCTGTTTTTAAGTCAAAAGACAATAGAATATTAGGAATTTCATAAATCTAAAAAAGTATTGAGGAAGATTGGCATTGACTCTTTCCCCAGGGAGTTAATAGTCTGTCTTTGCAAGCATAATAAATATTACCAATAGAAAAATAGAAGATGCATTAAGAGCATATAATGACAAAACTTAACAAGTGTAGGAGATTAGACAAAGCACCTTGAGTAGGGGGCATTTAGGTGGAGACCAACAAGATAAATAGAATTTAGAAAAACAGAGAGAAAGAGGAAGGGCAGCAAGGGCTATAGAGAATGTCATAAGTTTTGGGAGCCACATATCTGCAGGCTCAGAGGCAGGAGAGGATATAGATGTATTTGGTAATGGATAACATGGTCACAATCAATTATGTTTCCCATATGCACATTTAAAGATTTTATACATATATATATATATACACACACACACACACACTATTATATACTAATAGTATATGATTATTTTACAGTATATATTATATATCTTTAAATTAACTTATATAAATAAATTTCCCCCCCAAAAAAAATCTTTGTATAACGGGGTCATGTCCAAAAGATTGTGTTAGTCCTCCACAGCTCTGAGAAGTGTTGTTCTGAAGCAAGAACTCATAGCTTAGTTTGTTTAGTCTGAAAACCGCTAACAACATGGAAATTCATAGATAAATCTTCAAGTGAATTCAACTTCAAGTTACCCTTCAAAACCTGGGCTTCCTGTCAAGCCCGCCATCTCCTCTGCCTTAATCTCTTCTTCCTTTCATTACAGTATAATTAGAACTTTCTTCTCTGACATTCTACAAACACTATTTTCATGATGCCACCAATGTATACTTTTGCACCTCCCTGCTTTGTAAGTGCATCTGAGGATTAAGGTACATTCAAGACCTGCCCTTCTGTAGAACGTACTTGCTATGAGTCCTTGTTTCCTCTTTGTGAAGATCTAATGACAGCTGACACAATGAACACTGTGTTATTTCTCTCCAGGAGCAGGGACTTTCTTGAGCCTCTAGAACTGCTCTTGTAAACGGTTTTAATGGTAGGCCTTTGCAAATAATGTTCACCTAATAAATGCCTACATGGGTAATAGAAGACTTACGTGTAAAAGAAGACATTCACCATAATCTGGTAGTGGAGTTTGGGGGATGTCATTAACCCTCTCTCCCACAAAACTTTTGGTAACTACAATTTACCAAAAGTAACCTAAGAGATGTGTACAAGCAAATTGAGTTAAGCCAGCTGACAACAGTTTGAAATCTATAATTAAAGTATTCTGTAGACCAAAGAGCACATATATTTTATTTTGGGAAGTTGAAGTATGGGCAAAGAAATGTCCTGCCTCTGTAAACAAAGCATTGTAAAATACTTTAAAAATCATCTTCACTTTGGAGCAATGAATGATAGTTGCTAACTTTTGATTTTCCCATTTACAGCTTCCTAAAGCCCTTTAATACACATTCTTCCATTAGATCCTTGCAGTGACGATGTGGCATTGGCATAATTTCTGGCTAGGCAAGAGGAATAGGCAGGCAGAGAGGCAGTCGTTTGCTACGTACCCCACCCTTCTCCTTGACTTCTACTCCTCTCCATTTCCCAAAACCCTTCTTGGGAATAAGGGTTTGAATTGTGAGATGCCTCACTCATAGCAACAGTATCTATTGGCATTGTGTTGCTTTTTGTTAAAAAAAAATTCCAGAGGAGACAAGACAGGGAATCTGCCCATACCTTTCTCATTGATGAAGGGAAATTGTATCTGCTCTAAGGTTAAATCAAGGGCCGCAAATGTCGATTTGTTTTCGAGAAGTTCAGGCATTGAGGGAGTTGTTAACATCCTATTCTACTTGAATCAAACACCTGCGTTTACTTGTGTTGGATAATGAGGAAACCGGGGTCTCTTAAATATAGTCCTTTGCTATAAATAGGCAATCTATTTTAAATTTAATTGTTATCATTGCCAAAGCATAACCTCAGAGAGGCAGACTGATGTCACCAAAATGCTCCTTAACTGAGTGGTAGGCACCTGGTTCTAATCGCTGCTGTGGTACTCATTAAATATGTGGCCCAGGTGGATTAATTTCACATTTTCAGGACTCTCCATTCTCTAGAGTGTCCATTTTCTCTACTTATTGGTTTCCAGGGTTTCTTCCTTTTCCATTCTTAGCGAGGTTGCCTTTACTCAGGACCTTCTTGGAGGATTCTAAGAAGCTCCTATCTTGTTGACATTTTTCCCATCTCACCTCTTTAGTCACTCCAACCTCTAACAAATATACTTTTCATATTGCTGCCAGCAGCTTCTTATTAAAATGTACATCTTATCACATCATTCTCTCAAAGTCTTTCAAGGATTTCTTATATTTCAACCTGAAGGTCTAACTCTTTAGCTTATATAAAGAAAGCTGCAGAAACTAGGCATGACTGTTCATTGCCCTTTCTAGGGAAGTTTCTTACAGTCCAGTCATTCCAAAATTATTACATTTTCCTGAATATATCCAATCTATTCCGCTGTAGATTTTTAAATACTGTATATTACCCTCTTGTCCTCCTTCTACAGAATCACTTGGCTCACCCCTTCCTGACATTCTCTAAGAGGCTCAGACATTACCTCCTTCTGGAAGCCTCCCCCAATATCTCCCATCTGGATCTGGGCCCATGTCTTTGCAGATGTTGCACCTTGAGAGCCCATTCAGCATAAAGCTTTGCAGCAGGCATTGTCGGTGACTATTTCCCTTTTTCCCTCCAGCTACCTCGAATTAAATCTGAACTTTTTCAGGGGAAGGGCTGTGCTTTCATCTCTACTTTTTCTGGAATATATTTGATAAATGGCTGTTGTGGAAGACATAAATACACGATGACTAGATAAGAGCATTGGACTCTATTATTCTGTTCATTTATGAATACATAGTTATTCAAAATCCTTTTGCCTACTAGAAAGTCACTGGTATGGAGTTTAATCTTTCTTTTGATCCAAAAAACAGAAGTATAGATTAAATAAGTCTTTGCAGAATAAAAATAATGCTAAATCCTAAATTTGCACCTTAAAATTGCACCACACTCTCCACTGCCAACCCCAATGTCAGTTATGCTCAACATCTGGACGAGTCTAATTGCACGGGGATGTAGGTTAATAAGATGCCAATTGTAATTCAGGGAAGATAAAAAGTGAAATAATGAGCTTTAGAGCAAAGAGGAAAATTAGAAACTGATAAACAGAAAGTACTTTGAGTTGACTATAAATTAAATTCATGAACTACTCATTATAAATGGTTTTTCTCAAATCTGATATCAATACATAGAGAAAAAAATTATTTTAAAATGAGAAAGCATAAAAGAAGGCCCCACATTCAATACAATATTTAACAAACAAAGAATACTATGATATAACCTGTGATAAGATATCAACTATAGAGCAATGCAGAGGAGAGAGTGTTTTGGAAGTTAAGCAATGTGGATTTTCTTCCTAGATAACTAACTATGCATAACTGCTATGTGGCTTTAAGTTGATTTCTCAGTGTCTCTGAAATTTAATTTTTTCCCCTGCCTATGGAATTAGGAAGTTTATTCATATAATTCTTATTTCCTGCCAATTTATCATTCTATGAACCCATAAACACTGTGCAGCAGTAAACAATGAATCTAGGTACATACACAGAGATGGTTTATTCTCTCCTGCAAGAAAAAATGGAGAATCAGGGGCTACCCAGTGACCCTAAGGGATGTTTGGGGAAGAACAAGAAACTCCAGTTATTTGGGAATCTAAACAAAATATTTATGAAGGAAATGTAGTCAGCTTCTAGACTGAACGAGCTGGGTATAATTAAAGGAAGAATTGGTGTAGAACTGTATCCCCTTTCTAGCCCACCAGAAGTCACAGGTTTTTCTAGGAGTCATGGATTTTCTCCTTGCCACAAATTCCTATGATTGTGTAGCTTATTGAGACCTTGAATCATCTAGTGCCCTCCCCCATTCCATTCATCTGAGGCCAAGAAGGTAAGTAAGTGATTGGCAAAAGCTAGTGAGCAGGTCGGGTCTATTTCCCAAGGGATCCTTTTCTTCTGCCCTCTGCTGCTCCTTTTGCCTAAAGGATGTTTTGTAGCTATTTCTCTACCCCATACCCTGCCACACACCTGTACCTTTCCAGTCCTTCCTTGAAAGAGAACAAAAAGAGGACTCTGCTAATTTAGATGACAAATTTAAAATCAGTTTCATTGAAATTCCTTTGATATCCTCTCACACCTAAAGAAAATAGTCAAATTATACAGCACAGGCCAGGCACGATGGCTCAGGCCTGTAATCCCAGCACTTTGGGAGGCCAAGGCTGGTGGATTGCCTGAGGTCAGGAGTTCGAGACCAGCCTGGCCAACATGATGAAACTCCACCTCTACTAAAAATGCAAAAATTAGCTGGGTATGGTGGGGCATGCCTGTAATCCCAGGTACTCGGGAGGCTGAGGCACGAGAATTGCTTGCACCCAGGAGGCAGAGGTTGCAGTTAGCCAAAATCACGCCACTGCTTTCTGTCCTGGGTGACAGAGAGAGACTGTCTCAAAACAGAAGCAAAAACAAACAAAACAAAAAAATTATAGTCTTCCTCATCCAGCATCAACAAGAAATAAATATTTTGCAGAATTAAATTTCTCAGCCCTTTTGGAGACACCATTTTATGAAAACCTTTTTATGCATTTATTTTTAAGGAAAGCAATTGATGGTTTGGTTTGAACATGACAAAGGTTGATCTTTTTATTTTCCATGACCATAGTTATGCAATTATCGTATTAAGATTTAAATATAATCATGGAAAACTATTGGCATAGATAAGACAGTCTCATTTGGCTCTTCACAAAATCGCTCCATTTTGTGCTCTATTTTCTCTTAAATGCTTTTTTAGTCTACTTTCTTGCAAGCTTTTCACCATCAGTAGTTTGTGCTTCCCTTTACTCAAGCACTCCCTCTGGCTTCCTGCTTTTTAGAGTATTGAATGCTGTAAAAGCACAAAAATAAATCAACAATGAGTGAGATGCACAAGCTTTTGTATGATAAGACTTTTACCACTAAGAGACCTGTTTTGATCTTGCTCCCCACTTTTTAATAAAAATTAAAATAAATATAAATAAATAACAGTAACCACTGTTTACTAAATTGTTATTTTCTAAGCACCTACTTGGAAGAAACAGAGTTGGTGATATGGTCATATTTGCCTTAGAATCACAAGTAATTTGAAGATAATTGTCCCAAATTGGAGTCAAAGATGCAGCAAAAAAATAAAATGAAGATCAAAAAGGTTAAGAATATAACAAGCCAGAAGAAAGGACATAAATGGGATAAAATACCTAATTTGGTCTTACTAGATTGTTCTTACTTTTGAATTGGCCTCATTCTGTATGTTCTCCCTCACCTGCAACTTGCTTGAGTCAATAACTTTTAATTATGTTTTTCACAAGTGCAAGGAAAAGTAAGTTGCTTTATTTCTGTAGCTTCTATATTTGATTCCATCTGCTTGCAGCTCTGTAACACCCTATTTAGTTAATAGTTATACCACCCATAATGCTAGGAGAAATGATTTGTAATTAAAGACTTAAATATTTTAACACTCTACCTTAAAATGCTTCTTAGCAAATGTTATTGCAGCGGGATAGTCATGTAGAGAACTTTTCATCTTTCATTTGTTAAATAAATTAACCTATATTACTTTATGTTATATTGTTAAAGAAGACATTATAACTCTTGGAATTAGGTGCTGCAATCTTGGTTTGGTTTAAGTGTTATTTTTAAATTAACTTCATTGCATATTTTTATTAGAACTGACAGAATTCACTTTTAGCTGATTCTGAATTATTTTAATAATAAAAATCCTATTTAACTGCAAAGTACAAGTTACTTTAAACTTTTCTCTGGACGAAAGAAAGCTTGGCTGTTAAATTAATATTGCTGTAACAATTTGCTGAGAAAGACAATAATGTTCGATTTTCACAAGGTCTATGACGATCAAGAAATTTCATTCTTTGGACATTACTACTAAAAACCATCAGACAGTTTATGTTGGGCCTGCAAGAAATTCATCCCTTCATGCTACTGGGGTTGCTAAACTAATTAATGGTATGATGATGTTGCAAGGGACTCATTAGAACTAAGTTAAGGGATTACTGTCAAGGAGTGTAACTAACACGTAATGAGCAGTTCCAAATCCTGGTTATCAGCCCTACCTTTTAATGAGATCACACAATTGGTTGTTTCTTGTTTATTTTGGTATGCAATTGGAAGCAACAATACTGAATAAATACTTTAAGCTATAGATCTTTATGCTGTAGATTTTCTTGAGAATTTTTGCGAAAGAATGCAGAAATTCTTAAGTTTAAATCTTGGTTTTGCCTTTTTCAAGTTGTGTAACACTTGGCAAATTATTTGACATCTCTGAGCCTCAGTTATCATCTGAAAAATGAAGCCCAAGACAGCTATTTTACAGTACTTGTTTGAGAATTAGAGTTAATAATGTTAAACAACCTAGAACAGTGCTTGACAGGTAGCAGATATATTTCTTTGTTTTTACTGTAATTCCTATTTTTCTTTCCCAATTGCCTCTAAATTATCTTGATGTGCATGCATCATATTTTTGAACTAAATTGTGTCATCAGGGGAGAGCATTCAATTTACATTTTTTGCTATTATTCAGTTTACTAAGCATTTTTACAAATGTTTGTGTATAGAACGTTATGCAAGATCACTTATATCTTATTATGATAAGGCAACTTTTATATCAAAGAACATAAAAGAGTCTGAGGGCTTTTTAATTTTACCAAACTTAAGGCAAAGTTGTTATACATGTAATTTGTAATTTTATTGGAAAAACAGAACTTTCATTGGATGAAAATATATATTTTTTTAAGATAGCAAAGCTTTTACTTAGCCCTTGAAATATATCTATTCCCTAGGGCAACCATTCTCTAATTTTAAATTTAAGGTCCAGTACATAGTTCAGTATTCAGGGTCTCCTATACCATAGAAATTAAATCATTTTAAGAAAACAATTTTAAAATTAATCTATGTGTTGTTATTGATGATAATTATTATGTAGGTACAAAACTTCTGTAGATTTTTATGTCAATATTTTCCAAATAGTTTTCATTTTTAAATCTATGAAGACTTTTGTGTTGATGGGAAAAACAGGAAATTTAATTTTATGCTCTTCTGTTTAAGTGGTTTGTTTGTTGTTTGAGTTACAGTGTATTCACCAAAGCCTCCAACTGATTTTAATCCCGTCCATTGTACACAGAAACATTCAAACATATCTCCTTTCTTCACACAGCGACTACCAACTACACCATCAAGTGCATTTCAAACCATAATGAAGGGACTGTAGACAGTCACACATTTCCCAAGATGAAAAACACTTAACATGGAACCACTTTAAATCAGCCTCTGCCTTCTTCAAATGCGAATACTCTTATCGCTCCAACCTGGATGCTTTGGCTGTGACATTTAGAGCAGAGATGACTTTTCATTGGCTTTCAAGGTGTTGCTCCTAACTACTTGCATCAGAGTAACCCATAATGCTTATAAGAAATTCAAATTTCTTCATTTCATTGCTGTAACCTGAATCAGAATCTCTGCATTATTTTGAATTTGCATATTTGATGACGTTATTTGTTTTCGTTCTGCACGCTAACATTTGGGAAGCACTGAGAAGAGGGGATATACTTGGTAGAAAAGTTTTATATCAACTACCACAAAAGGGAAACTCCCTGCTCTCCTTACTGGTTCCATGATCAAAATAGCAGAAACCAGAATCATGTAAACATCAATCACAAACATATACAATTCTGCACTTCTTCTGGGAAAACTGCAAATGGACAAAGCTTAATTTCTGAACTAAAAAATTACATTTTAATTAAGTTTATTTGCTTGTTAAAAATATTTGTACACTTTTGGATGCATTAAACAAATCTTATTTAATGTACTATTTTACTGAGTGTTCAACATTTCATTATAATCGCTTACATATATTTTCTGTATTTTTCATTAATGTTATTAAAGATTAGTATGTATTGAGCACTTGCCACATGCAGACACTGTTCTTGGCATTTTACATCAATTATCACACTTGATTCTCCCAATAAACCTATCTCAGCTTAACAGATGGAAAAAAGCTCAGGCTTGGTAAGATCCAGTACATCATAGATAGTGATATGGTTTGGCCATGTCCCCACCAATCTCATCTTGAATTCCCATGTGTTGTGAGAGGGACCTGGTGGGAGGTAATTGAATGATGGGGGCAGGTCTTTCCTATGCTGTTCTCATGATAGTGAATAAGTCTCACAATATCTGATGGTTTTAAAAAGGGGAGTTCCCCTGCACAAGTTCTCTCTTCTCTTGTCTGCCACCATGTAAGATGTGCCTTTCACCTTCTGCCATGATTACAAGGCCTCCCTAGCCACATGGAACTGTAAGTCCAACAAACCTCTTGCTTTTGTAAATTGCCTAATCTCAGGTATGTCTTTATCAGCAGTGTGAACACGGACTAATACAGATACTGAATGGCAGAGTTAAGAATTTAACCAAAATCTGTATGATTTCATGTGCTATGGTTCAAATGCTTGCTCTCTCTGAAACTCATTGAAATGTAATGGCCCTTGGGACAGTATTAAGGAGTGGGACCTTTAAGAGATGTTTAGATCATGACAGATTCACCCTCCTGAATGGTCTAATACAGTTACAGTTACTGTGGGATTAGATTTCCCTTTGTTTCTCTCAGACCTTCTGCCATGTGATGTGTTGTGTCATGTGACACAGCAAGAACCCTCTTTCAAAATGCCAGTGTCCTGATCTTGGACTCTCTAGCCTCCTGATCTGTGAGCCAAGTCAAGCTGAAAACTGCTTAGAGCAAACCTTCCTCCCATTCTATTCAAAGTCACCCCTCTGCTCACTGAGAACAGTGCATATCTGATTGCCTTCTTTGGAGAGGCTAATCAGGAACTCAAAAGAATGCAACCATTTTTCTCTTATCTACCTATGATCTGGAAGCCCCTTCCCATCTTCAAGTTGTCCCGCCTTTGCTTTGAATTGTCCTGTCTTTCCAAACTGAACCAGTGTTCATCTTACATACGTTGATTGATGTTTCATGTCTCCCTAAAATGCATAAAACCAAACTGTGCTCTGACCACCTGGCGCACCTGTCGTCAGGACTTCGTGAGGCTGTGTCACAAGCACATGTCCTCAATGTTGGCAAAATAAACTTTCTAAGTTAACTGAGACATGTCTCAGATATTCAGGGTCCACAAAATAAATTCCTGTTTATTATAAATTACCAAGTCTGTGATATTCTGTTATAGCACCATGAAACAAACTAAGACACCACATGCCATTTTTCATCCTTTTATGCATTATCATTTCCTCTCCACATAGTAAGTTTCTAAGAGCAGGGGCTATGTCTTCCATAACTTTGTATACCCTTCAAATTTATCAACATCAGTATCACAAATGCTATGCAACAATGAAGTCAAGAGGACAAATATTTACCAACTTGATTCCCCCAAATTCTACCACACAGATGTGATCAGTTGACAGTTTCATGCATTAAAGATTTGGGTCTATAAATTTACTCTATGTCACTGCTGATTGCCAATCTTATCTATTTTTTCTATATAAATATCCCACAATGATAGTGACAGTAGATGAAGGCAGATATACTCAATTCACAAGCTAAGAGTCCTGGTTAGATAAAATGTCAAGATAAACGCTCATAATAAAGTGAAACCTAAGTCAGTGGATTCAATATTATATAATTATTTGTGTAGTTAATACTCAAAATCCCATATGCTTTCTCTCATTTAATTTCTATGTTAATAATGTTACATCTAGAACTGCCATTATTTCAAATCATAAATTATTGAAGTCATTAAGTGATTAGAAACATAGAACTAGGGAATAAGAAGCAAACATGAGTGAGTTAAATCCACCTCAACTGTAACTTTTGCACATTTGAAAAACTTTGGGACTGGGTGCAGTGGCTCACACCTGTAATCCTAGCACTTTGGAAGGCTGAGATGGGGGGATCACTAGGTCAAGAGATCAAGACCATTCTGGCAAACATGATGAAACCCCCTCTCCACTAAAAATACAAAAAATTAGCTGGGCATGTGGCACACGCCTATAGTCCCAGCTACTTGGGAGGCTGAGGCAGGAGGATTGCTTGAACCCAGGAGGTGGAGGTTGCAATGAGCCAAGATCGTGCCACTGCACTCCAGCCTGGTGACAGAGCGAGACTCCATCTCAAAAAACAAACAAACAAAAAAATGGGCTAAAAGCAGAACTTTGCTTCATTGATTCAAAGTTGGAAAGGAAGTCTAGAACTCAAAAGACATCCAAGTCACCATCCAAGACATTTATAGTCCCAGTGTTAAAGTTGGTCACTTTATTTGTTTAACAAAAAAAGCCACTAGAAAATAGTCGTGCTTATCTAAAAATGCCTCTGGGCTCAAGATTTCTTTTTATTGACTTCCTCCCTTCTTTCCCCTTCCAGATAGTATCTAAACTACACCAACTTGTGATATGACTCAATATATTCAACCTGCTCCTGCTCAAGCTGGTTATATGTGCAGCAATAAGAAGAAAATGATGTTGCCAACAGTCATTAAATTGCTTATAAATACCATCAGGATTCAGTTAATAGAATACACAATTTTATTAATGTCATATATCTATGATCTTTCAATAAATTATAAAAGTCAGCTACCTGACATTGTATGGTATGATGCACACATGGATAACCCTAGTATGGCCTTTCTGTAACCACAGCTGTTGCCCTGTAATTTTGTAGTCCCCTCTCACTTTGACTCAACCATATGACTTGCTTTGGCCAATAGGATGTTAGCTGACTTGACAACCAACAGAGGCTTGAAAAATCTCTTGCACATTTATACTTCTATTTCCTGCTTCTCTGCAATCACTATTAGAAAATGTTTAAGCTAAGCTGAGAACAAGACTGAGCTAGCCTGCTGGATGATGAAAAAACATGGGGAACACAGGCAAATTTTCTCAGCCAAAGACTCAGATGTGTATGAAAACACAGCCAAAATCAGCAACACTGTTTAGTGAATCACCTAGCTGATTGCAGAAAATAGGTCAGCTGAGCTGGTCCCTAAGATGATGAGAAATAATAAAGACCTGTTCATTTAAGCCACTAGATTTTTTGGAGAGTTAGTAGTAATAGCTAAATGATATACATGGAAGATTATTTTATTAAGAGTACTTAAAGTATACCAGGCCTGGCATGGTGAATCATGCCTATAATCCCAGAACTTTGGGAGGCCTAGGGGGTTGGATCACCTGAGGTCAGGAGTTCAAAACCAGCCTGGCCAGCATGGCAAAACCCCATCTCTACTAAAAATACAAATATTAGCCTGACGTGGTGGTGGGTGCTTATAAGCCCAGCTACTTGGGAAGCTGAGGAATGAGAATCCCTTGAACATGGGAGGTGGAGGTTGCAGTGAGCCAAATAATGCCACTGCACTCCAGCCCGGGTGACAGAGCAAGACTCTGTCTCAAAAAAAAAAAAAAAAAAAAAAAAAAAGTATACCAATTACACAGTATTTCTGTTTTTTTGTGTGTATGCAGATATGGAGGAGGCTATCACACTGCATATATTTTGGTATAAAACTTAAAAATGCCAGTGTACCTAAAGGTTTGTGAGGAGTTGTAAAGTATTAAAAAACAGACTGATTACTCTAAATTGTAGCAATCAAAAAAGTACATATGGATTGGATTTACAAGTCAAGTCAGCAAATAATAATTTCATTATTATATCACTTCTTGTGGAACAATAACAGCATCAGAATAGATTTTTATATTCAATTAGCAATACAAAAATAATTTATGTTCATTCTCTGCAGATACATGATTTTGCATAATTATTTCAACCTTCATAATAGAAATTATAAAACCTTGACTGTTCTCTTTTAAAATCTCTTTAGCTCCTGCCTTCTACTGAAAACAGTTATTGGCATTTTCTCTCTCTGGTTTTAACCCAAGTTGAAAATAAATACTTAATTATTCTTCTACAGATTCTATGTCCTGTGGCCAAATGCAAATATGGCATCAGATTTCTCATAAAAAATTTTAGCCACACCTGGCAAAACTCTGTTTAGCCTAAGTTACTTCCTGATTATACATTTACAGAAGAGGACAAAGCACAGAACTTGACTTCAAGCCTTGATGAAGTCAAGGCCTAGCTGCATGACCTTGCACAATTAACTTCTTTCTGTTTGACTCTGTTTACTCATCAGCGAGATGAGAGTGCAAAAACAATCTTTCATCTCTGTGACTTTAGAAAGCAGAATGCAGATTTAAGAGTATAGGACTTAGAGACAGGCAGGCTCTATCCAAGCTCAGCCACTTACCATGTGGCCTTGAACTCTTTAATCCATGAGCTTCCACTTTCTCATTTGTAAAAGAAAATCAACACATTTTAAAGGGCTCTGGAATGGATTACATGGATTAAAATACTCTTCTCTGTTGTAAACCTTGGGTCTTCAAGAAGAACCTCAATGAATAGCAACTCTCTTCTCTACCAGGTTCTGAATGTTTTAAGCAATAAGGCAAAAAGTAGATAAGGAAGCCAAAATATCCTTAATGTCAGTGGAGAAAAGGTACCTTTAAGCACGAACCAATGGGTATCCTAAGGAAAGGCAAATTTTATCCACCAATCAGGCAGAGCAGGAGCAAAATGGTAGTTAGCAAATGAGAGCCCAGGTAACATTTGGCACAAGGCATAACAGATGGAAACTCACAATTTTGAGGAATAAACTTGCTCCCAAGAGAAATCAAGGGCAGAACTGGGCCAAACAATTGGACTTTGCAAATCACCAATTAGAGGTCACTTTACCTTTCTTTGGGCAGAATGAGGGCAACGGTAGAAGCCAATGATAATAATGATTGAGGTTTCTTTCCAGAAAGAAAACTTTAGAATGGAGAAGAAGTAAGGCCAGCTAATAATAAGCCCTTAATATCCAGTAGTTATTGTGATTATTTTTCAAAATATTACATTCGCTCCTTTAGATCACTAGAATTTGTGTGGATCTCTTTGATCTGCAGTAACTTTCACTTACATTCAGAGAGGTCATTTGAGATTTGCACAATTAATGCCTATCATGCTGAATTGTTTTCCTGAACATACTTTTATCCAGAACACTTGGTAAAATTCTACCCAAGGTACTAAAGGTTACCTAATGTTATTCTTATATTTTTAAATTCTAATTAGAAAAGCATTAATGATGAGCATATCGTGATAGGGATTGTATATTAATGTATCTCAGACATCTGTAATAAATATAGAATGAAAGGCCAAGATTTGGGAATAATAGTGAAATGTGGCTAAGATTGATGGATCTACACAGATTAAAATTTTACCAAAATTTAATATGTGTTATTCTTGTATATGTTACCAAGACTTCCACAGATTTTACATTTTCTGAGACATGTAAAAATTCACAAAAGTAATTTTTTTTTTAAGAAGGAGTCTCACTCTGTTGTCCAGGCTGGAGTGCAGTGGTGCGGGATCTTGGCTCACTGCAACCTCCTCCTCTAGGGTTCAAGCAATTCTCCTGCCTCAGCCTCCTGAGTAGTTGGGATTACAGGTGCATGCCACCACACCCAGCTAATTTTTGTATTTTTAGTAAAGACAGGGTTTCATCATGTTGGTCAGGCTGGTCTTGAACTCCTGACCTCGTGATCCACCCACCTCGACCTCCCAAAGTGCTGGGATTACAGGCATGAGCCACTGTGCCCAGCCAAAACATAAATTCTTACATTCGCAAAAACAGAGCATTTGGGATTAGCATCAGAGTACAAAAGTAAAATCAATTTGTCCAAGAAGCATGCTGAATTTTCCGCATATTTCCTATACATAAAATTCCACCTAAAGGCTTGTATTAATAGCTATTGTCGTGATTGTAGAATATATCTCACATTTGACCCCAACTCTCTTACTCTCTTAGTTTCATATTCTGTGAAGTTAAGTAACATCTTGCCTTCCTAACACAACATGTTATCAGATTACAATAAGACATGAGTAAAGAAGTGCTTTCAAATAATGTCAATACTAACAGATTCTAAGTCACTTTTAGGTAGGTTTTTAATCTTTCTCTGAACTTCAGTCTCAAGTTTCCTGTATTCTTCACTGACTTTTCTACTTTATCACTACTTAGGTGGGTGATGTAAAGACAGCCTTACAAATTCACACAGAATATCATAGGAAAACTACATAATGTGAATATTGATGGAGAATCCACATGGAACCAATTAGGAAGAAAGGAGCATATTAAAAAACAGTGTTACCTTATTCACTGGGCATGTTTATGTTGAGAGGTTGATGGAGTGGGGAGAAGAGATTCTGATTCAATTCCCTTAACATTGACAATGTAAATATTGCCAACTCTACTGATACTGGTAGAGAGAGGCTAAGTTTACCAGCCTTTAATATCCAGGTGAGTTTCCTTCTAGTGAGACCCTCTTAAGAATAAAGACAATCTGGCTGCCCTGTTTGTGTATTCAATTAACCTGTCAAATCTTACAATCCTATTCTAAGAATGTGAATAATTCAAGTTAAAAGAGAATTGATTCTACATATAACTGATATCACACAGTATTTGTCGTTCTGTGTCTGGTTTATTTCTCAACATAATACACTTCAAGTTCATCCATGTTGTTGCAAATGGCAGGATTTCCTTCCTTTTAAAGATTGAAATAAGATTTTGTTGTATATATTTACCACCTGTTCTTTATCCATGTAACCATACATGGATATTAGTTGTTTCCCATTATGTTGTGCTCTTATCACAAAAAGAAAACACACACACACAACAACAACAAAAACAAACTCCAAAAATAAGTTTCTAGGAGGAAGATTTTGGAGGTGATGAATAAATTTATGGCATTGATAGGGATGATGATCTGATAGTTTCACAGGTGTATAAATATATCCAAACACAGCAAGTGGTACACATAAAATATCTACAGGTTCTTAATGCCAATCATGCCTTAATAATGTGATTTTTTAAACTTTTTTTTTAAGAGAAAGAATTTAATTGTCACAAGAATTATTTTAGCAGGAATAAGCTGGGCCTTCTAGTCCCACAAACAACATCATCCCTGGCGCAGAAAGTAGGGGGCAGGAAAAATAAAGATCTTTCTTCTCCACTCTACATTAAAGCTGCAAAGATGCTTTCTGATAGGAGGACATGCTGTTATTTTAATGTCTTCTGTAGAATGGTGTCATTTAGTTCAGCTTTTAATGTGTCCTTAAATTGCTGTTTTATTACCCTTGTTGACATTCTGGAAGCATGAAATTAGCAAACCACATTAAAGAAGCAAACAAAAAAAGCAAGAAACCTCAGCCTAGTTAAACAATGCCAGCATAAGCCACATACTTGAATAATATTCTTACCTTAAAACACCGAGCATATATTTATTTGGACTTTTTCATTTTTCATAACTGACGAACTCGTTTTATGAATAATTGCATATTCCATTACATTGCAAATGCATGCACCGATGGTGACCTTGAACAATGCTTTGCAGTTGTATTGCCTAAGAGAAAGAAGATCGTTTTGTAATACTTCTGCTTCCCTTTGAGAAATAAGATTCCTTTTGACTCCACTTGATGAAAGCAAGCATCCTGTTCCTAACACAACACTTGTCAATATCTTTGCTGCTTCATCTAGTACAGCACTTCCTTCTGTTATAACAGTGATAATTTTATTTCAGACAAAAGTAATTTCATGGTTACAAAGTGAAAAGTATTTCAGTCAGGATATCTTTATTCTGTGTGATAACTCAAAATGTACATAATTATGTATTTTTGAAATCAAACTAAAAGTAGTTATGTAAAATAAATTAGTGTGTTTACCTTCTCTCATTAAATAAGGAAGACAATCTCAAATATTCATTTCAGTGAAATGTGATGAAGGGCAGACTTTTTATAGCATGCCTTTTTATTTTTGGCTTTCTGACATCCATTTCCCCTTTCTAGCAGTGCCCTAATTTCAAAATAAGAAATTAGCTCTTCTTCGTTGGTATTGGGCTGGTGGATTGTAATCGGAAGTTCTTTCTCCACAAACGCAAATTGGGCTAATCTGATGATCCTGTCATTCACTTTGAATGTTGAGCAAAAGATCAAAAGGACTGAAAATTCTTGGAGTTTCTGTTACAACAAGTGGCATCGGTGTTCTACATAATGCAAGAATGAGCTTGCTGGGCTTGACTCTGTTCGCCACATGGGACAGGCTGCTTCATCATTCTGCCTTAGTTTCCTCATTTATAAATGGAAAAAAACAATAACAGATGACTCATAGTGATGATTTTAAAAAACTAACAGATGCAAAACAATTAGTAGTTGCTCAGTGTTGGCTATTAATTTTGCACATTCCAGCAGTTGTAACCTACCATTTTGCTTTCCTACGGCACAATTTTTTTACAGCTGCAGCTTCCAGTCTTCTGCTCTGCTTTGGTATCTCCTCATTTCCAAGTTGACTTTCTGTTTTCAGTTGATTCTGTGAACCTCCTTTGATATTCTAATAAATTATATGTTGTCTGACTTTTTCAGAGTCATTTTCTGATGCCTATAACCGAGGAACTTTTTCTGATATATGCACCTATTGATATGGTGTACTTTTTGGACAACTCTAGAATACAAGATAAAGTTCTTAATTAAAAAAAATCAAACTGTAGAAATTCACAGATAAAGAGAGTAAACTTTAACCACTAACAATGAGACAAAAATGACCTCCAAATATTAAAAGTTTGAAAATGTTTCTTTGGCTTTAAGTTCTCTGCAAAATGACTCAATTAATTATCAACTGTGGCCAGCAATGTAGCGTGTTTCTTCTTCAACAAGTAAATCTAGGTCCTGAGATATACAATATTACTAGGAACTCTCCTGGGAATAGTAATGCAATTAAGGTCATAATTAAAGCATTCTTTCATCTTTTGGGTCCAATGCGTAAAGCAGGAAACAAAGACTTTAATGAGAACCCAGAGGAAAACAGCAAATTATTAAAAGAATGAGGGAATAGTTACATAAGAAAAGACTAGAAGAATTAAAAATTTTCAGAGCAGCAAAGTAAGGTCCTGTTAAATCCTGGTTTTAAATGCATATTCAAGAATCTTTTATGAAAGGTGTTTCATTTCTCTTCCAGATCTATATTAAGTAATTTTACTTGTGAAATATAGGTTAGACAGTAGGAATATGTTATCAACTTGAGTTTTATGGGAAACAGAAGCATAGAATCAAAGCTAGTTTGAAAATGGATTTAGTGTCATTTTAGTGCTTCCAGAATTTCTTGTGGTGATGAAGATATGACATAGCTTGGCCCAGAGTAACCTGAGGCTCATAGCTATCTTATTCATCATAGGAGTGGAAGAATAGATTAAGGTCTTCCTTTGTCCACATCAAATCATTATTATTCAAGTGCCTCTACCAGAAGCTTCAAGGCATCTTTTCTCACCAGTGCCAAGTTCAGGCTTGACAAGAGAAACTTGAGACGGTTTCAGGCGCTTGTTAGCCTCATCGTGGTTTGGGCCAGAGAGTGGGCAGAAGAGCTTTTCAACTGAAAGTCCACTTAACTAGCAGTTTGAACCAAAATAACATTTGGTGACATTTTGAACAAAAATACACAGGGCCACAGATTTCAATTCTCATAATCACCCTAAGCAACAACAGTTTTAGGGCAGATGACAGTTTTTAGTTTGTTTTAATCTAGAATCATTCTATCTTCTCTTTCCATTGGTAACTTTTCATTCCATAACAAAATTGTTCATTTTTGTTTCTAAAGGAAATATAGCATTTTGACAGATTTGTACTGATGGTAAAAACTGATAAGAATAGAAGAGTGTGGGTTCTAATCCACATCTTACTATACTACACAGTTCTTATGACTTTAGGAATGATCTGAGATGTTGGTTTCAGCCACATCCTCTGAAACATGGGGGTTGTAATGAGGGCTTCCTCTCTGACCTCGATTACCAGGATACAGAGGTTACCAGATTGTCTAGACTGTCCTCTACAGCACCCAAAATATCACAGTTAAGATAAGTAGGATTTGATGATAAAGATATGATCCTTATTTTTGCTAATGAAATAAAAATATAAAATGATATAAAGTCCATAATAAAGACACAAATTTGAAGCAAATATTTATACAGGACTAGTCTATGCCAGCCATTCTTCCAGTCACCTTAAATGTTTAAACTAGTTTAATCAACATAAGTATCTACAGGGCAGGTACTTACATTATTACATACATTTTACAAATAAGAACACTGAGGCCCAGAATGATTAACTAAGTTGCATAACCAGTATGAGATAGAGTCAAATTTGGACCAAAGAATTCTGGCTATAGAGTCTGTATTCATAATCACTGTACCTTCTGCTTAACTGGACATTCCCACAGCTAGTAAAACTAGCAAACACAGGAAGTTAATTCAGTAAAGGTAGTGAAGCTCTGACCTAATACACACTTATTCTAGACAACTTCTTAAAATTTCTTCCAGATCATGATTTTGTGATGCTCTATACTGATGAAAAAAAGATGCTAAAATGCTAGGATGGGTGGCCGATATGAGCAAAAATCATGTCCATTAAGTCCTTGAGGGTTTTTCCATCCAGTTTCAGGTGTTCACAGTGCTGCTTATACTTTTATTTCCTGGGAAAATAACAAAGTCAGGATGGTCTGATACTGATAGCTGAGTATTCAAATTCTCAAGTTGCAAATGACAAAACTCTTCTTTTGGGGAGTCTGTTGCAGCTATTGACATCCAAACCAAAATTCTAGGTTGCCCACCAAATCTTATTTCAAGGCAAACCATTGTATAGTGGGATGCAGAGAGCAACCAAAGAAAAAAAAGAAAAAGAAAGAGAAGTCTACTGAAATATGTCTATTTCTAATTCCAGAGTATAGTCAATGACAGTGAGGGAAAATAATAGGACTGCATAAAATCCAACTGTAGGTGTAAATCGCAACACATTCTTGAGGTGTCTTTCCAATTCTTAACTGCTAATACCTTGAAAAACAAAAAACGAATACCAAGTCCCATTTTGTAAAGTCATTCTGTGATACCTTGCTAAGAAAGGCCAAGAAAGGACAAACTAGGCTATAAATATTGGCTTCTGAAAAGTTCCTTTATTTCAGAAGAATGAATAGCATTACTTAACCAATAGGGTTGTTTCTACAAACATATTTAGATCACCTTATGAGCCAGGTATTATACACCCCAGTGAACTTCACTCAGAAATTTAGGGGAGCAAGTGTTTGAGATGTATGGTCCCACTCACACTATGGATATAGAGGACACTCACGACATGTGGTCATCCATTTGTTTTTACTTTCAACAAATATTGATGAAATATCAATTCCATGTTAAGCACTGTGCTAAAAGAAGAAATTTATCAGAAAGCACAAAACAACTCAGTCTTCAGTGGAAGAGATGGGTATCTTAAACAATCAAATTTAATTTAAAAAAATTTTAAATATTATAAAGTGCTGTTCTCCTTTGAAAGTAATTTGTAAGAGTGCTGTTCTACGTTGAAAGTAATTGGTAAGGGTGATAGAAAACAGGGAAGGTTTTTATGAGAAAACAACAGCTTTCTATTTTTGAATATTTTCTGGCTCAGAGATATCTCAACCTTCCAAGTAAATAAGCAATGCAATTTCATGGAACGAATACTAGCATTAAAATTAGACAGGAGTTAAAATAAACTTTCAATTGGTCAAGTTCTTTCACCTTCTTGACCTTCAGTTCTCTTGTCAGTAAAATGGAATTGACACTGCCTTAAAGGGTTGTTTACAGAAGTACAATAATGTCAAGTGTGTGGCACATAGTAAGAATTCAATGAATTATAGAATTATATTTGGTATTATGTTTATTTCTGCCAATGGTAGCCATAAATAGTCGTGTTTGTTGAGTCTCAGTCTATGTGACTCTTTAGGGATGTAAAAATAAAAATATTTAAGCTAATATATAAATTTATACTGGAGCTTATAAATTTGTATAATATACAAATTTACATTCCCTGCCAAATTAGGAGATATACAAATATGGAAGCTATCGTTGGTGTATTTTGTTCTCTGTCAAATATAAAATAAAGTCAAGAAGACTGGCAGTTTCATTGGAAAGTAAGAACACAAAGTAAGTAACTCTGATTTCAATGCTTTTGAAATTAGAGGTCCTGTGTTAATTGTCTGTGAAAGTGTGGACATGAAAGATAACGTGGCTGTCCATAAAAAAGGATGAGTTCATATCCTTTGCAGGGACATGGATGAAGCCTGAAACCATCATTCTTAGCAAACTAACACAGGAACAGAAAACCAAACACGGCATGTGGAGCTGAACAATGAGAACACATGGACACAGCGAGGGGAACATCATACATTAGGGCCTGTTGGGGGCTGGGGAGCTAGGAGAGGGATAGCATTAGGAAAAATACCTAAAAATACCCAATGTAGATGACGAGTTGATGGGTTCAGCAAACCACCATTGCACGTGTATACCTATGTAACAAACCTGCAGGTTTTGCGCATGTATCCCAGAACTTAAAGAATCAAAAAAAAAAAAATTAAAGCAATCACACGCCTATCCAAATATATACCACTCTATGACTTTCTGAAAAGGAAAAAAAAAAACCTTAAAAATTAAATATTTAATCCTTTAATTTTATAAATGAAGCTATAATAATGAAGTCTCATACAGATGCTAACCTAATCCATCTTGGAAAAAGGTATCTGTGATTATTAATAATATAATGGACTTCTAAAAAAAAAAGAAAGATAATGTGGCAGTCATCATGTGAGTCTCCATGTGATTTCTTGAACAATTTCATCTAAATACAACCTTTCAATCAAGTCTCATGCATTGATCTGTGCATAATAGAATCCAACACAGCTATTTTCTTCTTGAAAACTTCCATCAGAGAAAGAAATTTAGGAAACTTCTCTGGCTGAGCATCATTCAAAGATGAAAATTAGTGTTTTTTGTTTTGTTTTGTTTAAAAAAGCATTCAGTATTTTTAAGAAAGAATCAGTAAGTTGATCCCATCAATTTTTTACTCTTAGAATTTAGAAATAAACTAGACGGAATAAAAGCAGAATTTTGAGTTTTGAATTAGACAGAAATAGGAGCTTCTTACTGTCTGTTTCCCCTTCCTGTATAGGGACAGAAACCGAGGGACCTGGTTGTAAGTGATCTGGCAACTTGGGCTGGGCCATGAAGCTAGAGTTACTCTGGGGCCAATATTGTTGTTTTGTTTTGTTTTTTTTAAAAAAGGAATCTGGGAGCAATTATTAAAGACTGAGTTCTGAAAATTCCTGCTTCTCACAGAAGTCTAAAGGGAATTTGTTAAATTGGGATCCATGTTAGCCTGCTTCAAAATTGCCCACAGTGCTTTGTAAAAATTACCAATTTTCACTGAAGAACTGTGGAATTAGATTATCTGTGGATTGGTCTTCAGAGATCTGCTTTTCTAAGAAGTTCCCAGGTCATTTGTATGCTGCAAAAGTATGAGTAACACTAGGTAGATAACCTGGGGCTGGGTTACTATACTCATCCTGTACAATAAAACATGGCACAAGGATCATGGAGAGCATGTGTACATGGAGGTTTGAAGCAGATTTTAGAAAGGAGAGATTGGGTAGATTTTCCTGAATGCAAAAGCAAGCAGCCTCTTTAGAAATTGATATTGTTCTACTGTCATGGTCACACCTGGCAATGACACCAGTAATCTATGAAATGTTACTCAACTAAGAGGTATTTCTCTATCTTGCATGTTAAATTTTTTTCCAAGCAAGATGCTGTGGGGTAAGTCATTTCAGTGATTTTTCCATATGAATGTGTATTTGTTTTAAAAGTCTGGTTTAGAAATAAATATACTTGTAACTAAATTTTATATCTGGCATATTTACTAACCTAAATAATGTTTCTATCACAAATATAAAAGAAAAATTACACAGGATATTTGTTTAGAATGCCAAGGAAGACATCAACAAGACTATTAAAATAGGGTTATGGCTGTTGCATCGGGGGGAGATTGATTGAGTTCAACTCCACTGGGGAAAAAAAAGTAGGATTTTCTTTTAAGGCTGGTGTGTGTTAATGGAAAAGTACCACATGACCTTGGGTGGTGAGTTGGTCAATGTAATTAGACCACCTGGTTGTTTCTTATCAAAGTTAAGCTCCTACTCTCCCAGAGAGAATAGGAGACAGGGGCCTGTCTTGATGATTATATCTCAAAGGGATAGCACCCATCTCTTTTTTCTTGAGAAAGACATTTCTGAATTGTAGGAGATTTACATCTCAAAATCACAGAAAGAGAATTTACTATTGCAAAATTTCTAAAGTAAATGCTTTTAAGAAAAGGGACATCAGGGGCTTATCATCAGAAAGAAGCCTATCTAAAGTTAAGTCAAGCTAAAGAGAAAGTTAAGGATATCTTGGTCACAAAATATAGAGTAGAAGATGATGTTTCCTTAAAGGCACATGGAAGATTTTGTTGTTGTTGTTGTTTTTTCAAATTTTGAGATGATTAATATATTTTCAAATAATATAAGCCCTTCTCCTATTGTGTGTTCTTATACTTGTGAGAACAGGGGCCTTGATTCTGTGATCACCACTGTATATGAGTGACATATAGAAATATTTTACTTACAATTACTTTCTCTGTCTGTTCAGATCCAAAATTGTTAAATATAGAGATCGAACCTGAAATATTAACCATCTTGGTGTTCAAATAAAATATATATTTAGCTTTGTATAGAGTAGGGATTGAGGCCTTTCATCTTCCTCTGGTTTTCATCTTCCTCTGGAAATTTGGTAGGATATGTGCACGACAGACCTTTTCTGTGAATTTACAAACAAGGGAATGTTAAAGTAGATTCTCAGTATTTGATTATGTTTGCTTATTTTAGTCTCTAACATGCTTTGCGTGTCACTTTTGCTTTAGAAGAATCTAGCATGGAGTATAGGCATGACATTTGCACTAAGAATTAATCAAAGGTATACCGTAAATCTAAGCTAATCATATATTATCAGCATTGAAACCATGAGTCCCAACTGCATATTTTCTCTTTCCTTGTTTTCTCCGGTGGTCCATTTCTCACCCACACCACCCATGAATGCTTTGTTCTACTCTGCTCTTTTTCAAGTGTTTGCATGTAACAACATCCTGGCCACTTAGTGTGAAGTGCTGTCAGTCTTACAAGGTGCTCTGTGCCTGTTCCCAGTTTCCACAACATCCTGCAGAAATCAATACAAAGCCGCCAGTTTGTTAATAAATCTGCAATTAAAATGTAATGAATTTTGAATGAGAAATGATTTTTTAAAGCATGACTGAGGACTATGCATTAATAGTGAAATGAGAGAAGGACAGCAGAAAGCAGACTTCGGTATTTAGCTCTTGACTTCGCCTTATATTTTCCATGATCTTGGAATTTACAACTATGAATTACATACATTTCTCTCTACCTCAGGTTCTTCTAGGCAAGAAATACATGGTGGATTAAATAGAGAATGAATTTGAGGAAACTTTTAAAGGTCAAAAGGTAAATTTAGTTATTAAAAATGTCTTGAGATAATTTATAAATCCGAGGGCTGGAGTGGTTCCATTCTAAATAAGTCTTAATTAAGGTAATTTTATTCTGTATTCCTATAGTAATTTTTCTAGGAGAAAAATCCCAGTTCAGTCTTTAATTAAGGCATCAAATGTTACTGATTATTTTCACAGTTTAGTGAGTAGTGCTTAACATTTATATCCTTCTATAAAGAAGGCGAGAGAGAATTTTCACATCTCGAGAGTAAGACATCCTTTTATGAGTCCAAGAATAACAGCTGTCCTCCTTTGCCCCAGAAGAGCTACAGTGCCTCCCATTCCAAGGACCATGGCGAGTATTCCCAGATCTCCCACAGCACACCAGCCATTAAGTAATTCACCTCTATAACACCGACACTTCTAGCTACCATGTCCTCTACACCCTCAGCTCCTCCCCTTATTTCATGAAGTCTAGAGTACTACCACAATCTCCTCATAAATGTTTTCACCGTCTATTCCACCCAGTTTCCAATGAACCATGTCATCATCTTTCTAGAATACATTTTCTTTCATTCTCCTTCTGTAAAACATTCAGGAGCTTCTCCTAATCCAATAGAGAAAGTTCTGTTTGACATTCAAAATCTCCATAATCTGGTTTTGGCCTATTATCCTGATAGTTTTTTTTCTGCATTTGCCTCCAATTAAACCACTAACTAAAGAGCTGTTCACTGTGATTTCCTCCCCTGGCATCCTCCAGAGCACCATCTTTTTGTGCAGGTCTAAATCATAGCTTTCTTTTAAGTTATCAATCAAAGCAATAGCCTGGACCCCTTCCTGATGCTACCAACATACCAGATCAGGCCCAGCCAGAATTCACCTTCCCCTTCTTTCAACCTCTGTAGAATTTTAGCTCTCATTTCCTTGATAACACTAGCATTTTGTTTTGCTGTTAGCAATATTTTATTTCTCTTTACAAATTATAAACTCCTTGAAGAAAGGGCCATGCCAGACTCATTTTTCTTTCTTGCAGTAAGCAAAGTGCTGGGCACAGTATCTTGGGCATAGGATGCCTTCAAGAAATCTAACCAATTATTTGATCGAGTACTAATAAACAATACAATTAATAAAATGTTGCTATTTTATTGTCAATAAGCTAAACTTCTTATAATTGTTCCTTTTACTTATGTTAGCTCTGACTTATTTATTTTTGTGTACATTTTCTTTATATTTTATATTAAAGTTTATATCGGTATTAAATCAAATAAATCAAGTTACAATTTAAATCCTTAATGTGTTAAGGATTTAATCAAGTTATGATTAAATCCTTAACGCATTAGGGATTATTTTTATTTTCATCACTCTCAAACCCCAAACTCTTAGTTTTCTGAGGAATCTTTAAACTTAGATTAAATTTACAGTGTAAACCAATGGAACAACATCACATTTCAAGAATAGTAATATTTAGGCCAGATGTGGTAGCTCGTGCCTGTAATCCTAGCACTTTGGGAGGCCAAGGTGGGTGGATCACTTGAGGTCAGGAGTCTGTGACCAGCCTGGCCAATGTGGTGACACCCTGTCTCTACTAAAAATACAAAGATCAGCCAGACTTGGTGGCATGCACCTGTAATCCCAGCTACCTGGGAGGCTGAGGCAGGAGAATCACTTGAACCTGGGAGGCGGAGGTTGCAGTGAGCCAAGATCACGCCACTGCACTCCAGCCTGGATGACAGAGCATGACTCCATCTCAAAAAAAAGAAAAAAAAAGATAATATTTAATTCCAAGGCAGTGATATTCAGTATTGACCTAGACCCAATTATATCTATGTATGAGAACAATGGGAAGACTTTTTCATCTCCAGAATGGATATCTGCTTATATAAATCAGAGCATCAATCTCTGTTGTTCAAAATGGTTTTTAATGTGCAAATAATGAAAGTTTCATTCACATAGGAAAAAAACATGTTTTGCAAGGATGCTTAAGTTCCCAGTCATTAAAAAAAAAAGAAGTCAGTTTCCTATGGCTGAAACAGAATCTGGAAATATGAAGTAGATGATTTATACTGCCGATTGTACAACCATATTGAATCGTTTCTAAAATATAATAAACTGTAGTTAAGTGCAAACCTGCAGTTGCTGACCTCTTTATTACCTGATTCATTGTGCTACACACACTTTGGAGAGAAAATGAGTTCATCAATCAGATGATAATGTTTACTAGTGCATAGCTTTCTTCTGAGCTGATGACTTCTTGTAGCAAAAGGACATGAATAGCTTTGTAAGCATCACTTGAATAAAGATTTTTTGCCATTTCTATGTGATTCACAGGCTACTGGTCTTTGGTTCTAAACATATAACCTTTCTGCTAGTCCAACCTGACAAACCACAAATGCAGAGGAACTTGAAAAATTCAAGGTCTGCAAAGTTCTTTGAAGTCAAAAGCTCTTGTTGAGGAATTCACCTTGATCTATCTGTGGAACATGCCGCACTGAGCTATGTAATAACTTCCATTAGAGGAGTGGTTCTTTTGTATTAAAGTTAGTTACATGCCTTGGATTTGGAATATCACCATATTGCTATATCTGAAAAGTGTTTCTTATGTAAAGAAAAGCCCTGAAAATATGTCCAAGTGTTGGTTGCCCTCAATTCAGAAAAGGTCTCCATTAGAATATATGTGTCCAGTAAAATCTGTTTCTAGCCTTCCCAGCCTTCTCCCTAATTCCTCTTGCCTTTCAATGCTTGTGCACAAAAGCAAACAGCTACTAAATTATTAATTCTATTAAATTATTTTTAGTGTCACTCCATTTTCTGATTCTTGCTCAAAAACCATGAATAATTTCCTCTTCTTTAAAAAGTAAGGTCCATATTACCCAGCTTGGCATTTTAGGCCCTGTTCATACCTGGTAGAATCTTACATTCAACACCTGTTCTACACCTGAGCTTGTTTCCAAATTAGTTTTCCAAATATGCATAAATTTCCACCTATCACCTTTTTTCCAAACAGGCACTAAATCTTTCTTTCATTCTTGTTATGCCTGCTTTCTCTCTGTGTGTATGGCCTGACTCATCACTGACACTGTAAGCCAAGGCTTACACCCCTTGGAACCTCAGCTCTGGGCTGAAGGAGGCTCTCAATGAATATTCAAGATCATGATACTAGTGTTTTAAGGTCAATTGTTCTATCAGGTAATGTAAGATAAAGTAGTCATCTGAAGCACTGTTTAATTTCAGAGCCTAATGTGGTGGGGGAGAGGGACAGGGAAAGGCAGTGGGAGGATGGGCAGGATGTATTAGCTTCCAATCCGTGGGGCTCTTTTGAAGGTAGAAAATAGATAAATCATTTGTTTAGCATAGGGCCTAGAACTTTGTAAGAATTCAATATATAATGCATCAAAAATATAAGGTTGTCATGGTTCCTTTCTTGTAGACATCTAATATAGCCAAAAACATAAAACATTCACTTTTCCAGCCCATACAATTGTGGAAAAGTATTCTGAGGCTGTCTGCAAAACTTAGCTTTCTTGATAAAAGGGATAAACGTGGCTAATCCTTTGCTATCTTCTTTCTTCCTGCCTTGAACACAGAGGAGACAGAACTGAGAAAGCCACCCTGTGATCTTATTTAGGCAGGCCAAGAGAATCACAGAGAATGGCATCAATACACTATTGTTAGTGGTATTTTTCTTTCACTGGCAGTCAAAAGAATATCTATCTGATAAAAATGCGGCTATTAGTTTTTTAGGAACTTTTACTGCCTGTACCCATAACTAATGAGCTATGTTCAGAGCAAAGAAGAATAGTTAATCAATTGCTGCTTCATAAACACACTAGCCACATGATCTCCTGTATTGAATATATATCCATTGTAAATAAAAATTGCCTGAATTTCACAAAATTGTTTGAATACCAAAAAAGTAAAGTCTCCAAATAGTTTTATGTGGGAAAATGAATGATCAAATGGTGAACATTATTTTGTAAGGATTTAGCCTACAAAGATCAATTACTTACATTACTGAGCATTAAATTTGTGCTAAGAAAGCACTGAGCCAAGCACTTTTGAATACCACCACATTTAATCCTTTCAACTCAACTATATAGTCAAGATTACAAACTTGGATTCGAAGGAAAAATGCTTCAAAGTGGTAAGCAACTTGCTCAAGGTCAAACAGCTAGATAGTTGCAGAGGTGGGAATCAAACTTGAGTTTGTTCAATTCTAAATTTGTGATTTTAAATATTTTATATATTCTATTACAGCCTAGCCTAATCCAGATAACTGAAAATATACAAAATCACTTTGTAATTTGGAAGCTTTTTTGTCTTGTATTGTTAACTAGAAAACAATGTATTTCAAAGGTGTTTTTCATTCATTTAACCAATATTTATTTAATGAATACTCTGTGTAAATATTGTACTACTCTGTGTGTATGGTATACCTGAGAATATAATATTGGACAAAATAGACATGGTTTCTGCCCTAAGCAAATACAACTTACTAGAAAAGGAAAGTGGTAAATGATTCTAAAATAAACAATGATTATCAACATAGTTCTTATAAGAGAAATTGAAGATCACTTAAGTCCATTTTGTGGCATTAGAGATTCTTTGGAGAATCATCTAAACTGAGATTTGAAGGATAGATAAGAACAAGGAAACCTAAGGGAAAAAGGAAAGATTATTCTTAGTAAAGAGAATAGCTTGTGACATTTAACTGAAAGGGTAGATGTAGGTAAGATGTAGGAGACAAATTATAGTAAGACATGAGAACCTTAATAAAGAATTGTTTATTTATGTACCTTTCAAACTAAAAGAAATAGAAGTTATTGAAATAAGCTTTAAGTGTCAGAACAACAAGATCAGATTTGCATTTTAGAAAGGTCACTTTGGCTTGTGCAGTGGCGGATAAATTAGAGGCATTTGCTTGAAAGCAAGGAATTTGCAACATCCTATGTAAAAAATGGTTGCAAAGTCCGGAACTTAAGTGTGAACATTAGCGTCTGGAAATGCGAGGGGCGATGAATATCTTCTGTGACTCCCAGGCCTCAGGCAGCAGGCAGCTAGGGTGCAAAGGATGAAGCAATCATACCTCTGTCCACCACAGTGAAAGTGATGCTTTTAGGGGAGTTTTCATGCAAAGAGGTGAGGAAGTCAGGCGCTTTTTTAATGAAAGAATGTGAGTTTGGTTGGGTAAAGTGCAAGGGTAAGGGGAGCAAAAGAAGGAAAAGGGAGAGGCTTGGTAGAGGATGGGTCAGATTTAAACAAACAAACTGCATGGTGTTTGGGGGTGGACAGGAATATGAAACGGTATTGACAACTAAATAAACGTAGGGTTTTGGCTATGACCTTGAAAGTTATGGGTGAAATTCCCAATGAATGGATTTATTAAAAAAATCAAGATTTGAAGAAAATATCCTCAATAATTCCTTCTTGAATGAAAGGAACTTAGGACCCCAAAGTGGCAGCTGTGTGAAGCCTTGGCATCCTCATATCAGGTTGGTTAACTCTTGCAATGCTGAGCAAGACTGATAGGCACATGGAAGAATGACTAAGCACAACACAGTTCTTGCCTTCAGAGTTTACCGTGCAACTGGAGAGACTGAGAATGCTTTTTTCCCAAATAATTTACTTGTCAATTTTAAAGTCATTATGACACATTTTTTCCCTCTTGTCTCACGTTGTTTATTAGCTGCTTTTTCTTTCTTGTTTTTATGTCATATATGACCTGGAAGCAAATATATAATGTTTCAAATCAGGTCTAAAGCCTTTCTCTGTCTTAGGGGCAGCAGAGGATAAGTTATCTTGATCGCTAATTTGATAGAACACGTAACAGCTTTGCAGATGAAAATTAGGAACGGAGTTTGGAAATCAAAAGAATAAATCACAAAAGCAAAATATCACATCTTAAAGGCATGCATATCTGTGGCATGTGAAACATTGTTTAAAGCATTGATATCAGCACTGTTCAATAGAAATATTATGTAAGTCAGAAATGCAAACCACGTATGTCATTTTACATTTTCTAGTAGCTACAGTTTAAAAAGTAAAAATAGCATGTGAAATTAATTATAACAATACATTTATTTAATCCAACATATTCAAAATACTATCATTGTAATGGGTAGTCAATACAATTAAGGATATATTTACATTATATTTTATTTCATACCAAGTAGTTGGAATCCAGTGGGTAGTTTATACTTATAGCTCATCTCAATTCTGACAAGTCACATTTCAAGTTTCCAATGACTACACGTGACTGGGGTCCACCATATTGAAGACCGTGGCCCTAGATAACTTGTTTAGTATGAATTATCCAAATGCTAAACTCAGGAAATAATATTTCTTTGAGTTTTTAAAAAAGGTTTACAAATATACATTTGTAACTTCATTAATAAGAGTTATAATATATTAGTTTCCTCCTAGGTTTAGTCATGTAGATGAATTCATTAAGTCCTATAGTCAGTCAATAATCCAATTGCCAGGACTTGAGCTTGGATGTCCTAAGGTATTTTACAGTCTAGTAAGGGAAATAGAACACAAGGCATGATAAGCCAGATCACGTTACTTACTTCTTTCTCAGAACCTAAAATCCAAAGTTCTTAAAGTGGCCTTGTCTACTGCAACTCTGACTCCATCTCCTCCCACCCACTCTTGAACTTACTCTGATTTGTCACACTGGTTCCTCACTTGGACTTGATTATGCCAAACATGTTTTCGCCGCAGTTTTAGCATGTGCCAATCCTCCTGCCTTGAATATCATCCACCTAGAAGACCCAATGGCTTCTTCCTTCAAGTCTCCGCTCAAAGGCTATCTTATTAGAGAGGCTACCCTGCCCACCCTACTTAAAATAGCACCAGCCAACAAGCTTTATTTTTACCCTGTTGTGTTTTTCTCTACAGCACTTCACACCACTGTGATGCTTAATTTTATCTATCAGCTTGGCTGGGCCACAGTGCCCTGATATTTGGCCAAATGTAATTCTAGATGTTTCCATGAAGGTTTATTTGTGATGAGATTAATATTTAAATTAGTAGACTTTAAGTAAAGCAGATTTCCCACCATGGTGGTGGTGGGCCTCATCCAGTCAGTTGAAGGCCTTAATTGGATAAAGACTGACTTTTTCCCATGTAAGGGGGAATTCTTCCAGCAGATGGTATTTGGACTTGGACTGCGACTCTTTTCTCTGTGTCTAAAACCTGCCATATCTGGTGCATATTCTGAACTCGCACCTGAATTGCCATGACTGTGTAAGCCAATTCCTTAAAA